>NW_026606097.1:0-1322555 GCF_029834395.1 Sorex fumeus | reverse complement strand
GAAAAATGATGTACAAAGACAAATTTGAGAGTGAAACATTAAAAGAGTCAAATTTCTGGTCCTTTAAAATCCCCTATTCTTGCGGCTGGAGAGATAACACAGTGGGTAGGGCGTTTGCCTTACACGCGGCCAACCTGGGTTCGATTCCCAGCATCCCATATGGTCCCCTTAGCATTGCCAGGAATAACTCCTGAGTACAAAGCCAGGAGTATTCCCTGTGCATCGCCAGGTGTGACCCAAAAAAGGAAAAAAATCCTCTATTTTTGATCTATCTCTGCTACAGAAACTCACAGTTTCTCCTGAATCCCTATTGTTCTTTCACCATTGTTTGTGCATATATATGTGTATATATAACTGTGACTTTGTGTGATTTTTGTTTCGGGGCCACAACCGGCAGATTCAGGACTTACTCCTAGCTCTACACACAGGAATCATTCTGGTACAGACCATATGGGATTCAGGGGATAGAACCTGGGTCGACTGCTTTGATGGTTAAGTCCTTACTCACTGTACTATGGCTCCGGCCCTAAGTAAATGTGCTCCTAGCACACCCAGTGGGATTTCTGAGCAAATGGCCTTGCTCCTGGAAAAACAAAACTTTCTTGCTTAAAAAAAACAAAACCCTCTACCCTGGTTGGATTCTAATTCTAAATAATTTAGGTTTAACATTAGTTCATCATTTCTCCTCTGCTAGAAGGAGCTGAGGCTTACTGAGTAACACCCATCCCAATCACTCCCATTTCCTTAGTATTCATCTTTAACTTCCCCGTGCTCTGCTTACCCTATATGTTAATCACCCATTTCCCATAACCACAACCTGTGAATTGTAAAGTTAGATTCTTCAGAGATCTCTGGATTTTGTATTTGGAAATGAAATGTTGACTCTCTCTTTCCTTTATATCCTCTGCAGTTTACTTTAGACAAATATCATTTTTTGATCCTGGACAAGGACCAGTGCAGTCCCAGGTTGGGAAGATTGTGCTAGGAGGATTGGGATGGCCATGCCCCCAGCCCTCATCTTTGTATAGACAAAGGAAGGCATTATTATGCTTTTGTAACTTCAGAGTTAATTGACTACAGATACTATATACTCCTGGGCATTGTCATGTTTATGAGACTTCAGCCTCAGCTGCCCTTTGTTCTTAGCACCCCAAAAGCAAGAGACTGGATGGACCCAGGATTGCTGTGAGCTACCCTTGCATTGAAAAGGGACAGGTAAGCACAATAACAAATTCCATTATGACACAAACATAAGCAACTGGATAAGGATCCTGTTGTGGTTAGGAAGGATTAACCTGTCCTGGGGAGTGTAGTCTGGGAGCTATAGGAAATATCCCCAATGGAGACACCCTATAAACTTAATAGATCTCTTACTGTGTCCATTCACAATGAACAGAAAGAGTAAGTGTAAATTTAAGATGACTGTTTCAATGAATATTAACTAAGCAAAGAAAAAATATGTCCTTAGAGAAAATCCTGCCTTTGAGCTGATCTCTACTTTGAGTTAGATTTTTGGCCTAGAAGTTTGCCCCGAGGGAAGGGCTTTACATCCTCTGTACAACCATATCTCTGGTATTTGCTACCCCTAACTCTGTGCGATGGGCTGGAGAATAAAGGCTGTGGAAGACAGGTGAGGAGAGGGAATAAGGAGCAGTGGGAGACTGGTAGAGCAGGAGAACGGAATAAAGAACAACTCATCACTGTGAGTCCACAACATAAAATGTGGGGGTGCGGTGAGGTGTTGGTGGCCATGCGCTACTTCCACACCTCCGGAACCCTTCCCAACAGAGACAGAGAGGCAGAGAGACAGAAAATCACAACCTAATGGTGAAAATGGCCTGTTCATTGCAGAACAGCCACCATAGTTAGAGAACACCTGAGGGGGCATAAGGTAAGGACATAGAAATGACTGATCATTTACGCAGATAAAAATTTGGCAGAAGAAATTCTCATGGGGAGATTCACCCAAGGAGACACTCTGTCTCTTATCTTTTCCTCTAGTTGTAAAACTTATCAACATTTGTAGTTTTTTGGATAAACACAGTAAGAGACAAAGATCCCAACAGTTAGTTCTATGGGCTTTGATAGCAAATAAGGCTTTTTAAAATTTTTTTTTTGCTTTTTTGGGTCACACCCAGTGATACAAGGGGTTACTCCTGGCTCTGCACTCAGGAGTTACTCCTGGCGTTGCTCAGGGGCCCATAGGGGATGCTGGGAATCAAACCCAGGTCTGCCATGTGCAAGGAAAACACACTATCGGCTGTGCTATCTCTCCAGCACCCAGAGAAAATAAGGCTTTTAACACTTACTTCTATGGGCTCTGAGAGCAAGCAAGGCTTTTACTGTAAATCCCAGACTAAGTCTTCAGGCCAGTTCAGCTTGTCCTTCCCCATGGTGGTCCTGTCTCTAACTTTGTAACAGTTTGCATCAAGACCATGCATATGTGCTTTCTAGAATGTTCCATTTCAAAGCAGGGATAGTTTTCCCACTTGTCCCGGGTCCATCCAAGTCCCACGGCAGAACCTCCCTTTTGGGGTGTTAGAAACTACAGCAGCTGAAGCCCGAGTCAAGTAATTATGACCAAGCAATTATGCCCAGGAGTAGATATACTTGAGTCCATCAGCTCCCAAATATTAGGAGTATAAGCATTGATGGTCTTTCTGTGTTTAACCAAAGAACAGTGCTGTAGAGTAAAAACGTAAAAAAGCTATAGGGGAAACAGGAAAGCAGGAAACAGCACTTCAACTACAAAGCAGTACAAATACAAAGTTGAGAATTACCAGAAAGTTATGGTTTATAAGTAATCAAGACTGACCTGGGGAACTGAGACAACAAGAGGGAAAATACAAAGGACATGTTAAAGATTAACTTTAACTAAATTAGGGATGTTACCATGGACATGATAAGCTTCTCTGGGAGGAGGAAAAGGGGCAATTCAGAGATGAAGCCTAAAACACTTTGGGTCAATATCCAGCAGATCACCAACAGCCTGGCCCCTGTTTCCTTCTTCGATCCTCTGTCACCCTTCACCGGCCAGGGTGGGGAGACCAATCATAGTCACAATTTTTTTAAAAAATAAAATACATAATTAAGTACATAAAGCACCGCGTACAGACCAACCCCTAGCATGGAGCCATGAATGGGGCTATCAGGCAGCAAAGCACATTGGTCACTTTGCATCCTGGCTTGGGCTTTTGCACAGATCTTAATGGTGTTTACCATTTTGGTGAATAGTAGATTGTTAGGATTTTACTTCTTCCAAAGTGTAAGTCTCAAAACATTTACCCTCAATGTTTGTGTAAATCAAATGGAAAGCTGAATACAATGAGTGCAGATATATTACTGCAATGTGCGTTTTCTTATGGACAAAAAAGTTTGAATAGTAAGTGAAGATCCTCCCACAGTAGTGACACGTATAGTGTTTCATTCCCCTGTATGAACTTTTCTATGCTCAGAAAGACCTGAGAAGAAATGAAAGGCCTTTCCAACAGCCTCACATATATAAGGGTTTTCTACGAAACAGAAATTATCAAAACTAAGACTTCAGGAATAAGCAAAGGCCTTCCGACATTGCTCACAAGCGTACGTTTTCTCTCCAGTGTGAGTTTTTCGGTGTACTAAGGCTTGTGGAATAAGCAGACTTTCCACTCCATATATGCATATGGTTTATTTCCAGTGTGACATTTTCTGTGCATACCAAGACGTAAGAGTCAGAAAAAGGCCACGACACATTCCTTACTTGCATACGGACTCTCCCGTATGAAATCTCCTGTGTATAAGGTATGAGGATCCATCAAAGGCCGTCCCACAGTCCTTACACTTAAACAGTTTCTCTCCTCTGTGGATGTTTACATAGTCCCACCAGGGTCATGCTGGACTCAAATGTTTGTCCTTAGTGCTTACATTTCTGGGGATTCTGTTCAATATTGGCTTCTATGGGAAAGTGATGGTGCTGAGGACATGGGAAGAGTGATCTTTTGATCAGACTCAGAAGACATCCCACCTGTCTCGGCATCCCTGTGGGGATAAGGGCCAAATTGCTCACTTGAGCCTTTATCACAGTGTGCAGAAAGAGACATTCCACCAAGGCTCGCTGCTTCCATGTAGAAGAACAGAGAAGGCTTCCCATCATTGGTCTATTCCATGAGAATTTTCATGTCAAAAGAAATCAAGCTCTGCAGGTAGGTAGCTGGTGGGGTACGGGACAATGAGATTCTTGGGGGAGTAATAAATCCAGATGGGGATGAAAGCAGTGTCTCCGAAGCCAACCCTGGGGATTCAGAGAGGAACTGGCCTAGTAGAAACCCAGAGAGCTGGAGACTTGGAACAGGAGCAAAGGCTGGTAAGAACATCAGGGAGCAAGGTCCGGCCAACACTCTACCCCTTGACAACACGCGAGCAGTAGACTCTCAGCTACAAAGAAAACCCCAGGAGGCATGTTCAGAAACATGATTTCAAACTGAGAGTATCAGGCTAGTACAGTATGTTGTATGCAGTCAATCTAGGTACAATGTCCAGAATTACAAATGGACCCTGAGCACCGTCTGACTAATAGATGGATTGAATTTTGGTCTATCCAATCACAAATGTTTCCTTTTTTACCTCTAATATTAGTAAAGTGACATGGGTGGGACCCAGGAATGTGACCAACCTTGTGAGTAATCACAGGTAAACGGAATGGTCTGCTGGAATGTGGGGAGCTTGGGCCCTGACCCATATTCCCACTTATAAAAGATTTCATGCATCTAAACTCTCCAATTGAGGCAAGAGCAACTGTAGATTTGGGTAGGGCGTTGTTTGCACATGGCCAACCTAGGTTCAATCCCCAGGATCCTATAGCGTCTCCAGGAGCACCATCAGAAATAATACCTGAGTGCAGAGCCAGGAGAAAACACTGAGGATCACCAGATACTGTAGGATAATTGTCGTCTGACCTTGCTCCCTGGCCGGTGCGAACTTATGTTTGTTGATTGCCCATAACCTTTCAATGACCTTTGTCAACTGATCAGATTTTGACTTGTAAATATTGTCTTTTTCTTATCCTTAATGTCTTTTGCATGGTTAGCCATTTCAGAGCAATTGCTTTTTGTATGGATACGGGAAGACAGTTACAAAGACAAGCCTGAGCTTGAGAGTTGGTCTCCAGATAATATTACCTCCTGGATATTTGCTCTCTTAACTGAAACCTCAGTTTCCCTTACTTCCTCGATCTCATAAAGAAGGGTCCGATGAGGGACTAGATGGACCCAGGACAAGTGGTGAGCTAGCTACTCTGGCATCGAAATGAGCCTGGTCAAAGTACCATAATGCTTATCTATAAGAGTCTGGTCATGGACAAATTTCGTCATGAATCAAAAAGTAATAACTAGACTTGGACGCTGCTGGGAGTAGGAGTAATTGATTTGCCCTGAGCACTGGAGTCTGAATCTGTGGTGAGAAGTTCCCAAGAGAGTCACCAACAAGCCTAAAAGTGTCTATTACTGTGTCTATACACAATGGTAATCATTAGGAAGTAAAACGAAATATGTCAATTAAGTTGTTGGTCTAAGGAGAGGAGTAACACAGCTTAAGGGCTGCTTTTCCTTCATGGGCTGCAGGTGATGGGGACGTCTGGAAAACCATTTTTCATTGTGCATCCCAAGGGGAGGTGTGGATTGGGGTCGTGGTGAGAGAAGAAAAAGAGCAGCTTCAGGGAGACAGGGGTAATGAAGGAGACTGAGAAAAGGGATGGTCCTCCTCCACCCAGATCCCCTATCTTCCAGTATGTAGGCATTACACCCACCAACTGCTCCCAGCGCTGTGTAATTCCATCAAGGGCCAAGACCCAGAGACTATAAAACCCTGCTCCTGGAAGAGAACAGCGCAGTCTCCTGCCTCCGCATCTGGCTGTCTTAATGGGGTCTTTTGGAGGAGGGTGTATTGAGTTTCCCTCCCCACCCCAAGCAGAGCCCAAGTGAAGACCTCTGGATTGAGCCACAGGCTTTCTTAAGACCACACTCCACAAGTTCAGATTAGCCTCACACATGAAGGAACCGGCAGAGGAACCCAAGTGTGCAGGACCTGGGGCATAGATCTCCAAGATGCTCGTATTGGGACTGGGCCTCCTTCACCCAGATCTCCCATTTTCCAGTATGTAGGCGTTACACCCACCAACTGTCCCCGGTGCCTTGTAATCCCATCAATGGCCAAGACCCAAAGACTATAAAACCGTGCTCTGGGAAGTGCACGCCACACGAAATCTTATTATCTAGTTTTACTCTGGAAAAACTGGCAGGCTACCAGAAGTATCCTGCCCACATCGCAGAGTCTGGCAAACTCCCCATGGTGTATTCAATATGCCAAAAACCACTAACAATGATGGTTCTCATTCTCCTGACCCTGAAAAAGCCTCAAAAGTGGCACTTCTTAAAATCTCAGGGATAGGACGAAGGAGACATTACTGTGGCCTGCTTGGGTCAATCGATAAACAACAGGATGACAATGATACAGTGAGAGAAGAAGAGACACAGATTTAGAGGACACGGTTGCGACTTAGAGAGAAGGCTGAGAGCTGAGAGTAAGAGTGGCTGGGGAGATTGGAGAGGAGTCACAGAGAGCATTGGAGAGCGAGTTAGAGAGAGGGTTGGATAGAGATGGGAGAGACAAGAGATTGAATAAACTGCAACTAATCAGCAACCAGCCTGGTCCTCGTTCTACTTTCATCGGTCCAAAGCAACAGCTGTCCTGGGTGGAGAAGTGGCTCGAGAGCAGCAAATGTGGACAGTGAGAGAGAACTGCCAGAAGAGACCAGGAACATCTGTTACCGTGTAAATCCTGTTCAAACCCCCAATTCTCATAGGGTTCCCCAGGCCCCCCTGGAGTGACTCCTGAGTGCAGAGTCAGGAGTAAGCCCAGAGCACTTCTGGCTGTGATCCGAAAACAAAAACACAAAAAAGTGAAATGTGCGGGTGCTGGAGTGATAGCACAGAGGGTAGGGTGTTTACCTTGGACACGACCAACCCAGGTTTGATTCCCAGCATCCCAATTGGTCCCCCAAGAACCACCAGGAGTAATTCCTGAATACATGAGCCAAGAATAACCCCTGTGCATCACCGAGGGTGACGCAAAAAGAAAAAACAACAACAACAACAACAAAACCCAGGGAATTGTGTAGTTAATCAGAAAAAAGAACACAAATTTCTCGACTTAGCAAAAGCATTTTTATAATGGGAACAGAGATAGCACAGACCCTGAATTGCTTGTCTGGCACATAGCTGACCAGGGATTAATCCCTATCTCCTCACATGGACCCCAAACCTAGCATTATCAATGAGAACCGAGCCGGGGTAAACTCTAATCTCTACTGGGTGTAGTCAACCAAAAATAAATCAATATATTTAGGTGCCAGAACTGTAGTTTTGTATGGTACTGGCCTTGTACACGGCTGACCTGTATACCCCGGCACCACACTGAGTACCATTTGGTGCCTTTTAACAGTAACCACAGGTTATGACCATATATATATATATATATTGACCATATATATATATATATATGAGAGAGAGAGAGAGAGAGAGAGAGAGAGAGAGAGAGAGAGAGAGAGCAATAGCACAGCGGTAGGGTGTTTGCCTTGCACGCAGCCAACATGGCCGACCCGAGTTCGATTCCTCCGCCCCTCTCGGAGAGCCCGGCACGCTACCGAGAGTATCTCGCCTGCACGGCAGAGCCTGGCAAGCTCCCCGTGACGTATTCGATATGCCAAACACAGTAACAACAAAGTCTCCAAAGGAGACATTACTGGGCCCACTCGAGCAAATCGATGATCAACGGAGGGCCTTTACCTTTACCTTTATATATATATATATGTGTGTATATATATATATATATATATATATATATATATGTGTGTGTGTGTGTGTGTGTGGGCTGGAGCGATAGCACAGCAGTAGGGCGCTTGCCTTACAAGCGGCCAACATGGCTGACCCGAGTTCGATTCCTCCGTCCCTCTTGGAGAGCCTGGCAAACTACCGAGAGTATCTCGCCCCCATGGCAGAGCCTGGCAAGCTACCCGTGATGTATTCGATATGCCAAACACAGTAACAAGTCTCATGATGGAGACGTTCCTCGGCCCACTCAAGCAAATCGATGAACGGGAGAAACCGTGACATACATATATGTGTGTGTTTGTGTGTGTGTGTGTGTGTATATATATATATATATATATATATATATATATATAGGTAATTTGTTTGCGGGGGGCCCGCAAAACCACTCTCCGGCCCGCGGAGATGGCCCTAGGATCCGTAGGTGCAGGGAAGGACCGACCGAATGAACACAAGACACAAGAGACAGAATGCAGCTCAGAAACAGAGAGAAAAAGGGACAGACTTTATTGGGGGCAATCAGGGTTTATATCCATTAGCGAGGCAGCTACACAGAAGGTCGTGCCCATATATGGTCAGGGAGGTTTGTTACACAAAGGGCCACGTCCATATGATTTATATGCATCACATACTAGACATGAGATAGTTACTTCTTGTTATCACCATACCTCAAGGTAACCATACATAGCACTGACCTTGCCTGTTGCAGGTCACGTAGCACAGGCACTTAGGCCTTGGTCAGTTAAAGGGCCAGCTTCCCACATTTGTTCACAAGTCCACCTCCACCAACCAGTTTTGTAGAATGCAGGTTTGGATTTTGGCACTACAGGTGGCAGAACTTTGACCTTACCTGAGTGGTGCTTGGGGAATCCTGCATTGTACAGAAGACTGTACCATGGCAGATTGCTTGCAAGGACTTGTCCTGCATTCCTGGCCTACCTCTGACCCAGGAATTCAAATTGTATATAAATACTGTGAACCTTGTGAGAAAGATACAGGCAGGGGGCAGGGATGAGGCCCAGCTGGTAGATAGAGGTCAGGGCATGGTTGCTGGCACCTGGGGCCTCCTGGTGCAAACCTGAGCCAGAAGTACAGGCTGCAATATCAAAGGTTTGCAGCAGCCTGAAAGAGCTGACAGTGAGTGGCGGGGCACTTATCATGAACGCAAAAGACTTAACTTCACAACCTGAATTGCCAAGGAGTGATCCCAGAGCACTGCTGGGTTTGGCAAAATCCCGCATAGCCAATCCTCATTCTGCCCAAATAAAGGCAATGAGGAGTTAACTGCCAACAGAAGAGGTGTGAAATCTAGTAATATATTCTGAACAGTCTGTCCTCTGGGTTTGTTGTTTTGTTTTGGGACCACATCCAGAAATGCTCAGAGCTTACAGGTCAGGTTTTCAGACTATGATTTTACTCCTATGGGTACGTGATTTTATAAAAGAAAAAGAGGATGAAAAATTATCCTTGGAGTCAGAGTGATAGTACAGTTGGCAGGGCATATGTTTGGTCCCCAGCATCACATACAGTCCCCCAAACACGGCCAGGAGTGTTTCCTGCGTGCCAAGCCAGAAATAACACCTGAGCATTACTGCTGTGTCCCACAAAGAAAAAAGAGAAAAAAAATGAAAGAAAAATTAAATTTAGCCCAAACGAGATTTTAAAGTCCATAATTTTGCCCAGAGCCTCCAACTCCTTCATTTCCCCTATCTGTTGAAAGGGCTCAAGAAATTTCATATGTAAGAACTTTCCATGAAGGTATAAACAGGAGAAAGCATGCCAGACTGAAGCAGATGCCAGCCACCTGGAAGCCCAGAGGGCCTTCCCTGGTATCGAGTGTCCACTAGTGCCCTGAGAACAGAGCAGGGCACAGACCTCAAGTACTACCAGGTGTGGCCCCAAATCTCACCTCATTTGCTCCCCAAGTAGGGAGATACACTCAAGGAGAGGAGCTCAGAGGGCTGAGCACCTGATTTACCTTTGGGGGACATAGCATGGCTCCCCCTGCATCTCAGACACACAGACACAAGAGGGGGAGAGTCTCTGACTATCTCCAAGTTTGTAGCAAATGGGGGGGAGAGAGGGAAAGACAGGAGAAACACTCCAACCTCAAAAAGATGCTCAAAGAATGCTCATGCGTCAAGACAAATTCTGAAGTGGGAGAGTTGGAGTCATACCTAGTGATGCTCAGGGGACAATATCACCTAGTGATGTTGTGGCAGGGATAACTCTGGTCACCGCTAGAAAGACAAACGCCCTCCTGGCTATAGTACTGCACCAGCCCCTAAGAGTGAGACATTTAGAACCTATTGCAGCTGGTCCCTGGAAAACCCCTTTCTGCAAGTACTCACTTCAACAGCAGGGCACACTCCTGGTCTTGGAGAGATGAACAGTGGAGATGCTTGGAATCTGGACAGGTGAGGCAGAAATTCTTTTTTCTGAGGAAATATAATCACATAGGGTTAGCAAAGCTAATAAATTGATAGGGTGCTTTTCTTTCAAGGAGCTAAGCCGGGGTCAATATGCAATAGTACATAGGCTCACCCACTCTAGCACTGCTAAAAATGATACATGAACTCAGAACCAAGAGTAACCCCTGAGCACTGAGTGCTGCTGTGGCCAAAAAAGTACAATAAATTAAGTAATGAAGACATTTCTGGGGCCGGAACGATGGTAGAGCAGGTAGGGAGTTTCCCTATCATCCGGCCAACCCGGGTTTGATTCCGGAAATCCCATATGGTCCCCCAGCACTGCCAGGGGAGACTCCTGAATGCAATGTCTGAGGAAACCCTGAGCATCGCTGGGTGTGACCCTAAAAAGCCAAAAAAAAAAAAAAGAAATTTCTGTGTAAAGAGATTGGAGACACAGTATAGCAGGTGAGGTGCTTGTCTTGCACTCGGCCAAACCAAGTTTAAAACCTGGCATCCCATACAGTAACCTGAGCCTCGTCAGGAGTGATCCCTGAGTGCAAAGGCAGGAGAAGTAACTGATTCTTGCCGTTGTACTTACTACAGACTGAATAATTATTTCATTTAAACGAATAAAGGTTCGGTGGCCAATAGTGATCCTAATTTGCATTATTAGAGGGGTTAGGGCACACTCTGGAAGTGCCCAAGCTACTTCCTGCTAAGATGGCAAATTTGGTTGCAAGACCCACTGTAGCAACACCCTGATGCACCCCTCCAGACTGCAACCTGAGTTGGCTTAAAGCTCCACACCTTGGGGCCTGAGTGACAGCATAGACAAATGAGCATTTTTTTTGAAGGTGGCCAACCTGGGGTTAATTCCGGGCATCCCTTATGGTTCCTACCACCACTAGGAGTGCTTGCTGGATTTAGAGCCAGGAGTAACCATAATGCCTCGCTGGGTGTGACCCCAAATGCAAAATAAATAAAAAGGAAAAAGAAGCTCCCCATCTCCCTGAACTCCCAGAACCCACTGAATGCACAAGAACCAGTGAACATCAAAGGCTCTGCCAAATGCTTTTGAGCCCCAAGCACATGAAGAATATGCCCCGCCCCTCCCCCCATCCAGCCCGGCCACCCCCCAAGAATGACAGGACAGAGGGGAGGGTGTTTTTTCCTTCATGCTGCTGACCCAGATATGGGGTACCCTAAGCAACCCCAGGTTTGACCCCTGAACACTGCCAGGTGGGGCACAACACCCCACCACGAGGAAATAGAATGCGCCCCAAGGTCCCTTTGATGAGGGAATCCCACGCTTTACCTACTCCACAATCAGCCTAAGGAATGAAAGGGGGCCAGTAACAGGATGTCCCGGGGACATTGCTGGGATGATCCACCCACCCCTGTGACTGACCAGGTGCTGGTCGTCGCCCTGAAACTAAATGAACGCTGAGGTGCTCTCACCCGCTCCATCAGATCTGGGGGAGACTGAGGCTCCCTCTAGCTCTGACTCTTTCTGCTTTGTGAGGGGCCCGAGCGACGGGTCAGCAGGGAGGGCGCTGGCCT
The DNA here is from genome assembly GCF_029834395.1 of Sorex fumeus. Classification (NCBI taxonomy): domain Eukaryota; kingdom Metazoa; phylum Chordata; class Mammalia; order Eulipotyphla; family Soricidae; genus Sorex; species Sorex fumeus. The sequence continues at coordinate 1,310,722 of NW_026606097.1, read as the reverse complement.
CGCATCCTGACTCCCCAAAGGGTCCTCGGATCCCCAGGGGGGAGTCCTGAGCGACACAGGGTCTAAAACACATAAAAAAAAACTCTTTTCACTTTTGTTTGTTCGGTTATTGTCCTTGTTTCTGGAGCTTTCAGAACGATCTTAGCGCTTCAAATTCGTTTTTCTCCTCGACCACGTGCTTCCTCTGCCCACCCACCCTTTTTGGAGGGGCTGGGGGGCTTTGCTCAGGGGTTACTCCCGGCTCTGGGCTCACTCCAGGCCGTGATCGGACGCTGTGAGGTGCCGGGATCGAACACGGCCGGCCGCGATCCCCCCTTACACATCTACCTAAATAAGTTCTACTTAGTAAAAACGACGGTTTTTCCCTCAAAATCAATTTATAAACAAGATAAAACTTTCGGCAGGGGCTCTCAGTGCGACCCGGGTGAGGGGCCGCCACCCCGGGCCACCGCCACGGAGCGACCCCGCCGCCCACAAGGCGGAGACCGCAGACGTTCAGGCACTCAGAGCGACCACCCGGACGGGCAACGGGACCCCCCTACCTCTCCTGGGTGCCCCCTCACCCACTCCTCACCTTCCGCAACCACGAGACCCGCTGGCACATCCGCACCAAACGCCTAGGCCTGCGGATAAAGGTCGCGGATATTGTGACGTCACCTGCACGGTTGCCAAGAGCCTTAAAGGGCCAGGCTTCAAATATTCCTGACCAGGTAATTCCCTGGTCAGAGAGGTTCATTTTTTCTCGTTTCCAGCTTCCCATACGGTCCCCCAAGAACAGCCAGGAGTAATCCCTGAGTGCAGAGCCAGGAGTAACTCCTGTGCATCTCTGGGTTTGACAAAAAAAAAAACAAAAAAAAGGCAAGAGAAAACAAAAAGAGTGACAGTGACAGCTGTGATCGGGGGTGGTTTTTGTACCCATTCACTTAGTTCCTATTTAATCAGTTTTCAACTGAATTCCATCATCAAGACGCATTATTTACAGGGGCAAGAGCAATAGCACAGCGGGTAGGGCGTTTTCTTTGCATGCAGCCGACTCAGGTTCGATTCCCAGCATCCCATATGGTTCCCTGAGTACAGCCAGGAGTGATTCCTGAGTGAAAAGACAGGAGTAACCCCTGAGCATCTCCGGGTGTGACCCAAAAAAGAAAAAAAAGGACACATTATTTACAGGTTAACATACAAATCAAGTTCAAGTGCTGGGACACTGGCATAGGAAATAGTAATCATTTCTATAATTATTATGGTTTGCTATCTAAGGCAACTCAGGAGGTTAATTCAGGTTCATAAGGAACTCAGGCCTTAGTAGGCATATGAAAATACACAGTGGCAAGAACTCTTAAGAGTGTACAGAATGGGAAGAAATTTGTGTTTCCCTGAACTGCAATCATCAGCAATTCCCTTTCCCGCATAGTACTTAAGTCACCAGTTTAATTTGAACTTGAGAACTGTAACATAAAGAATGAACTAGGAGTGTATATTTAAGATATCAAAAGGTTGAAGCAGAGTGTTTGCCGTAGGATCCCCCAAGCACCACACTCCCAGAGTAATTCCTGAGTGCATATTCAGGAGAAACCCCTGAGCATCACCCAGGTGGGAAACAAAAATGAAAAAAACAATGGTCAAAGGGCAAGCCCTGAGGAACCCAGAGATAATGGAGTCATTGTGTATCCCACCCAAGGCCTGGGGGAGATTAAATGATGCATTCAAGGTAAATTGAAATTCAGATTTTAGGGACTGCTGGGCATTTGTCTTGCAGGGGATGATTGGATATGATCCATTTCCCTCCCAGGCCCACCAGGAGTGATCCTGCCTGTGGAGCCAGAAGTAACTCCTGGGCATTTCTGGTTGTGCCTTACCTCCACCCCTACAAAAAAGTACTTGTTTTGTGTATTGAACAGAAAGCACTATGTCAGGGGGATCAGGTTTATAAATGGCAGATGTGAGCAATTTTAGTGATCCCTGTGATCAAGGCTTTCTCTGCCTGTAGATGGTTTTTCTGGGCTCACCTCCAGTATCACATGGTCCCCTGGTACCACAGGGAGTAATCAGCTACCTGGGCAGCACTGGGAGCCTTAGGATTTGCATCTTTGGGGAGGGAGACACAGTTAGCAGTGCTCAGGGCTTATTTATTCCTGCCTTTGCACTCAGGCGTCACTCCTCTGGGGCCAGGGTTGAGGTCTCCTAATGTCCTAACGTCCAGCACCTCCTAATGGTTTGGAGAGAATTGATGTGGGCATGCAGGCAGATAGAGAATGTCCACCCTCCCAAGGAAAAGTCAATAAATTTCCTGGGAATAGCTCTGAAGTTGTGAAGGCCAACCTTGCAAAAAACAGGACTTAAGGCCTGATCAGGCCCTCACCTATGGCCAGCAACAGACCCAGAGAAGCTCCTGCTGAAACAAAAGGCCAGAAAAGGAATTTCAAAGAAGATCATCACCACTCCCAACCTGCCTAGGCAACCTCCTTAGCAAAGGGACTTTGACCTAGGTAAAAGCCTAGATTGGATTCCCTTCTGTTCCAGGGAGACCACTCATTGGCTTTCCCAGACATTTGCGGGAGCAGGGCAAGTGGGGGGGGGGTCCCCGAATGTGGGAACCAATGTCGGACTCCAGAAGGATGTGGAGCCCCCACCACTGTTTCCGACCCCCTCCCCCAAATTATATAGTCAGATCGGGAGGTGTAGACCAGGTGGGGTGGGGTGGGGGTTGGGGGATGACCCCAGACCTCAATGGGGGAGCACCCCAATGGTTCTGCTTCATTCTCGAGGGGTCCGTGTGCCAAGAGGAGGCGGCCTCTGGTGGATTCAACTCTCTTACACCCGCAAAGGGCTGGAGGGGATGAGAGAGTCCAGCATCTTCCAGCCCTGCCTGCATCCGACTGGGCCTTGGGTCAGAGAATAAACTGGGGATCTGTGTCCGGGTGTCCCTGCTGGCTGGGGCTCGCCCCACTCACTCTATGTGTGGAGGCATACCCAGTGGGCAGTGCTCCAGAGCCAGCTACCCAGGAGCGAAGAGGGTGACACAGGAGAGGCTTGCCTTCCCGCAGTACGATGTGTCCAACCAACTCAGTTCTAAAGGTCTCCAGACCCCACGTCCACATATCACAGCACCCCGCATTGCTGAGGGTGCCATCTTCCATCCTGAGTTTTGAGGTTCTTATATACATGAGAAGTCCCATGTCTTCTGTTCTCCGTGGAGGAGGGTGGCAGAGGCCAGATTCAACGCCAACATCTCCAGATGTCTGGGGTGAAGGTAACAGCCATCTGAGGAACTAGGGTTTGTTAAGAATTATTTTAATTAACACAGAAATATTGAGCCTTAAGACTGGGCAATATCCTTCCCTGGAAAATCTAAATATATCACTTCTTCCAAGGATTTTTTTTTGCTTTTTGGGTAATACCCAGCAATGCTCATGCGTCACTCCAGGCTCTGCACTCAGAAATTAATCCTGGTGGTACTTGGGGGACCATATGGGATGCCGGAGATTGGATACAAGTTGGCTGTATGCAAGGCAAACATCCTACCAGCTATACTGTAGCTTTGGCTCCAAGGGTTTTTTTTGAAGGATAACTGTTTTGGTTGGCTGGAGTGATAGCACAGCGGTAGGGCGTTCGCCTTACACGCGGCCAACATGGCCGACCCGAGTTCGATTCCTCCGCCCCTCTTGGAGAGCCCGGCAAGCTACCAAGAGTATTCGATATGCCAGACACAGTAACAACAAGGTCTCCAATGGAGACGTTACTGGGCCCGCTCGAGCAAATCGACGATCAACGGGAAGGCCTTTACCTTTACCTTTTTAACTGTTTTGGTGTGTTCCAACAGGGTTCTGGGAAACACTGAGTACCTGGGATTGAACCTGGTTGGTTACAAGCAGGGTGAGATTATTTTGTCATTGTTCTGTTCACTTTGAACAAGAAAAGTTATGAGCCCTCTTTGCTCTGTCTGTGGCCCAGCTCTTTGGAAAGGTCTCCAGTTATAGTCAACCCCACGTGCCATCACCCCACTTTCTGAGCATGCCCCAACCCTCTTCTACAAAGAAAAGTGGTCAGGGATACAGCAATATACAGCTCAAAACCCACCAAGTTAGGGTGGGGGAATCTGCCATCACGGGACTAAGGCTGTTTTGGTTTTATTTGGTTTGTTCATGGTTTGGAGGCCCAACACCAGCAATGCTCAGGGTTACTCCTGGCACTCAGAAATCACTACAACATGATGGTGGGGCTGTATGGAGAGCCAAAGAAAGAATCTTCTTGGGGGTCGAGAGGGTTGCTCCCGCTTTGTCTCTGGTCCACGAGGGGTACAGAGGATTGAACTGACGTGGAAAGTGCGAGGCAAAGTCATTTATTTTCATTTTTGTTCTCTTCACTGAGCTAGAAACCTTCTGAAGCCACTTTGCTATGTCTGTGACCAAGCCATTGAGAAACATTTCCTGTTATGGGCAACCCACACCCCACACCCCACATTCTGAGGGAGCCCAAACCTCTACTACATGGAAGAGGCAGCATGGATACAGCAAGATAAAGCTCAGAAACCCCACGATGGAGTGAGGGGATCCCCCAATAAGGGACTTGGGCTGTTTTGGTTGTATTTGGTTTCTTCATAGTTTGGGGGACACAAATCCAGCAACAACAGAGGTTCTCCTGATGTTGCATTGAGGAATACGGCATGATGGTGGGGCTGTATGGAGAGCCAGAGAAAGAACCGGGGCCTGTGACTGCAAGCCAAGAGCACTAACCACTCTGCTCCCGCTGCGGCGACCCAAGTGGCTTGCTTGATCCTTAATGACCCTATTCCTAACATTAAAGCAAAGAAATGGGCTGGAAATCTAAAGCGTGGGAAAGGTTGGCCGTGGCAGTTCCGGCAATACGCCACGGGATGGCGCTGTGGGCGTTTCTGTCCCTCTCTGGGATCGTTTCTTTGTTATTTATTTATTTATTTATTTATTTTATTAGTCAATCACCATGAGGTACAGTTGTAGACTTACAAATTTTTGTGCTTGGGTTTCAGTTATACAATTATCAAGTACCCATCCCTCCACCACCACTGATCCCAGTTAGTCCCTCCCATTCCCATCCTCCCATCCCACCCTGCCTCTGTGGCAGGCCATTCCCTTTTCTTCTCTCTCTCCTTTTGGGGGCTGTGGTTTGCAAATGAGGCATTGAGTGGCAATCATGTTCGGTCTATAGTTAACTTTCAGCATGCATCTCCCATCCTGGGTGGATCCTCCCAGCACCCTTTATTTGGTGCTTCCTTCTCTATCTGAGCTGTCTTTTTCCCTAGCATGTGTGGCTGGCCTCCATGCGATGGAGTAAACCTCCTGGCACTTGCCTCGGCTATTCTTGGGTGCTAGTCTGAAATAAAGGGACAGACATAGAAAGATTGCTTTCATCTGGGAAACATAAAGTAACAAAACGTGCTCGTTTCTCTAAGAATTTTCCACCCTTGGGTTTGCTGCAGTGTTCAGTATGGGGTAATTAAGGATCAAGCAAGCTGCTTCCACAGGTGCAGCAGTAGGAAGGAAAGCCTGCAGTTGCTTGTCTTTCACTTGAGTAATCTGGGTTCGATTCCAGCCTTCAGATCTTTGTGGGGTGGATAGCTGAATCGCCTTGGGGGTCGAGTGGGCTGCCCTAGCTTTGTCTCTAAACCTGGAGGGATACAAAGGATTGAACTGAACCTTTAATGAGCAAGGCAAGGTTATTTTTTCACATTAATTGTTCTTTTCTCTCTGTACAAGAAAGGTTCTGAATGCACCTTGTGATGCCTGTGACCGAGCCCTTTGAATGTTTCCTGTTATGGGCAACCTACATCCCATCACCCCACCGTTGTGGGGAAAGGAAGAATATACAGTTCTGACACCCTCAAGTCGGGGTGATAGAATTCGACATCAAGGAAGTGAAGCTCTGTGTTTTACTTTTCTTTCTTGTTTGTTCCTTTATGGCCATACCTGGATATGCTCAGGGCCTTCTCCTGCCTCTGCACTCAGTAATCACTATGGACATGACTGAAGAACTGTAGGGGAAGTCTATGACTATACCCGGGTCCTATAGATGCAAGGCAAAAACCGTATCCGCTCTGATCCCGTTGCAGCGGCCCAAGCTGCATGCTGGATACTTAACGACCCCATACTTAACATTTAAGCAAAGAGAAGGGCTGAAAACCTTAAATGTGGGAAAATTTGGACCGCGGAAGTTATGCTGAAACGCCATGAGATGGAGCTGTGAGCGAATCCGTCCCTCTCCAGGCCAATTTCTCTAAGAATTTTGCACCCTTAGGTTTGCTTCTGTGTTAAGTACGAGGTAATTACATATCCAGCACGGAGCTTCAAAGGGGCAGTGGTAGGAGAGCCTTGAAGTTACGAGTCTCTCACACGGGTGACCAGCATTCGATTCCCGCCTTCAGATCTTGTGGGATACATGGCTGAATCACCTCGTGGGTTGAGTGGGATGCTCCATCTTTGTCTCTAGACCAAGAGGGGTGCAGAGGATTGAACCTGACGTGGACAGAGCAAGGCAAAGCTGCAAGGCTGGAGTGATAGCACAGTGGGTAGGGCGTTTGCCTTGCATGTGGCCGACAATGCCACCTGGCTTCGATTCCTCCACCCTCTCAGCAAGATAACAAGAATATCTTGCCCACATGGCAAAGCCTGACAAACTACCTGTGATGTATTTGATATGCCAAACACAGTAACAAGTCTTAAAATGTTACCCGGCCCCCCTTGAGCAAATCAATGAACAATGGGAGGACAGCGAATGTGACACTCTGAGCTAAAAAACATCTGAAGCCACTTTGTTATGTCTGTGACCAAACCATTTAGAAATATTTCCTGCTATGGGCAACCCACACCTCATCACCCTACATTCTGAGGGTATCCAACCCTTTTCTACGAGGAAGAGGCTGCATGGATACAGCAAGATACAGCTCAGAAACACCCACGTTGTTGTGAGCTAATCCTTCAATAATGGACTGAGGCTGTTTTGGTTTTATTTGGTTTGTTCATGGTTTGGGGTCCACAAATCCAGCAACGTGCAGAGGTTCTCCTGGCTCTGTACTCAGGAAGCACTCAGGCATGATCGTGGGGCTGTATGGAGAGCCAAAGAGTGTGAGAGCTTTCTTCCACTTGGGTAACCTGGGTTCAATTCCAGTCTTCATATCTTGTGGGGTACATAACTAGTACATAACTGGACTCACTATAAACAGTGCTCCTCTCCCACAGTCCAGGGACTTCTCTCCTGGGGCAGTTTGTGTCCATGGACTGAGCAGAACGGTCTCTGAGTAGCTTGTTCCGGGGGAGCGCTTGTTTGCAGCGTGGGCGCTCACTTCCTACTGGTAACCCACAGAAGACCTCCCACCTGTCTTGGCATCCTCATGGCGCTGAAGGCATAACTGCTCACTCGATTTTGTCACAGTGTGCATGACCAGAAGAATTCCACCTGGGTTGCTGCTACCCGAAGAACAGCAGAGAAGGATTCCAATTACTGTGCTGTGCCTGATAGTCTTCTCGTCAAAAAAATTCTAGACCTGCAGGTTGGTTTCTAACATTTACCCAACTCGGTTGCAATTCTGACATGTGGATGGCTTTTCCAGGCAATGACCTAACATTTCAGCAAGATGGACAAGCAAAATAGACGGACGGCAGGTCACATAGCTGTGTAATTTTTTCCAACTCAAAGAACAGACACAGTAAGTGGAAATAACTCCCTCTGCAGAAAATTGAAGCACCAGTTTAGAGTGAAAATAAAAGGGGCAGAGACTGGGTTTGGTACTAGCTTAGTGTGAAGCTTAGTGGGATAGCTTAGTGGGACATACGTGCGAAGGCAATGATGCTTCCCAACACAGCCGAGACAGACCTTTGAAAATTTCTCACCTGCAGCAGATTCCTATCGAGGATCAATGAGTTTTCTGTTATCTTGTTCTATTTACTTAGGTGGGGAGAGGCTCAGACCAGCATTGCTCAGGGATTCCTGCTGCTGGGACTCTCGGGGCTGAGAGAGATAACCACGAAAAAACCGCCTTTCTTTGAACACTCTTGAACTTATTCGCCAACGTGGCTTGGCACATGCCTCAGGCAACTGCAAGCGAACGTCCAAGCTGGCAAAACAATGCAGAGAAGCCATCAAGGATAACCTCAAAGACAGGAGAACCGCTATGCTGTTAGATGCAGCAGAAGCCGTGAAAAGCCTTCGTAATGCCTGCCTGTCCTTCACCAACTACAAGACCAAGATGACTACCCTCCAACATCCTGATGGATCTATCACATCTTGCAGAAGGGCAATGGAGAAGATTATTCATGACTTCTACTCAGATCTCTTTAATAGCCACGTCCACTTGCCCACATACCACATTCTGCACGATTGACATATTGTTCCCAATGTTCTCCCTTCCAGAATTCAACATGCCATCTCTTCGGTAAAGAAACAAAGAGCAGATGGCCCAGAAAAGATCAGACCGGAACACCTGAAGAACTTACCATCAGTACTCATCAATACGCTGGCTCGGCTCTTCACATGCTACCTGTCAGAATGCAAGGTTCCATCCCATTGGAAAACCAGCAAGACTGTACTACTATACAAGAAGGGAGACATCTATGACATTGGCAACTATCGCCCAAACTGCCTATTGTCTGTCATCTGCAAACTGTTCACTTGAGTCATCTTGAATTGGATTAGCAGAACACTAGATGAAGAACAACCATGTGAACAAGCCGGGTTCCGAAAAGGATTCAGTGCCATCTACAATATCCACACGATTACTAACCTCATTGAGGTTTCTCAGGAGTTCAAGATGCCACTCTGTCTAATGTTCATTGATTTAAGGAAGGCCTTTTTTTCCTGTTGAGATGGAAGGGGTCATAGAAGCCCTAGCCAATCAGGGATTACAAACTCAATACATAAGTATCCTCCGTCAGCTGTATTGCGGATTCACTACCAGAATATCACCACTCTAAAAAGAAGTAATTATCCATGTCAAGAGAGGCGTTGGGCAGGGTGAAACCATTTCACCAAAACTATTCAGTGCCACCATCAAGAACATCATGCGATGACGGGAATGGGAAGGAATGGGAGTGAAGATAGATAGTCGGCAAGTACACCACCTCCACTTTGCTGATGACATCGTTCTAATAACACCAAACATCAGCCAAGCGGCACAAATGCTGACCTACTTCGACCGTAAGTGTGGAAAGGTCGGACTACAGCTGAATCTTACGAAGACAATGGTTATGAGAAACAGCCTCGTTCCTGACGCTCCATTCTCTCTCAATGCACCACCATCTCCAAATGCAACAATTATATATACCTAGTTCGAGAAAGAAACATGATGAATGACCAGGCACCTGCGTTATGCAGGAAGAAGAGAGCGACTTGGAATGCCTTCAAGAGCGTTGAAGAAATAACTAAGAGGACAAAGAACCTCCACCTATGAGCATATTTCTTCGATTCCACTGTTCTTCCTGCATTAACATATGCCTTAGAGACCTGGGCCCTATGAAAACAGGATGAGAACGCTACTCAGGTCTCTCAAAGAGAAATCAAAAGAGCTATGCTTGGAATATGACACATCACTCAAATGAGAGATAGAATCTGGAGTTCTGATCTCCGTCAACGGTCAAGAATTAGGGATGCTGTCTCATCTGCCAAGGCATCAAAAATCAGATGGGCTGGACACGTAATGAGGTTTACAGACAACCACTGGCCTTGACCCATTACTGGCTGGATTCCACGGGACGTCAAAAGATCGCAAGGACGCCCACCTACAAGATTGTCAGACTTCTTTGTCAAGACCCTGAATGATTGGTTTGAGGCTCTGAATGTTCCTAGAATGAACAGATGCCATTGGGCTACACTAGCACGCAACAGGCATGCATGGCGACGTTACTGGCAAACACTCGAATAAATCGATTAATAAAGGGAGATCAAGTGATTAAGTGATATATTTTTTAGGTTTTAGAATTACTGGTTTTATGCAGCAACACGGTTGGAACTGGAAGATACTGTCTTGAGTGAAGTTAGCCAGAAAAAGAAACAAAAACAGGATGCTGTTCACTCATCTGTGGAATACCGAACACTGGATGTGGAAATGTACTGTAAAGGGGCTGCTTAAATCATCCCTGATTCCAGTGTTTAGAGAGAAGCCGGACAAAGAAGGAAAGAAATTTGGGTGGAAGAGAACCAGAAGTTTCCAGGGATCAGGGATTCATTTATGCCTGTGACATGAGGGAGAGATGTAGCCATTTACCCAAAACACAGATGCAACAGAACTGAAAACAGGAGATCTAAGCTGTAACCACTGAAACCTAGTCATGTACTTGTCCAGATGACAAGCGGGGGTTGAGTGGGGACTGGCGTGGGGAGGGAATATGGGAACACGGGTGGAGCATAGCTGATGCAGGAATTGGTGTTCAATTATTTTATGCCTAAATACAACTATCAATAACTTTAAAAATACTGGCACGTTAATGAAAACTTTAAAAAAACAATACAATAAAATAAATTTCCAGATTTCAGCACCCACTGAGGTTAAAGACCCGCTAGTCCCAGCATTAGGCTCTGATATTTTTCCTGTGATGCTGAGAGCATAGATGTGGTTGTGGGGATGGATCCGGACACCACCTTTGAAGTCGCATGCTTGGTCCACTGAGCACTCCAATGGCATAATAGTCAGTTTCAACAAGAGAATCTTACAGCACACTTGTATGCAATACCTCTGTTCCCTAAAGAAATTGCTGTAATGCCACATCCTAAAACTGTGATTTGAGTTCTGAAATCCAACAAAATGCACAATGAGAATTAGTCCAATTTTGAATGGAATGCAGTTGAACGACCAAGCAGGTGGAGGACAAGTCCATATTTTTCACAGTCCAGGCAAGTCTACAGAAAGGGAAAATCTGCGGGATGTGTTGCTAGGAGGAGCTCGGCAATCCCCAAAAAAGCCTTTTGGGTTTTGTTTTTAATCAGACCCAGTGATGCTTGGGATACCATAGGGGATGCTGGACATCGAAGGTAGGCGGCATCTGTAAGGCGAGCACCCTCCGTGATGCACTGCTCTTCTGGTCCTAATTAACTTCACTATGGGCTCACAGTCACAATTTAACATACACACAATAAAACAATTTTTGGTGTGTACAAGCGTACAGCAGGTAGGCATTTGCCTTGCATGAGGCTCAGGGGTTGATCCTTGAACACTGTGAAAAGCAACTTACGAGAACCACCAGGAATAACTGCTGAGCATCCCCAGGGCCCAAAACAAAAGAAAACTAAATTTCTTTCCATATTCTAAAAACACTACGCAGTCTCCTGCCCCTGCATCTGGCTGTTCTTCACTAGGGTCCCTTGGAGGGGAGCGGGTTGAGCTATCCTCCCCGCCCCAACCAGGGCTCCGGCAGCGGAAGACCTCCAGGACCGGCCACCACCATGCCGAGACCACTCTCCACACACACGAAGGTACTGGCAGAGGGACAAATCCACACGGGTTCCGGGGCCAAGACCTCCAAGCCTACTCGGATTGGAGTTGAGCATCCTCCACCCAGATCCTCCAAATTCCAGGAGGCGGGGGTCACACCCACCACCTGGCCCCCTAGCGCCGTGTAATCCCATCAGCGGCCAAGACTCAGACTATAAAATCCAGCTCCCGGACGAGACCAGTGCAGTCTCCTGCCCCTGCGTCTGGCTGTTCCTCACCGGGGTCCCTTGGAGGGGAGCGGGTTGAGATTTCCTCCCCGCCCCGACTAGGGCTCTGGCAGCCGAAGACCTCCAGGACCAGCCACCACCATTCTGAGACCACTCTCCGCACACATGAAGGTACTGGCAGAGGGACAAAGCCACGCGGGTTCCGGGGCCGAGATCTCCAAGACTACTTGGATTGGAGTTGAGCATCCTCCACCCAGATCCTCCAAATTCCAGTAGGCGGGGGTCACACACACCACCTGGCCCCCTGGCGCCGTGTAATCCCATCAGCGGCCAAGACTCAGAGACTATAAAATTCAGCTCCTGGAACTGCGCGGCTACGCGACATCTTATCAGGACATCTTTTCATGACATCTTATTATCTCATTCCTACTTTGGACAAACTTTCAGGCTATCGAATGTAGTCTGCCCACAGGGCAGAGTCTGGCAAACTCCCCGTGGCGTACCAAATACGCCAAATACCAGTAAGAATTATGTGTCTCATTCTCCTAAAGAGCCTTGAATATAATCTCAGGGCTAGGATGAAAGAGACGTTACTGGGGCCTGCTCGAGGCAATTGACGAATAACAGGGTGATGAAATGAAAAAAATGAAAAAATTCAAAAAACAAAGGCAATGATCCAAAGGCAAAGATATGCATGGTGTCAGATTGACTGAGCAGAGTCCAGAAAGGGCACCTGATCCTTTAGGTGTACAGTCTGGCTAATTATACAGACGGGAACACAAGGGCCTTGCAACACATGGACTACTCGACATACCTGACAGATAAGGAAGAATCACAACAAAGTCAAGAAAGCAAAGCACTGGATCTATCCGTAATGAATAGATCCGGGGAAAAGACACTCCTTCCCCATGCCACACCTCCACATTACATGTTCTATGAATGAGAAGGGGATACTCAATATCCAAAGAGCAACTCAAAGATGTTGTGGATTGGAGGACTCCTGGGTTGGTCACATGAAAAGGAAAGCATCCTACTTGCCCTACTATTGCTCTGGCCATTTCTAAATAAATGGGAGAAAATGGGAAAAAATGGGAGAGCACTTAGAAAGCTTTCAGTTTAAAGTCTCGGTCATACAATGAAACACCCGTCCCTTCACCGTGCCCATTTCCCACCACTAAAAACCCAAGTATACCACCATTCCACAGCCTCCCCTTACCTGTGGGGCAGATAATTTCCACATTCTTCTCTCTATTTTGATTACATTCAGTATTTTGATACGAGACCACTATTATTATTTGGGATTTTACCCCAGCACTCAGATCTGGCAAAAACGCAACAGTAGACAATTCTTTTTCGATTGCTCGTTAAAAATAACATATGATTTTGGAATTCTAAAATTTTAACAACTAAATCTGGAGGGATTTCTGCAAAAACCTGCTGGGTTCCGAGATTTGTTCCTGAGTCTCTGGGATTATGGCCATTAAACAGCTTTACCACGAGCCAGAGAGGCAGTTCGTGGGAATGACATAGACTCTTGTTGGGGTGGGGAGGAATTAGTCGGCTCCACCCCGTCCTGAGAGGCCCCACATATCTTCCTGAGTGTGGGCCCAAACCTGACTTTCCAAAGACCTTTGGATGATGGAGGCCACTGAGCCGCCAAGTGGGAGCAGTTGGGGGGACAGCACCAATTCCCCCTGGAATGGACCGTGGACAGTAACCTACTGCAGGGTCAAGACACATTTCTGCTAAAAGGCGCTGGGTTTTGAGATTTGTCTCTGAATCACTGGGATCATGGCCATTACGCACCTTGATCATGAGCCACATACGTCAATAGTAGGTGCCAGAGAACTTGGGGTTTCTTTGGGGTATGGAGAAAAAGACCAGCTCCACCACCATCCAGTTAGACCCTGCATGTCTCCTCACAGCAGTCCCAAACCGAACCATCCAGAAGCCATTAGAGATGGCGGCCACTGAGCCGCCAGGCACGAAACCTATTGCCACCTGAAATACCCAGCTTTGATAACCTACTATGGGGACCAGGCACATTTCTGCTGAAAGCCGCTGGGTTCCGAGATTTGTTACTGAGAGTCTGGGATCATGGCCGAGTGATCAAGAGCCAGAGAGTCCGTATATGGGTAGCGACTCGGGGTCTCATTGAGGTGGGGAGGAAAGGGCAGAGTTCACCCCAATCCCATGAGGCCCCGCATGTCTTGTCACTGCAGGCCCAAACCTGTCTGTCCAATGGCCTCTGGAATATGGTGGCCACTGTGCCACCAAGTGGGATCAGGCGGAGATACACACTCTTTCCCCCTTGTGATGGTCTATCACTGGTAGCTCATTGTGGGAACCGGGCGCATCTCTGCAAAAAGCCGCTGGGTTCCGAGATTTGTCTCTGAGTCTCTGGGATCATAGCCTTTAAGCAGTTTGATCAGGAACCAGAGAGACCTTGCCTCCAATTATATAGCTGAGCCGGAAATGGTTTGTTGGTGTGTCTTGCACATACCTAACTTTTGGCCGTTTACTTTCTTGGAAGACTTTGCCCAAAGTTTTTGTTGTCTGGCCAAAGGCACAGCATCTATTTTGGAGTATCTGGAAGTCTGATGGTGCCTCATTCTGCTGATGCACTTGCCTTACAGGCACAGATTGACCTGCTGGTGGTACCATACAGCCGGGAGGTAGAAATTCTATATATGGAAAAAAAAACACCAATAGTGGGGTTGGAATCACTGTAAAGTGAATAGGATGCTTGCCGTGCTGATCCAGATCAAACCTCCCCATCCCATAGGAACCCAGCAGCACCGGAGAATAACTCCTGAGCTGCAGAATCAGAAGTAAACCATGAGCATCAAAGAATCCCTTCCAACTCCCCTGAATAAAAAAAGCTATTAAAATTAATCCAAAGTAGGGCTGAAGAGATAGCAGAGCGGGTAGGACGTTTGACTTGCACATGACCAACCCGGATTCGAATCCCAGCAACAGTATGGTCCCTTGAGCTTTACCAGGAGTAATTCCTGAGTGCATAAGCCAGGAGAAACCCGTGTGAAACGGTGGGTGTGACCCAAAAAGCAAAAATAATTAAATAAATAATAATAACCCAAAGAGTAAATTTTCAGAGGCAAATACCTCTCACTTGTCCAAACACGCCCCAAAGTCCCAAACCCAGCACAGAAACCAATGAAAATGACTGATCGCAAAAGTGTCCCTTTCCTTTAGGGGCTGGCCCTGAACATATCTGGAGTTTCGATAAATGTTATGTCCAGTCCAAAGGCTCCAAACATGGTCCTGCGCAGTCTCGAGTAGGGAGGAATGAGATGGCCAAGACCCCCACTCTCTGTAGGATCCTCACACCAAGGCCTGAAGTCCATGTGCCCACCCTCCAGTGCCATATTGGACCTGGTTGTGATCGTGGCTGCAGGGGTCCTCAGGATAACTCACCCTCACCCATGAAACCTGATCCACAGAACAGCTCCCAATGCACCACTCAAAAGCTCCACATCCCGGGCTGGAGAGATAGCACAGTGGGTAGGGCGTTTGCCTTGCACGCGGCCAACCCAGGTTTGATTCCCAGTATCCCATATGGTCCCTTGGGCACCACCAGGAGTAACTCCTCAGTGCAGAGCCACTAGTGAACCCTGTACATCGCCGGGTATGACCCAAAAAAGCAAAAAAAAAAAAAAAAAAAAAGCTCCACATCCCCTAAAGCCTGGATATCCAGAAAAAGTAAAAAAAAAAAACGCGTGAAAGCGCCCTACAAGCTGGCGTGACCTGCCGCTCAAGTTCCCAAACCGGGATTTTCAGGGTGCTCAAGCATTCGAAATCCTAACACAAGAAAGACTGAAGAATGAAGGTTTACCAGTTTTTCCATTTTCAAAGAATTTAATGCAGCATCTTGGTTGATTTCTGCCATAATTCCCACCAAACAGCCCCTCTGGGCCAAGCCAGAAACATAGAAAACAATAACAAAGTAGTGAGCCCTGACAGCTCTGAGCAGGAGGGTGTTTCTGTACCTGTTTATTCAGTCACCTTCCTCCTTATTTTCATCACTAGGACCCATTATTTACAAATTAACACACAAGCAATTCCAAGCACTAGAATATTGGCATAGGTGCAGCCCGGGTGAAAATCAGCAGGTACATTTCAATGACATGAGAAGCCTGTCCCAAGCAGGCCGACATACTTCCTTCTTAACTGCACTTTTTTTTAACACCCTTGACCATTGTGTCCAAAGGAAACTTGCTTGACTGATTTTTCCTGTTTTGTCCTTAGAGACTGTTATTAAGGGAACAAATCATCCAGTATGAATTTTTATATGTTTATTATGGTGTGAGGGGTACATGAAGCCTTTCCCACATTCCTGTCATACATGCAGTTTGTCTCCAGTTTGAATTCTCACACACAGAGTAAGAGAATAGCACCAAATGAAGGTTTCCCATAAGTCGGACACTGATAAGGTTTCCCTCCACTGTGAATTTTCCTGTGCTTAGTAAGGATTCAGAATGGCAGAAGGCCTTCCCACATTCCTTGCATATATAAGGTTTTTCCTCTGACGTGAATGCTCCTTTGTAAACTAAATCTGAGGCTTCTCAAAAGGCCTTTCCACAATTCTTACATGTATATGGTTTCTCTCCTGTGCATATTCTCCTGTGTACATTAAGTATTGAGGACATACAGAGGCTTTCTCATATTCTTTACATATACAGTTTCTCTCCAGTGTGAATATTCCTATGTACACTAATATTTGAGGCTGTACAAATGCCTTCCCACATTCCTTACATATATACTGTTTCTCTCCACTGTGAATTCTCCTATGTACAGTCAATTGTGAGGAAAATGTAAAGGCCATTCCACACTCCAGACATATCTAAGACTTCTCTCCAGTATGAATTCTCATGTGTAGAGTAAGGGAAGAGAACCATGTGAATGCCTTCCCAAATATCTGACACTAAGATGAATTTTCATATGTGTAGTAAGTCTTGAAGACCCAGCAAAGGCCTTTCCACATTCCTTTCATATATATGGATTCTCTCCAGTGTGAATTTTCCAATGGTGACGAAGTGTTGAGGCTACAGCAAAGGCCTTCCCACATTCCTTACATATCTACGATTTCTCTCCAGTATGAATTTTCCTATGTTCTCTAAGTGTTGAGGCCCAAGTAAACATCTTTCCACATTCCTTACATGTATATGGTTTCTCCCCAGTTTGAATATTCCTATGTACACTAACTACTGAGGCTCTAGCAAAGGCCTTTCCACATTCCTTACATATATATGGTTTCACTCCAGTGTGAATTCTCCTATGTACAATAAGTTTTGAGGCTCTAGCAAAGACATTTCCAAATTCCTTACATATATTATGTTTCTCTCCAGTGTGAATTCTCCTATGTACACTAAGACTGCAGGCTACAGCAAAGGTCTTCCCACATTCCTTACATATATACGGTTTTTCTCCAGTGTGAATTTCCCTATGTACACTAAGTACTGAGGCTCTAGCAAAGGCCTTTCCACATTCCTTACATATATACGGTTTCTCTCCAGTGTGACTTCTCCTATGTAAACTAAGTCTTCCGGCTCAAACAAAGGCCTTTCCACATTCTTTACATCTATACGGTTTCTCTCCAGTGTGAATAAATGCATGTCTACTGAGGCTTGACGACTGAGTAAAGGCCTTGCCACACTCCTGACATATATAAGGCTTCTCTCCACTATGACTTTTCATGTGTCTATTAAGATGTGAGGTCTGAATAAAGGCCTTCCAACAAGTCTGACATTTATATGGTTTCTCTCTTGTATGAATTCTCCTATGCAAAATAAGATGTGCTGATCTATTGAAAGTCTTCCCACATTATTCACATGTATAAGGTTTCACTATTGCATTTCTATTCATATGGTCATGATGGGGTAACCCTTGACTCACACTTTGTTCTCCGGGCTGACTTTTCTGGGGATTCTGTCCACTGTGGTTTTCTAAGGGAACACCACAGTGCTGAGAACATGGGGAGTCTCCCCCGCATTCCTTACATGTAGATGGGTTCTGATCACGGTGACTTTGGTTGAGGGTATGTTGCTGTGAGGGACTCACTATAAACAGTGCTCCTCTCCCTAGCAGGTGCCCCATTGGGGAATTTTTTGACTGTGAACTGAAAATAATGCACTCCAAGGAACTTTTTCCAGGAGAGGGCTTCTTCAGAGTGAGGTAGCTCTCGCCATTCTGATCACCCTCAGAAGACATCCCGCCTGTCTCAGCATCCTCATGGGTCTGAGGGTAGGATTGCTCAATAGAGACATTGTCACACAGTGTAGGATCAGAGACATTCCACTCGGGGTGGCAGCTTTCCTGTAGAACAAAATGGATTCTAATTATTGACTTATTCACTGAGTCTTCCTGACAAAAAACTGAGCCCTTCAGATGTGGTTTCACACATATGCACCACACAAATGCAATTACCAACATATGAATTGTCTTATGATAGAATAATTTCATGTTACTGTAAGTTGGACACACAATATTGATGGATGCAGAGTCAGTAAATTCTGTGACTTTCTCCCCTTTAAATTAATAAAGGAATATAACTGGAAATAATCCCTTCTATAGAAAACGGAACCATCTATTTCAAGAGAAAATGAAATAGATCCACATGTGGGTTTGGTTAAAGTTCCGTGTGGAACCTGAGATGCGGGGGTGAAGACAACGCTGCATTGTCACGCAGCTGAGACAGACCACATGGCCATTGCAAAGCTCTCACCACAAGTGATGGCTTTCAGGATCAATGAAGATTTTGTTCTTTCTGTTTTGTAGTTTCTATTTATTGGGTGTTGGGTGGGTGGAGGGGCACAACATGCAATGTCTAGGATCATTTCTGTGGGTCTATGCTGTCTATAAGGTGTGCTGGGTAAGGCGCATCCATTCCTGTTCAAAGAAAGTACATTTCTAACTGCACCCTCTCTAGGGCGCACCAATTAGCTTTCAAAACGACTAGCACTGTCAAGCGAATCAAAACTCAGTATTTTTATACATGGTTGATTTCAGCAGCTAGTGAAGTTAAGGATCCTATACTCTAAGCATCAGGCTTTGGAATTCCTCCCTGCCATTCCCAGCCTTCCACCTTACCAATCACATACTTGGTCCACTCCTGCTGGCATAATAATATTTATTCTGAATTAGCGAATCTGACCAACTCACTCGTACTTGCAGACCCCATTCCCAAATCAAAGTGCTGTAATGCCAAATCCTGAAGTCGCGGTTTCAGTTCTGAAACTGAACAAAACATGCAATTCAAGCACTTGTCCAAAAATGTAGCATAGTGATGCCATGTAGTTAAGAGTACATCTCTGTGGTTCTCAAAGTCCAAACAGTCGCACACTAAAGAAAAGATTCGTATAGTGGAAAACTGTGAGGATCTTGGCAATTCTACACTAGGTTTCATTTTTGTTTTTGAATAAACCTGGTAATGTTTGGGGAACCTGGTTATTGAACAAATTATTGAACAGGTCACCTTCAGGCACTGCAAAGCACTTCCTGCTGTACTATCGTACAGATCCAAACTAGATCTGTTATGGTCTTACTTATTCGAAAGCCATGGAAGCAAATTACAGGATCATTCTGTGACTGACAGTCCAGGGAAATGAAGAGCAGCGTGAGTGCGGCACAGACCCAAGGATCCAGGAGACCAAGGCCCCGGTATCAGCAGCGTGTTTCCTACATGCTCAGGGCACCCATACACTGCACATGGTCTGAGCCAGGGTCCTCGGACACTCACCCGCACACACGCCTCTCCTACCCTACCTCAGAGCTCCTCCTTCCAGCCAGGAGATCACCGCAGTCTTCATCCCAGAGAGCCCTGCCCGAACAGAGACAGAGGCATGGATAAGTGACATCCCCATGTTCTTCTGATATAAGTGGGCATATATATGAAAAGCATGAACAGAATGTCCATTTCCAAATGCCACATATTTTTAGTTATTTCAGAGGAAAGACCTAAGAAAATACCACAAATACTCTAGACCTGGCCTTGTGTATGGCTGACAGGGGGTTGATCAGCATAGTATGTTGTTGGTTTTTGTCTTGCTTGGGGTCTCACCTGGCAATGATCAGGGGTGACTCCGGACTCTGTATTTATAAATCACTGCTGCTGGTGCTCGGGGATAACATGGGATGCCGGGGATTTAACCCACGTGCGCTGCTTGCAAGAAAATCTCTTTCCTCCCTGTACTGTCTCTCTAGGCCCAGCAGCACATGGAGTTTCCTGAGCCCCTCATGTACTCGTCACGGATTTCAGTAAAACTAAGTGCATAATAAATCTGGAAATGGCCAAGGGTGGCAAGAGGCCCTTATTTTTTAGGCTAAAAATGTATCCAGAAAGAGAGCACAGCACGAGTTTCTCATGGACAATCCAGCTGCGAAACCCGGTATCACCTAGGGTCTGTCATGCCAGCCAGGATTGATCCCTGAGTGCAGAGTCCAGGAGCAAACCCTGAGTCCTCTGAAGTCTCACAAGAACCATTAGAAGTAAATCCAAGCACTAAAATAGGGCAGCATCTTATGAGTTGGGAGACGAGATATCAAAGCTTGGTAGTGGGAGAGATATTACAGCACATAGGACAGAAGTGCTACACACACATATGGGTTTGATCCCAGGCAGCCCATATGGTCTTGGAGCAAGGCCAGGTGTTGATCCTGAATACAAAGGCAGCAATAATACCTAATCCCTAAGGAAAAAAGAAAAAGCAAAAACATTCTCACTTGAGTGACTGGTGCAAAAGTACTGGGGTTGAGTCACCAACATTTTAAGTTGCCAAGAGGTTTCAGTCCACGGTACCACATCCCTGAGCACTCTTAGGAGTCATTCTTTAGCACAGAGCCAGGAGAACTGTGGACTGAGCCCCCAAACAAAGGCAACAGCAAAACCAATTAAACACACAAAAGTTCGTGTAGTACACAAAGTAAATTGATTCACCAATGGATGGAACTATTTAAAGGGACCTGGGTGATAACTGGGCAGAGAGGGATCTTCCCATGGACACAGTTGAAAAGCGTTGATCTGAATCACCCCATAGAGTACTGCTACCCCACAAGAGTGATTCCTGAGGACAAAGCTGAGAGTAAGCCCTGAGAATCCACAGGTGAACCCTAAAGAAAAACCGGGGAGGGAACAGCTACTGCATGGCTATCCAACATCCCAGCCCATCACAGAGCTACTGTTGGACACACAGCTGCCGCCCAACCTCAGGGAACCCACGCGGGTCTGTTCAGACATGGTTGGCTCCACACTACTCTCAACGACAGCCTGCAGATTCTGGTAGGTCTCCAGCATCACGTCCCTGGAGAGCTTCCGCTGAGAGGCCTCCAGGCATCACCATTCCTCCCGGGTGAAGTTCACAGCCACGTCATGGAAGGTCACTGCGTCCTGAGTCAGCACATGAAGAGGGTGGGAGTCTGAGTCTATCTTAGCCTCATTCCCACTACTCTGAGGCCAGGTCCCAGGGTCCTATATTGTAGCTGGGCCTCTCCGCTCCGAATGAACTAGCCTCCATGCACACACATGATTGATGGGCCTCAAAAATCACATAAGGCAACTGGATCTGCTAAAGTGGGAGGACGTTATACAGAAGGTTCTTGGATGTATCTGCCTTTCCTGGTAACCCACGGCCAATTCGAGCACCACTGTTACAGTGAGCACTGTAGAGAGGATCACCTGAACACAGACTTGTACGATCCAAAAGACTATCCCTGGGTGTAGCAAAACCCACTGCACGCTCACTGCTGCACCCCCACAGCTCATGACCACTAGGATTGAGAACTGGATAGTCCATATAGACAACTACTCAGAGCAGTGAATGGCATGTGTGCCAGTAGGAACTCACTGCTCAGGACCGCCCCAAATCCCGCTGAAAGAAGGTAGAAGTTTCTTGACCCCAACATCTCTACTGGCCTCAGAGATCCTTGGCTCTTTCTCCTTGGGATCGGCACATGCCCAGAAATCCACACACAAGATTATGTGAACGTAAGACTATATGACCGAGCAGGTAGTCTCTCCAACGCAGGAAGGACAAAACAGGAGAAAAGCAAGTCTGGGGGCCCAAGCCACTGTAGTTGCCAGGGCGCAAACAGGGCCATCACATCCCAGGGTGCTCTGAGGCCAGTCAGTTGTGAATCCAGAGCACAGATTCAAGAGGACAGCTGATGACAAAAACAATGCAAAAGAACCGAAGCAGCGGGTTGGCGTAACAGGACAGCTGTTCCGAGGACAGCATGTGGGACTGGTAATCCCCAACATCCCATATGGTCCCACAAGTTCTGCCAGGGGCAATGCCAGAGTGCAGCACAAGGAATGATTGCGAGAATCCTTGCTCTGCCATCCCTAATAAAACAGAAAACCCAAGATGAAACCTTTGGACCTTCAGCATCCCATTGGTCAACTAGACCTGTCAGGAATGAGCATTGAGCACTGAGCTTTGAGTACTCCTCATGCACCACTGAGTCGGCCCCAAAGCCAAATAAAACAAAACAAACATACACAAAAGCAGCATCAAATAGCAGAATGGGACGGTCCGATTGGAATTCTCATCTTGGAATTCGTCCAAAAGAAACTCAAAACTGAAGGGCCAGGAAGCCTTGGCACTCCTGGTACTACCTCATGTCATTCTATCTCTCTACTCCTACCTCCGGACGGTTTATCAGAAGCCGTGTAACCATCTTCTCCTGTCATTGTTGTTCTGAGGATCAGCAGGAAGCTCCAGGTGTTGTCTGCTCAGGGAGAGATGAAGAGTCACAGGTGCTTTGCAGCTTGATGTGAGGGAGCTGAAATTCATGATCCGGAGAAAGAACACCAGTATTGTCGTTAGAAGGCAATAATGTGAATTGGGTGCTTGACTAGATGAACCAATCAATCATCTGCATCCCATATGGCCCCCAGCAGCGCCAGGAATAATACCTGAGCTTAGAGATTCGATTAAGTCATGAGCATCTCCGTGTATGTACCCTCTCCCCCCAAAAAATCTAAAGAACCAAAAATAGCCCCCCAAATACAGTTTCATTGGGAAACCACAGCCACCTGCAAGTCTCCTTCCCCCAATTCCCCCCATGAAAGGGGCTCTCACGGAAGACAATGAAGATGACCAGCAACAGGTCTCCTTTCATTAGGTGGAGGGGCTGAAGCTCTGCCTCTCAAATCTGGAGATTCTAAAGATGCGAGCTTATGGCCAATGGTTCAAACATGACACTGCTGGGAGGGTTGGGATGGCCAAGCCCTCGGATGATTCCCGCATTCAGCCATGGTTGCCCCATCCCGGAGCTGGAGACGATTGTGGCCAAAGAGGCACCCTAGAATCACGAACTCAAAACTGTCACTCCTGAACCCTGAGACAACCCCCTCCGCACCCCCAAAGCTCTGCGTCCCACTAAAACCTCCACCAAACCTCACGATCCACCTGGATGTTGGCGAACAAGTGAAAACCAGTGCAAAAGTATCCCCCAGGTTGGCTCGGGCCCTCGGCTCAGAGTGTGGAAACGGGAAGGCGCGGGGTGCTCACAGGAGGTTGCTTGAGTCCTGCAACTAAATTCTTCTTCAGAGACCCCCTTCCGGGATGGGGCGCAAATTTACTTGTCCCTTGCTAAGTGAGCAACAGTCCCAGTGTCTGATACAGGGATGGAAAATGAACCATGACATTTATGACATCACTTATGACATCACTTCTGTTTCCATTAGGTACCTTAAAGAGCAAGAGTCTAAGCACTGAGAACCTTTTTGCCACCCAGGTGAATCTGTGCTGCAAGGGGGATGGACTCAAATAAAGGAGTGGAGAGGCAAATGCTAGAGTGGTCGGCCACACATTAAGGGGCCTGGGTGTAAGGAGAAGTCTCCTGATCCTGCAATTGTCAACTAACATCGAATCAATGTTATCTAAACACAGAATGTTACCCTGACTCTTGTCAAATGATCCCTGAGCTCAGAGACTAAACACTGAGCACTGTAGGCTGTGGTGAAAAATATAACAAGAAAAAAGGCAAATTCTACTGAAGGGGGAAAAATGATGTACAAAGACAAATTTGAGAGTGAAATATTAAAAGAGTCAAATTTCTGGTCCTTAAAAATCCCCTATTCTTACAGCTGGAGAGATAGTACAGTGGGTAGGGCGTTTGCCTTGCACGCAGCCAACCCGGGTTCGATTCCCAGCATCCCATATGGTCCCCTGAGCATTGCCAGGAATAACTCCTGAGTGCAAAGCCAGGAGTAATCCCTGTGCATCGCCAGGTGTGACCCAAAAAAGAAAAAAATTCCTCTATTTTTGATCTATCTCTGCTACAGAAACTCACAGTTTCTCCTGAATCCCTATTGTTCTTTCACCATTGTTTGTGCATATCTATGTGTATATATAACTGTGACTTTGTGTGATTTTTTTTCGGGGCCACAACCGGCAGATTCAGGGCTTACTCCTAGCTCTACACACAGGAATCACTCTGGTACAGACCAAATGGGATGTAGGGGATAGAACCTGGGTTGACTGCTTGGATGGTTAAGTCTTTACTCACTGTACTATGGCTCCGACCCTAAGTAAATGTGCTCTTAGCACACCCAGTGGGATTCCTGAGCAAATGGTCTTACTCCTGGAAAAACAAAACTTTCTTGCTTAAAAAAACAAAACCCTCTACCCTGGTTGGATTCTAATTCTAAATAATTTAGGTTTAACATTAGTTCATCATTTCTCCTCTGCTACAAGGAGCTGAGGCTTACTGAGTAACACCCATCCCAATCACTCCCATTTCCTTAGTATTCATCTTTAACTTCCCCGTGCTCTGCTTCCCCTATATGTTAATCACCCATTTCCCATAACCACAACCTGTGAATTGTAAATTCAGATTCTTCAGAGATCTCTGGATTTTGTATTTGGAAGTGAAATGTTGACTCTCGCTTTCCTTTATATCCTCTGCAGTTTACTTTAGACAAATATCCTTTATTGATTCTGGATAAGGACCAGTGCAGTCCCAGGTTGGGAAGATTGCGCTAGGAGGATTGGGATGGCCATACCCCCAGCCCTCAGCTTTGTATAGACCAACAAAGGCAATATTATGCTTTTGTAACTTCAGAGTTAATTGACTACAGATACTATATACTCCTGGGCATTGTCATGTTTATGAGACTTCAGCCTCAGCTGCCCTTTGTTCTTAGCACCCCAAAAGCAAGAGACTGGATGGACCCAGGATAGCTGTGAGCTACCCTGGCATTGAAAAGGGACAGGTAAGCACCATAACAAATTCCATAATGACCCAAACATAAGCAACTGGATAAGGATCCTGCTGTGGTTAGGAAGGACTATCCTGTCCTGGGGAGTATAATCTGGGAGCTATAGGAAATATCCCCAATAGAGACACCCTATAAACTTAATAGATCTCTTACCGTGTCCATTCAAATTGAACAGAAAGAGTAACTGTAAATTTAAGATGACTGTTTCAATGAATACTAACTAAGCAAAGAAAAAATATGTCCTTAGAGAAAATCCTGCCTTCGAGCTCATCTCTCCTTGGAGTTAGATTTTTGGCCTAGAAGTTTCCCCTGAGGGAGGGCTATACATCCTCCAATTGTACAGCCACATCTCTGTGTATTTGCTGCCCCTACCTCTGTGGGATTGGCTGGAGAATAAAGGCTGTGGAAGACAGGTGAGGAGAGGGAATGAGGAGCAGTGGGAGACTGGTATAGGTACGCAGGAGAACGGAATAAAGAGCAACTCATCACTGTGAGTCCACAACGTAAAATGTGCGAATGCAGTGAGTCCACAAAGTAAAATGGGAGTCCCTTCCCAACAGAGACAGAGAGACAGGGAGACATAAAACCACACCCTGATGGTGAAAATGGCCCGTTTAATGCAGAACAGCTACCATACTTATAGAACGTCTGAGGAGGCATGAGCTAAGGACATAGGAGTGACTGTTCATTTACGCAGATAAACATTTGGCAGAGGAAATTCTCAGGGAGAGATTCACTCAAAGAGACAATCTGTCCCGCAGGGACATCTACATTGCTTTTATCTTTTCATCTAGTCGTATAACTTATCAATACTTGCAGTTGTTTGGATAAACACAGTAAGAGACAAAGATCCCAACACTTAGTTCTCTGGGATTTGAGAGCAAATAAGGATTTTAACACTTAATTCTCTGGGCTCTGAGAGCAAGCAAGGTTTTACTGTAAATCCCAGACTAAGTCCTCAGGCCAGTTCAGCTTGTCCTTCCCCATGAGGCTCCTATCTCTAATGTTGTAACACTTTGCATCAAGACGATGCATATCTGCTTTCTATAATGTTCCATTTCGAAACCCAGGTAGTTTTGCCACTTGTCCCGGGCCCATCCAAGTCCCACGGCAGAACCTCCCTTTTGGGGTGTTAGGAACTACAGTAACTGAAGCCTGAGTCAAGTAATGATGACCAAGAAATTATGCCCTGGAGTAGATAACTTAAGAGACAATCAACTCCCAAATCTTAGGAGTATAGCATTGATGGTCTTTCTGTGTTTAACCAAACACATTGTTGTATAGTAAAAACATAAAAAATCTAAAGGAGAAATAGAAAAGCAGGTACAAATACACAGCACTTCAACTACAAAGCAGTACAAATACGAAGTTGAGAATTACCAGAAAGTTATGGCTTATAAGTAATCAAGACTGACTTGGGGAACTGAGACAATGAGAGATAAAATACAAAGAAAAGGTTAAAGATAAACTTGAACTAAGTTAGGGATGTTAGCAAGGGCATGATAATCTTCTCTGGGAGGAGCAAAAGGGGCAATTCACAGATGAAGCCTAAAACACTGTTAAGTTAATATCCAGCAGATCACCAAGAGCCTGGCCCCTGTTTCCTTCTTCGATCCTCTGTCACCCTTCACCGGCCAGGGTGGGGAGACCAATCATGGCCACCAAATGCACACAGTACATGCCCAGACATTATTTGAACACAACTCTCGGTACTCAGTGTAATAGCCAAGTTTTGCCTGATCAGGGAGAGAGGAAGAGTCAGGGTGCAATTTTCAAGTTGATTTTAGGATACAGAAATTTTACCTTAGAAAAAAACAACAATGTGGAGTCAGAAACAGTAAGCTGGGAGGGGCGCTTCCCATGCTGACCCAGATTGATATTCGGCATCTCACATGACCCCTAAAGAACTTAAAAAAAAAAAAGAATTGCAGAGTGCTGCTCCTGAAGCCCCGAGCTTCCACAGAAGCACCCACAATACAACCAAAATAACCCCAAAGTAAATTTTCATTTGCAAACCGCAACCACCCCTATAACCACACCCACCAGATGGTCTGGAGATCAAGGCTACTAATGAATAGTTACCGAGGGCTACAGTGTCATTAGCCATTGGGGAGCTGCCCCTCAAAAATGAACAGTCCTTTTATAGTTTTGGAGGCACCACCGGCGATACGGACAAGAAACTTCTGACTCTGTGCTCAGGAACCCGTCCTCGTGGAGCTCGGAGATCGAACTTGGTGGGCCAGGTGCAAAGCAAACTCCCTAACCGCTGTGCTATCTCTCCCGTCCTCTAAGAGAATCTGAAGGTTCTACAGCAGTGAGGTCAGGGCCAAAGCGTCCAGGACAAGGCCCAGCACAGTCCCATGCTGGGAGGGTCAGGACAGCCCAGCCCCTATGCTCTGCAGCTCCTGGGCTCACCCTGCACCCACCCGTCACTGCCCCACAGTGGAGCTGAAGGGGACTGTAGCTGCATGGGATCCCCAGAACCAAAGCTCCGCGTCCCCCTCAAAACCCTGGTGCACCTCAGGAACCACCTGGATATTGGTTGAAAAAGGAGCTTAAAATTGTCCCTTGAGCTGGCTTGGTCCCACCCCTCACAGTGCGGAGACTGGAGGCGTGGGGTGGGGCTCTCACGGGAGGCCGATAGTGTCCTGCCACAAAAACGGCCTTCACAGACCCCTTTCACGCTGGACAGCCTCTTCTCCCTTCACCTGCATAACAAATGGAGGCCTGATCCAGCTTCTTGTACGCAAACACCTAAATGCCCTGCTGTGACTTCACTTCCACTTCTGCAAGCAGCCTTAAAGGGCCAGACACCAGCTGTGTAGAGAACAACTAGGAAAATGCAGGTAAATGTGTAAGGCTGGTTGGCTGGAGCGAAAGCACAGTGGATAGGGCGTTTGCCTTCTACGCAGCTTACCCAGGTTCAATCATCTGGAATCTATATGGTCCTCCAAGCAGGGCCAGGAGTGCAGAAGAGCCAGGAAAAACCCCTGAGCACTGCTGGGTATGACCCAAAAAGAAAAAAAAGTGTACTGCAATTGGAATGGGCTCACAAAAAGGAGAAGTGGTGGCTAGTGTGTTCAGTCACAATGTGAGGATCTAGAGAAAGAAGTCCCCTGATCCTGTATTGCACAGTGACTCTGAAGCCAGCCCTGGAGATGCAGAGAGGAACTGATCTAGTAACAACTCAGAGAACCTGAGAGACACTGGAACTGGAGGAAAGGCTTCTACCCCTTAACAACACGAGAGAAGTGGACTCATGCCAACAAGAAAAACCCCAGGAGGCAGTTTCAGAAACATTTCAAACAAACAGTGGTCTGAGGGGTAGTATAGTGGGTTGGGCACTTGCCTTGAACTCAGTCAGTTCAGTCCCTGACATCCCCAACAGTGGCCTAGGAACCACCAGGAGTAACCCTTAAGAACTGTCAGGTTTCCCCCAACACACATGCTAGGGGAATAGGGAGTGAAGTAGTGAAGGGAGCACCAAAAAAAGGGAGTTGGGAGGATCCTCCCAGGATGGGAGAAGCATGCTGAAAGTAGACTATAGACCAAACATGATTGCCACTCAATGTCTCTTTTGCAGACCACAACACCCAAAAGGAGAGAGAGTACAAAAGGGAATGCCATGCCACAGAGCGTGGGATGGGGGCGATGGGGGTGGGAGGGATACTGGGACCCATGGTGGTGGAAAATGAGCACTGGTGGAGGGATGGGTATTTGATCATTGTATAATTGAAATCCAAGCACAAAAATTTATAAGTCTACAACTGTACCTCATGGTGTTTCACTAATAAAACTTTTTAAAAGAAGAAAATACATAATTAAGTACATAAAACACTGTGTACAGACCAACCCCTAGCATGGAACCATGCCTGGGGCTAGCAGGCTGCAAAGCACATTGGTCACTTTGCATCCTGGCTTGGCCTTTTGCACAGATCTACATGGTGTTTACCATTTGGGTGAATAGTAGACTGTTAGGATTTTACTGCTTCCAAAGTGTAAGTCTCAAAACATTTACCCTCAGTGTTTGTAAATCAAATGTTGTAAATCAGCGGGATGTGGCTCCCAGAACATAACACAGAAGGGCCTGAAGAATGGAGGACTTGCTGTCTATCCAACGTCAAAAGGGTTCACCGCAGCATCCTGGTTGATCTCTGCCATGAATCCTCTGCAAACCAGGGCCTCTGAGCCAAGTCAGAGGCACAGCAAAGAATGAAACCATGGTGAGTCTTGACAGTACCCAGCAAAATGCAATGTTTGTACCTATTTACTTCTTATTTAATTCCTTCCACCTTGCTTTATCACTAAGAACCATTATTTACCAGTTAACATACTGGGAAGTCCACATGCCAGGACATTGTCATAACCACGGTACAGGGGATAATCAGCACGAACCTTTCACGTACGGTACTAGTATCACAGGAAGCTTTCACACAAAACAGGATTATTTCCTTCCTTACTGTCCTTTTGAATCAATCCCCCACCCACTTGTTGAAACTAAAATTGTTTTACCTCAGGGCCCTGTTCTGATGCCGGCCATTGTTATTATGGAAGCGATTGATCCAGCATAACTTTTGTATTTACTAAAGCCTGAGTTAACATGAAGGCCTTCCTATATTCCTTACTTACAGGATATTTTCCAGGATTCTCTTTAAAGTCGCAGGTGCGAATAATGCACTTTCCATGTTCTAACATAAATATATATATTCTTACATATATATAAATATGTATATTTATATATAGCTTCTCTCCATTGTGAATTCTCCTATGTATAAGGCCCGAGGATCCAGGAAAGTCCTTCCCACACTCCTGACAGACATAACGTTTCACTGCAAAATGACTTTTCACATGCGCAGTAAGGGCTGAAGACAAACTGAAGACCTTTCCACATTCCTTACACTTATGAGGTTTCTCTCC
This sequence comes from Sorex fumeus, assembly GCF_029834395.1. Taxonomy (NCBI): domain Eukaryota; kingdom Metazoa; phylum Chordata; class Mammalia; order Eulipotyphla; family Soricidae; genus Sorex; species Sorex fumeus. The sequence goes on along the minus strand of NW_026606097.1, from coordinate 1,280,943 downwards.
ACTGTGAATTTTCCTGTTCAGAAAGCTATGCCAATTGCATCAAAATCTTCTTGCAGTCCTTTCATATATAAGGCCTCAATCCAAGATAAATTTTTCTCAAACAACAAAGCTTGAGGATTGAGTAAAAATCTTCCCACACCCCTACATATGTTTTCTTCGAGTATGAATTATCCTATGCTTAATAAGGAGTTAGGGGGAAGTGAAGGCTTTGCAAAAGTCTTTACAAACATAAGGTTTGTCTCCAGTATGAAACTTTCAGTGCCTCAAAAAAATTGTGAAAAACGCAAAGGCCTTGCCACACTCCTTACATATATATATATATATATATATATATATATATATATATATATATATACATTGCAATGTGCGTTTTCTTATGGACGGAAAAGTTTCAATAGTAAGTGAAAACCCTCCAACAGTAGTGACATGAATAGTGTTTTATTCCCCTGTATGAACTTTCCTATGCTCAGAAAGACCTGAGAAGAAATGAAAGGCCTTTCCACCTACCTCAAATATATAAGGGATTTCTATGAAACAGAAGTTATGAAAACTAAGACTTCAGAAATAAGCAAAGGCCTTCCTACATTGCTTACAGGTATAATTTATCTTTCCATTGTGAGTTTTTCTGTGTACTAAGGCTTGTGGAATAAGCAAAGACTTTCCACTCCGTATATGCATATGGTTTCTTTCCAGTGTGATTTTTCTGTGCATACTAAGATGTATGAGTCAGAGAAAGGCCACAGCACATTCCTTACATGCATACGGACTCTCCAGTATGAAATCTCCTGTGTTTAACGTATGAGGATCCATCTAAGGCCTTCCCACAGTCCTCACACTTAAAGAGTTTCTCTCCTGTGTGGATGTTCACATAGTCCCACCGGGGTCATGCTGGACTCAAAAGTTTGTCCTCAGTGCTTACATTTCTGGGAATTCTGTCCAATATGGGCTTCTATGGGAAAGTGATGGTGCTGAGGACATGGGAAGAGTGATCTTCTGATGACCCTCAGAAGACATCCCACCTGTCTCAGCATCCCTGTGGGGATGAGGGCCAAATTGCTCACTTGAGCCTATCTCACAGTGTGAAGGAAAAGACATTCCACCAGGGATGGCTGCTTCCATGTAGAAGAAGAGAGAAGGATTCCAATTATTAGTCTATGCCACGAGAGTCTTCATGTCAAAAGAAATCAAGCTCTGCAGGTAGGTAGCTGGTAGGGTACGGGACAATGAGTTTCTTGGGGAAGTGATAAATCCAGATGGGGATGAAAGCAGTGACTCCGAAGCCAACGCCGGGGATTCAGAGAGGAGCTGACCTAGTAGAAACTCAGAGAGCTGGAGACATGGAACAGGAGCAAAGGCTGGTAAGAATATCAGAGAGCAAGTTCCGGCCAACACTCTACCTCTTGACAACACGCAAGCAGTGGACTCTCAGCTACAAAGAAAACCCCAGGAGGCAGTTTTAGAAACATGATTTCAAACTGAGAGTGTCAAGCTAGTACAGTGCGTTGCATGCAGTCAATCTAGGTACAATGCCCATAATTCCAAATGGTCCCCTGAGCACCATCTGACTAATAGATCGATGGAAGTTTGCTCTATCCAATCATAAATGTTTTCTTTTTTTACTTCTAATATTATTAAAGTGACATGGGTGGGATCCAGGAATTTGACCAACCTTGTGAGTAATCACTGGTAAACGGAATGGTCTGCTGGGAGGTGGGGAGCTTGGGACCTGACCCATATTCCCACTTATAAAGATTTCATCAAGGTGCCCCTTTCATCCTTTCAAACGACATTCTGTGTACAGTTACGTGCATGTAAACTCTCCAATTGAGACCAGAGCAACTGTAGATCTGGGTAGGGTGTTGCTTGCACATGGCCAACCTAGGTTCAATCCCCAGGATCCTGTAGAGTCTCCCGGAGCACCATCAGAAATAATACCTGAGTGCAGAGCCAGGAGAAACCACTGAGGATCACCAGGTACTGTAGGATAATAGTGGTCTGCCCTTGCTCCCTGGCAGGTGAGAGCTTTTGTTTGTTGATTGCTCATAACCATTCGATTATCTTTGTCTCCTGATCAGACTTTGACTTGTAAGTATTGTCTTTCTCTTCTCCTTAATTTCTTTTGCATGGTTAGCTATTTCAGAGTAATTGCTTTTTGTATGGATACAGGAAGACAGTTACAGAGACAAGCTTGAGCTTGAGAGTTGATGGTCTCCAGATAATATTGCCTCCTGGACATCTGCTCTCTTGACTGAAGATTCAGTTGCCCTTACTTTCTCGATCCCCAAAAGAAGGGTCCTATGAGGGACTAGATGGACCCAGGGCAAATGGTGAGCTAGCTACCCTGGCATCGAAATGGGTCTGTCCAATGTACCATAATGCTTATCTATAAGAGCCTGGTCACGGACAAAATCCTGTCATGAATCAAAAAGTAATAACTAAACTTGGAGGCCCCTCGGATTAGGAGTGATTGATCTGCCCTGAGCACTGGAATCTGAATCTGTGGTGAGAAGTTCCGAGGATAGTCACCAACAAGCCTAAAAGTGTCTATTACTGTGTCCATACAGAATGGTAATCATTAGGAAGTAAAACTAAATATGTCAATTAAGTTGCTGGTCTAAGGAGAGGAGTAACACACCTTAAGGGCTGCTTTTCGTTCGTGGGCTGCAGGTGATGGGGAAGTCTGGAAAACAATTTTTCATTGCGCTTCCCATGGGGAGGCGTGGATTGGGGTCGTGGTGAGAGAAGAAAAAGAGCAGCTTCAGGGAGACAGGGGTAATGAAGGAGACTGAGAAAAGTCATGGTCCTCCTCCACCCAGATCCCCTATCGTCCAGTATAGAGGTGTTAGACCCGCCAACTGCCCCCGGCGCTGTGTAATCCCATCAATGGCCAAGACCCAGAGACTATCAAACCCTGCTCCTGGAGGAGAACAGCGCTGTCTCCTGCCTCCATGTCTGGCTGTCTTACTGGGGTCCGTTGGAGGAGGGTGTGTTGAGTTTTCCTCCCCACCCCGAGCAGAGCCCCAGCAGCTGAGGACCTCTGGTTCAAGCCAGAGCCATGCTTAACACCACTCTCCACACATTTGGATGAGCCTCACGCATGAAGGAACCGGCAGAGGAACCCAGGTGTGCTGGACCTGGGGCTTAGATCTCCAAGGTGCTTGTATTGGGACTGGGCCTCCTCCACCCAGATCTCCCATCTTCCAGTATGTTGGCGTTACACCCACCAACTGTCCCCAGTGCTGTGTAATCCCATCAATGGCCAAGACCCAAAGACTATAAAACCATGCTCTGGGAAGTGCACGGCCACACGAAATCTTATTATCTAGTCTTACTCTGGAAAAACTGGCAGGCTACCAGAAGTATCCTGCCCACAACGCAGAGTCTGGCAAACTCTTCATGGTGTATTCAATATGCCAAAAACCAGTAACACTCATGGTTCTTTTTCTCCTGACCCTGAAAGAGCCTCAAATGTGGCACTTCTTAAAATCTTAGGGATAGGAAGAAGGAGACATTACTGGGGCCTGCTTGAGTCAACTGATGAACAACAGGATGACAATGATACAGTGAGAGAAGAAGAGACACAGAGTTAGAGGACACGGTTGTGACTTAGAGAGAAGGCTGAGAGCTGAGAGTAAGAGTTGCTGGGGAGATTGGAGAGGAGTCACAGAGAGCATTAGAGAGCGAGTTAGAGGATTGGATAGAGCTGGGAGACAAGAGACTGAATAAACTGCAAGTAATCAGCAACCAGTCTGGTCCTCATTCTACTTTCATCGGTCCAAAGCAACAACTGTCCAGGGTGGAGAAATGGCTCGAGAACACCAAATGTGGACAGTGAGAGAGAGCTGCCAGGAGAGACCAGGAACATCCGTGAACGTGTAAATTCTGTTCAAACCCCCACTTCTCATAGGGTACCCCAGGCCCGCCTGGAGTGACTCCTGAGTGCAGAGTCAGGAGTAAGCCCAGAGCACTTCTGGCTGTGATCCGAAAACAAAAACACAAAAAAGTGAAGTGTGGGGGTGCTGGAGCGATAGCACAGCGGGAAGGGTGTTTACCATGGACACGACCAACCCACGTTTGATTCCCAGCATCCCAAATGGTTCCCCAAGAACCGCCAGGAGTAATTCCTGAATGCATGAGCCAAGAATAACCCCTGTGCATCACTGGGGGTGATCCAAAAACCAAGAAAAGGAAAAAAAGTGTAATTGTGTAGTTAATCAGAAACAAGAACACAACTTTCTAGACTTAGCAAAGAAGCATTTTTATGATGGCTATAGAGAAAGCACAGACCTCGAGTTGCTTGTCTGGCACATAGCTGACCAAGGTTCAATCTCTACCACCTGATAGGGTCCCCAAAACTAGCGTTATCAATGAAAACAGAGCCGAGGTAAACTCTAATCTCCATTGGGTGTAGTCAACCAAAAATAAATCAATAAATTTAGGTGCCAGAACTATAGTCTGGTAGAGTACTGATCTTGTACACGGCTGATCTGTATACCCCGGCACCACACTGAGTACAGTTTAGTACGTTTTGGCAGCAACCACAGGGTATGACCATATATATATATATATATATATATATATGTATATATACACACATATATGTATATATACACACATATATATGTGTGTTTGTGTATGTGTGTGTATATATATATCTATATCTACCTATATATATATATATATATATATATATGTAATTTGTTCACTAGTCAACCTCCACCAACCAGTTTTGTAGAATGCAGGTTTGGATTTTGCTAAAGGTGGCAGAACTTTGAGCTTACCTGAGAGGTGCTTGGGGAATCCTGCTTTGTACAGGAGACTGTATCATGGTAGACTGCTTGCAAGGATAGGTCTTGCATTCCTGGCCTACCTCGGACTGCAGGAATTCAAATTCTATATAAATAATGTGAACCTTGTGAGAAAGTTACAGCAGGGGGCAGGGCTGAGGCCCAGCTGGTAGATAAAGGTCAGGGCAGGGTTGCTGGCACCTGGGGCCTCCTGGTGCAAACCTGAGCCAGAAGTACAGGCTGCAATTTCAAAGGCTATCAGCGGCAGGAAAGAGCTGACAGTGAGTGGCAGGGCACTTGTCATGAACGCAAAAGACTTAACTTCACAACCTGAATTGGCAAGGAGTGATCCCGGGGCGCTGCTGGGTTTGGTAAAATCCCGCATAGTCAATCTTCCTGCCCAAATAAAGGCAATGAGGAGTTAACTGCCAACAGAAGAGGTGCAAAATCTAGTAATATGTTCTGAACGGTCAGTCCTCTGGGTTTGTTGTTTCAGTTTTGGGACCACATCCAGAAATGTTCAGAGCTTACAGGCCAGGTTTTCAGGCTATGATTTACCTATGGGTACGTGATTTTATAAAAGAAAAAGAGGATGAAATATTAGAGGATGAAAAATTATACTTGGAGCCAGAGTGATTGTACAGTTGGCAGGGCATATGTTTGGTCCCCGGCATCACATACAGTCCCCCAAGCACTCCCAGGAGTGATTACTGAGTGCTAAGCCAGAAATAACACCTGAGCATTACTGCTGTGTCCCAAAAAGAAAAAAGAAAAAAAAGGAAAGAAAAATTAAATTTAGCCCAAACGAGATTTTAAAGTCCATAATTTTGCTCAGAGCCTCCAACTCCTTCATTTTCCCCTACCAGCCATCTATTGAAAGGGCTCAGGAAATTTCACATGTAAGAATTTTCCATGAAGGTATAAATAGGAGAGAGCACACCAGACTGAAGCAGATGCCAGCCACCTGGAACCCCAGAGGGCCTTCCCTGGTGGGGTTCAGACGGCACAGATCTCAAGTACTACCAGGTGTGGCCCCAAATCTCACCTCATCTGTTCCCCAAGTAGTGAGATACACCCAAGGAGAGGAGCTCAGAGGGCTGAGCACCTGATTTACCTTTGGAGGACATGGCATGGCTCCCCCTGCATCTCAGACACACAGACACAAGAGGGGGAGAGTCTCTGACTATCTCCAAGTTTGTAGCAAATGGAGCGGCGGGGGGGGGGGGAAGGAAAGACAGGAGAAACACTCCAACCCCAAAAAGATGCTCAAAGAATGCTCATGTGTCAAGACAAATTCTGGAGTGGGAGGGTTGGGGTCATACCTAGTGATGCTCAGGGGACAATATCACCTAGTGATGTTGTGGCAGGGATAACTCTGGAGACCGCAAGAAAGACAAACACCCCCCTGGCTGTACTACTGCACCAACCCCTAAGAGTGAGACATTTAGAACCTATTGCAGCTGGTCCCCGGAACACCCCTTTCTGCAAGTACTCACTTCAACAGCAGAGCACACCCCTGGTCTTAGAGAGATGGACAGTGGAGATGCTTGGAATCTTGACAGGTGAGGCAGAAATTCTTTTTTCTGAGGAAATATAATCACATACGGTTAGCAAAGCTAATAAGTTGATAGGGTGCTTTTCTTTCAAGCAGCTAAGCCGGGGTCAATATGCAACAGGACATAGGCTCACCCACTCCAACACTGCTAAAAATGATATACATGAACTCAGAACCAAGATTAACCCCTGAGCACTGAGTGCTGCTGTGGCCAAAAAAAGTAAAATAAATGAAGTAATGAAGACTTTTTTGTGGCCGGAACGATGGTACAGCAGGTAGGGAGTTTGCCTTCCATGCGGCCAACCCGGGTTTGATTCCCGAAATCCATATGGTCCCCCTGCACTGCCAGGAGTGACTCCTGAATGAAAAGCCTGAGGAACCCCTGAGCATCGCTGGCTGTGACCCTAAAAATAAAAAAAAAGAAATTTCTGTGGAAAGAGATTGGAGACATAGTATAGCAGGTGAGGTGCTTGTCTTGCACTCGGCAAGCCAAGTTTGAATCCTGGCGTCCCATATGGTGCCATGAGCCCAGCCAGGAGTGATCCCTGAGTGCAAAGGCAGAAGTAACTGATTCTTGCCGTTGTACTTACTACAGACTGAATAATTAATTCATTTACATGAATAAAGTTGTGGTGGCCAATAGTGATCCTAAATTGCATTATTAGAGGGTTTAGGACACACCCTGGAAGTAACCAAGCTACTTCCTGCTAAGATTGCATATTTGGTTGCAAGACCCACTGTAGCACCACCCTGTTGCACGCCTCCAGTCCGCAACCTGAATTGGCTTAAAGCTCCACACCTTGGGGCCTGAGTGACAGCATAGACAAATGAGCATTTCTTTTGAAGGTGGCCAACCTGGGGTTAATTCTGGGCATTGCTCATGGTTCCTAGCACCACTAGGAGTGCTTGCTGGATTTAGAGCCAGGAGTCACCATAATGCCTCGCTGGGTGTGACCCAAAATGCAAAATAAATAAATAAAAAGGAAAGAGAAGCTCCCCATCTCCCTGGACTCCCAGAACCCACTGAATGCACAAGAACCAGTGAAAATCAAAGGCTCTGCCAAATGCTTTTGAGCCCCAAGCACATAAAGAATATGCCCCACCCCTCCCCCCATCCAGCCCCGACACCCCCCAAGAACAACAGGACAGAGAGGAGTGTGTTTTTTCCTTCATGCTGCTGACCCAGTAATGGGGTACACTGAGCAACCCCAGGAGAGACCCCTGAACACTTCCAGGTGGGGTTCAACACCCCCCTATGAGGAAAAAGAATGCCTCCCAGGTCCCTTTGATGAGGGAATCCCATGCTTTACCTACTCCACAATCAGCCTAAGGAATGAAATGGGGCCAGTAACGGGATGTCCTGGGGACACTGCTGGGATGATCCACCCACCCCTGTCACTGACCAGGTGCTGGTCGTCGCCCCAAAACTAAATTAATGCTGAGGTGCCCTTATACGCCCCATCAGATCTGGGAGAGACTGAGGCTCCCTCTAGCTCTGGCACTTTCTGTTTTATGAGTGGCCCAAGCGATGGGTCAGCAGGGAGGGCGCTGGCCTCGCATCCCAACACCCCAAAGGGTCCTCGGATCCCCAGGGAGGGAGTCCTGAGCGCCACTGGGTAATGGTCTAAAACATATTAAAAAATTAAAAAAATTTTCTCTTTTTTTATTTGTTCCGTCATTGTCCTTGTTTCTGGAACTTTCAGAACGACCTTAGCGCTTCAAATTCGTTTTTCTCCTTGTCCACGTGCTTCCTCTACCCACCCACATTTTCTTTGGGGGCTGTGGGGCTTTGCTCAGGGGTTACTCCGGGCTCTGGGCTCACTCCAGGCCGTGATCGGACGCTGTGAGGTGTGGGGATCGAACCCGGCCGGCCGTGTTCCCCCTTCCACATCTTCCTAAGTAAGTTCTTCTCAGTAAAAACAACCTTGTTTCCTCAAAATCAATTTATAAACAAGATAAACCTCTCAGCAGGAGCTCACGGTGCGATCCGGGTAGGGGCCGCCACCCCGGGCCACCACCATGGAGCCACCCCGCCGCTAACATGGCGGAGACCACGGACGTTCAGGGCACTCAGAGCAACCACTCGGCTGCTGGCTAGGAAACCGACCTTCCGGGGACCCCCCTGCCCCCCTGGGTGCTCCCTCACCACCTGCTCACCTTCTGCAACCACGCAACCCGCCGGCACTTCCGCACAGAACCCAAGGCCTGGCGGATAAAGGACCTGGATTTTGTGATGTCACCTGCACGTTCGCTCAGAGCCTTAAAGGGCCAGGCTTGAAATATTCCTGACCAGGTAATTCCCTGGTCAGGAAGGTTCATTTTTCCTCGTTTTTGGGATAGGATCAGGTGATCCAGACATGTAGGGGTCGCCAGGTCTGGGATAGATGGGAGGGTGATGGACTGAACAGATAGCATGTGGAGCAGTGAGACTTTGTATTTACGAAGGAAAAAACATTTACAAACATATTTTGTAAACAGCCACTAAGACCATCTCTCTGAGTCCCAATGTTCATTTATTTATTCGTTTACAACCCTCAGCCACATGCTAGGACCAGGTCCGCAGGATTTCTCCTGGCAGTTGCCAATGAAAAGGATGGGCTTCAACATGGTCCCTCACCATTGGGGGCTGAGGAGCAGCCGCTCAAAGTGATCTGGCAGTTTTACATACACATGTCTACACAGAAAGCTGCAGGACAGGGCCCGGCACAACCCCTGGTTGAGAAGGTTGGGATGATCAATACATCTGCCATCAGCAGGTCCGGCATCCTCAAGAACCACAGCCCCCATAATCAGCTCTGCATCCTGGCCATGCTGCCCCATTACAGAGCTGGAAGTGAAAATGCCCCCAAGGATAATGCACTCACACCTGAGACCCCTGTACCGTGCTAAAATCCCTCAGAGCACCTAGCAAAGTTCTATATCCTCCTAAAGCCTCTGGAGCAAGGCAGACCCCAGGAACCCACTGCATATGGATGGAGGGGGGGGTGAAAAACAATCACAAAAGTGCCCCAAAAGTTGGCACGATCCCGTCGGTCAAATAACAGGCACTGGAGGTGAGAGATCTTCATGTCCTGCCACTAATTGGCCTTTGACTGAAGTATCGCTTTGTCCTTTAAATGCGTGCCTGGGGGAGGCCTGATCCTCTTGACATCATTAGGAAGTACAGGTGCACATGGAAGACTCCCATCTGTGACATCATCCATTTTACCAAGTAGCCTTAAAGTGCCAGGTTCCAAGTGCAGACAGACCATTATGGCAGCCCAGGTGAATCAGTTCAAGGGGGATGAGCTCAAATTAAAAAAAAAAAGGAGAGGCAAGTGCTGGAGGGACTGGTCACAGAATTCAGGGCAGCGAGTTAAGGTGGAGTCCCTTGGTCCTGTACTGGTCAAACATATAACCAATGTTCCCCAACACGTCCATCATAAAAACAAAAGCAGGTTGATTCAAAGTAAAACAGACAAGTAGGTTGTGAATGTGTCCTGGGACAGTGAGTTTCTCTGGGAAGTCATTAATCAAGACGGGTGCAGTGTCTCTTGAGCCAGTCCTGAAGATGCAGAGGAACTGGCCTAGCAGCAACCCAGAGAGCTGGAGAGACACTGGACAGGAGCAAAGGCTGGGAAGAACATCAGAAAGCACTGTACAGTGAACACTCTACCCCGTGAAAACACGCTATATAAGAACCTAAAAGGAAACCCCAGGACACAGCTCTAGAAACAAGTTTTCAACCAAGAGTATGGGGAAAGAGGTTCATACTGTGGCTTAATGCTTGTGTTAAACATGGTTTTCCTGAGTTCCATTCCTAGCATCCAAAACAACACAGACTCCTAAGAACTGCCAAGTATGGCATGAATTACATAAAACAATTTCAATAAATAAATCCATGTATGGACCTACCCTAAGAACGGAGGAACATAGAAGCTAATAGGCACCAAAGTATACTAGATCATTTTGTAGACTTTGTCTTTTGGACAGACCAAAAATAGTTTTAATCATTCTGGTGGCTAGCAGGGTTGAGATTTTACCACTTGCAAACACAACGTTTTGTCGTCTTTTCTCCAAATATAACTGAAATGAGAAGAGTAAAATCCAGGAATGTGACCATTTATAATTTGTCATCACAGCTGATGTTATTGCTTGCTGAGATGGGAGTTTGGGCATTCTGCCACATTCCCACCATTTGTAAAATATTTTGATCAAGGGGCCTGTTCCATGCTTTCATAGAACCATCAGAAATCTTTCTGTGCACAGTCAAGTCCATTTCAACTATCTCTAATCCACCCTATTTCAGAATAATGACAGGGCCATTAACCTAAACTTTTCAGAAATATTTATCCTCAATGCTAAGAGAAATCTAATAAAAATCTGAATACTAGGAGTGCAGAGCTGATACAGCGGGAAGGTGCTTGATTGCATAAGACTGATCGGGATTCAAAGTCCAGATCCCCATAAGGATACCTATGTCCTCTCTCGAAGGATGAGCTCAGACCCAAGATTATGGCCTGATTAAAGCAGGTGTGACACCTCAAAACATAACAGAGGAAGGCCTGAAGTGTGGAGGTTTGACTCTTATACCATTCCAAAGGATTCACTGCAACATCCTGGTTGATCTCTATCATAAACCCCGTCAACAGGGGTCTCTGCCTCAAGTCCAATCAAAAATGAGACACTGGGCTGGAGTGATAGCACAGCGGGTAGGGCGTTCACATTGCATGCAGACAACTCGGGTTCAATTTCTAGCATTCCATAGGGTCCCCCAAGAACAGCCAGGATAATCCCTGAGTGAAGAGCCAGGAGTAACAACTGTGCATCTCTGGGTTTGACAAAAAAAAAAAAAGAAAACAAAAAGAGTGACACTGATATTTGTCATTGAGGGGTGGTTTTTGTACCCTTTTACTTAGTTCCTATTTAATCAGTTTTCACCTGGATTCCATCATCAAGACTCATTATTTACAAGGGCTAGAGCAATAGCACAGCAGGTAGGGCGTTTTCCTTGCATGCGGCTGACGCAGGTTCGATTCCCAGCATCCCATTTGTTCAACCGAGCACAGCCAGGAGTGATTCCTGAGTGGAAAGCCAGGAGTATCCCCTGAGGATCTCTGGGTGTGAACAAAAAAGAAAAAAAAAAAGGACCAATTTTTTACAGGTGAACATACACATCAAGTCCAAGTGCTGGGACACTGGCATAGGAAATATTGATCATTACTATTATTATTATGGTTTGCTATTTATGGAAACTCAGGAGGTTATTTCAGGTTCACCAGGAGCTCAGACCTTAGTAGGCATATGAAAATACACAGTGCAAGAACTCTTAAGAGTTTACAGAATGGGAAGATCTTTGTGTTTCCCTGAATTGCAATCATCAGCAATTCCCTTTCCCTCATAGTACTGAAGACACCAGTTTAATTTGAACTTGAGAAGTGTAACGTAAAGAATGAACTAGGAGTGTATATTTAAGACATCAAAAGGTTGAAGCAGAGTGTTCGCCACAAGATCCCCCAAGCACCACACATCCAGAGCAATTCCTGAGTGCATATTCAGGAGAAACCCCTGATCATCACCCAGGTGGGAAACAAAAATGAAAAAAAAAATGGTCAAACGGCAAGCCGTGAGGAACCCAGAGATAATGGAGGCATTGTGTATCCCACCCAAGGGCTGGGGGAGATTGAATGATGCATTCAAGGTAAATTGAAATTCAGATTTTAGGGACTGCTGGGAGTTTGTCTTGCAGGGGGTGACAGGTGGGGTTTGGGGGATGACCCCAGACCTCAATGGGGGAGCACCCCAATGGTGCTGCTTCATTCTCAAGGGGTCCGTGTGCCAAGAGGAGCCACCTCTGGTGGATTCAACTCTCTTACACCCGTAAAGGGCTGGAGGGGATGAGAGAGTCCAGCATCTTCCGGTCCTGCCCGCGTCTGACTGGGCCTTGGGTCAGAGAATAAACTGGGGATCTGTGTCCGGGTACCCTTGCTGCCTGGTGCTCGCTCAATCACTCTATGTGTTGAAGGATACCCAGTGAGCAGTGCTCCAGAGCCAGCTACCCGAGAGAGAACAGGGTGACACAGGAGAGGCTTGCCTTCCTGCAGTACGATGTGTCCAACCAACTCAGTTCTAAAGGTCTCCAGACCCCACGTCCACATATCACAGTACCCCGCATTGCTGAGGGTGCCATCTTCCGTCCTGAGTTTTGAGGTTCTTATATACATGAGAAGACCCATGTCTTCTGTTCTCCGTGGAGGAGGGTGGTAGAAGCCAGATTCAACTACAGCATCTCCAGATGTCTGGGGTGAAGGTAACAGCAATCAGAGAAACTACGGTGTGTTAAGAAGAATTTTAATTAACGTAGGTGGGGAGAAGGTCACACCAGCATTGCTCAGGGATTCCTGCTGCTGGGACTCTCGGGGCCGAGAGAGATAACCACGAAAAAACTGCCTTTCTTCGAACACTCTTGAACTTATTCACCAATGTGGCTTTGCACATGCCTCAGGCAACCGCAAGCGAACGTCCAAACTGGCAAACCAATGCAGAGAAGCCATCAAGGATGACCTCAAAGACAGGAGAACAGCGATGCTGGTAGATGCGGCAGAAGCCGGGAAAAGCTTTCGTAATGCCCGCCTGTCCTTCACCAACTACAAGACCAAGATCACTCCCCTCCGACATCCTGATGGATCTATCACATCATCCAGAAGGGAAATGGAGATTTTTCATGACTTCTACTCCGATCTCTTTAATAGCCACGTCCACTTGCCCACATTCCACATTCTGCACCATGGATATATCGTTCCAAATGTTCTCCCTTCGAAATTCAACATGCCATCTCGTCAGTAAAGAAACAAAGAACACCTGGCCCAGACAAGATCAGAACTGAACACCTGAAGAACTCACCATCAGTACTCATCAATACACTGGCTCAGCTCTTCACACGCTACCTGTCTGAATACAAGGTTCCATCCCAGTGGAAAACCAGCAGGACTGTACTACGATACAAGAAGGGAGACATCCACGACATTGGCAACTATCGCCTAATCTGCCTATTGTCTGTCATCTACAAACTGTTCACTTGAGTCATCCTGAATAGGATTAGCAGAACACTAGATGAAGAACATCCATGTGAAAAAACCGGCTTCTGCAAAGAATTCAGTACCATCTACAATATCCACACGATTACTAAGCTCGGGCTGGAGCGATAGCACAGCGGGTAGGGCGTTTGCCTTGCACGCGGCCAACATGGCCGACCCGAGTTCGATTCCTCCGCCCCTCTCGGAGAGCCCGGCAAGCTACCGAGAGTATTCGATATGCCAGACACAGTAACAACAAAGTCTCCAATGGAGACGTTACTGGGCCCGCTCGAGCAAATCGACGATCAACGGGAGGGCCTTTACCTTTACCTATTACTAAGCTCACTGAGGTTTCTCAGGAGTTCAAGATGCTGCTATGTCTAATGTTCATTGATTTAAAGAAGGCCTTTGATTCTTTTGAGACGGAAGCAGTCATAGAAGCCCTAGCCAATCAGGGTGTACAAACTCAATACTTCAGGATCCTCCGTGAGCTCTATTACAGATTCACTACCAGGATCTCACCATTCTACAAAGAAATTTTCATCCATGTCACGAGAGGGGTTAGGCAGGGTGATACCATTTCACCAAAACTCTTCAGTGCCACCCTTGAGAACATCATGCGACGACTGGAATGGGAAGGAATGGTAGTGAACATAGATGGTCGGCAACTACACCACATCCGCTTTGCTGATGACATCGTTCTAATAACACCAAGCATCAGCCAAGAGGCACAAATGCTGACCTACTTCGACTGTGAGTGTGGAAAGGTCGGACTACAGCTGAATCTTATGAAGACAATGTTTATGAGAAACAGCCTCATTCCTGATCCTCTATTCTCTTTCAATGGAACCAACATCTCCGAATGCAACAGTTATATATAGCTAGTTTGAGAAATCAACATGATGAATGACCTGGCACCTGAGTTGCGCAGGAGGAAGAGAGCAGCTTGGAATGCCTTCAAGAGCGTTGAAGAAATAACTAAGAGGACAAAGAACCTCCAGCTTCGAGCACATGTCTTCAATTCCACTGTTCTTCCTGCATTAACATATGACTCAGAGACCTGGGCCCTACGAAAACAGGATGAGAACGCTACTCGGGTCTCTCAAAGAGGAATCGAAAGAGCTATGCTTGGAATATCACGCATCACTCAAATGAGAGATAGAATCCGGAGTTCTGATCTCCATCAACGGCCAGGAATCAGGGACGCTGTCTCATCTGCCAAGGCATCAAAAATCAGATAGGCAGGACACGTAATGAGGTTTACAGACAACTCCTGGCCTAGACCCATTACTGACTGAATTCCACGGGACGTCAAAGATCGTGTGGACGCCCACCTACAAAATGTTCAGACTTCTTCCACAAGACCCTGAAAAATCGGTTTGAGGCTCTGCATGTTCCTAGAACAAACAGATGCCATTGGGCTACACTAGCACGCAACAGGCATGCATGGAGACGTTACTGGCACCCACTCGAATAAATCGATGAATAAAGGGGGATCAATTGATATATTTTTTAGGTTTTAGAATTACTGCGTTTATGCAGCAACATGGTTGGAACTGGAAGATACCGTCTTGAGTGAAGTTAGCCAGAAAAAGAAACAAAAACAGTATGCTGTTCACTAATCTGTGGAATACCGAACACTGGATATGGAAATATAATGTAAAGGGGCTGCTTAAATCATCCCTGATTCCAGTGTTTAGAGAGAAGCCGAACAAAGAAGGAAAGAAATTTGGGGCGGAAGAGACACAGAAGTTTCCAGGGATCAGGGATTCATTTATGCCAGTGACATGAGTGAGGGGTGTAGCCATTTACCCAAAACACAGATGCAACAGAACTGAAAACAAGAGATCTAAGCTGCAACCACTGAAACCTAGTCATGTGCTTGTCCAGATGACAGGCGGGGGTAGAGTGGGCACCTGGGTAAGGAGGGAAAACGGGAACATGGGTGCAGGGAAGCTGATGCAGGAATTGGTGTTCAATTATTGCACGCCTAAATACAACTATCAATAACTTTGAAAATACTGGCATTTTAATGAAAACTTTAAAAAACAATACAATAAAATAAATTTCCAGATTTCAGTACCCATTGAGGTTAAAGACCCTCTAGACCCAGCATTAGGCTTTGATATTTTTTCTGTGATGCTGAGACCATAGATGTGGTTGTGGGGATGGAGCCGGACCCCACCTTTCAAGCCGCATGCTTGGTCCACTGAGCACTCCAATGGCATAATAGTTAGTTTCAACAAGAGAATCTTACAGCACACTTGTATGCAATACTTCTGTTCCCTAAAGAAATTGCTGTAATGCCACATCCTGAACCTGTGATTTGAGTTCTGAAATCAAACAAAATGCACAATGAGAATTAGTCCAATGTTCAATGGAATGCAGTTGAATGACCAAGCAGGTGGAGGACATCTCCATAGTTCTGACAGTCCAAGCAAGCCTACAGAAAGGGAAAATCTGTGGGAAGTGTTGCTGGGAGGAGCTCAGCAATCCCCAAAAAAGCCTTTTGGGTTTTGTTTTTAATCAGACACAGTGGTGCTTGGGATACCATATGGGATGCTGGACATCGAAGGTAGGGGGAATCTGTAAGGCGAGCACCCTCCGTGATGCACTGCTGTTCTGGTCCTAATTAATTTCACTATGGGCTCACAGTCACAATTTAACGTACATACAATAAAACAATTTTTGTTGCGTACAAGCGTATAGCAGGTAGGCATTTGCCTTCCATGAGGCTGACAGGGTTTGATCCTTGAACACTGCTAAAAGCAACTTATGAGAACCACCAGAAATAACTGCTGAGCATCCCCAGGCCCCAAAACAAAAGAAAACTCAATTTCTTCCCATATTCAAAAAAAACATGAAATGATCCAAAGGCAAAGATATGCATGGTGTCAAGATTGACTGAGTGGGGTCCAGAAAGGGTACCTGACTCTTTAGTTGTACAGTCTGGCCAGTTCTACAGCTGGTAACACAAGGGCCTTGAAACACATGGACTACTCGACATACATGACAGATAAGGAAGAATCACAACAAAGTCAAGAAAGCAAAGCACTGGATCTCTCCGTAATGAAGAGCTCCGGGGACAAGACACCCCTACCCCATGCCACACCCCCACATCACATGTTCTAGGGATGAGAAGGGGACGTTCAATGTCCAATGAGCAACTCAAAGATGTTGTGGACTGGAGGACTCCTGGGTTGGCCACATGTAAGGTAAGCATCCTACCTGCTCTACTATTGCTCTGGCCATTTCTAAATAAATGGGAGAAAATGGGAAGAAATGGGAGAGCACTTAGAAAGCATTCAGGTTTAAGTCTCGGTCATACAATGAAACAACTGTCCCCTCACCGTGCCCATTTTCCACCACTAAAAACCCAAGTATAACGCCATCCCACAGCCTTCCTCTACCCGTGGGGCAGATAATTTCCAAATTCTTCTCTCTACTTTGATTACATTCAATATTTTGACACAAGACCCACCATTATTATTTGGGATTTTACTCCAGCACTCAGATCTGGCAAAAACGCAACAGTAGACAATTCTTTTTCGATTGCTGGTTATAAATAACATATGATTTTGGAATTCTGAAATTTTAACAACTAAATCTGGAGGGATTTCTGCAAAAACCTGCTGGGTTCCGAGATTTGTTCCAGAGTCTCTGGGATTATGGCCATTAAACATCTTTATCACAAGCCAGAGAGGCGGTTCGTGGGAATGACTTAGGCTCTTGTTGGGGTGGGGAGGAATTGGCCGGCTCCACCCCCATCCTGCGAGGCCCCATGTATCTTTGTAAGTGTGGGCCCAAACCTGACTTTCCAAAGGCTTTGGAGGATGGAAGCCACCGAGCTGCCAAGGGGGAACAGTTGGAGGGACAGCACCAATTCCCCCTGGGGTGGACCTGGGACAGTAACCTACTGCAGGGTCCAGACGCATTTCTGCTAAAAGGCACTGGGTTTCGAGATTTGTCTCTGAATCTCTGGGATCATGACCATTACTCACCTTGATCACGAGCCATAGAGGTCAATCGTAGGCACCAGACAACTCGGGGTTTCGTTGGGGCGGGGGGAAAAGGGCCGGCTCCACCATCATCCCATTAGGCCCTGCATATCTCCTCACTGCAGTCCCAAACCTAACCGTCTAGAAGCCCTTAGAGATGCGGCCACTGAGCCGCCAGGCATGAAACCTATTCCCACCTGAAATACCCAGCTTTGGTAACCTACTGTGGGGACCTGACACATTTCTGCTGAAAGCCGCTGTGTTCCGAGATTTGTTTCTGAGACTCTGGCATCATGGCCGTTAAATAGAGTGATCAAGAGCCAAAGAGTCTGTACATGGGCAGCGACCTGGGGTCTCATTGAGGTGGGGAGGAAAGGGCAGAGTCCATCCCAATCCCATAAGGCCCCGAATGTCTTGTCACTGCAGGCCCAAACCTGTCTGTCCAATGGCCTCTGGAAGATGGTGGCCACCGAGCCACCAAGTGGGATCAGGCGGAGAGACACACCCTTTCCCCCTTGTGGTGGTCTGTCGCTGATAGCTCATTGCAGGAACAGGGCGCATCTCTGCAAAAAGCCGCTGGATTCTGAGATTTGTCTCTGAGTCTCTGGGATCATAGCCTTTAAGCAGTTTGATCAGGAACCAGAGAGACCTTGCCTCCAATTATATAGCTGAGCCGGAAATGGTTTGTTGGTGTGTCTCGCACATACCTAACTTTTGGCCATTTACTTTCTTGGGAGACTTTGCCCAAAGTTTTTGGAGTCTGGCTAAAGGCACAGCATCTATTTTGGAGTATCTGGAAATCTGACGGTGCCATCGGCTGCTGATGCACTCGACTTACAGGCACAGAGTGACCTGCTGGCGGTACCATACTCCCAGGAAGTAGAAATTCTATATATGGGGAAAAAACACCAATAGTGGAGTTGGACTCACTGTGAAGCGACTAGGATGCTTGCCTTGCTGATCCAGGACAAACCTCCCCATCCCATAGCAACCCAGTAGCACCACAGAATAATTCCTGAGATGCACAACCAGAAGTAAACCTTGAGCATCAAAAATCCCTTCCAACTCCCCTGAATAAAAGCAGCTATTAAAATTAATCCAAAGAGGGGCTGAAGTGATAGCAGAGCGGGTAGGATGTTTGACTTGCATGTGACCAACTCGGGTTCGAATCCCAGCAACAATATGGTTCCCTGAGCTTTACCAGGAGTAATTCCTGAGTGCATAAGTCAGGGGAACCCATGTGCAACACTGAGTGTGACCCAAAAAGCAAAAAAAAAAAATAATCCAAAGAGTAAATTTTCAGAGGCAAATACCTCTCACTTGTCCAAATGCGCCCCAAAGTGCTGCCACGAAACCTGTCTTCACAGACCCCTTCCACGAGGGACAGCCTCTTCTCCCTTCACCTGCTAACAAATAGAGGCCTGATTCAGCATCTTGCACGCAAACACCTAAATGCCCTGCTGTGACGTCACTTCCGCGTCTGCAAGCAGCATTAAAGGGCCAGAGACCAGATGAGCAGAGAACAACTAGAAAAATGCAGGTAAATGTGTAAGGCTGGTTTGTTGAGGCCCAGCTGGTAGATAGTGGTCAGGGCAGGGTTGCTGGCACCTGGGGCCTCCTGGTGCAAACCTAAGCCAGAAGTACAGGCTGCAATTTCAAAGGTTTGCAGCGGCTCAGAAGAGCTGACAGTGAGTGGCAGGGCACTTGTCATGAACGCAAAAGACTTAACTTCACAACCTGAATTTCCAAGCAGTGATACTGGAACACTGCTGGGTTTGGCAAAATCCCGCATAGCCAATCCTCCTCCTGCCCAAATAAAGGCAATGAGGAGTTAAC
Organism: Sorex fumeus; assembly: GCF_029834395.1. Classification (NCBI taxonomy): domain Eukaryota; kingdom Metazoa; phylum Chordata; class Mammalia; order Eulipotyphla; family Soricidae; genus Sorex; species Sorex fumeus. Next base: position 1,261,712 of record NW_026606097.1, on the reverse strand, counting down.
TGCCAACAGAAAAGGTGTGAAATCTAGTAATATATTCTGAACGGTCAGTCCTCTGGGTTTGTTGTTTTGTTTTGGGACCACATCCAGAAATGCTCAGAGCTTACAGGTCAGGTTTTCAGACTATGATTTTACTCCTGTGGGTATGTGATTTTATAAAAGAAAAAGAGGATGAAAAATTATACTTTAAGTCAGAGTTATAGTACAGTTGGCAGGGCATATATTTGGTCCCCAGCATCACATAAAGTCCCTAAATCACTGCCAGGAGTGATTCCTGCGTGCCAAGCCAGAAATAAAACCGGAGCATTACTGCTGTTTCCCAAAAAGAAAAAAGAGAAAAAAAAGAAAAGAAAAATTAATTTTAGCCCAAATGGGATTTTAAAGTCCATAATTTTGCCCAGAGCCACCAACTCCTTCATTTTCCCCTACCAGCCATCTGTTGAAAGGGCTCAAGAAATTTCTCATGCAAGAGCTTTCAATGAAGGTATAAACAGGAGAGAGCACACCAGACTGAAGCAGATGCCAGCCCCTGAAAATCCAGAGGGCCTTCCCTGGTAGCCAGTGTCCACTAGTCCCCTGAGCACAGAGCAGGGCACAGACCTCAAGTACTACCAGGGGTGGCCCCAAATCTCACCTCATCTGCTCCTCAAGTAGTGAGATACACCCAAGGAGAGGAGCTCAGAGGGCTGAACACCTGATTTAACTTTGAGGGACATAGCATGGCTCCCCCTTCATCTCACACACACAGACACAAGAGGGGGAGAGTCTCTGACTATCTCCAAGTTTGTAGCAAATGGAGTGGGGATGGGGGGAGAGGGAAAGACAGGAGAAACACTCCAACCCCAAAAAGATGTTCAAAGAATGCTCATGTGTCAAGACAAATTCTGGAGTGGGAGGGTTGGGGTCATACCTAGTGATGCTCAGGGGACAATATCACCTAGTGATGTTGTGGCAGGGATAACTCTCGTCACGGCAAGAAAGACAAACACCCCCCTGGCTGTACTACTGCACCAACCCCTAAGAGTGAGACATTTAGAACCTATTGCAGCTGGTCCCCGGAACACCCCTTTCTGCAAGTACTCACTTCAACAGCAGGGCACACCCCTGGTCTTAGAGAGATGGACAGTGGAGATGCTTGGAATCTCGACAGGTGAGGCAGAAATTCTTTTTTCTGAGGAAATATAATCACATACGTTTAGCAAAGCTAATAAGTTGATAGGGTGCTTTTCTTTCAAGCAGCTAAGCCGGGGTGAATATGCAACAGGACATAGGCTCACCCACTCCAACACTGCTAAAATGATATACATGAACTCAGAAACAAGAGTAACCCCTGAGCACTGAGTGCTGCTGTGGCCAAAAAAGTAAAATAAATTAAGTAATGAAGACATTTTTGTGGCCGGAACGATGGTACAGCAGGTAGGGTGTTTGCCTTTCAATTCCCGAAATCCCATGTGGTCCCCCAGCACTGCCAGGAGTGATTCTTGAATGCAAAGCCTGAGTAAACCCTGAGCAATGCTGGGTGTGACCTTAAAAATAAAAAAAAGAAATTTCTCTGTAAAGAGTTTGGAGACACACTATAGCAGGTGAGGTACTTGTCTTACACTCCGGCCAAACCAAGTTTGAATCCTGGCATCCCATATGATGCCCTGAGTCCAGCCAGGAGTGATCCCTGAGTGCAAATGCAGGAGAAGTATCTGAGTCTTGCCGTTGTACTTCCTACATACTGAATAATTAATTCATTTAAATGAATAAAGGTGTGGTGGCCAATAGTGATCCTAAATTACATTATTAGAGGGTTTAGGGCACACTCTGGAAGTGCCCAAGCTACTTCCTGCAAAGATGGCATATTTGGTTGCAAGACCCACTGTAGCACTACCCTGATGTACCCCTCCAGACCGCAACCTGAGCTGGCTTAAAGCTCCACACCTTGGGGCTTGAGTGACAGCATAGACAAATGAGCATTTCTTTTGAAGGTGGCCAACCTGGGTTTAATTCTGGGCATCTCTTATGGTTCCTAGCACCACTAGGAGTGCTTTCTGAATATAGAGCCAGGAGTAACCATAATGCCTCGCTGGGTGTGACCCAAAATGCAAAATAAATAAATAAAAACAAAAAAGAAGCTCCCCACCTCCCTGAACTCCCAAAACCCACTGAATGCACAAGAACCAGTGAAAATCAAAGGCTCTGCCAAATGCTTTTGAGCCCCAAGCACATAAAGAATATGCCCAGTCCCTCCCCCCATCCAGCCCCGACACCCCCCAAGAAAGACAGGACAGAGGGGAGGGTGTTTTTTCCTTCATGCTGCTGACCCAGATATGGGGTACCCTGAGCAATGCCAGGATTGACCCCTGAACACTGCCAGGTGGGGCTCAACACACCCCACCACGAGGAAAAAGAATGCGCCCCCAGGTCCATTTGATGAGGGAATCCCGTGCTTTACCTACTCCACAATCTAACTAAGGAATGACAGGGGGCCTGTAACGGGATGTCCTGGGGACACTGCTGGGATGACCCACCCAACCCCGTGACTGACCAGGTGCTGGAGTTGCCCCAAAACTAAGATAAGGTGCCCTCACCCGCCCCTTCAGATCTGGGGGAGAATGAGACTCCCTCTAGCTCTGACGCTTTCTGCTTTGGGAGGGGCCTGAGCGATGGGTCAGCAGGGAGGGCGCTGGCCTCACATCCTGACACCCCAAAGGATCCTTGGATCCCCAGGGAGTGAGTCCTGAGAACCACAGGTAAAGGGACGCTGTGGGGTGCCGGGATCGAACCCCGGCCGCATTCCCTCCTTACGCATCTTTCTAAGTAAGTTCTCCTCAGTAACAAGGACTATTTTTACCTCAAAATCAATTTATAAACAAGATAAACCTCTTGGCAGGAGCCCTCGGTGCGTCCCGGGTGAGGGGCCGCCACCCCGGGCCACCGCCATGGAGAGACCCCGCCGCCCACAAGGCGGAGACCGTGGAAGTTCAGGCGCTCAGAGCTACCACTTTGGCGGCCGGCGGGAAACCGACCTTCCCGAACCCCCTGCCCCCCTGGGTGCCCTCTAACCCGCTCCTCACCTTCCGTAGCCACGCGACCCGCTGGCACTTCTGCAAAGAAAGCCAAGGCTGGGCGGATAAAGGACCCGGATTCTGTGACATCACCTGCACCGGCACCCAGAGCCTTAAAGTGCCAGGCTTCAAACATTCCTGACCAGGTAATTCCCTGGTCAGGAAGGTTCATTTTTCCTCATTTCTGGGATAGGATCAGTTGATCCAGACAGCTGGGGGTCGCCAGGTCTGGGATAGGTAGAGAAGGATGAGCTGAACAGATAACATGTCAAGCGGAGAGTCTTTGTATTTACGAAGGAAATAAAATTCACACAAATACTTTGCAAACATCTGCCAAGACCATCTCTCTGAGTCCCAACGTTCATTTATTTATTCATTTATTTACAACTCTCAGCCACATGCTAGGAGCAGGCCCCCAGGATTCCTCCTGGCAGGTTCCAATGAAAAAAGACTGGCTTCAACAGGGTCCCTCACCACTGGGGACTGAGGAGCTGCCGCTCAAAGTGATCTGGCTGTTTTACATACACATGATTACACAGAAAGCTGCAGGACAGGGCCCAGCAAACCCCTGGTTGAGAAGGTTGGGATGGTCAAGACTTCTGCAATCACAGGTCCAGCATCCTCAAGAACCACAGCCCCCATGCTCATCTCTGCATCCTGGCCATGCTGCCCCATCACAGAGCTGGAAGTGAAGATGCCTCCAAGGATAATGCACTCACACCCGAGACCCCTGTGCCATTCTAAATCCCCCCAGAGAATGCAGCAAAGCTCTATATCCTCCTAAAGCCTCTGGAGCAAGGCAAACCCCAGGAACCCACTGGCTATGGATGGGGGGGCGGAGTGAAAAACAATCACAAAAGTGCCCCGAAAGCTGGCACGATCCTGTAGGTCACATTACAGGCACTGGAGGTGAGAGTTCCTCATGTCCTGCCACTAATTGGCCTTCAGTGTCCCCTTTCGACTGAAGTATCACTTTGTCCTTTAAACATGTGCCCAGAGGAGGCCTGATCCACTTTAAATCATTAGGAAGTAAAGGTGCACATGAAAGACTCCCATCTGTGACATCATCCATTTCACCAAGGAGCCTTAAAGTGCCAGGTTCCAAGAGCAGACAGAACGTTATGGTAGCCCAGTTGAATCAGTGCAGGGGGATGAGCTCTAATCAAAAAGAGGAGAGGCAAGTGCTGAACGGGCTGGTCACAGACTTCAGGGCAGGAGTTAAGGTGGAGTCCTTTGGCCCTGTACTGGTTAAACATAGAAGCAATGCTTCCCAACATGTCCATCATGAAAACAAAAGCAGGTTGATTCAAAGTAAAACAGACAAGTAGGTTGTGAATGGCTCCTGGGACAATGAGTTTCTCTGGGAAGTCATTAATCAAGATGGGTGCAGTCTTTCTGAAGCCAGCCCTGAAGATGCAGAGGAACTGGCCTAGCAGCAACCCAGAGAGCTGGAGAGACACTGGACAGGAGCAAAGGCTGGGAAGAATATCAGAGAGCACTGTACAGTGAACACTCTACCCCTTGAAAACACGCTATCAAAGAACCTACAAGGAAACTCCAGGACGCAACTTTAGAAACACGTTTTCAACCAAGAGTATGGGGAAAGAGGTTAGTACTTTGGTTTAATGCTCGTGTTAAACATGGTTTTCCTGAGTTCTATTCCTGGCATCCAAAATAACACAAACGCCTATGAACTGCCAGGTATGGCATGAATTACATAAAACATACTTCAATAAATAAATTCATGTATGAACCAACCCTAAGAACGAAGACACATAGGCGCTAATAGGCACCAAAGTGTACTAGTTCATTTTGTAGACTTCGTCTTTTGGACAGAACAAAAACGGTTTTAATCATTCTAGTGGCTAGTAAGATTGAGATTTTACCATTTGCAAACGCAACATTTTGTCATCTTTTCTCCTAATATAACTGAAATGAGAAGAGTAAAATTCAGGTATGTGACCACCGTTTATAGTTCGTCATCACAGCTGATGTTATTGCCTGCTGAGATTGGATTTTGGGCATCTGCAAGGTACCCACCATTTGTAAAATATTTTGATCAAGGGGCCTGTTCCATCCTTTCATGGAACCATCAGAAATCTTTCTGTGCACAGTCAAGTCCATTTCAACTATGTCTAATCCACCCTATTACAGAATAATGACAGGGCCATTATCCTAAACTTTTCTGAAATATTTATCCTCAATGCTTAGGGAAATCTAATAAAAATCTGAAAACATGGAGTGCAGAGCTGATACAGTGGGAAGGTGCTCGACTGCACAAGACTGATCTGGATTCAAAGTCCAGATCCCCATAAGGATACCTATGTCCTCCCTCACAGGTATAGATGGGCTCAGAGCCAAGAGTATGGCCTAAGCAAAGCAGGTGTGACTCCTCAAAACATAACAGAGGAAGGTCTGAAGTGTGGAGGTTTGCCTCTTTTTTTTAATTCCAAAAGATTCACTGCAACATCCTGGTCGATCTCTCTCATAAACCTCACCAACTGGGGTCTCTGCCTCAAACCAGAGTCCAAACAAAAACGAGACACTGGGCTGGAGTGATAGCACAGCGGGTAGGGCGTTCGCATTGAATAGTCAACCCGGGTTCAATTCCCAGCATTCCATAGGGTCCCCCAAGAACCAACAGGAGTAATCCCTGAGTGTAGAGCCAGGAGTAACCCCTGTGCATCTCTGGGTTTGACCAAAAAAACAAAAGAAAACAAAAAGAGTGACACTGACAGCTGTGATCGAGAGGTGGTTTTTGTACCCTTTTACTTAGTTGCTATTTAATCAGTATTCACCTGGATTCTATCATCAAGACCCATTATTTACAGGGGCTGGAGCGATAGTACAGTGGTAGGGCGTTTGCCTTGCACGCAGCCAACATGTCCAACCCGAGTTCAATTCCTCGTCCCCTCTCGGAGAGCCCAGCAAGCTACCAAGAGTATCTTGCCCGCAAGGCAGAGCCTGGCAAGCTACCCGTGATGTATTCGATATGCCAAACACAGTAACAACAATGTCTCCAATGGAGACGTTACTGGGCCCACTCGAGCAAATCGATGAACAACGGGAGGACAGTGACAGTGACAGTTTTACTTCCTAATATTTACCGTTCTGTATGGACACAGTACTAGACATTTTTAGGCTTGTGGGGTGACACTCCTGGGGAATTCTCACCACAAACTCAGACTACAGTGCTCAGGCCAGATCAATCACTCCTAATCCCATTAGGGTCCAAGTCTAGTTATTACTATCTGATTCGTGACAGAATTTGTCCATGACCATGCTCTTAACTTATAGATAAGCATTATGGTACTTTGGCCAGGCCCATTTTGATGCCAGGGTAGCTAGCTCACCACTTGCCCTGGGTCCATCCAGTCCGTCTTCAGGACCCTGATTTTGGGGATCAAGGAAGTAAGGGCAACTGAGGCTTAAGTCAAGAGAGCAGATGTCCAGGAGGTAATATTATCTGGAGACAATCAACTCGCAAGCCACAGGTTTGTCTCTGTAACTGTTTTCCTATCACTTGATCACTTGATCCCCCGTTATTCATCGAATTACTCGGGTGCCAGTAATATCTCCATTCATCCCTGTTGCGTGCTGGTGTAGCCCAATGGCAACTGTTCATTCTAGGAACATGCAGACCCTCAAACCGATCACTCAGGGTCTTGACGAAGAAGTCTGACCATCTTGTAGGTGGGCATCCACACGATCTTTTGACGTCCCTTGGAATCCAGTCAGTAATAGGTCTAGGCCTGTGGTTGTCTGTAAACCTCATTACGTGTCCAGCCCATCTGATTTTTGATGCGTTGGCAAATGAGACAGCGTCCCTGATTCTTGAGCGTTGAAGGAGATCAGAACTCCGAATTCTATCTCTCATTTGAGTGAAGTGTGATATTCCAAGCATAGCTTTTTCGATTCCTCTTTGAGAGACCCAAATAGCATTCTCATCCGGTTTTCGTAAGGCCCAGGTCTCTGAGGCATATGGTAAAGCAGGAAGAACAGTGGAATCGAAGAGATGTGCTCAAGCTGGAGGTTCTTTGTCCTCTTAGTTATTTCTTCAACGCTCTTGAAGGCTTTCCAAGCCGCTCTCTTCCTCCTGCATAAATCAGGTGCCAGGTCATTCATCATGTTGATTTTTCGACGTAGGTATATATAACTGTTGCATTCAGAGATGGTTCCCTTGAGAGTGAATGGAGTGTCCAGAACGAGGCTGTTTCTCATAAACATTGTCTTCGTAAGATTCAGCTGTAGTGCAACCTTTCCACACTCATGGTCGAAGTCTTTCAGCATTTGTGCTGATTGGCTGATATTTGGTGTTATTAGAATGATGTCATCAGCAAAGTGGAGGTGGTGTAGTTGCCGACCATCTATCTTCACTCCCATTCTTTCCCATTCCAGTCATCGCATGATGTTCTCGAGGGTGGCACTGAAGAGTTTTGGTGAAATGGTATCACCCTGTCGAACCCTCTCTTGATGTGGATGATTACTTCTTTGTAGAGTGGTGAGATTCTGGTCGTGAATCCATAATAGAGCTCACGAAGGATCCTGATGTATTGGGTTTGTACGCCCTGATTGGCTAGGGCTTTTATGACTGCTTCTGTCTCAACAGAATCAAAGGCCTTCTTTAAGTCAATGAATGTTAGACAAAGCGACATCTTGAACTCCTGAGAAACCTCAATGAGCTTAGAAATGTTTGGATATGGTCGATGGTACTGAATCCTTTTCGGAATCCAGCTTGTTCACATGGTTGTCCTTCATCTAGTGTTCTGCTAATCCTATTCAGGATGACTCGAGTGAACAGTTTGTAGATGACAGACAATAGGCAGATTGGGCGATAGTTGCCAATGTCGTGGATGTCTCCCCTCTTGTATCGTAGTACAGTCCTGCTGGTTTTCCACTGGGATGGAACCTTGTATTCAGAGAGGTAGCGTGTGAAGAGCTGAGCCAGTGTATTGATGAGTACTGATGGTGAGTTCTTCAGGTTTTCAGGTCTGATCTTGTCTGGGCCAGGAGCTCTTTGTTTCTTTACCGACGAGATTGCACGTTGGATTTCAGAAGGGAGGACATTGGGAACGACATATCCATCATGTGGAATGTGGTATGTGGGCAAGTGGACATGGCTATTAAAGAGATCTGAGTACAAGTCATGAATAATCTTCTCCATTGCCCTTCTGGAAGATGTGATAGATCCATCAGGATGTCGGAGGGCAGTCATCTTGGTCTTGTAGTTGGTCAAGGATAGGCAGGCATTACCAATGCTTTTCCCGACTTCTGCCGCATCTACCAGCACCGCTGCTCTCCTTTCTTTGAGGTCATCCTTGATGGCTTCTCTGCATTGTTTTGCCAGCTCAAATGTTCGCTTGCGGTTGCCTGATGCATGTGCCAAGCCACGTTGGTGAATAAGTTCAAGAGTGTTCGAAGAAAGGCGGTTTTTTTGTGGTTATCTCTCTCTTGGCATTCCTCGCACAATCATGGAGGTGCTGAATCCTTCGATTGTATTCCTCATCAGTGTTATCAATGATGGCATCTTCAAATGTTGCCGCAACAGAGCCAAAGAGCTCCCAGTTGGTGGTCGTTCTGGTACTTCTCTTCTTAAACTGTGCATTCGTTTTTCCTCGTTCTGTGAGGTAGAATTTTGCATGAAGGAGACGGTTGTCTGATCCCGTTTGAAACTTTGGGACAACAGCAACATCAGTTAGGCAAAACCGCCGATTGAATATGATGTGGTCTATTTCATTGTGGAAGCATCCACTGGGAGACTCCCATCTCCAATGTTTAGATTCAGCCTTTTGGAACTGTGAGTTACCATGGAAGATCTTGGTTGACATGATCAACTCAGACAGTCTGTCACCCTGTTCGTTCCATTCTAGGCAATGGGTCCTCATGTGGAGTTCCCTCCCCAGGCCTGTTTCTCTTAAGAATTTTCCACCCTTGGGTTTGCTTCAGTGATAAGTATGGAATAATTATGGATCAAGCAAGTCGCTTCCACAGGTGCTGTTGTAAGATAACTCCGTGAGTGCTTTCTTTCACTACAATAATCTGGGTTCGATTTCAGCCTTCAGATCTTTTGGGGTACATATCTGAATCTTCTTGGGGGTCGAGTGGGTTACTCACGCTTTGTCTCTGGACCAGGAGGGGTGCAGAGGATTGAACCTGACGTGGAAAGAGCAAGGCAAGGCCATTTAATTTTATTTTTTGTTCTCATCACTGAGCTAGAAACCTTCTGAAGCCACTTTGCTATGTCTGTGACCAAGCCATTGAGAAATATTTTCTGTTATGGGCAACCCACACCCCAGTACCCCACATTCTGAGGGAGCCCAAACCTCTACTACAAGGAAGAGGCAGCATGGATACAGCAAGATACAGCTCAGAAACCCCCACGTTGGGGTGAGGAAATCCCCTAATAAGGGACTGGGGCTGTTTTGCTTGTATTTGGTTTCTTCATAGTTTGGGGGACACAAATCCAGCAACAGCAGAGATTCTCCTGATGCTGCATTCAGGAATCACTCCAGCATGATTGTGGGGCTGTATGGAGACCCAGAGAAAGAACTGGGGCCTGTGACTGCAAGCCAAGAGCATTAACCTCTTTGCTCCCACTGCAGAGACCCAAGTGGCTTGCTTGATACTTAATGACCCTATACCTAACATTGAAGCAAAGAAATGGGCTGGAAATCTAAAGCGTGGAAAAGGTGGGCCACGGCAGTTCAGGTGATAGACCACGAGATGATGCTGTGGGCGTTACTGTCCCTCTCCAGGATCTTTTCTGTTGTTATTTATTTTTTATTAGTGAATCACCATGAGGTACAGTTGAGGACTTACAAATTTTTGTGCTTGGGTTTCAGTTAGACAATTATCGAGTACCCATCCCTCCACCACCACTGATCCCTGTTAGTCCCTCCCATTCCCATCCCCCCATCCCACCCTGCCTCTGTGGCAGGGCATTCCATTTTGCTCTCTCTCCTTTGGGGGGCTGTGGTTTACAAATGAGGCATTGAGTGGCAATCATGTTCGGTCTATAGTTAACTTTCAGCATGCATCTCTCATCCTGTGAGGATCCTCCCAGCACCCTTTATTTGGTGCTCCCTTCCCTATCTGAGCTGCCTTTTCCCCTAGCGTGTGCGGCTGGCCTCCATGCCATGGAGTAAACCTCCTGGCACTTGTCTCGGCTAGTCTCGGGTGTTAGTCTGAAAGAAAAGGACAGACATAGAAAGATTGCTTTCATCTTGGGAACATAAAGTAACAGAATGTGTTCGTTTTTCTAAGAATTTTCCACCCTTAGGTTTGCTTCAGTGTTGAGTATGGGGTAATAAAGGATCAAGCATCCTCTTCCACAGGTGCAGCATTAGGAAGGAAAGCCTGCGGTTGCTTGTCTTTCACTTGAGTAATCTGGGTTCGATTCCAGCCTTCAGATCTTTGTGAGGTGGATAGCTGAATCTCCTCGGGGTTCAAGTGGGTTTCCCTAGCTTTGTCTCTAAACCTTGAGAGGTGAAGAGGATTGATCTGAATCTTTAGTGAGCAAGGCAAGGTTATTTTCTTACATTTATTGTTCTTTGCTCTCTGTACAAAAAAAGTTCTGAACGCACGGTGTGATGCCTGTGACCGAGCCCTTTGAATGTTTCCTGTCATGGGCAACCTACACCACATCACCCCACATTATGAGGGGACACGAACCCTCTTCTACAACAATGCGGGGAATGGAAGAATATACAGTTCTGACACCGTCAAGTCAGGGTGAGAGAATTCACCATCAAGGAACTGAAGCTCTATGTTTTACTTTTCTTTCTTGTTTGTTCCTTTATGGTTGTGGCCACACCCAGATATGTTCAGGGCCTTCTCCTGCCTCTTCACTCCGGAATCACTATGGACATGACTGAAGAACCGTATGGGAAGCCTATGAATATACCGGGTCCTGTGGATGCAAGGCAAAAGCCCTATCCGCTCTGCTCCCGTTGCAGCGGCCCAAGCTGTGTGCTGGATCCTTAATGACTCCAAACTTAACATTTAAGCAAAGAGAAGGACTTAGAATCTTAAACGTGGGAAAATTGGGCCGCGGAAGTTATGCTGAAATGCCAAGAGATGGAGCTGTGGGTGTTTCCGTCCCTCTCGAGGCTCCTTTCTCTAAGAATTTTCCACCCTTAGGTTTGCTTCTGTGTTAAGCATGGGGTAAGGTAAAGGCCCTCCCGTTGATCGTCGATTTGCTCGAGCGGGCCCAGTAACGTCTCCATTGGAGACTTTGTTGTTACTGTGTCTGGCATATCGAATACTCTCGGTAGCTTGCCAGGCTCTCCAAGAGGGGCGGAGGAATCGAACTCGGGTCGGCCATGTTGGCCGCTTGTAAGGCGAACGCCCTACCCGCTGTGCTATCGCTCCAGCATGGGGTAAAAGGTAAAGGTAAAGGCCCTCCCGTTGATCGTCGATTTGCTCGAGCGGGCCCAGTAACGTCTCCATTGGAGACTTTTGTTGTTACTGTGTCTGGCATATTGAATACTCTCGGTAGCTTGCCGGGCTCTCCGAGAGGAGCGGAGGAATCGAACTCGCGTCGGCCATGTTGGCCGCTTGTAAGGCGAACGCCCTACCCGCTGTGCTATTGCTCCAGCATGGGGTAATTAAAGATAAAGCACGGAGCTTCAAAGGGGCAGTGGAAGGAGAGTCTTGAGGCTGGAGTCTCTCCCATCGGTAACCAACATCCGATTCCCACCTTCAGATCTTCTGGGGTACATAGCTGAATCACCTTGGGGGTCTAGTACGCTGCTCCATCTTTGCCTCTGGACCACCAGGGGTGCAGAGGATTGACCCTGACGTGGACAGAGCAAGGCAAACCTGCAAAACTGGAGCCATAGCACAGAGGGTAAGTCATTTGACTTGCATGCTACCGACATGGCCAACACGAGTTTGATTCCTTCACCCCTCTCGGCAAGCTACGGACAGTATCTTGCCCACAAGGCAAAGCCTGCCGAGCTACCTGAGACGTATTCGATATGCCAAACACAGTAACAAGTCTCACAATGTTATTGGTCCCGCTAGAACAAATCGATGAAAAATGGGAGGAAAGTGACAGTGACAGTCTGAGCTGAAAAACATCAGAAGCCACTTTGTTATGTCTGTGACCAGACCATTTAGAAATATTTCCTGCTATGGGAAACCCACACCTCATCACCCTACGTTCTGAGGCTATGCAACCCTCTTCTACGAGGAACAGGCAGCATGGATACAGCAAGATACAGCTCAGAAACACCCACTTTGGGGTGAGCTAAACCTTCAATAAGGGACTGAGGCTGTTTTGGTTTCATTTGGTTTGTTCATGGTTTGGGGGCCACAAATCCAGCAACGCGCAGAGGTTCTCAGGGCTCTACACTCAGGAAGCACTCAGGCATGATCGCGGGGCTGTATAGAGAGCCAAAGAGTGTGAGAGCTTTCTTTCACTTGGGTAACCTGGGTTCGATTCCAGTCTTCCTATCCTGCGAGGTACATAACTGAACTCACTATAAACAGTGCTACTCTCCCACAGTCCAGGGGCTTCTCCCCTGGGGCTTTCTTTGTCCATGGACTGAGCAAAACAGTCTGAGTAGCTTGTCCCAGGGGAGCGCTTCTTTGCAGCATGGTCGCTCACTTCCCACTGGTAACCCACAGAAGTCATCCCACCTGTCTTGGCATCCTCATGTGACTAAAGGCATAACTGCTCACTTGAGATTTTGTCACAGTGTGCATGACCAGAAGAATTCCACTCGGGCTGTTTGCTACTCGAAGAACAGCAGAGAAGGATTCCAATTACTGTGCTGTGCCTGATAGTCTTCTCGTCCAAAAAACTCTAGACCTGCAGGTTTGTTTCTAACATTTACCTGACTCGGTTGCAATTCTGACATGTGCATGGATTTTTCAGGAAACGACCTAATGTTTCAGCAAGATGGACAAGCAAAATAGACCGACGGCAGGTCACATAGCTGTGTAATTTTTTTCCAACTCAAAGGACAGACACAGTAAGTGGAAATAACTCCCTCTGCAGAAAATTGAAGCACCAGTTTAGAGTGAAAATAAAAGGGGCCAGAGACTGGGTTTGGTACTACCTTAGTGTGAAGCTTAGTGGGATAGCTTAGTGGGATACACGTGCGAAGGCAATAATGCATCCCCACACAGCCGAGATAGACCTTTGAAAACATCTCACCTGAAGCAGATTCCTCTCGAGGATCAATGATATTTCTGTTATCTTGTTCTCTTTACTTAGGTGGGGAGAGGGTCACACCAGCATTGCTCAGGGATTCCTGCTGCTGGGACTCTCGGGTCTGAGGGAGATATCCACGAAAAAATCCCCTTTCTTCGAACACTCTTGAACTTATTCTCCAACGTGGCTTGGCACATGCCTCAGGCAACTGCAAGCAAACGTCCAAGATGGCAAAACAATGCAGAGAAGCCATAAAGGATGACCTCAAAGACAGGAGAACAGTGATGCTGGTAGATGTGTCAGAAGCTGGGAAAAGCATTTGTAATGCCCACCTGTCCTCCACCAACTACAAGACCAAGATGACTCCCCTCCGACATCCTGATGGATCTATCACATCTTCCAGAAGGGCAATGGAGATTATTCATGACTTCTACTCAGATGTCTTTAATAGCCACATCCACTTGCCCACATTCTGCACAATAGATATATCGCTCCCAATGTTCTCCCTTCTGAAATTCAACACACCATCTCGTCGGCAAAGAAACAAAGAGCACCTGGCCCAGACAAGATCAGACCTGAACAGCTGAAGAACTTACCATCACTACTCATCAATACACTGGCTCGGCTCTTCACATGCTACCTGTCTGAATGCAAGGTTCCATCCCAGTGGAAAACCAGCAAGACTGTACTACTATTACTATACAAGAAGGAAGATATCCACGACACTGGCAACTATCGTCCAATCTGCCTATTGTCTCTCATCTACAATCTGTTCACTCGAGCATCCTGAATAGGATTAGCAGAACACTAGATGAAGAACAAACATGTGAGCAAGGTGGGTTCCGAAAAGGATTCAGTACCATCTACAATATCCACATGATTACTAAGCTCATTGAGTTTTCTCAGGAGTTCAAGATGCCGCTCTGTCTAACGTTCATTGATTTAAAGAAGGCCTTTTTTTCCTGTTGAGATGGAAGGGGTCATAGAAGCCCTAGCCAATCAGGGTGTACAAACTCAATACATCAGGATCCTCCGTGAGCTCTATTTCGGATTCACTACCAGGATCTCACCACTCTACATAGAAGTAATTATCCATGTCAATGGAGGGGATCGGTAGAGTGATACCATTTCACCAAAACTCTTCAGTGCCATGCTCGAGAACATCATGCGACGACTGGAATGGGAAGGAATGGGAGTGAAGATAGACGGTCGGCAACTATACCACCTCTGCTTTGCTGATGACATTGTTCTAATAACACCAAACAGCCAAGAGGCAGAAATTATGACCGACTTCGACGGTGAGTGTGGAAAGTCTGACTACAGCTGAATTACGAAGCATCACAATTACGAAGACAATGTTTATGAGAAACATCCTCATTTCTGATCCTCCATTCGCTTTCAATGGAACCACCATCTTCGAATGCAACAGTTATATATACCTAGTTCGAGAAAGAAACATGATGAATGACCTGGCACCTGAGTTTCGCAGGAGGATGAGAGCAGCTTGGAATGCCTTCAAGAGCGTTGAAGAAAAAACTAAGAGGACAAAGAACCTCCAACTACGAGCACATGTCTTCAATTCCACTGTTCTTCCTGCATTAACATATGACTCAGAGACCTGGTCCCTATGTAAACAGGATGAGAACGCTACTTGTGTCTCTCAAAGAGGAATCGAAAGAGCTATGCTTGGAATATAGAGCTATGCTTGGAATATCACGCATCATTCAAATAAGAGATAGAATCCAGAGTTCTGATCTCTGTCAACGGTCAAGAATCAGGGATGCTGTCTCATCTGCCAAGGTATCAAAAATCAGATGGGCTGGACATGTAATGGGGTTTACAGACAACCACTGGCCTAGACCCTTTACTGACTGAATTCCACGAGATGGTAAAAGATCACGTGGATGCCCACCTATAAGATGGTCAGACTTCTTCATCAAGACCCTGAACTATTGGTTTGAGGCTCCGCATGTTCCTAGAAAGAACAGATGCCATTGGGCTACACTAGCACGCAACAGGCACACATGGAGACATTACTGGCACCCACTCAAATAAATTGATGAATAAAGTGGGATCAAGTGATCAAGTGATATAGTTTTTAGGTTTTAGAATTAATGCTTTTATGCAGCAACCTGGTTGGAACTGGAAGATACCATCTTGAGTGAAGTTAGTCAGAAAAAGAAACAAAAACAGGATGATGTTCACTCATTTATGGAATACCGAACACTGGATGTGGAAATGTAATATAAAGGGGCTACTTAAATCATCCCTGATTCCAGTGTTTAGAGAGAAGCCAGACAAAGAAGGAAAGAAATTTGGGGCGGAAGAGACCCAGACGTTTACAAGGATCAGGAATTCATTTATGCCATTGACATGAGTGAGGGGTGTAGCCATTTACCCAAAACACAGATGCAACAGAACTGAAAATAAGAGATATAAGCTGTAACCACTGAAACCTAGTCATGTGCTTGTCGAGATGACAGGCGGGGGTAGACTGGGGACTGGGGTGGGGAGGGAATACGGGAACACGGGTGGAGAGAAGCTGATGCAGGGATTGGTGTTCAATTATTGTACGCCTAAATACAACTATCAATAACTTTGAAAATACTGGCACTTTAATGAAAACTTTAAAAAACAATACAATAAATAAATTTCCATATTGCAGCACCCACTGAGGTTAAAGACCCTCTAGTCCCAGCATTAGGCTCTGATATTTTTCCCGTGAGGCTGAGACCATAGATGTGGTTGTGGGGATGGAGGAGCTCAGCAATCCCCAAAAAATCCTTTTGGCTTCTGTTTTAATCAGACCCAGTGATGCTTGGGATACCATAGGGGATGCTGGACATCGAAGGTAGGCGGCATCTTTAAGGTGAGCACCCACCGTGATGCATAGCTGTCCTGGTCCTATTTAACTTCACTATGGGCTCACAGTCACAATTTAACATACACACAATAAAACATTTTTTAGTGCGTACAAGTGTACAGCAGGTAGGCATTTGCCTTGCATGAGGCTGACAGGGGTTGATCTTGAACACTGCCAAAAGCAACTTACGAGAACCACCAGGAATAACTGCTGAGCATCCCCAGGACCCAAAACAAAAGAAAACTAAATTTCTTCCCATACTCAAAAAACCATGACAATGATCCAAACCCAAGATATACAAGGTGTCACATTGACTGATCAGAGTCCAGAAAGAGCACCCGACCCTTTAGATGAACAGTCAGGCTTGTTATACAGCCGGGAAAACAAGGGCCTTAAAACACACTGACTACTCGACATACCTGAGAGATGAGGAAGAATGACAACAAATTAAGAGGGCAAAGCACAGGATCTCTCCATAATGAAGAACTCCAGGGAGAATACACCTCTACCCCATGCCACATCCCCACATAATATGTTCTAGGGATGAGAAGGGGACACTCATTGTCCAATGATCAACTCAAAGATGTTGTGGACTGGAGGACTCCTGTGTTGGACACATGCAAGGTAAGCATCCTACTTGCTCTACAATTGCTCTGGCAATTTCTAAATAAATAGGAGAAAACGGGAAAAAATGGGAGAGCACTTAGAAAGCTTTCAGGTTAAAGTCTTGGTCATACAATGAAACACCCGTCCCTTCATCTAGCCCATTTTCCACCAATAAAAACCCAAGTATAACGCCATTCCACAGTCTTCCTCTACCAGTGGGGCAGATAATTTCGACATAATTCTCTCTACTTTGATTACATTCAAAATTTGGCTCGAGACCCACCATTATTATTTGGGATTTTACCCCAGCATTCATATCTGGCGAAAACGCAATAGTAGACAATCCTTTTTCGATTGCTGGTTATAAATAACATATGATTTTGGAATTCTGAAATTTTAACAACTAAATGTGGAGGGATTTCTGCCAAAACCTGCTGGGTTCCGAGATTTGTTCCTGAGTCTGTGGGATTATGACCATTAAACTGCCTTATCAAGAGCCAGAGAGGTGGTTCGTGGGAATGACTTAGGCTCTTGTTGGGGTGGGGAGGAATTGGCCGTCTCCACCCCATCCTGAGAGGCCTCACGTATCTTCGTGAGTGTGGGCCCAAACCAGACTTTCCAAAGGCCTTCGGAGGATGGAGGCCACCGAGCTGACAAGGGGAAGCAGTTGGAGGGACAGCACCAATTCCCCCTGGGTGGATTGGGGACAGTAACCTAATGAGGGGTGCAGACACATTTCTGCTAAAAGGCACTGGGTTTCGAGATTTGTCTCTGAATCTCTGGGATCATGGTCATTACGTACCTTGATCACAAGACACAGAGGTCAATCGTAGGCGCCAGACAACCCGGGGTTTTATTTGGGGTGGGGAAAAAAGGGCCGGCTCCACCACCATCCTGTTAGGCCCTGCATGTCTCCTCACTGCAGTCCCAAACCTAACCGTGCAGAAGCCCTTAGTGATGGCGGCCACTGAAACGCCAGGCACGAAACCTATTCCCAACTGAAATACCCAGCTTTGCTAACCTACTGAGGGGACCAGACACATTTCTGCTGAAAGCCGCTGGGTTCCAAGATTTGTTTCTGAGACTCTGGAATCATGGCCATTAAACAGAGTGATCAAGAGCCAGAGAGTCTGTACATGGGCAGCGACTCGGGGTCTCACTGAGGTGGGGAGGAATGTGCAGAGTCCACCCCAATCCCATGAGGCCCCGCATGTCTTGTCACTGCAGGCCCAAACCTGTCTATCCAATGCCCTCTGGAATATGGTGGACACCGAGCCACCAAGTGGTATCAGGCAGAGACACACACCCTTTCCCCCTTATGGTGGTCTGTCGCCGATAGCTCATTGCAGGAACAGGGCGCATCTCTGCAGAAAGCCACTGGGTTCCGAGATTTGTCTCTGAGTCTCTGGGATCATAGCCTTTAAGCAGTTTGATCAGGAACCAGAGAGACCTTGCCTCCAATTATACAGCTGAGCCGGAAATGGTTTGTTGGTGTGTCTCACACAAACCTAACTTTTGGCCGTTTAATTTCTTGGAAGATTTTGCCAAAAGTTTTTGGATTCTGTCCAAAGGCACAGCAGCAATTTTGAAGTATCTGGAAGTCTGACGGTGCCATCAGGCTGCTGATGCACTCGACTTACAGGCACAGATTGACCTGCTGGCGGTACCATACTCCCGGGAAGTAGAAATTCTATATATGGGGAAAAACACCAATAGTGGGGCTGGACTCACTGTGAAGCGACTAGGATGGTTGTCTTGCTGATCCAGGACAAACCTCCCCATCCCATAGGAACCCAATAGCAACAGAGAATAATTCCTGAGATGCACAACCAGAAGTAAACCTCGAGCATCAAAGAATCCCTTCCAATTCCCCTGAATAAAAGCAGCTATTCAAATTAATCCAAAGAGGGGCTGAAGTGATAGCAGAGCGGGTAGGACATTTGACTTGCACGTGACCAACTCGGGTTCGAATACCAGCAAGAATATGGTCCCCTGAACTTTTCCAGGAGTAATTCCTGAGTGCATAAGTCAAGAGAAACCCATGTGAAAAACTGTGACCCAAAAAGCAAAAAATATATATATATATAATCCAAAAAGTGAATTTTCAGAGGCAAATACCTCTCATTTGTCCAAACACGCCCCAAAGTACCAAGCCCAGCACTGAAGCCAATGAAAATGACCGATGGCAAAAGTGTCCCTTTCTTTTGGGGGCTTCTCGTGAACATATCCGGAGCTTCGATAAGTGTTATATCCAGTCCAAAGGCTCCAAACAGGGTCCTTCGCAGTCTCGAGTAGGGAGGAGTGAGATGGCCAAGACCCCCACTCTTTGCAGGCTCCCCACACCAAGGCCTGAAATCCATGTGCCCACCATCCCAGTGCCATCTTGGACCTGGATGCAATCGTGGCTGCAGGGGCCCTCAGGATAACGCACCCTCACCCATGACACCTGAGCCACAGAACAGCCCCCAATGCACCCCTAAAAAGCTCCACATCCACTAAAGCCTGGATATCCAGAACAAGTAAGAAACAAGTGTGAATGCACAATACAAGCAGGTGTGACCTGACGCTCAAGTTCCCAAACCAGGATTTTCAGGGTGCTCAAGCATTCCAAATCCTAACCCAGGAAAGACTGAAGAATGAAGGTTTACCTGTTTTTCCATTTTCAAAGTATTCAAAGGTGCATCTTGGTTGATTTCTGCCATAATTTCCGCTAAGCAGCCCATCTGGGCCAAGCTAGAAGCATAGCAAACTATAACAGAGTAGTGAGCCATGACAGCTCTGAGCAGGAGGGTGTTTCTGTACCTGTTTATTCAGTCACCTTCCTCCTTATTTTCATCACCATGATCCATTACTTACAAGTTAACACACAAGCAATTCCAAGCACAAGAATACTGGCATAGGTGCAGCCAGGGTGAAAATCAGTAGGCTTCAGTAAAGTACTTCCCATATTCCTTACATATATACGGTTTCTCTCCACTGTGAATTCTCCTATGTACAGTCAATTGTGAGGATTACGTAAAGGCCTTCCCGCACTCCAGACATATCTAAGGCTTCTCTCCATTATGAATTCTCATATGTAGAGTAAGAGAATAGAACCGTGTGAATGCCTTCCCACATGTCTGACACTGATGAGGTTTCACTCTGAGATGAATTTTCATATGTGAATTAAGTCTTGAGGCTCCAACAAAGGCCTTTCCACATTGCTTACATATATATGGTTTCTCTCCAGTGTGAATTCTCCTATGTACACGAAGTGTTGAGGCTTCAGCAAAGGCCTTTCCACATTCCTTACATATATACGGTTTCTCTCCAGTGTGAATTCTCCTATGTGCACTCAATCGTGTGGATACAGTAAAGGCCTTTCCGCATTCCTTACATATATATGGTTTCTCTCCAGTGTGAATTCTCCTATGTACACTAAGCTTTGAGGATTCAGCAAAGGACTTCCCACATTCCTTACATATATACGGTTTCTCTCCAGTGTGAATTCTCCTATGTACACTAAGTCTTGAGGCCAAAGCAAATGCCTTTCCACATTCCTTACATATATACGGTTTCACTCCAGTGTGAATTTTCCTATGTTTATTAAATGTGGAGGTCCAAGCAAAGGTCTTTCCACATTCCTTACATATATACGGTTTCACCCCCGTATGAATTTTCCTATGTACACTAAGTCGTGAGGCTACAGCAAAGGCCTTTCCACATTCCTTACATATATACGGTTTCTCTCCTGTGTGAATTCTCCTATGTACACTAAGGCTTGAGGATTCAGTAAAGGCCTTCCCACATTCCTTACATATATATGGTTTCTCTCCAGTGTGAATTCTCCTATGTACAGTAAGTCTTGAGGCTCTAGCAAAGGCCTTTCTACATTCTGTACATATATACGGTTTCTCTCCAGTGTGAATTCTCCTATGTACAGTAAGTCTTGAGGCTCTAGCAAAGGCTTTTCCACATTCCGTACATATATAAGGTTTCTCTCCAGTGTGAATACTTCTATGTATATTGAGGCCTGAGGATCGAGTATAGGCATTAGCACACTCCTGACATATATAAGGCTTTTCTCCACTATGAGTTTTCATAGGTCTATTAAGACTAAAGTTCTGAATAAAGGCCTTCCCACATGTCTGACATTCATGAGGTTTCTCTCCTGTATGAATTCTCCTATGCATAATAAGATGTGATGATTCATCGAAGGCCTTCCCACATTCTTCACATGAAAAAGGTTTCACTCCTGAATTTATATTCATATGGTCATGATGGATTAACCCTTGACCACACTTTGTTCTCCGGGCTGACTTTTCTGGGGATTCTGTCCACTATGGCTTTCTAAGTGAACACCACAGTGCTGAGAACATGGGGAGGCTCCCCAACATTCCTTACACGTAGATGGGTTCTGCTCATGGTAACTGTGGTTGAGGGTATGTTGCTGTGAGAGACTCACTATAAACAGTGCTCCTTTCCCTAGCAGGTGCCCCACTGGGGAATTTTTTGTCTGTGAACTGAGAATAACACACTCCAAGGAACTTTTTCCAGGAGAGGGCTTCTTCAGAGTGAGGTAGCCCTCGCTATTCTGATCACCCTCAGAAGACATCCCGCCTGTCTCGGCATCCTCATGGGGCTGAGGGCAGGATTGCTCTCTCGAGACATTATCATACAGTGCAGGATCAGAGACATTCCATTCTGGGTGGCAACTTTCCTGTAGAAGAACAGAGGATTCTAATTATTGCATTATTCACTGAGTCTTCCTGTCAAAAAACTGAGCCCTATAGATGTGGTTTCACACATATGCACCACACAAATGCAATTACTGACATATGAATTGTCTTACTATTAAAGAACTTCATGTTACTGTAAGTTGGACTCACAAAATTGATGGATAGAGAGTCAGTAAATTCTGTGAATTTCCCACCTTTAAATTAATGAAGGTATACAATTACAAATAATTCCTTCTATAGAAAACAGATGCATCCATTTCAAGAGAAAATGAAATACATCCACAGTGGGTTTGGTTAAAGCTCAGATTGGAACCTGTGATGCAGGGGTGAAGACAACGCTGCATCATCACACAGCTGAAACAGACCATGTGGCCTTTGCAAAGCTCTCATCGCAAGTGATGCCTTTTAGGATCAATGAAGTTTTCTTATCTTTCTGTTTTGTAGTTTCTATTTATTGGGGGTTGAGTGGGTGGAGGGGCACACCATGCAGTGTCTAGGATCAGTTCTGTGGGTCTATGGTGTCTATAAGGCATGCTGGGTAAGGACCATCCATCCCTGTGCAAAGCAAGTATATTTCTCACTGCCCTATCTACAGGGCCCACGAATTAGCTTTCTAAACAACTACCACTGTCAAGCAAATCAAAACTCATAGTATTTTTTATACATGGTTGATTTCAGCACCTAGTGAAGCTAAGGGTCCTCTACTCCAAGGATCAGGATTTGGAATTCCTCCCTGCCATTCCCAGAATTCCACCTTAACAATCACATACTTGTTCCACTCCTGCTGGCATAATAATTTTTATTCTGAATTAGCGAATCTTACCAACTCACTCATACTTGCAGACCCCATTCCCAAATCAAGGTGCTGTAATGCCAAATCCTGAAGCCGCGGTTTTAGTTCTGAAACTGAACAAAACATGCAATTCAAGCACTTGTCCAAAAATGTAGCAAAATGATGCGATGTAGTTAAGAGTACATCTCTGTGGTTCTCAAAGTCCAAGGAGTCCCACACTAAAGAAAAGATTCGATAGTGGAAAACTGTGAGGATCTTGGCAATTCTACACTAGATATTGTTTTTGCTTTTGAGCAGACCTGGTGATGTTCGGACAACCAGGTTATTGAACACATTATTGAACAGATCACCTTCAGGCACTGCAAGGCACTCCCTGCTGTACTATCGTTCAGATCCAAATTAGCTCTGTTATGGTCTTACTTATCCGAAAGCCATGGAAATTACAAATTACAAATTACAGGATCATTCTGTGACTGACATTCCAGGGGAATCAAGAGGAGTGTGTGTGCAGGACAGAACCAAGTATTCAGGAGACCAAGGCCCCGATCTCAGCAGTGTGTTTCATACATGCTCAGGGCACCCATACACTGCACAGGGCCTGAGCCAGAAAGGGTCTTCAGACACTCACCTGCACACATGCCTCTCCTCCCCGACCTCAGGACTCCTCCTTCCAGCCAGGAGATCACCGCAGGCTTCATCCCAGAGTACCCTGCCCCGACAGAGACAGAGGCATGGATAAGTCACAGGGAAAAGATGGCAGGTAAATGCACAAGTTTTCCTGATATAACTTGGCAAATATATGAAAGACATGAACCGAATGTCCATTTCCAAAATGCCACATATTTCTAGTTATTCGAGAGTTAAGACCCAAGAAAATATCACAAATACTCTGGATCTGGCCTTGTGTATGGCCGACAGGGGGTTGTTCAGCACAATATGTTGTTGGTTTTTGTTTTGTTTGGGGTCTCACCTGGAAATGCTCAGGGGTGACTCCTGACTCTGTATTCAGAAATCACCGCTGCTGGTGCTCGAGAATGACATGGGTTGCCGGGGATTTAACCCACGTGCGCCGCTTGCAAGAAAATCACTTTCCTCCCTGTACTGTCTTTATAGGCACAGCAGCACATGGAGTTTCCTGAGCCCCTCATGAACTCATCACGGATTTCAGTAAAACTAAGTGCATAATAAATCTGGAAATGGCCAAGGGTGGCAAGAGACCCTTATTTTTTAAAGCTAAAAACTGTATCCAGAAAGAGAGCAGAGCAGGAGTTTCTCATGGACAATCCAGCTGTGATACACGATATCTCCTAAGGTCCCTCATGCCAGCCAGGAGTGATCCCTGAGTGCAGAGTCCAGGAGCAAACCCTAAGTCCTGCAGAAGTCTCACAAGAAAAATTAGAAGTAAATCCAAGCACTGAAATAGGGCAGCGTCTAATGAGTTGAGAGACGAGATATCAAATCCCCTGTGGTGGGAGAGAGATAGTACAGCACATAGGTCAGAAGCGCTGCACACACATGTGGGTTTGATCCCAGGCAGCCCATATGGTCTTGGAGCAAGGCCTGGTGTGGATCCTGAATACACAGGCAGTAATAATCCCTAATCCCTAAGGAAAAAAGAAAATGCAAAAACAGTTTAGTGACTGGTGCAAATGCACTGGGGGTGTGACACCAACATTTTAAGTTGCCAAGAGGTTTCAGTCCACGGTACCTCATGGCCCCTGAGCAGTCTTAGCAGTCATCCCTTAGCACAGAGCCAGGAGAACTGTGGGCTGTGCCCCCAAACAAAGGCAAAAGCAAAACCAATTAAACATACAAAAGTTCGTGTAGTATACAAAGTAAATTGATTCATCAATGGATGGAACTATTTAAAGGGATCTGAGCGGTAACTGGGCAGATAGGGATCTTCCCATGGACACAGTCAAAATGGATTGATCTGCATCACACCATAGGTTCCGGCTACCCCACAAGAGTAATTCCTGAGAACAAAGCTGAGAGTAAACCCTGAGTATCCACAGGTGAACCCCCCAAAAAAACGAGGGAGGGAAGAGCTACTGCTGGACAGACAGCTGCCGCTCAGGGAGCCCACGCGGGTCTGTTCAGACATGGTTGGCTCCACACTGCTCTCACCGACAGCCTGCAGATGATGGTATGTCTCCAGCATCACGTCCCTGTACAGCTTCCGCTGAGAGGCCTCCAGGCATGACCATTCCTCCAGGGTGAAGTTCACAGCCACGTCATGGAAGGTCACTACATCCTGAGTCAGCACACGGAGAGGGTGGGAGTCAGAGTCCATCTTAGCCTCATTACCACTACTCTGAGGCCAGGTCCCAGGGTCCTATATTGTCACTGGGCTTCTCCCCTCCGAATGAACCAGCCTCCATGCACAGGCATGGCTGACGGGCCCCAGAAATCACATAAGGCAGCTGGATCTGCTAAAGTTGGAGGACGTTATACAGAAGGTTCTTGGATGTATCTGACTTTCCTGGTAACCCCAGGGCCAATTTGAGCACCACTGGTCCAGTGAGCACTGTAGAGAGGATCACCTGAACACAGACTTGTATGATCCAAAACACTATCCCTGGGTGTAGCAAAAAACACTGCACATTCACCGCTGCACCCCTAAAGCACATGACCACTAGGATTGAGAACTCGACAGTATATATAGACAACTGCTCGGAGCAGTGCATGGCATGTGTGCCTGTAGGAACTCACTGCTCAGGACCGCCCCAAATCCCGCTCAAAGAAGGTAGAAGTTTCTTGACCCCAACATCTCTACTGATCTCAGAGATCCTTGGCTTTCTCCTTGGGATCGGCACATGCCCAGAAATCCACACACAGGATTATGGGAATGTAAGACTATATGACCGAGCAGGTAGTCTCTCCAAAGTAGGAAGGACAAAACAGGAGAAAACCAAGTCTGGGGGCCCAAGCCACTGTAGTTGCCAGGGCGCAAACGGGGCTGGCACACCCCAGGGTGCTCTGAGGCCAGTCAATGGTGAATCCAGAGCACAGAGTCAAGATGACAGCTGATGACAAAAACAATGCAAAAGAAACCAAAGCAGCAGGTTGGCATAACAGGACAGCTGTTCCGGGGACAGCATGTAGGACTGGCAATCCCCAACATCCCATATGGTCCCACAAGCACTGCCAGGGGCAATGTCAGAGTGTAGCGAAAGGAATGATTGCGAGAATCCTTGTTCTGCCACCCCAAGTAAAACAGAAAACCCAAGATGAAACCTTTGGACCTCCAGCATCCCATTGGTCACCTAGACCTGTCAGGTATGAGCATTGAGCACTGAGCTTTGAGTACTCCTCATGCACAACTGGGTTGGCCCCAAAGCCAAATAAAACAAAACAAACATACACAAAAGCAGCTTCAAACAGCAGAATGGGATGGTCCAATCGCAAGTCTCATCTTGGAATCCGTCCAAAAGAAACTCATAATAGATGGCCCAGGAAGACTGGGCACTCCTGGTACTACCTCATGTCATTATATCCATCTACTGCCTGGGGACGGTTTATCAGAAGCCGCGTCACCATCTTCTCCTGTCACTGTTGTTCTGAGGATCAGCAGGAGGCTCCGTGCAAAGACCTGGAAAGTCAGAACAGTGAGCACCAGAGAGGAGCACATCCTCCCACTCCTGAGCTCAGACCAGCCACACCCTCGGGCACAGCCTCACAATTCCACCTCTGGGAGACAATGGCAGAAGCTCCTGTCTCCGCTGGGGATGCAAATTTTGTTGGCATTTGTGCTGCACTTCAGGAGTGGAGCCTGGGCCCAGGCTACAGGGGAGGAAAAGACAGCCTTCTCTGATCCCCGGATTCCTCTCTGGCTCCCACAAGAAAGTCCCTGTAGGCCCTTCCAGGGGGCTACTCTCAGCCCAGGAGCTCCCGAATACTAGCGCCCCCCTTCAGGCTGGCAGCAGTATAGCCCCCAGGGAACCGTAGCCTGGAATGTGGCTCCACCATGTAACTTAGAGTGGGCAAACCTTTGACACTCTCTTGTAGGGTGGACAAGGACATGCACCTAGGCACTCTGTCCCGGGGACCTCAGTATTTACCACAATGGCAGGTGTCGTCTGCTCAGGGAGAGGTCAAGAGTCAGGGGTGCTTTGCAGCTTGATATGAGGGAGCTGAAATTCATGAACCTGAAAAAGATATAACAGTATTGTGGTTAGAAGGCAATAATATGAGTTGGGCGCATGATTAGATGAAACCATGAATTCTCTGCATCCCATATGGCCCCCAGCAGCGCCAGGGATAACACCTGAGCTTAGAGACTTGAGTAAGTCATGAGCATCTCTGCGTATGTGCCCTCTCTCCCGCCAAAATCTAAAGAACCAAAAATAGCCCCCGAAATACAATTTCATTGGCAAACCTCAGCCACCTGCAAGCCCCCTTCCCCCATCCCCCAGATGACCCGGGCTCTCACAGCAGACAATGAAGATGACCAGCAACAGATCTCTTGCCATTAGGTGGAGGGGATGACGTTCTGCCCTTCAAATATGGAGATTCTACAGAAGCGAGCTTAGGGCCGATGGTTCAAACATGGGACTCCTGGGAGGGTTGGGACGGCCAAGCCCCTGGCTAAGTCCCACATTCACCCACTATTGCCCCATCCTGAGCTGGGGACAATCGTGGCTAAAGAGGCACCCCAGAATCACGAACTCACAACTGTCACTCCTGAACCCTGAGACAGCCCGCCCCTGCACCCCCAAATCTCTGCGTCCCCCTAAAATCTCCACCACACCTCAGGATCCACCTGGATGTTGGCGAACAATATAAAACCAGCGCAAAAGTGCCCACCAAGTTGGCTCGGCCCCTCGGTTCAGAGTGTGGAAACTGGAAGGCGCAGGGTGCTCACAGGAGGTTGCTCGAGTCCTGCAACTAAATCCTTCTTCAGACTCCCCCTTCCAGGATGGGGCGCAAATTTACCTGTCCTTTGTCAAGTGAGAAACGGACCCAGTGTCTGTGTCAAGGATGGAAAATATACCATGACATTTATGACAACACTTATGACATCACTTCCTTTTCCATAAGGTGCCTTAAAGAGCCAGAGTCTATGCACTGAGAACCTTTTTGCCACCCAGGTGAATCTGTGCTGCAAGGGGGATGGACTCGAATAAAGGAGTGGAGAGGCAAATGCTGGACTTGTCGGTCACACACTGGGCGCCTGGGGGTAATGAGAAGTCCCCTGATCCTGCATTGTCACCTAACATCGAACCAATGATATCTAAACACAGAATGTTACCCTGACTCCTGTCAAATGATCCCTGATCTCAGAGACAAGAGTAAACACTGAGTACTGTAGGCTGTGGTGAAAAATATAACAAGAAAAAAGGAAAATTCTACCGAAGGGGGGTAAAATGATATACAAAGACAAATTTGAGAGTGAAACATTAAAAGAGTCAAATTTCTGGTCCTTAAAACTTCACCTATCTTTGGGGCTGGAGAGACAGCACAGCGGGTAGTGTGTTTGCCTTGCACGCGACAAACCAGGGTTCGATTCCCAGCATCCCATATGGTCCCCTCAGCATTGCCAGGAGTAACTCCTCAGTGCAAAGCCAACAGTAATCCCTGTGCATCGCCAGGTGTGACCCAAAAAAGAAAAAAATCCCCTATTTTTGATCTATCCCTGCTACAGAAACTCACACTTTCTCCTGAATCCCTATTGTTCTTTCACCATTGTTTGTGCATATATATGAGTATATATAACTGTGACTTTGTGTGATTTTTGTTTCGGGGCCACAACTTGCAGATTCAGGGCTTACTCCTAGCTCTACACGCAGGAATCACTCTGGTACAGACCATATGGGATGCAGGGGATAGAACCTGGGTCGACTGCTTGGATTGTTAAGTCCTTACCCACTGTACTATGGCTCCGGCCCTAAGGAAATGTGCTCCTAGCACACCCAGTGGGATTACTGAGCAAATGTCCTGACTTCTAAAGGTAAAGGTGAAGGCCCTCCCGTTGATCGTCGATTTGCTCGAGCGGGCCCAGTAACGTCTCCATTGGAGACTTTGTTGTTACTGTGTCTGGCATATCGAATACTCTCGGTAGCTTGCCGGGCTCTCCGAGAGGGGCGGAGAAATCGAACTCGGGTTGGCCATCTTGGCCGCTTGTAAGGCGAACGTCCTACCGCTGTGCTATCACTCCAGCCCTATATGTATATATATATATATATATATATATATACAGTAAAGTAAAGGCCCTCCCATTGATCATCGATTTGCTCGAGTGGGCCCAGTAACGTCTCCATTGGAGACTTTGTTGTTACTGTGTCTGGCATATCGAATACTCTCGGTAGCTTGACGTATATTATATATGTGTGTATGTGTGTGTATATCTATATATACATCTATATCTATATATTTAATTTGTTCACAAGTCAACCTCCACCAACCAGTTATGTAGAATGCAGGTTTGGATTTTGCTACAGGTGGCAGAACTTTGAGCTTACCTGAGTAGTGCTTGGGGAATACTGCGTTGTACAGGAGAGTGTACCATGGCAGATTGCATGCAAGGACAGGTCCTGCATTCCTGGCCTATCTCTGACTGCAGGAATTCAAATTCTATATAAATAATGTGAACCTTGTGAGAAAGATACAGGCAGGGGGCAGGGATGAGGCCCAGCTGGTAGATAGTTGTTAGGGCAGGGTTGCTGGCACCTGGGGCCTCCTGGTGCAAACCTGAGCCAGAAGTACAGGCTGCAATTTCAAAGGTTTGCAGCGGCCCGGAAGAGCTGAGACTGAGTGGGAGGGGACTTGTCATGAACGCAAAAGACTTAACTTCACAACCTGAATTGCCAAGGAGTGATCCCGGAGCACTGCTGGCTTTGGCAAAATCCTGCATAGCCAAACCGCCTCCTGCCCAAATAAAGGCAATGAGGAGTTAATTGCCAACAGAAGAGGTGTGAAATCTAGTAATATATTCTCAACGGTCAGTCCTCTGGGTTTGTTGTTTTGTGTTGGGATCACATCCAGAAATGCTCAGGGCTTACAGGCCAGGTTTTAAGACTATGAATTGAGTCCTATGGGTACGTGATTTTATAAAAGAAAAAGAGGATGAAAAATTAGAGGATGAAAAATTATACTTGGAGCCAGAGTGATAGTACAGTTGGCAGGGCATATGTTTGGTCCCCGGCATCACATACAGTGCCACAAGCACTCCTAGGAGTGATTCCTAAGTGCCAAGCAAGAAATAACACCTGAGCATTACCGCTGTGTCCCAAAAAGAAAAAAGAAAAAAAAGAAAAGAAAAATTAAATTTAGCCCAAACGAGATTTTAAAGTCCATAATTTTGCTCAGAGCCTCCAACTCCTTCATTTTCCCCTAACAGCCATCTGTTGAAAGGGCTCAAGAAATTTCACGTGTGATGAAGCCAAGAGGGGTAACATAAGAATTATTGGAGTCCCAGAGGTACAGGAAGAAAACCTTGATGAAGAAGAAACTGTCAAAGACATCATTGCTACAACGTTTCCAGAGCTGAAGAAAACTTGTGACCATATTCAGGAGGCCTGAAGGGTACCAGCTAGAAGAAATCCAAATAAAAATACCCCAAGACACATTCTGATCAAAATGACCAAAACCTTAGACAGAGACAAAATTCTGAAAGCAGCAAGATCGAAGAAAGAAATCTCTTACAAAGGAGCATCCTTAAAATTCACAGCTGATTTTTCTGATGAAACCCTTATGGCCCGAAAACAGTGGTGGGACATAGTGAAAAAACTCAATGAAATAAATGCCTCCCCAAAAATACTTTACCCAGCGAGACTCTCATTCATAATAGAAGGAACAACACACAGTTTCACAGACAAACAACAGCTCAGGAACTTCATAGACTCAAAACTGTGGTTACAAGAACAAATACATGGGCTACTTTAAGGCAACAAAGGCCCCTCAAATACACCAAATTTCAACAGAACAATGGGACAAAATCCCATAACAATAATCTCTCTCAATGTCAATGGGCTAAACGCACCAATTAAAAGACATAGAGTGGCAGGATGGATTAGAAAATTGAACCCAATATTCTGCTGCCTGCAAGAAACACATTTCAATAGTCAAAGCAAACACAGACTCAGAGTCAAAGGCTGGAAAACAATCCTACAGGTAAACAGCTCCCATAAAAAAGCTGGGGTAGCCATCCTAATATCAGACCATATCGATTTCAGAGTGAGAAAGGTCATAAGAGACAGTGAAGGCCATTTCTTATTGATCAAAGTATCTGTACAACAGGAAGAACTTACAATAATAAATGTATATGCACCTAATGAGAGACCAGCAAAGTACTTAAAACAACTACTCATAGATTTGGAAAAAGACATCAACATCAACACAATACTAGTGGGAAACTTCAACACTGCTTTGTCACCTCTTGATAGATCAACCAGACTCAAGCTTAGAAAGGACATACTTCATCTGAGGGAAACAATGGAAGAAAGGGACTTAGTAGATATATGCAGGACACTTCATCCACAAAAAGCTGAATATACATTCTTCTCAACTGTACATGGAACATTCTCCAAGATAGACCACATGCTGAGCCACAAAACATGCCTCCAAAAAATTAAGAAGATAGAGATTGTATCGACAATCTTCTCAGACCATAATGCGCTGAAATTAGAAGTAAATCACATACAAAAACAGAAAACTAAATCAAACACCTGGAAATTAAACAGTGCTCTACTGAACTAGTGGCTTAGACAGGAAATCAAAGAGGAAATCAAAAGATTCCTAGAAACAAATGAAAATGAGAACACGAGTTACCAAAACTTATGGGACACAGCAAAAGCTGTGTTAAGAGGAAAGTTTATAGCTTTACAAGCATTCCTCAGGAAGGAGGAGCGAGCACACATAAGTAACCTAACCTCACAGCTTAAGAGCTTGGAGAAGGACCAAAAAAAGGAGCACAACACGAACAGGAGAAAGGAAATAATAAAACTCAGAGCAGAGATTAACGAGATGGAAACACAAAAAACAATCCGAAAGATCAATGAAACCAAGAGGTGGTTCTTTGAGAAAACTAACAAGATTGATAAGCCTCTAGCAAAACTCAAAGAGAAAGGGAGAGAGAAAACCCTAATAAACCGAATCAGAAATGAAAAGGGGGTAATTACAACAGAAACTACAGAAATTCAAAGGATCCTCAGGGAGTACTTTGAGAAACTGTATGCCACGGAACATCAAAACCTCGAGGAAATGGATAAATTCCTAGACTCCTACAGACTCCCAAGGCTGAACCAAGAAGACCTGGAACACCTGAACAGACCTATCACCATCAAGGAAATTGAAATGGTAATAAAAAGTCTCCCCAAGAACAAAAGTCCTGGTCCGGATGGATTCACTAGTGAATTCTTCCACATCTTTAAAGAGGACTTACTCCCAATCCTCTTTAAGCTTTTCCACGAAATTGAAATACCAAAAACACTTCCAAACAGTTTCTACGAAGCAAATATCACACTGATACCAAAAGCAGACAGAGATACCACAAAGAAAGAGAATTACAGACCGATATCCCTGATGAACACAGATGCAAAGATCCTCAACAAACTACTAGCAAATAGAATCCAACTACTCATCAAAAAGATCATACACCATGACCAAGTACGATTCATCCCAGGGATGCAAGGATGGTTCAACATTCGGAAATCAATCAACATAATCCATCATATCAACAAAAGAAAAGATAAAAAGCATATGATTATATCAATAGATGCAGAGAAAGCATTTGACAAGATCCAGCACCCCTTTATGATGAAAACCCTAGCCAAAATGGGTATAGAGGGGACCTTCCTCAACATAATTAAAGCCATCTACCACAAGCCTACAGCAAGCATCATCCTCAATGGGGAAAAACTGAGAGCCTTCCCTCTAAGATCAGGGATGAGACAAGGATGCCCACTCTCTCCACTGCTGTTCAATATAGTACTGGAAGTACTTGCAATAGCGATTAGGCAAGAAAAAGATATTAAGGGCATTCAGGTAGGAAAGGAAGAAATCAAGCTCTCACTATTCGCAGATGATATGATACTATACTTAGAGAACCCAATAACCTCCACCAAAAAACTCCTAGAAACAGTAGACTCGTATAGTAAAGTTGCAGGCTATAAAATCAATACCCAAAAGTCCATGGCTTTCCTATATGCAAACAGTGAGAGAGAAGAAAGCAACATGAAAAAAACAATCCTGTTCACAATTGTGCCCCAGAAAATCAAGTACTTAGGAATCAGCTTAACTAAGGAAGTAAAGGACCTGTACAAAGAAAACTACAAAACGCTACTTCAGGAAATAAAAGAGGACATGAGGAAATGGAAAGATATCCCCTGCTCATGGGTCGGGAGACTTAACATTGTCAAAACGGCAATACTACCGAAAGCATTGTATAAATTCAATGCAATCCCTATAAGGATACCCACGACATTCTTCAAAGAAATGGAGCAAACACTCTTGAAATTTATATGGAACAATAAGCCCCCACGAATAGCTAAAGAAATTCTTGGGAAAAAGAAAATGGGAGGAATCAACCTCCCGAACTTCAAACTGTACTACAAAGCAGTAATAATTAAAACAGCATGGTACTGGAACAAAGGCAGAACTGCAGACCAATGGAACAGGGTTGAATACACTGACAAATCCCCTAAATCATATGATCATCTAATCTTTGATATAGGTACAAGTAATGTGAAGTGGAGTAAGGAAAGCCTCTTTAACAAATTGTGCTGGCATCACTGGACGGCTACATGCAAAAAAATGGGCTCAGAACTCTGCCTAACACCGTGTACAAAAGTAAGATCAAAATGGATTAAAGACCTCAACATCAGACCAGAAACCATAAGGCACATTGAAGACAAAGTTGGCAAAACCCTCCATGACATTGAAGCTAATGGTATCTTCAAAGATGCCACGCCACTGGCCAAGCAAGTGAAAACAGAGATAGATAAATGGGACTATCTTAAACTAAGAAGCTTCTGCACCTCCAAAGAAACAGTGACCAAAATACAAAGACAGTCTACAGAATGGGAAAGGATATTCACTGAATACACATCTGACAAGGGGTTGATATCCAGGATATACAAAATACTGGTTAAACTCCACAAGAAGAAAACATCCAACCCCATCCAAAAATGGGGCAATGAAATGAACAGAAACTTTCTCAAAGAAGAAATCCGAATGGCAAAAAAGCACATGAGAAAATGCTCTACATCATTAATCATCAGGGAGATGCAGATCAAAACCACAATGAGATACCATCTCACACCTCAGAGACTGGCCCACATTCAAAAGAACAAAAGCAACCGATGCTGGCGCGGATGTGGCGAGAAAGGGACACTCCTTCACTGTTGGTGGGAATGTCGACTGGTTCAGCCCTTCTGGAAAACAGTATGGACAATTCTCAAAAAATTAGAAATTGAGCTCCCATTTGACCCAGCAATACCACTCCTGGGAATATATCCCAGAGAGGCAAAAATGTATAGTCGAAGTGACATCTGCACTTGTTTGTTCATTGCAGCACTCTTTACAATAGCCAGAAACTGGAAGAAACCTGAATGCCCAAGAACAGATGACTGGTTAAAGAAACTTTGGTAGATCTACACAATGGAGTACTATGTAGCTTTTAGAAAAGATGAAGTCATGAAATTTATATACAAGTGGTACAACATGGAAAGTATCATGCTAAGCGAAATGAGTCAGAAAGAGAGGGATAGACATAGAAAGATTGCATTCATCTGGGGGATATAAAGTAACAAAATATGAGATTAATACCCAAGAATAGCTGAGATCAGCACCAGGAGTATTACTACATAGCTTAGTGGCCAGTCGGGCATTCTAGAGGAAAGGGCAGCTCAGATAGAGAAGGGAACACCAAATAAAGGGTGTTTGGAGGATCCTCCCAGGAGGGGAGATGCATGTCGAAAGTGGACTATGGACTGAACATGTTTGCCACTCAATGCCTCTTTTGCAGACAACAACACCCAAAAGGAGAGAGAGAACACAGGGGATTGCCCTGCCACAGAGGCAGGGGGGGATGGGGGGATGGGGGTGGGGGGGATATTATCCATGGTGGTGGAAAATGGGGACTGGTGGAGGAATGGGTATCTTATCATTGTATAATCAAACCCAAGCACAAAAAATTGTAAATCTACAACTGTACCTCATGGTGTTTCACTAATAAAAAAAATTTAAAAAAAAAGAAATTTCACGTGTATGAACTTTCCATGAAGGTATAAACAGGAGAGAGCACACCAGACTGAAGGAGATGCCAGCCACCTGGAAGCCCAGAGTGCCTTCCCTGGTATCCAGTGTCCACTAGTCCCCTGAGCACAGAGCAGGACACAGACCTCAAGTACTACCAGGGGTGGCCCCAAATCTCACCTCATCTGCTCCCCAAGTAGTGAGATACACCCAAGGAGAGGAGCTCAGAGGGATGAGCACCTGATTTACCTTTGGGGGACCTAGCATGGCTCCCCCTGCATCTCAAACACACAGGCACAAGAGGGGGAGAGTCTCTGATTATCTCCAAGTTTGTAGTAAATGGAGTGGGGGGAGGAAAGACAGGACAAACACTCCAACCCCAAAAAGATGCTCAAAGAATGCTCATGTGTCAAGACAAATTCTGGAGTGGGAGGGTTGGAGTCATACCTAGTGATGCTCAGGGGAAAATAACACCTAGTGATGTTGTGGCAGGGATAACTCTGGAGACCGCAAGAAAGACAAACGCCCTCCTGGCTGTACTACTGCACGAGCACCTGAGAGTGACACATTTAGAACCTATTGCAACTGGTCCCTGGAAAACCCCTTTCTGCAAGTACTCACTTCAACAGCAGGGCACACCCCTGGTCTTGGAGAGATGGACAGTGGAGATGCTTGGAATCTGGACAGGTAAGGCAGAAATTCTTTTTTCTGAGGAAATATAATCACATAGGGTTAGCAAAGCTAATAAATTGATAGGGTGCTTTTCTTTCAAGCAGTTAAGCTGGGGTCAATATGCAACAGGACATAGGCTCACCCACTCCAGCACTGCTGAAAATGATACATGAACTCAGAACCACGAGTAACCCCTGAGCACTGAGTGCTGCTGTGGCCAAAAATGTACAATAAATTAAGTAATGAAGACATTTCTGGGGCCGGAACGATGGTACAGCAGGTAAGGAGTTTGCCTTCCATGCGGCCAACCTGGGATCGATTCCAGAAATCCCATATGGTCCCCCAGCACTTCCAGGAGTGATTCTTGAATGCAAAGCCTGAGTAAACCCTGAGCATCGCTGGGTGTGACCCTAAAAATCCAAATAAAAGAAATTTCTATGCAAAGAGATTGGAGACACAGAATAGCAGGTGAGGTGCTTGTCTTGCACTCGGTCAAACCAAGTTTGAATCCTGGCATCCCATACGGTGCCCTGAGCCCAGCCAGGAGTGATCCCTGAGTGCAAAGGCAGGAGAAGTAACTGAGTCTAGCAGTTGTACTTCCTACAGACTAAATAATTAATTCATTAAAATGCATAAAGGTGTGGTAGGCAATAGTGATCCTAAATTGCATGATTAGAGGGTTTAGGGCCACTCTGGAAGTGCCCAAGGTATTTCCTGCTAAGATGGCATATTTGTTTGCAAGACCAACTGTAGCAACACCCTGATGCACCCCTCCAGACCGCAACCTGAGTTGGCTTAAAGCTCCACACCTTGGGGCCTGAGTGACAGAATAGAAAAATGGGCATTTCTTTTGAAGGTGGCCAACCTGGGTTTAATTCTGGGCATCTCTCATGGTTCCTGGCACCACTAGGAGTGCTTCCTGGATTTAGAGCCAGGAGTAACCATAATGTCGCGCTGGGTGTGACCCCAAATGCAAAATAAATAAATCAAAAGGAAAGAGAAGCTCCCCACCTCCGTGAACTCCCAGAACCCACTGAATGCACAAGAACCAGTGAAAACCAAAGGCTCTGCCAAATGCTTCTGACCCCCAAGCACATGAAGAATATTCCCAGCCCCTCCCCCCATCCAGCCCCGCCACCCCCCAAGAACGACAGGACAGAGGGGAGGGTGCTTCTTCCTTCATGCTACTGACCCAGATATGTGGTACCCTGAGCAATCCCAGGAGTGACCCCTGAACACAGCCATGTGGGGCTCAACACCCCCCAGGAGGAAAAAAATGCGCCCCCAGGTCCCTTTGATGAGGGAATCCCATGCTTTAGCCCTACCCCACAATCCGCCTAAGGAACGACAGGGGACCAGTAACGGGATGTCCTGGGGACACTGCTGGGATGACCCACCCACCCCTGTGACTGACCAGTTGCTGGAGTCGCCCCCAAACTAAGATAACGCTGAACTGCCCTCACCCGCCCCATCAGATCTGGGGGAGACTGAGGCTCCCTCTAGCTCTGGCGCTTTCTGCTTTGGGAGGGGCCCGAGCGATGGGTCAGCAGGGAGGGTGCTGGCCTCGCATCCCGACACCCCAAAGAGTCCTCGAATCCCCAGGGAGGGAGTCCTGGGCGCCACCGGGTAAGGGTCTAAAACACATAAAAAAATTAAAACGTTTTTTCCACTTTTCTTTGTTCGGTTATTGTCCTTGTTTCTGGAACTTTCAGAACAACCTTGGCGCTTCCAATTCGTTTTTCTCCTCGACCACGTGCTTCCTCTGCCCACCCACCTTTTATTTTTGGGGGCCTGGGGGTCTTTGCCCAGGGGTTACTCCGGGCCCTGGGCTCACACCAGGCTGGTCCTGGGACGCTGTGTGGTGCCGGGATCAAACCCCGCGGCCGCGTTCCCCTCTTACGCATCTTTCTAAATAAGTTCTACTCATTAAAAACGACCATTTTTCCCTCAAAATCAATTTATAAACAAGATAAACCTCTCAGCCGGAGCGCTCAGCGCGTCCCTGGTGAGGGGCCGCCACCCCGGGCCACCGCCACGGAGCGACCCCGCCGCCCACAAGGCGGAGACCCGGAGGTTCAGGCGCTCAGAGCGACCACTGGCTGGCGAGGAAACCGACCTTCCCCGACCCCCCTGCCCCCCTGGGTACCCCCTCACCCGCTCCTCACCTTCCGCAACCACGCGGCCCGCCGGCACTTCCGCACAGAACGCCAAGGCCGGTAGATAAAGGTCGCGCATTTTGTGACGTCACCTGCACGTTCGCCCAGAGCCTTAAAGGGCCAGGCTTCAAATATTCTTGACCAGGTACTTACCTGGTCAGGAAGGTTCATTTTTCCTCATTTCCGGGATAGGATCAGGTGATCCAGACATCAGGGGGTTTCCAGGTCTGGGATAGATAGAGAGGGAGGAGCTGAACAGATAACATGTCGAGCAGAGAGTCTTTGTATTTCCGAAGGAAATAAAATTCACAAAAATAATTTGCAAACAGCCGCCAAGACCATAACTCTGAGTCCCGACATTCATTTATTTATTCATTTACAACCCTCAGGCACATGCTAGGACTAGGCCCTCAGGATTCCTCCTGGCAGGTGCCAATGAAAAAGACTGGCTTCAACA
Source organism: Sorex fumeus (assembly GCF_029834395.1). Classification (NCBI taxonomy): domain Eukaryota; kingdom Metazoa; phylum Chordata; class Mammalia; order Eulipotyphla; family Soricidae; genus Sorex; species Sorex fumeus. The sequence continues at coordinate 1,224,043 of NW_026606097.1, read as the reverse complement.
GAGCCCTCACTATTGGGGGCTGAGGAGCGGCCGCTCAAAGTGATCTGGCAATTCTACCTACACATGTCTACACAGAAAGCTGCAGGACAGGGCCCAGCACAACCCCTGGTTGAGAACTTTGGGATGGTCAAGACTTCTGCTATCAGCAGGTGCGGCATCCTCAAGACCCACAGCCCCCCATATTCAGCTCCACACCCAGGACAGGTTGCCCCATCCCAGAGCTGGAGGTGAAGATGCCCCAAGGATAATGCACTAACACCCGCGACCCCTGTGCTGTGCTAAATCCCTACAGTGCAACCAGCAAAGCTCCATATCCTCCTAAAGCTTCTGGAGCAAGGCAGACCCCAGGAACCCACTGGATATTGATTGGGGGGGTGAAAAACAACCACAAAAGTGCCCCAAGAGCTGGCACAATCTCATTGATCACATTGTAGGCACTGGAGGTGAAAGGTCCTCATGTCCTGCCACTAATTGGCCTTCAGTGTCCCCCTTCGACTGAAGTATCACATTGTCCTTTAAACGCGTGCCCAGAGGAGGCCTGATCCACTTGACATCATTTGGAAGTTAAGGTGTACATGGAAGACTCCCATCTGTGACATCATCTATTTCACCAAGGAGCCTTAACGTGCCAGGTTCCAAGTGCTGACAAACCATTATGGTAGCCCAGGTGAATCAGTGCAAGGGGGATGAGTTGAATCAAAAAGAGGAGAGGGAAGTGCTGGAGGGTATGGTCACAGAGTTCAGGGCAGCGAGTTAAGGTGGAGTCCCTTAACTGGTCAAACATAGAACTAATGCTCCCCAACATGTCCATCATGAAAACAAAAGCAGGTTGATTCAAAGTAAAACAGACAAGAAGGTTGTGAATGGGTCCTGGGACAGTGAGTTTCTCTGGGAAGTCATTAATCAAGATGGGTGCAGTGTCTCCGAAGCCAGCCCTGAAGATGCAGAGGAACTGGCATAGCAGCAACCCAGAGAGCTGGAGAGACACTGGACAGGAGCAAAGGGTGGGAAGAACATCAGAGAGCATTGTACAGTGAACACTCTACCCCTAGAAAACACGCTGTATAAGAACCTACAAGGAAACCCCAGGATGCAGCTCTGGAAACACGTTTTCAAACAAGAGTATGGCAAAAGAGGTTAGTACTGTGGCTTAATGCTTGCGTTAAACATGGTTTTCCTGAGTTCCATTCCTGGCATCCAAAACAACACAAACTCCTAAGAACTGCCAAGTATGGCATGAATTATATAAAACATATTTAATAAATAAATCCATGTATGGACCTACCCTAAGAACGGAGGCACATAGGAGCTAATGGGCACCAAAGTGTACTAAATCATTTTGTAGACTTTGTCTTTTGGGCAGACCAAAAACGGTTCTAATCATTCTGGTGACTAGTAGGATTGAGATTTTACCACTTGCAAACACAAAGTTTTCTCGTCTTTTCTCCTAATATAACTGAAATGAGAAGAGTAAAATCCAGGAATGTGACCATCCTTTATAGTTAGTCATCACACGGGCTGGAGCGATAGCACAGCGGTAGGGCGTTCGCCTTACAAGCGGCCAACATGGCTGACCCAAGTTCGATTCCTCTGCCCCTCTCGGAGAGCCCGGCAAGCTACCGAGAGTATTCGATATGCCAGACACAGTAACAACAAAGTCTCCAATGGAGACGTTACTGGGCCCGCTCGAGCAAATCGACGATCAACGGGAGGGCCTTTACCTTACCTTTACCATCACAGCTGATGTTATTACCTGTTGAGATGGGAGTTTGGGCATTCTGGCAGGTTCCCACCATTTGTAAAATATTTTGATCACGGGGCCTCTTCCATACTTTCATAGATCCATCAGAAATCTTTCTGTGCGTGTCGAGTCCATTTCAACTATCTCTAATCCACCCTACTAAAGAACAATGACAGGGCCATTATCCTAAACTTTTGAGAAATATTTACCCTCAATGCTTAGGGAAATCTAATAAAAATCTGAATACTAGGAATGCAGAGCTGATACAGTGGGAAGGTGCTTGATTGCACAAGATTGATCTGGATTCAAAATCCAGATTCCCATATGGATACCTATGTCCTCCCTCGCAGGTATGGATGAGCTCATAGCCAAGAGTATGGCCTGAGCAAAGTAGGTGTGACACCTCAAAACATAACAGAGGAAGGCCTGAAGTGTGGAGGTTTGCCTCTTTTCCCATTCCAAAGGATTCACTGCAACATCCTGCTTGATGTCTATCATAAATCCCACCAACCGGGGTCTCTGCCTCAAGTCCAAGTCAAAATGAGACACTGGGATGGAGTGATAGCAAAGCGGATAGGGCATTCTCATTGCATGCAGCCAACCCAGGTTCAATTTCCAGCATTCCATAGGGTCGCCCAAGAACAGCCAGGAGTAATCCCTGAGTGCAGATACAGGAGTAAACCCTGTGCATCTCTGGTTTTGACCAAAAAACAAAAGAAAACAAAAAAGTGACACTGATAATTGTGTTCGAGGGGTGGTTTTTGTACCCTTTTACTTAGTTCCTATTTTAATCAGTTTTCACCTGGATTCCATCATCAAGACCCATTATTTACAGGGAAGAGTGCAATAGCACAGCGGCTAGGGCGTTTCTTTGCATGTGGCTGACCCAGGTTCGATTCCCAGCATCCCATGTGGTCCCCTGAGCACAGCCAGGAGTGATTCCTGAGTGCAAAGCCAGGAGTATCCCCTGAGCATCTCTGGTTGTGACCAAAAAAAAAGGACCAATTTTTTACCGGTTAACATACAAATCAAGTCCAAGTGCTGGGACACTGGCATAGGAAATAGTAATCATTACTATTATTATTATGGTTTGCTATATAAGGAAACTCAGGAGGTTAATTCAGGTTCACCAGGAGCTCAGACCTTAGTAGGCGTATGAAAATACACAGTGGCAAGAACTCTTAAGAGTTTACAGAATGGGAAGATCTTTGTGTTTCCCTGAATTGCAATCATCAGCAATTCCCTTTCCCTCATAGTACTGAAGACACCAGTTTAATATGAACTTGAGAACTGTAACGTAAAGAATGAACTAGGAGTGTATATTTAAGACATCAAAAGGTTGAAGCAGAGTGTTTGCCACAAGATCCCCCAAGCACCACACTTCAAGAGTAATTACTGAGTGCATATTCAGGAGAAACCCCAGAGCATCACCCAGGTGGGACACAAAAATGAAAAAAATGGTCAAAGGGCAAGCCATGAGGAACCCAGAGATAATGGAGGCATTGTGTATCCCACCCAAAGGCTGGGGGAGATTGAATGATGCATTCAAGGTAAATTGAAATTCAGATTTTAGGGACTGCTGGGAGTTTGTCTTGCAGGGGATGACAGGATATAATCCCTTTCCCTCCCAGGCCCACCTGGAGTTATCCTGCCTCGGGAGCCAGAAGTAACTCCATTTCTGGTTGTGCCTTATACCCACCCCTACAAAAAAGTACTTGTTTTGTGTAATGAACAAAAAGCGCCCTGTCAGGGGGATCAGGTTTATAAATTACAGATGTGAGTGATTTCAGTGATCCCTGTGATCACGGCTTTCTCTGCCTGTAGATGGTTTTTCTGGGCTCACCTCCAGTATCACATGGTCCCCTGGTACCAGATGGAGTAATCAGCTACCTGGGAAGCACCAGGAACCTTAGGATTTGCATCTTTGGGGAGGGAGACATAGTCAACAGTGCTCAGGGATTATTTATTCCTGCCTCTGCACTCAGGAGTCACTCCTCTGGGGCCAGGGTTGAAGGTTCCTAACGTCCTAAGGTCCAGCAACTCCTAATGGTTTGGAGGGAATTGATGTAGGCATGCAGGCAGATAGGGATGGCTCCCCCTCCCAAGGTAAAGGCAGTGAATTTCCCGGGAATAGCTCTGAAGTTCTGAAGGCCAACCTTGAAGAAAACAGAAACTAAGGCCTGATCACACCCTCACCTGTGGCCAGTAACAGACCCAGAGAAGCTCCTGCAGAAACAAAAGGCCAGGAAAGGAATTTCAAAGATCATCACCACTCTCAACCTGCCTAGGCAACCTCCTTAGCAACGGGACTCTGACCTAGGTAAAAGCCTAGATTGGATTCCCTTCTGTTCCAGGGAGACTTCTCATTGGCTTTCCCAGACATTTGCGGGAGCAGGGCAAGTGGAGGTTCCCTTGAGTGTGGGAACCAAAGTCGAACTCCAGAAGGATGTGGGACCCCCCAACACTGCTTCCGACCCCCTCACTCAAATAATATATTCAGATCAGGATGTGTGGACCAGGTGGGGTGGGGTGGGGGTTGGGGGATGACCCCAGACCTCAATGGTGCTGCTTCATTCTCGTGGGTCCGTGAGCCAAGAGCCACCTCTGATGGATTCAACTCTCTTACACCCGCAAAGTAAGAGAGGGGATGAGAGAGTACAGCATCTTCCGGCCCTGGCCACGTCTGACTGGGCCTTGGGTCAGGGAATAAACTGGGGATCTGTGTCCGGGTGTCCCTGCTGCCTGGAGCTTGCCCCACTCACTCTATGTGTAGGAAGGATACCCTGTTAGCAGTACTCCAGAGCCAGCTACCCGAGAGCAAACAGGGTGACACAGGAGAGGCTTGCCTTCCTGCAGTACGATGTGTCCAACCAACTCAGTTCTAAAGGTCTCCAGACCCCACTTCCACATATCACAGCACCCCACATTGCTGAGAGTGCCATCTTCTGTCCTGAGTTTTGAGGTTCTTATACACATGAGAAGTCCCATTTCTTTTGTTCTCCATGGAGGAGAAGTCAGATTCAACTCCAGCATCTCCAGATGTCTGGGGTGAAGGTAACAGCAATCAGAGAAAGTAGGGTGTGTTAAGGAGAATTTTAATTAACATACGTGGGGAGAGAGTCACACCAGCATTGCTCAGAGATTCCTGCTGCTGGGACTCTCGGGGCCGAGAGAAATAACCACAAAAAAACTGCCTTTCTTCGAACACTCTTGAACTTATTCGCTAATGTGGCTTGGCACATGCCTCAGGCAACCGCAAGCGAACGTCCAATCTGGCAAAACAATGCAGAGAAGCCATAAAGGATGACCTCAAAGACAGGAGAACAGCGATGCTGGTAGATGCGGCAGAAGCCGGGAAAAGGTATCGTAATGCCCTCCTGTCCTTCACCAACTACAAGACCAAGATGACTCCCCTCGACATCCTGATGGATCTATCACATCATCCAGAAGGGAAATGGAGAAGATTATTCATGACTTCTACTCAGATCTCTTTAATAGCCATGTCCACTTGCCCACATACCACATTCTGCACCATTGATATATCATTCTGAATGTTCTCCCTTCAAAATTCAACATGCTATCTCGTCCCACCTGGAGTTATCCTGCCTGGGGAACCAGAAGTAACTCCTTTTCTGGTTGTGCCTTATCCCCACCCCTACAAAAAAGCACTTGTTTTGTGTATTGAACAGAAAGCGCTATGTCAGGGGGATCAGGTTTATAAATTACAGATGTAAGCGATTTCAGTGATCCCTGTGATCAAGGCTTTCTCTGCCTGTAGATGGTTTTTCTGGGCTCACCTCCAGTATCACATGGTCCCCTGGTACCAGATGGAGTAATCAGCTACCTGGCAAGCACCAGGAACCTTAGGATTTGCATCTTTGGGGAGGGAGACATAGTCAACAGTGCTCAGGGATTATTTATTCCTGCCTCTGCACTCAGGAGTCACTCCTCTGGGGCCAGGGTTGAGGGCTCCTAACGTCCTAAGGTCCAGCAACTCCTAATGGTTTGGAGGGAATTGATGTAGGCATGCAGGCAGATAGGGATGGCTCCCCCTCCCAAGGTAAAGGCAGTAAATTTCCCGGGAATAGCTCTGAAGTTGTGAAGGCCAACCTTGAAGAAAACAAACTAAGGCCTGATCACACCCTCACTTATGGCCAGTAACAGACCCAGAGAAGCTCCTGCAGAAACAAAAGGCCAGGAAAGGAATTTCAAAGAAGATCATCATCACTCTCAACCTGCCTAGGCAACCTCCTTAGCAATGGGACTTTGACCTAGGTAAAAGCCTAGATTGGATTCCCTTCTGTTCCAGGGAGACTTCTCATTGGCTTTCGCAGACATTTGTGGGAGCAGGGCAAGTGGAGGTTCCCTGAGTGTGGGAACCAAAGTCGAACTCCAGAAGGATGTGGGGCCCCCCAACACTGCTTCCGACCCCCTCACTCAAATAATATAGTCAGATCAGGAGGTGTGGACCAGGTGGGGTGGGGTGGGGGTTGGGGGATGACCCCAGACCTCAATGGTGCTGCTTCATTCTCGTGGGGTCCGTGTGCCAGGAGCCACCTCTGATGGATTCAACTCTCTTACACCCGCAAAGTAAGAGAGGGGATGAGAGAGTCCAGCATCTTCCGGCCCTGGCCGCGTCTGACTGGGCCTTGGGTCAGGGAATAAACTGGGGATCTGTGTCCGGGTGTCCCTGCTGCCTGGAGCTTGCCCACTCACTCTATGTGTGGAAGAATACCCAGTTAGCAGTGCTCCAGAGCCAGCTACCCGAGAGCGAACAGGGTGACACAGGAGAGGCTTGCCTTCCTGCAGTACGATGTGTCCAACCAACTCAGTTCTAAAGGTCTCCAGACCCTACTTCCACATATCACAGCACCCCACATTGCTGAGAGTGCCATCTTCTGTCCTGAGTTTTGAGGTTCTTATACACATGAGAAGTCCCATTTCTTTTATTCTCCATGGAGGAGAAGCCAGATTCAACTCCAGCATCTCCAGATGTCTGGGGTGAAGGTAACAGCAATCAGAGAAAGTAGGGTGTGTTAAGGAGAATTTTAATTAACATACGTGGGGAGAGGGTCAAACCAGCATTGCTCAGAGATTCCTGCTGCTGGGACTCTCGGGGCCGAGAGAAATAATCACAAAAAAACTGCCTTTCTTCGAACACTCTTGAACTTATTCACTAATGTGGCTTGGCACATGCCTCAGGCAACCGCACGCGAACGTCCAAGCTGGCAAAACAATGCAGAGAAGCATCAAGGATGACCTCAAAGACAGGAGAACAGCAATGCTGGTAGATGCGGCAGAAGCCGGGAAAAGGTTTCGTAATGCCCGCCTGTCCTTCACCAACTACAAGACCAAGATGACTCCCCTTCGACATCCTGATGGATCTATCACATCATCCAGAAGGGAAATGGAGAAGATTATTCATCACTTCTACTCAGATCTCTTTAATAGCCACGTCCACTTGCCCACATACCACATTCTGCACCATGGATATATCATTCTGAATGTTCTCCCTTCAAAATTCAACATGCTATCTCGTCGGTAAAGAAACAAAGAGCACCTGGCCCAGACATGATCAGACCTGAACACTTGAAGAACTTACCATCAGTACTCATCAATACACTGGCTCGGCTCTTCACACGCTGTCTGAATGCAAGGTGCCATCCCAATGGAAAACCAGCAAGACCATACTACTATACAGAAGAAAGGCATCCACGACATTGGCAACTATCACCCAATCTGCCTATTGTCTCTCATCTACAATCTGTACACTCGAGTCATCCTGAATAGGATTAGCAGAATACTAGATGAAGAACAAACATGTGAACAAGGTGGGTTCCGAAAAGGATTCAGTACCATCTACAATATCCACACGATTACTAAGCTCATTGAGGTTTCTCAGGAGTTCAAGAAGCCGCTCTGTCTAACGTTCATTGATTTAAAGAAGGCCTTTGCTTCTATGGAGACGGAAGCTTTTGCAAAGGCCTTCCCACATTCCTTACATATATATGGTTTCTCTCCAGTGTGAATACTTCTATGTACACTGAGGCCTGAGGATCGAGTAAAGGCATTAGCACACTCCTGACATATATAAGGCTTCTCTCCACTATGCGTTTTCATAGGTCTATTAAGACTAGAGGTCTGAATAAAGGCCTTCCCACATGTCTGACATTCATGAGGTTTCTCTCCTGCATGAATTCTCCTATGCATAATAAGATGTGATGATTGATCGAAGGCCTTCCCACGTGCTTCATATGCAAAAGGTTTCGCTCCTGAATTTATATTCATATGGTCATGATGGAGTAACCATTGACTCACACTTTGTTCTTGGGGCTGACATTTCTGGGGATTCTGTCCACTGTGGTTTTCTAAGGGAACACCACAGTGATGAGAACATGGGGAGGCTCCCCCACATTCCTTACACCTATATGGGTTCTGCTCACGGTGACTGTGGTTGAGGGTATGTTGCTGTGAGGGACTCACTATAAACAGTGCTTCTCTCCCTAGCAGGTGCCCCACCTGGGAATTTTCTGTCTGTGAACTGAGAATAACACACTCCAAGGAACTTTTTCCAGGAGAGGGCTTCTTCAGAGTGAGGTAGCTCTCACCATTCTGATCACCCTCAGACAACATCCCGCCTGTCTCGGCGTCCTCATGGGGCTGAGGGCAGGATTGATCACTCGAGACATTATCATACAGTGCAGGATCAGAGACATTCCACTCGGGGTGGCAGCTTTCCTGTAGAACAACAGATGATTCTAATTATTGACTTATTCACTGAGTCTTCCTTTAAAAAAAAACTGAGCCCTTCAGATGTAGTTTCACAAATATGCGCCGCAAAAATGCAATTACTGACATATGAATTGTCTTCCTATTGAATAACTTTATGTTACCGTAAGTTGGACGCACAACATTGATGGATAGAGAGTAAATTCTGTGACTTTCCCCCCTTTTAAATTAATGAAGGAATATAACTAGAAATAATTCCTTCTATAGAAAACGGACACATCCATTTCAGTAGAAAATGAATAGATCCACATGTCAGTTTGGTGAAGCAGACCTGTGATGCAGTGGTGAAGACTACGCTGCATCGTAACACAGCTGAAGCAGACCACGTGGCCATTGCAATTGCTCTCACCACAAGTGATGCCTTTCAGGATCAATGAAGTTTTTTTTTTTCTTTCTGTTTTGTTGTTTCTATTTATTGGTGGTTGGGTGGGTGGAGGGGCACACCATGCAGTGTCTAGGATCAGTTCTGTGGGTCTATGCTGTCTATAAGGCGTGCTGGGTAAGGACCATCCATCCCGATGCAAAACAAGTATATTTATCACTGCACCATCTCTAGGGCGCACAAATTAGCTTTCTAAACAACTACCACTGTCAAGCCAATCAAAACTCACAGTACTTTTTATACATGATTCATTTCAGCACCTAGCAAATCTAAGAGTCCTCTACTCCAAGCATCAGGTTTTGGAATTTCTCCCTGCCAATCCCAGCCTTCCACCTTTACAATCACATACTTGTGATTGTATGTGAACCATGACATTTATGAACCATGACATTTATGACATCACTTATGACATCACTTCCGTTTCCATTAGGTACCTTAAAGAGCCAGAGTCTAGGCACGGAGAACCTTTTTGCCACCCAAGTGAATCTGTGCTGCAAGGGGGATGGACTCGAATAAAGGAGTGGAGAGGCAAATGCTGGAGTGGTCGGTCACACACTGGGGGACTGGGGGTAAGGAGAAGTCCCCTGATCCTGCATTGTCAACTAACATCGGACCAATGATATCTAAACACAGAATGTTACCCTGACTCTTGTCAAATGATCTTTGAGCTCAGAGACAAGAGTAAACACTGAGCACTGTAGGCTGTGGTGAAAAATATAACAAGAAAAAAGGCAAATTCTACCGAAGGTGGGGCGGAAATGATGTACAAAGACAAATTCGAGAATGAAACATTGAAAGAGTCAAATTTCTGGTCCTTAAAAATCCCCTATTCTTGGGGCTGGAGAGATAGCACAGCGGGTAGGGCGTATGCCTTGCACACGGCCAACCTGGGTTCGATTCCCAGCATCCCATATCGTCTCCTGAGAATTGCCAGGAGTAACTCCCGAGTGCAAAGCCAGGAGTAATCCCGGTGCATCACCAAGTGTGACCCAAAAAAGAAAAAAATAATCCCATATTTTTGATCTATCCGTGCTACAGAAAGTCACAATTTCTCCTGAATCCCTGTTGTTCTTTCACCATTGTGCATATATATGTGTATATATAAGTGTGACTTTGTTTGATTTTTGTTTCGAGGCCACAACCGGCAGATTCAGGGCTTACTCCTAGCTCTACACGCAGGAATCACTCTGGTACAGACCATATGGGATGCAGGGCATAGAACCTGGGTCGATTGCTTGGATGGTGCCTTACCCACAGTACTATGGCTCCGGGTCTAAGTAAACGTGCTCCTAGCACACCCAGTGGGATTCCTGAGCAAATGTCCTTACCCCTGGAAAACCAAAACATTCTTGCTTAAAAAAAAACAAAATCCTTTACCCTGGTTGGATTCTAGTTCTAAACAATTTAGGTTTAACATTGGTTCATCATTTCTCCTCTGCTACAAGGAGCTGAGGCTTACTGAGTAACACCCATCCTAATCACACCCATTTCCTTAGTATTCATCTTTAATTCCCTGTACTCTGCTTCCCCTATACATTATTCACCCATTTTCCCTAATCACAACCTGTGAATTGTAAAGTCAGATTCTCCAGAGATCTCTGGATTTTGTATTTGTAAATAAAATGTTGACTTTCTCTTTCCTTTATATCCTCTACAGTTTACTTTAGAAAAATATCCTTTTTTGCTCCTGAACAAGGACCAGTGCAGTCCCAAGTTGGGAAGATTGTGCTGGGAGGGTTGGGATGGCCATGCCCCCAGCCCTCAGCTTTGTCTAGACAAAGGAAGGCAATATTATGCTTTTGTAACTTCAGAGTTAATTAACTGCTGATACTATATACTCCTGGGCATTGTCATGTATATGAGACTTAAGCCTCATCTGCCCTTTGTTCTTAGCACCCCAAAAGCAAGAGACTGGATGGACCCAGGAGAGCTGTGAGCTACCCTGGCATCAAAAAGGGACAGGTAAGCACCATACCAGAGGGGTGACTGATCATTTACGCAGATAAACATTTGGCAGAGTAAATTCTCATGGGGAGATTTACCCAAGGAGACACTCTGTCTCCCACGGACATCTACGTTGCTTTTATCTTTTCCTCTAGTTGTATAAGTTATCAACACTTGTAGTTGTTTGGATAAACACAGTAAGAGACAAATATCCCAGCACTTAGTTATCTGGGCTTTGACAGCAAATAAGGCTTTTTTTTTTCCTTTTTGCTTTTTTGGGTCACACCCGGTGATACAAGGGGATACTCCTGGCTCTGCGCTCAGGAGTTACTCCTGGCATTGCTCAAGGGACCATATGGGATGCTGGGAATCGAATCCAGGTTGACCTTGTGAAGCCAAACACCCTACCTGCTGTGCTATCTCTCCAGCCCCCAGAGCAAATAAGGCTTTTAACACTTACTTTTCTGGGCTCTGAGAGCAAGCAAGGCTTTTACTGTAAATCCCAGACTAAGTCTTTCAGGCCAGTTCACCTTGTCCTTCCCCATGGGGATCCTGTCTCTAACGCTGTAACTGTTTGCAACAAGACCATGCACACGTGCTTTCTAGAATGTTCCATTTCGAAGCTGGGGTAGTTTTCCCACTTGCCCCTGGTCCATACAAGTTCCACGGCAGAACCTCCCTTTTGGGGTGTTAGGAACTACAGTAACTGAAGCCCGAGTCAAGTAATTATGACCAAGCAATTATGCCCAGGAGTAGATATACTTGAGTCCATCTACTCCGAAATACTAGGAGTATAAGCATTGATGGTCTTTCTGTGTTTAACCAAAGAACAGTGCTGTAGAGTGAAAACATAAAAATGCTATAGGGGAAACAGGGAAGCAGGTACAAATCCACAGCCACTTCAACTACAAAGCAGTACAAATACAAAGTTGAGAATAACCAGAAAGTTATGGTATATAAGTAATCAAGACTGGCCTGGGGAACTGAGACAACGCGAAGAAAAATACAAAGGAAATGTTAAAGATAAACTTTAACTAAATCAGGGATGTTAGCAAGGACATGATAAGCTTCTCTGGGAGGAGCAAAAGGGGCAATTCACAGATGAAGCCTAAGACACTTTGGGTTAATATCCAGCAGATCACCAACAGCCTGGCCCGTTTCCTTCTTTGATCCTCTGTTACCCTTCACCAGCCAGGGTGGGGAGACCAATCATAGCCACCAAAGGCATGCAGCGCATGTCCAGATATTATTTGAATACAACTCTCAGTATAATAGCCGGGTTTTGCCTAATCAGGGAGAGATGAAGAGTCGGGGTGCAATTTTCAAATTGGTTTTAGGATACAGAAATTCTACGTTAGAAAAAACAACAATGTGTAGTCAGAGATATTAAGCTGGGAGGGGCGCTTCCCATGCTGACCCTGATTGATATTCAGCATCTCACATGAAACCTAAAGAACTTAAAATAAAAAGAATTCCAGAGTGCTGCTCCTTAAGGAAGCCCCGAGATTACATATTTGTGCCCAAATACAACTAAAAATAGCCCCAAAGTAAATTTTCAGTTGCAAACTGCAACCACCCCTAGAACCCCACCCAAGGGATGGTCTGGAAATCAAGGCTACTAATGTATAGTGACTGAGGGCTACAGTGTCATTTGCCATTAGGGAGCTGCCCCTCAAAAATGAACAGTCCTTTTATAGTTTTGGAGGCACCACCGGCGATATGGACGAGAAACTTCTAACTGCGCTCAGGCACCTGTCCTGGTCGAGCTTGGAGATCGATCTTGGGTGGGCCAGATGCAAAGCAAACGCCCTGACCGCTGTGCTCTCAGGTCCTCTAAGTGAACCTGCAGCTTCTACAGCAGTGAGGTTGGGGCCAAAGCATCCAAGACAGGGCCCAGCGCAGTCCCGAGCTGGGAGGGTAGGGACGGCCCAGTGCCCGCCCCACCCACTCGGCCCCGCGCCCACCTGCCACCATCCCATGGCGGAGCTGCAGGGGATCCCCAGAATCACACACTCACACCCTCGACCCCTGCGCCCCAGCACAGCCCCCACTGCACTCACCAAAGCTCCGAGTCCCCCACAAAACCCCGCTGGGCGGCCGGAACCGCGTGGATATCAGTTGAAAAAGCTTAGAAGTGTCCTTAGAGCTGGGTTGGCTCCGCCCCTCAGTGCAGAAACTGGGAGGCGCGGTGCGGGGTGCTCACGGGAGGCCGCTAGTGTCCTGCCACCAAACCGGCCTTCACAGACCCCTTCCATGACGGACAGACAGCCTCTTCTCCCTTCACCTGCTTAACAAGTGGAGGCCTGATCCAGCATCTTGCAAGCAAACATGTAAATGCCCTGCTGTGACGTCACTTCCGCTTCTGCAAGCAGCCTTAAAGGGCCAGACACCAGCTGCGCAGAGAACAACTAGGAAAAATGCAGGTAAATGTGTAAGGCTGGTTGGCTGGAGCGAAAGCACAGTGGAAAGGGTGTTTGCCTTGTACGCAGCTGACTCAGGTTCAATTATCTGGATTCTATATGGTCCCATTTTGGTGTATTCCCCAAATACTTGTTGAAACTAAAATTGTTTTACCTAAGGGCCCTATTCTGACACCGGCCATTGTTATCATGGAAGTGAATGATCCAACATAACTTTTATATTTACTAAAGCTTGAGGGAACATGAAAGCTTTCCTATATTACTTACCTATAGGATTTCCTCCAGGATAGTCTTTAAAATTGCAGGTGAGAATAATTCACTTTCCACGTTCTTACAAAAATATATATATTCTTACATATATAAATATGTATATTTATTTATAGCTTCTCTCCAGTGTGAATTCTCCTATGCATAAGGCCTGAGGATCCAGGAAAGCCTTTACCACACTCCTGACAGATGTAATTTTTCACTGAAAAATGACGTTTCACATGCGCAGTAAGGGCTGGAGACAAACTGAACACCTTTCCACATTCCTTACACTTATGAGATTTCTCTCCACTGTGAATTTTCCTGTTCAGAAAGCTATGCCAATTGCATCAAAATCTTCCTGCAGTCATTTCATATATAAAGCCTCAATCCAGGATAAATTTTTCTCACACAGTAAAGCTTGAGGATTGAGTAAATATCTTCCCACACACCTACATATGTCTTCTTCGAGAATGAATTTTCCCATGTTTAATAAGGAGTTAGGGGAAAGTGAAGGCTTTGCAAAAGTCATAGCAAACATAAGGTTTGTCTCCTATATGAAAATTTCAGTGTCACAAAAGGATTGTGAAATAAGCAAAGGCCTTAACACACTCCTTACATATATACATGGATTCACTGCAATGTGCGTTTTCTTATGGACAAAAAAGTTTGAATAGTAAGTGAAGACTCTCCCACAGTAGTGACACGAATAGTGTTTCATTCACCTGTATGAACATTCCTATGCTCAGAAAGACCTGAGATGAAAGGCCTTTCCACCAACCTCACATATATAAGGGTTTTCTGCAAAACAGAATTTATGAAAACTAAGACTTCAGGAAGAAGCAAAGGCCTTCCTACATTGCTCCCAAATATAAGTTATCTCTCCAGTGTTCCAGTGTGAGTTTTTCTGTGTACTAAGGCTTGTGGAAAGAGCAAAGACTTTCACTCTGTATATGCATATGGTTTCTTTCCAGTGTGACTTTTTCTGTGCATACTAAGATGTATGAGTCAGAGAAAGGCCACAGCACATTCCTTACATGCATACGAACTCTCCAGTATGAAATCTCCTATGTATAAGGTATGAGGATCCATCAAAGGCCTTCGCACAGTCCTTAAACAGTTTCTCTCCTGTGTGGATGTTCACATAGTCCCACCGGGGTCATGCTGGACTCAAAAGTTTGTCCTCAGTGCTTACATTTCTGGGAATTCTGTCCAATATGGGGTTCTATGGGAAAGTGATGGTGCTGAGGACATGGGAAGAGTGATCTTCTGATCACCCTCAGAACACATCCCACCTGTCTCGGCATCCCTGTGGGGATGAGGGCCAAATTGCTCACTTGAGCCTTTATCACAGTGTGCAGGAAGAGACATTCCACCAGGGCTGGCTACTGCCATGTAGAAGAACAGAGGATTGCACTCATTAGTCTATGCCATGAGAGTTTTCATGTCAAAAGAAATTAAGCTCTTTAGGTAGGTAGCTGGTAGGGCACGGGACAATGAGTTTCTTGGGGAAATAATACATCCAGATGGGGATGAAAGCAGTGACTCCGAAGCCAACCCTGGGGATTCAGAGAGGAACTGGCTTAGTAGAAACCCAGAGAGCTGGAGACATGGAAGAGGAACAAAGGCTGGTAAGAACATCAGAGAGCAAGGTCTGGCCAACGCTCTACCCCTTGAAAACACGCGAGCAGTGGACTCTCAGCTTCAAAGAAAACCCCAGGAGGCAGTTTCAGAAATATGATTTCAAACTGAGAGTACCACGCTAGTACAGTGCGCTGCTTGCAGTCAATCTAGGTACAATGTCCAGAATTCCAAAGGGTCCTCTGAGCACGATCTGACAAATAGATGGATGGAATTTTCCTTTATCCAATCGTAAATGTTTCCTTCTTTACCTGTATTATTAGTAAAATAACATGGGTGGGATCCAGGAATGTGACCATCCTTGTTAGAAATCACAGGTAAACGGAATGGTCTCCTGGGATGTGGAGAGCTTGGGACCTGACCCATATTCCCACTTATAAAAGATTTCATCAAGGCGCCCCTTCTATCCTTTCAAACAACATTCTGTGCACAGTTACATGTATCTAAACTCTCCAACTGAGACCAGAGCAACTGTAGATCTGGGTAGGGCGTTGTTTGCACATGGCCAACCTAGATTCAATCCCCAGGATCCTGTAGTTTCCAGGAACATCATCAGAAATAATACCTGGGTGCAGAGCCAAGAGAAACCATTGAGCATCACCAGGTATTGTAGTATAATAGTGGTCTGCCCTTTCTCCCTGGCAGGTGAGATATTATGTTTCTTGATTGCCCATAACATTTCAATTACCTTTGTCTCCTGATCAGATTTTGACTTTTAAATATTGTCTTTCTCTTCTCCTTAATGTCTTTTGCATGGTTACCTATTTCAGAGCAATTGCTTTTTGTATGGATACAGTAAGACAGTTACAAAGAAAAGCCTGAGCTTGAGAGTTGGTCTCCAGATAATATTATCTCCTGGACATCTGCTCTCTTGACTGAAGCCTCAGCTGCCCTTACTTCCTCTATCTCATAAACAAGGGTCCGATGAGGGACTAGATGGACCCAGGGCAAGTGGTGAGCTAGATACGCTGGGATCGAAATGGGCCTGGCCAAAGTACCATAATGCTTATATATAAGAGCCTGGTCATGGACAAATTTTGTCACGAATCAAAAAGTAATAACTAGACTTGGACGCTGCTGGGATTCGGAGTGATTGATCTGGCCTGAGTCTGAATCTGTGGTGAGAAGTCCCAAGGAGAGTCACCAACAAGTCTAAAAGTGTCTATTACTATGTCCATACAGAATGGTAATCATTAGGACTAAATATGTCAATTAAGTTGCTGGTCGAAGTGGAGGAGTAATACACCTTTAGGGCTGCTTTTTCTTCATGGGCTGCAGGTGATGGGGAAGTCTAGAAAATCATTTTTCATTGCGCTTCCCGGGAGGAGGCGTGGATTGGAGTAGTGGTGAGAGAAGAAAAAGAGCAGCTTCAGGGAGACAGGGGGAATGAAGGAGACTGAGAAAAGAGATGGTCCTCCTCCACCCAGATCCCCTATCTTCCAATATATAGGCGTTACACCCACCAACTGCCCCCGGTGCTGTGTAATCCCATCAACGGCCAAGACCCAGAGACTATAAAACCCTGCTTCTGAAAGAAAACACGCAGTCTCCTGCCTCCGTGTCTGGCTTTCTCACTGGTGCCTTTTGGAGGAGGGTGTGTTGAGTTTCCCTCCCAACCCCGAGCAGAGCCCCGGCAGCTCAAGACCTCTGGTTTGAGCCACAGCCATGTTTAAGACCACTCTCCAGAATTTCGGACGAGCCTCACGCATGAAGAAACCGGCAGAGAAACCCAGGTGTGCAGGACCTGGGGCTGAGATCTCCAAGCTGCTCGTATTGGGACTGGGCCTCCTCCACCCAGATCTCCCATCTTCCAGTATGTAGGCGTTACACCCACCAACTATCCCCGGTGCCGTGTAATCCCATCAATGGCCAAGACCCAAAAACTATATATGCTTATCTATAAGAGCCTGGTTATCCCCCTTTTTGATTCATGACAGAATTTCATTTCATGTATGTGTGTGTGTGTGTATATATACACACATGTATATATATATATATGTGTGTGTGTGTGTGTGTTTGTGTATGTGTGTATATCTAACTCTATATGTATACTTAATTTGTTCACAAGTCAACCTCCACCAACCAGTTATGTAGAATGCAGGTTTGGATTTGGGCGCTACAGGTGGCAGACTTTTGACCTTACCTGAGTGGTGCTTGGGGAATCCTGCGTTTTACAGGAGACTACCATGGCAGACTGCTTGCAAGGACAGGTCCTGCATTCCTGGCCTATCTCTGACTGCAGGAATTCAAATTCTATATAAAAATATGTGAACTTTGTGAGAAAGATATTGCAGGGGGCAGGGATGTGGCCCAGCTGGTAGATAGAGGGCAGGGGAGGGTTGCTGGTACCTGGGGCCTCCTGGTGCAAACCTGAGCCAGAAGTACAGGCTACAATTTCAAAGGTTTGCAGCGGTCTGGAAGAGCTGAGAGTGAGTGGCAGGGCACTTGAATGAACGCAAAAGACTTAACTTCAGAACTTGAATTGCCAAGGAATGATCCCGGAGCACTGCTGAGTTTGGCAAAATCCTGCATAGCCAATCTTCCTCCTGCCCAAATAAAGGCAATGAGGAGTTAACTGCCAACAGAAGATGTGTGAAATCTAGTAATATATTCTGAACACTCAGTCCTCTGGGTTTGTTGTTTTGTTTTGGGACCACATCCAGAAATGCTCAGAGCTTACAGGCCAGGTTTTCAGACTATGATTTTACTCCTATGGTTACGTGATTTTATAAAAGAAAAAGAGGATGAAATATTATACTTGGATCCAGAGTGATAGTACAGTTGGCAGGGCATATGTTCGATCCCTGGCATCACATACAGTCTACCAAGCACTGCCAGGAGTGATTCCTGAGTGCCAAGCTAGAAATAACACCTGAGCATTACCGCTGTGTCCCAAAAAGAAAAAAGAAAAATTAAATTTAACCCAAATGAGATTTGAAAGTCCATAATTTCGCTAAGAGCCTCCAACTCCAACTCCTTCATTTTCCCCTAACAGCCATCTGTTGAAAGGCCTCTAGAAATTTCACATGTAAGAACTTTCCATGAAGGTATAAACAGGAGAGAGCACACCAGACTGAAGCAGATGCCAGCCACCTGGAATGCCAGAGGGCCTTCCCTTGTATCCAGTGTCCACTAGTCCCCTGAGCACAGAGCAGGACACAGACCTCAAGTACTACCAGGTGTGGCCCCAAATCTCACCTCATCTTCTCTCCAAGTAGTGAGGTACACCCAAGGAGAGGAGCTCAGAGGGCTGAGCACCTGATTTACCTGTGGGGGACATGGCATGGCTCCCCCTGCATCTCAGACACACAGACACAAGAGGGGGAGAGTCTCTGACTATCTCCAAGTTTGTAGCAAATGAAGCGGGTGAGGGGGAGAGGGAAAGACAAGAGAAACACTCCAACTCCAAAAAGATGCATAAAAAAATATCATGTGTCAAGACAAATTCTGAAGTCGGAGGGTTGGAGTCATACCTAGTGATGCTCAGGGGACAATATCACCTAGTGATGTTGTGGCAGGGATAACTCTGGTAACCACAAGAAAGACAAATGCCCTCCTGGCTGTAATACTGCCCCAGCTCCTAAGAGTGAGACATTTAGAACCTATTGCAGCTGGTCCCTGGAAAACCCCTTTCTGCAAGTACTCACTTCAACAGCAGGGCACACTCCTGGTCTTGGAGAGATGGACAGTGGAGATGCTTGGAATCTGGACAGGTGAGGCAGAAATTCTTTTTTTCTGAGGAAATATAATCACATAGGGTTAGCAAAGCTAATAAGTTGGTAGGGTGCTTTTCTTTCAAGCAGCTAAGCTGGGGTCAATATTCAACAGGACAGAGGCTCACCCACTCCAGCACTGCTAAAAATGATGCATGAACTCAGAACCAAGAGTAACCCTTGAGCACTGAGTGTTGCTGTGGCCAAAAAAAGTACAAATAAGTAATGAAGACATTTCTGGGGCCGGAACGATGGTACAGCAGGTAGGGAATTTGCCTTCCATGCGGCCAACCTAGGTTCGATTCCCAAAGTCCCATATGGTCTCCCAGTACTGCCAGGAGTGATTCTTGAATGCAAAGCCTGAGTAAACCCTGAGCATCGCTGGGTGTGACCCTAAAAATCTAAAAAAGAGAAATTTCTGTGGAAAGAGTTTGGAGACACAGTATAGCAGGTGAGGTGCTTGTCTTGCACTCGGCCACATCAAGTTTGAATCCTGGCATCCCATACGGATGCCCTGAACCCCGCCAGGAGTGATCCCTGAGTGCAAAGGTAGGAGAAGTAACTGAGTCTTGCAGTTGTATTTCCTACAGACTAAATAATTATTTCATTTAAACGAATAAAGGTGTGGTGGCCAATAGTGATCCTAAATTGCATTATTAGAGGGGTTAGGGCACACTCTGGAAGTGCCCAAGCTACGTCCTGCTAAGATTGCATATTTGGTTGCAAGACCCACTGTAGCACCACCCTGATGCACCCCTCCAGACCGCAACCTGAGTTGGCTTAAAGCTCCACACCTTAGGGCTTGAGTGACAGCATAGACAAATGAGCATTTCTTTTGAAGGTGGCCAACATGGGTTTAATTCTGGCCATCGCTTATGGTTCCTAGCACCACTAGGAGTGCTTGCTGAATTTAGAACCAGGAGTCACCATAATGCCTCGCTTGGTGTGCCCCAAAGTGCAAAATAAATAAAAAAAAAATGAAAGAGAAGCTCCCCACCTCCCTAAACTCCCAGAACCCACTGAATGCACAAGGACCAGTGCAAATCAAAGACTCTGCCAAATGCTTTTAAGCCCCAAGCATATGAAGAATGTGCCCAGCCCCACCCCCCATCCAGACCTGACACCCCCCAACAACGACAGGACAGAGGGTAGGGTGTTTTTTCCTTCATGCTGCTGACCCAGATATAGGGTACTCTGAGCAACCCCAGGAGTGACCCCTGAGCACAGCCAGGAGGGGCTCAACACCCCCCCACGAGGAAAAAGAATGCGCCCCCAGGTCCCTTTGATGAGGGAATCCCACGCTTTAGCACTACTCCACAATCAGCCTAAGGAATGAAAGGGGGCCAGTAACGGGATGTCCTGGGGACGCTGCTGGGATGATCCACCCACCCCTGTGACTGCCCAGGTGCTGGTCGTCGCCCTGAAACGAAGATAACGCTGAGGTGCCCTGACCCGCCCCATCATATCTGGGGGCGACTGAGGCTCCCTCTAGCTCTGATTCTTTCTCCTTTGTGAGGGGCCTGAGCAACGTGTCAGCAGGGAGGGTGCTGGCACCGCATCCCGACACCCCAAAGCATCCTCGGATCCCCAGGGAGAGAGTCCTGAGCGCCACCGGGTAAGGGGCTAAAACACATAAAAAAATTAAAACAACTTTTGTTTCCACTTTTCGTTGTTCGGTTATTGTCCTTGTTTCTGGAGCTTTCAGAACGACCTTAGCGCTTCAGATTCGTTTTTCTCCTCGAACACGTGGTTCCTCTACCCACCCACCTTTTTGGGGAGCTCTGGGGGGCTTTGGTCAGGGGTTACTCCCGGCTCTGGGCTCTCTCCAGGCCTTGATCGGACACTGTGAGGTGCCAGGATCGAACCCGGCCGGCCGCGTTCCCCCCTTACGTATCTTTCTAAGTAACTTCTACTCAGTAAAAACGATCATTTTTTCCCCAAAAATCAATTTATAAATAAGATAAACCTTTCGGCAGCAGCTCTCTGTGCGACCCGGGTGAGGGGCCGCCACCCCGGGCCACCTCCACGGAGCGACCCCGCTGCCCACAAGGTGGAGAACGCGGAAGTTCAGGCGCTCAGAGCGACCACTCGGGCGGCCGGCGGGAAACCGACCTTCCTGGACCCCTCTGGCGCCCTGGGTGCCCCCTCACCCGCTCCTCACCCTCCGCACCTAAACCAGCCCGCCAGCACTTCCACCCCTACTTTCAAGATGCGCAGGGAAAGAGGGTCCCGACTCTGTGACGTCATAGGCAGAGCGCCCAGAGCCTTAAAGGGCCAGGCTTCAAATATTCCTGACCAGGTACTTGCCTGGTCAGAAAGGTTCATTTTTCCCCGTTTCTGGGATAGGATCAGGTGATCGGGACATCTGATATTTGCAAGGTCTGGGATAGATGGAGATTGACAGACTGAACAGATAGCACGTCAATCAGAAGTCTTTGTTTTGACGAAGGAAATAAAATTCACATTCTTTGCAAACAGCCACCCAGACCTCTCTGAGTCCCCACGTTTATTTATATCACACTGAAAGTCCAGGTCTTGAGTAGCTTCAACTGTTTATTTTCACAATGATAGGAGAGATTCAGAAACTAAGTGAATCACGTGGCTTAGAAAGCGGTCAGGGGTAGCCCAGAAGAGGACTCAGGAATTGGTGATGACTGGGAAGACATTTGTGTATGCAAAAATTCCTGTTTCTGTATTTGTGTGTGTTCAGAGCAAACAGTGCTCTCCAGCTATTCCTTGAGAGCTATGCGCAACAACTCTTCAAACAGTGCTCAAAGTCTACATAGCAGTGATTCTACATAGATCAGACAAATGAATAGAAAGTCCCTTAACTGCTGTGCAGCTAAATAATCTTTTAATATTTTAGTACTTGATGATTTATTAAGCTATAATTCTTCAAAATTTGAACCAGTGGGAAAGAATAACTGTACAATAGAAGTACAGGATAAAGTCTCTTTTTCAGACATGTTGATCTATTGATCTGTTGTTTGGCTATGATGATTTGGTGCTTGTTACCGTAAGAATATGAAATTAATTTAGTTTACAAGTTTACTTTTTAGCGGAGTTATTGCAAAAACATACTCAATTTCTTGTAACCATTCCACTAGGGTGCCAGATTGTCACAGAGTGCAAATAGGAAAAATAGGTTAGGGTCCCCCCAAAGTGAGGTAGTAAACATCAATAGCTGATTTATTTCTGTATTCGCTTTTCTTTGCTTCGGTAACTATGCTTGCCTCACTATGCTTAGAAAAATTTACAGGGTACCAGGATGTGGGTCTGGTGAATTTAATTTTGTGGGTGCTTATGAAATGGACAGGTGAGTCAGGATGTGCTTTTTTCTAACCAACAGACTGTGGTTCTCTTGGGAGGCTGCTGCTTTGCCTGGCAGAACAGCCTGTAACCTGGTGTGAACAAACACTCCAAATTTTGGAGTTCATTCGAGATTTGATGGGGTGGGGGCCCAACATCCCAAATCCCTGGAATGTCCGCAGAAAGCCTTCAAAGGACCTGTTAGCACTGGCGATCTTCTCTCTGGTCCCGAGAGTCAGCTGTGGGATGATGTAGAAGGCTGGACGCAGCACCACCTCCCCTATCTTCAACTTCCCCTATCTTCCCACTACCACACTGTCCTCCCATTGTTCATCGATTTGCTCGAGCAGGCCCAATAATGTCTCCATCGTGATACTTGTTGTTACTTTCTTTGGCATATCTAATATGCCACGGGGAGCTTGCCAGGCTTTGCCGTGTGAGTGAGATACTCTCGGTAGCTTGCCAGGCTCTCCGAGAGGGGCAGAGGAATCGAACTTAGAGCAGCCTCAAGGGCCACATGCAAGGCAAACGCCCTACCCGCTGTGCTATCGCTCCAGACCAACTACTACACTGTTCTGTTGAAAATATAGCTCTAAACATTTTAGGTTTAACACTGGTATGTCCATTCTCCCTTGTGACAGGGAGTTTAAGTTTTATTGGATTACACCCATACAATGCTCCTGAGGCACTCCCATTCCTCTATTTCTTGGAATATAGCTCTAAACACTTTAGGTTTAACATTGGTATGTCCTTCCTCCCTTGCCAGAGGGAGCTTAGGCTTCCCACAGTGCTCCTGAGGCACTCCCATTCTTCTATGTTTCTCTGTAACTTCCATCTCTGTGCTTTGATTTCCCAACTGGTCTGTCAAATATTTCTCCTAATCAGACTCTGTTAAGTTGTAAGGTCTGAATCCTCAGAAATCTGAGTGAAAAACTGCTTTTCTCTTCTCCTTATGTCCTTGGCATAATTACTTTAGAGCAACACCCTTTTCGTATAGACATAGGAAGATAGTTAATACTCTGACATTGTAACTTGGGAGTTAATTGACACCAAATAATAATTCATACCTGGGCATCTGCTTTCTCAATCTAAGCCTCAGTTGCCCTTAGTCCCTAGCACCCCAAAGGCAGTGTCATGATGAGGGACTGGATGGACTCACGGCTAGCTGTGACATACCCTGGCATCAAAATGGGCTAGATCAAAATGCCATATGAGTTAAGAGCATGGTCATGGACAAATTCTGTCATGATCCAAAGAGTAACAACTAGATTGGTACCATGCTAGGGTTAAGAAAGACTAATCTGGCCTGAGTACTGTAACCTGAGATCTATAGTAAGATGTCCCCAGCTTAATGTATCTAATACTGTGTCCATATTAAATGACTACTAATTTTATTAAGGAGTAGAATTAAGATGAATGTTTATATGGTTCCTGGACTAAGGGAAGGAAAAACGCACCCATAGATGGCATTTCACCTTTAGGTGGGTCTTCTTGCTGAAAGAGTTTGTCCTAGAAGTTTCCTCTGAGAGAGGGACCATACATCCATTGATTGTATGACCTCGCCTATTTGTAATTGCTACCCCAACTCCCTCATGATTTGGGGGATAATTAATGCTATAAGAGTTGGCAAGGGAAAAAAATCAAGAAAGAATCTGAGAGGGAAAATCCAAGAGAAATGAAGGAGATTCATGGAAGGAGAATCAGAGGAGAACTGAGAGGAGATTGGAAGAAACTGCAATTGATACCAAGGAGCCTGGCCCTCATTCCTTCCGTCATCCACCCATGGCCGTCAGCTGGCCAAGGGTGGGGGAAGCAGCCTGAGACCATCAAATTCAGGTGGCGGTGGGGGGGGGGGGCGGAGGGAAAAGAGAGAGGTAGGAGAGAGAGAGGGGGGGCTTCATATTCATTTTTTGTAAACACAGCATGAACTGACAAACCAATTCTTTGAAACAATTACCACTTGTTTTTGCTTTCAGTAGAAGAAAAAATTAAAGTACTTTATTGATATGAAAAATAATAGAATTTTTTTCAGTTTCAGTACCCAGTAAGGCTAAGTGTCTTTTACTCCCAGGATAAGACTCTGGATTTTCTCCTTGCAGTGTCCAGAGACCACAGATGTAATGGCAGGGAGAGAGCCCGGAACCCCACCTTTCCAGTCACATGCTTGCTCCACTGATCTATCCCGCTGGGTATAATGATATTCATTTTTGAATGTGTGAATCTTACCAGCTCATGTATACTCAGTGACCCTATTCCCAAGTCAGATTGCAGCTATGCAAAATCCTGAGGCTGTGATTTGAGTTCTTAAATAAATCACAGCAACTCAGGTAAGAATTAGTCAAATGACTCTTGGGTGAACAGGCCGAGCAGGTAGATGACATCTCTGTGGTTCTCACAGTCCAAACAGGCCCAGAGCACAGGGACGATCCTTTGGGATTATTGCTGGGAGGAGCCTGGCAATCACACACTAGCCTTTTGGCTTTTCTATTTGACTAGAACCAGAGATATTTGAGGATCCTATGGGAACTGCAACTCAAACCCTGTGCAAGGCAAGCACCCTCCCCACTATACTATGACTTCCGCACAAACTAGCTTTATTATGGGCTCACTCAATGACTTTTTAACATAAAACCGAAAGAATATCTCATAGTGGGTCAGACAGAGAATAGCAGGTAGGGCATCTGCCTTGCATAAGGCTGACAGGGGCAGGATTCTGAGCACTGCCCAAAGGAACCCCTGAGGACATCCAGGAATAAACCCCTTGGCAACATCAGACCCCAAACTGATACAAAACAAAATGTCTTCGTATACTCAAAAAACATGCAAATGACCTGAGGGCAAAGACAAGCTTAGTGACAGAGAGGGCGGGGTGCAAGGTGGTTCTGCTGCTCCTGAAAAGGGCACCCCAACAATACAGGCTGTGCAGCCAGGCTGGTAAGGGAAAGGGGTACAAAGGACCCTGAATCTCATGAACACATGACTAATGAATAAGACTCGAATGAGCCAAGAAAGCAAAGCACAGGACCACCCCAGGGGAGCGAAGGGTTGTGTGACTAGAGCACAGATGCCTGCATCCAGGAGCCCGAGGGCCCCTGGGGTCAGCAGCATGTTTCACACACTCAGGGCACACCCACGATGCCTGGGGCCGAGCCTGGGAGGGTCCTCAGACACTCAGCTGCATACACGCCTCTCCTCCCCGGCCTCAGGACTCCTCCTACCATCCAGGGGATTACAACTGGCTTCACCCTAGAATACCCTGCCCTCACAGAATCAATGAAGAGATTAGTGACAATGAAAAGGTGAGAGTCCTAGCCCATGTGTCCCTGATATAACCAGCCAAGTTACTGAAAGTACACAAACAACACAATCTTCACTTTTGCTGCCTTGCACGCAACTGGTCCAATTCAATCCCCGGATCCCATATGATCCCCGAAGCAAACACCAAGATGGATAAGTGCAGAACCCAGAGTCACCCCGAAGTCTCATGGCGTGGCTGAAAAATGAAACTAAAGAAAACAAAATTGGACGCATACAAAATATAATGTTAGGTCCTTGAGAAAATTTTAGTTGGGAGAGTTTTGAATTGAGTAAATAATGTATTATAAAGGTAACTTTAAAAGTATTGTGTATTTGTTTTGTTTTGTTTTGCTTTTTGGGTCACATCCGGCGATGCATAGGGGTTACTCCTGGTTCTGCACTCAGGAATTACTCTTGGCAGGGCTCAGGGGACCATATGGGATGCTGGGAATCGAACCCGGGTCAGCCGCGTGCAAGGCAAATGCCCTACCCATTGTGCTATTGCTCCATTCCCCTGCCTTTTCTAAATAATTCAAGCACACCAGCAGTGAGCCCTAGGCAAAGCTCCTATTCACCAAAAAATCAAATATCTTCCTTCCAGTATCTTACTTTACCAGCGTTACACAAAACAACAGCGAGGGAAGCCTGCTAAGGGAGAGATGAAATGAGAAAGGTCCTTTGCACCTTAACATATTCCTACATACTCTTTTTTTTTCTTTTTGGGTCACACCTGGCGATGCTCAGGGTTTCCTCCTGGTTCTGCACTCAGAAATTACTCTTGCAGTTGCTCGGGGGACCATTTGGGAAGCTGGGAATCAAACCCAGGTAGGCCACATGCAAGGCAAATGCCTTACCTGCTGTACCCAATCAAAATAATCAATCAAAATAATCAAAATAAATAGCTCCAGCCCAATCAAAATAAATCTTCTATTTTATTTATTTGGAGGCCACACATCTGATGCTAAGTGGTAATTCCTGGCTCTGCACTCAAAAATCAATTCAGGTTGTTGCTAGCAGGATGGAACCTGGTCTGCAATGTGGAAAACAAAGGCTTTCAGTGCTTTGATGTAGGTCCCTCACCCCAAGACCTGCAGTCCCCCTGCTCAACCCTGCTTCCACCCGCCTCTGCCTATCGCTGACCTGGAGGCGATCGTGGCTGCAGGGGCCCCCCAAGGTCATGCACTCACATCCACGCACCCTGCACCCTGGTACAGCCCCCATCATACCCCTGAAAACTGTGCCCCCGACAGCCTCCACCGCTCCCCAGGAACCACCTGGATATCAGGGAACAAGTGAAAAAATGTGTGAAAGCGCTCCCCAAGCTGGAGCAGGTAACCCTCTTATAGTACAGAGACTGGGAAGTGTGGGGTGCTCACAGGAGGCCTTGTCTCCTGCCACAAAATTGGCCTTCACAGTCAGCTTTCCAAGAAGATACTCTACTTTGTCCTTTATCCACAAGAACAATGAATGCTGGGCCCTGTGTCCAGGACACCAGCAACTGGAGGGTCCTGGGTTCACTCTCACTGAGTGCAGAGTCAGTAGTAAACCCAAGCATCCAACAAGGACAATGATGGAAATCCCCCCAAATTTATATTAAGCTAAAAACAAAGGGAAAGACGGAGGGTAGCAGGTATTACAGCAGGTGGGGCAATGGTCTTGTCAATGGTCAGACCAGGTATGATCCCCGACAACCCCATCCTGTCCACCACCAGCCAGGCATGATCCCTGAGTGCAGAGACAAAGATCAAACCCCGAGTCCTGCTGGTTTGGCCCAAAACAAATTTTAAAAAACCTAAAAGAGTCCGATGAAGGCAGGGCGACAATGCAAAGGATTCAGAAACATGCTTTGCATGCAGGAAACTCTGATTTGATGCTGGGCGACACCTGATCACCGAAGATCACTTGAAGTCACCCCAAGCACTGAGAATAACAGCAGATGAAGGGGTGAGACTCTAAGAAATAAATGATCTTAGGGGCTGTAATGACAGCGTAGAGGGTACGGCTTGCATGCAATCCACCAGAGTTCGAATCTCAGCATCCCATATGGTCCCTGAGCACTGCCACGAGTAAATATTGAGGGAAGAGCCAGGAGTAACCCCTGAACACCACTGAGTGTAGCCCAACAACCAAAAAATAAATGTATGGAATTTAATAGTTACAAATGAAAGAAAATAAAAATTCCTCGTGTGTTCCCGAAACTACACCAAGAGCAAAAGCACAACACCCAAGTTAAATGTGGAAAGAGAAGTAAATTTATTTCCTTTGTTTTGAGTCACATACACAGCAATGTATAGGGTATATTCATGGCTCTGGGCTGAGGAAATACTCATGGCCATGCCTGGGTTCCATATTGGATGTCAAGTATCAAACTAGTAGTGATTCCTGAGTGCAGAACCTGAAGTCAACATGTGCATTTCCAGATGGACTGCAAAATGAAACAAAGTAAAAAAAATTAAGTAGAACTCATAATAAATAAGGCCCACAACTGGGGAGATACTCCAGCAAATTGGGGCTCACCTGTTCCTTGCACATACTTAGCATTCTGGTCCCCGTCCATTCCTCTGGGGTGAAGCTCATGGCCACATCGGGGAAGGTCACCACGTCCTGACCGACATACACAGGGGACAGGAGTGAGGCCATCCCACCCCATACTATGGTGTAGTGCCTGATCACAGCTCCCTCAGGCATAAGACAGCGAGGTGGGAAGAATGAAGAATTGCCTGATTTTTGATTCACAACGATTCTCGGCAACATTATGGTTGATCTCTGCCATAAACCCCTTCAAAACAGGGCCTCTGGGCCAAGCCAGAATCAGAGCAAAGACTGAGACAATGGTGAACGTTGGCAGTTCAAAGTGAGGGGTGGTGACATATGTATGTATTTAACTTACTAAAGAGAAAAATCCCCAACTGCTAATAAAATTTTAGGATTAAAATTGATAAGAAAACAAACTTGCAATATCAATCGATGTAGTAATAAATTTCTGTGAACAATGTTGTATTTGATTGCAGGATTTTAAGACTCTAAGAATCTTTGAAGCTTTTTGTTGCTTCAATAGGTTTTTACATATTGATTTTTAATTTTTATTTAGTCAGCTTTCCATTGACTTTCATTACCAAAACCCATTATTTACAAGTTAACATACACGTGAAGTCCAAATGCTGGAACACTGCTAAAGCTGAAGCACGGGTGATAATCAGCAAGTACCTTTCCCTTATAGTACTGATGTCACTGGGAGCTTGTCACCTGCTACCTGGATTACTTCCTTCTTGGCTGCACTCCTGCAGCCCCCTAACACTCCTGGTCCAAACAAAACTTGTCTTCTCTAGGGGCACTCCTCTGAATGTGGGAAAAGTTATTAGGGATCACTCATCCAGTGTGCATTTTATGATGTCTACAAGGCTTGAGACGTATGCAAAGGCCTTCCCACATTAACAAACAGAAGATTTCTCTCCAGTATATGTTTTGATATGGCTAGTAAAGGTCATGGGTTGAGTGAAGGTCTTGCATTTTTCTTACATATTTAAGACTTCTCTCTACTATGACTTTTATTATTTTTTTTACTTTTTCTTTCATAATTTTTTCTTCTTATATTTATTTATTGAATCACTGTGGGAAAATTTCCTAAGCTTTCAGGTTTGTCTCGGTCATACAATGATAAAACACCTTTCCCTTCACCAGAACTCATTGTTAACCACTAAGAACCCCAATATACCCCCCTCCCAACCCTCCCAATGACTGTGAGGCAAGAATTTATACTTACCTCTTCTCCACATTGATTACATTCATTATTTCAACAAAAGATGCACCATTATTGTTTAGAATTTCCCCCCCAACAATCAGAATTGTTGAAAAGGCACTGTGAAACACTTTGATTTCTATAGCTGGTTATGAGAATCATATAATGCCATGGGGCCACGATTATGTATTTCTCCAAAGAGCCAGATGATTATGAGATTGGTTTCTGTGCATCTGATATTATGGCTGTGCAGGAGAGCCACTCGTGGGGGGCAATTAGTGACCTCGTTAGGGCGTGAAGGATGAGCCGGCACCAACCCCCTTCCCATTAGACTACAGCTGCCCTGTCACCGCCAGCACATACTTGGCTTTCCAATAAGCTCTGAGACGGCGGCCACATTATATGGGATCCAGATGCATTTCTGCGAAAAGCCACTAGGTTTCGAGATTTGTTTCTGAGTCTCTGGGATCATGGCCGTTAATAAGCTTGATCAGGAGCAGGAGAGGCCATTTGTATGTGGGGTCTCGCTTGGATGGGGAGGAAAGGGCCGGTTCCAATCCCATCTGGTGAAGCCCCGCGTGTCTCATCACTGCAGGTCCAAACCTGATTGTCCAGTGGCCTCTGGAGGATGGCGGTCACCAGGCTGCCAGGGGAACAGGCCAAGGCATGAAACCTATTCCCACCTGGAGTGGCCCAGCGCCAGTAACCAATTGCAGGAACAGGATGCATTTCTGCCAAAAGTCTTTGGGTTCTGAGATTGGTTTCTAAGGCTCTGGGATCAGGGCCATTAAGTAGTTCAATTAGGAAAAAGAGAGGCCATGCCTCCAATTCTATAGCTGAGCTGGAGGTGGTTTGTGCGTGTGTCTCCCACATACCAAACTTTTGGCCATTTACTTTCTTGGTAAACTTTGCCCCAAGTTTTTGGGGTCTGGCCAAAGGCACTGCAGCAATTTTGGGGTATCTGAAGGTAAGACGGTGCCATCAGGCTGCTGATGCACTCACCTCACAGGTACAGATTGACCTGCTGGCTGCACGATAGCCCTCTACTATGACATTTAAAATGCATAGTAAGGCTACAGGGTAGAGCGAAGACGTTCCCACATGTCAGACATTTATATGGTTTCTTTCCAGTGTGATTGTTTTCTGTGTTTAGTAAAACACCAAGCTTGAATGAAAGCCTTCCCACAGTCCTTATATATGTAGAGTCTGTCTCCAAGACCAATTTTCCTGTAATTCTAAGGCTTGAGGGCATAATGTAGGACTTTCCGCATCATTTACACATGTAAGTTATGTGTAATAAGGAGGAGTAACTGAATGGGTTCCCACAGTCCTAACAAATATAAAGGATTCCCCGAATTCATCTCAAAGATGGTAAAAGTGATTCGATCCTAAGGTTCTCTGCCCCACATCCCTGGGAGAGGCACATGCCCAGAACTGCACACACAGCATCATCTGAACATGAGACTGTGTGACTGAGCAGGTGAGACTCTCAGAGCAGGAAGGACAAAATAGGAGAAACACATGTCCTGGAGCGATAGCACAGCGGGTAGGGCGTTCGACTTACAAGTGGCCAACTTGGCCGACCCGAGTTCGATTCCTCTGCCCCTCTCGGAGAGCCCGGCAAGCTACCAAGAGTATTCGATATGCCAGACACAGTAACAACAAAGTCTCCAATGGAAACGTTACTGGACTCGCTTGAGCAAATCGACGATCACCGGGAGGGCCTTTACCTTTACCTTTACATTTACATGTCCTGGGGTCTGAGACATTTGTAGCCATCAGGGTACAAACATAAGCAGCACACGTGGATTCCCCTGATGCCTGCCAGAGGTGAATCTGGAGCACAGAGCCACGAGGAAGCCCTGAGTATCT
Organism: Sorex fumeus; assembly: GCF_029834395.1. NCBI lineage: Eukaryota > Metazoa > Chordata > Mammalia > Eulipotyphla > Soricidae > Sorex > Sorex fumeus. Next base: position 1,192,950 of record NW_026606097.1, on the reverse strand, counting down.
ACACTGAAGCACAAAAATTAACATGAAAGAAAACAAAGCAGCAGGATGGAGTAACAGAACAGTGGGTCTGGGACAGCATTAAGGGCTGGTAATAACGCCGTCCCTTATAGTTCCTCAAGAACTGGCAGATGGTAATCCTTCGTACAGAATCAGAAATAACCTGAGAATCACTGGGTATGGCCCCTCCCCTTAAACATCTTCCAAAAACAAACAAACAAATAAGTCTAATCAGCGTTGGACCCCTGGCACCCTATACAGTTGGTACCCCAGTCTTGAAAGGAATGATCCTTGAGCACCACTAATAGCACAGCGGTAGGGCGTTTGCCTTGCACGCAGCCAACATGGCCGACTCGAGTTCGATTCCTCCACCCCTCTCGGAGAGCCCGGCAAGCTACCGAGAGTATCTCGCCCGCACGGCAGAGCCTGGCAAGCCACCAATGATGTATTCGATATGCCAAACACAGTAACAACAAAATCTCCAATGGAGACGTTACTGGGCCCACTCGAGCAAATCGATGATCAACGGGAGGGCCTTTACTTTATTCAAATCAACAAAAAAATAAAACAGCGGCCTCAAACAGAGCTGATTAATCAGGTCAGGAGCCGGATCCACAGGCTCCTTCCTAAAACAATCAGAGACGATCAGCCTGGGAAGCTTGTGCTACATGTCACTGCACTGCGTTGTCTTCTCACTCTCCCACCTGAAGATGGTGTGGCAGAGGCCATCTCACCAACTCCTGCCTGTTTTTCCTGTGGACCAACAGGAGGCTCCATGCAAGTACCTGAGCCGTGGGCACCAGAGAGGAGCACAACCAGCCCCGGCCCCCACCTGACAGAAGTCCCTGCACTGGAGCCAGAAAGGTAGTGACCAGCTGGATGTTTGGACACTGGCTCACAGAAACATCCACGGCGAGACACTGACAGATGTTCCTGTCTCTCGGGGGAGAGAGAAATGGGTTGTGACCCAGCTGCTGTCAGGACAGGAGTGGTTGAGGCCTACAGGGGAGGAAACCGTGGTTCTGCCCAAGCCCGGGACTCTACCTAGGGAACCGCACAGGAATGTCCTAAAGGCCAGAGACTAACTCTGAGGCCAGGAGCTCTCACGTAGCTGCAGCCCCTGCAGGCCCCAATGACCACAGCGCCATTATTGGCTCTGCCGTGGGGCCAGTTACAGGGACTCGGGGTGGACAAAACTTCAGCTGCCCTCTTGCAGAGTGGATAGGACACGGGCCTGGGAGCTCTCTTTCAGGAACCAAGGTCACTTCTGGGCTCGAGTAGGCCCCAGACAGTCCCAGCTCTGACCCTCTGGACCTGGACCCATCCTGGTCTTGATTTACTGTATTCCCCAATCAGCACATGAGCCTCATCCAGCACTTGCTCCTATTTTGCAAGAATCACTCTGAAAACCATGTAAAAAGTGTGTTGTATCACAAAACTATCCAAATAACTAGGGTGTTTACTATGAACCATGATGTTATGTGTGTCTAACAACAGGAATTTCTAGAGTGAATCTACTTTGAAACCATGAATATTATATCTTGGGGTCTGGAGTGCTAATACAGTCGATAAGACATTCACTTTGCACTTGGCTGACCCAGGTTCAATATACTAGAATATATATGGGCCCCTGATCCTTGTAGGAAATGATCCCTGACTTCAGAGGCAGGAATAAGCCACAGACAATGAATGGTGATTACCAAAACTACTGCAACTTCAAAAGGTAACTATAATGAAACAAGAGAACAACAATAAAAAATACCCAAGTGTCAATTCTGAGGCATACACACCAGGTCACCAGATGTGAAGAATAGTGAGTTGGTAGGTCACATGGTAACACATTCAGTGTTCTGTCTTTCCAAAGAAATACAGACACAGGGACCACAACAACTGATGGCCAATGGATAGTGCATAGTCAATCTTTAATTCCGAATCGAATAGCATACTTATAGAACATCTGAGGGGTTCTGAGGTACAGAACTTCACGTATTGTGATTTACCATTACAGAGGTCAAGCGTTTCAATAGAGATAATTCTTTGCGGGGGAAATAACTCAAGGAGACGTTCTGCGGGAGACTTTGCTGAGAAATTCGCTCATGGGCTATATGCATCTGTGTTGCTTTTCTCCTTCCCTGATCGTACATACTAAACAGTTAAGTTTACTTCTTATTAATATTTGAAATTATCAATACACACAGTAGAGAAACATCCCAAAACTTACTTCTCTGGGGTCCAGGAGCTAAGGTTAAAAGCTGGCTGGGATCCAGCTTTCTGGGGTTAGCGACTACAGCAACTGAAGCCTGAGTAAAGTAATTATGATGGATGGCCAGCAGTATATATATTTTAGAGTCAATTAACTCATAAATATTAAGAGCTTATCACGGATGGTTTTTCTGTTTTGAAGCAAAGAACATTGCTCTATAGTGATAGATTATAGATTATACAGGTTACAGAGGAAAGAGAAATGCAAATAAATGACTGCAGATACAAAGTCTAGAGTCACCAGAAGGTTTCACTTTATGATTTAAGGATAGATTAGGAGTGCTCATAAGAGCACTATAACCATCTTTGGGGGGAGCAAAAGTGGAAATTTACTGATCAAACCTAAAACACTCAGGGTAAAGAAAAATTCTAGAGTGAAACATTTAAAGTGGATCCTTAAGCCACTTTTTTGTATTTTTCTATTCTGCAGAAATTCATGTTTTCTCGTGAATAATACTCCTCTTTCTCATTGCTCTCATATCCTCTCTGTGTGTATGTGTATGTGCAAGCACATGTTTCAATTTTAGACCACAACTGGCAGTGCTCAGGAATTTGCAGCTCTGGGATCAGGGTTCAGTCCTAGTGGGGCTCAGGGACCATATGGATTACTAGACATAGAGAGACCTGGGTTGGCTGCTTGCAAGGAAAGTACCCTACTTGCTGTACTATTGCTCTGGCCCTTTCTAAGTGAATTATTTCCACCACATCAAGAGTGACCCTGAACAAAGCTTCCCCAACAACACCCCCTGCCCCGAAAATTAACTATTTCTCTTAAAAAAGGAAAACAAAACTTTACCCCCAGTACTCACAACAGCTGGGGGGTCATCTGGTCATGGAGAGAATACATGTGTGGGGTGCTTTGCAACTGGAACTTAGGATGGAGAAATTCTTTACCTAGGGAAAATACAAAAGCTGGGACCAGAGACAGTAAGTGGGTACGAACTTGCCTTGCATGCAGCCAACCAAGATCAATTCCCGGCATCCCTTATGGTCCCCTAGTACTACGAGCAGGAATTCCTGACTGTAGAGCCGAAAGTCAATCCTGACCACCACCAGATGTGGTACAAGAGCCAAACCAAAATGATAATAATGAAAAAGTTTCATTTGCAAACACCACCCACCTGCAAGGACTGAGACACTGGGTGGCCCCACCGCATTAGGACAGTCAAACAAAGGACAGAGGACAACTGGATCCCCTGCTGCAGTGGGGCTGGGGCCCCCCACTTCTAAGTGAACCGGAAGGTGCCACACTAAGGATGACAGGGCCAAAGGCTCCGGACATGGCCAAGCAAAGTCCAGGGCTAGAGGTTCGGGAGGGCTAAGCCCCACCCTCTGCAAGTCCCGCAGCCCCAGGCCCACTGGACTCTGACCCTTACAGGAGCTGGAGGAGATCTTGGCCAAGGGGAATCCCAGGATCACTTGTTCACTCCTGCGACCTCTGCACCTGTCACAGCCCCCACTGCACCGCCCAAAGCCTCTGGGTCCCCTATAAGCTTTCGCCTTACCTCACCTCAGGAACCGCCTGGACATCCTGAACAGAGGAAAACAAGAATGAAAGCACCCCCCAAGTTGGCGCAGCCCCACCACTCACAGTGCCAAGACGCGGGTCACTCACCTGAGGACACTTGCATTCTGCCACAAAATCGGCCCCACAGTTTCCCTGTAATGCTAGGCGCCAGTTCCTCCTCTACCCACGAGACCAATGGCGGCCAGAGCCAGGCAACCACAATTAGAACAGAAAGGATTTCTGAAGGGCCCGTCTATGACATCATTTCTGCTTCTGCCAGGGGCCTTAAAGGGCCATGGTCCAGATGCAGAGACCCTCTGTGCCTGGGACTTAGGGTAGACAAACGTTCAGCCACTGTCTTGCAGGGTGGACAAGGGCAAGCACCTGTACACTCTATCCAGGGGAAAAAGATCACTTCTGGGTCCAGATAATAAGCCTGAGGCAGAGCCGTGATCTGTCCTGCTGGACCTGGGCCCATCTGAGTCCTGATTTACTCTAATCCTGCATCAGCACATCTGCATGAGTCTCATCCTATACTCGCTCCTGTTGTGCAGGAATATATTTGAAAACGGTGCAATCACCCAGGTTTATAAAAAATAAATCCAAATATCCAAGGCATTTATTTACGAAGGACCATAATATGAACTGTGCCTGTCATTTGGAACTTCTCAAGACTACTTATACTGTAAATATTCTATTTTGGGGGTGGAGTGTTCTTACTCTCAGCTGACCCAAGTACAATACTTTGGCACACTAGGCCCTGGCTGCAGTGATCCCTGAGCTGAGTCAGAAGTAAGGGCAGAGCACTACAGGGAGTGGCCAAAACTACAGCAACAACAGGACAACTGTCAGGAAGCAAAACAAACAAACAAATAAAAATCATGTGCAAAGTAAAACTAGAGAGGAACACTTAAATAGTAAAAGAGTGGGTTCTTAAAACTCTGTTTTCTGGCATTTCCATAAGGTAAAGGTAAGGGTAAAGGACCTCCCGTTGATCATCGATTTGCTCGAGCGGGCTCAGTAACGTCTCCATTGGAGACTTTGTTGTTACTGTGTCTGGCATATCGAATACGTTACGGGGAGCTTGCCAGGCCCTGCCGTGCGGGCGAGATACTCTCGGTAGCTTGCCGGGCTCTCCGAGAGGGGCAGAGGAATCGAACTCGGGTCGGCCATGTTGACCGCTTGTAAGGCGAACGCCCTACCACTGTGCTATCGCTCCAGCCCATTTCCATAGTTTGGCATTTCCATAGTATGGCATAGTATGGCATAGTTTGGCATTTCCATAGTATGGCATTTCCATAATTTCCCAGAATCCTTATTATTCTCTTTTCTTGCAATCACATGTTTTCCTGTGTGTGCAAGTGCGTATGTGTGTGTGTGTGTGTGTGTGTGTGTGTGTGTGTGTGTGTGTGTTTCCTTTGAGCCAGAATAAACATTGCTAAGGGGGTATTCCTAACTCTGCACTCAGGGTTTCACTCCTGGAAGCTTTGGGGATCACTAATCACTAAGATGCAGGGGACCAAACCCGAGTTTACTGTGTGCAAGGCAAGTACTTGCTGTACTTTCGCTCTGCCCCTTCATACATAAATTTCTTCCAAAAGTACGAGGAGTCCTGTACAAAGTCCCCCCCAACACACACACAAATAAACAAGTATCTTCCTTCAAAAAAAGGGAAAAATTTAAAAAACGACAACAAAAATCTTTACCCTCAGTATTTATCCCAATATCCACGGGTCACCCGCTCAGGAAGAGATGAAGAGTGAAGGGTGCTTTGCAACTTGACATGAGGGAGAGGGAACTCCTGAACTGAAAAAAAAAACACCAATATTTTGGTTGGACAGACAATGAAGTCTGTAGGGAAGTTGCCCTGAGTCAGTAAATTCTTCGCGTACCTATGTCCCGCAGCAACACCAGCAGGAATCATACCTGAGTCCAGAGCCAGAGGAAGCCCTGAGCATCTCCGAGGATGCCCCCTCCCCCCAACGCCCCCCAAAACAACCCCCAAACCAAAAACAGCCCCAAGAGAACATGTTCACTGGCAAACCCCAGCCACCTGCAGGTCCACTGCCCCCGAATGTCACGGACCAACACGGCGGCAATGAAAATGATGTACAGCAAGGGGACTATTGCCATGGGGGGGTGAGGGGGGCTGTGGCTCTGCCCTTAAAATCTGGAGGTTCTACAGCTACGAGATTAGGGCCAAAGGCTACAATATGGGACTGCCGGGAGGGTCTGGACAGCCAAGACCCCTGCCCTGTGCAGTTACAGCACCACCGAGCTTAGCCCCAAGCTCAGTCCCTCCCCCCACTCACCACTGCCCCATCATGGAGATAGAGGCCATCATGGCCTCAGCAGTCCCCAAGGACCACGCGCTCACACCCGCAACACTGCACCCCAGTACAGCCCCCACTGCGTCCCCCAAAGCTCCACGTCCCCCTAAAGCCTCTGCCACACCTCAGGAACACTTGGATGTTGGGGAACAAGTGAGTAACCTGCGTGAAAGCGTCCCCCACGCTAACGCGTTGCTCACAGTGCAGAGACGGAGAGTCGCCCCTCTCCTGCCCCAAAATCCGCCTTCAAGAACCATTTCCAGCCAGTTCCAGGCCGTCCTTCACCCAGGTAACAATGGTGGGACTGACTGAACCATCTCTATCAGCAAGAACACAGGTACCAGGAAGTCCCTGTCTGTGACATCACTTCCGTTTCCACCTGCAGCCTTAAAGGACCAGGCTCCAAGTGCAGAGAGATCCTTTCGGGACACCCAGGGGATCCTGTGCGGCCTACGAAGTTTCAAATCCCAGTATCCCATATGGTCCCTCAAGCACTGCTAGGAATAATTCCTCAGTGCATAGCCAGAAGTACCCTCTGTGCATTGCCAGATGTAACCCAAAAGGCCAAAAAAAGAATAAAATAAAATTTGAGATAAGATAAATATAAAGGCCCTCCCATTGATCGTCGATTTGCTTGAGCGGGTCCAGTAACGTCTCCATTGGAGACTTTGCTATTACTGTGTCTGGCATATCCAATACGTCACGGGGAGCTTGCCAGGCTCTGCCGTGCGGGCAAGATACTCTCGGTAGCTTGCCGGGATCTCCGAGAGGGGCAGAGGAATCAAACTCGGGTTGGCCATGTTGGCCGCTTGTAAGGCAAACGCCCTACCGCTATGCAATAGGTGGAGAAAACAAATTCATGTGAACATTGTTATATCTGGTTGTAGGGTTGGTAAGATTGTCTTATTAATTTTTAAAAACTTTTGTTGCTCCAAGAGGTTTTTCCTTTTATACTTGGTACTTATTTAGTCACTTTCCTCCTGGCTTCCATCACCAAGACTGTTATTTACAAGTTAACACACTGTGAAGTTTAAATGCGGGGACACTGGCATAACTATAGCCCTGGTAATAATCACCGAGTACCTTTCCCTTATAGTATGATGTCAAGGGAAGCTTGTCAGGCCAGATTCTTAGCTTCTGGGCTGCACTTTTGTAGCCCCCTCCTACCCTTCCTGGTCTAAATAAAACTCATCTTCCCTAGGGAGATTGTTCTAAACTTGGGGACAGTTCTTCGGGGTCAACTCATCCCATGTGCATTTTACAAAGACTACAAAGGCTAGAGAGGCACACAAAGGCCTTTCTACATTGACAAACATGAGCTTTCCCTCCAGTTTGTATTTTCCTATGGATCGTAAGAGTTGAGGGTTGGGTGAAGGCCTTCGCACTTTCCTGACATATGTAAGACTTCTCTCCACTATGAATTTTCCTATGCATACTAAGGCTTGAATGTAGAGCAAAGGCCTTTTTAACATGTATGGGGTTTCTCTCTGGTATGAAATTTTCTGTTTAGTAAGACATCAAATTTGAATGAAGGCCTTCCCACAGTCCTTCCATATGTAAGCTGTCTGCCATATGAATTTTTCTGTGATCCCTAAGGCTTGAGGATATAATGTATGCCTTCCTGCTTGCCTTACATACATAATGTTTCTTTCCAGTATGAATGTTCTTATATGTAATAAGGAGTGAGAGGTAAGTGAATGCCTTCCAACAGTATATATATATGGATTCTCTTCAGTGTGCGTTTTCCTGTGCTTAGTAAGTTCTGAGTACAAAGTAAAGGTCTTCCCACAGTCCTTACATGAGTAACGTTTCTCTACTGCATGAATTTTCTATGCACAGAAACCCCTGAGAAGGAAATAAAGGTCTTCAAACATTCCTTATCCTTACATGAATAAGGTTTCTCTAAATGAATTTTCCTATGCATACTAAGTCTTGAGGTCTTCCCATATTCCTTGGATGAATAGCGTTTCTCTCCTGTATGAATTCTCCTATGTATAATCAGGTATGAGGATAGATCTAAGCCTTCCCACATTTTTTACATGTTTACAATTTCTCTCCTGTGTGGATATTCAGATGATCACACTTGTGTGGCAGGTGACTCAAATTGTGTCCGTGCTGCTAACAGCCCTGGAATTTTTCCCATCTGAAGACTTCTTGCCTGTCTCAGAATCCCCACAGTGATGCAGGCTCCACTCTCACTCGAGATTGTCACAGTGCACAGGATCAGGGACATTCCGCTAAGGCTGGTTGCTTCCCTGGAGAACAGCCGAGGAGGTTTACAATTATTTCTTGATTTCTTGAGGGTTTCCATGTCAAAAAAAAAGTCAAACCCTGCAGGTTTGATGTCTAACATTTCCACCATGGAAATACAATTATTGACACATATATGGCTTTTCCTGGAATGACCAAATAGTTTTGCAAGAAGTTCATGCAAAATTGACAGAAGTGTTGCTATTAACATGTGTCCAATTTTTTCTCAACTCAACGAAGAACACATTAAGTGGAAATTATTTCTATACCGAAAAAGGAAGCACCACTTTCAAGAAAATAAAAATACACCCGAGTCTGGGTTCTGCTGTAGCTCAGTATGGAGATCGGGATGCAAGTACGAAGGCAAGGCCGATTCCCCACAAAGCTGAGAATGCAGGGGCCATTGAAATCATCTAACCTAATTGAATCAATGTCAGGATCAATGAGGATTTTGGGTTTTTTATGTTTATATGTTGGGACAGTGTCACACGAGACAATGCTCATAGTGCTTTGCAACTGGCACTTAGGAAGCAGAAATTCTTGACCTAGAAAATAAGACATAAAAGTTGGGACGAGAGACAGTAAAGTGGGTAAGGGAATTTGCCTTGCACGTTGCCAACCCAGATCAATCCCTGGCATACCATATGATCCCCGAGTACCATCAACAGGAATTCCCAAGTGCAGAGCCAAAAGTAAACCCTGAGCATCTCCAGATATGGTACACAAGCCAAACCAAAAAAATAATGAAGGGGCTGGAGGAAAAGCAGAGCTGGCACAGCATTTACCTTGCATGTGGCCGACCCAGATTTAATTCCCAGCATCCCATCTGCTCCCCTGAGCATCGCCAGGAGTAATTCCTGAGTGCAGAGACAGGAGTAACCCCTGTGCATGGCTGAGTGTGATCCAAAACGAAAAAAAATAAATAAAGTGGGCTAGAGTGATAGCACAGCGGTCGGGCATTTGCCTTGCATGCAGCCAATATGGCCAAACCGAGTTCGATTCCTCCGCCCCTGTCAAAGAGCCTGGCAAGCTATGGAGAGCATCTCTCCCGCACGGTAGAGCTTGGCAAGCTGTTTTGTATTCGATATGCCAAACACAGTAACAACAAAGTCTCCAATGAAGTCATTACTGGGCCCGCTCGAGCAAATCGATGAACAACGGGAGGACAGCAAAGAAAGAAAGAAAGAAAGAAAGAAAGAAAGAAAGAAAGAAAGAAAGAAAGAAAGAAAGAAAAAGAAAAAGTTTCAACTTCCAAAACCTCACCCATTCACAGGGAATGAGCCACCGGGTGATCCTTTCCCACCACAACAGCAAATCAAAGCACAGAGGACTGGGATTCCTGCTGCACGGCGGGGCTGGGGGCCTGCCCTTTGAAGTGAATCTGAAGGTTCTACACTAGTGAAGCCAGGGCCAAAGTCTCTGGAAAGAGGCAAGCTCAGCCCAGTGCTGGCAGGTTTGAGAGGGCTAAGACCCGCCCTGTGCAGGTCCCTCAGCCCAGCACCCACCCACCTCTGAGCCTTTGCGGAGAGGGAGGTGATCCTGGCTAAGGGTCCCTCCCACGATCATTTGCTTACACGTGCGAACCCTGCACCCCGGCACAGCCCCCGCTCCACTGACCAAAGCCTCTGGATCCCCCTAAAGCCTTTGCCATACCTCAGGAACCGCCTGGATGTCAGGAACGAGTGAAAAACAAGGGAGAAAGCACCCCCAAGGTGGCCCAGCTCTGCCACTCACAGTGCAGGCGACTGGGAGGCCGCTAGTATCCTGCCACAAAATCAGCCTCCATAGTCCATGTCAAAGGAGCAGCCAATTCCTCCTTTACCCACGAGACCAATGGCAGTCTGAGCCAGGCAACCACAACTAGAAAAGAAAGGATGCTGAACGTACCAGTTCTGTGACATCACTTCCGCACCTGCCAGGATCCTTAAAGGTCCATGGTCTAGATGCAGAGACCCTCTGTCCCCATCCTGGTAAATTGGTGCTTTAAGGGGACTGGAGTGGATAAAGTAGTGGAGAGGCAGCTGCTGGAGTGGTGGGTCACAAGTGGGGCGCTGGGGTAAGGACAAGAGCCCTGATCCTGTACCAGTTACTCAAACATTGAAACAATGCTCTCACAAACAGTTCATCAGGGGAAAAAAAAACATGTGGTTGATTCAAGGTCAGACAGGCAGGTTGGTACAAGGCACCTGACACTGAGATTCGTAAGAAAGTAATTAAGATGGGGTGAAAGCAGTGACTCTGAACCCAACCCTGGAGATGCAGAGAAGAACTGGCCTAGCACCAGCCCAGATAACTGGACAGACACTGTAAAGGGGAAAAGCCTATTAAGACCATAAGAGAGCACTGTCCAGCCAACATGCTACCTCTTGAAAATGCCTGACCGGTGGAATCTTGCCTACAAGAAAAAACACAGGAGGCAGTTTCAGAAACACCTTCAAATCCAGAGTATGAACAAGAGAGGTAGTACAGTGGGGTGGGTGCTTGCCTTGTATGTGGTCTACCTGGGTTCAATTCTCATAATTCCAAATGGTCCCCTGAGCACTGTCAAAGTGAAAATCAAGGACTAAGCTAGGCGCACTGCCAGGTGTGTACCACCAGCAAACATAGCGATAGCACAGTTGGTAGAGTGTTTTCCTTGCAAGCGGCCAACATAGTGTACCCGAGTTCGATTTCTCCGCCCCTCTCATAGAGCTAAGCACGCTACTAAGAGTATCTCGCCTGCACAGCAAAGCCTAGCAAGCTACCTGTGGAGTATTCGATATGCTAAACACAGTAACAAGAAGTCTCAAAATGTGACTTTACTGGGCCTGCTAGAGCAAAATACATGAAAAACGGGAGGACAGTTTGTTTTTTGACATATATATATAATATATGGAGTATTTGTATAACACATAATGTATGTCATAGAAATTAAATATATATCAAATTTATATCTGTGTACATGTATGTACACATAAAAACCTAGAGCATTCCGGTCACTTTGGAGCCTTTTATGGCCTTTACACAGATCTGAAACCTTTTTATCATTGGGGTGACTACATGATTGATGTAACTTTCCTAATTCCAAATAGAATGCTTATTTTATTTCTCTGATATTATTGAACTGACGGGTGGGATCCAGGAAACTGACCAACCTTGTGAGTAATCACAGGAAAATGGAAGGGCCGGCTGGGATGTGGGGAGCCTGGGGAGTGCTGACATGTGGGGAAATGACCCATATTCCCAACATGTGTCAGACATTTGAATCAAGGGGCTCCTTCCATTCTTTCAAACATCTTTCTACGCACAGTAAAGTTCATTTAAACTGTTTCGAGTAGGGGCCAAAGAGACAGGACAGCAGGGAAGACATTTCTCTTGAATTACCTGTAACAGGGTCCCAGAGCACTACCAGGAGTAATCCATGAGTATTTCTAGGTGTGACTCCAAAAGACGGCGCATGCCCAGAACTGCAAACAGAGAAGTGAGTGAATGCAGGACTGTGTGACTGAGCAGGCACGGCTCTCCAGAGCAGAAAGGACAAAATAGGGGAAACACATGTCCTGGGATCCGAGTCACCATAGCTACTAGGGAGAAAACAGGGCCAGCACACCTAGGGGACCCATGATGTGCATGAGGTGCGAATACAGAGCACAGAGCAAAGAAGGCCTGGGCACCTCCACTGTGCAACAAAAATAAACAGGAAAGAAAATAAAGCAGCAGGATGGAGTAACAGAACAGAGGGTCGGGCTGTGAACCCAATCTTCCCATATGGTCCCCCTAGCACTGCCAGGTGCAACGCCAGAGTGCAGGGCCAAGAATAATCCCCAGAATCACTGGGTGTACCCCTCCAAATAAAACAAAATACCCAGACGCAAGTGTTCGACCCCCAGCACACCATATGGTTCCTGAGACATGTCAGGAGTCATCCTTGAGCACTAAGGTATGAGTACTCTTTACCTGGGTGTGGTTGAAAAGCCAAATACAATAGAACTGAAATAAACATAGCCTAATAAAGAAAGTATTGGGCCATCCGAAAAGGAGGCACAATACAGGATCATTCCTGAAACAACTCAGAGACATTTGGCCCAAGAAGACTGAGTGCTCCTGTCACTGCATCACCTTCTCTTGTTACTCTCTACCTACCTAGGGATGGGATGTCCGATGGCATGTCACCATCTTCTCCTGCCTCTGATTTTCCCAAGGATCAGAGACCTGAAGGAGGAGTCAGAGCAGTGAGCACTGGAGAGGAGCACAACCCCCAGGCCTGATCAGGGCACTGGCTCACAGACCCGCCTGGGGGATACTGCCTAATGCTGCTGTCTCCCCAGGAGAATCAAAATGGGTTGGCATCTGTGTTGCCTTTCACGACACAAGCTCTGGGCTTGGTTACAAAGGAGAAAACTCAGCCCTGTCTTGGCCTGAGGACTCCTCCCTCGGTCCCAAAGAAGGCTCTCACAGGCACAGCAGAGGCTGACTCAGAGGCCAGATCACATGCATCAGCGCACCTTGCAGGCTGGCAGCAGGGCTGCCTCCCACAACCATAGCCCAGAATGTGGCTCTATTATGGGGACAGCCCTTCTCCTCTTAAAATAACCCAATTTCTACAGACACACACATACACAATCACACACACCCTTTACCCCCAGTACTCATCTCAATAAAATGGGGTCTAGACAGGGCTTTGCAACTTGATGTGAAGAAGCAGAAATTCCTGTTCTGGTAGACAGTAAAACTAGCAAGATGCTTGCCTTGTTGACACCACTCAATCCTCTGCATCCCTACGCATCCCTATGGCCCCCAGAGCACTCCAGGAAGAATACTTCAGCCAGGAGCTAGAGGAAGCCCTCAGGGTATCGTCGGGCATGCATAGCCCCTCATTCCCCACACCTAAAGGAAACTAAAACCCCTGTAACCTGCGGATCCACTGCTCCAGATGGCCCTATCATACCAGGGAAGCCATTGAAAAAGTCAGACGGTAACAGGGTCTCTTGGCATTACAGGAGTTGCAACTCTGCCAAAAGTGAATCTGGAGACTTTGCAGCAGCGATTCTGGGGCCAAGGTCCCAAAGTATGCCAGTTGGAGGTCAGAACGGCCAAGCCCCTGCCCTCGGCAGGTCCCTCACCCCAAGGCCCATAGCCCCCTTGCTCAGCCCCGTAGCCACCCGCCGCTGCTCAATCGTAGAGCTGGAGGCTATTGTGGCTGCAGCAGCCCCCCAGGATTACTCACTTACATCCTCCTCCCTTGACCCCGTCAAACATCCACCACAACTCAGGAACCACTTGGTATCAGGGAACAAGTGAAAAACAAGTGCAAAAGTGCCCCCAAGCTGGCGTGGACCCGCAGCTCAGTGTGGACACGGGGAACTGCCAGCCATTCACGGGAAATTGTCCCCATTCTGCCACAAAGTTGGCCCTTCAGAGTCTCACTTTCTCCCAGGGGCCCAACTCTGTCCTTTACCCATGTTAACAATGACACTGACCCAGTTTCCAGGAATAGAATCACCAGGAAGGGCCCCCTGTGATGTCACTTCTGCTTCCACAAGCAGTCTTAAAGAGCCAGACTCCAGATGTGGAGAGAACCATTATGCCCACCCAGGTGGATCTGTTGCACAAGTGGGATGGGCTCACATAAAGGGATGGAGGCAGCTGCTGTACTGGACGGTCACACAGTGGAGGGCTAGTGACAGGTAAGAAGTCCTATTGGGCAAATATGAGCCAATGCTCTCACACACAGTCCATAAGGAAAAAAGCAAAGGGGGTTCATTCAAAACAAAAGAGGCAGGTAGGGGGCAGGTGGGCAAGGGACAATGAGCTTCTCCAGGAAATCACCCATCAAGGTAGGGTGAAAGCAGTCACTCGACGCCAGCACAAGAGCAGAGAGAAACTGGCCTAGTAGCAGCCCAGAGAGCTGGAGAGACGCTGGAACAGGAGCAAAGGCTCGTAAGAACATCAGAGAACACTGTCCACTCAATGGTCTACGATTGCCAACACGCGAGCAGTGAACACTCCTCTACAAGGAAAACCCAGGAGGCAGTTTCCGAACCCTGAGTGGGGCTGGAGAGATAACACAGCAGATAGGGCGTTTGCTTTGCATGCGGCCTGCCTAGGTTTGATTCCCAGCAACCCATAGGGTCCTGTGAGCACTGCCAGGAGGAACTCCTGACTGCAGGACAGAAGTAATCTCTTTTCATTGCCAGGTGTGACCTAAAAAGCAAAAAAAAAAAAAAAAAGTAGACCCTGAACAACTGTAGATGTGGTACACAAGCCAAATCAAAACAATTATACTGAAAAAGTGTCATTTGCAAAACCCAGCCTCTGGCAGGGATCAAGCCATCATGTGGTATTGCCATTTCACAACAGTCAAAGGACAGACAACAACAGGGAGGCTGGGACCCTGCCCTTTGAAGTGAATCTGAAGGTTCTACACGAGTGAGTGATGCCAGGGCCAAGTGCTCTGAAAGAGTGCAGAGCAAAGTCCCATCCTGGGAGGGTTAGGACATCCAAGCCCTGCCCTCTGCAGGTCCCGCAGGCCCTGAGCTCAGCCCCTGCGCTCAGCCCCACGCCCACCTGCTGCTATCCATTCATGGAGCAGAAGGTGATGGTGGCCAAAGGGGACCCACATGATCACCCATAAACACCGCAACCCCTGCACCCCTAAAACCTCTGGGTTTCCCTAAAGCATCACCCATGCCTCAGGAAATGGCTGATATCAGAAATGAGAGAAAAACAAGCACAAAATGGCACCACCAAGCTGGAGAGATCCTGGCACTCACAGTACAAAGAACAGGAGGCACTGGGCGCTCACGGACCGCCACTCACGTCCTGACAAAAAATAGGTCTTCACAGTACCCCTTCCACAAAGGGCCACCATTTCCTCCTCTACCACCAGAACAATGGCGGCCTGATCAGGCAACCACAATGGGAAGAGAAAAAAATATCTGAAGGTCCCTGGCCTGGGACGCCACTTCCACTGCTGCCAGAACCTGAGCCTTAAAGGGCCCTGTTCCAGATGCACAGACCCTTTTTGCCCACCCAGATGAATCTGTGATTAAGGGGGAAGGACTGGATAAAGGTGTGCAGAGGTGGCTGTGGAGAGTGGTGGGTCACACAGTGGAAGGGTGGAGATAAGAAGACCCCTGATTCTGTACTGCTCAGTCAAACAATGACCCAATGCTCTCACACACAGTCCATCAGGAAAAATGCAGCTGGGATGATTCAAGGTACAGCAGGAAGGTGGGTAGAATTCACCGGATGCTGAGTTTCTTGGGGAAGTAATTAAGATGGGGTGAAAGCAGTGACTTCAAAGCCTGCCCTGGAGATGCAGAGAGGAACTGGCCTAGAAACAGCCCAGAGAGCTGGACAGACACTGGAAAAGGAGGAGAGGCTGGTAAGAACATCAGAGAGCACTGTCTGGTCAACACACTACCCCTTGAAAACACCAAACCAGTGGACTCTTGCCTACAAGAAAAACCGTTTCAGAAGCACAATTTTAAATCTAGACTATGGGGCAAGAAGTTAGTACAGTCGCTTGGGCGCTTGCCTTGCATGTGGTCAATCTGGGTTCAACACTCATAATTCCAAATGGTCCCCTGAGCACCATTGAATTGCAAAGCCAAGAGTAGGCCCTGAGCACTGCCAGGCTGCACCGACATCATCATATATTCCGACCCTAAAAATGGAGGCTAATGGGCAGCAAGCCATTTTGGGCACCTTAAAGCCTTTTTTGTCCTTTAAGCAGATCTGAATCCTTTTTATCATTCTGGTGTCTACTACACTGAAGGGACTTTGCTAATTCTAAATACAACACTTAATTTTTTCTGTAATATTATTAAACTTGGTGGGGGGGGGATCCAGGAATGTGACCAACATTGTGAGTAATCATAGATAAATGGAGCAGCCTGCTCGGATGTGGGAAGCTGACCCATATTCCCGGCATTTGTCAGACATTTGATGCAAGGGGCCTCTTTCATCCTTTCATATGTCTTTCTAAAAACAGTAATCTCTGAGTATTTAAAGATATGACCCAAAAAGACGAGAAAAAAGTTCAAAATTTAAAAACAAACTGTTTTCACGGCACTTCATTAAAGAACCTTGCCAGGGCCATTTAACTAAGATAACACTTTCTGAAACATTTACTCTTTATACTTACACAATGCTAGCCAGTATCTGAACACATGGGAGGCAGAGATGGCATGGGGGAAGGAGCTTGAACACATCCCACCTGGATTCCAACCACAGTACCCCATAATGATCCTGAGTCCCCCAGGTAGGGATGACTGAGCTGAGAGAGAGGAGTAGGACTCAGCTGGTTGTGGCTTCAAAGAACATGAATCAGGAGGCCCTGAAGAATGAAGGTGTGACTGTTTATCTGCTATAATCCCCCAAACCAAGGGCCTCAAAGCCAAGTCACAGGGGCTGGAGCGATAGTCCAGGGGGAGGGCTGTTTCCTTGCATGAGGCCAGCCCAGTTTTAATCCCTGCATCCTATATGGTACTGAGAAACCACGAGGAGTAATTACTGATTGTAGAGGCAGGAGTGACCCCTGAGCATTGCTGGGTGTGAACCAAAAAGCAAAAAGAAAGTCAAGCCAGAGTCACTATAAAGAATGAGACAGTGGTGAGTCTTGACAGCCCTGAGCACAGGGGATTTTTTGCCTTTTAATTCACATTCCTCCTGGCTTTCACCAGAAAATCCAAAAAGTACATGTTAACATACACATCAAGTTTAAATGCCAGAAACTTTGCATAGACTTTCCCTTATATACTGACATCACAAAATGTTTGTTAAGGACTAAAGGATTATTTCTTTCCTAGCTGCACTTTTGTAGCACAGCATCCCATGGTACAAAGAAAACAGACTTTACCAAAGGGGGGCTGTTGTGACATTAAAAATTGTTCTTAGGGTATTGACTTACATAATATGAATTTTCTGATGTTTCCTAAGACCAGAAATAAACAGAAAGGCCTTCCCACATTCTTGACATATATAAGATTTCACACCAGTGTGAACTGCCCTATGTACATTTAGGCCGGAGGCCTGATGGAAGGACTTTCCACATTACTTACAAACAAAAGGTTTCTCTCCAGTGTGAATTCTCACATGACCAGTAAGGGTTGAGGAAGAAACAAAGGCCTTCCCACACTCCTTACAAACATAAGGTCTCTCCAGTGTGCTTTTTCATATGCCGAGTAAGACTTGAGGATTCAACAAAGGCCTTCCCACATACCTTACATCCACAAGGCTTCTCTCCAGTGTGAATTTTCATACTATGAGTAAGTCTTGAGAAATAAAGAAAGGCCTTCCCACATTGCTTACAAACCTAAGGTCTCTCTACAGTGTGAATTCTCATATGTCGGGTAAGTCTTGAGGATACAACAAAGGCCTTACCACACACCTTACAAACATAAGGTCTCTCTCCAATGTGACTTCTAATATGCATAATAAGGCTTGTGGATGCAACAAAGGCCTTTCCACATACCTTACAGCCATAAGGCTTCTCTCCAGTGTGTTTTCTCATATGACAAGTAAGATGTGAGGGATAACAAAAGGCTTTCTCACATACCTTACATCCATAAGGCTTTTCTCCTTTGTGAATTTTTATATTGCGAATTTTTATATTGCACCCGGCCCAGACAAGGTCAGACCTGAACACCTGAAGAACCTGCCGTCAGTACTCATCAATACACTGGCTCAGCTCTTCACTCGCTACCTGTCTGAATGCAAGGTTCCGTCCCAATGGAAAACCAGCAGGACCGTACTACTGTTCAAGAAGGGAGACATCCATGACATTGGCAACTATCGCCCGATCTGCCTATTGTCTGTCATCTACAAGCTGTTCACTCGAGTCATCCTGAATAGGATTGGCAGAACACTAGATGAAGGACAACCATGCGAGCAAGCAGGGTTCCGCAAAGGATTCAGCACCATCGACCATATCCACACGGTAACCAAGCTCATTGAGGTTTCTCGGGAGTTCAAGATGCCGCTCTGCTTAACGTTCATTGATTTAAAGAAGGCCTTTGATTCTGTTGAGACGGAAGCGGTCATTGAAGCCCTAGCCAATCAGGGCATTCAAGCCCAATACATCAGGATCCTCCGTGAGCTGTATTGCGGATTCACTACCAGGATCTCACCATTCTACAAAGAAGTGATCGTTGATATCAAGAGAGGGGTGCGGCAGGGTGATACCATTTCACCGAAACTCTTCAGTGCCACCCTCGAGAACATCATGCGACGACTGGAATGGGAAGGAATGCGAGTGAAGATATATGGTCGGCAACTACACCACCTCCGCTTTGCTGATGACATTGTTTTAATAACACCAAACATCAGCCAAGCGGCACAAATGCTGGCCGATTTTGACCGTGAGTGTGGAAAGGTAGGACTACAGCTGAATCTTACGAAGACAATGTTTATGAGAAACAGCCTTGTTCCTGACGCCCCATTCGCTCTCAATGGAACGACCATCTCCGAATGCAACAGCTATGTGTACCTAGGTCGAGAGGTCAACATGAGAAATGACCTGGCACCCGAGCTGCGCAGGAGGAAGAGAGCGGCTTGGAACGCCTTCAAGAACATCGAAGAAATAGCTAAGAGGACGAAGAACCTCCGGCTCCGGGCACATCTCTTTGATTCCACTGTTCTTCCTGCATTAACATATGCCTCAGAGACCTGGGCCCTACGCAAACAAGATGAGAACGCCATTCAGGTCTCCCAAAGAAGAATAGAAAGAGCTATGCTTGGAATAACACGTTTCACTCAAATGAGAGAACGAATCCGGAGTTCTGACATCCGTCGACGATCAAGGATCAGGGACGCTGTCTCATATGCCAAGGTGTCGAAAATCAGATTGGCTGGTCACGTAATGAGATTTAAAGATGACCGTTGGACTAGAGCTGTTACTGATTGGATTCCACGGGATGTCAAGAGACCGCGTGGCCGCCCACCTACCAGATGGTCAGACTTCTTTGTCAAGATCATGAACGATCGGTTTGAGGCCCTCCATGTTCCCGGAGCGAAGAGATGCCATTGGGCTACACTAGCACGCGACAGGGACAAATGGAGACGTTACTGGCGCCTGCTCGAGCAAATTGACGACTAACGGGAAGTTAAGTGATTAAGTGATTAAGTGATATTGCGAGTAAGGTTTGAGGAATAAGTAAAGACCTTCGCGCATTCCTTACATATATAAGGCCTCTCTTCAGTATGAATAAGCATTGAGGATCGAGTGAAGGCCTTTCCATGTGCCTTATATTTATGGCATTTCTCTCCATTATGAATTTTCCTGTGTCTGGAAAAGTGTGAAGAGTAAGAAAAGAGCTTCCCACATTGCTCACACAGATATGCTTTCTCTCCAGTATGAATTCTACAATGTTTTAAGAGGTATGAGGGTCTATTGGAGGCCTTCACACAGTTCTTACATGTATTTGGTTTCCCTCCTGTGTGGATGTTCATGTCATCACAAAGGGGTGACGCTGGATTCAAACCATGCCCTTGCCGCCGACACTCCTGGGGATTCTGTCCACTGTGGGTTTCAAAGGGAACGTCACGGTCCTGGGAACACGGGGAAGCTCCCCCATATTCCTTACTCTTGGACAGCATTAATCCATGGTGACTTTGCTTGTGGGATTTTCGGTGTGAAGGACTCACTATAAACAGTGCTCCTCTCCCACATTCTAGAGACTGCCCCAATGTTGGGGTTTGTGTCTGTGGACCGAGAAAAACAGATGGTGTGAACCTTTTCCCAGGGGAGGGATTGTTCAGAGTGAGGTTGCTCTCTCCATTCTGATCACCCTCAGAGGTCATCCTGCCTGCCTTGGCATCCCTGTGTGGCTGAGGGCACAAATGCACACTCGACACTTTTTCAGAGTGTGAAGGGTCAGAGACATTCCACTCGGGCTGGCTGCTTCCCTGTAGAAGAGCAGACGATTCCAATTATCGTTCTATGCCTTAAGACTCTCCATGTTAAATGAAATTGATACCTGCAGATTGGTTTCTAACATTTGCACCACACCAATGCAATTCCTGACAGGTGGATGGCATTAACATGGACTAACCTAATGTTTCTGTAAGACACACATGGAAAATTGATGAATGAGAGGCCATTAATTTGTTAAATATTTTTTTCAACTCAATGAACAGGCAGGAATAACTCCCTCGACAGGAAACTGATGTAACGGATTCAAAAGAAAAATAAAACACACTAAACTCTGGGTTCAGTTCTATCTCACTGTGGAACAGAGCCCGGAAAGCATTTGTGAAGAAATGCTGCATCCCACACTGCTGAGACTGACCACAAGGGCCATTGAAAACATCTCACCACAGGCAGATTCTTTTCAGGATCAATGACTTTTTCTGTTCTGTAGTTTGTTTTCATTTGGGTGAGGGGGTACACCATGCAGTGTCAGGGATTATTCCTGGTAGGTCTCTGTGAAACACATGGAGCAATGTGGATGGACCAGTTTAAAAGACCAACTCCTTTCACGATTACCATTTGTAGATACTTTCAATCAAATGAAAAAGCATGACATTTACATGAAACATATTACAATTTTCCTTAGGTTTTGAGCAGAGATGTCAGCACCCAGTGAAGATAAGGGTCCTCGATCTCAAGCATCATACTCTGAATTTCCTTCTGGCCATTCCCGGACTGAACATTAAAAATAACATGCTGGCCTACTGACATTTTCCATTAGTACTATAATATTAATTCCAAACTTGCAAATCTTACCGGCTTACTCATACTCACTGAGTTCCCAAATCCTGAAGCCATGCTTTGAGTTCTGAAATGAAACACAATATACAATGTAAGAATTACTGAATGAAACATCCTTAACCAGGCAGTACAGCTTGAGGACATCTCTATGGTCCTCACAGTCCAAAGGATCCCACAGAATAGGGAAGGTCCCTGGGGAGGATTGCTGTGCAAAGCTTGGCAATCCTATAAGACATTTTTTTCTTTTTTGTTTGTTGAACATATGAAGTGATGTTCAGGGAACTATTTGGGATGCTGGTTATTGAACCAGGTGGACAATGTGCAGGACAAGCGCATTTCCTGCATTACTATCACTCAGAACCAAAATAGCTTTATTATGGCCTCACTTATTAACTAAACAAAAGAGGCAATTTTTTTGAAAGTATTGCAACATTACAGGCTGTACAAAAAGGTTGGTAAGGAAAAGACAGGGGGATCAAGAAGTAAGAATTTCATGGAAATTCTGGCAGAAGATGAAAAATAATGTCAAAGCCAAGAAATTAAAGTGCAAGATTGTTCCATGACAGACAATCGGTGGGAGCAAAGAGCAGCGTGAATAGAACACAGATGCCAAGATCCAAGAACCCAAGGATATCAGGGTCAGCAGCTCGTTTCACATGTGCTCAGGGCACCCACACACTGCCAAGGGCCTGAGCCAGGAAGGGTTCTCAGACACTCACCTGCACGCATGACTCTCCTCTCCGGCCTCAGGGTTCCTCCTTCCAGCCAGGAGATCAGCACAGGCTTCACCCAAGAATGACCTGAACCTCTCAGAGATGGAGCATGGATACGTGACAAGGAAAACGTGACAAGTAAACCCCATGTCTCCCTATAAAAATGGAGTCAATTACGGGAATGGCATGAACAGAATCTGTACTTCTAAAATGCTCCAGATTTGGAGTTATCCAAGAGCTAAGATTCAGGTCTTAATTTAAGAGAATATGGGGCCCCAGAAAACATCACAAATAGTATAGCCCTGGCATTGCAAAGGGCCAACAGGTTTCTCACCCCAATGGGGGTTTGATCACAGCACAGCACCTAGTATTTTTTTCTCTAGTTTGGGATCTTCACCTGGGGATGCTCAAGGCTTCTCCCTGACTGTGTACTCAGAAATCACCTTTCATGGTGCTTGAGCATCACATGGGATGGTAAGGATATAACTCATGTCCAGATCTGACAAGACAAGCACCGTGCCCACTGTACTGCCACTCAAGGCTCGGCATCACATGCAATGTACTGAGCCTGCATGAACTGATGCCTGAGTGCAGTAAACCCCAAAGCTTAACAAATCCAAAGATGGCCAAAGACGACCAAAGCCCCAAATTGGTTATAAAAATAAAGATAAAAGGATGCAGACAGACAGCACAGAAGGTCAGGCACTGGCCTTTCTCAATGTCAATAAAAGTTCAATCCTGACATTCAGTAGGGTCTCTCAAGTCATCTGCTTGATCCCTGATTGTATAGTTCAGAGGCAAACCCTGGGTCCTGATGAACAGAGAACCACTGCAAGTGACCACGACCACTGAAATAGAGCAGCATCTTATGGGGTGAGGCCCTAAGAAATAAATGAACTGTGTTGGGCGCAATATTTCAGCAGGCAGGACACAGACACTGCACACACGTACACGATTGGTCCCCAGCAGCACAAAATGCCCCGGACCACAACCAGGATGAATAACTGAATACTCAGCCAGAAATAATCCCTAAGTGTTTGTAAGTATAACCCCAAAACAAAACAAAACAAAATAAAAGGGAATGCCTTGCCATAGAGGCAGGGTGGGCTGGGGGGATGGGTGTGGAAGGGATACTGGGATTAGTGGTGGTGGAGAATGGGCACTGGTGGAGGGAGGTGTAATTGATCACTGTATTACTGAAACCCAAGCACAAAAATTTGTAAGTATACAAAAGTACCTCATGATGTTTCACTAATAAAAATGAAAAAAAAAATAAAACTAAACTAAATAAAACTAAATTAACTGAAGTTGTGGGCCAGGTGCAATAGTACCAGGATTAAGACAGCAACCTTTTTGGCTGCCAGGCATGTTCAATCCTCAGCACTCCATGGCCCCTGAGCACCCCCAGGAGTGATCTCTCAGCACAGAGACAAGAATATTCAAATTGTGCCCCAAATAAAAGCAAAACCAAAATACATAGAAATTATGTGTAGTACAAGAAATAATCAGAGAACTCAGCATTGGAAGGAACGAGGAACATTTTAGAGAGACCTGAGCAATGGTACAACATGTGGGAAGCTTTCTATGCACGGGGCTAACCTGGGTCGATCCCCAACACTCCAGATTTATTAAAACCCACAAAGAGTGATTCCTATGGACAGAGCTTAGAGTAAGCCCCGATCATCGCCAGGTGAGCACCAAAAAAAAAAAAAAAAAAAAACAGGGAAGGAACTAGAGGAACAGCTACTGCATGGCTGTCCTCAGCAGGACATTCACAGCTACTGTTGGACACACAGTCACGGCCCAGCACAGGGAGCCCACACCGGTCTGTCCAGACAAGGTCAGCCTCGCACTGCTCTCACCAATGGCCGACAGGTGCTCGTAGGTCTCCAGCATCACATCCCTGTAGAGCTTTCTCTGAGAGGTATACAGGCATGTCCACTCCTCTGGGGTGAAGCTCACAGTCACATCGGAGAAGGTCACCGTGTCCTGAGCCGACATACAAAGAAGGGCAGGAGTCAGGGTGTGTCCCCACCATGTCCCCTGGGTTGTGAAGCCAGGACCCCCAGGCCCTAGAGGGGCTCAGGGTCTGTCCTCTCAGGAAGAACCAGTCTCCACCTGAACTCCTGGCAGATGGGTCCCAACTTCTCTCTAAGACAGCTGCATCTATAAAAAGTGAGGATGCTCTACTAGAAGGTTCCTGAAGGTGGTAGTCTAGCTTCTGACCCCAGGGAATTCCACCACTGCTACTATGAGCACTGCAGAGAGTGCAGTGCTGAGCACACAATCAGTGGGACCCAAATGAGTGACCCTGCTTTCAGCTCAAAACACTAAACATATACTCCCTGCATCCCACAGCCCATGTTCTAGGGAGAAGGGGACACTCAATGTTCAGCCACGGACTGAAAGCTGTGCATGTACATATGTGCCTGTTGAACTCTGATCATGGTTCAGGGCCACTCCAAATGCCTCTCAAAGTGTCTTAAGCCCAACAGCTCTGATGGCCCCAGAGATCCTTTGCTCTGTCTCCCTGGGACCATCACCTGCCAGAACCGCAAACCGAGGAGCCAATGAATGCTGAACTGTGTGATAGAGCAGGAGAAGCTCTCCAGAGCTAGAAGGACAAAATAGTGGAAACACATATCCTGGGGCCCGAGTTACTGTAGCTGCCAGGGCACTAACAGGGTCAGCGCACCCGGGGACCCATGATGCACATCAGGCACAGAGCCAAGAGGAAGCCCTGAGCATTCCCCTGTGGCACAAAAATAAATATGAAAAGAAACAAAGCAGCATGACTGTGTAACAGGACAGTGGGATGGGGATAGTGGGTAGTGCTGGTGATCCCCACCATTCCATAGGGTCCCCTAAGCAGTGCCAGGTACAATGCCAGAGTGCAGAGCCAAGAGTATAATCCCCAGAATAACTGCGTGTGGCTCTGAAAACAAAACAAAATACCCAGACACCAGCCTTTGATGCCCAGCACCCCATATGGTCCCTGAGACATGTCAGGACTCATCCCTGAGCACCAGTAATCTTTGAGCTGTTGTGATCCAAAAGGCAAATACAATGAAACTAACACACGTGGCCTCAGACAGTAGAGAGCCGGGCGCTCCAACAAGGCGGCAGGATTTTTCCTGAAGTAAGTCAGAGACAGAAGCCCTGGAAGCCTGACGCTCCTGTCACTGCATCACCTCATTTTGTCACTCCTACCTGGCGTCGGTGTGTCCGATGGCACCTCACCATCTTCTCCTGCCTCTGTTTTTCCTGAGGATCAGAGACCTGGAGGAGAAGTCAGAATTGTGAGCACTGGACAGGAGCAAAATCACCAAGTTCTGACCAGCCACACCCTCGGGCACTGATTCAGACCTGCTTGGGGGACACTGCCTAATGCTTCTGTCTCCCCAGGAGAAGCAAAATGGGTTGGCATCTGTGCTGCCTTTTGCGACACAAGTTCTGGGCTTGGCTACAAGTGAGAGAAGTCGGCCCTGCCTTGGTCTGGGGACTCCTCCCGGATCCCATAGAAGGTTCTCACAGGCCCAGCCAGGAAGGACTCTGAGGCCAGGAAATCCCATGCATCAGCGCCCTCTTCTGGCCCCGTGAGAGAGTCACCATTTGGGCTATGATTGTATGGGGTAGCCCCTGTCTTCTTTAAAAAAACGAAAAAACAGGAGCTGGAGTGGTCGAACAGTGGGTAGGGCAGTTTGCTTTGCTTTTCCTAGCATCCCATAGCTTCCCCTGAGCACCACAGGAGTAATTCTTGAGACAGAACCAGGAGTAACCCCTTGCATCACCGGGTATGAACCAAAAAGCAAATAAATAAATTTTTTTTAAAAACTTTCTACAGGGGCTGTAGCAATAGCACAGTGGGTAGGGTGTTTGCCTTGCAAGCGGCCAACCCGGATTCAATTCCCAGCATCCCACACGGTCCCCCAAGCTCTGCCAGGAGTGCTTCCTGAGTATAGAGCCAGTAGTAACCCCTGAGCATCGGCTGGGTGAGACCCAAAAAGCAAAAAAAAAAAATTAATACTTTGTACAGACATACACTTTTACCAGCAGAACACAAACACACGAACACACACACCCTTTACCCCCAGTACTCACCTCGATAGCCAGGGATCTGGGCAGGACTTTGCAACTTGATGTGAGGAGGCAGCTATTCCTATTCCAACATACAGTAAACCTGTTAGGATGCTTGCGTTGCTGACACGAATCAATCCTCTGCATCCCCACGCGCCCCAGAGCACTGCCAGGAATAATATCTGAGGCCAGAGCCAGAGAAAATCCTAAGGGTATCTCTGGGAATGCAGAAACCCCATTCCCCACGCCAAAAGTAGCCCCAAAAGGAAATTATCATTGGCAAACCCCCGCCACCTGCAGATCCACCGTCCTGGCCTGACCCACGACTGTAGCCGATGAAAAAGCTGGATGGCAACAGGGTCTCAAGCCTTTGGGGGATGGGGGCTGCGGCTGTGCCCCTCAAAGTGAATCTGGAGATACTGCAGCAGCAAAACTGGAGCAAGGACCTAACATGGGTCAGCTCGGAGTGTCCGGAGGCACAAGACACTGTCCTCGGCAGGTCCTGCACCCCAAGGCCCGCAGCCCCTGCGCTCAGCCCCGCGCCAACCCGCGGCTGCTCCAACGAGGAGCTGAAGGTGACTGTGGCCACAGTGGCCCCCCTGGATCACGCACTCACACCCATGACCCCTGCAACCCACTACAGCCCCCGACGAAACTCCCAAAGCTCCACGTCCCCCAAAAGACTCCATCATACCTCAGGAACCACCTGGATATCGGGGAACACAAGAAAAACAAGCGCAAGAGGCCCCTAGAGCTGGCGCGGTTCCGCAGGCTCACACTGTGGACTTGGGGAGGCACAGCCACTCCCCGGAGGCCACCCCCATCCTGGAGCGAGACAAAATCAGCCTTCAGAGTCCCGCTTCCTCGCTGGGGCCCCACTTTGTCCTTTACTCACATGAATAAGGACTCTGACCCAGTTTCCAGGAAGATAAGCACCAGGAAGGCCCCACTGTGATGTCACTCCCGGTGCTGCAAGCAGCCTTAAAGCGCCAGACTGGAGATGAGCAGAAAACCTTTTTCCCCAACCACGTGAATCAGTGGCGGGAGCGGGATGGATTCCCATAAAGGGGTGGAGAGGCAGCTGCTGGAGTAGCTGGTCAGCGTGGGAGCTCGAGTAAGAAGTCCCCTGATGCTTTACCGGTCAGTCAAGTGTGGAGTCAATGCTCTCATACACAAGGCCATCAGGAAAACTGCAACAGGGTTGATCCAGGTAAAACAGGCAAGTAGGGAGTGGGTGGGGCACAGGACAGTGAGTTTCTCAGGGAAGTAACAAATCAAGATGGGGTTGAAGCAGTGACTGTGAAGCCAGCGCTGGAGAGGAACTGGAACAACCCAGACAGAGAGCAGCCACCTGAGAGGTGGAAGATACTAGAACAGGAAGAAAGGCTGCTAAGGACATCTGAGAGCACTTTACGCATTAATGCTCTACCTCTGACAACACAGGAGCAATGGAAAGTCACTGGCAAGGAACGTTCGATGGGGAAGCTTCAGAAATACATTTTCAAACCCAGAGTATGGACCAGGAGTACAGTGGGTTAGCACTTGCCCTGAACTTGGTCTACTTGAGTTCCATCCCTGGCATCCTAAATGGTTGCCGTATCACCACCAGAAGTGTCAGGTGTGCTTCCAAAATAAAAAATATTACTGAAAGAGTATAAAGACACATCCTAGAATGGAGGTATATACTGAGCTTACAGTTAGCAAACTTTACTGGTAAAAAGGCCTTTTCAACAACCTAAATGATTTATAGTATCACATGACTACTAGATTATTGGGATTTGTACTACTTCTCAAAACAAAAAAGTTTCAGGCTTTTCTCCCCCTCTAATATTAGTGAAGCGAGAAGTGCTCTTCTATACTTTTTTTTTAATTTTTGGGTCACACCTGGCAATGCACATGGGTTATTCCTGGTTCATGCAGTCAGGAGTTACTCCTGGCGGTGCTTAGGGGGCCATATGGGATGCTGGGAATTGAACCCGAGTTGGCCGCATGGATGTACTCCTATGGGTACATGCTTTTATAAAAGAAAAAGGGGATAAAAATTACACTTGGGGCCAGAGTGACAGTACAGTGGGCAGGGCGATTGACTTGCACACAGCTGACCTGGATTTGGTCCCTGGCATCCCATATGGTTCCCCAATCATTGCCAGGAGTGATTCCTGAGTACAGAGGCTGAGTGCAGAGCCAGGAATAAGCCCTGAGCATTGCCAAAAATGCGGAGAAAAAATGCACTTATCCCAAAAAGTTCAAAGTCCATAATTTCGCTCAGAGCCTCCAAGTCCTTCCTTTTCTCCTAACAGCCTCTTGTTCAAAGGACTCAAGAATGTTCATATCTAAGAACTTCCAATTAAGGTATAAATAGAGGAGTAGGAGAAAATACACCAGACTGAAGCAGATACTGGCCAACTAAAAGGCAGAGGGCCTTCCCTGGTACCCCTTACCAACTAGTCCCCTGAGCAGGGCACGGACCTCAAGCAATGCCAGGTGTGGTCCCAAATCTCATCTCCTCTGCTCCCCAAGCAGTGAGATAGACCCAGAGAGAGGAGCTCAGAGGGCTGAGCACGTGCTTTACTTTTGGGGGACATGGCATGGCTCCCCCTGCATCCCAGACACACGGACACTGAGGGGGGAGAGTCTCTGACTATCTCCAAGTTTGTAGCAAATGGGGTTTGGGGGGGGGAAAGACAGGAGAAATACCCCAACACCCAAAAAGAAGTTCAAAGAATGCTTGTGTGTCAAAGCAAATTCTGGAGTGGGAGGGTTGCGGTCATACGTACTGATGGTCAGTGGACCCTGTGGTGTGTCGGGGATAACCTTGGTCACTGCAAGAAAGACAAATGCCCTCCTGACTATACTACTGACCAGGCCCTAAGAGTGAGACATTTAAAACCTATTGCAGCTGGTTCCCGGAAAACCCCTTTCTGCAAGTACTCACTTCAACAGCAAGGTACAACCCTGGTCTGGGAGAGATGGACGGTGAGGGATGCTTGGAATCTTGACAGGTGAGGCAGGAATTCTTTTTTCTGAGGAAATATAATCATATAGGGTTAAAAAAGATAGTAAGTTGATAGGGTGCTTTTCTTTCAAGCAGCTAAGCTGGGGTCAATATGTAACAATGCATACGCTCACCCACCCCAGCACTTTTTTTTTTATTAGTGAAACACCATGATGTACAGTTATAGGCTTACAAATTTTGTGCTTGGGTTTCAGTTATACAATGATCAAGTGCCCATCCCTCCACCAGTGCCCGTCATCCATCACCACGGGTCCCAGCATCCCCCCCAACCCCCATCCCCCCCGTCCTATCCTGCCTCTGTGGCAGGGTATTCCCCCTTGTTCTCTCTCTCTTCTTTTGGGTACTGTGTTTTGCAAGAGAGGCATTGAGTGGCAATCATGTTTGGTCTATAGATTACTTTTAGCATGCTTCTCCCACCCTGGGAGGGTCCTCACAACACCCTTCATTTGGTGCTCTCTTCTCTATCTGAGCTTCCTTTTCACCTAGAACGTGTGGCTGGCCTTCCATTCATGGAGCAAAATTCCTGGTACTAATCTCAGCCATTCCTGCCACCCTAGCACTTTTAAAAATGATGCCTGAGCTCAGAAACAAGAGTAACCCCTGAGCCCTGAGTGGTACTGTGGCCCAAAAACTACAATAAAAAAGATCATAAAGGAATTGGAGAGATCGTATAGCAGGTGAGGTGCCTGTCTTCCAATCGGCCAAACCAAGTTTGAATCCTGGCATCCCATATGGTTCCCTGAGCCCAGCCAGAAATGATCCTTGAGTGCAGAGGGAGGAGAAGTAACTGAGTCTTGCAGTTTTACTCCTCCAGATTAAATGATTAATTCATTTAAATGAATAAAGGGTTATGGCCAACACTGATCCTAAATTGCATTACTAGAGGGTTTAGGGCACACTCTAGAAGTCTCCGAGCTACTTCCTGCTGAGATTGCACATTTGGCTGCAAGACCCACTACGACATGGCACAACCTGATGCACCACTCTGGACCCACCCCTCAACACTGAGATGTATTAAAGCTCTACATCTTGGGGGCTGAGTGATAGCATAGACAATTGAGCATTTGTTTTGAAGGCAGCCAACCTGGGTTTAATTCTGGGCATCCCTCGTGGTTCCTCGCACCACTATGAGTGCTTGCTGAACGGAGAGCCAGGAGGAACCCACGTGCATCGCTGGGTGTGACCCAAAAAGCAAAATTTAAAAAAAGAAAGAAAAAGTAAAGAGAAGTTCCCACCTCCCTATACTCACAGAACCCACTAAATGCACAAGGAAGAAGTGAAAAGCAAAGGCTCTGCCAAATGCTTTTGAGCCCCAAGGACAAAAATGTGCCCTGCGCCTCCCCCCAACCACCCCTTCACTGGCCCCCGGCTCTGGGCTCACTCCAGGCTGGTACCGGGACGCTGTGGGTGGCCGTGATCGAACCCGGTCGGCAGCGGTCCCCTCCTTACGCATCTTTCTAAATAAATTCTCCTTTAGTAACAACAACCTTGTTTCCCTCAAAATCAATTTATATGCAAGATAAAACTTTTGGCAGGAGCGCTCCGTGGTTCCGGGTGAGGGTCCGCCACCCCGGGCCACCGCCATGGAGCGACCCCGCACCCACAAGGCGGAGACCGCTGACGTTCAGGCGCTCAGAGCGACCACTCCGGCGGCCAGCGGGAAACCCACCTTCCCAGACCCCCCTGCCCCCTGGGTGCCCCCTCACCCGCTCCTCACAGCACACCAGCACTTTGGCCCCAACCGCTGGGACGCACTGGGAAATTGGATCCTGATTCCATGACGTCATCGGCACGTTGGCCAAGAGCCCTAAAGGGCCAGGCTTCAAATATTCCTGACCAGGTACTTGCCTGGTTCATGTTTCCCCTTTTCTGGTATAGGATCAGGTGATCAGGACATCTGCTATTTGCCAGGTCTGGGATAAATGGAGAGTGATCGACTGAACAGATAGCATGTTGATTAGAAATCTTTGTTTTGACGAAGGAACTAAAATTCACAAAGATACGTTGCGAACAGCCACCCAGACCATCTCTCTGATCCCCAAGTTCATTTGTATTGCACTGAAAGTCCAGGTCTTGAGTAGCTTCAACTGTTTATTTTCACAATGATAGAAGAGAGCTAGAAACTAAGTGAATCACGTGGATCAGAAAGGGGTCAGGGGTAACCCAGAAGGGGACTCAGGGATTGGTGATGACTGGGAAGATATGTGTGTAAGCAAAAATTCCTGTGTCTCTTTTTGTGTGTGTTCAGAGCAAATTGTGCTCTCCACTTATTCCTTGAGAGCTATGCACAACAACTCTTAAAACAGTGCTCAAGGTCTACATAGCCGTGATTCTACATGACTCAGACAAATGAACGGAAAGTCACTTAACTGTTGTGCAGCTAAATAATCTTTCAATTTTTTAGTACTTGGTGATTTATTAAGCTATAAGTCTTCAAAATTTGAACCAGTGGGCAAGAATAACTGTAAAGCAGTTGTTCAGGAGAAAGCGTGTTTTTCAGACGTGTTGATCGATTGATCTATTGTTTGGCTATGATGATTTGGTGTTTGTTACAGTGAGAATATGAAAATTATTTAGTTTACAAGTTTACTTCTTAGCGGAGTTATTCCATAAACATACTCAATTTCTTATAACCATTCCACTAGGGTGCCAGATCCACAGAGGGCAAATAGGAACAATAGGTTAGGGTTCCCCCAAAGTGAGATGGTAAACATTAATAGCTGATTTCTTTGTGTATTTACTTTTCTTTGCTTCGGTAACTATGCTTGCCTCACTATTTGTCCTAGAAGAAGCTTCCCCCTACAGAGGGACCATACATCCATTGATTGTATGACCTCGCCTATGTGTAATTGCTACTCCAACTCCCTCATGATTTGGGAGATAACTAAGGCTGTAAGAGTCTGCAAGGGAAAAAAATCAAGAGAGAATCCGAGAGGGAATGTCCAAGAAGAATGAAGGAGATTCATGGAAGGAGAATCAGAGGAGAACTGAAACGAGATTGGAAGAAACTGCAAATTAATACCAACCAGCCTGGCCCTCATTCCCTTCATCATCCACCCATGGCCGTCGGCTGGCCAAAGGTTGAGGAAGCAGTCTGAGACCATCAAATTCAGGCGGCATCGGGGTGGGGGGGGGAGAAGAGAGAGAGGAGAGAGAGAGGGCTTCATATTCATTTTTGAATACACAACATGAACTGACAAACCAGTTCTTTGAAACAATTACCACTTGTATTTGCTTTCAAGAGAAGAAAAAATTAAGGTACTTTATTGATATGAAAAATAATCGAATTTTTTTCATTTTCAGTACCCAATAAGGCTAAGTGCCTTTTACTCCCAGGATAAGACTCTGGATTTTCTCCTTGCAGTGTCCAGAGATCACAAATGTAATGACAGGGAGAGAGCGCGGACCCCCACCTTTCAAGTTACATGCTTGCTCGACTGAGCTATCCCAATGGGTATAATGATATTCATTTTTGAATGTGTGAATCTTACCAGCTCACGCATACTCAGTGACCCTATTCCCAAGTCAGATTGCAGCTATGCCAAATCCTGAAGCTGTGGTTTGAGTTCTGAAATAAATCACAGCAAGTCAGGTAAGAATTAGTCGAATGACCCTGGGTGAACAGGTTGAGCAGGTGGATGACATCCCTGTGGTTCTCACAGTCCAAACAGGCCCAGAGCAAAAGGGAAGATCTTTTGTGAGTATCGCTGGGAGGAGCCTGGCAATCACACACTAGCCTTTTGGTTTTTCTATTTGACTAGACCCAGGGATATTTGAGGATCCTATGGGATACTGCAACTCAAACCCAGTGCAAGCAAGCAACCTCCCCACTATACTATGAATTCAGCACAAACTAGCTTTATTATGGGCTTACTCAATGACTTTTTAACATAAAAGTGAAAGAATATTTCAGAGTGAGTCAGACAGAGAATAGCAGGTAGGGCATCTGCCTTGCATAAGGCTGACAGGGGCAGGATTCTGAGCACTGCCCAAAGGAACCCCTGAGGACCGCCTGGAATAAACCCCTTGGCAACATCAGACCCCAAACCGAAACAAAACAAAATGTCTTCGTATACTCAAAAAAACATGCAAATGATCTGAGGTCAAAGACATGCTTAGTGACAGACAGGGAGGGTTGCAAGGTGGTTCTGCTGCTCCTGAAAAGGGCACCCCCAAAATACAGGCTGTGCAGCCAGGCTGGTAAGGAAAAGGGGTACAAAGGACCCTGAATCTCATGAACACATGACTAATGAAGAATGGAACAAGCCATGATCCCAGAGACTCAGACACAGATCTTGAAAACCAGTGGCCTGTGGGAGAAATGCATCCGGACCTCTGCCTCACAGGCATTGGGTATGGTGGGAGGAAGGTATATTGGGGTTCTTGGTGGGGAAAATGAGTACTAGTAAAGGTAGAGGTGTTTGATCATTGTATGACTGAGACTTAAACCTGAAAGCTTAGTAACTTCTCCCACAGTGACTCAATAAATAAATATCACGGTATCACGGTCCTCCCGTTATTCATCAATTTGCTCGAGCGGGCCCAGTAACATCTCCATCATGAGACTTGTTGTTACTGTCTTTGGCATATTGAATACGTCACGGGTAGCTTGCCAGGCTTTGCCAAGGGGCGAGATACTCTCGGTAGCTTGCCAGGCTCTCTGAGAGGGGTGGAGGAATCAAACTCAGGTCGGCCATGTTGGCTGTGTGCAAGGCAAATGCCCTACCCGCTGTGCTACTGCTCCAGCCCAAATAAATATAAGAAGAAAAATAAGTACATAAAACTATGAAAAAAAAAAGTAAGGTGGAGCTCATGCCCAATTCAATCAGCTAATCAGTGGCTGAATAAATAGCAGTACTCCTACATAAAAAAAGAAAAAAAAAAGATTATTGATGACTTAGGTCAGAACCACTCCCGGGAGTTTTCCACCAGGTGAGTCCTCAGCTTATGTCCTCATGGCATCCTGTTGGGATCTCGTGTACCTGCTTCCCCCGAAGGCTTCTCATACGGGATTGTCTATGTGTTACTGTTTTAAACCAATGAGGCCCTTTCACTTTTAGAAAAGACAGTTTTTTTTTTTTTGGTTGGGGGGCAGATAGGTTGTTTGCCTTGCACGCGGCCAACCCTGGGTGGATTCCTCCACCCCTCGTGGAGAGCCCGACAAGCTACCAAGAGTATCCTGCCCACACGACAGAGCCTGGCAAGCTCCCCCTGGCATATTCGATATGCCGAAAACAGTAACAACGAGTCTTACAATGTAGACATTACTGGAGCCCACTTCAGCAAATCAATGAACAATGAGAGGATAGTGCTACAGTTCATAGTCAGAAATAAATCCAGGAATAAAGCCTGAGCATTGCCACGTGCAATCCCGAAACCAAATCAAAAGAAAACAGAACAAAATTCTTGAACTTGACAGCATGGTGCTCTTGTACTGGGGGTAAGACACCAACCGCTAAAGCTGAACTGGAACAGCTCTGTGTGGAGGATTGAAAAATGGCAACTGATCACCAACCATCCTGGCGGCCCTTTCCCTCCTTAACGCATTTGTTGGAGGTGGCTGCCGGTCGGGGTGGGAGTAGCAGCTCATGGCCACTGAAAGCATGTGGTGGACGAGAAGCACCACACAACTGCCAGTCTAGCTGACTTACTTATGCTGTGAACTTACAGAACTCACCTGCACATATATCTCTCTTCCTTAGGCCTCAGGGCTACTCCTTAAAGCCAGGTTACAACAGTTTTCACCAAGGAATGCCCTAAACTACACAGACACATCTGCATGAACCTGCATCTAGTACTCGCTCTTGATGTGCAGGAATATACCTGAAAACAGTGCAAAAGGTTTGCTGTACAGGAAAATTTTCTAATATTTAGGGTGTTTACTATACACCGGGATGTTAACTGTGTCTCCCAGTCCGAGCATCTGGAGTAACTCTACTTTTTTGGGGGGGACATACCTGGTGATGCACAGGGGTTAGTCCTGGCTCTGCACTCAGGAATTACTCCTGGCAATGCTCAGGGGACCATATGGGATGCTGGGAATCGAACCTGGGTCGGCCACATGCAAGGCAAACGCCCTACCTACTGTGCTATCACTCCAGCCCTGTGATTTTACTTTCAAAAGATGAATATTATACTTCGGAGCCAAGGTGGCGATATAGTAGAGAAGGTGCTAGCTTTGCACTTCGCTGACCCAGGTTCAATACCGGAGCACTGCAGATGAGCTCCTGACCCTTGGGAGAAATGGTCACTGAACTCAGAGCCAGGAGTTAGCCATGAATATTGCATGGTGCAGCTCCCAAAACTGCAACAACAAACAGTAACTAACGAAGAAAACAAAATCAAAAATAAATTCATGTGCAAAGACAAATTCTACAGTGAAATACTTAAAGGATTGAACAGTGGGTCCTTAAATCACTTTTTTTACTTATTTTATGCTGAAAAAGCCCATTATTTATCCTGAATTTTTTCATTTCATCATCCTGTTATTCGTCGATTGCCTCGAGCAGGCCCCAGTAACGTCTCTTTCATCCTAGCCCTGAGATTATATTCAAGGCTCTTTAGGAGAATGAGACCCATCATTGTTACTGGTATTTGGCATATTTGGTATGCCACGGGGAGTTTGCCAGACTCTGCCCTGTGGGCAGGCTACATTCAATAGCCTGCAAGTTTGTCCAAAGTAGGAATGAGACAATAAGATGTCATAAAAAAGTTCTGATAAGATGTCGCGGCCGCGCGGTTCCTGGATCTGGATTTTATAGTCTCTGAGTCTTGGCCGCTGATGGGATTACACGGCGCTAGGGGGTCAGGTGGTGAGTGTGACCCCCGGCTACTGGAATTTGGAGGATCTGGGTGGAAGATGCTCAACTCCAATCCGAGTAGGCTTGGAGGTCTCAGCCCCGGAACCCGCGTGGCTTTGTCCCTCTGCCAGTACCTTCATGTGTGCGGAGAGTGGTCTCAGCATGGTGGTGGCTGGTCCTGGAGGTCTTCGGCTGCCGGAGCCCTGGTTGGGGTGGGGAGGAAAGCTCAACCCGCTCCCCTCCAAGGGGCCCCGGGAAGGAACACCCAGGCGCGGGGGCAGAAGACTGCACTGTTCTCGTCCGGGACCTGGATTTTATAGTCTCTGAGTCTTGGCCGCTGATGGGATTACACGGCGCCAGGGGGCCAGGTGGTGGGTGTGACCCCCGCCTACTGGAATTTAGGTGGAAGATCTGGCTGGAAGATGCAGCCATGTTGGCTGCGTGCAAGGCAAACGCCCTACCGCTGTGCTATCGCTATATGTATATATATATAGAGAGAGAGAAAATCTGTCTCCAAAACCAATTTCCCTGTGATTCTAAGGCTTGAGGGAATAATGCAGGCCTTTCCACATTGCTGATACATGTATTATTTCCATTATGAATATTATTATGTGTAATAAGGAGGAGTAAGTGAACGAATTCCCAAAGTCCTGACATATATAAGTGATGCCCCAAATTCATCTCAAAGATGGTAAAAGTGATTCGATCCTAAGGTTCTCTGCTCCAAATCCCTGGAACAGGCATATGCAGAGAACTGCACATACAGCATTCTCTGAACATGAGACTGTGTAACTGAGCAGGTAAGGCTCTCAGAGCAGGAAGGAAAAAATAGGACAAACACATGGCCTGGGGCCTGAGACATCTGTAGCCATCAGGGTACATACAGAAGTAGCACACCTGGGTTCCCCTGATGCCTGTCAGGGGTGAATCTGGAGCACAGAGTCAAGAGGAAGCCCTGAGTACCTCCACTGTAGCACAGAAATAAACATGAAAGGAAACAAAGCAGCAGGATGAAGTAACAGGAATGTGGGTCTTTGGACAGCGATTAGGGCTGACAATACCGCCATCCCTTATACTTCCTCAAAAACTGGCAGCTGGAAATCCTTCGTACAGAACCAGAAATAACCTGAGAATCACTGGGTTTAGCCCCTCCCCTTCAACATCTATCAAAAACAAACAAATAAACAAACAAATAAGTCTAATCAGCGTTGGACCCCTGGCACCCTATACGGTTGATTTCCCCAGTCCTGAGAGGAATGATCCTTGAGTACCATTACTGTGACCCATTCAAATCAACAAAATAAATATAACAGTGGCCTCAAACAGAGAGCTGATCCATCATGCCAGGAGCCGGATCCCACATCTCCTTCCTGAAACAATCAGAATCTATCGGCCTGGGAAGTTTGTGCTACATGTCACTGCACTGCGTCATCTTCTCACTCTCCTGCCTGAAGATGGTGTGGCAGAGGCCATCTCTCCATCTCCTGCCTGTTTTTCCTGTGGAACAACAGGAGGCTCCGTGCAAGGACCTTTGTCGTTGGACCAGAGAGGAGCACAACCAGCCCTGGCACCCACCTGACAAGAAGTCCCTGCATTGGAGCCAAAAAGGTAGTGAGCAGCCGGATGTTTGGACACTGGCTCACAGAACCATCCAAGGGGAGACACTAACAGATGTTCCTGTCTCTCAAGGGACAGAGAAGTGGGTTTTGACCCAGCTACTGTCAGGACAGGAGCGGTTGAGGCCTACAGGGAGGAAAACTCAGTGCTACCCGAGCCCCAGGACTCTGCCCTTGGAACCACAAAGGAAGGCCCCAAAGGCCAGAGAATAACTATGAGGCCAGGAGCTCCCACACAGAAGCAGCCCCTGCATGCCCCAGTGACCACGGCACCGTTATTGGTTCTGCTGTGGGAGCAGCCACAGGGACTCAGGGTGGACAAAACTTCAGCTGCCCTCTTCCAGAGTGGATGGAACATGGGCCTAGGCACTCGTTTCCAGGGACCAAGGTTACTTCTGAGCGCCTATAGGCCCCAGAATGTCCCAGCTCTGACCCTCTGGACCTGGACCCATCCTGGTCGTGATTTACTCTAATCCCCCAATCAGCACATGAGCCTCATCCAGCACATGCTCCAATTTTTGCAAGAATCACTCTGAAAACCATGTAAACAGTGTGTTGTATCACAAAAGTATCCAAATAACCAGGATGTTTACTACGAACTATTACATGTATCTAACAACTGGAGTTTCTAGAGTGAGTCCACTTTGAAACCATGAATATAATATCTTGGGGCCTGGAGTGGTAATACAATCGGTAAGACATTCACCTTACACTTGGCTTACCCAGGATCAATAATCTAGAACATATATGGGCCTCTGACCCTTGTAGGAAACGATCCCTGAGTTTAGAGGCAGGAATAAGCCACGGACAATGAAGGGTGATTACCAAAAACACTGCAACTTCAAAAGATAACTCTAATGAAACAAGAGAACAACAAAAAATACCCCAAGTGTGAATTCTGAGGCATACACAACAGGTCGCCAGATGTGAAGCATAGTGAGTTGGTAGGTCACATGGTAACACGTTTAGTGTTCTGTCTCTCCAAAGAAATACAGACACAGGGAACACAGCAACTGATGGCCAATGGATAGTGCATAGTCAACCTTTAATTCAGAACCAAATAGCATACTTATAGAATATCTGAGGAGTTTTGAGGCACAGAACTGCATGTATTGTGATTTACCATTTACAGAGGTAAAGCGTTTCAACAGAGACAATTTTTTGTGGGGGAATTAAGTCAAGAAGACGTTCTGCCTGAGACTATACTAAGAAATTCACTCAGGGGCTATATGCATCTGTGTTGCTTTTCTCTTTCCCTGCTCGTACATATTAAACAATTAAGTTTACTTCTTATTAATATTGGAAATTATCGATACACACAGTAGAGAAACATTCCAACACTTACTTCTCTGGGGTCCAGGAGGGAAGGTTAAAAGCTGGCTGGGATCCAGCTTTCTGGGGTTAGAGACTATAGCAACTGAATGCTGAGTCAAGTAATTATGACGGATGGCCAGGACTAAATATATTTTAGAGTCAACTAACTCATAAATATTAAGAGCTTAGCATGAACGTATTTTCCTTTTTGAAGCAAAGAACATTGCTCTATAGCGATGGATTATTGATTATATAGGTTACAGAGGAAAGAGAAGTGCAAATAAGTGACTACAGATGCAAAGTCCAGAGTCACCAGAAGGTTTGACTTTATGATTTAAGGATAGATTAGGAGTGCTCATAAGAGCACTATAACCTTCTCTGGGGGGAGCAAAAGTGGAAATTTACTGATCAAGCCTAAAACACTTAGGGTAAAGACAAATTCTAGAGTGAAACATTTAAAGTAGATCCTTAAGTAGATCTGTTTTTTTTTTCTATGCTGCAGATATTCATGTTTTCTCGTGAATACTACTCCTCTCTCTAATTGCTTTCATAGCCTTTCTGTGTGTATGTGGGTGTGTTCATGCACATGTTTCAATTTTAGACCCCAACTAGCAATGCTCAGGGATTATTGTAGCTCTGGGATCTGGGTTCAGTCCTAGTGGGGCTCAGGGACTATATGGATTACTAGACATAGAAAGACCTGGGTTGGCTGCTTGGAAGGCAAGTACCCTACTTGTTGTACTATTGTTCTGGCCCTTTCTAAGTTAAATATATTCACCGCATCAGGAATGACCCTGAACTAAGCTTCCCCAAAAACGCCCACACCGGGAATCAACTATTTCTCTTAAAAAAGGAAAACAAAACTTGACCCCCAGTACTAACAACAGCTGGGG
The DNA here is from genome assembly GCF_029834395.1 of Sorex fumeus. NCBI lineage: Eukaryota > Metazoa > Chordata > Mammalia > Eulipotyphla > Soricidae > Sorex > Sorex fumeus. The sequence goes on along the minus strand of NW_026606097.1, from coordinate 1,153,481 downwards.
GTCATCTGGTCAGGGAGAGATTACATGTGTGGGGTGCTTTGCAACTGGACCCTAGGATGGAGAAATTCTTGACCTAGGGAAAAAATATAAAAGCTGGGACCAGAGACAGTAAAGTGGGTAGGGAACTTGCCTTTCATGCAGTCAACCGAGATCAATTCCCGGCATACCTTATGGTCCCATAGTACCACGGTCAGAAATTCCCGACTGCAGAGCTGAAAGTAAACCCTGACCACCTCCAGATGTGGTACAAGAGCCAAACCAAAATGATGATAATGAAAAAAGTTTCATTTGCAAACCCCACTCACCTGCAAGGACAGAGACAATGGGTGGTTCCACCCCATCAGGGCAGTCCAACAAAGGAAAACTGGGTCTCCTGCTGCAATGGGGCTGGGACCCTGCCCTTCTAAGTGAATCTGAAGGTGCCACACTAAGGATGCCAGGGCCAAAGGCTCCGGACAGGGCCAAGCACAGTCCAATGTTGGCAGGTTCGGGAGTGCTAAGCCCCGCTCTCTGCAGGTCCCGCAGTCCCAGGCCCACTGGCCTCTGACCCTTCCAGGAGCTGGAGGAGATCCTGGCCAAGGGGACCCCCCAGGATCACTTGTTCACACCTGCAACCCCTGCGCCTGGCACAGCCCCCACTGCACCATCCAAAGCCTCTGGGTCCCCTGAACGCTTTCGCCTTACCTCACCTCAGGAACCACCTGGACATCCTGAACAGTGCAAAACAAGCACAAAAGCACCCCCCCCCAAGTTGGTGCAGCCCCACCACTCAAAGTGCCAAGATGCGGGGCGCTCACCTGAGGCCACTTGCGTTCTGCCAGAAAATCGGCCTCACAGTTTCCCTGTCATGCCAGGCGCCAGTTCCTCCTCTAGCCAGGAGACCAATGGCGGCCAGAGCCAGGCAACCACAACTAGCACAGAAAGGATTTCAGAAGGGCCCATCTATGACATCATTTCTGCTTCCACCAGGAGCCTTAAAGGGCCATGGTCCAGATGCAGAGACCCTCTTTGCCCACCCAGGTGAATCCGTGCTGCAAGGGGGATGGAATGGATAAAGGAGTGGAGAGGCAGCTGCTAGAGTGTTTGCTCACACAGTGGGGGCCTGGGGATAAGGGGAGGCCTCCTGATAATGCACTGGTCAGTCAATCATTGAAACAATGCTCTCACACACAGTCTGTCAGGAAAAACACAAGTGGGTTGATTCAAGATCAAACAGGCAGGCTGGAACAAGGCACCTGACATTGAGTTACGTGAGGAAGTAATCAAAATGGGGTGAAAGAACTGGAAATGGCAGCCTTTTATGATCCTCAGATTCCTTCATGGAGAACAAAAAATTCCCTAGAGACACATCCAGGGGCCTTAGGAGTTCCTGAGTACCAGCACCCCCTGCAGGCAGGCAGCAGTGCTGTCCCTGGGAACTACAGCCTGGAATGTGGCTCTGCCATGGGGAAAGACTGGGACTTAGGGTAGACAAACCTTCACCCACTGTCTTGCAGGGTGGACAAGGACATGCGCCTGTGCACTCTGTCCATGGGAACAAGGTCACTTCTGGGTCCAGATGAGCCTGAGGCACAGCCGTGCTCTGTCTCACTGGACCTGGGCCCATCTGAGTCCTGATTTACTCTAATCCTGCATCAGCACATCTGCGTGAGTCTCATCCTATGCTCACTCCTGTTGTGCAGGAATATATTTGAAAATGGTACAATCACCCAGGTTTATAGAAAATAAATCCAAATAACCAAGGCATTTGTTTACTAAGAACCATAATATGAACTGTGCCTGACATTTGGAACTTCTCAAGACTACTTATACTGTAAATATTCTCTTTTGGGGATGGAGTGGTCTTACACTCAGCTGACCCAAGTATGATACTTGGCCACCCTGGGGCTTGGTGTAGTGATCCCTGAGCTGAGTCAGAAGTAATGGCAGATCCTACAAGGAGTGGTCAAAACTACAGCAACAACAGGACGACTCTAAGGAAGCAAAGCAAACAAACAAACAAAAAATTATGTACAAAGACAAACTAGTGATGAACATTTAAATAGTAAAATAGTGGGTTCTGAAAACTCTGTTTTCTGGCATTGCCACAGTTTTCCAGAATCCTTATTATTCTCTTTTCTTGCAATCACACGTTTCCTGTGTGTACAAGTGTGTACGTGTGTGTGTGTGTGTGTGTGTGTGTGTTTCTTTGAGCCAGAACAAGCATTGCTCAGGGGGTATTCCTAACTCTGCACTCAGGGTTTCACTTCTGGAAGCTTTGGGGATCACTCGTATGCAGGGGACCGAACCCAACTTGACTTTGAGCAAGGCAAGTACTTGCTGTACTTTTGCTCCACCCCTTCCTACATAAATTTCTTCCAAAAATACCAGGAGTCCTGTACAAAATCCCTCACACACACACACACACACACACACACACACACACACACACACACAAATAAACAAGTATCTTCCTTCAAAAAAAGGGAAAAAATTAAAAAAAAAAACAACAAAATCTTTACCCTCAGTATTTATCCCAATAGCGACGTGTCACCCGCTCAGGAAGAGATGAAGGGTGGAGGATGATTTGCAACTTGACATGAGGGAGATGAAACTCGTGATCTGGAAAAAAAAAAAAAAACAATGTTGTGGTTGGTCAGACAATGAAGGCTGTAGGGCACTTGCCCTGACCTGGTAAATTCTCCGCATACCTATGTCCCGCAGCAACACCAGCAGGAATCATATCTGAGCCCAGAGCCAGAGGAAGCCCTGAGCATTTCCGGGGATGCCCCCGCCCCCAACCACCCCCCAAAGAACCCCAAACAAAAAATAGCCCCAAGAGAACATGTTCACTGGCAAACTCCAGCCACCTGCAGGGTCACTGCCCCCAAATGTCACGGACCAACAAGGGCGCAAGGAAAATGATGAACAGCAAGGGGATCCTTGCCATCGGGGGATGAGGGGGGGCTGCGGCTCTGCCCTTCAAATCTGGAGGTTCTACAGCTATGACATTAGGGCCAAAACTTCAACATGGGACTGCTGGGAGGGTTGGGACATCCAAGCCCCCTGCCGTGTGCAGGTCCAGCACCACCCCCCCCCCCCGTGCTCAGCCCCAAGCTCAGCCCCTCCCGCAACCCGCCCACCCGCCGATGCCCCATCACGGAGCTGGAGGCCATCCTGGCCTCAGCGGCCCCCCGGGACCACATGCTCACACCCGCAACATTGCTCCCCAGTATAGCCCCTACCGTGCTCCCCATAGCTCCGCGTCCCCCTAAAGCCCCGCCAAGCCTCAGGAACACCTAGATGTCGGGGAACAAGTGAGAAGCATCGCAAAAGGGTACCCCACGCTAGCGCGTCACTCACAGTGCAGAGACTGAGAGTCGCCCCCGTCCTGCTCCAAAATCGGCCTTCAAGAACCACTTCCAGTCAGTTCCAGGCCATCCTTCACCCACGTGTAACAATAGTGGGACCTACTGAACTATCTCTGTCAGCAACAAAATAGGTACCCGTAAAATCCTCTCTTTGACATCACTTCCGTTTCCACCCGCAGCCTTAAAGGGCCAGGCTCCAGGTGCAGAGAGATCCTTTCGGGACACCCAGGGGATCCTGTGCTGCAAGGGGCAGGGCTCACAAAAAGGAGGGGGAGCCAACTTCTGGGGAGGCCAGTCACACCATGGGACCCCGGGGAGTAAGCAGTGGCCTGAGCCTGCATGGGTCAGTCAAACATCGAGCCAATGCACTCATACACGTGTCCATCAAGAAAAATGAAGCATGTTGTTTCACTAACTGCCACATAGGTAGCAGGTGGGGACAGTGAGTTTCTCAGGGAAGTAATAATCCAGATGGCAGTAAAAACAGTGACTCCGAAGCCAGCCCAGGAGAGGAACAGAACAACCCTGTGAGCAGCCACTAGAGAGTTGGAGAGAAACTGGAACAGGAGAAAAAGGCTGCTAAGAGTATCTAGAACACGATAGGTTCAACGCTCTACCCTCTGACAACACACAAGCACTGGACACCTACCTACAAGAAATGTTCCACGGGGAGGCTTCAGGAACACACATTTTCAAACGCAAAGTATGGATCAGGTGGGAACAGTACATTGCACTGGAATTGGTCAACTCAATCTCCATCCCTGGCATCCCAAATGTTGACTAAGAGTAACCCCTAAGAAGTTCCAGGTGGTCCCTGAATAAAAATATTATCTAAAAAAATAAAACCTAGCATAAGGACCAATCCCAGAATGGAGGTATACACAGAGTTCAGAGTAGGCAATTCTTACCGATCATTTTATAGCCTTGCTATCTAAGTGGCTTTTAGCATTCGAGTGGCAACTAGATTGTTGGTATTTTAGTGCTTCCAAAAGTAAATGCTTCTGTGGCTGGAGTGATAGCACAGTGGGTAGTGTGTTTGCCCTGCATGCAGCCAACCCAGGTTCGATTCCCAGCATCCTATATGGTCGACTGAGCACAACAAGGGGTAATTCCTGAGTGCAGAGCCAGGAGTAAACACTGTGCATCGCCAGGTGTGACCCCCCACCCAAAAAAAAAAGCAAAAGTAAATGTTTCTGGTTTACTTATCTCTAATAGTACTGAAATGAGAAAGGAGTGTGATCCAGGAATAAGACCACCCTGTCCTGTCAGTAAGCACAGCTGAATGGAATTGCCTGCTGAGATGGGGGAAAGCTTGAGGTCTCTTCCATGGCCCTCCTACCTAGGGATGGGGTGTCCAATGGCATGTCACTGTCTTATCCTGCCTCTGATTTTCCCAAGGATCAGAGACCTGGAGGAGGAGTCAGAGCAGTGAGCACTGGAGAAGAGCACAACCACTAGCCCTGGCAAGCCACACCGTTGGGCACTGGCTCACAGACCCGCCTGGGGATCAATGCCTAATGCTTCTGTCGCCCCAGGAGAAGAAAAATGGATTAGCATCTGTGCTGCCTTTTACAACACAAGCTCTGGGCTTGGTTACAAGGGAGAAGACTCAGCCCTGCCTTGGCCTGAGGACTCCTCCCCGGGTCCCACAGAAGGCTCTCACAGGCACAGCCAGGCGCTGACTCAGAGGCCAGATCACGTGCATCAGCGCCCCCTGCAGGCTGGCAGCAGGGCTGCCCCCCCACAACCATGGCCCAGAATGTGACTGTGTCACGCCACAGCCCTTCTCCTCTTAAAAAAAAAAAAAACACTTTCTTCCCATGCCCCCACCCCACACTGCCTCTGGGACCATTGGAGGTGGATAATGGGCACTGGTGGAGGGATGGGTACTCAATCATTGTATGACTGAAATGCATGCAGGAAAGTTTGTAAGTCTGTAATTGTAGCTCTAATAAAAATATAAAATAAATTAAATAAATTAAAAAAACAATTTCTGCACATACACACACACACACACATACACACACACACCCTTTACCCCCAGTACTCACCTCAATAGACAGTGGTCTAAACAGGGCTTTGCAACTTGATGTGAGGAAGCAGAAATTCCTGATCTGACACACAATAAAACTAGTAAGATGCTTGCCTTGTTGACACCAGTCAATCCTCTGCATCCCTATGCATCCCTTTGGCACCCAGAGCACTCCAGGAAAAATGCTTGAGCCAGTAGCCAGAGTAAGCCCTCAGGGTATCTTCGGACATGCAGAGCCCCCCCATTCCCCACACCAAAAATAGCCCCAAAAGGAAATTAAAACCCCTGTCTCCTGTGGATCCACTGCTCCGTATGGCCCCATTATACCAGGGAAGCCATTGAAAAAGCCAAATGGTAACAGGGGTCTCTTGGCATTGCAGGAGCTGTGACTCTCCCCAAAGTGAATCTGGAGGTTTTACAGCAACGAGTCTGGGGCCAAGGTCCCAACGTAGGCCAGCTGGAGGTCACAACGGACAAGTCCCTGCCCTTGGCAGGTCTCTCAGCCCCAAGGCCCACAGCCCCCTTGCTCAGCGCCATACCCACCCGCCGCTGCCCCATCGCAGAGCTGTAGGCAATCGTGGCCTAGGATCACTTACTCACATCCTCCTCCGCTGCACCACTTCAAAGATCCGCTGCACCTCAGGAATCGCCTGATATCAGGGAACAAGTGAAAAACAAGTGCAAATGTGCCCCCCAAGCTGAGGACGACCCACAGTTCAGTGTGGACATGGGGACGCACCAGGCGCTCACGGGAGATCACTCCCGTTCAGCCACAAAGTTGGTCTTCAGAGTCCTACTTCCTCACAGGGGCCCTAATCTGTCCTTTACCCACGTGAACAATAACACTGACACAAATTCCAGGAATAGAAGCACCAGGAAGTGCCCCCTGTGATGTCACTTCTGTTTCCGCAAGCAGCCTTAAAGAGCCAGACTCCAGATGTGGAGAGAACCATTATGCCCAACAAGGTGAATCTGTCACACCAGGGGGATGGGCTCACATGAAACAGTGGAGAGGCAGCTGCTGTACTGGCCGATCACACAGTGGAGGGCTAGCGAGGGGTAAAAAGGGCTCTGGTCTTGTACAGGCAAACAATGAGCCAATGCTCTCACACACAGTCCATCAGGAAAATCGCAAAGGGGGGTCATTCAAAGTAAAACAGGCAGATAGGCAGCAGATGGGGCATGGGAGAATGTGTTTCTCCGGGAAATCATCCTTCAAGGTGAGGAGAAAGCAAAGACTCGAAGCCAGCACCAGAGCAGAAAGGAACTGGCCTAGCAGCAGCCCAGAGTGCTGAAGAGACCCTGGAACAGGAGCAAAAGCTTGTAAGAACATCAGAGAACACTGTCCAGTCAACGCTCTATGATTGCCAACATACAAGCAATGAACACTAAGCTACAAGGAAAACCCAGGAGGAAGTTTCCGAACCCTGAGTGGGGCTGGAGAGAGAACACAGTGGGTAGGATGTTTGTTTTGCATACGGCCTACCTGGGTTCAATTCCCAGCATCCTATATGGTCCCTTGAGCACTGCCAGGAGTAACTCCTGAGGGCAGAGACAGGAGTATCCCCATTGCATCGCTGAGTGTGACCAAAAAAGAAAAAAAAAGTAGACCCTGAGCATCTCTGGATGTGGTTCACAAGCCAAACCGAAACAATGATACTGAAAAAGTGTCATTTGCAAAACCCAGCTTCCAGCAGGGACCAAACCACCATGTGACCCTGCATATCACGACAAAGGACAGATAACAACTGGGTCTGCTACTACAGGGGAGCTGGGGCCCTGCAGTTTGAAGTGAATCTGAAGGTTCTACATGAGTGATGCCAGGGCGAAATGCTCCGGAACAGGGTAGAGCGAAGTCCAATGCTGGGAGGGTCGGGACAGCCAAGCCCGGCCCTCTGAAGGTCCTGCAGGCCCCAAGCTCACCCCCAAGCTCATGGAGCTGGAGGTGATCATGGCCAAAGGGGACCCCCACTATCACCCACACACTCCGCAACACCTGCACCCCCTAAAGCCTATGGGTTCCCCTAAAGCATCCCTCATGCCTCAGGAAATCGCTGATATCATGAGAGAAAAACAAGCACAAAAGGGCCCCCCAAGCTGGAGCGGCCCCGGCACTCACACTGCGGAGAACGGGAGGCACTGGGTGTCCGCGCGCTGCCACTTGTGCCCAGACAAAAAAATAGGTCTTCACAGTCCCTCTTCCAGGAAAGGCCACCGTTTCCTCCTCTACCACAAGACCAATGGTGGCCTGAGCCAGACAAGCACAACTGGAATAGAAAAAATATCTGAAGGACCCAGGCCTGGGATGCCACTTCCACATCTGTCGGGAACCTGAGCCTTAAAGAGCCATGGTCCAGAGGCAGAGACCCTTTTTGCCCACCCAGGTGAATGTGTGCTTCAAGGGGGATGGACTGGATAAAAGTGTGCAGAGGCAGCTGTGGAGAGTGGTGGGTCACACAATGGGGGGGCTGTGGATATGGAGACCCCTGTTGCTGTACTGGTCAGTCAAACAATGACCAAATGCTCTCACACACAGTCCATCAGGAAAAACGCAGCTGGGTTGATTCGAGGTAAAACAGGAAGGTTGGTACAATTCACCTGATGCTGAGTTTCTTGTGGAAGTAATCAAGATAGGGTGAAAGCAGTGACTGCAAATCCAGTACTGGAGATGCAGAGAGCAACTGGCCTAGCAGGAGCCCAGAGAGTTGGACAGACACTGGAATAGTGTTGGAGTACAAGGATCTTAGGTTTAGCAGGTTGCACCCACCACAGTGCTCCGGATTCACTCCCATTACTTTGTCTGTAACTACTTCTTTTTGCTCTCTTCCCCAACCAATTTGTAAGGTCTCATCCTTCTACGACACTGAACTTGTACTGTAAGTTAATATTGCCTTTCTCCTCTCCTTATGTCTTTTGATTATTTTAATGCAATGTCCCTTTTGTATAGATACAGGAAGATAATTAATATTACGCATTATAACTTAGGATTTAATTGGCCTTGAATATTATTCGCTCCTGGGCATCTGCTTTCTCAATTTAAGCCTCAGTTGTCCTCACTTCCTAGCACCCCAAGGGCAGGGTCCTGACGTGGGACTGGAAGGAACCAGGACAAGCCGGTAAGTATTGTGCTACCCTGGCATCATGATGGGCCCGGCCAAGGTGCCACGATTCTTAAATATAGGTTAAGAGTTTGATCATAGGCAAATGCTGTCATGATCCAAAAGTAACGATCAGACTAGGACCCTGCTGCTAAGAATAGGAAAGATATCTGGCCTGAGCACTGCAGTCCGAGATCAAGATGGCCCTAAGACAGCAATTCTGTGAACTTAAATTATTTCTTACTATGTTCATAAAAATGATTTATATTATGTATGCTTATATGTTGGTTGGACAAGGAGAGGAGAAACAGATCCAGGGAAATCTGTTCTAGGGTAGGTTGATCTGCTAAATGAGAATCTGTCCTAGAAGCAGCTTTCCCATGGGTCCTGACTAGCTTGGATGAGACTGAATATTTCTCCCCTTCAAACTGCTTCAGTAAATTCAGTATATTGTAACAGGCAGTTTCCCTTATCTCACAGGAACCTAGCTGGTCTTAGATATGCAGATCCCAGGTGCTAAGCCAGGCCTGATCTAGGGGATGCAGATGCCTGGCTCCAGGCAGGCAGATCTTGGAGATGTAGATTCCAAGCTCTAGCAGATTGGTCTTTGATGTGCTAATCAAAGTGCTTGTAGCTTGTAAAAGGTGAGGCAAGATTACTGGCCTGCTGATGTAAAGAAACAATGTATGGTTTGCCTCCTCAATGTTCTTTCTGTAACTCCTTTTGATAACATCACTATATTGTGCCCTTTAGAGGTACCATGATCTATATAATGGGATTTTTGGGGATCTCTCAGGGAGAGCGTGTGCTTGAGAACTCTTAAGGACTCCAAGACATACATCTCTTCCATGTAATAAATTGCTACTAAGACCAACGAGCTTGGCCCTCGTTTCCTTCCTCCGCCTGACCATTGCCATCGACCTCCCTGGAGTGGTAAAAACGAGTTGAGACTGGCAAAAGCGGGCGGCGGGAGAGATAGAACGCTGCCGTCCTTTTGCCCGTCATTTTTATGCAGAACAGGAGCAGAGGCTGATAAGAACATCAGAGAGCACTGTCTGGTCAATGCACTACCCCTTGAAAACACTGAACCAGTAGACTCTTGCCTACAAGGAAAACCGCAGGAGGCAGTTTCAAAAGCAAAATTTCAACTACAGAGTATGGGGCAAGAGGGTAGTACAGTGTCTTGGGCGCTTGCCTTGCACGTGGTCAATCTGGGTTCAACCCTCAGAATTCCAAATGGTCCCCTCAGCAACATCGAAGTGCAAAGCCGGGAGTAGGACCTGAGCACTGTCAGGTTGCACCAACAACAACATCATATATTCTGACCCTAAAAATGGAGGCTATGGGCAGCAAGCCAATTTGGTCACCTTGGAGCCTTTTTTTGTCCTTTAAGCAGAGCTGAATCCTTTTTATCATTCTGGTGACTACTACATTGATGGGACTTTGCTAATTCCAAATACAACATTTACTTTTTTTCTGTAATATTATTGAACTGATGGGGGGATCCAGGAATGTGTCCAACCTTGTGAGTAATCACAGGTAAATGGAATGCCCTGCTAGGATGTGGGGAGCTGACCCGTATTCCCAGCACATCTCAGGCATTTGATTCAAGGGCCCCTTCCATCCGCTCATATGTCTTTCTGCACACAGTAAAGTTCATTTAAACTGTTTCCAATAGGGGCCAAAGAGTAGGTATAGCTGATAGGACATTTGTCTTGCACCAGGTTTAACAAGACACTGGAGCACCGCCATAAATAATTCCTGAGTATTTCAGGGCACAACCCAAAAATACGGGAAAAACAAAGTTTAAAATTAATAAAAAAAACAGGATTGGAGCAATAGCACAGCGGATAGGGCATTTTCTTTGCATGCGGCCAACCCAGGTTCGATTCCTAGTATCCCATATGGTCCTCTGAGCACTGCCAGGAGTAATTCCTGAGTTCAGAACCAGGAATAAACCCAGGTGTATTGCCGGGTGTGACCCAAAAAGCAAAACAAATAAATAAATAACTCTCTTCATTGCACTCCATTAAAGAGCCTTGACAGGGCAATTTTCCTAAGATGGCATTTAAAAAATATTTATCCTTTACACTTACACAATGCTAACCAGTACCTGAACACAAGGGAGGCAGAGATGACATGGGGGAAGGAGCTGGTCACAAACGGCCCACCTTGATTCCAGCCAAGTACCCCATAATGTTGGAGTCCCCCAGGTATGGCTGCCTGAGCTGAGAGCAGGGAGTAGGGCTCAGCTGGGTGTGGCTCCGAAGAACATGAATCAGGAGGCCCCAAAGAACGAAGGCGCAGCTGTTTCTCTGCCATGATCCACCGAACCCAGGGCCTCAAAGTCAAGCTACAGGGCCTGGAGCAATAGTCCATGGGGAGGGCTTTTCCCTTGCAAGGGCCGGCCCAGTTTTAATCCCTGCCATCCCATATGGTACCGAGAAACCGCCAGGAGTAATTACTGATTGTAGAGGCAGGAGTAACCCCTGAGCATAGCTGGGTGTGATCCAAAAAGCAAAAAAAAAAAGTCAGGCCAGACTCACAGCAAAGAATGAGAAAGTGGTGAGCCTTGACAGCCCTGAGCAAAGGGGATTTTTTTTGCCTTTCAATTCACATTCCTCCAGCTTTCACCAGAAGATCCGAAAGTTACATGTTAACATACACATGAAGTTCAAATGCTGCATATACTTTCCCTTATAGACTGACATCACAGAAACTTTATTACACACTTCCAGGATTATTTCCTTCCTGACTGCACTTTTGTAGCACAGCATCCCATGGTCCAAACACAATAGGCTTTAACAAAGGGGCCTGTTTTGACATTGAACATTGATATCAGGGGATTGAGTTATCTAATATGAATTTTATGATGTCTCCTAAGACGAAAAAGAAGCACAAAGGCCTTCCCACATTCTTGACATATATAAGATTTCACTCCAGTGTGAACTGCCCTATGTACAGTAAGGCCTGAAGGCAGACGGAAGGCCTTCGCACATTCCTTACAAACAAAAGGTTTCTCTCCAGTATGAGTTTTCACATGACCAGTAAGGTTATAGAAAGAAACAAAGGCCTTCCCACACTCATTACAAACAAAAGGTCTCTCTCCAGTGTGAATTCTCACATGTCGAGTAAGGCCTGAGGATTCAACAAAGGCCTTCCCACATTCCTTACAAACATAAGGTCTCTTTCCAGTGTGAATTCTCATATGACAGGTAAGTCTTGAGGAATCAACAAATGCTTTACCACATACCTTATATCCATAAGGCTTCTCTCCATTGTGAATCCTCATATGCCGAGTAAGTTCTGAGGAATAAATATAGGCCTTCCCGCAATCCTTACATATATGAGGTCTCTCTTCAGTATGAGATTTCATATGCCCTCTAAGGGTTGATGATCGAGTGAAGGCCTTTCCACGTGCCTTATATTTATGAGGTTTCTCTCCAGTATGATTTTTCCCATAGAAAGGTGTGAGGAGCAAGCAAAGACCTTCCCACATTGCTGACACACATATGCTTTCTCTCCAGCATGGATTCTCCTATGTTTTAAGAGGTCTGAGGATTGAATGAAGGACATCACACAGTCCTTACATGTATGTGGTTTCCCTCCAGTGTGGATGTTCATGTCATCACAAAGGGGTGACGCTGGATTCAAACCATGCCCCTGCTGCTGACACTCCTGGGGATTCTGTCCATTGTGGGGTTTTAAGGGAACATCACGGTCCTGGGAACACGGGGAAGCTCCCCCACATTCGTTACTCTTGAACAGAGTCAATCCATGGTGACTTTGCTTGTGGACCTTTTGTTGTGAAGGACTCACTATAAACAGTGCTCCTCTCCCACATTCTAGGGATTGCCCCAATGTTGGGGTTTGTGTCTGTGGACCGAGAAGAACAGACTGTGTGAACCTTTTCCCAGGGGAGGAATTCTTCAGAGTGAGGTTGCTCTCTCCATTCTGATCACCCTCAGAGGCCATCTTGCATGTCTTGGAATCCCCGTATGGGTGAAGGCAAAAATGCACACTCGAGACTTTTTCACAGTGTGAAGGGTCAGAGACATTCCACTCGGGCTGGCTGCTTCCCTGTAGAACAGCAGAGGACTCCAATTATCGTTCTATGCCTTATAGTCTCCATGCCAAATGGAATTGATACCTGCAGATTGATTTCTAACATTTGCAAGACATCAATGCAATTCCCGACAAGTGGATGGCATTACCATGGACTAACCTAATGTTTCTGTAAGACACGTATGAAAAATTGATGAATGAGGAGCCGTTAATTTGTAAAATGTTTTTTTCAACTCAATAAACAAGTACAAATAACTCCCTCCACAGAAAATTGATGCACCATATTCAAGAGAAAAATAAAACACACTAAACTCTGGGTTCAGTTCTAGCTCAATGTGGAGTAGAGCCCTGGATGCATTTGTGAAGAAATGCTGCTTCACACTGCTGAGACTGACCACAAGCGCTATTGAAAATATCTCACCAAAGTCAAAATTCTTTTCAGGATCAATGACTTTTTCTGTTATGTATTTAGTTTTCATTAGGGGGCGGGGGTAGACCATGCAATGCTCAGGGATTATTCCCGGTAGGTCTCTGGGAAACACATGGAGCAATATGGATGGACCAGTTTAAAGACAAGTTTTTTTCACAAGTACCGTTTGTAGATACTTTCAATCAAATGAAAAAACACGGCATTTACATGAAACATATTACAATTTACTTTAGGTTTTGAGCAGAGATGTCAGCACCCAGTGAAGCTAAGGGTCCTCGACCTCAAGCATCATACTCTGAATTTCCTTCCGGCCATTTCCGGCCCTGCACTTTAAAAATAACATGCTGGTCCACTGACATTTTCACTTAGTGTAATAATATTGATTCCAAACTTGCAAATCTTACCGGCTCTCTCATACTCAGTGACTGAGTTCCAAAATCCTGAAGACATGCTTTGAGTTCTGAAACCAAACACAATACACAATGTAAGAATTCTTTGGATGTAACATCCTTAAGCAGGCAGTACAGTTTGAGGACATCTCTATGGTCCTCACAGTCCAAAGCATCCCACAGAAAAGGGAAGGTCCCTGGGGAGGATTGCTGTGAAAAGCTTGGCAAACCTAAAAGACATATTTTGGGTTTTTGTTTGTTGAACATACGCAGTGATGCTCAGGGAACTATGTGGGATGCTGGTTATTGAACCAGGTGGACAGTGTGCAGGACGAGCACATTTCCTGCATTACTATCACTTAGAACAAAATAGCTTTATTATGACCTCAATTATTAATTAAATAAAAAAGGCAAAAAATTTTTGAAGGTACAGCGACATTTATATGCTGTACTGAGAGGCTGGTAAGGAAAAGACAGGGAGATCAAGGAGAGATAATTTCATGGACTGGCAGAGGAGGAAAAATAATGTCAAAGCGCAGAAAGTAAAGTGCAAGATTATTCCATGATAGACTATCCATGGGAGCGAAGGGCAGCGTGAATGCAGCACAGATGCCTGGATCCAGGAACCCAAGTGTATCAGGGTTAGCAGGGAGTTTCACACGTGCGCAGGGCAACCACACACTGCCCAGGGCCTGAGCCAGAGAGGGTTCTCAGACATTCACCTGCACACATGCCTCTCCTTACCGGCCTCAGGGTTCCTCCTTCCAGCAAGGAGATCAGCGCAGGCTTCACCCCAGAATGCCCTGAACCTCACAGAGATGGAGCATGGATTAGTGACAAGGGAAACGTGACAAGAAAACCCCATGTGTCCATATAAAAATGGAGTCAACTACTGGAAAGGCATGAACAGAATCTGCATTTCTAAAATGCTCCAGAATTTGAGTTATTCAAGAGCTAAGATTCAGGTCTTAATTTAAGAGTGAAATATGGGGCCCCAGAAAACAACACAAACAGTATAGCCCGGGTCTTAAAGGGCCAACAAGGATTTGATCACAGCAGAGTACGTAGTATTTGTTTCTCTAGTTCGGGAACCTCACCTGGGGATGCTCAAGGCTTCAAACTGACTGTGTACTCATAAATCACCTTTGGTGGTTCCTGAGGATCACATGGGATGTTGAGGATAGAAAGCATGTCCTCAACTTGCAAGACAAGCACCGTGTCCGCTGTACTGTCACTCTAGGCAATGTACTAAGCCTGTGTGAACTGATGCCATAGTGCAGTAAACCCCAAAGCTTAACAAATCCAAAGATGGCCAAAGATGATCAAAGCCCCCAGCTGGTTTTAAAAATAAACGTAAAAGGATCCAGACAGACAGCACAGAATGTCAGGCACTGGCCTTGCTCAAGGTCAATTAAAGTTCGATTCTGACATTCAGTAGGGTCTGTCAAGCCATCAGCTGTGATCCCTGACTGTATAGTCCAGAGGCAACCTGAGTCCTTATGAACCGAGTACCACCTGAAGTCACGGAAAGCACTGAAATAGAGCAGCATCTTATGGGGTGAGACCCTAAGAAATAAATGAACTGTGTTGGAAGTGATATTACAGAAGGCAGGACTAAAACTGCAAACACATACAGAATTGATCTCCAACAGCACACAATGTCCCGGACCACAACCATGATGAATAACAATTTTCATCGATTTGCTTGAGCGGGCCCAGTCACGTCTCCATTGGAGACTTTGTTGTTACTGTGTTTGGCATATCGAATACATCATGGGTAGCTTGACAGGCTCTGCCATGTGGGCGAGATACTCTCGGTAGCTTGCCGGGCTCTCCGAGAGGGGCGGAGGAATCGAACTCGGGTCAGCCATGTTGGCTGTGTGCAAGGCAAACGCCCTACCGCTGTGCTATCTCAGCCAAAAATAATCCCTAAGTATTTGTAAGTATAACCCCAAAACAAAATCAAAACAAAATAAAAGGGAATGCCCTGCCACAGAGGCAGGGTGGGCTGGGGGGATGAGGGGTGGGAGGGATACTGGGATTAGTGGTGGTGGAGAATGGGCACTGGTGGAGGGACGGGCACTCAATCACTGTATAACTGAAACCCAAGCACAAAAATTTGTAAGTCTACAACTGTACCTCATGGTGTTTCACTAATAAAACTTAAAAAAAATAAAAAGAAAAAATAAAAATGAATATACTGAAGTTGTGGGCCTGGTGCAATAGTACCAGGATTAAGACAGCAACCTTTTAAGCTGCCAAGCATGTTCAATCCTCAGCACCCCATGGCCCCTGAGCACTCCCAGGAATGATCCCTCATCACAGAGACAAGAATATTCAAGTTGTGCCCCAAATAAAAGCAAAATCAAAACAAATACATAGAAATTATGTGTAGTACAAGAAGTCATCAGAGAACTCAGCAATGGGAGAAACCAGGAACTATTTAGAGGGACCTAAGTGATGTTTTAGCACATGGGGAGATTGCCATGCACTGGGCTAATCTGGATCGATCCCCGACACTCCAGATTCGTGCAAACCCACAGAGAATGATTCCTAGGCACAGAGCTTAGAGTAAGCCCCGAGCATCGCCAGGTGAGCACCAACAAGAAAACCAGGGAAGAAACTAGAGAAACAGCTACTGAATCGCTGTCCTCACCAGGACAGTCAGAGCTACTGTTGCACACACAATCACGGCCCAGCACAGGGAGCCCACATGCGTCTGTCCATGCAAGGTTGGCCCAGCACTGCTCTCAACAATGGCCAACAGGTGCTGGTAGGTCTTCAGCATCACATCCTTGTAGAGATTTCTTTGAGAGGCATCCAAGCATGTCCACTCCTCTGGGGTGAAGCTCACGGCCACGTCGGGGAAGGTCACCGTGTCCTGAGCCAGCATACAAAGGAAGGGGGCAGGAGTCAGGGTCTGTCCCCACCCTGTTTCCTGGGCTGTGAAGGCAGGACTCCAGGGCCCTAGAGGGTCTAAGGTGTGTCCCCTCGGGAGAAACCAGCATCCACCTGAACTCCTGGCAGAAAGGTCCCAACTTCTCTCTACGACAGCTGCATCTATGAAAATGTGAGGATGGTCTACTAGAAGGTTCCTGAAGGTGGCAGACTTGCTTCTGACCTCAGGGAATTTCACCACTGCTCCTATGAGCACTGCAGAGAGTAACAACTGAGCACACAATCATTAGGACCCAAATGAGTGACCCTGTTTTCAGCTAAAAACACTAAACATACACTCCCTGCATCACATAGCCTATGCTCTCGGGAAAAGGGGACATTCAATGTACAGTCACTGACTGAAAGCTGTGCATGCCCATATGAGCCTGTAGGACTCTGATCATGGTTCAGGCCACCCGAAATGCCTGTCAAAGTGTCTTAAGCCCAACACCTCTGACAGCACTGGAGATCCTTTGCTCTGTCTCCCTGGGACCAGCATATGCACAGAACTGCAAACAGAGCAGCCAATGAATGCTGGACTGTGTGATAGACCAGAAGAAGCTCTCCAGAGCGACAAGGACAAAATAGTGGAAACATATCCTGAGGCCTGAGTTACTGTACCTGCCAGGGCACAAACAGGGCCAGCGCACCCAGGAACCCATGATGCACATCAGGTAGAAATCCGGAGCATAGAGCTAAGAGGAAGCCCTGAGCATCTCCCCTGTGGCACAAAAATAAATACGAAAAGAAACAAAGCAGCATGACTGTGTAACAGGACAGTGGGTAGGGCTGGTGATCCCCACCATCCCATTGGATCCTCTAAGCACTGCCAGGTGCAATGCCAGAGTGCAGAGCCAAGAGTATAATCCCCAGAATCACTGTGTGTGGCTCCCAAAATAAAACAAAATATGCAGACATCAGCCTTTGATGCCCAGAACCCCATATGGTCCCTGGGACATGTCAGGAGTCATCCTTGAGCACCAGTAATCTTTGAGCTGTTGTGGTCCTAAAGCCAAATACAACGAAACTGACACAAACAGGGCCTCATACTAGAGAGCCAGGTGCTCTCACAAGGCGGCAGGATCCTTCCTTAGCAATCAGAGACAGACAGCTCAGGAAGCCTGACGCTCCTCTCACTGCATCACCTCATTTTGTCACTCCTACCTGGCATCGGTGTGTCCGATGGCACCTCACCATCTTCTCCTGCCTGTTTTTCCAGAGGATCAGAGACCTGGAGGAGTAGTCAGAATAGTGAGCACTGGACAGGAGCAAAATCCCCAAGTTATGACCAGCCACACCCTCAGGCATTGACTCACAGACCCGTCTGGGGGACACTGCTAGATGTTTCTTTCTCCCCAGGAGAAGAAAAATGGATTGGAATCTGTGCTGCCTTTTGTGACAAAAGTTCTGGCTTGACTACAAGAGACAAAAGTCGGCCCTGCCTTGGTCTGGGGACCCCTCCTGCATCCCACAGAAGGTTTTCAGAGGCCCAGCCAGGAAGGACTCTGAGGCCAGGAAATCCCATGCATCAGCGTAACCGTCTGGCCCCGTGAGAGAGCTACATTCTGGGCTATGATTGCCTGGGGAAGCCCCTCTCTTCTTTAAAAAAAAAAAAAAACGGGCTGGAGTGGTGGAACAGTGGGTAGGACAGTTTGCTTTGCAAGTGGTCGACTTGGGTTCGATTCCCAAGATGCCATATGGTCCCCTCAGCACCTCAGGAGTAATTCCTGAGAGCAGAACCAGGAGTAACCCCTTGCATCGCCGGGTGTCAACCAAAAATCAAATAAATAAATTTTTTTAAAAACTTTCTGCAGGGGCTGGAGCAATAGCACAGTGGGTAGGGTGTTTGCCTTGCACACGGCCAACCCGGATTCAATCCCCAGCATCCCACACGGTCCCCCAAGCACCGCCAGGAGTGCTTCCTGAGTACATAACCAGAAGTAACCACTGAGCATCAGCTGGGTGAGACCCAAAGAGCAAAAAAATAAAAAACTTTCTACAGACATACACTTTTACCAGCAGTACACAAACACATGAACACACAAGCGCGCACACGCACAACCTTTACCCCGCCCCCCCTACTCACCTCAAAAGCCAGCGGTCTGGGCAGGGCTTTGCAACTTGATGTGAGGAAGCAGATATTCCTATTCCAACGTACAGTAAACCTGTTAGGATGCTTGCGTTGCTGACACTCATCAATCCTCTTCATCCCAAGGACCCCAAAGCAATTCCAGGAATAATATGAGGCCAGAGCCAGAACAAGCCGTCAGGGTACCTCCGGGAATGCAGAGTTCCCCCTCCCCCCATTCCCCACATCAGAAATTGCTCCAAAAGTAAAGTATCATTGGCAAACCCCAGCGACCTGCAGATCCACCGCCCCGGCCTGACACACGAGGGCAGCCAGCGAAAAAGCTGGACAGCAACAGGGTCTCAAGCCTTTTGGGGGAAGGGGAGGGCAAGGCTCTGCCCCTCAAAGTGAATCTGGAGATTCTACAGCAGCGAAACTTGGGCAAGGTCCCAACATGGATCAGCTGGGAGGTTCGGGAAGGCTAAGGCCCCACCCTAGGCAGGTCCTGCACCCCAAGGCCCGCAGCTCCCGCGCTCAACCCCGCACTCACCCGCGGCTGCCACGATGCGGAGCTGAAGGCGACCGTGGCCACAACGACCCCCGTATCCCACTAGAGCCCCCTATGTACCTCCCAAAGCTCCGTGCCCCCCCAAAGACCCCATCATACCTTAGGAACCACTGGATATCGGGAAACAAGAAAAACAAATGCGAGAGCAACCCCTGAGCTGGCGCAGTACTGCGGCTCAGTGTGGAGACGGGGAGGCGCGGGGCGCTCACGGGAGGCCACCCCCGACCTGCAGCAAGACAAAATCGGCCTTCAGAGTCCTGCTTCCTCGCTGGGGCTCTACTCCGTCCTTTACCCACGTGAACAATAACTCTCTGACCCGTTTCCAGGAAGAGAAGCACTAGGAAGAACCCCCACTATGATGTCACTTCCGGTCCTGCAAGAAGCCTTAAAGGGCCAGACACCAGATGTGCAGAGAAACATTACCCTGTAATGTCACTTTAGGTCCTGCAAGCAGCCTTAAAGAGCCAGACTAAGTCTTCAGGGCAGTTCAGCTTGTCCTTCCCCATGGGGGTCTATCTTTTAAGCTGTAACAGTTTGCAGTAAGACCATGCATTTCTGCTTTGTAGAATGTCTCATTTGGATGTCAGGGGAGTTTTGCCACTTGCTCCCGGTCCATCCAAGTCCCACGACAGGACCCCGTCTTGGGGCATTAGGAACTACAGCAACTGAAGCCTAAGTCAAGTAATTACGACCAAGCAATTATGCCCAGGAGTAGATATGTTTCAGAGTAAATCAATTCCCAAAACCTTGGATTTATGGTCTTTCTGTGTTGAACCTAAGAACACTGATCTAAAGTAAAATATAAAACAGCTACAGGGGAAATAGAAAAGCAGATGCAAATACACAGCACTTCAAATACAAATCAGTACAAAGTTGAGAATTACCAGAAAGTTATGGCTTATCAGTAATCAAGAGTGACATGGGGAACTGAGACAATGAGAGGTAAAATACAAAGAAAAGGTTAAAGATAAACTTGAACTAAATTAGGGATGTTAGCAAGGATAGATAAGCTTCTCTGGGAGGAGGAAAACTGGCAATTCACAGATGAAGCCTAAAACACTTTGGGTTAAAATCTAACATCACAACAGCCTGGCCCTGTTTCCTTCTTCGATCCTCTGTCACCCTTCTTCGGCCAGGGTGGGGAGATGAATCATGGACATCAAATGCACTCCGCGCAGGCTACATTAATTGAAAACAACTCTCAGTACCTCAGCATAACAGTCGGGGGTAGCCTGATCAGGGAGAAATGAAGAGTCGGGGTGCAGCCCAGCTTGATTTTAGGGTACAGAAATTCTAAATGTTAGAAAAAACAATGTGGATTCAGAGAGGAAGTAACCTGGGAGGGGCACTTTCCTTGCTGAACCAACTCAATCCTCGGAATCTCATATGACCCCTACAGCACTGTATCACTGTAGCACTGTCATCCCGTTGTTCATCCATTTGCTCCAGTGGGTGCCAGTAACGTCTACATTGGTCCCAACCTTGAGATCTTAGCAGCCTCTCCTTACTCATCCTTCCCAACGTTGCCATATTGGAGGCTCTTTCAGGGACAGTGGAATGAGACCCATTATTGTTACTGTTTTTGGCATATCAAATATGCCACGGAGAGCTTGCCAGGCTCTGTCGTGCAGGTAGGATACTCCCAGTAGCTTGCCAGGCTCTCCAAGAGAGATGGAGAATGTATATTTTACCTATATTAAACATTTTAAATATATCATTTCATTTATATTAAATATATAAAATGTATTAAATAAACATATGAAATATATTAACCCTAAAGTACCAACGGCAATAATTTCACAGTGCTGTTCCTGGAGTAAGACTCGATCTTCCACAGATCTGCCCAAAATACAACCAAAAATAGCCCAAAAGCAAATTTTTATTTGCAAGCCACAACCATCCCTAGGCCTGCGTCCCCAGGATGGCCCTGGACATCAAGGCTACTACTGAACAGTAACGCAGGCCTACAGGGTCCTTTGCCTTTGTGGAGCTGATACTCTGTCCCTCAAAAATGAACAGACCTTTTATTTTTTTTGAGGCTCCACCTGGGATACGAAGGAGAAACTTCTGTCTCTGTGCTCAGGAATCCGTCCTGGTGGAGCTTGGAGATCGGACTTGGGTGGGCCACATGCAAAGCAAACGCCATAATCGTGGTGCTATCGCTCCAGTCCTCTAAGTAAATCTGGAGGTTCTAGAGCAATGATGTCGGGCCAAAGGATCCAGGACAGGGCCCAGCGAAGCCCAGTGTTGGGAGGTTCGGGACCGCCGACCCTTCCCCTCCCCTCTCTGTAACCACCACGCTCATAACCACGCCCACTTGCCACTGCCCATTTCCAGAGCTGGAGGTGACTGTGGCCACAGTGGACCCCCAGGATCACGCATTCACACCCTCCATCCGTGTGCAATGGTACAGCCCCCACTATACTCATCAAAGCTCCGTGTCCCCAAAAAGTCACCACCACGCCATAGAAATGACTGGAAGAGAAGCGCGAAAGTGCCACCCTAGCTGGTGTTGCCCCTCCATTCACAGTGACGAGATGGGGAGGCATGAGGCTCTAACAGGAGGCACTTGTGTCCTGCCACAAAAGAAGCCCTCACAGATCCCCTTCAACGCAGGACAGTCACTGCTCCTTTCATCCCCATGACAAATGGAGACCTGATTAAGTGTCTGAAGCAAGCACCCTAAAAGCCCTACTGTGATGTCACTTCCACTTCTGCAAGCAGCCTTAAAGGGCCAGACACCAGGTGCACAGGAAAGCACTAGAACAATGCAGGTAAATGTGTACTGCTGGCTGGGCCAGAGCGATTGCACAGTGGAAAGGACATTTGTCTTGCATGCAGCTGACCCAGGTTCAATCCCCGGCATCCTTTATAGTCCCCCAAGCACTGCCAGGAGTAATTCCTGAGTGCAGAACCAGGAGTAACCCCTGAGCATTGCTGGGTGTGACCCAAAAAGAAAACAAAAAGTGTACTGCAAGTGGAATGGGATCACATAAAGTAGTGGAGAGGTGCTGGTTAGAGTAATCGGTCACAAAGTGGGAGTCTGGAAGGAGAAGTCCCCCAGTCCTATATTAGCAGTGACTCTGTAGCCAGCCCTGGAGATGCAGAGACAAACTGATCTAGTAACAACCCTGAGAGCCAGAGAGACACTGGAACAGGAGCAAAGGCTTCTATCCCTTAACAACACAAGAGTAGTGGACACTTGCCTACAAGGAAAACTCTAGGAGGCAGTTTCAGAAACAAGATTTCAAACCAAGCCAGGGGCTGAAGTGAGATAGCATAATAGGCTGGGCATTTGCTTTGCATGCAGCTGACTTGGGTTCAATTCCCAGCATCCCATATGGTCCCCTGAGCACCAACAGGAGTAATTCCTGATTGCAAAACCAGGAGTAACCCCTATGCATCACCGGGTATGACCGAAAAAAAAAAAAAAGTACGTGGCCAGAAGGGTAGTGCAGTAGGTTGGGCCCCTGCCTTGAAATTGGTCAACCTGAATTCAGTCCCAGACATTCCCCAATGGTGGCATGAGAACCATCAGCAGAAACTCTTAAGAACTGTCAGGTTTCCCCCAAAACAAAAGTATATAAAACACAGAATATAGAACAACCCCCAGAAAGGAGGGGCTAACAGGCAGCAAACCACACTGGTCACTCTGCAGCCTCGCTTGGCCTTTTGCACATATCTACATTGTGTTTACAATTCTGGTGAATATTAGATTGTTAGGATTTTACTGCTTCCAAAGTAAAAATCTCAAAACATTTATCCTCAATGTTTGTGTAAATCCAATGGAAACCTGAATACAAGGAGTACAGATATGCTACAGCAAGTAAAGTGCTTCCTTGCACGCGGCTGACCTGGATACCAAATATGGACAGCACAGTGGGATGTGGCTCCCCGAATATAACACAGAATGGCCTGAAGAATGAAGGTTTGGCTGTCTATCTGAGGTCAAAAAGTTCTCCGCAGGATCGTGGTTAATATCTGCCATGATCCCCCACAAACCAGGCCCTCTGAGCCAAGCCAGAGTCACAGCAACAAATGAAACCATGGTGAGCCTTGACAATACTCAGCAAAATGCAATTTTTGTACCTATTTATTTTTTCCTTGCTTTTTGGGTCACACCTGGCGATGCACAGGGGTTACTCCTGGCTCTGCACTCAGGAATTACCCTTGCTGGTGCTCAGGGTACCATATTGGATGCTGGGAATTGAACCCGGGTCGGCCACGTGAAAGGCAAACGCCCTACCACTGTGCTATTACTCCAGCCCCCACCTATTTTTTAAAATTTTTATTAGTGAAACACCATGAAGTACAGTTGTAGACTTACAAATTTTTGTGCCTGGGTTTCAGTTATATGATGTTCGAGTACCCATCCTCCCACCAGTGCCCATTCTCGACCACCACTAATCCCAGTATCCCTCCCACCCCCCAAAGCCCCATCCCACCCTACCTCTGTGGCAGAGCATTCCCTTTTTTTCCTCTCTCTCATTCTGGGTGCTGTGGTTTGCAAAAGAGGCATTGAGTGGCAATCATGTTTGGTCTAGAGTCTACTCTCAGCATGCATCTCCCATCCTATAGCCCCCACCTATTTACATTTTATTTAATTCCTTCCATCTTGATTTATCACTAAGACTCATTACTTACCAGTTAACAGAATGTGAAATCCAAATGCCAGGACATTGTCATAGCCATGGTCCAGGTGATAATCAGCAAGTATCTTTCCCTTATGGTACTAATGTCACAGGAAGCTTTCACATGCACCAGGATTATTTCCTTCCGGACTGTACTTTTGTAGCGATCCACCACCCACTTGTCGAAACTAAAACTGTTTTACCTAAGGGCCATGTTCTGAACCTGGCCATTGTTAATAGGGAACTGATTGATTGAACATAACTTTTATATTTACTAAGGCTTGAGGGGAACATGAAAGCCTTCCTATATTCCTTACCCACAGGATTTTTTCCAGTATTAATTCTCTTATGCCTTTGAAGTCTGCAGGTGCCTTTAAATGATGGACTTTCCATGTTTTTACGTATGTCTGTGTGTATAGTTTCTTCCCAGTGTGAATTCTCCTACACATAGTAAGGCCTGCAGATCCAGTAAAGGCCTTTCCTTTCTGCACTCCTGGCATATATAAGGTTTCACTCTAAAATGAATTTTCATATGCGTAGTAAGGGCTGAGGACAAACTGAAGACCTTCCCGCATTCCTTACACTTATGAGGTTTCTCGCCAATGTGAATTTTCCCATTCAGAAAGTTATGGTAATTGATTGAAAACCATCCTACAGACATTACATATGTAAGGTCTCAATCCAGGATAAATGTTTTTATGCAAAGCAAAGCTCCCCACACCCTAATATATATTTTTTTCGAGTATGAATTTTCCTTTGTTTAATAAGGAGTTAAGGGGAAGTGAAGGCATTGCTAAAATCTTTACAAATATAAGGTTTATCTCCAGTACAATATTTTCTGTGCCTCAAGAGGCTTGCAGAATAAGCAAAGGCCTTGCCACACTCCTTACATATATATGGATTCACTGCAGTGTGGGTTTTCTTGTGCACAAAAAAGTTTGAGTAGAAAGTGAAGACACGGGCTGGAGCGATAGCACAGTGGGGAGGGCATTTGCCTTGCATGCAGCGGACCCGTGTTCTATTCCAACATCTCATATGGTCCCCTGAGCACCGACAGGAGTAACTCCTGAGTGAAGAGCCAGGAATGACCCAAAAAGGAAAAAAAAGTGAAGACCATCCCAAAGTCGGGACATGAATTTCATTCCTGTATAAACTTTCCTATGCTCAGAAAGAACCTGAGAAGAAATGAAAGGTATTCCCACCTACCTCACATATATAAGGGTTTACTCCGATACAAATTTTGTGAAAACTAGACTATAAGCAAAGGCCTTCCCACATTGCTCACGCATGTAAGTTATTTCTCCAGTGTGAGTTTTCCTGTGCACTCAGGCTTGTGGGAAAAGCATAGACTTCCCACTCAATACAAGCATATGGTTTCTCTCCAGTGTGACTTTTCCTGTGTACACTAAGGTATATGAGTCAGATAAAGGCCTTACATGCATATGGACTCTCCAGTATAAAATCTCCTGTGTACAAGGTATGAGGATCCATCGAAGGCCTTCCCACAGTCCTTACACTTAAGCGGTTTCTCTTCTATGCGGATATTCACATAGTCCCTCCGGGGTGATGCTGGACTCAAGAGTTTGTCCTCGGTGCTGACATTCCTGGGAATTCTGAGCACTGTGGGTTTCTAAGGGAATGTGATGGTGCTGAGTACATGTGAAGGCTCCCCCACATTCCTTAAACGTGGACAGGTTCAGTTCACAATGACTGCCTGTAGGCCTGTCAGTGTGAGAGACACACTATAAACAGTGTTTCTCTCCCACAGACCAGGGGCTGCCCCACTATGGAGGGGTTGTGTCCGCTGACTGAGCTGAACATCCAAGATCTTTTCCCAGGGGGAAGTTTTGTCAGAGTGAGCATACTCTCGCCATTTTCATCACCCTCAGAAGACAATGGACCTGTCTGAGCACCCCCGTGGGGATGAGGGCAAAATTGCTCACTTGAGCCTTTATCACATTGTGCAGAAAGAGACATTTCACCAGGGCTGGCTGCTTCCACGTAGAACACCAGAGAAGGATTCCAATTAATACTCTATGCCATGAGAAAAGAAATGTCAAGAAATGTCATGTCAAAAGAAATCAAACTCTTCAGGTAGGTAGCTGGGGAGGTATGAGACAATGAGTATCTTGGGGAAGTAATTAATCAAGATGGGGCTGAAAGCAACGACTCTGAAGCCAGCCTTCGGGATTCAGAGACGAACTGACCTCGTAGAAACTCAGAGAGCTGGAGACACTGGAACAGGAGCAAAGGCTGGTAAGAATATCAGAGGGCACACTCTGGCCAACGCTCTACCCCTTGACAACACACAAACAGTGGACTCTCAGCTACAAGGAAAACCCCAGGAGGCAGTTTCAGAAGCATGATGTCAAATTGAGAGGATCAGGCGAGTGGGTTGGGTGCTTGCCTTGCACGCAGTCAATCTGGGTTCAGTGTCCAGAATTCCAAATGGTCCCCTGAGCACCATCTAATAGATGGATGGAATTTTGCTGCATCCAAACATAAATGTTTCCTCTTTTTCTTCTAAGATTAGTGAAGTGACATGGGTGGGATCCAGGAATGTGACCAACCTTTTGAGTAATCACAGGTAAATGGAATGGCCTGCTGGTATGTGGGGAGCTTGGTAGCTGACCCATATTCCCGCTTGTAAAAGATTTCATCATAGATCCCCTTCCATCCTTTCAAATGACATTCTATCCACAGTAAAGTTCATCTAAACTGTCCCCAATTGACACTAGAGCAATTGTACATTGGGGAAGGGTATTGCTTGCACACAGCCGACCTGGGTTCAATCCCCGTGATCCTACAGAGTCTCCTGGAGCACCAACAGAAATAATACCCGGGTGCGGAGCCAGGAGGAACCCCTGTACATTATCAGGTAGGATTCAAATAGACAAAAAAAATTAAATAAAAAATATATTATTCCCCATTCTACCCCATTAAGAAACCTTGCCAGGGCCATTTTCCAAAGATGACACTTTGGAAAATATTTATCCTTTATGAATACACAAACATAACAATAACAGAGATGATACAGGGGATAAGGAGCTATTCACACACGGCCGACCTGGATACTAAACACAGTACCTCATAATGATCAAAAGTCCCCCAGGTATGGATGCCTGAACTCAGAGCCAGGAGTAGGGCCAGAGAACAAAAGTTTCTCCCAGTATGCTTTCTCTTATGCCTAGTAAGGTCTGGGAAATGAAGGCCTCCCACGAGTAAACCTAACCCTGGATTGTGCAGCCGTGAACACAACATCTCATTCCTCACACCACTCACTCTCCAAGAGTAGCATACCACATATGAAGTGGTTTTAAAGTAGAAGGCAACCAATCTTAGAGGGAAATATATTTTTACAGATATATACATGTGTGTGTGTGTATATATATATATACATATATATATATATATATAGAGAGAGAGAGAGATAAGCACACAAGACTCAAGCCTTAAAAACATATTAGTAATCGCTTTAAAAAAAGCTTAATGGCCTCTGGGTGAAGTACAACAATCTTTACACACTCTTCCCTAACCAAAGTTTTTTCGTGCATTTTCAGTGGTTTATTCATAAGAAACAATACAAAATAAATTATTTCAGTTCTGCTTTGGGGCAGGGGTTGGGGTACAGGATGGAAACAACCAAAATATGGTGGTGGGAAGGTGTAATGGTGGTGGGATTGGGGCTCGAATATTAAATGGAATCAAATATTGTGAACTACTTTATAAAAATAATGTAAAACTTAATTTTTTTTTTAAAAAAAGCAATGATGGGCTTTAACCAAAACATTAAACACAAAAATCCATAATCACTAGGGATGAGAAGGGGACACTCAATGCCCAGCAAGCAACTCAAAGTTCTGTGTGGACATTTGTACCTAGAGGACTCTGAACTCAAGTTCAGGGCTGCCCCAAATTCCTCTCAAAGCAGGCAAAAGTGACCTGACTCCCAACACTTCTGCCAGACCCAAAGATCCTCTGCTCCATCTCCCTAGTACAGGCGCATGCCCAGACTGCACAAAAAGCAGTGAGTGAACGTGAGAATGTGTGACTGAGCAGGTGAGGCTCTGCAGAGCACGAAGCACAAAACAGAGGAAACGCAGGTCCTGGGTCCCGAGTCATTGTAGCTGACAGGGCACATATGGGGCCATGTAGCCCGGGGGCTCTGATGCCTGTTAGGGATGAATCCAGAGCAGAGAGCAAGAAGAAGCCCTGAGCACCTCCAATATGGCACAAAAATAAATCTGAAAGAAGAGCGGATAGGGCTGGTGACCCTGGCATCCCATATGGTCCCCCAAGCACTTCCAGGGGCAATGCTGGAGCGCAGAGCAAGGAGAAACCCAAAGAATCACTAGGTGTGGTCTCCAGCCTACCCAAGAAGAACAAAGACAAATAATTCAGTCTTGGATCTGTGGCACCACACAGAGTAGGAGACCTGACAGGGGTGAATTTTGAGCACTGAGCTGGGAGTACTCCTCAGTGGAGTATGATCCAAACCAAATACAACAAAACAAATAAACAAGGACAAAAGCAGCCTCAAAAACAGTAGAGCCAGTGCTCCCTCCTGAAACAACTCCTGACAGTCAGCCCTGAAGGCCTAGGCACTCCTGTAACTGCCTCATATCATTTGTCTCTTTCCTCCTCCGTGTGGACGGTGTCTCCGACAGTGCAACATCATCTTTTCCTACCGATAATTCCCGAGAATCAGCACGAAGCTCCAATCAGCAGGAAGCAGGAATCAGAAGAAAGCAGGAAGCAAATATCTGTGAGCATGAGAGAGGTGCACAAACCCCAGAGTCCTGACCAGATGTTTCTGCTTTGGAGTCTGAAATTGCTCTCAGGGAGGGCAGGGCAAGCAGCTGACATGCTCTCCAATCTCAGGAGTCGTAGATCTACTTGAACTGAAAATGTTGATACCTAAACATTTTATAGTGCAACACAGAAGAATTAGGCCCAGAGTAACAGCATATTGGGGAGGGCACTTGCCTTGAACACAGCTGACTCTGGTTTAATCCCCCAGATCCCATAGGATCCCCCAAGACCACCTGGAGTGACTCCTGAGTGCAGAGTCAGGTTACTCCAGTACCCAGAGTACTGCTGGCTGTGGCCCCAAAACAAAAACACAGAAATTAAAAGTGTATTGTGTAATTAATCGGAATAAAGAACACAACTTTCTGGACTTTACCCAGCATAAAAGTATTTTTATGATGGCTACAGAGATAGCACAGATCACAAGGCGCTTGTCTGGCACACAGCTGACAAGGGTTCAGTCCCCATCACCCCACAGGATCCCCAAACCTAGAGCGATCAATGACAACAGCCAGGGGTAAAATCCGCCGGGTGTGGCCAACCAGAAATAAATTTAGGTGCCAGAGCTACAGTCTGGTAGGGTATAGGCCTTGTAAACAGCTGACCTGGGTTCAGTCCCTGCCACCACACTGGGCACCAAAAGCAGCAACCACAGGTTATGACCAGAAAAAACAGTTTTTGTTCATGAGTCAACATCCACCAGCCAGTTTTGGAGAATGCAGGTCAGACTTGGGTTTTGGAGCCACAGGTGGCAGATCTTTGGGCTCACCCAGGTGGTGCCTGAGGAATCCTGCGTTGTGCAGGAGATTGTACCATAGCAGGCTGCTTGCAAGGTCAGGGCCTGCACTCCTGGCCTATCACTGACCCCAAGAATTCAAAGTCTCCATAAGTACTGTGAACCTTATGAGAAGGATACAGGCAGGAAACAGGGATGAGGCCCAGCTGGTAGAGGTACTGGCAGGGCTGCTGGCACCTGAGGCCTCCCGGTGCACAGCTGAGCCAGAAGTACAAACTGCAATTTCAAAGGTTTGCAGGAGACAGACACTGCTGCAAGACCCACTGTGGCATGGCACAACCCTGATGCACCCTCTGGACCCACCCCCCAACACTGAGTTGTATTAAAGCTCTACATTTTGGGGCTGAGTGAAAGCATAGAAAAAAGAGCATTTGTTTTGAAGGCAGCCAACCTGGGTTCAATTCTGGGCATCCCTCATGGTTCCTGGCACCACTAGGAGTGCTTGCTGAATAGAGAGCCAGGAGGAATCCAGTGCATCGCTGGGTGTGACCCAAAAAGCAAAATTTAAAAAAAAGAAAAAGTAAAGAGAAGCTCCCAACTCCCTGTATTCCCAGAACCCACTGAATGCACAAGGAACAAGTGAAGATCAAAGGCTCTGCCAAATGCTTTTGAGCCCCAAGCACAAAAATGTGTCCTGCCCCTCCCCCCACCCACCCCATCACTGGCCCCCGGCTCTGGGCTCACTCCAGGCTGGTGCCGGGATTGAACCCGGGCGGCCGAGTTCCCCACTTATGCATCTTTCTAAGTTCTCCTCAGTAAAAACGACCTTGTTTCCCTCAAAATCAATTTTAAATACGATTTAAAAGCGGCTGCTTTCGGCAGCAGCTCTCGGTGCGACCTGGGTGAGGGGCCAGCACCCCGGGCCACTGCCACGGAGCGACCCCGCCGCCCACAAGACGGAGAACGCGGAAGTTCAGGCGCTCAGAGCGACCACTCGGGGGCTCCCTGGGAAACCGACCTTCCCGGCCCCCCCTACCCCCCTGGGTGCCCCCTCACCAGCTCCTCACCTTCCGCACCGAAGCCCGCCCGCCAGCACTTCCGCCCCAACTTCCAAAACTCGCAGGGAAACAGGAGCCGATGCTGTGACGTCATTGGCAGGGCGCCCAGAGCCTTAAAGGGCCAGGCTTCAAATATTCCTGACCAGGTACTTGCCTGGTCAGAAAGGTTCATTTTTCGCTGTTTCTGGGTTAGGATCAAGTGATCGGGACATCTGATGTTTGCCAGGTCTGGGATAGATGGAGAGTGACGGACTAGACAGTTAGCATGTCGATCAGAAGTCTTTGTTTTGACGAAGGAACTAAAATTCACATACTTTGCAAACAGCCACCCAGACCCCTCTGAGTCTCCACATTCATTTATATCACACTGAAAGTCCAGGTCTTGAGTAGCTTCAACTGTTTATTTTCACAATGATAGGAGAGATCTGGAAACTAAGTGAATCACGTGCCTCAGAGTCAGAGGTAGCCCAGAAGGGGAGTCAGGGACTGGTGATGACTGGGAAGACATTTGTGTACACAAAAATTCCTGTGTCTGTATCTGTGCGTGTTCAGAGCAAAGGGTGCTCTCCAGTTATTCCTTGAGAGCTATACGCAGCAACTCTTCAAACAGTGCTCAAACTCTACATAGCAGTGATTCTAAATGGATCAGGCAAATGAACAGAAAGTCCCTTAACTGCTGTGCAGCTAAATAGTCGTTTAATATTTTAGTACTTGATGATTTATTAAGCTACAATTCTTCAAAATTTGAAACAGTGAGCAAGAATAACTGTACAGTAGTTGTGCAGGAGAAAGCCTTTTTTTCAGACATGTTGATCTATTGATCTATTGTTTGGCTATGATGATTTGGTGCTTGTTACAGTAAGAAATTAATTTAGTTTACAAGTTTACGTTTTAGCAGAGTTATTCCATAAACATACTCAATTTCTTGTAACCATTACACTAGAGTGCCAGATAGTCACAGAGTGCAAATAGGCACAATAGGTTAGGGTCCCCCCAAAGTGAGATGGTAAATATCAGTAGCTGATTTCTTTGTGTATTTGCTTTTCTTTGTTTCGGTAACTATGCTTGCCTCACTATGCTTATATAAATTTATGGGGTACCAGGATGTGGGTCTGGTGAATTTAATTTTGTGGGTAATTATGAAAAGGACAGGTGCATCAGGATGGGCGTTTTTCTAACCAACAGGCTGTGCTTCTCTTGGGAGGCTTCTGCTTTGCCTAGCAAAACAGCCCGCAAGCTGGTGTGAACAAACACTCCAAATTTTGGAGTTCATTTGAGATTTGATGGTATGGGGACCCAACATTTTAAGTCCCTGGGATGTCTGTGGAGGGCCTTCAAAGGACCTGTTAGTGCGGGCGATCTTCTCTCTGGTTCTGAGAGTCAGCTCTGGGATGGTGTAGAAGGCTGGACACAGCACAATCTCCCCTATCCTCAACTTCCCCTATCTTCCCACTACCACACTGTCCTCCCATTGTTCATCGATTTGCTCAAGCAGGCCCAATAATGTCTCCATCGTGCGACTTGTTGTTACTGTCTTTGGCATATCTAATACGCCACGTGGAGCTTGCCAGGCTTTGCCGTGGGGGCGAGATACTCTCGGTAGCTTGCCAGGCTCTCCGAGAGGGGCAGACGAATCGAACTCAGGGCAGCCTCAAGGGCCACGTGCAAGGCAAACGCCCTACCCACTGTGCTATCGCTCCAGCCCAACTACTACACTATTCTGTTGGAAATATAGTTCTAAACATTTTAGGTTTAACACTGGTATGTCTATTCTCCCTTGTCACAGGGAGTTTAAGGTTTATTGGATTACACCCATCACAATGCTACCGAGGCACTCCCATTCCTCTGCTTATTGGAATAAACACTTTAGGTTTAACATTGATATATCCTTCCCCCCTTGCCACAGGGATCTTAGGTTTACGACAGTGCTCCTGAGGCACTCCCATTCTTCTGTGTTTCTCTGTAACTTCCTTCTCTGCGATTTCCTTTCCCAAATTGCCTGTCACCTTTTTCTCCTAATCAGACTCTGTTAATTTGTAAGGCCTGAATCCTCAGAAATCTGAGTGAAAAACTGCTTTTCTCTTCTCCTTTTGTACTTGACATAGTTAATTTAGAGCAATGTCCTTTTCGTATACACATAGGAAGATAGTTAATACTCTGTAACTTGGGAGTTAATTGACTCCAAATAATGCTTCATATCTGGGCATCTGATTTCTTAATCTAAGCCGCCTAGCACCCCAAAGGCAGTGTCACAATGAGGGACTGTATGGACCAGGGCTAGCTGTGAGGTACCCTGGCATCAAAATGGGCTAGACCAAAGCGCCATAAAAGCTAAGAGCATGGTCATGGACAAATTCTGTCATGATCCAAAAGTAACAACTAGATTGGTACCATGCTAGGGTTAAGAAAGACTAATCTGGCCTGAACACTGTATCTGAGGTCTATAGTAAGATGTCCCCAGCTTAATGTATCTATTACTGTGTCCATACAAAATGCCTAATTTTATTAAGGAGTAGAATTAAGATTAATGTTTATATGGTTCCTGGACTAAGGGAAGGAAAAACGCACCCATAGATGGCATTTCACCTTTAGGTGAATCTTTTTGCTGAAAGAGTTTGTCCTAGAAGAAGCTTCCTCTGAGAGAGGGACCATACATCCATTGATTGTATGACCTCGCCTATGTGTAATTGCTACCCCAACTCTCTCATGATTTGGGAGATAACTAAGGCTGTAAGAGTCAGCAAGGGAAAAAATCAAGAGATAATCCGAGAGGGAAAATCCAGGAGGAATGAAGGAGAATCAGAGGAGAACTGCGACGAGATTGGAAGAAACTGAAATTGATACCAACCAGCCTGGCCCTCATTGCCTCCGTCATCCACCCATGGCCACCAGCTGGCCAATGGTGGGGGAAGCAGCCCAAGACCATCAAATTCAGGGGGCGACGGGGGGCGGGGAGGATAGAAGAGAGAGAGAGGAGAGCGGGGGGTTCATATTCATTCATTTTTTGAATACACAACATGAACTGACAAACCAGTTCTTTGAAACAATTACCACTTGTTTTTGCTTTCAATAGAAGAAAAAAATTAAAGTACTTTATTGATATGAAAAAAATAATATAATTTCTTTCAGTTTCAATACCCAGTAAGGATAAGTGTCTTTTACTCCCAGGGTAAGTCTCTGGATTTCCTCCTTGTGATATGTATGTATCTATATATTTAATTTACTAAAGAGAAAAATCCCCAACTGCTAATAAAATTTTAGGATTAAAATTGATGAGCAAACAAACTTGCAATATCAATAGAGGTAGAAAACGCTGCCATCCCTTATGGTTCCTCAAGCACTGGCAGATGGAAATCCTTCGTACAGAACCAAAAATAACCTGAGAATCACTGGGTATGGCCCCTCCCCTTCAACATCTTTCAAAAGAAAAAAGAATCAAATAAGTCTAATGGCGTTGGATCCCTGGTACTCCATATGGTCAGTCCCCCAGTCCTGTCAGGAGTGATCCTTGAGCACCATTAATGTGGCCCATTCAAATCAACAACAAAAAAACAGAACAGTGGCTTCAAACAGAGACCTGATCAATCAGGCAGGAGCCGGATCCCCCGTCTCCTTCCTGAAACAATCAAAGTCTATCGGAGTGAGAAGCTTGTGCTACATGTCACTGCACTGCGTCATCTTCTCACTCTCCTGCCTGAAGATGGTGTGGCAGAGGCCATCTCTTCATCTCCTACCTGTTTTTCCTGTGGACCAACAGGAGGCTCCGTGCAAGGACCTGAGCCGTGGGCACCAGAGAGGAGCACAACCAGCCATGGCCCCCTCCTAACCATGTGCTGATTGGGGGATTAGAGTAAATCACGACCAGGATGGGTCCAGGTACAGAGGGTCAGAAGTCTCTGCATTGGAGTCAGAAAGGTAGTGAACAGCTGGATGTTTGGACACTGGCTCACAGAACCATCCATGGGGAGACAATGGCATATGTTCCTGTCTCTCAGGGGACAGAGAAGTGGGTTGTGACCCGGCTGCCTGTCTGGACAAGAGCAGTTGAGGTCTACAGGGGAGGAAACCGCATCGCTGCCCGAGCCCCGGGACTCTACCCTGGGAACCACACAGGAAGGTCCCTAAGGCCAGAGACTAACTCTGAGGCCAGGAGCTCCCGCACAGAAGCAGCCACTGCATGCCCCAGTAACCAAGGCACCATTATTGGCTCTTCTGTGGGAGCAGCCACAGGGAATCAGGGTGAACAAAACTTCAGCTGCCCTCTTGCAGAGTGGATGGAACATGGGCCTAGGCACTCGCTTCCAGACACCAAGGTTACTCCTGGGCACCTGTAGGCCCCCGAATGTCCCAGCTCTGACCCTCTGGACCTGGACCCATCCTGGTCATGATTTACTCTAATCCCCCAATCAGCACATGAGCCTCATCCAGCTCTTGCTCCTATTTTTGCAAGAATCACTCTGAAAACCATGTAAATAGTGTGTTGTATCGCAAAACTCTCCAAATAACCAGGGTGTTTACTATAACCATGATGTTTCGTGGGTCTAACAAATGGAATTTCTAGAGTGAGTCTACTTTTAAACCATGAATATTATATCTTGGGGCCTGGAGTGGTAATACAGCGGGTAAGACACTCACCTTGCACTTGGCTGACCCAGGTTCAATATAATAGAATATATATGGGCCCCTGACTTTTATAGGAAATGACCGCTGAGTTCAGAGGCAGGAATAAGCCAAGGACAATGAAGGGTATTTAACAAAAATACTTCAACTTCAAAAGGTTACTCTAATGAAACAAAACAACAACAATGAAAATTACTCAAGTGTGAATTCTGAGGCGCCCACACCAGGTCACCAGACGTAAAAAATAGTGAGTTGGTAGGTCACATGGTAACACGTTGGGTGTTCTTCTCTCCAAAGAAAGAAAGACACAGGGACCAAAACAACTGATGGTCAATGGGTAGTGCATAAAGGTAAAGGCCCTCCCGTTGATCATCGATTTGCTCGAGCGGGCCCAGTAACGTCTCCATTGGAGACTTTGTTGTTACTGTGTCTGGCATATCCAATACTCTCGGTAGCTTGCCGGGCTCTCCGAGAGGGGTGGAGGAATCGAACTCGGGTCGGCCATGTTGGCCGCGTGCAAGGCAGACGCCCTACCCGCTGTGCTATCGCTCCAACTCACAAATATTAAGAGCTTAGCATGAATGGTTTTTCTGTTTTGAAGCAAAGAACATTGCTCTATAGTGATAGATTATTGATTATACAGATTAGAGCAGAAAGAGAAATGCAAATAAGTGACTACAGATACAAAGTCCAGAGTCACCAGAAGGTTTGACTTTATGATTTAAGGATAGATTAGGAGTGCTCATAAGAGCACTATAACCTTCTCTGGGGGTAGCAAAAGTGGAAATTTACTGATCAAGCCTAAAACCCTTAGGGTACAGACAAATTCTAGAGTGAAACATTTAAAAGAGATCATTAAGCCACCTTATCTGTATTTTTCTATTCTGCAGAAATTCATGTTTTCTCATGAATACTACTCCTCTCTGTCATTGCTCTCACATCCTCTTTGTGTATATATGTGTGTGTGCATACACATGTTTCACTTTTAGACCACAACTGGCAGTGCTCAGGGATTATTGCAGCTCTGGGATCAGGGTTCAGTCCTAGTGGGGCTCAGGGACTATATGGATTACTGGACATAGAAAGACCTGGGTTGGCTGCTTGCAAGAAAAGTACCCTACTTGCTGTACTATTGCTCTGGCCCTTTCTAAGTGAATTATACACATCAGGAGTCACCCTGAACAAAGCTTCCCCAACAACACCCCCTCCCTGGAAATCAACTATTTTTCTTAAAATAGGAAAACAAAACTTTATCCCCAGTACTCACGACAGCTGGGGGTCGTCTGGTCAGGGAAGGATTACATGTGTGGGGTGCTTTGCAACTGGACCTTAAGATGGATAAATTCTTGACCTAGGGGAAAAAAACACAAAAGCTGGAACCAGAGACAGTAAATGGGTAGGGGACTTGCCTTGCATGCAGCCAACCGAGATCAATGCCCGCCATCCCTTTTGGTCCCCAAGTACCAGAAGCAGGAATTCGCGACTACAGAGCCAAAAGTAAACCCTGACCACCGCCAGATGTGGTACATGAGCCGAACAGAAATAATAATAATGAAAAAGTTTCATTTGCAAACCTCATCCACCTGTAAGGACAGAGACATTGGGTGGCCCCACCCCATCAGGGCAGTCAAACAAAAGACAGAGGGCAACTGGGTCTCCTGCTGCAGTGGGGCTGGGGCCCTGCCCTTCGAAGTGAATCTGAAGGTGCCACACTAAGATTGCCAGGGCCAAAGGCTCCGGACAGGGCCAAGCACATTCCGGTGCTGGCAGGTTCAGGAGAGCTAAGCCCCACCCTCTGTAGGTCCCACAGCCCCAGGTCCACTTGCTAATGACCCTTCCAGGAGCTGGAGGAGATCCTGGCCAAGGGGACCCCCCAGGATCACTTGTTCACACCTGCGACCCCTGCGCCTGGCACAGCTACCAGTGTACCACGCAAAGCCTCTGGGTCCCCTGAAAGCTTTTGCCTTACCTCACCTCAAGAACTGCCTAGACATACTGAACAGTGGAAAACAAGCCCGAAAGCGCCCCCCAAGCAGGCACAGACCCACCACTCAAAGTGCCAAGACGTGGGGCGCTCACCTGAGGCCACTTGCGTTCTGCCACAAAATCGGCCTCACAGTTACCCTGTCATGCCAGGCGCCAGTTCCTCCTCTACCCACGAGATCAATGGCAGCCAGAGCCAGGCAACCACAACTAGCACAGAAAGGATTTCTTAAGGGTCCGTCTATGACATCATTTCTGCTTTCGCCAGGATCCTTAAAGGGCCATGGTCCAGATGCAGAGACCCTCTTTGCCCACCCAGGTGAATCCGTGCTACAAGGGGGATGGAAAGGATAAAGGAGCGGAGAGGTAGCCGCTAGAGTGTTTGCTCATACAGTTGGGGCTGGGGATAAGGAGAGGACTCCTGATACTGCACTGGTCAGTCAAACATTGAAACAATGCTCTCACACACAGTCCATCAGGAAAAACACATGTGGGTTGATTCAAGATGAAACAGGCAGGTTGGTACAAGGCACCTGACATTGAGTTGCGTGAGGAAGTCATCAAGATGGGGTGAAAGTAGTGGAAATCCCAGCCT
The DNA here is from genome assembly GCF_029834395.1 of Sorex fumeus. Classification (NCBI taxonomy): domain Eukaryota; kingdom Metazoa; phylum Chordata; class Mammalia; order Eulipotyphla; family Soricidae; genus Sorex; species Sorex fumeus. Next base: position 1,116,112 of record NW_026606097.1, on the reverse strand, counting down.
TCTATGATCCTCAGATTCCTCGATGCAGCACAAAAAATTCCCTAGAGGCCCATCCAGAGGCCCCAGGAGTTCCTGAGTACCAGCACCCCTGCAGGCAGGCAGCAGTGCTGCCCCTGGGAACTACAGCCTGGAATGTGGTTCTGCAATGGGAAAATCCACTGGGACATAGGGTAGACAAACCTTCACACACTGTCTTGCAGGGTGGACAAGGACATGAGCCTATGCACTCTGTCCATGGGAACAAGGTCACTTCTGGGTCCAGATGAGCCTGAGGCACAGCCGTGCTCTGTCTCACTGGACCTGGGCCCATCTGAGTCCTGATTTACTCTAATCCTGCATCAGCACATCTGCGTGAGTCTCATCCTATGTTCACTCCTGTTGTGCAGGAATATATTTGAAAATGGTGCAATCACCAGGTTTATAGAAAATAAATCCAAATAACCAAGGCATTTATTAACTAAGAACCATAATATGAACTGTGCCTTACATTTGGAAGTTCTCAAGACTACTCATACTCTAAATATTCTATTTTGGGGGTGGAGTGGTCTTACACCCAGCTGACCCAAGTATGATACTTGGCCAACCTGGGCCCTAGCTTCAGTGATCCCTGAGCTGAGTCAGACGTAAGGGCAAAGCACTACAGGGAATGGCCAAAACTACAGCAACAAAAGGACAACTCTAAGGAAGTAAAGCAAACAAACAAACAAAAAATCATGTGCAAAGACAAACTAGTGAGGAACATTTAAATAGTAAAAGAGTGGGTTCTGAAATCTCTGTTTTCTGGCATTTCCTCAGTTTCCCAGAATCCTTATTATTCTCTTTTCTTACAATCACACGTTTCCTGTGTGTACAAGTGTGTATGTGTGTGTGTTTTTTCTTTGAGCCAGAACAAGCATTGCTCAGGGGGTATTCCTAACTCTGCACTCAGAGTTTCACACCTGTAAGCTATGGGGATCACTAGGATGAAGGGGACGGAACCCAAGTTGACTGTGTGCAAGGCAAGTATTTGCTGTACTTTCGCTGTGCCCCTTCCTACATAAATTTCTTCCAAAAATACCAGGCGTCCTGTAGAAAGTGCCCCCCACACACAAGTAAACAAGTATCTTCCTTCAAACAAAGTAAAAAAATTCAAAAAACAACAACAAAAATATTCACCCTCAGTATTTATCCCAATAGCCACGGGTCACCCGCTCACGAAGAGATGAAGAGTGGAGAGTGTTTTGCAACTTGACATGAGGGAGATGAAACTCGTGATCTGAAAAAAAAAACACCAATATTGTGGTTGGACAGACAATGAAGTCTGTAGGGCACTTGCCTTGACCCGGTAAATTCTCCGCGTACCTATGTGCCGCAGCAACACCAGCAGGAATCATACCAAATTCCAGAGCCAGAGGAAGCCCTGAGCATCTCTGGGGATGTCCCCTCCCCCCAATTCCCCCAAAGAACCCTCAAACCAAAAACAGCCCCAAGAGAACATGTTCACTGGCAAACCCCAGCCACCTACAGGTCCACTGCCCCCAAATGTCACGGACCAATAGGGCAGCAATGAAAATGACGAACAGCAAGGGGACCCTTGCCATCGGGGGATAAGGGGAGGCTGTGGCTCTGCCCTTCAAATCTGGAGGTTCTAAAGCTATGAGATTAGGGCCAAAACTTCAACATGGGACTGTCGGGAGGGTCAGGACAGAAAAGTCCCCCGGCCTGTGCAGTTCCCACACCCCTGTACTCAACCTCAAGCTCAGTCCCTCCCCCCACCCGCCCACCCACCGCTGCTCCATCACAGAGCTAGAGGCCATCGTGGCCTCAGCGGCCCCCCAGGACCACATACTCACACCCACAACATTGCGCCCCAGTACAGCGCACAGCAGGACCCCCAAACCGCCGCGTCCCCCTAAAGCCTCCAACACGTCTCAGGAACACCTGGATGTCGGGGAACAAGTGAGAAACCAGTGTGAAACCGTCCCCCACACTAGCGCGTCACTCACAGTGCAGAGACGGAGAGTCACCCCCATCCTGCTCCAAACTCGGCATTCGAGATCAGCTTCCAACCAGTTCCAGGCCGTCCTTCACCCACATAACAATAGTGGGACTGACTGAACCATCTCTGTCAGCAAGAACACAGGTACCCGGAAGGTCCTGTCTGTGACGTCACTTGTTTCCACCCACACCCTTAAAGGGCCAGGCTCCAGGTGCCGAGAGATCCTTGTGGGACACCCAGGGTATCCTGTGCTGCACGAGGCAGGGCTCATATAAAGGAGGGGGAGGCAACTGCTGGGGAGGCAAGAATGGTGTCTCATTAATTTTTAAAAGCTTTTGTTGATTCAAGAGGTCGTTCCTTTTATATTTGGTACTTATTTAGTCATTTTCCTCCTGGCTTCCATCACCAAGACTGTTATTTACAAATTAACATACATGTGAAGTTCAAATGCCAGGACACTGGCTTAACTATAGCCCTGGTGATAATCACCGAGTACCTTTCCCTTATAGGATGATGTCACGGGAAGCTTGTCATGTTGGATTCTTAGCTTCTTGGCTGCACTTTTATAGCCCCCCTAACCCTCCTGCTCCAAATAAAACTTGTCTTCCATAGGGGGATTGTTCTGAACTTGGGGATAGTTCTTCGGGGTCAACTCATCCCATGTGCATTTTACAATGACTGCAAAGGCTAGAGAGGCACACAAAGGCCTTCCAAAATTTACAAACATGAGTTTTTCCTCCAGTATGTATTTTCCTATGGATCATAAGAGTTGAGGGTTGAGTGAAGGCCTTCACACATTCCTGACATAAGAAAGAATTCTCTCCACTATGAATTTTCCTATACAAACTAAGGCTTGAATGTAGAGCAAAAGCCTTTTTAACATGCATGGGGTTTCTCTCTGGTATTAAATTTTCTGTTTAGTAAGACATCAACTTTGAATGAAGGCGTTCCCACAGTCCTTCCATATATAAGCTGTCTGCCATATGAATTTTTTCTGTGATCACTAAGGCTTGAGGACATAACGTAGGCCTTCCTGCTTGCCTTACATACATAAGGTTTCTTTCCAGTATGAATATTCTTATATACATAATAAGGAGTGAGATGTAAGTGAATGCCTTCCAACAGTCCTTACATATATACGGATTCTCTTCAGTGTGTGTTTTCCTGTGCTTAGTAAGTTCTGAGTACAAAGTATTGGTCTTCCCACAGTCCGTACATGAGTAAGGTTTCTCTCCTGCATAAATTTCTATGCACAGAAACCACTGAGAAGGAAATAAAGGTCTTCAAACATTCCTTATCCTTACATGAATAAGGTTTCTCTAAATGAATTTTCCTATGCATAGTAAGTCTTCCCATATTCCTTGGATGAATAGCGTTTCTCTCTTGTACGAATTCTCCTATGTATAATCAGGCATGAGGATTGATCTAAGTCTTCCCACATTCTTTACATGTCTACAGTTTCTCTCCTGTGTGGATATTCAGATGATCACACTTGTGTGGTGGCTCACTCAAATTTCATCAGTGCTGCTAACAGCCCTGGGACTTTTCCCATCTGAAGACTTCCTGCCTGTCTCAGAATCCCCACAGTGATGTAGGCACCACTGCTCACTCGAGACTGTCACAGTGCACAGGATCAGAGACATTCCACTGAGGCTGGTTGCTTCCCTGGAGAACAGCAGAGAAGGATTCCAATTATTTCTTGATTTCTTGAGTCTCCATGTCAAAAAAAGAAGTCGAACCCTGCAGGCTTGATGTCTAACATTTCCACCATGCAAATACAGTGATCGACACATATATGGCTTTTCCTGGAATGACGAAATATTTTTGCAAGAAGTTCATGCAAAATTGACAGAAGTGTTGTCATTAACGTGTGTCCATTTTTTTTCTCAACTTAATGAAGAACAATTAAGCGGAAATAATTTCTTTACATAAAAAGGAAGCACCAGTATCAAGCAAATAAAAGTACACCCAAGTCTGGGTTGGGTTGTAGTTCAGTATGGAGCTGGGGATGCATGTATGAAGACAAGGCTGAGTCCCAACAAAGTTGAGAATGCAGGGGCCATTGAAATCATCTAACCTAGTTGAATCAATGTCAGGGTCAATGAGGATTTTTTTTGTTTATGTTTATATGTGGGGACAGTGTTACATGAAACAGTGCTCATAGTGCTTTGCAACTGGCCCTTAGGAAGCAGAAATTCTTGGCCTAGAAAAAAAGACATAAAAGTTGGGACGAGAGACAGTAAAGCGGGTAAGGGAATTTGACTTGCACATTGCCACCCCAGATCAATCCCTGGCATCCCATATGATCCCCCAGTACCATCAACAGGAATTCCCAACTGCAGAGCCAAAAGTAAACCCTGAGCATCTCCAGATATGGTACACAAGCCAAACCAAAAAAATAATGAAGGGGCTAGAGCAATAGCAGAGCCAGCACAGCATTTGCCTTGCATGCGGCCGACCCAAATTTAATTTCCAGCATCCCATCTGGTCCTCTGCCCCTGGCAGCCCGCTGTCCCCCAACTCCTGCCCGGGCACCTGCCATTCTCCTATGTGGACGTAGACGGCGCCCGGTGAGCAGCGTGCAGCTGACCTTCCTGCCCCTCTGAGCCCAGCGCCCCACAGACCTTCCCCTGCCTGTGCCAGAACTTGGCTGCCTGGCTGGACGCGGCCGCGGGGGGCCAGGACCGCGTGCTGCACTTGGTGGGCTGTGGGCCAGGATCTGGGCCCCAACCAGATGGCTACGGCCGCGCTCCAGGCCCCCAGGACGGCTGCTGGGTCCCTGGAACCGATTGTGGGAACGCACAGGAGAGCCCCAGCGCCCAGGCGCCTTGCCCCTGGCCCGCCCTGTCCACACCCCTGCAGTTCCGGAAGGGCCAGGCTTGGACCCTGCTGGAATTCAGCGTCCCCAGGGACGGGTCCTGCAGCTTCTGGATGTGGCGGCCTCCAGCTCTGGACAGCCGGACCAGAAGTTCGGCTTCCAGCTGGGACCCGTCTGCTTCAGTGGCTGACAGTCTCCGGGGTCGCAGGAGGAGGGCATAGACAGGACAACCCCTCCCCCCCGGGGGGCGTTAATGGTGCTGAGGCCTCGAACAGCCCTATTTATCTTCTCCTGCAACTGCCTCAAGGTCAGACAAGAGGAATCTCCTTCCTTCTTCAGCCCCTGGGGGGACCCCAAACCTCTCCCCTCCTCACTTGGGGACTCAGCGGAAGTTTAGCTGGAAGTTTAGCACCCCTGCACCCCATACAAAGGACTTCCAGCTGGGAACTGATACAGACAACTCAAATCTGCCTCCCGTCCTATCCCCCCCCCCCAAATCTTGTGCTTCCGGACATCCTTGTTGACCACTCGATTCCCTCCTGTTCAAGGTAGACTGCTCGTTGGCTTCCTGAGACATTTGCAGGAGCCGGGCAGATGGGGGGGGGTCCCAGATTGTGGGAACCAAAATTGGACTCCAGAAGGAAGTGCAGCCCCCGGAGGAGCTGTGTGCCCCTCCATCTCAGCCCAACTCCAGACGCTGCCCCACCCCTGCCTCCAACCCCCTCCCCTGAATCATGTAGCCAGATCAGGAGGTGGAGTGGAGTGGGGTGGAGTGGGGGTGGGGGATGACCCAGGACCTCAGTGGTACTGCCTTCATTCTCGGGGATCCGTGTGTCAACAGGAGGCCGCCTCTGGTGAATTCAATTCGCTTACACCCGCCAAGTTCTGGAGGGAATGAGAGAACCCAGCATCTTCCGGCCCTGCCCAATCCCTACTGGGCCTTGTGTCAGAGAATAAACTGGTGAACTGTGTCCGGGTGTCCATGCTGCCTGGGGCCCACCCCACTCACTCTCTTTGTGGAGGCCCACCCAGACACTGCTCCAGAGCCAGCTGCCCGAGAAGAAACAGGATGACACAGGAGAGGCTGTGCCTTCCCGCAGTACGATGTCTCCAACCAACTCGGTTCTAAAGATCTCCAGACCCCAGGTACCCACATCACAGCACCCCACATTGCTGAGGGTGCCATCTTCCGTCCTGAGTTTTGGGGTTCCTATACAAATGAGAAGTCACATGTCTTCTGTTCTCCGTGGAGGAGGGTGGCAGGGCCCAGATTCAACTCCAGCATCTCCAGATGTCTGGGGTGAAGGAAACAGTCAACAGACAGACTGGATTTAGGTTAAGGAGAATTTTAATTAACACAGGAATAATAAGCCTAAGACCAGGCAATCTCCTTCCCTGGAAATTCTAAATGAATCACTTCTTCCAAGCAATTTTTTCTTTGCTTTTTGGGTCACACCCAGCAATGCTCAGGTGTTTACTCCAGGCTCTTCACTCAGAAATTACTCCTGGCAGTACTTGGGGGACCATATGGGATGTTGGGGATTGGACCCGGGTCGGGTCCATGCAAGGCAAACACCTCACCCACTGTACTATAACTCTGGCTCCAAGAATTCTTTTGGGGGGCCTGCTTTGGTGTGAGCGCACCAAGTTCTGGGGACCATTAAGTACCTGGTCGGCTACAGGAAGGGTGAGATTATTTTGTTGTTGTTCTGTTCACTTTGACAAGAAAAGTTCTGAGCCCACTTTGCTCTGCCTGTGGCCCAGCTCTTCAGAAAGGTTTCCAGTTATACTCAATCCCACGTGCCAGGCTCCTGACCTGACGGCGGCGCCCATCTCATCTTAATTCCAGGACCCCAGGTGTCCCCCAAGATGCCTGAAGAGAAGCAGTTTTGAGCGTCTGCCCTGCCCTCTTCACTCCTGACCTGACAGCGGCGCCCATCTCATCTTAATTCCAGGTCAGAACAGCTGCCGGCTCGCGACCCTGGGACCTCCATCTTTCCCTGCAGGACCCCAGGTGTCCCCCGAGATGCCTGAAGAGAAGCAGTTTTGAGCGTCTGCCCTGCCCTCTTCACTCCTGACCTGACTGTGGTGCCCATCTCATCCCAAACCCAGGGTTCTCCTCAAAATGGGCGTGGCCTCAAAAGTGGGCGTGGCTTAATTTCTGGCCGCAGGTTGTTTTCCCACGCTAAGGAACCTAGTCCCCAGGGAATCTAGTAACCCAACCTACTCAGCAATATGAAGAAACAAAGAAAATCTCCAACACAAGGGGAGAACAACGAAAACAATCTAGACCATTCCAACAATACAGCTCACCTAAGGGAACTCTCTGACATAGAATTCAGGTACGAAGTCATCAAGATGTTCAATAAACTCAATGAAACAGTCAGACAGACAGCCAGTAACACCACAGAAAAAATCGACAAATTACGCGAAGAAATGAGGGCAGAAATGTCACGATTAAAAGATTCCATAGATGAAACGAGAAATTCAGTTTCTTCTCTTAAAAATAGAATGACCACAGCTGAAGAGAGTATCAGTGACCTGGAAGATCAGCTGCAACAAGCCAACACGCAACAACAAACAGTGGCAAGGGACCTCAAAATGGCTCTACAGAGAATCAGAGTCCTAGCAGATGACTCCAAGAGGAACAATATTAGAATCATGGGACTACCTGAACCTCAGGGAAACAATCCCAACAAAAAAAAACACCGTCAAACAAATCATTGCTGAAAACTTCCCAGAGCTGCACAATGCAGCCATTCAGGTTCAAGGAGCCCGAAGGGTGCCAGCTAAAAGAGACCCCAACAAAAACACTCCAAGACATATCATACTTAGAATGATCGATACTGCCGATAGAGACACAATACTGCAAGCAGCAAGAGCAAAGAAGGAAATCACATACAAAGGAGCATCCCTTAGATTCACAGCAGACCTATCAGAGGAAACCCTACAAGCCCAAAGGCAGTGGCGAGATATAGTCAAAAAACTCACGGAAATGAATGCTTCCCCAAGAATACTCTACCCGGCTAAACTCTCCCTCAAAATCGAAGGAACAGTACACTATTTTATAGATAAACAGCAGCTCAGGAACTTCATAGACTCAAAACCAAACCTAAAGCAAGGCCTAAAGGGGCTACTATAAGAAAAGACAAACCCTACAACCACAACACACCCGCACAGAAACATGACACAAAACCCCATAACCATTCTCTCTCTCAATGTCAACGGTCTAAATTCACCAGTTAAGAGACACAGAGTGGCAAAATGGATACAGAGACAGAACTCAACATTCTGCTGCCTACAAGAAACTCACCTCAACAGCCAGAGCAAACACAGACTGAAAGTCAAAGGATGGAAAACAATCCTGCAAGCAAACAACTCCCTCAAAAAAGCTGGGGTGGCCATACTAGTATCCGACAACATTAATTTCACCTTGAAAAAGATTAGAAGGGACAGTGAAGGCTATTATCTCTTCATCAAGGGATACGTACAACAGGAAGAAATCACACTCTTAAATGTATACGCACCTAATGAGGGAACAGCTAAATATTTAAAACAACTGCTAACAGATTTTAAGGAGGACATCACTATCAACACAATAGTACTTGGAGACCTTAACATCGCCTTTTCATCTCTGGATAGATCAACAGGAACAAAACCCAGCAAGGAATTATTGGCTTTGAAAGAAGTAATAGAAGAGAAAGGGCTTATGGACTTATACAGGGCTTTACACCCCAAAAAGAAAGAATACACATTCTTCTCCAGCGCCCACGGAACATTTTCCAAAATAGACCATGTGCTAGGACACAAAACATACCTCAACAGAATCAAGAAGATAGAAATAGTATCAGCCATCTTTTCAGACCATGATGCACTGAGGATAGAAGTGAATCACACACAGACACGGAGAACCAAATCAAACACCTGGAAATTAAACAACTCGATGCTGAACAATGAGTGGGTCAGGAACGAAGTCAAGGATGAAATCAAAAGATACCTGGAAACAAATGAGAATGAAGACACAAACTACCAGAACTTATGGGATGCAGCGAAAGCTGTATTAAGGGGAAAATTTATAGCTCTGCAAGCCTATATTAAGTTGATAGAAACGATGCACATAAACAATTTGACCTCACAGCTCAAGACCTTAGAAAAGGATCAACAGAAAGAACCTAAATCAGGCAGAAGGAAAGAGATCATAAAACTTAGAGCAGAAATCAACGACATGGAAAACAAAGAAACAATCCGAAAGATCAATGAAACCAAGAGCTGGTTCTTCGAGAAAATAAATAAGATAGATAAACCACTAGCAACACTCACAAAGAAGCAGAGAGAGAGAACCCTAATAAATCGAATCAGAAATAAGAATGGGGATATCACAACAGAAACTAAAGAAATTCAAGAGATCATCAGAGACTACTTTGAAAGTCTGTATGCCACGAAACACGAGAACCTGGAAGAAATGGATAAATTCCTGGATTTCTACCATCTCCCAAAGCTGAATCAAGAAGATATAGAGTACCTGAATAGACCTATTCACATCAAGGAAATTGAAACTGTAATCAAAAGTCTTCCCAAAAACAAAAGCCCAGGCCCAGACGGATTTACTAGCGAATTTTTCCAAACATTTAAAGAGGACCTATTGCCAATTCTTCTCAAGCTTTTCCAGGAAATTGAAAAAACAGAAACTCTCCCAAAAAGCTACTATGAAGCCCATATCTCTCTAATACCAAAAGGAAACAAAGACACCACAAGAAAAGAAAACTACAGGCCAATATCCCTGATGAACACGAATGCGAAGATTCTCAACAAAATACTAGCCAATAGAATACAACAACTCATCAAAAAGATCATACATCATGACCAAGTGGGATTCATCCCAGGGATGCAAGGATGGTTCAACATTCGGAAATCAATCAACATAATCCATCATATCAACAAAAGAAAAGATAAAAATCATATGATCATATCAATAGACGCAGAGAAAGCTTTTGACAAGATCCAGCACCCATTCATGATGAAAAACCTTGCCAAAATGGGGATAGAGGGGACTTTCCTCAATATAGTTAAAGCCATCTACCACAAACCTACAGCAAACATCATCCTCAATGAGGAAAAACTGAGACCCTTCCCCCTAAGGTCAGGGACGAGACAAGGATGCCCACTCTCTCCACTACTGTTCAATATAGTACTGGAAGTACTTGCAATAGCGATTAGGCAAGAAAAAGATATTAAGGGCATCCAGATAGGGAAAGAAGAAATTAAGCTCTCACTATTCGCAGATGACATGATACTATACTTAGAGAACCCTAAAACCTCTACCAAGAAACTCCTAGAAACAATAGGCTTGTATAGTAAAGTGGCAGGCTATAAAATCAATACCCAAAATCCATGGAATTCCTATACGCAAATAGTGAAAGAGAAGCAAGTGACATCAAGAAAACAATCCCATTCACAATTGTGCCCCAGAAAATCAAGTATCTAGGAATCAGCTTAACTAAGGAAGTAAAGGACCTGTACAAAGAAAACTACAAAACGCTACTTCAGGAAATAAAAGAGGACACGAGGAAATGGAAAAATATCCTCTATTTATGGATCAGGAGAATATTGTCAAAATGGCAATACTTCCCAAAGCACTGTACAAATTCAATATGACCTCTATTACAATACCCATGACATTCTTCAAAGAAATGGAGCAAACACTCCTAAAATTTATATGGAACAATAAGCCCCCACGGATAGCTAAAATGATTCTTGGGAAAAAGAAAATGGGAGGAATCAACCTCCCTAACTTCAAACTCTACTACAAGGCAGTAATAATTAAAACAGCATGGTACTGGAACAAAAGCAGAGCTGCAGACCAAGGGAACAGAGTTGAATATACTGACATTTCCTCCCAAACATATAATCATCTAATTTTTGATAAGGGGGCAAGAAAAGTGAAATGGAGCAGGGAAAGCCTCTTCAACAAACTATGCTGGCAAAATTGGACGGCTACATGCAAAAAAGTGGGCTCAGATCTCTGCCTAACACCACGCACAAAAGTAAGATCAAAATGGATTTATGACCTCAACATCAGACCAGAATCCATAATGTTTATTGAAGACAAAGTCGGCAAAACTCTCCATGATATTGAAGCTAATGGTATCTTCAAAGATGTCACGCCACTGGCCGAGCAAGTGAAAACAGAGATAGACAAATGGGACTATCTTAAACTAAGAAGCTTCTGCACCTCAAAAGAAACATTGACCAAAATACAAAGACAGCCTACAGAATGGGAAAGGATATTCACCAAGTACACATCCGACAAGGGGTTGATATCAAGGATATACAAGGTACTGGTTAAACTCCACAAGAAGAAATCACCCAACCCCATCAAAAAATGGGGTGAGGAAATGAACAGAAACTTTCGCAAAGAAGAAATTCGAATGGCAAAAAGGCACATGAGAAAATGCTCTACATCACTAATCATCAGAGAGATGCAGATCAAAACAACAATGAGATATCATTTCACACCACAGAGACTGGCCCACATCCACAAGAACAAAAGCAACCGGTGCTGGCGCAGATGTGGCGAGAAAGGGACCCTCCTTCACTGCTGGTGGGAATGCCGGCTGATCCAACCCTTTTGGAAAACAGTATGGACGACTCTCAAAAAATTAGAATTTGATCTGCCATTTGACCCAGCTATAGCACTCCTGGGAATATATCCCAGAGAGGCAAAAAGGTATAGTCGAAGTGACATCTGAAATTGTTTGTTCATTGCAGCACTCTTTACAATAGCCAGAATCTGAAAAAAACCTGAGTGCCCAAGAACAGATGACTGGTTAAAGAAACTTTGGTACATTTACACAATGGAGTACTATGTAGCTGTTAGAAAAGATGAAGTTATGAAATTTACATACAAGTGGTACTACATGGAAAGTATCATGTTAAGCGAAATGAGTCAGAAAGAGCGGGATAGACACAGAAAGATTGCATTCATCTGGGGAACATAAAGCAACAAAAAGGGAGAGTAACACCCAGGAATGGCTGAGATTAGTACCAGGAATTTTGCTCCATGAATGGAAGGCCAGCCACAGGCTCTAGGTGAAAAGGAAGCTCAGATAGAGAAGAGAGTACCAAATGAAAGGTGTTGTGAGGGTCCTCCCAGGGTGGGAGAAGCATGCTAAAAGTAGTCGATAGATCAAACATGATTGCCACTCAAAGCCTCTCTTGCAAAACACAGTACCCAAAAGAAGAGAGAGAGAACAAGGGGGAATACCCTGCCACAGAGGCAGGATGGGACGGGGTGGGGGGGGGATGAGGGTGGGGGGGGATGCTGGGACCCATGGGGATGGATGACGGGCACTGGTGGAGGGATGAGCACTTGATCATTGTATAACTGAAACCCAAGCACAAAATGTGTAAGCCTATAACTGTACCTCATGGTTTTTCACTAATAAAAAAAGAAAAAAAATATACAGAAATTCCAAAAAAATAAATAAATAAAATAAGGTAACTTTAAAAAAAAAATCCCACGTGCCATCACCTCACATTCTGAGGGTGGCCCAACCCTCTTCTACAAAGAAGAGGGGTCAGGGATACAGCAAGATACAGCTCAGAACCCACCAAGTTGGGGTGGGGGAATCCGCCATCAAAAGACTGAGGCTGTTTTATTTGGTTTGTTCATGGTTTGGGGTTCGTCTCTATCGGGGAAGACCATCCTCTTCGACCGAGCGCGCAGCTACGGGAGGGACGCACATGGAGCGGTGAGGGAGGAAGGGGACACCCGCCTAGCCAGCCAGATCAGCCGAATCAACCCTGGCGATCAATGGGGTGACAGATGTCGCAGCCAGCTGGAGCGATAGCACAGCGGGTAGTGCGCCTGCCTTGCATGCAGCCAACATGGCCGACCCGAGTTCGATTCCTCCACCCCTCTCGGAGAGCCCGGCAAGCTACCGAGAGTATTCCATATGCCAGACACAGTAACAACAAAGTCTCCAATGGAGACGTTACTGGGCCCGCTTGAGCAAATCGATGATCAACGGGAGGGCCTTTACTTTACTTTACTTTACTTTACATGGTTTGGGGGCCACAAACCCAGCAATGTTCAGGGGTCCTCCTGGCTCTGCACCCAGGACCCACTCCTGCATGATGGTGGGACTGTACGAAGAGCAAAGAAAGAACCAGGGGCCTGTGACTGCAAGCCAAGAGCACTAACCGCTCTGCTCCCGCTGCAGCGAATAAGCGGCTTGAGTGATCCTTAATGACCCTATGCCTAACCTCTGAACTAATAAAAGGGCTGGAAATCTTAAGTGTGGGAACATCGGGCCGCGGCAGTTCCGAGAAACGCCACGAGATGGCGCTGTGGGCGTTTCCTTCCCTCCCCAGGCCCGTTCTCTAAGAATTTTCCACCCTTGGGTTGGTTTTAGTTTTAAAAATGGGGTAATTAAGGACCAAGCAAGCCGCTTTCTTGCTTTCTTTCATTGGTAACTTGGGTTCAATTCCAGCCTTCAGATCTTGGGAGGTACATAGCTGAATCTCCTCAGGGGTCGAGTGCGTTGCTCCAGCTTTGTTTCTGTACCACGAGGGGAGCAGAGGATTGAACCTGATGTGGAACGAGCAAGGCAAAGTTATTCTCCTTTTTTTTTTTGTTCTTTTCACTCTGAGCTAGAACCCGTCTGAAGCCCCTTTAGTATGTCTGTGACCAAGCTATTTAGAAATATTTCCTATTATGGGCAACCGACACCCCATCACCCCATGTTCTGAGAGTGCCCAAACCTCTTCTACAATGAAGAGGCAGTGTGAATACAGCAAGATACAGCTCAGAAAGCCCCATGTTGGGGCAAGAGAATCCTCCAATAAGGGACTGAGGCTGTTTTGTTTTTATTTGGTTCATTCACGGTTTGGGGGCCACAAGTTCAGTAATGCTCAGAGATTCTTCTGGTGCTGCACTCAGGACCCACTCCTGCATGATGGTGGGACTGTATGGAGACCCAAAGAAAGAACCAGGGGCCTGTGACTACAAGCCAAGAGTGTGCGTCAGTGCTTAGGAACGTCCTGTTTTTTAGGGCAGTCCTGGGTCTTGCAACATGGGTCTTGTGAGAGACATCCTGTTATCTGGTCTTGATGTCGGTGGGCCCCACGGGTGACTTATGTGAAGTGGGGAGGAGAAAGACAGCCACTTTCTCCTCACCCGCCTCTGCCACCCGGGACCCTGGGTAGGCTAGGACCGGTAAAGTCTGCAGTGAGTACCTGCTCGGCATGGGCCTGAGCCCCGCCAGCCCCACAAGGTGGCCGTCAAGCCACACCTGAAGTCCGCTTGATCTTCTCGGCACGGGAGTTAATCCCCGCCACCCGATTGCTCGGGGAGCCACGGACTCAAGCTGGGGCGAGAATTCGCTCTTTGCAGGAAAGGAGGGACCAGTCCCAAGCCTTACCCGAGGTTTCTGGGGTTCTTGTCTCGCTCGCAGAAAAGAATTTCAGGAGTAGACGAGCAGTGAAGTAACAGGTTTTATTTGGAGGCTTTTCGAGAGGGAGAGGAAGGGATGAGCAGATAAGCGGGGGAATGGAGAGGAAGAGAGAGAGAGTAACGCGTCCAGAGGGAACGCGGGCTTCTCCGAGGGTGGAGAGAGCGCCAAGTGGGCTCTCGAGCTGGTTCTTATAGATCCTTCTGACTCAGAATGTCCTGGAATCTCCTTGGGGCTGAGTCGCTGGAGTCAACCGGATTGAAAGGGGGTTCGAGAATCATCTGACTTGGAATGTCCTGGAATCTCCTTGGGGCTGGGTCGCTGGAGTTAACCGGATTGAAAGGGCGTTCGAGAATCATCTGACTTGGAATGTCCTGGAATCTCCTTGGGGCTGGGTCGCTGGAGTCAACCGGATTGAAAGGGGGGTTCTCGGAAAGGAGGAATTTCATGGGGAGGAGGCCCATATCTTCAGGGTCTGGGGATGGTCTTATCAAGTCCTTATTCTCTGTCTCCACAGGGTGGGTTGGTCCTAGAATTCTTCTATGAGACTTTGTTTCATTGCAGAGAGCTTTTCCCTATCTACCTGCCTACATTAGTCTGACCCCCACCCTTCGAGTACCTGTATCTGAATTCCTTGCTCCGGGGCAGAAAAACCAGTTATTCTGCAATGCTGGTTCCTGTAAAATGAAGCTAAATTAAATCTGGTGGTGGTCCATTTTGGGCCTCTCCCTCACAATACTCAGGCCACGTGGTGTTACAGAGGCCAACAAGACACTCCTTATTTAAACTATCTAGCTGGAGCTTCTTGCTATATTTCAATAAGCAACCCAAAGTAGAATATTTGGGAATCGATGTAGAATTTCCCGTGTCTCCTAAGTGTCAGCAATAACCTATGAGAACGAAGGAAAAAACCTAAAATAGGATGATTTCTTGGCAAACTTTTCTCCTGGTGATTTCTCCCAAGGGGCTTTGTCCTCATCTGCCTGAATTGCTGTGGTTCTAACGAGTTCCAGCGTGGACATGACCACAACTGCACGCTGGCCTATCCTGGTTCAGAAAATCACAAGTAAGGACATCTCCATCAGTGATCTGCCCAATAGTCCACACTACCACGGCTGGCGTGTGGAGCTGTATTTAGAGTGCCGTGGGCTTCTGAGAAACCTTGCTACTTTGAGGAGAGAAGAGAAAAAGCTGTTTGTTCTTAGCTTGCTACAGGTTCCATTGTTTCCAGCTGGCTGGCTTTCTTCCTCAAACTTCTTACCTGCCTTTTACAGGTTTTTTTTTTTTTGCCTTGAATTGCCTAGAGCTAAGCCTGCTGGCTGTCTCCATTAGCATTTGAATTGATCTTTAGTTGATCTTCAGTTTAGACTAAACTGGGTGGGGAAAGGATTTTCTGCCTAGGATTTGGTCTCTTGCCCTCCATTTTCCAGAACCTTCTTACTAGTCTGTTTTCCTCCCGTTCCTCTCATAGTGAAGGGTGCCTATGTGAAGTGTTTAGTATGGGGCAATTAAGGATCAAGCAAGCCGCTTCCACAGCTGCAGCGGTAGGAGAGCCTGTGGGTGCTTGTCTTTCACTTCAGTAAGCTGGGTTCGATTCCAGCCTTCAGATCTTTGTGGGATACATTGCTAAACCTCCTCGGGGGGTCAGTGGGTTGACCTAGTTTTGTTTATGAACCTTAAGGGGAGCAGACAATTAAACCTGGCCTGGAATGAGCAAGGCAACGTTATTTTCTTACATTTGTTTTTCTCTTAGCTCTGAGCAAGAAAAGTTTTGAACCCCCATTACAATGCCTGTGATGATCGAGCCCTTTGAATGTTTCCTGTTATAGGCTACCAAAACAACCCAACCCCCAATTTGGGTTGTTATGGGCAACCCAAATTTTCTAAGAGTAAAAAATGCTTAGAGATACGGGCCTGGAAGGGCCGGAAACTCCCCACAGCGCCATCTTGTGGCGTTTCGGCAGAAATGCCATAGCCCGACTTTCCTACGCTTAAGAATTCCAGCCCTTTTCTTTGTGTGAATGTTAAGTAAGGGGTCATTAAGGATCAAGCACACAACCTAGGGCCATGGATCGAAAACTGAACACTGAACCAGGAGGGCACTTGCCTTGTATTTGCGATCCGGGCTCTATCCCTGCACCCCAAACGTTCCCCTGAGCACCATCAGGAGTGATTCCTCAATGCAGGGTTAGGGATGATCCTGAATATCGCCGGTGCGGTCCCGAAACACAAACAAAAGCCTTTCACAGAGGATTCCTTCACGTCAAATTTGGGGTTGCTGAGCTGAGTCTTGCTTCCACCACCTTCCTCCATGGAAAGCCGTGAAGTTGTGCGGATGACCAGGACAGGAAGGAACCCTTAGCAAAAGGGGGCTTAGAGGGAGAGATTCTACTGCAGGCAAAGCACTTGCCATGCTGCTGGCTTCAGTCCTGACACCCGGGTCGCCCCATGCGAAGCAAGCGCCCTGGATACTCGGCTACCGCTGCACGGCGTGAGGCGGCCTGCTGGATCCTAGTGACCCGCAGGGTAACATGAAAGCGAACCCAAGGGCTGGAAATCTTTTGGCAGGGAAAGGTGCACAGCTCTTCCGTCAATGCACCGCGAGAGGGCGCTGTGGGGCGTCTCCGTCCCTCCCCTGGGACGTTTCTCTAAGAAATGTCATCCCTGATCCTGATCTGCCTCTAGAACCCGCTATAGCTCCCCAGGACCCTCAGAATTTCTGCAGGAATAAACTATTTCTGCACAGAGGAGCTGTATCCATAGCCTCCAGAGCTTACTGGCCAAGTTAGTGGCTCTGGCTTACTTTAGGGTGAGGGCGGTACACGGCTGCAAACTTTTTCTGGGCAGCTCAGGTGAGCCTATATGGTGCCTGAGACGGAACCCAGGGTGAACACAGAAGACGACTGTGCCTTCCCGCAGTACCATCTCTTCAAACCGACCTGTTCTTACAGGTCTCCAGCCTCATCATCCCACACGTCAGCACCCCACATGTCCGACAGCGTGTCTTCCTCCCTCCTAGGAGAACTTTGGGATTCATAAACAAATGGAAAACCCCAAGTACTCTTTTCCATAACGAGAACGGCAGAAGCCAGATTCAACTCCAACATCTCCAGACGTTTGGGGTGAAGGTACCTGCCATCAGAGGAACTTGGGGTGGGTTAGGAAAAACTTTTATTTAAAATGGTAATAATGAGCCTCGGCAGCCAATCTCCTTCCCTGGAAATTCTAAATATGCCAAATCTGCTGAGGATTTTTTTTTCTTTTTGGATCATATGCAGCGATGTACAGGGGTTACTGCTGGCTCTGCACTCAGGAATTACTTCTGGCGGTGCTCAGTGGACCGTATGTGCTGCTGGGAATTGAACCTGGGTCAGCCAGGTGCAAGGCAAACGTCCTAACCGCTATGCCATCACTCCAGCCCCACTGCTGAGGATTTTTAATTTTTTATGGGGGTTTGGTGTGGGCCCGAGAGGTTCTGGGGACCATTAGAAATGCCTAGGGTTGGACCTCATCTGCCACAAGTAAGGCAAGTTTTCATTTTTTTAAATTTAAATAAAGGGCTAGAGAGATAGCAAAGCAGGTAGGTCGTTTGCCTTGCACGCGGCCGACCCAGGTTCAATTCCCAGCATCCCATATGGTCCCCTGAGCACCGTCAGGAGTACTCCTGAGTGCAGAGCCAGGAGTAAACCCTGTGCATCGCCGGGTGTGACCCAAAAAGCAAAAAATAAATAAATAAATAAATAAAAATGTTATGTTCTCTCTCTGAGTAAGACAAGTTCTAAACCCCCTCTGTTTATTCTCTGGCTGAACTACTTCATAAACGTTTCTTTTGATTGTACACCCCACAACCTGACACCCCAAATTTCTGACGGTGTTCTCCCCCATTCTGTGATAATGCGAGTTGTGGAATCAAGATTCATCTCGGTACTCCACTAAGGTTGCTGAATCATCAGATCGATGCTACTCTGATTTCTTTCCTTTTTTATGTTTTGGGGGTCACAGTTAACGATGCTCAGGGGTGACTATTAGCTCTGTACTCAGGAATGACTCTTGGCACAATTAAGGGATCTTATAGGATACCGGCGAAGGTACCCAAGTCTGCAGAATGCAAGGCAAGTGCCCTAAGGGCTCTGTAACTGCTCCACGCCCCAGGCTGCATGCTTAATTCTTAATTACCCCACACCTAACATTGAAGCAAACCCAGGGTGGAAAATTCTTACAGAAACAGGCCTAGGGAGGGACGGAAACGCCCCCACAGCGCCATCTTGTGGCTTTAAGGCGGAACTGCCATTGCCCGAATTCCCCAACCTAAAGATTTCCAGCTGGGGGTCATTAAGAACCAAGCACGCAGCCTGGGATCATAGTGGGATAACAGTGGGGAAGGCCTTGCATCAGTTTGGAACTCTGGACCCCATATAGACACCAGCGACCGACAGGAATATTTAACAATTGGCGGGACCAACCCCTGAGCATTTCTCTGTGTGTCCCACCCCAACCAGATGTTTGCCGCTGTCCAGAGACCACCCCACATAATGACTGACCCCACAGAGTCTCTGACTTCTTAGTGTTCAGAATTTGCTATTCCTAGTGGAGTTTGAAGGAACATAAGGAAACATGATCTTCGTCCCCTCCCCACCCACCATACTGACTCTGGGCAACTGACACTGGGTTCTTTATTGGAGAGGGGGGTTGGGGGTCACATAACTGAAATAAACATAGCCTCATAAAGAAAGTATCGGGCGCTCCGACAAGGAGGCACAATACAGGATCCTTCCTGAAACAACTCAGAGACATTTGGCCCAAGAAGACTGAGCACTCCTGTCACTGCATCAACTTCTCTTCTCATTCTCCTCCTACCTAGGGATGGGGTGTCCGATGGCATGTCACCATCTTCTCCTGACTCTGATTTTCCCGAGGATCAGAGACCTGGAGGAGGAGTCAGAGCAGTGAGCACTGGAGAGGAGCACAACCCCCAGCCCTGAACAGCCCTCGGGCACTGGCTCTCAGACTCTCCTGGGCAACAATGCCTAATGCTTCTGTCTCCCCAGTATAAGCAAAATGGGTTGGCATCTGTCTTGCCTTTCACGACACAAGCTCTGGGCTTGGTTACAAAGGAGAAAATTCAGCCCTGGCTTGGCCTGAGGATTCCTCGCTGGGGCACACAGAAGGCTCTCACAGGTACAGCGAGGGGCTGACTCGGAGGCCAGATCATGTGTATCAGGGCCGCCTACAGGCTGGCAGCAGGGCTGCCCCACACAACCATAGCCCAGAATAGTGGCTCTATCACGGAGACAGCCCTTCTCCTCTTAAAAAAAACCCACTTTCTACACACACACATACACACTCACACACACCCTGTACCCCCAGTACTCACCTCAAAAAACAAGGGTCTAGACAGGGCTTTGCAACTTGATGTAAAGAAGGAGAAATTCCTGTTCCGACAGAAATTATTCTAAAACTAATAAGATTCTTGCGCTGTTGACACCAGTCAATCCCCTGCATCCCTATGAATCCCTATGGCCCACAGAGCACTACAGGAAAAACACTTGATCCAGGAGCCAGAGTAAGCCCTCAGGGTATCTTTGGGCATGCAGAGTCCCCCATTCCCCACACCAAAAATAGCCCCAAAAGGAAACTAAAATCCCTGTCACCTGCGGACCCACATTTCCTGATGGCCCCATCATACCAGGGAAGTCAGTGAAAAAGCCGGACGGTAACAGGGTCCCTTGGCATTGCGAGAGCTGCGACTCTGCATAAAGTAAATCTGGAGATTTTACAGCAGCGAGACAGGGGCCAAGGTCCCAATGTAGGCCAGCTGGAGGTCAGGATGGCCAAGCCCCTGCCCTTGGCAGGTCCCTCACTCCCAAGGCCCACAGCCCCTTTACTCAGTCCCGTACCCAGCCGCCGCTCCTCCATCGCAGAGCTGGAGGCGATTGTGGCCGCAGGAGCCCCCCAGGATCACTCACTCACATCCTCCTCCCTTGACCCCGTCTAAGATCCAGCGCACCTCAGAAACCACCTAGTTTCAGGGAACAAGTGAAAAAACAAGTGCAAAAGTGTCCCCCAAGCTGGCGAGGACCCGCAGCTCAGTGTGGAGATGGGGAACTGCCAGGCGCTCATGGGAGATTGTCCCCATTCTGCCACAAAGTTGGCCTTCAGAGTCCCACTTCCTCACAGGGGCCCTACTCTGACCTATACCCACGTGAACAGTGACACTGACCAGTTCCCAGGAATAGAAGCACCAGGAAGCGCCCATTGTGATATCACTTCTGTTTCCACAAGCAGTCTTAAAGAGCCAGCCTCCAGATGTGAAGAGAACCATTATGCCCAACCACGTGAATCTGTGGCTCAAGGAGGGTGGGCTCACATAAAGGGGTGGAGAGGCAGCTGCTGTACTGGCCGATCACACAGTGGAGGGCTAGTGACAGGTAAGAAGTCCTCCTGGGCAAACATGAGCCAATGCTCTCACACACAGTCCATCAGGAAAAAAGCAGAGGGGGTTTATTCAAAACAAAAGAGGCAGACAGGGAGCAGGTGGGGCATGGGACAATAAGTTTCTCCGGGAAATCATCCATCAAGGTGGGGAGAAAGCAGTGACTTGAAGCCATCACAAGAGCAGAGAGAAGCTAGCCTAGCAGCAGCCCAGAGTGCTTGAGAAATGGCGGAACAGGAGCAAAGGCTCGTAAGAACATCAGAGAACACTGTCCAGCCAATGGTCTATGATTGCCAACACGCAAGCAGTGAATACTCATCTACAAGGAAAACCCAGGAGGCAGTTTCCGAACCCTGAGTGGGGCGGGAGAGATAACACAGCAGGTAGGATGTTTGCCTTGCATGTGGCCTGCCTAGGTTTGATTCCCAGCAACCCATAGGGTCCCGTGAGCACTGCCAGGAGGAACTCCTGACTTCACAGACAGAAGTAATCCCTTTTTATTGCCAGGTGTGACCCAAAAAGCAAAAAAAACAAAAAAGTAGACACTGAGCAACTCTGGATGTGGTACACAAGCCAAATCAAAACAATGATACTGAAAAAGTGTCATTTGCAAAACCCAGCCTCTGGCAGGGATCAAGCCATCATGTGGTCCTGCCATTTCACAACAGTCAAAGGATGGACAACAACAGCGGGACTGGGACCCTGCCCTTTGAAGTGAATCTGAAGGTTCTACACGAGTGAGTGATGCCAGGGCCAGTGCTCTGAAACAGGGCAGAGCAAAGTCCCATGCTGGGAGGGTCGGGACAGCCAAGCCCTGCCCTCTGCAGGTCCCGCAGGCCCCAAGCTCAGCCCCTGCGCTCAGCCTCACACCCACCTGCTGCTGCCTATTCATGGAGCTGGAGGTGATGGTAGCGAAAGGGGACCTCCACGATCACCCATACACACCGCAACACCTGCACCCTCTAAAACCTCTGGGATTCCCTAAAGCATCCCTCACACCTCAGGAAATGGCTGATATCAGAAATGAGAGAAAAATAAACACAAAAGGAACTCCCCAGCTGGAGGGGCCCTGGCACTCACAGTGCAGAGAACGGGAGGCACTGGGCACTCACAAACCGCCACACGCGTCCTGACAAAAAATAGGTCTTCACAGTCCCCTTCCACGAAGGGCCGCCATTTCCTCCTCTACCACCAGACCAATGGTGGCCTGATCAGGCAACCAAAATGGGAAGAGAGAAAACATCTGAAGGTCCCTGGCCTGGGCCATCACTTCCACTACTGCCGGAACCTGAGCCTTAAAGGGCCCTGTTCCAGATGCAAAGACCCTTTTTGCCCACCCAGATGAATCTGTGCTTCAAGGGCATGGACTGGATAAAGGTGTGCAGAGGTGGATGTGGAGAGTGGTGGGTCACACAGTGGGAGGGTGGGGATAAGAAGACCCCTGATCCTGTACTGATCAGTCAAACAATGACCCAATGCTCTCACACACAGTCCATCAGGAACAATGCAGCTGGGATGATTCAAGGTAAAACAGGAAGGTTAATACAATTCACCGGATGCGGAGTTTCTTGGGGAAGTAATTAAGATGGGGTGAAAGTAGTGACTGCAAGGCCAGCCCTGGAGATGCAGAGAGGAACTGGCGTAGCAACAGCCCAGAGAGCTGGACAGACACTGGAAAAGGACGAGCGGCTGGTAAGAATATCAGAGAACACTGTCTGGTAAACACACTTCCGCTTGAAAACACCAAACCAGTGGACCTTGTCTACAAGTAAAACAATTTCAGAAGCATATTTTAAATCCACAGTATGGGGCAGGAGGGTAGTACAGTGGCTTGGGCGCTTGCGGCACTTGCCTCGCATGTGGTCAATCTGGGTTCAACCCTTAGAATTTCAAATGGTCTCCTAGGCCCATGGACGTGTAAAGCCAGGAGTAGGCCCTAAACACTGCCCATTTGCATGAACAACATCATATATTCTGACCCTAAAAATGGAGGCTAATGGGCAGCAAGCGATTTCGGTCACCTTGGAGCCTTTTTTGCCCTTTAAGCAGATCTGAATCCTTTTAATCATTCTGGTGACTACTACATTGAGGGGACTTTGCTAATTCTAAATACAACATTGAGGTTTCTCGGGAGTTCAAGATGCCGCTCTGCTTAACGTTCATTGATTTAAAGAAGGCCTTTGATTCTGTTGAGACGGAAGCGGTCATTGAAGCCCTAGCCAATCAGGGCATTCAAGCCCAATACATCAGGATCCTCCGTGAGCTGTATTGCGGATTCACTACCAGGATCTCACCATTCTACAAAGAAGTGATCGTTGATGTCAAGAGAGGGGTGCGGCAGGGTGATACCATTTCACCAAAACTCTTCAGTGCCACCCTCGAGAACATCATGCGACGACTGGAATGGGAAGGAATGGGAGTGAAGATAGATGGTCGGCAACTAAACCACCTCCGCTTTGCTGATGACATTGTTTTAATAACACCAAACATCAGCCAAGCAGCACAAATGCTGGCCGACTTTGACCGTGAGTGTGGAAAGGTCGGACTACAGCTGAATCTTACGAAGACAATGTTTATGAGAAACAGCCTTGTTCCTGACGCCCCATTCGCTCTCAATGGAACGACCATCTCCGAATGCAACAGCTATGTGTACCTAGGTCGAGAGGTCAACATGACAAATGACCTGGCACCCGAGCTGCGCAGGAGGAAGAGAGCGGCTTGGAACGCCTTCAAGAACGTCGAAGAAATAGCTAAGAGGACGAAGAACCTCCGGCTCCGGGCACATCTCTTTGATTCCACTGTTCTTCCTGCATTAACATATGCCTCAGAGACCTGGGCCCTACGCAAACAAGATGAGAACGCCATTCAGGTCTCCCAAAGAAGAATAGAAAGAGCTATGCTTGGAATATCACGTTTCACTCAAATGAGAGAACGAATCCGGAGTTCTGACATCCGTCGACGATCAAGGATCAGGGACGCTGTCTCATTTGCCAAGGTGTCGAAAATCAGATGGGCTGGTCACGTAATGAGATTTAAAGACGACCGTTGGACTAGAGCTGTTACTGATTGGATTCCACGGGATGTCAAGAGACCGCGTGGCCGCCCACCTACCAGATGGTCAGACTTCTTTGTCAAGGTCATGAACGATCGGTTTGAGGCCCTCCATGTTCCCGGAGCGAAGAGATGCCATTGGGCTACACTAGCACGCGACAGGGACAAATGGAGACGTTACTGGCGCCCGCTCGAGCAAATCGACGACTAACGGGAAGTTAAGTGATTAAGTGATTAAGTGAAATACAACACTTACTTTCTTCTGTAGTATTACTGAACTTGGGGGAGGATCCAGGAACTTGACCAACATTGTGAGTAATCATAGGTAAATGGAACGGCCTGCTGGCATGTGGGGAGCTGACCCATATTCCCAGCATTTGTCTCACATTTGGTTCAAGGGGCCACTTCCATCTTTCCATGTATTTATAAACACAGGAATGTTCATTTAAACTGTTTCAATAGGGGCCAAAGAGTAGGTACAACAGACAGGACATTTTCCTTGCACCAGGTATAACAGTGTTCCCGGAGTATCACCATGAGTGATCTCTGAGTATTTCAGAAAGTGACCCAAAAAGACGGGAAAAACAAAGTTTAAAATTTAAAAACAAACTGTCTTCACGGCACTCCATTAAACAACCTTGCCAGGGCCACTTAACTAAGACAACACTTTCTGAAACATTTATCCTTTATACTTACACAATGCTAACCAGTACCTCAATACATGGGAGGCAGAGATGGCATGGGGGAAGGAGCTGGTCATACGCAGCCCACTTGGAATCCAATGACAGTACCCCATAATGATCCTGAGTCCCCCAGGTAGTAATGACTGAGATGAGAGCGAGGAATAGGACTCAGCTGGTTCTGGCTCCAAAGAACATGAATCAGGAGGCCCTGAAGAATGAACGAAGGTGTGGCTGTTTCTCTGCTATAATCCCCAAAGCAAGGGCCTCAAAGCCAAGTCACAGGGGCTGGAGCGATAGTCAGGGGGAGGGCTTTTTCCTTGCATGGGGACAGTCAAGTTTCAATCCCTGCCATAAAATATGGTACCAAGAAACCACCAGGAGTAATTACTGATTGTAGAGGCAGGAGTAACCCCTGAGCATCGCTGGGCATGAATCAAAAAGCAAAAAGAAAGTCAAGCCAGAGTAACTGCAGAGAATGAGAGTGCTGAGCCTTGACATCCCTGAGCACAGGGGATTTTATTTGCCTTTTAATTCACATTCCTCCTGACTTTCACCAGAAAATCTAAAAAGTACATGTTAATATACACATAAAGTTTAAATGCCGAAACCCTGGCATAGACTTTCCCTTATAAACTGACATCACAAAGGGTTTGTTACACATTAAGGAATATTTCCTTCCTAGCTGCACTTTTGTAGCACAGCATCCCATGGTACAAAGAAAACAGACTTTATCAAAGGGGGCTGTTTTGACATTAAAAATTGTTATTAGGGCATTGAGATATGTAGTATGAATTTTCTCATGTCTGTTAAGACCAGAAAGAAACAGAAAGCCCTGCCCACATTCTTGACATATATAAGATTTCACACCTGTGTGAACTGCCCTATGTACATATAGACTGGAGGCCTGATGGAAGGCCTTTCCACATTCCTTACAAACAAAAGGTTTCTCTCCAGTGTGAATTCTCACATGCCCAGTAAGGGTTGAGGAACAAACAAAGCCCTTCCCACACTGCTTACAAACATAAGGTCTCTCTCCAGTGTGCTTTTTCATATGCCAAGTAAGGCTTGAGGATTCAACAAAGGCCTTCCCACATTCCTTACAAACATATGGTCTCTCTGCAGTGTGATTTCTCATATGGCGGGTAAGTTTTGATGATACAACAAAGGTCTTTCCACATACCTTACATCCATACGGCTTCTCTCCAGTGTGAATTCTCACATGATAAGTAAGGCCTGAGGGATAAAGAATGGCCTTCCCACATTCCTTACAAACATAAGGTCTCTCTGCAGTGTGAATTCTCATATGGCAGGTAAATCTTGATGATACAACAAAGGTCTTTCCACATATCTTACAGCCATAAGTCTTCTCCCCAGTGTGAATTCTCAAATGCCGAGTAAAGGACTGAGGATTTAACAAAGTTCTTCCCACACTCCTTACAATCAAAAGGTCTCTCTCCAGGGTGTTTTCTCATATGACAAGTAAGTTTTGAGGGATAACAAAAGGCCTTCCCACATTCCTTACATCCATAAGGCTTCTTTCCTTTGTGAATTCTTATATGGCGAGTAAGGTTTGAGGAATAAGAAAAGGCTTTCCCGCATTCCTTACATATATAAGGCCTCTCTTCAGTAGGAGTTTTCATAAGCCCAGTAAGGTTTGAGGATCGAGTGAAGGCCTTGGCACGTGCCTTATATTTATGACGTTTCTCTCCAGTATGAATTTTCCTGTGTCTAGAAAAGTGTGAATAGTAAGCAAAGAGCTTCCCACATTGCTCACACAAATATGCTTTCTCTCCAGTATGAATTCTACAATGTTTTAAGAGGTATAGGGTCTACTGAAGGACTTAGCACAGTCCTTATATGTATGTGGTTTTCCTCCAGTGTGGATGTTCATGTCATCACAAAGGGGTGACCCTGGATTCAAACCATGCCCTTGCTGCCGACACTCCTGGGGATTCTCTCCACTGTGGGTTTCTAAGGGAACATCATGGTCCTGGGAACACTGGGAAGCTCCCCCACATTCCTTACTCTTGGACAGCATTAATCGATGGTGACTGTGCTTGTGGGTCTTTTGGTGTGAAGGACTCACTATAAACAGTGCTCTTCTATCACACTCTAGGGACTGCCCCAATGCTGGGGTTTGTGTCCGTGGACCGAGAACAACAGACTCTGTGAACCTTTTCCCAGGGGAGGGATTCTTCAGAGTGAGGTTGCTCTCTCCATTCTGATCACCCTCAGAGGCCATTCTGCCTGCATTGGCATCCCCATGTGGCTGAGTGCACAAATGCACACTCGAGACTTTTTCACAGTGTGAAGGGTCAGAGACATTCCACTCGGGCTGACTGCTTCCCTGTAGAACAGAAGAGGATTCCAATTATCATTCTATGCCTTAAGAGTCTCCATGTTAAAGCAAATTTATACCTGCAGATTGGTTTCTAACATTTGCACCACACCAATGCAATTCCCGACAGGGGGATGGCATTACCATGAACTAACCTAATATTTCTGTAATATACACATGGAAAATTGATGAATGAGAGGCCATTAATTTGTTAAATATTTTTTTTCATCTCAATGAACAGGCAGGAATAACTCCCTCCACAGAAAACTGATGCACCAGATTCAAGAGAAAAATAAAACACACTAAACTCTGGTTTCAGTTCTAACTCACTATGGAGTAGAGTCTGGAAAGCATTTGTGAAGAAATGCTGCATCCCACACTGTTGAGACTGACCAGAGGGGGCATTGAAAACATCTCACCACAGGCCAATTCTTTTCAGTTTCAATGACTTTTTCTGTTCTGTATTTTTTTTTCATTTGGGGTATGGTACACCATGTAGTGTTCAGGGATTATTCCCGGTAGGTCTCTGGGAAACACATGGAGCAATGTGGATGTACCAGTTAAAAGACCAGATGTTTTCACAATTACCATTTTTAGATACTTTCGATCAAATGAAAAACCATGGCATTTACATGTAACATATTACAATTTTCTTTAGGTTTTGAGCAGAGTTGTCAGCACCCAGTGAAGATAAGGGTCCTCGACCTCAAGCATCATACTCTGAATTTCCTTCCGGACATTCTCGGCCCTGCACTTTAAATATAACATGCTGGTTCACTGACATTTTCCGTTAGTACTATAGGAATATTGATTCCAAACTTGCAAATCTTACCAGCTCACTCATACTCGGTGACTGAGTTCCCAAATCCTGAAGCCATGCTTTCAGTTCTGAAACCAAACACAATACACAATGTAAGAATTCTTCGAAGGAAACATCCTTAACCAGGCAGAAGACCTTGAGGAAATCTCTATGGTCCTCACAGTTGAAAGTATCCCACAGAAATGGGAAGTTCTCTGGGGAGCATTGCTGTGAAAAGCTTGGCAATCCTACAAGACATTTTTTTCTTCTTTGTTGAACATACACAGTTATGCTCAGGGAACTATATGGGATGCTGGTTATTGAAATAGGTGGTCAGTGTGCAGGACAAGCACATTTCATGCATTACTATCACTCAGAGCCAAAATAGCTATTATGGCCTCACTTATTAACTAAACAAAAGAGGCAAAATTTTTTTGAAGGTACAGCGACATTATTGGCTGTACAGACAGGCTGGGAAGGAAAAGACAGGGGGACCAAGGAGTGAGAATTTCATGGACTGGCAGAAGAGGAAAAATAATGTCAAAGCCAAGAAATTAAAGCGCAAGATTATTCCATGACAGACAATCCGTGGGAGCGAAGGGCAGCGTGAATAGAGCACAGATGCCAAGATCCAAGAACCTAAGGATATCGGGGTCAGCAGTGCGTTATACATGTGCTCAGGGCAGCCATACACTGCCCAGGGCCTGAGCCAGGGAGGGTTCTCAGACACTCACCTGCACGCATCACTCTCCTCCCCGGCCTCAGGGTTCCTCCTTCCAGCCAGGAGATCAATGCAGGCTTGACCCCAGAATGCCCTGAACCTCACAGAGATGGAGCATGGATTAGTGATACAGAAAATGTGACAAGCAAACCCCATGTCTCCCTATAAAAATGGAGTCAATTACTGGAAAGGCATGAACAGAATCTGTACTTCTAAAATGCTCCAGATTTGGAGTTATCCAACAGCTAAGATTCAGGTGTTAATTTAAGAGAATATGGGGCACCAGAAAACACCACAAATAGTTTATCCCTGGCATTGCAAATGGCAAACAGGTGGTTTGTTTTTCCAACGGGGCTTTGATCACAGCACAGTACGTAGTATTTTTTTTTATAGTTTGGGATCCTCACCTTGGGATGCTCAAGGCTTCTCTCTGACTGTGTACCCAGAATTCACCTTTGGTGGTGCTTGAGCATCACATGGGATGGTAAGGATAGAACACATGTCCAGATCTTGCAAGACTAGCACCATGACCGCTATACTATCACTCTAGGATCGGCATCACCTGCAATGTAATGAGCCTGTGTGAACCAATGCCTGAGTGCTGTAAACCCCAAAGCTTAACAAATCCAAAGACCCCAAATTAGTTATAAAAATCAACATAAAAGGATGCAGACTGACAGCACAGAAGGTCAGGCACTGGCCTTGCTCAAGGTCAATAAAAGTTCGATCCTGACTTTCAGTAGGGTCTCTCAAGCCATCAGCTTGATCCCTGACTATAGTTCAAAGGCAAACCCAGAGTCCTGATGAACCGAGAACCACTGTAAGTGACCACGAGCACTGAAACAGAGCAACATCTAATGGGGTGAGACCCTAAGAAATAAATGAACTATGTTGGGAGCAATATTACAGCAGGCAGGACACTAACATTTCAGACACATACAGAATTGATCCCCAGCAACACACAATGTCCCGGACCACAACCAGGATGAAAAACTGAATACTCAGCCAGAAATCACCTCTACCTATGTGTAAGTGTAACCCCAAAACCAAATCAAAACGTAATGAAAGGGAATGCCCTGCCACAGAGGCAGGGTGGACAGGAGGGATGTGGGGTGGGAGGGATACTGGAATTAGTGGTGGTGAAGAATGGGTACTGGTGGAGGGATGGGTACTCGATCACTGTATACCTGAAACCCAAGCACAAAAATGTGTAAGTATACAAATTTACGATAGGGTTTTCCCTAATAAAAATTTTTAAAAAATAAAATAAAATCTCTCGCTGTCCTGTTGTTCATCGATTTGCTCGAGTGGGCCCAGTAACGTCTCCATTGGAGACTTTGTTGTTACTGTGTTTGGCATATTGAATATGTCACGGGTAGCTTGCCAGGCTCTGCCTTGCGGGCGAGATACACTCGGTAGCTTGCCGAGCTCTCCAAGAGGGGCAGAGGAATCGAACTTGGACCGGCCATGTTGGCTGCATGCAAGGCAAATGCCCTACTGCTGTGCTATTACTCCAGCAGTGGGCCTGGAGCAATAGTACCAGGATTAAGACAGCAACTTTTTTAGCTGCCAAGCGTGTTCAATCCTCAGCACCCGATGGTCCCTGAGCACCCGCAGGAGTGATCCCTCAGCACAGAGACTAAAATATTCAAGAATAGTCAATATTGTTACCGAAATAAAAGCAAAACCAAAATTCATAAAAATTATGTGTAGTATAAGAAGTAATCAGATAACTCAGCAATTACAGGAACTAGGAACTATTTAGAGGGACCTAAGTGATGGTTTAGCGCATGGGGAGCTTGCCAAGCACGGGGCGAACCTGGGTCGATCCCTAACACTGCAAACTCACGCAAACCCACAGAGAGTGATTCCTATGGAGAGAGCTTAAAGTAAGCCCTGAACATCGACAGGGGAGCACCAACAAAATAACCAGAAAAAGAACTAGAGGAACAGCTACTGCATGGCTGTCCTCACCAGGACATTCACAGCTACTGTTGGACACACAGTCACAGCCTGGCACATGGAGCCCACACGGGTCTGTCCAGACAAGGTTGGGCCCGCACTGCTCTCACCAATGGCCGACAGGTGCTGGTAGGTCTCCAGCATCACGTCCCTGTAGAGCTTTCTCTGAGAGGTATCCAGGCATGTCCACTCCTCTGGGGTGAAGCTCACGGCCATGTCGGGGAAGGTCACCGTGTCCTGAGCCGACATACAAAGAGGGGCAGGAGTCAGGATCTGTCCCCACGCTGTTCCCTGGGCTGTGAAGCCAGGACCCCAGAGCCCTAGAGGGGCTCAGGGTCTGTCCCCTCGGGAGGAACCAGCTTCCACCTGAACTCCTGGCAGACGGGTCCCAACTTCTCTCTAAGACAGCTGCATCGATGAAAATATGAGGATGCTCTACTAGAAGGTTCCTGAAGGTGGCAGACTTGCTCCTGACCCCAGGGAATTCAACCACTGCTCCTATGAGCACTGCCGAGA
The DNA here is from genome assembly GCF_029834395.1 of Sorex fumeus. NCBI lineage: Eukaryota > Metazoa > Chordata > Mammalia > Eulipotyphla > Soricidae > Sorex > Sorex fumeus. Next base: position 1,085,361 of record NW_026606097.1, on the reverse strand, counting down.
GTAAAAACTGAGCACACAATCATTGTAACCAAATGAGTGACTCTGCTTTCAGCTCAAAACACTAAACATACGCCCCCTGCATCCCACAGTCCATGCTCTAGGGAGAAGGGGACACTCAATGTCCAGCTACCGACTGAAAGCTGTGCATGCACATATGAGCCTGTAGGAATCCTATCGTGGTTCAGGGACACCCCAAATGCCTCTCAAAGTGTCTTAAGCCCAACAGCTCTGTTGGCCCCAGTGATCCTTTTCTCTGTCTCCCTTGGACCAGCACATGCCCAGAACTGCAAACAGAGCAGCCAATGAATGCTGGACTGTGTGATAGAGCAGGAGAAGCTCTCCAGAGCGAGAAGGACAAAATAGTGGAAACACATATCCTGGGGCCTGAGTTACTCTAGCTGCCAGAGCATAAACAGGGCCAGCACACCCGGGGACCCATGATACACATCAGGTGGATAACCGGAGCACAGAGCCAAGAGGAAACCCTGAGCATCTCCCCTGTGGCACACAAATAAAATACGAAAAGAAACAAAGCAGCATGACTGTGTAACAGGACAGTGGGGTGGGGATAGTGGGTAGGGCTGGTGTTACCCGCCGTCCCATAGGGTCCCCTAAGCAGTGCCAGGTACAATGCCAGAGTGCAGAGCCAAGAGTATAATCCCCCAGAATCACTGCATGTGGCTCTGAAAACAAAACAAAATACCCAGACACCAGCCTTTGATGCCCAGAACCTCATATGGTCCTTAAGACATGTCAGGAGTCATCCTTGAGCACTAGTAATCTTTGAGCTGTTGTGGTCCAAAAGCCAAATACAACGAAACTGACACAAATGTGGCCTCATACTGCAGAGCCAGGTGCTCTCACAAGTCAGCAGGATCCTTCCTTAGCAATCAGAGACAGACAGCTCGGGAAGCCTGACGCTCCTCTCACTGCATCACCTCATTTTGTCACTCCTACCTGGCGTCGGTGTGTCCGATGGCACCTCACCATCTTCTCCTGCCTGTTTTTCCAGAGGATCAGAGACCTGGAGGATAAGTCAGAATTGTGAGCACTGGACAGGAGCAAAATCCCCAAGTTATGACCAGCCACAACCTGGGAGGGGGGGAGGCTCTGCACTTCAAAGTGAATCTGGAGACTCTACAGCAGCGAAATTTGGGCAAGGTCCCAACATGGCTTAGCCGGGCGGGTCGGGATGGCCAAGACCCCATCCTCTGCAGGTCCTGCACCCCAAAGCCCGCAGCCCCTGCACTCAACCTCGCGTCCACCTGCGGCTGCCCCAATGCGGAGCTTAAGGTGATCGTGGTTGCAGCGGCCCCCCTGGGTCACGCACTCACACCCGGCACCCCCACATCCCACTAGAGCCCCCACAAACCTCTCAAATCTCCGCGCACCCCAAAAGACTCCATCATACCATTGAACCACTGGATATCGGGGAACACAAGAAAAACAAGCACGAGAGGCCCCTTGAGCAGGCGTGGTCCCGTGACTCACAGCGTGAAGATGGGGAGGCACGGGGCGGTCAGGGAGGCAACCCCCGTCCTTCAACAAGACAAAATCAGCCTTCAAAGTCCCCTTCCTCACTGGGACCACACTTTGTAGTTCACCCACATGAACAAGGACTCTCTGACCCCGTTTCCAGGAAGAGAAGCACCAGGAAGGCCTCACTGTGATGTCACTTCCGGTGCTGCAAGCAGCCTTAAAGGGCCAAACTCCAGATGTGCAGAGAACCATTATCCCCACCCAGGTGAATCAGTGGCTTGAGGGGGATGGATTTGCATAAGGGAGTGTGGAGAGGCAGCTGCTGGAGTAGTTGGTCAGCGTGGGAGCTCGGGTAAGAAGTCCCCTGATGCTTTATTGGTCAGTCAAGTGTAGAGTCAATGTTCTCACACACAAGGCCATCAGGAAAACTAAAACAGGGTTGATCCGGGTAAAACAGGCAGGTAGGGAGTGGGTGGGGCACAGGACAGTGAGTTTACCAGGAAAGTAACAAATCAAGATGGGGGTAAAAGCGAGCCCTGAAGAGGAACTGGCACAACACAGACAGAGAGCAGCCACCTGAGAACTGGACAGAACCTCGAAGAGGAAGAAAGTCTGCGAAGGACATCTGAGAGCACTTTCTGTGTTAATGCTCTACCTCTGACAGCACACGAGCAATGGAAAGTCACTGGCAAGGAAAGTTCAATGGGGGGCTTCAGAAATACATTTCAAACCCAGAGTATGGACCAGTCGTGACCAGTACAGAGAGTTAACACTTGCACTGAACTTGGTCAACTTGAGTTCCATCCCTGGCACCCCAAATGGTTGCCTGAGCACCACCAGAAGTGTCATGCGTGCTTCCAAAATCAAAAATATTACTGAAAAAGCATAAGGACCCATCCTAGAATGCAGGTATATACTAAGCTTACAGTTAGCAAACTGTCCTGGTAAAAAGGCCTTACTTAGCCTTTTCAACAACGTAAATGATTTATAGTATCATATGAGTACTAGATTATTGGGATTTTTACTACTTCCCAAAACAAAAAGTTTCAGGATTTTCCCCCCCTCTAATATTAGTGAAGTGAGAAGTGCTCTTTTTTAACTTTTTTTTTTTTTTGCTTTTTGGGTCACACCTGGAATGCCCAGGTGTTACTCCTGGTTCATGCAGTCAGGAGTTACTCCTGGCGGTGCTTAGGGGACCATATGGGATGCTGGGAATCAAACCTGAGTCGGCCACATGCAAGACAAACGCCCTATACGCTGTGCTATCTCTACAGCCCCTATTTCATTTTTAAGTTTTTTTTTTAAGGTAGAATAATGACAGTGTTAAGAAAGCAAATCACAGGGTCATTCCATGACGGACTCCCCAGAGGCCAGGAAGGAGAGCCGTGTGTGCAGGTGAATGTCAGGGACCCTCACTGTCTCGGGCGCTGGGCAGTGTGTGGGTGCCCTGAGCTCATGTGAAATGTGCTGCTGACCCCTGGGGCCTCGGGCACCTGGATCCAGTCATCTGTGCCGTGCTCTCTTGCCTTTCACTACCTTGGACAGTCCATCATGAAATGACCTTTTGATTTTCTCTCGACTCTGGTGTTATTCTTCCTCAACTGTCAGTCCTCAGGGCTCCTCCTTCCCGCCAGGAGATGGCCGCAGGCTTCAACCTGGAATGCTCTTCTCCCAGAGACAGAGACATGGATTGGTGACAAGAAAAAGGTAACAAGAGAACCCCGTGTGTCCCTGACATAATGGGTCAAATTACTGAAAGGGCATGAACAGAATATCCACGCACAGCCTGTGTCACTGAATAGGCAAGGCACCCCAGATCAAGGAAAAAATCTCGGAAACATGTCACTTGTGTCTGAATCATGGCACCTGCCAGGGTGCGTACAAGGCTACCACACCCTGGTGGTCCTGATGCCTGTCAGGGGTGAATCTGCAGCACAGAGCCAAGAGGACATCCTAAGCACTCCACTACAGCACAAAAAATACGAAAGAAAACAAAACAGCAGGCTGGAGTAACAGGACAGTGGGTAGGGTTGGTAATCCCCAACGTCGCATATGTCCTCCCAGGTCCGGCCAGGTGCAATGCAAGGGTGTACAATCAGGAGTAACCCGAGAATCACTGGGTATGGCCCGTCCCCATCAGCACCCTCCAAAACAAAACAAGGCAAGATCAGCCTGGGATTGCTGGCTCGGTTCCCTAGTAATCGCTTATAAAAAGGCTTAATGGCCTCTGGGTGAAGTGCAACAATCTTTACACACTCTCCTCTAACAAAAGTTTTTGGAGCATTTTCAGTGGTTTATTCAAAAGAAAAAATACAAAATAAATTATTTCAGTTCTGCTTTGGAGCAGGGGTTGGGGTACAGGATGGAAACATCCAAAATATCGTGGTGGGAAGGTGTAATGGTGGTGGGATTGGGGCTCGAATATTAAATGTAATCAAATATTGTGAATTACTTTATAAAAATAATGTAAAATTTAAAAAAAATTAAAGAAGCAATGATGGGCTTGGACCAAAATACTGAACACAAAAAACTCGACCCCGAGGGCCCATAATGACTAGGGATGAGAGGGGGACACTCAATGTCCAGTGAGCAACTCGGAGTTGTGTGTGGACATTTGTGCCTAGAGGACTCTGAACCCAAGTTCAGGGCTGCCCCAAATTCCTCTCAAAGCAGGCAAAAGTGACCTGACCCCCAACATTTCTGCCATCCCCAAAGATCCTCTGCTCCATCTCCCTGGTACTGGCACATGCCCAAAACGGCACACAAAGCAGCGAGTGAACATGAGACTGCGGTGCTGAGCAGGTGAGGCTCTCCAGAGCGGGAAGGACAAAACAGAAGAAACGCATGTCCGGGTTCCTGAGTCACTGTAGCTGATAGGGCACATATGGGGCCATGTGGCCTGGGTGCTCTTATGCCCTTTAGGGGTGAATCCAGAGCAGAGAGAAAGAGGAAGTCCTAAGCACCTCCACCGTGGCACAAAAATAAATCTGAATGAAGAGTGGATAGGGTTGGGTGATCCTGGCGTTCCACATGGTCCCCCAAGCACTGTCAGGGGCAATGCTGGAGCACAGAGCAAGGAGAAATCCCAAGAATCACTAGGTGTGGTCCCCAACCTTCCCAAATAGAACAAAGTCAAAGAAGTCAGTCTTGGATCTGCGGCACCAGAGTACGAGTCCTGGCAGAAGTATAACTTGAGCAGTGAGCTTGGAGTACTCCTCAGTGGAGTATGATTCAAACCCAAATACAAGAAAACAAATAAACAAGGACAAAAGCAGCCTCAAAAACAGTAGATCCAGTGCTCCCTCCTGAAAAAACTCTAGAGACAGTCAGCTCTGAAGGCCTATGCACTCCTGTCACTGCATCATATAATCTTATCACTTTCCTTCTCCCTGTGGACGGTGTGTCAGACAGGAAAACATCATCTTCTCCCACCTATAATTCCCGATAATCAGCAGGAAGCTCCACGCAAAGGTCTGTGAGCATGAGAGTGTTGCACAAACCCCAGATTCCTGACCAGAAGTTTCTGCTTTGGAGTCTGAAATTGCTCTCAGGGAGGGCAAGGCAAGCACCTGACCTGCTCTCCTAATCTCACGGGCCGTAGTTCCACTTGAACTGAAAATGTTTTGATATCTAAACATATAGTGCAACAGAGAAGAATTAGGCCCCGGGCCAGAGCAACAGCATATTGGGGAGGGCACTTGCCTTGAAGGCAGCTGACTCTGGTTTAATCCCAAACATCCCATAGGATCCCCCAAGCCCACCTGGAGTGACTCCTGAATGCAGAGTCAGGTTAGTCCAGTACCCAGAGCACTGCTGGCTGTGGCCCCAAAACAAAAACACACAAGTAAAAAGTGAATTGTGTAGTTAATCGGAAAAAAGAACACAACTTTCTGGACTTTTCCCAGCATAAAAGCATTTTTATGATGGCTACAGAGATAGCACAGATCAGGAGGTGCTTGTCTGGCACAAAGCTGACAAGGGTTGAATCCCCATCACCCCACAGATCCCCAAACCTAGAGCGATCAATGACAACAGAGCCAGGGGTAAACTCCACTAGGCGTGGCCAACCAAAACTAAATTTAGGTGTCAGAACTATAGTCTGGTAGGGAATAGGCCTTGTATACAGCTGACCTGTGTTCAGTCCCTGGCACCACACTGGGTATCAAAAGCAGCAACCACAGGGTATGGCCAGAAAAAAAAGTTTTTGTTTATGAGTCAACCTCCATCAGCCAGTTTTGGAGAATGCAGGTCAGAGTTGGGTTTTGGAGCCACAGGTGGCAGATCTTTGGGCTCACCCAGGTGGTACCTGAGAAATCCTGTGTTGTGTAGGAGATTGTACCGTGTGACAGGCTGCTTGCAAGGCCAGGGCCTGCACTCCTGGCCTATCACTGACCCTAGGAATTCAAAGTCTATGTAAGTACTGTGAACCTTATGAGAAGGATACAGACATGAAACAGGGATGAGGCCCAGCTAGTAGACGTCCAGGCAGGGCTGCTGGCACCTGAGGCCTCCCGGTGCACAGCTGAGCCAGAAGAACAAACTGCAATTTCAAAGGTGTGCAGGGGTCAGAAAGAGAACACAGTTTATGGCAGGGCACTTGTCATGTATGCGGCAGACTCAACTTCATACCCTGCATCACCAAGGAGTGATCCCAGAGCAAAAGCCTGCACAGCCAATCCCCCTCCTGCCCAAATAAAGACAATGAGCAATTTATCTGTCAACATCAAAGGTGTGAAATCAAGTAATATATTTGCAAGGGTCAGTCCTATGGGTTTTTTGTTTTGTTTTGGGACCGCACTCAGAAGTGCTCAGAGCATACCGGTCAGGTTTTCAGACTATATGATTTTACTCCTATGGGTACGTGATTTTATAAAAGAAAAAGGGGATGAAAAATTACACTTGGGGCTAGAGTGACAGTACAGCGGGCAGGGCATTTGAGTTGCACACGGCTGACCTGGGTTTGGTCCCTGGCATTCCATATGGTTCCCTGAGCCCCGCCAGAGTGATTCCTGACTGCAAAGGCTGAGTGCAGAGCCAGAAGTAATCCCTGAGCATTGCCAGTGTGACCCAAAAAGTGGGAAAAAAAAGAAAAATTGCACTTATCACAAATGAAATTTTAAAGTCTATAATTTCGCTCAGAGCCTCCAACTGCTTCCTTTCCTCCTAACAGCCTCTTGTTCAAAGGACTCAAGAATGTTCATATCTAAGAATTTCCAATTAAGGTATGAAAAGAGGGGCATGAGGAAACACAGCAGAATGAAGTAGACCTGGCCAACTGAAAGCCCAGAGGGCCTTCCCTGGTACCCCTTATCCACTAGTCCCCTGGCAGGGCACAGACCTCAAGCACTGCCAGGTATGGTCCCAAATTTCACCTCATTTGCTCCCCAAGTAGTGAGATAGACCCAGGGAGAGGAGCTCAGCGGGCAAAGCACCTGCTTTACCTTTGGGGGACATGGCATGGCTCCCCCTGTATCCCAGACACACAAAGATCGGGGGACAGACTCTGACTATCTCCAAGTTTGTAGCAAACAGCGGGGGGGAAGACAGGACAAAAACCCCAACACCAGAAAAAGAATTTCAAAGAATGCTCGCGTGTCAAGACAAATTCTGGAGTGGGAGGGTTGCGGCCATAACTAGTGATGCTCAGGGGACCCTCTGGCGAGTCGAGGATAAGCTTGGTCACTGCAAGAAAGACAAACGCCCTCCTGACTATGCTACTGACCGGCCCCTAAGAGTGAGACATTTAAAACCTATTGCAGCTGGTCCCTGGAAAATCCCTTTCTGCAAGTACTCAGTTCAACAGCAGGGTACACCCCTGGTCTGGGAGAGGTGAACAGTGAGGGATGCTTGGAATCATGACAAGTGAGGCAGAAATTCTTTTTTCTGAGGAAATATAATCAAACAGGGTTAGCAAAGATAGTAAGATGACAGGGTGCTTTTCTTTCAAGCAGCTAAACCGGGGTCAATATGCAACAGTGCATATGCTCACCCACCCCAGCACTTTTAAAAATGATGCCTGAGTTGAGAACCAAGAGTAAGCTCTGAGCAACGAGTCGTGCTGTGGCCCAAAAAAGTACAATAAAATAAATTATAAAAACATTTCTTTGTAAAGGGATTGGAGAGGGTAGTACAGTAGGTGAGGTGCTTGTCTTGCACTCGGCCAAACGAAGTTTGAATCCTGGCATCGCAATAAGGTTCCCTGAACCCAGCAGGAGTGATCCCTGAAGGCAGAGACAGGAGAAGTAACTGAGTCTCGCAGTTCTACTCCTCCATTCTAAATAATTAGTTCATTTAAATGAATAAAGGCGTGTGGCCAATACTGATTCTAAATTACATTACTAGAGGGTTTAGAGCATATTCTAGAAGTCTCCGAGCTACTTCCTGCTAAGATTGCACACTTGCCTGCAAGGCCCGCTGTGGCATAGCACAGCCCTGAGGCACCCCCTGCCGATCCCGCTCCTCCCAGCCCTGAGTTGTCTTAAATCTCTGCACGCTGGGGCCTGAGTGACAGCATAGACAAAAGAGCATTTGTTTCAAGGGCAGCAAATTCTGGGCATCCCGTACGGTTCCTGGTACCACCAGGAGTGCTTGCTGAATGGAGAGCCAGGAGTAACCCACGTGCATCGCTGGTTGTGACCCAAAGAGCAAAATAAGAAGATTCCCACCTCCCTGTACTCCCAGAACCCACTGAATGCACAAGGAACAAGTGAATTATCAAAGGCTCTGGCAAGGGGGGGGCTAAAGCAATAGCACAGAAGGTAGGGTGTTTGCCTTGCATGCGGCCAACCCGGATTCCCAGCAACCAGTATGGTCGCCCGAGCACCACCAGGGGTAATTCCTGAGCGCAGAGCCAGGAGAAACCCCTGTGCATTGCCGGGTGTGACTCAAAAAGCAAACAAACAAACAAAAAAGGCTCTGCCAAATGCTTTTGAGCCATCAGCACATAAATGTGCCCTGCCCGTCCCCCCTCCCACCCCATCACTGGCCCCCGGCTCTGGGCTCACTCCAGGCTGGTCCTGGGACGCTGTGGGGTGCCGGGATCGAACCCAGCCGGCCGCGTTACCCCCTTATGCATCGTTCTAAGTAAGTTCTCCTCAGAAACAACGACCATTTCTCCCTCAAAATCAATTTATAAACAAAGTTTTCGGCAGCAGAGCTCGGTGTGTCCCGGGTGAGGGGCCGCCACCCCGGGCCACCGCCACGGAGCGACCCCGCCGCCCACAAGGCGGAGACCGCGGAGGTTCAGGCGCTCAGAGCAACCCCTCGGGCAGCTGGCGGGAAACCGACCTTCCCCGACCCCCCGCCCCCCTGGGTGCCCCCTCACCCGCTCCTCACCTTCCACACCTTCCACACCTAAGCCGGCCCGCCGGCACTTCCGCCCCAACTTCCAAGATGCGCAGGTAAAGAGGGTCCCGATTATGTGATGTCATCAGCCTGCGCCCAAAGCCTTAAAGGGCCAGGCTTCAAATATTCCTGACAAGGTACTTTCCTGGTCAGAAAGGTTTATTTTTGCCCGTCTCTGGAATAGGATCAAGTGATCGGGACATCTGATGTTTGCTAGGTCTGGAATAGATGGAGAGTGACGGACTGGACAAATTGCATGTCGATCAGAAGTCTTTGTTTTGACGAAGGTACTAAAATTCACAAAGATACTTTGCGAACAGCCACGCAGACCATCTCTCTGAGTCCCCAGGTTCATTTGTATCGCACTGAAAGTCCAGGTCTTGAGTAGCTTCAACTGTTTATTTTCACAATGATTGAAGAGAGCTGGAAACTAAGTGAAACACATGGCTCAGAAAGGGGTCAGGGGTAGCCCAGAAGGGGACTCAGGGACTGGTGATGACTGGGAAGACGTTTGTGTACGCAAAAATTCCTGTGTCTGTATTTGTGTTCAGAGCAAAGGGACCTCTTAAGTTATTCCTCGAGAGCTATATGCAGCAACTCTTCAGACAGTGCTCAAAGTCTACATAGAAGTGATTCTAAATGGATCAGGCATATGAACAGAAAGTCCCTTAACTGCTGAGCAGCTAAATAGTCTTTTGATATTTTAGTACTTGATGATTTATTAAGCTATAATTCTTCAAAATTTGAACCAGTGAGCAAGAATAACTGTACAGTAGTTGTGCAGGAGAAAGCCTCCTTTTCAGACATGTTGATCTATTGATCTATTGCTTGGCTATGATGATTTGTTGCTTGTTACAGTAAGAATATGAAATTTATTTAGTTTACAAGTTTACTTTTCAGCGGAGTTATTCCATAAACATACTCAACTTCTTGTAACCATTCCACTAGAGTGCCAGAACGTCACAGAGTGCAAATAGGCACAATAGGTTAGGGTCCCCCCAAAGTGAGATGGTAAACATCAATAGCTGATTTTTTTGTGTATTCGCTTTTCTTTGTTTCAGTAACTATGCTTGCCTCACTATGCTTATATAAATTTACGGGGTACCAGGATGTGGGTCTGGTGAATTTAATTTTGTGGCTGCTTATGAAAAGGATAGGGGCATCAGGATGTGCTTTTTTCTAACCAACCGACTGTGCTTCTCTTGGGAGGCTGCTGCTTTGCCTAGCAGAACAGCCTGCAAGCTGGTGTGAACAAACACTCCAAATTTTGGAGTTCATTTGAGATTTGATGGTGTGGGGACCCAACATTTGAAGTCCCTGGGATGTCTGTGAAGGGCCTTCAAAGGACCTGCTAGTGCTGGCGATCTTCTCTCTGGTTCCGAGAGTCAGGTCTGGGATGGTGTAGAAGGCTGGACGCAGCACAACCTCCCCTATCTTCAACTTCCACTATCTTCCCACTACAACACTGTCCTCCCATTGTTCATAGATTTTTCTCAAGCAGGCACAATAATGTCCCCATCGTGCGACTTGTTGTTACTGTGCTTGGCATATCTAATACACCATGGGGAGCTTGCCACGGTTTGCCGTGAAGGCGAGATACTCTCAGTAGCTTCCCAGGCTCTCCGAGAGGGGCGGAGGAATCGAACTTGGAGGAGCCTCAAGGGCCACGTGCAAGGCAAACGCCCAACCAACTGTGATATCTCTCCAGCCCAACTACTACACTATTCTGATGGAAATATAGTTCTAAACATTTTAGGTTTAACATTGGTACGTCCTTCCTCCCTTGCCACAGGGAGCTTAGGTTTACCACAGTGCTCCTGAGGTACTCCCATTCTTCTGTGTTTCTCTGTAACTTCCTTCTCTGTGATTTTCTTTCCAACTGGCCTGTCACCTTTTTCTCCTAATCAGACTCTGTTAATTTGTAAGGTCTGAATCCTCAGAAATATGAGTGAAAAAACCTCTTTTCTTTTCTCCTTATGTCCTTTGCATAGTTAATTTAGAGCAATGTCCTTTTTGTATACACATAGCAAGATAGTTAATACTCTGTAACTTGGGAGTTAATTGACTCCAAATAATGCTTCATACCTGGGCATCTGCTTTCTTATTCTAAGCCTCCTAGCACCCCAAAAGCAGTGTCACAATGAGGGACTGGATGGACCCAGGGCTAGCTGTGAGGTACCCTGGCATCAAAATGGGCTAGACCAAAGAACCATATAAGTTAAGAGCATGGTCATGGACAAATTTTGTCATGATCCAAAAGTAACAACTAGATTGGTACCATGCTAGGTACCACTTGTGATTGCTTTCAATAGAAGAAAAAAATTAAAGTACCTTATTGATATGAAAAATAATAGATTTTTTTTCAGTTTCAGTACCCAGTAAGGATAAGTGTCTTTTATTCCCAGGGTAAGACTCTGGGTTTCCTCCTTGCAGTGTCCAGAGATCAGAGATGTAATGGCAGGGAGAGAGCCCGGACCCCACACCTCTCAAGTCACATGTTTGCTCCACTGAGCTATCCCACTCTGTATAATGATATTCATTTTTGAATGTGTGAATCTTCCCAGCTCACACATATTCAGTGACCCTATTCCCAAGTCAGATTGCAGCTATGCCAAATCCTGAAGCTGTGGTTTGGGTTCTGAAATAAATCACAGCAAGTCAGGGAAGAATTATTCGAATGACACCTGGGTGAACAGACCGAGCAGGTGGATGACATCTCTGTGGTTCTCACAGTCCAAACAGGCCCAGAGTAAAGGGGAGATCCATTGGGAATATCGCTGGGAGGAGCGTGGCAATCACACACTAGCCTTTTGGCTTTTCTATTTGACTAGATCCAGGGATATCTGGTTTCATATAGCATACTGCTAATCATACCCAGTGCAAGGCAAGCACCCTCCCCACTATACTATAATTTCAGCACAAACTAGCTTTATTATGGGCTCACTCAATGACTTTCTAACATAAAAGCGAAAGAATATTTCATAGTGGGTCAGGTGCTAGTGTAGACCAATGGTGTCTGTTCGCTCTAAGAACACGAAGAGCCTCAAATCTATCATTCATGATCTTGATGAAGAAGTCTGACCATCTGGTAGATGGGCGGCCACGCGGTCTTTTGACATCCTGTGGAATCCAGTAGGTAACAGCTCTAGTCCAGCAGTCGTCTCTAAATCTCATTACGTGACCAGCACATCTGATTTTGACACCTTGGCAAACGAGACAGCATCCCTGATTCTTGATCATCTACAGAGGTCGGAACTCCGGATTCTTTCTCTCATTTGAGTGAAACGTGATATTCCAAGCATAGATCTTTCAATTCCTCTTTGGGATACCCCAATAGCGTTCTCATCCTGTTTTCGTAGGACCCAGGTCTCTGAGGTGTATGTTAATGCATGAAGAACAGTGGTATCAAAGAGATGTGCCCGGAGCCAGAGGATCTTCGTACTCTTAGCTATTTCTTCGACGCACTTGAAGGCGTTCCAAGCCGCTCTCTTCCTCCTGCGCAGCTCGGGTACCAGGTCATTTGTCATGTTGACTTCTTGACCTAGGTACACATAGCTGTTGCATTCGAAGATGGACGTTCTGTTTAGAGCGAATGGGGCATCCGGAATGAGACTGTTTCTCATAAACACTGTCTTCATAAGATTCAGCTGTAGTCTGACCTTTCCACACTCACAGTCAAAGTTGACCAGCATTTTTGCCACTTGGCTAATGTTTGGTGTTACTTAAACAATATCATCAGCAAAGTGGAGGTAGTCTAGTTACCGACCATCTATCTTCATTCCTACTCCTTCCCATTCGAGTCGCATGATGTTCTTGAGGGTGGCACTGAAGAGTTTCAGTGAAATGGTATCACCCTGCCAAACCTCTCTCTTGACAACAATGATTACTTCTTTGTAGAATGGTGAGATCCTGGTAGTGAATCCGTAATACAGCTCACATAGGATCTTGATGTATTGAGTTTCAATGCCCTGATTGGCTAGGGATTGGCTGCTTCCATCTCAACAGAATCAAGGGCCTTCTTTAAATCAATGAACCTTAGACAGAGCGGCATCTTGAACTCCCGGAAAACCTCAATGAGCTTGGTTATCATTTGGATATGGTCAATGGTGTTGAATCCTGTACAGAACCTGGCTTGCTTGCATGGTTGTTCGTCATCTAGTGTTCTGCCAATCCTATTCAGGATGACCCGAGTGAACAACTTGTAGATGACAGACAACAGGCAGATCAGGCTGTAGTTGCCAATGTCATGAATGTCTCCCTTCTTGTACAGTAGTACAGTCCTGCTGGTTTTCCATTGGGACGGAACCTTGCATTCACACAGGTAGCGTGTGAAGAGCAAAGCCAGTGTACTAATGAATAATGACGGCAGGTTCTTCAGGTGTTCAGGTCTGACCTTGTCTGGGAGAGGTGCTGTTCGTTTCTTTATTGACAAAATGGCGTGTCGGATTTCGGAAGGGAGAACATTGGGATCGACATATTCATCCTGTGAAATTTGGTATGTCGGCAGGTGGACATGGCTATCGAAGAGATTTGAGTAGAAGTTATGGATAACCTTCTCCATTGCCCTTCTGGAATATGTGAAATATCCATCAGGACGTCGTAGGGCAGTCATCTTGGTCTTGTAGTTGCTGAAGGACAGGCAGGCGTTATGAATACTTTTCCCGGCTTCTGCTGCATCTACCAGCACTTCTGCTCATCTCTCTTTGAGGTCATCCTTGATCGCATCTCTGCACTGCTTTGCGAGCTTGGACATTCGCTTGCAGTTGCCTGAGGCATGCGCTAAACCATGTTGGCGAATTAGCTCAAGAGTTTTCAAAGACAGGCATTTATTTGTGGCTATCTCTCTCTTGGTGTTCCTCGCACAATCATGGAGGTGCTGAACCAGTGATCGTATTCCTTGTCAATATTGTCAACAATGACATCTTCTCATGTTGCCGCAATAGTGCCAAAGAGCTCCCAGTTGGTTATCATTCTGGGAGTTCTCTTCTTAAACTCTGCAGCCCTTTCTCCCTGCTCTGTGAATTAGAATTTTGCACTCAGGAGGCGGTGGTCAGATCCTGTTTGGAATTTTGGGACAACAGCCACATTGGTCAGGCAAAACCGGTACAGCCCCTACAGAACAAGATAAGCGGAACTCTGAGACCTTGGACTCCAGGCTCAATGGACCCGGGGACAGAGATTCTCTGCTTGCTCCCACCAACCACATGTGATGAAGGGATTAAAATCAGGATCCCCACCCTACCCTGCCCTGTCTGTTTCCACCAACCACCAGAGACCCAGGGATTGGATTGCGCACAGAAGACCCACTCTACCCCTAGTGTTGCCAGATAAATATCTCACTGGCAGACCTCCACTATCTGCACTACCTCCACTAACCAGCCACCGCCACGATCCAGGCCGCTTTCCGGATCGCGCGGCTGCGCGACACATCATAAGACACTAAATGCCCATCTTCCAGAATTGCCGTACCATATTTGATAAGGTTCAAATATGGTTTGAACCATGGGAACACCTACAAGGGCAATTAGAGGCTGCCCCAAAAGCCTCTATCCCTCTCAGAGAGCCTGGCAAGCTACCGAGAGTATTCCGCCCGCACATCAGAGCCTCACAAGCTATCCGTTGTGTATTTGATATGGCAAACACAGTAATTACAAAGGGTCTCATTCCCGTGACTCTGAAGGCATCACCAATATGGCAGCATTGCGATGGATGAGAAAGGAGAGGACGATAAAATCTCAAGGCCGAACTAGGCTGCCACACCGAAGGAAGACAAAAATGATTGTCTGTACTTTCAATGCACTTGTGCTAGCAACAGATACATCCATCAAGGACCTGATGGTACAAGCGCGAAAGATCAAGTAGAACATCATTAGTCTGACCGAGACAAGAAGGCACCAATCTCATCACGCCATTTTCAACACTAGAGAAGAATTGTTCCTCGGAACATGCGATAAAAGTGTGGAAAGAGTAGTAAAATTATTTGGTTTGTTTTGAGTCACACACAGCAATGTATAGGGTTTATTCATGGCGCTGGGCTGAGGAAATACTCGTGGCCATGCCTGGGGACCATAGTGGATGTCAAGTATGTAACCAGCAGTGATTCCTGAGTGCAGAACCTGTAGTCACCATGTGCATCACCAGCTGGACCAAAAAATGAAACAAAGCAAAAAAATTAAGTTGGACTCATAATAAATAAGACCCACAACTGGGGAGATACTCCAGCAAATTGGGGCTCACTTGTAACATACACATTTAGCATACTGACTACCGTCCATTCCTCCAGGGTGAACCTCACAGCCACATCGGGGAAGGTCACCAAGTCCTGAACCAACATACACAGGGGACAGGAGTGAGGCAATCCTATCCCATACTATGGTGTAGGGCCTGACCACAGCTACCTCAGGCATAAGACAGAAAAGTGGGAAGAATGAATAATTGCCTGATTGTTGATTTACAATGATTCTCGGCAACATTATGGTTGATGTCTGCCATAACCCCTCCAAAATAGGGCCTCTGGGCCAAGCCAGAATCAGAGCAACGACTGAGACAAAGGTGAACCTTGGCAGTCCAGAGTGAGGGGTTGTTATGTATGTATGCATGCATGTATTTAATTTACTAAAGAGAAAAATCCCCAACTGCTAATAAAATTTTAGGATTAAAATTGATGAGCAAACAAACTTGCAATATCAATAGATATAGAAAATGCTGCCGTCCCTTATGGTTCCTCGAGCACTGGCAGATGGAAATCCTTAGTACAGAACCAGAAATAACCTGAGAATCACTGGGTATGGCCCCTCCCCTTCAATATCTTTAAGAAAAACAAACAAATAAGTCTAATGGTGTTGGACCCCTGGTACTCCATATGTTCAGTCCCCCAGTCCTGTCAGGAGTGACCCTTGAGCACCATTAATGTGGTCCTTTAAATCAACAGAGAAAAAACAGAACAGTGGCTTCAAACAGAGAGATGATCAATCAGGCCACGAGCCGGATCACCCATCGCCTTCTTGAAACAATCAGAGTCTATCGGCCTGGGAAGCTTGTGCTACATGTCACTGCACTGCGTCATCTTCTCACTCTACTGCCTGAAGATGGTGTGGCAGAGGCCAGATCACCATCTCCTGCCTGTTTTTCCTGTGGACCAATAGGAGGCTCTCTACAAGGCCCTGAGTTGTGGGCACCAGAGAGGAGCACAACCAGCCATGGCCCCCACCTGACCAGAAGTTCCTACATTGGAGCCAGAAAGGTAGTGACCAGCCAGATATTTGGACACTGGCTCACAGAACAATCCACGGGGAGACACTGCCTGATGTTCCTATCTTTCAGGGGACAGAGAAGTGGGTTGTGACCCGGCTGCCTGGACAAGAGCAGTTGAGGTCTGCAGGGGAGGAAACTGCAGCGCTGCCCGAGCCCCGGGACTCTACCATGGGAACAACACAGGAAAGTCCCTAAGGCCAGAGACTAACTCTGAGGCCAGGAGCTCCCGCGCAGAAGCAGCCCCTGCATGCCCCAGTGACCACAGCATGGTTATTGGCTCTGCTGTGGGAGCAGCCACAGGGACTCAGGGTGGACAAACCTTAAGCAGCCCTCTTGCAGAGTGGATAGGACATGGGCCTAGGCACTCACTTCCAGGGACCAAGGTTACTTCTGGGCTCCTGTAGGCCCCAGAATGTCCCAGCTCTGACCTTTTGGACCTGGACCTATTCTGATCGTGATTTACTCTAATCCACCAATCATCATATGAGCCTCATCCAGCACTTGCTCTTATTTTGCAAGAATCAATCTGAAAACCATGTAAACAGTGTGTTGTATGACAAAACTATCCAAATAACCAGGGTGTTTACTATGAACCATGATGTTACGTGTGTCTAAGAAATGGAATTTCTAGAGTGAGTCTACTTTTAAACCATGAATATTATATCTTGGGGCCTGGAATGGTAATACTGCGGGTAAGACATTCACCTTGCACTTGGCTGACCATGGTTCAATATGATAGAACATATATGGACCCTGACCCTTATAGGAAATGATCCCTGAGTTCATAGGCAGGAATAAACCAAGGACAATGAAGGGTGTTTACCAAAAACAACTTCAAAATCAACTTCAAAAGGCAACGCTAATGACACAAAACAACAACAATGAAAATTACTCAAGTGTGAATTCTGAGGCGCCCACACCAGGTCGATGTAAAGAATAGTAAGTTTGTAGGTCACATGGTAACATGTTGGGTGTTTTTCACTCCAAAGAAACAAAGACACAGGGACCAAATCAACTGATGTCCAATGGATAGTGCATAGTCACCCTTTAATTCAGAACCAAATAGCATACTTAGAGAACATCTGAGGGCATCTGAGGTACAGAACTGCACGTATTGTGATTGACCATTGACAGAGGTCAAGCGTTTCAACAGAGACAATCTTTGGAGGAATTAACTCAAGGACACATAGAAAGACCTGGGTTGGCTGCTTGCAAGAAAAGTACCCTACTTTTTGTACTATTGCTCTGGCCCTTTCTAAGTGAATTAAACACATCAGGAGTCACCCTGAACAAAGCTTCCCCAACAACACCCCCTTCCCAGAAATCAACTATTTTTCTTAAAAAAGGAAAACGAAACTTTACCCCCAGTACTCACAACAGCTGGGGGTTGTCTGGTCATGGAAAGATTACATGTGTGGGGTACTTTGCAAGTGGACCTTAAGATGGAGAAATTCTTGACCTAGGGGAAAAAACCACAAAAGCTGGGACCAGAGACAGTAAGTGGGTAAGGAACTTGCCTTGCATGCAGCCAACCGAGATCAATGCCCGCCATCCCTTATAGTCCCCGAGTACCAGGAGCAGGAACTCCCGACTACAGAGGCGAAAGTAAACCCTGACCACCTCCAGATGTGGTACATGAGCCGAACAGAAATAATAATAATGAAAAAGTTTCATTTGCAAACCTCATGCACCTGTAAGGACAAAGACACTGGGTGGCCTCACCCCATTAGGGCAGTCAAACAAAGGACAGAGGACAACTGGGTCTTCTGCTGCAGTGGGGCTGGGGCTCTGCCCTTCTAAGTGAATCTGAAGGTGCCACACTAAGGATTCCATGGCCAAAAGCTCCAGACAGGGCCAAGAACAGTCCGGTGCTGGCAGGTTCAGGAGGGCTAAGCCCCACCCTCTGCAGGTCCTGCAGCCCCAGACCCACCAGCCTTTGACCGTTCCAAGCTGCTGGAGGAGATCCTGGCCAAGGGGAACCCCGAGGATCACTTGTTCACACCTGCGACCCCTGCGCCTGGCACAGCCCCCACTGCACCATCCAAAGCCTCTGGGTCCCCTGAAATCTTTCACCTTACCTCACAACAGGAACTGCCTGGACATCCTGAACAGTGGAAAACAAGCGTGAAAGCACCCCCCAACTTGTTGCAGCCCCACCACTCACAGTGCCAAGACGTGGGGCGCTCACCAGAGGCCACTTGCGTTCTGCCACAAAATCGGCCTCACAGTTACCCTGTCATGCCAGGCGCCATTTCCTCCTCTACCCAGGAGACCAAATGGCGGCCAGAGCCAGGCAACCACAACTAGCACAGGAAGGATTTCTGAAGGGTCCGTCTATGACATCATTTCTGCTTCTGCCAGGAGCCTTAAAGGGGCATAGTCCAGATGCAGAGACCCTCTTTGCCTTCCCAGGTGAATTCGTGCTGCAAGCGGGATGGACTGGATAAAGGAGTGGAGAGGCAGCTGCTAGAGTGTTTGCTCATACGGAGGGGGCCTGGGGATAAGGAGAGGAGTCCTGATACTGCACTGGTCAGTCAAACATTGAAACAATACTCTCACACACAGTCCATCAGGAAAAACACATGTGGGTTGATTCAAGGTCAAACAGGCAGGTTGGTGCATGCAGCAGACATTGAGTTGTGTGAGGAAGTAATCAGGATGGGGTGAAAGCAGTGGAAATGGCAGCCTTCTATGACCCTCAGATTCCTCCATGGAGCACAGAAAATTCCCTAGAGGCCCAGACAGGTGCCTCAGGAGTTCCTGAGTACCAGCACGCCCTGCAGGCAGGCAGCAGTGCTGACCCTGGGAACCACAGCCTGGAATGTGGCTCTGCCATGGGGAAAGACTGAGACTTAGGGTAGACAAACCTTCAGCCACTCTCTAGCAGGGTGGACAAGGACATGTGCCTGTGCACTCTGTCCATGGGAACAAGGTCACTTCTGGGTCCAGATGATCCTGAGGCACAGCCGTGCTCTGTTTCACTGGACCTGGGCACATCTGAGTCCTGATTTACTCTAATCCTGCATAAGCACATCTGCGTGAGTCTCATCCTATGCTCGCTCCTGTTGTGCAGGAATATATTTGAAAATGGTACAATTACCCAGGTTTATAGAAAATAAATCCAAATAACCAAGGTATTTATTTACTATGAACTGTGCCTGACATTTAGAAGTTCTCAAGGCTACTTATAATGTAAATATTCGATTTTGGGGGTGGAGTGGCCTTACACTCAGCTGACCCAAGTACGATACTTGGCCACCCTGGACCCTGGCTGCAGTGATCCATGAACTGAGCCGGAAGTAAGGGTAGATCCCTACAAGGAGTGGTCAAAACTACAGCAACAACAGGACAACTCTAAGGAAGCAAAGCAAACAAACAAACAAAAAATCACGTGCAAAGACAAACTAGAGAGGAACATTTAAATAGTAAAAGAGTGGGTTCTTAAAACTCTGTTTTATGGTATTTCCAGAGTTTCCTAGAATCTTTATTATTCTCCTTTCTTGCAATCACAAGTTTCCTGTGTGTACAAGTGTGTATGTGTGTGTGTGTGTGTGTTTTTCCTTTGAGCCAGAACAAGCATTGCTCAGGGGGTATTCCTAACTCTGCACTCAGGGTTTCACTTCTGGAAGCTTTGGGGATCATTAGGATGAAGGGGACGGAACCCAAGTTGACTGTGTGCAAGGCAAGTATATGCTGTACTTTTGCTCCGCCCCTTCCTACATAAATTTCTTCCAAAAATACCAGGAGTCCTATACAAAGCCCCCCCACACACATAAATATCTTCCTTCAAAAAAAAGTAAAAATTAAAAAAAAATCTTTACCCTCAGTATTTTTCCCAATAGCCACAGGTCACCCACTCAGGAAGAGATGACGAGTGGAGGGTGCTTTGCAACTTGACATGAGGGAGATGACACTTGTGATCTGAAAAAAAAAAAACACCAGTATTTTGGTGGGACAGACAATGAAGTCTGTAGGACACTTGCCTTGACCCGGTAAATTCTCCGCATACCTATGTGCCGCAGTAACACCAGCAGGAATCATACCTGAGCCTAGAGCCAGAGGAAGCCCTGAGCATCTCCGGGGATGCTCCCTCCCCCCAACACACCAAAGAACCCCCAAACTAAAAATAGCCCCAAGAGAACATGTTCACTGACAAACCACAGCCACCTGCAGGTCCACTGCTCCCGAATGTCATGGACCAACACGGCGGCAATGAAAATGATGAACAGCAAGGGGACCCTTGCCATCGGGGGAAAAAGGGGGCTGCAGCTCTGCCCTTCAAATCTGGAGGTTCTACAGCTACGAGATAAGGGGCAAAGTCTTCAACATGGGACTGTCGGGAGGGTCGGGACAACCAAGCCCCCCGCCCTGTGCAGGTCCCGCACCCCCGTGCTCAGCCCCAAACTCATACAGCCTTCCGCCACCCCCCGAACACCGGCCGCTGCCCCAATACGGAGATAGAGGCCATCGTGGCCTCAACAACCCTCCCCCCGCCCCCGGGACCACATGCTCACACCCGCAACACCTGTGCCCCAGTAAATCCCCCACCGTGCCCCCCAAAACACCGCATCCCCCTAATGCCTCCGTCATGCCTCAGGAACAACTGGATGTCAGGGAACAAGTGAGAAACCAGCGCAAAGGCGTCCCCCACACTAGTGCGTCACTCACAGTGCAGAGACGGAGAGTAGCCCCTGTCCTGCCCCAAAATCGGCCTTCAAGAACCGCTTCCAGCCAGTCCCAGACCATCCTTCACCCATGTAACAATAGTGGGGACTGACTGAACCATCTCCCTCAGCAAGAAAACAGGAACCCAGAAGACCCTCTCTGACGTCACTTTCATTTCCACCCCAGCTTTAAAAGGCCAGGCTCCAGTTGCGGAGAGATCCTTTCTGGACGCCCAGGGTATCCTGTACTGAAGGGGTAGGGCTTACAAAAGGAGGGGGTGGCAACTGCTGGGGAGGCCAGTCACACCATGGGACTCTGGGGAGTAAGAACTGCACTGAGCGTGCACTGGTCAGTCAAACATCGAACCAATGCACTCACGCACCTGTCCATCAAGAAAAATGAAGCAGGTTTGTTTCACTAACTGGCAGGTAGGTAGCAGGTGGGGACAGTGACTTTTTCAGGGAAGTAATAATCCAGATGGGAGTGAAAACAGTGACTCCAAAACCAGCCCTAGAGAGGAACAGAATAACCCTGAGAGCAGCCAGCAGAGAGTTGGAGAGAAACTGGAATAAGAGTATAGAGAAAACTATAGATTCAACGCTCTACCCTCTGACAACACACAAACAGTGGACACCTGCCGACAAGGAATGTTCCACGAGGAGGCTTCAGAAACACACATTTCAAACGCAAAATATGTATCAGGTGGGAACAGTACATTGCATAGGACTTGGTCAACTTGGTCTCCATCCCTGGGACCCAAATTTTGACTAAGAGTGAAAGAGTGACCCTAAGAAGTGCCAGGTGTGACCCCCAAATAAAAATATTATCTAAAAAGATAAAACCTAGCATAAGGACCAATCCCAGAATGGCGTTATACACAGAGTTCAGAGTTAGCAAATCTTACTGATCATTTTATAGCCTTGCTATCTAAGTTGATTTTAGCATTCGAGTGGCCACTAGATTGTTGAGATTTTAGTGTTCCAAAAGTAAATGTTTCTGGTTTCCTTATCTCTAATAGTACTGAAATGAGAAAAAAAAAGTGTGATCCAGGAATGTGACCACCCTGTACTGTCAGTAAGCACAGCTGAATGGAATTGTCTTCTGAGATGGGGGAAAGCTGAGATGGGTCGGCCGTGTGCAAGGCAAACACCCCACCTGCTGTGCTATCTCTCCAGCACCTTTTTTTATTGAAAACGATTCCCTGCAGTATTGTGGTTGGTCTCTGCCAAAACACCGCAGAAAACAGGGCCATGCCAGGATCAGAGCAAAAAATGGTCCAGCGGAGGACCTTGACGGTCCAGAATGAGGGGTGGTTATTTACTTCATTTACCAAAGAAAAAGAAAACACCAATTGTTGATACAATTCTATATTAAAATTGATGGGACAGGGCTGGAACGAAAGTTCAGTGGGTAAGGCAATTGCCTTGCATGCGGCCGACCCGACTTCAATTCCCAGCATCCCATATGGTCCCCCAAGCACCACTAGGCTCTTTGCATCGCCAGACGTGACACAAAAGACCAAACCAATAAATAAAATTTATGAGATAACAAATTTGCAATATTAATATCAATAGGTGGAGACAACAAATTCATGTGAACGTAGTTATATCTGGTTGTAGGGTTGGTTAGACTGTCTCTTTAATTTTTAAAAGCTTTGTTACTTCAAGAGGTTTTTCCATTTATATTTTGTACTTATTTAGTCACCTTCCTCCTGGCTTCCATCACCAAGAATGTTATTTACAAGTTAACATACATGTGAAGTTCAAATGCGGGGACACTGGCATAACTATAGCCCTGGTGATAATCACTGAGTACCTTTCCCTTATAGGATGTCACGGGAAGCTTGTCATGCTGGATTCTTAGCTTCTTGGCTGCAGTTTTGTAGCCACCCTAACCCTCCTGGTCTAAATAAAACTTGTCTTCCCTAGGGGGATTGTTATGAACTTGGGGATAGTCCTTTGGGGTCAACTCATCCCATGTGCATTCTAAGGCTTGAATTCAGAGCAAAAGACTTTTGAACATGTATGGGGTTTCTCTCTGGTATGAAATTTTCTGTTTAATAAGACATCTTATTAAACTTTGAATTAAGACCTAAGACCTAAATTCCTAAGACCTTTGAATTAAGGTCTTAACTTTGAATTAAGACCTTCCCACAGTCCTTCCATATGTAAACTGTCTGCCATATGAATATATCTGTGATTACTAAGGCTTGAGGACATAATGTAGGCTTTCCTGCTTGCCTTACATACACAAGGTTTCTTTCCAGTATGAATGTTCTTATAGGTAATAAGGAGTGAGAGGTAAGTGAATGCCTTCCAACAGTCCTTACATATATAAGGATTCTCTTCAGTGTGCTTAGTAACTTCTGAGTACAAAGTAAAGGTCTTCCCACAGTCCTTACATGAGTAAGGTTTCTCTCCTGCATGAATTTTCCTATGCACAGAACCCCCTGTGAAGGAAATAAAGGTCTTCATACATTCCTTATCCTCACATGAATAAGGTTTCTCTAAATGAATTTTCCTATGCATACTAATTATTGAGGTTTCCCCATATTCCTTGGATGAATAGTGTTTCTCTCCTGTATGAATTCTCCTATGTATAATCCGGTATGAAGATCGATCTAAGGCTCCCCGCATTCTTTACATGTCTACAGTTTCTCTCATGTGTGGATATTCAGATGATCACACTTGTGTGGCGGCTGACTCAAATTGTGTCGTGCTGCTAACATCCCTGGGACTTGTCCCATCTGAAGACTTCCTGCCTGTCTTAGAATCCCCACGGTGATGCAGGCACCACTGCTCACTTGATCGTGTCACAGTGCCCAGGATCAGAGGCATTCCACTGAGGCTGATTGCTTCCCTGGAGAACAGCAGAAGAGGATTCCAATTACGTCTTGATTTCTTGAGAGTCTCGATGTCAACAAAAATGTCGAATCCTGCAGGTTTGATGGCTAACATTTCCAACATGCAAATACAATTATCGACACATATATGGCTTTTCCTGGAATGACCAAATATGTTTGCAAGAAGTTGATGCAAAATTGAGAGAAGTGTTGTCATTAACGTGTGTCCATTTTTTTCTCAACTCAAAGAAGAACACATTAAGTGGAAATAATTTCTATACAGAAAAAGGAATCACCAGTTTCAAGCAAATAAAAATACACCCGAGTCTGGGTTTCGTCGTAGCTCAGTATGGAGCTTGGGATGAATGTATGAAGGCAAGGCTGCATTCCACAAAGCTGAGAACACAGGGACCATTGAAAACATAGAATCTAATTGAATTAATGTCAGGATCAATGAGGTTTGGGGTATTTTTTTATTTGTGCTTATTTGTTGGGGCAGTGTCACATGAAACAGTGCTCATAGATCACTCCAAGTGGGGCTGTGAGGACCATACTGGGTGTTAGGTATAGAACTTGGTTTACATCCCTGGTCAAAGCAGTGCACTTCCCACTACACTATTACTAGGGCCAACAAACCAGTTCTTGAGTTTGTACGCCCTGATTGGCTAGGGCTTCTATGACTGCTTCCGTATCAACAGAATCAAAGACCTTCTTTAAATCAATGAACGTTAGACAGAGCGACATCTTGAACTCCTGAGAAACTTCAATGAGCTTAGTAATCCTGTGGATATGGTCGATGGTACTGAATACTTTTCTGAACCTGGCTTGTTCACATGGTTGTCCTTTATCTAGTGTTCTGCTAATCCTATTCAGGATGACTCGAGTGAACAGTTTGTAGATGACAGACAATAGGCAGATTGGGCGATAATTGCCAATGTCGTGGATGTCTCCCGTCTTGTATAGTAGTACAGTCTCACTGGTTTTCCATTGGGATGGAACCTTGCATTCAGACAGGTAGCGTGTGAAGAGCCGAGCCAGTGTATTGATGACTACTGATGGTAAGTTCTTCAGGTGTTCAGGTCTGATCTTGTCTGGGCCAGGTGCTCTTTGTTTCTTTACCAATGAGATGGCATGTTGAATTTCGGAAGGGAGAACATTGGGAACGATATATCCCTCATGTGGGATGTGATATGTGGACAAGTGGACGTGGTTATTAAAAAGATCTGAGTAGAAATCATGAATAATCTTCTCCACTGCCCTTCTGGAATATGTGATAGATCCATCAGAATGTCACAGGGCAGTCATCTTGGTCTTGTATTTGGTGAAGGACAGGCGGCATTACAAATGCTTTTCCTGGCTTCTGCTGCATCTACCAGCACCGCTGATGTCCTGTCTTTGAGGTCATCCTTGATGACTTCTCTGCAATTTTTTGCCACCTCGGACATTTGCTTGTGGTTGCCTGAGGCATGTGCCAAGCCATGTTGGCGAATAAGTTCAAGAGTGTTCGAAGAACGGCGGTTTTTTGTGGTTATCTCTCTCTTGGCATTCCTCGTTCAATCATGGAGGTGCTGAATCATTCGATTGTATTCCTAATCAATGTTTTCAATGATGGTATCTTACCATGTTGCTGCAACAGAGCCAAAGAGCTCCCAGTTGGTGGTCGTTTTGGGCGTTCTCTTCTTAAACTTTGCATTCTGTTCTCCGCGTTCTGTGAGGTAGAATTTTGCACGAAGGAGACGGTGGTCCAATACCATTTGGAATTTTGGGAAAACAGCAACATCGGTTAGGCAAAACCACCGATTGAATATGAAGTGGTCTATTTCATTGTGGAACTGTCCACCGGGAGACTCCCATGTCCAACGTTTAGATTCAGCCTTTTGGAATTGAGTTACCATGGAAGGTCTTGGTTGACATGATGAACTCAGCAGTCTGTCATATATATATATATATATATATATATATATATATATAGAGAGAGAGAGAGAGAGAGAGAGAGAGAGAGAGAGGGAGAGAGAGAGTGAAAGCACAGTGGGTAGGGCGTTTGCGTTTCAAGCGGCCAACATAGTGTACCCAAGTTCGATTCTTACACCCCTATCGGAGAGCTAGTCAAGCTACCCAGAGTATTCCATCTGC
This sequence comes from Sorex fumeus, assembly GCF_029834395.1. Lineage (NCBI taxonomy): Eukaryota > Metazoa > Chordata > Mammalia > Eulipotyphla > Soricidae > Sorex > Sorex fumeus. The sequence goes on along the minus strand of NW_026606097.1, from coordinate 1,059,644 downwards.
ACAGCAAAGCCTGAAAAGCTACCCGTGGCCTATTCCATATGCCAATCACAGTAGCAAGAAGTCTCAAAATGGAGACATTACTGGGCCCGCTCGAGCAAAATAGATGAACAACGGGAGGACAGTTTTTTTGACATATATATAATATATGGAGTATTTGTATTATACATAATGTATAACATATAAATTACATATATATGAAATTTATATCTATGTACATGTATGTACACATAAAAACCTAGAGTATATTCCGACCCTAAGAATGGAGGATAATAGGCAGCAAACCATTCTGGTCACTTTGGAGCCTTTGATGGCCTTTAAACAGATCTGAATCCTTTTTTATCATTGGGGTGACTACGAGATTGAATGGAACTTTGCTAATTCCAAAGAGAATTATTATTTTATTTTTCTGATAATATTGAACTGACAGGTGGGATCCAGGAACTTGACCAACCTTGTGAGTAATCACAGGAAAATGGAAGTGCCTGCTGGGATGTGGGGAGCCTGGGGAGTGCTGGCATGTGGGGAAATGACCCATAGTCCCAACATTTGTCAGACATTTGAATCAAGGAACCACTTCCATCCTTTCAAACGTCCTTCTACGGACAGTAATATTCATTTAAACTGTTTCGAATGGGGGCCAAAGAGACAGGACAGCAGGGAAGACATTTCGCTTGCATTTCCTTTATTTATTTATTTATTTTTGAATAGGACAATACTTTATTTTCACAATCAAAGCAGAAAAGATGTCTTATGAGTAAAAGACAGGAAAGATATTCCATATTTTACAACATGAAAACATTTTTTATAATAATAATATACCCCCAAGAAGGTTGAATGCTGAGAATGAGAAAGTTTAGGTGTGACCATACAGATTAGTTCTTAATAAATTATATCTACATAATCATAACAATAACAAGTTATTAAAGGTTATTTAATTACAAAAATTATTTAAAATTTTTGTTTGAATCATTTTAATGCCTCTTGCCCCAGACAACTTTTTTAAAAACTTATGTACTGACATGACATAAATCTACAATGTTCTTTACAAATTCCATGCTTGTCATCAAAATAGTTTTTATCAAAGAACACTTGCATGTGCTACCTTAAGAGGGTTTACAGGAATAATGAAAATCATATTTATTTATGCCCAGACCAGCTAGAAATAGTAACTGCCATAAGGGAATGTTCAGTTGTAAGAATTTGAAGAGATTAGGTTGGTGATAGAATATTCTCAAGTGGGGCAATCAGGAGATTTTTCCCTCTGAAGGAGAATTTGATAAGGACTTTGAGAGCAGGGCAGGACTTAGACACAGAGGAAAAAGTGAATCCTGGAGCAACGGTAAATGTCTACAGGAGCATAAAGACAAACCATCACAGGCACATATCATAAGTAGGAGTTTAAGATGTTGAAAAACATCAGTAAAAGTTTTTACTCAAGAAAGTTCTGTGCAAATAAGCATATGAAAGTTTACTTCATCAGCAAACACAATTCCAAATCCCAATACACAAATGCTTTGTTTAATCCACCATACTTATTTGGCTAATCCAATGAAAATTCAAAGAAAGAAAATAGCTCTTTAGTTAAAACAGTTAAATATTTTGTGCAGGAAATATATAAAACCAGCTCAAACCAGGTTTTGTCATTAAGCATTCTCTTTTTTTTTTTTGCAGAGGATAAAAACTTTCTTTATTCCTTATTAACAGCATTGAGTTTGCTAATGTTTATTTTGATGGTCTAATGAAAAAGTTAGTGGATTTCTTTTTTTATTTTTTTTAATTTTTTTATTAGTGAAACACCATGAGGTACAGTTATAGACTTACAAATTATTGTGGTTGTATTTCAGTTATACAATGATCAAGGAACCATCCCTCCACCAGCGCCCATCCTCCACCACAAGTCCCAGCATCCCTCATCCCATCATCCACACCATCCTTGCAGTACCTTTAACAGGGTCCCAGAGCACCACCAGGAGTAATCTCTGAGCATTTCTAGGTGTGACCCAAAAAGACGGCGTATTCCCATAACTGCAAACAGAAAAGCAGGTGAATGCGGGACTGTGTGACTGACCAAGCAAGTAGCTCCAGAGCAGAGAGGACAAAATAGGGGAAACACATGTCCTGGGATACAAGCCACCATAGCTGCTAGGGCGAAAACGGGGCCAGCACACCCTAGGGGACCGATGATGTGCATGAGGTCGGAATCTAGAGCACAGAGCCAAGAAGGCCTGGGCACCTCCAATGTGGCACAAAAATAAACAGGAAAGAAAATAAAGCAGCAGGATGGAGTAACAGAACAGAAGATCGGGCTGTGAACCCAATCTTCCCATATGGTCCCCCAAGCACTGCCAGGTGTAATGCCAGAGTGCAGGGCCAAGAATAATCCCCAGAATCACTGGGTGCAGCCCTCCAAATAAAACAAAATATCCAGATGCAAGTGTTCCACCCTCAGCACCCCATATGGTTCCTGAGATATGTCAGGAGTCATCCTTCAGTACTCTTTAAGCTGGGTGTGGTTGAAAAGCCAAATACAACACAACTGAAATAAACATAGCCTCCATAAAGAAAGTATCGGGTCCTCTGACAAGGAGGCACAAAGCAGGATCCTTCCTGAAACAACTCAGAGAAATTTGGCCCAAGAAGACCGAGCACTTCTGTCACTGCATCACCTTGTCACTCTCCTCCCACCTAGGGATGGGTATCCGATGGCATGTCACCAACTTCTCCTGCCTCTGATTTTCCCAAGGATCAGAGACATGAAAGAGGAGTTAGAGCAGTGAGCACTGGAGAGGAGCACAATCCCCAGCCATGGCCAGCCACACCCTTGGGCACTGGCTCACAGACCCACCTGGGGGACACTGCTTAATGCTTCTGTCTCCCAAGAAGAAGCAAAATGGGTTGGCATCTGTGCTGCCTTCCGCAACACAAGCTCTGGGCATGGTTACAAAGGGGAAAACTCAGCCTTATCTTGGCCTGAGGACTCCTCCCTGGGTCCTACAAAAGGCTCTCACAGGCACAGACAGAGGCTGACTCAGAGGTCAGTTCACGTGCATCAGCGCCCCCTGAAGGTTGGCAGCAGGGCTGCCCCCACAACCATACCCCAGAATGTGGCTCTATCACTGGTCCAGCACTTCTCCTCTTAAAAAAAAAAAACCCACTTTACACACACACACACACACACACACACACACACACACACCCCTTACCCCCATTACTCACCTCAATAAACAGGGGTCTAGACAGGGCTTTTTCAACTTGATGTGAAGAAGCAGAAATTCCTGTTCCGGCAGAGAGTAAAGCTAGCGAGATGCTTGCCTTGTTGACAACAGTCAATCCTCTGCATCCCTACGCATCCCCCATGTCCCCCAGAGACTCCAGGAAAAATACTTGAGCCAGGAGCCAGAGTAAGCCCTCAGGGTATCTTAGTGCATGCAGAGCCACCCATTCTCCACACCAAAAATAGCCCCAAAAGGAAACTAAAACCCCTGTCACCTGTGGATCCACTGCTCCGGATCGCCCCATCATACCAGGGAAGCCAGTGAAAAAGCCGGACAGTAACAGGGTCTCTTGGAATTGCGGGAGCTGTGACTCTGCCCAAACTGAATCTGGAGATTTTACTGCAGCGAATCTGGGGCCAAGGTCCCAACGTAGGCCAGCTGGAGGTCAGAACGGCCAAGCCCCTGCCCTCGGCAGGACCCTCACCCCCAAGGTCCACAGCCCCCTTGCTCAGCCCCGTAGCCACCGATCACTGCTCCATTGCAGAGCTGGAGGCGATTGTGGCCACAGGAGCCCCCAGGGATCACTCACTCACATCCTCCTCCCTTGACCTCGTCAAAGATCCACCGCACCTCAGGAACCACATGATATCAGGGAACAAGTGAAAAACAGGTGCAAAAGTGCCCCCCCAAGCTGCCGAGGACCCGCAGCTCAGTGTGGACACGGGGAACTGCCAGACGCTCATGGGAGATAGTCCCCATTCTGCCACAAAGTTGGCCTTTAAAGCCCCACTTTCTCACAGAGCCCTACTCTGTCCTTTACCCACATGAACAATAAAATTGACCCAGTCTCCAGGAATAGAAGCACCAGGAAGTGCTTCTTGTGATGTCACTTCTGTTTCCGCAAGCAGCCTTAAAGAGCCAGACTGCAGATGTGGAGAGAACTATTATGCCCACCAAGGTGAATCTGCAGCAACAGGGGGATGGGCTCACATTAAGGGGTGGAGAGGCAGCTGCTGTACTGGCAGGTCACACAGTGGAGGGCTAGTGACAAGTAAGAAGTCCTACTGGGCAGACATGAGCCAATGCTCTCACTCACAGTCCATAAGGAAAAAAGCAAAGGTGGTTCATTCAAAGTCAAAGAGACAGAGAGGGAGCAAGTAGGGCACGGAACAATGACCTTCTCCAGGAAATCATCAATCAAAGTAGGGTGAAAGCAGTGACTTGAAGCCAGGACAAGAGCAGAGAGAAATTGCCCTAGTATCAGCCCAGAGAGCTGGAGAGACACTGGAACAGGAGCAAAGGCTTGTAAGAACATCAGAGAACACTGTCCAGTCAACGTTCTATGACTGCCAACAAGTGAGCAGTGAACAATCATCTACAAGGAAAACCCAGGAGGCAGTTTCCAAACCCTGAGTTGGGCTAGAGAGATAACACAGCAGGAAGGATGTTTGTCTTGCATGCGGACTACCTGGTTTGATTCCCAGCATCCCATAGGGTCCCGTGAGCACTGTCAGGAGTAACTCCTGAGTGCAGAGACAGGAGTAACACCTTTTCATTGCCAGGTGTGACCCAAAAAGAAAAAAAATAGACTCTGAGCAACTCTGAATGTGGTACACAAGCCAAAACAAAACAATCATACTGAAAAAGTGTCATTTGCAAATCCCAGCCTCCAGCAGGGATCAAACCACCAAGTGGCCCTGCCATATCATGACAGTCAAAGGCCAGAAAACAAAAGGGGGGCTGGGTTCCTGCCGTTTGAAGTGAAACTGAAGGTTCTACATGAGTGAGTGATGCCAGGGCCAAATTCTCTGGAACAGGGCAGAGCAAAGCCCCATGCTGTAAGGTCGGGACCGCCAAGCCCTGCCCTCTGCATGTCCCGCATGCCCCAAGTTTAGCCTCTGTGCTCAGCCCCACGCCCACCTGCTGCTGACCATTCATGGAGCTGGAGGTGATGGTGGCCAAAGGGGACCCCCACTATCACCCACACACTGCAAACTCTGCAACCCCTAAAGCCTCTGGGTTCCCGTAAAGCATCCCTCATGCCTCAGGAAATGGTTGATATAAGAAATGAGAGAAAAACAAGCACAAAAGCCCCCCCCCCAAGCTGGAACGACCCTGGCGCTTACAGGGCAGAGAATGAGAGGCACTGGGCGCTCACAGACCGCCACTCTCATTCTGACAAAAAAAAATAGATCTTCACAGCCCCCCTTCCACGAAAGGCCGCCATTTCCTCCTATACCACCAGACCAATGGTGGCCTAATCAGGCAACCACAATGGGAAGAGAAAAAATACCTGAAGGTCTCTGGCCTGGGATGCCCCTTCTACTTCTTCCTGAACCTGAGCCTTAAAGGGCCATGTTCCAGATGCACAGACCCTTTTCGCGCACCCAGGTTAATCTGTGCTTCAAAGGAGATGGACTGGATAAAGGTGTAGAGAGTTGGCTGTGAAGAGTGGTGGGTCAGACAGTTGGGGGCTGGGGATAAGAAGGCCTCTGATCCTGTACTGGTCAGTCAAACAATGACCCAATGCTCTCACACACAGTCCATCAGAAATAATTCAGCTGCGGTGATTCAAGGTAAAACAGGAAGGTTGGTACAATTCACCGGATGAAGGTTGGTACAATTCACCGGATGCTGAGTATATTGGGAAAATAATCAAGATGGGCTGAAAGCAGTGACTGCAGAGCCAGCCCTGGAGATGCAGAGAGGAACTGACCTAGCAGCAGCCCAGAGAGCTGGACAGACACTGGAAGAGGAGCAGAGGCTGGTAAAAACATCAGAGAAAACTGTCTGGTCAACTCACTACCCCTTGAAAACACCAAACCAGGGCACTCTTGCCTACAAGGAAAACCGTTTCAGAAGCACAATTTTAAATCCAGACCATGGGGCAAGAGGTTAGTACAGTGTTCAACCCTCAGAATTCCAAATTTCAAATGGTCCCCTGAGCACCTCGAAGTGCAAAGCCAGGAGTAGGTCCTGAGAACTGCCAGGCTGCACAAAAATCATATATTCCGACCCTAAAAATGGGGCTAATGGGCAGCAAGTGATTTCAGTCACCTTGTAGCCTTTTTTGTCCTTTAAGCAGATCTGAATCCTTTCTATCATTCTGGTGACTACTACATTGAGGGGAATTTGCTAATTCTAAATACAATTAATTTTTTCTGTAATATTATTGAACTTGGGGGGGGGGGTCCAGGAACGTGACCAACCTTGTAAGTAACCATAGGTAAATGGAACAGCCTGCTGGGATGTGGGGAGCTGAACCATATTCCCGTCATTTGATTCAAGGGGCCCCTTCCATCCTTTCCTGTCTTTTTAAACACAGGAATGTTCATTTAAATTGTTTCCAATAGGGTTCAAAGAGGAGGTACAACAGACAGGACATTTGCTTTGCACCAGGTTTAACAGGGTTCCTGGAGTACCACCAGGAGTAATCTCTTGTGGGAAGCCAAGAGCCCTCTCATAGACCCTGGCCATGGTTCCCATGCTAAGAACTGTTTGGGACAGACATTGGTGACAGTTTCCCAGGACTTCCTGATCTCAGTGAGTGCCTGATCTATAGCAAGCAACATCAGAGTGACAGCTTATTTGGCCTTATCTATAGTAACCTCCAGGATACATCTACTCCCTAAGACCCTTTGATATACAAATGTAAAGCTCAGGAAACACCTACTGCCATAAGGTCCTTTGATATACAAATGTAAAGCTCAGGACTCACCTTCTGCCACAAGACCCTTTGATGTGTAAATGTTTACCTTGAATGTTAGGTAAAGCTCTTGTTGCTGACCTTACCATATATGGTTATACTACTTCTGCTGGAGCTATAGCACAGTGGGTAGGGCGTTCACCCTACAAGTGGCCAACATGGCCGACCCGAGTCCGATTCCTCCGCCCCTCTCAGAGAGCCCGGCAAGCTACCGAGAGTATTCGATATGCCAGACACAGTAACAACAAAGTCTCCAATGGAGACGTTACTGGGCCCGCTCGAGTAAATCGACGATCAACGGGAGGGCCTTTACCTTTTACCTTTTACTTCTGCTCCTGACTGAGCTGCCGGACCCTATATAAACAGCCTGTATCCCTCAATAAAGTGCTGTCCCTTTTTCTGTTTCTAAACTGTACTCTGTCTCTTGTGTCTTGTGTTCATTTGGTCGGTCCTTCCCTGCACCTACGGATCCTAGGACCACCTTCGCAGGACGGAGAGTGGTTACCGGGGCCCCCTGCAATCTCTGAGTATTTCCGGATATGACCCAAAAATAAGGGAAAAACAAAGTTTAAAATTTAAAAACAAACTGTATTCATGGCACTCCATTAAACAACCTTGCCAGGGCCATTTAACTAAGACAACACTTTCTGAAACATGTATCCTTTATACTTACACAACACTAACCAGTACCTGAACACATGGGAGCAAGAGATGGCATGGGGGAAGGAGCTGGTCATACATAGCCCACCTGGACTCCAACCACGGTACCCCATAATGATCCTGAGTCCCCCAGGTATGGATGACTGAACTGAGAGAGACGAGTAGGACTCAGCTGGCTGTGGCTATAAAGAACAGGTATGAGCAGGCCCTGAAGAACGAAGGTGTGGCTGTTTCTCTTCCATTATCCCCCAAACAAGGGCCTCAAAACCAAGTCACAGGGGCTGGAGCAATAATCCAGGGGGAGGACTTTTTCCTTGCATGGCACCAACCCAGTTTCATTCCCTACCATCCCATATGGTCCACAGGCACCACAAGGAGTAATTACTGATTGTGGAGGCAGGAGTAACCCCTGAGCATCACTGGGTATGAACCAAAAAGCAAAAAAAAAAAGTCTAGACATAATCACAACAAAGAATAAGACAGGAGTGAGTCTTGACAGCCCTGAGCGAAGGGGATATTTTTTGCCTTTTAATTCACATTCCTCCTGGCTTTCACCAGAAAATCCAAAAAAGTACATGTTTACACATCAAGTTTAAATTGTGGAACCGTGGCATAGACTTTCCCGTGTAGACTGACAACACAGAAAGTTTGTTACACACTAACGGATTATTTCCTTCCTGGCTGCACTTTTGTAGCACAGCATCCCATGGTACAAAGAAAACAGACTTTACCAAAGGGGCCTGTTTTGACATTAAAAATTGTTATTACGGCATTGAGTTATCTAATATGAATTTTATGATGTTTCCTAAGACCAGAAGCAAACACAAAGGCCTTCCCACATTCTTGACATATATAAGACTTCACCCCAGTGTGAACTGCCCTATGTACATATATGCCGGAGGCCTGACGGAAGGCCTTCCCACACTCCTTACAAACATAAGGTCTCTCTCCAGTGTGAATGCTCATATGCCGAGTAAGGCTTGCGGATTCAACAAATGCCTTTCCACATACCTTACATCCATAAGGCTTCTCTCCTGTGTGTTTTCTCATATGACAAGTAAGTTTTGAAGGAAAAAGAAAGACCTTCCCACATACCTTACATTCAAAAGGTTTCTCTCCAATGTGAATATGATGAGTAAGGCTTGAGGAATAAACAAAGGTCTTCCCACATTCCTTACAAACAAAAGGTCTCTATCCAGTGTGAATTTTCATATGGCAGGTAAGTCTTGAGTATACAACAAAGGCCTTTCTACATATCTTACATCCATAAGGCTTCTCTCCATTGTGAATTCTCATATGCCGAGTAAGGCTTGAGGACACAACAAAGGCCTTTCCACACACCTTACATCAATAAGGCTTCTCTCCAGTGTGTTTTCTCATATGACAAGTAAGTTTTGAGGGATAATAAAAGGCCTTCCCACATACCTTACATCCAAAAAGCTTCTATCTTTTGTGAACTCTTATATGCCGAATAAGGTGTTAGGAATAACTAAAGGCCTTCCCGCATCCGTTACATATATGAGGCCCCTCTTCAGTATGACTTTTCATATGCCCAGTAAGGGTTGAGGATCGAGTGAAGGCCTTTCCATGTGCCTTATATTTATGTGGTTTCTCTCCAGTATGAATTTTCCTGTGTCTAGAAAGGTATGAAGAGTAACCAAATACCTTCCCATATTGCTCACACGAATATGCTTTCTGTCCAGTATGAATTCTCCGATGTTTTAAGAGGTCTGAGGGTCCAGTGAAGGCCTTCACACAGTCCTTACATGTATGTGGTTTCCCTCCAGTGGGGATATTCATGTTATCCCATTGGGGTGATGCCGGATTCAAACCAGTCCCTTGCTGCTGACACTCCTGGGAATTCTGTCCACTGTGGGTTTCTAAGGGGACATCACAGTCCTGGGAACATGGGGAAGCTCCCCCACATTCCTTACTCTTGGACAGGGTCAATCCATGGTGACTTTGCTTGTGGGCCTTTCGGTGTGAAAGACTCACTCTAAACAGTGCTCCTCTCCCACATTCAAGGGTCTGCCCCAATGTTGGGGTTTGTAGACTGAGAATAGCTGACTGTGTGAACCTTTTCCCAGGGGAGGGATTCTTCAGAGTGAGGTTGCTCTCTCCATTCTGATCACCCTCAGAGGCCATCCTGCCTGCCTTGGCATCCCCGTGTGGCTGAGGGCATAAATACACACTAGAGACTTTTTCACAGTGTGAAGGGTCAGAGACATTCCACTCGGGCTGGCTGCTTTCCTGTAGAACAGCAGAGGATTCCAATTATCATTCTATGCCTTAAGAGTCTCCATGTTAACTGAAATTGATACCTGCAGATTGGTTTCTAACATTTGCACCAAAACAATGCAATTCCCGACCGGTGGATGGCATTACCATGGACTAACCTAATGTTTCTGTAAGAAACACATGGGAAATTGATGAATGCCAGGCCATTAATTTGTTAAATCAAATGAAAAATCACAGCATTTACATGAAACACAATACAATTTTGTTTAGGATTTGAGCAGAGATGTCAGCACCCAGTCAAGATAAGGGTCCTGGACCTCAAACATCACACTATGAATCTGTTCCTGGCCATTCCTGGCCCCACACTTTAAAAATAACATGCTGGTCCACTGACATTTTCCCTTAGTATTATAATATTGATTCCAAACTTGCAAATCTTACCATATCACTCATACTCGCTGACTGAGTTCCCAAATCCTGAAGCCGTGCTTTGAGTTCTGAAATCAAACACAATACACAATGTAAGAAGTCTTCGAATGAAACATACTTAATCAGGCAGTACAGCTTGAGGAAATCTCTATGGTCCTCACAGTCCAAAGTATCCCACAGAACAGGGAAGATCCCGGGGAGGATTGCTGTGAAAAGGTTGGCAATCCCACAAGATGTATTTTTTTCTTTTTAGTTTGGTGAACATACGCAGTGATGCTCAGGAAACTATATGGGATGCTGGTTATTGATCCAGGTGGACAGTGTGCAGGACAGCACATTTCCTGCATTACTATCACTCAGAGCCAAATAGCTTAATTATGGCCTCACTTATTAACTAAGCATAAAAACGCAAAAAAAAATTATTGAAGATACAGTGGTATTATAGGCTGTACAGACAGCTGGTAAGGGAAAGACAGGAGGACCAAGGAGTGAGAATTTCATGGACTGCCAGAAGAGGAAAAATAATGTCAAAGCCAAGAAAGTAAAACACAAGATTATTACACCACAATTCTTGGGAGCGAAGGGCAGCGTGAATGTAGCACAGATGCCTGGATCCAGGAACCCAAGGATATCAGGGTCAGCAGCGCATTTCACATGTGCTCAGGGCACCCACACACTGCCCCGGTCCTGAGCCAGGGAGGGTTCTCAGACACTCACCTGCACGCATGCCTCTCCTCCCCGGCCTCAGGGTCCCTCCTTCCAGCCAGGAGATCACCGCAGGCTTCACCCCAGAATACCCTGAAAGTCACAGAGATAGAGCATGGAATAGTGACAAGGAAAACGTGACAAGGAAACCCCATGTGTCCATATAAAATGGAGTCAATTACTGGAAAGGCATGAACAGAATCTGCACTTCTAAAATGCTCCAGATTTGGAGTTATCCAAGAGCTAAGATTCAGGACTTAATTTAAGAGTGAAATATGGGGCCCCAGAAAACACCACAAATAGTATAGCCCGGGTCTTAAAGGGCCAACAGGGGTTTGATCACAGCACAGCACGTAGTATTTTTTTCTCCAGTTTGGGATCCTCAGCTGGGGATGTTCAAGGCTTCTCCCTGACTGAGTACTCAGAAATCACCTTTGATGTTGCTTGAGGACCACATGGGATGGTAATAATAGAACGCATGTCCAGAACTTGCAAGACAAGCAATGTGCCCGCTGTACTCTCACTCTAGTCTTGGCATCACATGCAATGTACTGAGCCTGCGTGAACTGATGCCTCAGTGCAGCAAGCCCCAAAGCTTAACAAATCCAAAAATGGCCAAAGACGACGAAAGCACCAAATTGGTTTTAAAAATAAACATAAAAGGATGCAGAAAGACGGCACAGTATGTCAGGAACGGGCCTTCCTCAAGGTCAATTAAAGTTTGATCCTGACATTCAGTAGGGTCTCTCAAGCCATCAGATGTGAACCGTGACTGCATAATCCAGAGGCAAATCCTGACTCCTGATGAACCAAGAACCACTGGAAATGACCACGAGCACTGAAATGGAGCAATATCAGATGGGCTGAGGCCCTAAGAAATAAATGAGCTATGTTGGGATCGATATTACAGCAGGCAGGACACGGACACTGCACACACGTACAGGATTTATCCCCAGCAGCACACAATGTCCCGGACCACAACCAGGATGAATAACTGAATACTCAGTCAGAAATAACCCCTATGTATTTGTAAGTATAAACCCAAACCAAATCAAAACAAAATAAAAGGGAATGCCCTGCCACAGAGGCAGGGTGGACAGGGGGGTGGGGGGTGGGAGGAACACTGGGATTAGTGGTGGTGGAGAAAGGGCACTGGTGGAGGGATGGGTACTTTATCACTGTATAACTGAAAGCTAAGCACAAAATTTTTAAGTCTACAACTGTTTCTCATGGTGTTTCAATAATAAAAATTGTAAAAAATTAAAGAAAAAGAATACATATAAAAATAAATTAACTGAAGTTGTAGGCCTGATGCAATAGTACCGGGATTAAGACAGCAACCTTTTAAGCTGCCAAGTGTGTTCAATCCTCAGAATCCCATGGCCCCTGAGAACCCCCGGGAGTGATCCCTCAGCACAGAGACAAGAGGAATCAGGTTGTGCCTGAAATAAAAGCAAAACTAAAACAAATACTAGAAATTATATGTAGTACAAGAAGTGATCAGAGAACTCAGCACTGGCAGGAACCAGGAAGTTTTTAGAGAGACTTGAGCGATGGTACAACACGTGGGGAGCTTGCCATGCACGGGGCTAACCTGAGTTGAACCCCAGCACTCCAGACTCATGCAAACCCACAGAGAGTGATTCCTATGGACATAGCTTAGAGTAAGCTCCGAGCATCGCTAGGTGAGCACCAACAAGAAAACCAGGGAAGGAGCTAGATAAACAACTACTGCATGGCTGTCTTCGCCAGGACAGTCACAGCTACTGTTGGGCATACATTCACAGCCAGGCATAGGGAGCCAACACGGGCCTGCCCAGACAAGGTTGGCCCCGCACTGCTCTCACCAATGGCCCACAGGTTCTGGTAGGTCTCCAGAATCACGTTCCTGTAGAGTTTAATTTGAGAGGCATTCAAGCACGTCCACTCCTCTGGGGTGAAGATCACAGCCACGTCGTGGAAGGTCACCGTGTCCTAAACCAGCATACAAACGGGGCAGAAGTCAGGGTCTGTCACCACCCTGCTCCCTGGGCTGTGAGGCCAGGACCCCAGGGCCCTAGAGGGGCTCAGTGTCTGTCCACTCGGGAGGAAACAGCCTCCACCCGAACTCTGGCAGATGGGTCCCAACTTCTAAGACAGCTGCATCTATGAAAATGTGAGGATGCTCTACTAGAAGGTTCCTGAAGGTGGCAGACTTGCTCCTGATGCCAGGGAATTCCAGCACTGCTCCTATGAGCACCGCAGAGTTTACTCTCTGAGCACACAATCAGTGGGACCCAAATGAGTGACCCTGCTTTCAGCTCAAAACACTAAACATACACCCCTTGTATCCCACAGTCACTTGAGCTGCAAGGGCACAAACAGGTCCAGCACAGCTGGGGACCCATGATGCACATCAGGCACAGAGCCAAGAGGAAGCCCTGAGCATCTCCCCTGTGGCACAAAAATAAATACGAAAAGAAACAAAGCAGCATGACTGTGTAACACGACAGTGGGTGGTGCTGGTGATCACCACCATCTCATAGGGTCCCCTAAGCAGTGCCAGGTACAATGGCAGAGTGTATAGCCAAGAGTATAATCCCCAGAATCACTGTGTGTTGCTCCAAAAACAAAACAAAATACCCAGACACCAGCCTTTGATGTCCAGCACCCCAAATGGTCCCTGAGACATGTCAGGAGCCATCCTTGAGCACCAGTAATCTTTGAGCTGTTGTGGTCCAAAAGCCAAATACAACAAAACTGACACAAACGTGGCCTCATACTGCAGAGTTAGGTGCCCTCACAAGGCGGCAGGAACTTTCCTGAAGCAAGTCAGAGACAGAAAGCCCAGTAAGCCTGACGCTCCTGTCACTGCTTCACCTCATCTTGTCACTCCTACCTGGGGTCGGTGTGTTTGATGGCATTTCACCATCTTCTCCTGCTCTAGTTTTCCCGAGGATCAGAGAACTGGAGGAGAAGTAAGAATTGTGAGCACTGGACAGGAGCTAAATCCCCAAGTTCTGACCAGCCACACCCTGGGGCACTGGCTCACAGACCCCCCTGGGGGACACTTGTCAGATGTTTCTTTCTCCCCAGCAGAAGCCAAATGGGTTGGCATCTGTGGTGCCTTTCACGACACAAGTTCTGGGCTTGGCTACAAGAGAGAAAAGTTGGCCCTGCCTTGGTCTGGAGACTCCTCCCGGATCCCACAGCAGGTTCTCACAGGCCAAGTCAGGAAAGACTGAGGCCAGGAAATCACGTGCATCAGCCCCGTTCCGGCCACCAGTGGGGCTGCCCCCCCCCCCCCCCCCCCCCGTGATAGAGTCACATTCTGGACTATGATTGCCTGGGAAAGCTCCTCTTTTCTAAAACAAAAACAAACAAACAAACAACAACAAACAAACAAGGGCTTGAATGGTAGAACAGTGGGTAGGATAGTTTGCTTTGCAAGTGGTTGACTTGGGTTCGATTCCCAGCATCCCATATGGTCCCATGACGACCACAGAAGTAATTGTTCAGAGGTGAACCAGGAGTAACCCCTTGCATCGCCAGGTGTGACACAAAAAGTAAATATTTTTTTTTAAAAAGTGTCTACAGACATACAGTTTTACCAGCAATACACAAAGACACGAACCCACAAGTGTACACACACACACACACACACACACACACACACACCTTTTACCCCCAGTACTCACCTCGATAGACAGCGGTCAAGGCAGGACTTTGCAACTTGATGTGAGGAAGCAGATATTCCTATTTCAACATACAGTAAACCTGTTAGGATGCTTGTGTTGCTGACACTAATAAATCCTCTGCATCCCCAGGGCCCCAGAGCACTGCCAGGAATAAAATCTGAGGGCAGAGCCAGAGAAAACCCTCAGGGTATCTTTGGGAATGCAGAGTCCCCCATTCTTCACGCCAAAAATAGCCCCAAAAGGAAAGTGTCACTGGGAAACCCCGGCCAACTGCAGATCCACTACCCCTGCCTGACGCTGGAGGGCAGGAATAAAAAAGTTGGACAGCAACAGGGTCTCAGACTTTGGGGGAGATGGGGATGATGTAGGCAGGTAGATAGGGAAAGGCTCTCTGCAATGAAACAAAGTCTCATAGAAGAAGAATTCTAGGACCAACCTACCCTGTGGACACAGAGAATAAAGACTTGATAAGACCACCCCCAGACCCTGAAGATATGGGCCTCCTCCCCATGAAATTCCTCCTTCCCGAAAACCCCCTTTCAATCCGGTTAACTCCAGCGACCCAGCCCCAAGGAGATTCCAGGACACTCCAAGTCAGATGATTCTCGAACCCCCTCTCAATCCGGTTAACTCCAGTGACCCAGCCCCAAGGAGATTCCAGAACATTCTGAGTCAGAAGGATCTATAAGAGCCAGCTCGAGAGCCCACTTGGGGGTCTCTCCACCCTCGGAGAAGCCCGCGTTCCCTCTGATGCGTTACTCTCTCTCTCTCTTACTATCTGCTTATCCCTTTCTCTCCCTCTCCAAAAGCCTCCAAATAAAATCTGTTACTTCACTGCTCGTCTACTCCTGAAATTCTTTTCTGCGAGCGAGACAAGAACCCCAGAAACCTCGGGTAAGGCTTGGGACTGGTCTCTCCTTTCCTGCAAAGAGCGAATTCTCGCCCCAACTTGAGTCCGTGGCACCCCGAGCAATCGGGTGGCGGTGATTAACTCCCGTGCGGAGAAGATCAAGCGGACTTCACGTGTGGTTGACGGCCACCTTGTGGGGCTGGCAGGGCTTAGGCCAGTGCCGAGCAGCTGCTCACTGCAGACTTTACCGGTCCTAGCCTACCCAGGGTCCCGTGAGACAGAGGCGGGTGGGGAGAAAGTGACTGTCTTTCTCCTCCCCACTTCACATAAGTCACCCGTGGGGCCCACAGACATCAGATGGCGACTACGAAGGGACAGATGCAGTGAAGAAATCCACGAGGAAGGAGGTAATCTGTGGAAAATCTGTTGTGGAAGTATGCTCCCTTGGAAATCTCTAGTGGGGAAGGGGGAGGAATGTGATAACCTCTGTGTGAATGTGTGTGTGCATGAGCACCCTGATAGGTCCTCCTATCAGGCGTGATTTTGTAGCTCCACGACCTGGCACTCTTAAAGTCCCTCTAAAGTCACGGAGCTCGAGTGGGCTGCTTGCGATTCCATGGAGAACATACGGTCAATGGTGGCACTGGCATAGATGCCGGTCGCAAGTCACAATGCTGAACCACTAAGGCTAAATTCTCCAAAGGCCAGGCATGCATCTGAATGGTCTCTGCAAAGAGGCACCCCTCCTTTGTCTGTCTTGCGTCACCGTCCACTATGGGAGGAATGGGAGGAAAGCCCAATAGTGTGAAGATTCTGGGAAACTAAAGCAGATCAATTTCCAGACTGAAAATCTCTCCAGTCTAACTAGAAAATCCTTTTCCCCAGCCTAACTAGAAAATCAGCTAGAGGTCATTTGAAATGCTAATGAAGGCAGTCCAGAGGTAAGGCAGAAAGAAAAAAAAAGGGTAACAGGCAGGTAAGAAGCCTGAGAAAAGCAGAGAACCAGCAAGAAGCAGGGAAGATGTAACAAGCTAAGAAAAGGCAGAACTTTTTCAAGGAGCAGAGTTTTAAGACCACAGCACTAGGTTAGGCTCGGGCACACAGCTGTGGCTCTGCCCGATGCCAGGCCCGCCCAGGGACGCCTGCGGTGGAAGCAGAGGCCATTGGTGGACACGGTCCAAATCCAATGAGCCTCTGAGTGAAGGCCTATCCACGCGGGGTTAGAGTCCCCTTGGGAGAAGCCAAAGTGGAGGCCTATCCACGAGGGGTTAGAGTCCGCTTGGGAGAAGCCAAAGTGGAGGCCTATCCACGAGGGGTTAGAGTTCCCTTGGGATAGACCTGGGAAAAGTTCTGCTTGAGAACCATTCTGTCTTAGGTTTTTCTGTTCCATAGGTCGTTGCTGGTAATCAGAGACATGGGCAACTCAACTTCAATACCTAAAGATTCCCCTCTGGGTTGCTTATTAAGACATTGGAAGAGCTTCCATTTAGGTAGTTTAAATAAGGAACGTCTTGTCAACCTCTGTAACATCACATGGCCTGAATATAAGCTAGAGCATGGGAAAACATGGTCAGTAAATGGCAGTTTGCATTACCAGACCATTTCACAGTTAGATCGTTTCTGCAAAAAGGAAAAGAAGTGAGATGAAATTCCTTATATCCAGGCCTTCATGGCACTATATGAGGATTCAGAGAAAAGGGAAAGCTGTCGCATCTGCTACGTGCATGTTTCAGAAGTAAGAGAGCCAGAATCAGACTCTATAGATGATATTCTAATGTTGAACTCCCCAGGAACTGCCCCAAAGGCGCCCCCACCTCCATTCTCAACTGTGCCTCTATCTCCATTTCCACCTCTGCCTGCTGGTCTGGCTGGGGCGGCCTCTAATGAGTTACCTCCCTCACCGGAATCACCACCAATGTGGTCTAGTTCCAGGTTTCCTGGTCTGGCAGCCCAGGAGCAATCCACACAAGAAAAGAAAGGTTTAGAGAAAAGTGCTAGCGGGTTAGCTCGCCGTGATCATAGAACAGTTCAGGAGAGTAGCCCCCCTTCAGATGAAGGGGCTAGTGCAGAGGAGTGTGCTAGCAAAGGAGCTTGCTGCCAGCCCAAAGCAGCTCATGCAACTCAGGCATGCCCCTCCCTGTCAGAAGCAAGTCCAGCAGGGTGCACCTGGAGCGGTGCTTGCTATCATCCCAAACCTGACCCCAGTCCTGTTAGGCTGGCCCAAATGTTTCCCCTAAGGGAAGTGCCTAACGGAGAAGCAGGCATAGTGAAGGTTCATGTGCCTTTCTCAATGAGTGACCTTCACCGATGCAAACAACAGCTGGGGAGATTTTGGGAAGATCCTTCAAAGTTCACAGAGGAATTTCAGGCCCTGATTTATTCTTATGAGCTCACCTGGGATGACATACAAGTAATTCTATCCAATTGTTGCACCCCAGATGAAAAGGGACAGATTATAACAGCTGCACAGGCCTATGCAGATGAGCTCCGGGCTAATGACCCTGATTACCCTGTGGGTTTAACAGCAGTTCCCTTAACAGACCCAGAATGGGATTATCAAACTAGGGGAGGCAAGAAAAGGCGAGACCACATGATTAACTATCTAATATCCGGCATGAAGAAGTGTGTCGTTAAGGCTGTGAACTATGACAAGGTAAAGGCAATTATGCAGGAGAGAAATGAAAATCCCTACCAATTCCAGGGGAGGCTGATAGAAACAATGAGAAAGTATACGAACATAGATCCCCAATATGAGGCAGGAAAAGTCCTGATAGCCTCTTACTTTATAAGTCAGTGTGCCCCTGACATAAGGAGGAAGCTTCAAAAGTCAGCCATGGGACCCCCGACCACTCTAAGTCAGCTTCTTGAAATCGCTTCCAGCGTATATAACAATCGAGAACAGGTAGAGAAGGCCGAGATAGTCCAGAGAGATCGGTTAAAACGACGAGATCAGGCTCAGCTGATAGCAGTTGCTATCGATAAAGTCCTGAGACCTCAAAGTAACCCTAGAGGCAGGTCCTCAGCTGGAAGATCCTAGATGAGCCCGTCCGAAGGGGAGTGCCTCAACTGTGGAAAAGTGGGACATCAGAAATGGCAATGTCCAGATCTACAACCACCGCACGGGCCGTGCCATAACTGCAAGCAGGAGGGCCACTGGAAAAGGAATTGTCCTCAGCTCCAGAAAGGGCTGCGGCCAGCTCCTGCTCTAGAGGCCCCAGTGCAGGAAGACTGAAGAAGCCCGAGGTCATCACTGGCTCCTGACTCCAACTTGGTGATAACAAAAGCTGAGCCTCGGGTTACCTTTGACGTAGCAGGTAGGGATATCGACTTTTTGGTCGATACAGGAGCCACCTACTCTGTCCTTTGCCAATCTCCAGGACCACTCTCGGCCAACTCCTGTGTAATAATAGGGGTAGGAGGTGTCCCTGTGAAAAGGGTATTTACTCAACCATTGAGCTGCAGCTATGGAGATATTGTCTTTACTCATGCCTTCCTAATTGTCCCAGAGTGCCCAACCCCCCTATTAGGAAGAGACATAATGCAGGTTTTAGGAAGCACCCTTCAGCTCTTCCCCTCGAGGGAAAGGATCTTTATAGCGATTTTATTGGATAACTCTGACACAGACCTCCCAGGCATTCCCCTTGAGATTAGAAGCGCTGTAAACCCTGTGGTATGGGATCAAGGAATGCCTGGAAGAGCCTTAAGAGCATCTCCAGTAAAGATTAGCCTCAAGGAAAATGCAGGTGACCCACATAAGTGTCAATATTCAATTAAACCTGAAGCCAGAAAAGGGCTACAGCTGCTGGTAGAGAAGTTCTTAAAATATGGACTGATAGTGCCTTGCCAGTCACCTTGTGATACTCCAATCCTTTCCGTAAAGACGTCAAATGGTGAATACAGACTAGTACAGGACCTCAGAGCTGTTAACGAAGCAGTGGTTCCAATCCACCCTATTGTGCCCAATCCATATAACATCCTAAATTAGGTCCCTGGTAACTCTGCCTGGTTCACAGTACTGGATCTAAAAGATGCATTCTTTTGCATTCCCCTGCATCCTGATTCTCAGTTCCTCTTTGCCTTCGAATGGACTGACCCTAATTCTAACGAAACACAGCAATATACCTGGCCTGTTCTTCCTCAAGGCTTTAGAGACAGCCCCCACATTTTGGGGAATGCACTGGGTAAAGAACTCAGAGAGTTACAGCTAAAGGATGGAGCTGTCATACAGTATGTGGATGATATTCTTATTTGCAGTCCAACAAGGGAAGCCTCCATTAGCCATACAATCCAAGTATTAAACTTCTTGGGGGAAAGAGGATATAAGGTCTCCCCCTCTAAGGCGCAGATTGTCAAGCAAAAAGTTAAGTATCTAGGATATGTGCTCACACCTGAAGGCCGAACACTATCTAGTGACCAGAAGGATATCATTTTAAAGCTTGCGGAACCACAAACTAAGAAACAGTTGAGAGGCTTCTTGGGCATGACAGGATTCTGTAGACTGTGGATCCCCAATTATGGAATCATAGCTAAACCTCTTTATGAGGCTCTAAAGGGAACAGATTTTGAGCCTCTAAACTGGAATAAGAGTTGCCAATCAGCATTTCAGAACCTAAAAGACCAGCTGGTCGCAGCCCCAGTCCTAGCAATACCTGATCTGGAAAAGCCTTTTACTTTGTACGTAGCTGAAAAACAGGGAACAGCCCTGGGGTTGCTACTTCAAAAGTTGGGAGAGACTCCTAGACCTGTTGCCTACTTATCTAAACAGCTTGATAGCGTGGCCCAGGGTTGGCCCGGATGTCTGCGAGCAGTAGCAGCAACTGCCCTTATGGTAGAGGAGTCCATTAAGCTCACTCTTGGACAACCGCTAGAAGTTATGACTCCTCATCAGGTCTAGAGCGTGCTAGAAATAAAAGGCCATCAATAGCTAACGGGTGGAAGGCTAGCGAAATACCAGGCCTTACTCTTAGATTCTCCAGAAGTGACCCACAGAACTTGTCAGACCCTGAACCCGGCAAACTTTATTCCCCTCCCTGAGGAGACCTGTGAGACCTTAGACCATAGATGTGTAGAGGTGATTGAGCAAGTCTATTCCAGCAGAACTGATTTAAAGGAGACACCCCTGGACAATCCAGATGAAACCTGGTTTACTGATGGAAACAGCCTAGTACCTGAAGGGACTCGAAAAGCTGAATACGCCATTGTTAGCCTAACTAGGGTAGTGGAAGCTGAGGCCTTACCAGGGGGAACATCAGCTCAGAAGGCAGAATTAATTGCTCTCACCCGAGCCTGCCAGCTGGCTGAGGTACTGAGAGTGAACATCTACACTGACTCTAAATAGTCTTGCACGCACATGCTGCGATCTGGAAGGAACGAGGATTTTTAACTGCTAAAAATTGTCCAATAAAACATGGGGAAGAAATTCTAAGACTACTGGAAGCTGTGCATGCCCCTAAAGAGATCGCTGTTATGCACTGCAAAGGACATCAAAAAGGAGACACTGAGATTATTAGAGGAAATCGCCATGCAGATACTGTAGCTAGAAAGACAGCCCTTGATTCTTGTTCCATCATGGGACTGATACCCCATTCTGAAGACATTCCCTCTAAGACAGAATATACAGCAGAAGAGGAAAAATGGGCACTAGAACGAGGTTTCCAAAAGGAAGTAGATGGATGGTTTACCAAACAAGGAAAATTGTTGATTCCAGGGCCAATGCAGTGGAAGGTCATTAAAGGGCTACATGAAGCTTCCCACATGGGAAGAGATGCTCTAACAACACTGGTGAAAATCATTTTCCAAGGAAAAGGACTAAATAAGACAGTAAGAGAAGTGACTCAAAATTGTGCTTTGTGTGCTGTTAACGAGCCTGGTGGGAATCCCAGGCCTCCCCTTCTGACACCACCTGTTCAGCATCGAGGAACTTATCCAGGGGAAGATTGGCAGCTTGACTTCACACAGATGCCTAAATGCTCAGGGTACCGGTATTTGCTGGTCTTCATTTACACCTTCACTGGATGGGCAGAGGCCTTCTTAACACGCACTACCACAGCCAGAGAAGTATCTAAGGCATTACTTAAGGAAATAATCCCTAGATTCGGCCTGCCTAGGTCATTACAGAGTGACAATGGACTGTCCTTTGTTTCTAAGGTCACCCAGGATCTAGCCTCTGCTCTAAAGATTAAGTATAAACTTCATGCAGCCTGGCACCCTCAATCATCAGGGAAGGTGGAGAAATTCAACCACACCTTCAAGAAGATTTTAGGGAAATTGTGTAAAGAAACACCTGAGTCCTCGCTGTCCCTCTTGCCAATAGCCCTCCTCAGACACCGAATGGCTCCAAGAACAAAACTTCAACTCAGTCCCTTTGAATTGCTCTATGGCAGACCCTTTTTAACTACAGATCTCTTACTGGACTCAAAAAGTCTAGACCTGACCAAATATGTTGTTAATCTGGGACGAGTACAACAGGCGATTCAGGAATATGGGAATGCTGTTCTACCCCACCCAAATAAAGAATTACCTCCAAGTAAAATTCAGCCCGGTAGCTGGGTCTTGCTAAAAACCTGGAACGCTGGGTCCTTTCAGATCACCTGCTGCCTAAGTGGAAGGGACCTTACCAGGTTATCCTACGCACTCCTATGGCTGTAAAACTTAACGGAATTTCTACTTGGGTTCATCTTTCCAGGATAAAACCAGTTTCATCTACATCACACAGCGATGAAACCCGGGCAGAGGAAGAAGTGACCTATTCCTGTGAGCCTATTGAAGACCTAAAGCTCCTCTTCAAGAAGAACTAGAGAGGACACTTCGAGAGAGAGTGCTCCTATCAAAAGCCAAGTACCATGTGTCTTTGTTTGAAATTGCTCTTAATAGCCATAATTGAAATGCAGCTAATAGAAGCAGGGCCTAACCTGTTCTTACGGTGGACCCACCAGTATGCAAAGGAAAGAAATCAGAGTGCATGCTGGGTATGTGGCCTCATGCCTTCATCCAGCACCTCGGGGTTATCGTGGTGGGTGTCCCCATTTAAAGGGACAGACTGGGCTTCTCTCCAGGATTTTATTAACTCATATAAGATACTGTTTCTTTCTTCAGATATCCCTATCACCAGATCCAATGTAAGCAAATGGCCTGGTGTTTTTATATCCATAAGAGAGCCAGGACACAACATGTCCTTCTCCATTAACCAGACTCAAAGAGAGGCCAATGCTTATGCCAAACAGCCATCAAATATATCAAGACACGTGGCACCTTCTAAGAGAGTTAGACATACCAAAGAAGGACTATACCAGGTCTGGGATCAACATACGTGGATGACTCCCTCAACATGGGCTCTAAGTAAAAAGGCCCCATTATGCTGGGAACAAAATCGGCCACGGGCTTCTAAATACTACACCCGTTCCCTAGATATGGGGTGGCTCCAACCTTTCATGTGTGAGCAGGTTCAAATCCTACAACCTACTGATTGGTTTGCAACAGATTGGACAAGGAGTCCAGGGATTAGATGGTTTGCACCAAATGGGTCTCACTGGTTATGTGGACAGAATTTAAGGCCCTGGCTTCCTCCCGGCTGGAGTGGCCGATGTACTTTAGGCTTCGCCTGGATGCAAGGCAGATATGTGCAGACACTTCATCCACACAAACCAGCTAACTACCGACATATGGTCCACCGCTGGACTAGGTCAGCTTTCCACTGGTATGATCATTTGGGTTTTTTCTTTGCCCCACAAATTGGAATAGAAGGCATTGCTCTATATATAGAGACCCTGACGAAGTACGTGAAAAAATCATTAAATGATACCCACAATAGTCTCTCCCTCATTAACTCAGAAATGTCTCAAATGAGAAGGGCAGTTCTCCAAAACCAGATGGCCCTAGATATACTCACTGCTGCTCAGGGAGGAACTTGTGCGGTCATAAAAACTGAGTGTTGTGTGTATATCCCAGACTATAATGCTAACATATCTAACTTTCTGGATGAAATGAAAGCACAGGTACAGTCTCTTGAGGACTCCTCTCCAAGTTTCTGGGACCGGATCACTTCATGGTTTGGAGGAGGGTGGACATGGGTGGAGAAATTATTACTTTCCATCCTTATGATCATAGGCATAAGTATAGGATTATGCTGCTTCGGGTTCTGCTGTTTTAATTTCTGTCTCACCATCCCAGACAGAATGTTATCTAAAGCCATAGACCATTCTGCCCTTGCTAGATCAGAGGCGGCATTCTACTCTAGGGTCTAATCATCTCAAGTGATATCGCTCAGTCTAATAGATCCAATCTTCTTTTTCAGATAACTCCAGAAACCGAACCAATTCATTGCTGAGGGCCACTAAAAGCTGAGATAGTATGAGATTTCACCCCTTGTGTAGGCAGGGCCAGCACCCCATTGTCAGCATGAAGCAGCTCCAGAAGATGGACCTTCTGCCATTTTCCCTTAAAGATTTAAGGTGGTGAAATCTCTAGGGGGGATTTGATGTAGGCAGGTAGATAGGGAAAGGCTCTCTGCAATGAAACAAAGTCTCATAGAAGAAGAATTCTAGGACCGACCTACCCTGTGGACACAGAGAATAAAGACTTGATAAGACCACCCCCAGACCCTGAAGATATGGGCCTTTTCCCCATGAAATTCCTCCTTCCCGAAAACCCCCTTTCAATCCGGATAACTCCAGCGACCCAGCCCCAAGGAGATTCCAGGACACTCCAAGTCAGATGATTCTCAAACCCCCTCTCAATCCGGTTAACTCCAGTGACCCAGCCCCAAGGAGATTCCAGAACATTCTGAGTCAGAAGGATCTATAAGAGCCAGCTCGAGAGCCCACTTGGGGGTCTCTCCACCCTCGGAGAAGCCCGCGTTCCCTCTGGACGCGTTGAAAGAATTCATATTAGGGCATCAAATTTTTTGCATGCTTCAGCTAACTTGCAACATTGCTTTCTGTAAAACTGCTTGACTGCTTTGCCCCTGGGGGAGAGGGGACTTGGAAAGTGAACAGGGCATAACTTATTTCTAAATCAAGTGTGACAGGATTCAGGTGTATTTACTGTCCCTGAAATGTATTGTCTCAGTAAAGCACCCTGCAGATTTGGGTAAAGGATAACTCAGGATGGAGGTGGTTGGGGGAAATTGCCCTTTCCTGGAATGTATTGTCTCAATAAAGCACCCTGCAGACTTGGGTTACTCAAAATGTGGATGGTCAAGGGAGATTACCTAAGGCTTAATGATTCCAGCTATAACCTTGCTTGTGCTGACAATCTATGTACGTAAATGCTGATCTTTGAATCTATAGGCTAGGGAGTGAGGTACTTTTAAATGGATTGGTTAAGAAAGTAAATGTTGTTACAAATCTATTGGCTATGACATGTGTGGGCCTTGCTGTAACGGCCAGTGAAGGCCTATATAAGATCCCCTTTGAAGAAGATCGCGGCTCTCAGCCACTGCTCTCTCTGGGGTGTGCTGTGGAGCCCCAGCATGCTGGTCTAAATAAACCCCGTTTTTACTCCTGCAGGAATTGTGTCTATCTGGTCTCTCCGTGCCTCCCAGGGCTAGGGAACTCCCGATCCCAACAGCGTTACTCTCTCTCTCTTACTATCTGCTTATCCCTTTCTCTCCCTCTCCAAAAGCCTCCAAATAAAACCTGTTACTTCACTGCTCGTCTACTCCTGAAATTCTTTTCTGCGAGTGAGACAAGAACCCCAGAAACCTCGGGTAAGGTGTGGGACTGGTCTCTCCTTTCCTGCAAAGAGCGAATTCTCGCCCCAACTTGAGTCCGTGGCACCCCGAGCAATCGGGTGGCGGTGATTAACTCCCATGCGGAGAAGATCAAGCGGACTTTACATGTGGTTGACGGCCACCTTGTGGGGCTGGCGGGGCTTAGGCCCGTGCCGAGCAGCTGCTCACTGCAGACTTTACTGGTCCTAGCCTACCCAGGGTCCCGTGAGACAGAGGCGGGTGGGGAGAAAGTGACTGTCTTTCTCCTCCCCACTTCACACAAGTCACCCGTGGGGCCCACCGACATCACCACTACATCCCCCGACGAACCTCCCAAAGTTCCGCGCCCCCCAAAAGAATCCATCATACCTCAGGAACCACTGGATATCGGGGAACATAAGAAATACAAGCGCGAGAGGCCCCTTGAGCTGGCGCAGTCCCGCGGCTCACAGCGTGGAAACGGGGAGGTGCAAGGAACTCACAGGAGGCCACCCCCGACCTGCAGCAAGGCAAAATCGGCCTTCAGAGTCCCGCTTTCTCGCTGGGCCCCACTTTGACCTTCACCCAGGTGAACAAGGACTCTCTGACACTGTTTCCAGGAAGAGAAGCACCAGGAAGGCCCCGCTGTGATGTCACTTCCGGTCCTGCAAGTAGCCTTAAAGGGCCAGACACCAGATAACCATTATCCCCACCCAGGTGAATCAGTGGTGGGAGGGGGATGGACTTGCATAAGAGAGTGGAGAGGCAACTGCTGGATTGGGAGCTCGGTAAGAATAAGTCCCCTGATGCTTTACTGGTCAGTCAAGTGTGGAGTCAATGCTTTCACACACAAGGCCATCAGGAAAACTAAAAAAAGGTTGATCCGGGTAAAACAGGCAGGTAGGAAGTGGGTGAGGCACAGGACAGTGAGTTTCTCAGCGAAGTAACAAAGCAAGATGGGGGTGAAAGTAGTGACTGGGCAGCCAGCCCTGGAGAAGAACTGGAACAACCCAGACAGAGAGCAGCCACCTGAGTGCTGGACAGAAACTGAAAGGAAAGAAAGGCTGCTAAGGACATCTGAGAGCACTTTATGCGTTAATGCTCTACCCCTGACAACACACGAAAAATGGAAAGTCACCGGCAAGGAAAGTTCAATGGGGAGGCTTCAGAAATACATTTTCAAACCAGAGTATGGACCAGGAGTGATGAGTACAGTGAATTAGCACTTGCAGTGAACTTGGTCAACTTGAGTTCCATCCCTAGCATCCCAAATGGTTGCCTGAGCACCACCAGACACTAGGAAGTGTCAGGTGTGGTTCCAAATAAATATTATTGAAAGAAAACAACCCAGCATATGTGCCCATCCTAGAATGGAGGTGTATACTGAGCTCACAGTTAGCAAACTTTCCTGATGAAAAGGCCTTATTTAGCCTTTTCAAAAACCTAAATGATGTATAGCATCCTAGTGACTACTAGATTATTGGGATTTTTACTGCTTCCAAAAGCAAAGAGTGTCAGGCTTTCCCCCCCTCTAATATTAGTAAAGTGACAAGTGCTCTTCATTTTTATTTATTTTTTGCTTTTTGGGTCACACGTGGTGATGCATAGGGGTTACTCCTGGCACTGCACTCAGGAATTACCAATGTCTGTGCTCAGGGGACCATATAGGATGCTGGGAATTGAACCTGGGCAGCCACATGCAAGACAAGCACCCTACCCGCTTGCTCCAGCCCCTCTTCTTTTCCTTTTAAAAAAAAATTGTTCATGGCTAATACCTGGCTCTGCACTCAGGGTATCCTATAGGATGCTGGCTTCAATCCTGGTCAGCAGCATACAAGGAAAATGTCCTCTTGGTGTACTAGCCTCCTGCCCCATGGGGGATTCAGGGGATGATTCTTTATTTGCTTGGGGCGCAATAGTATTTGGTGGACCTATTTGACTTTCACATGCTCCCACTCATAAATAGGTTCTGGAAGTCTCACAGGAAACTGTAAGAGAATGCAGAGTCTGGTGCTGCATGAGGGTTGTGCTGGACTGTGTGCCCTGGTGCGCCCTCTCACTCCCATCCAGGGGCCTGTTACTTGACCCAAGGCCCAGGTCCCAATTGTCCCACCTGGAGACTAGCCAGTAGCCTGGGGAGGGTCCCTCCACTACTCCCCCCATCTCTGCTCTGGTTCATTACCTGGACCAGGTTGGTCTTCCTCACATGGTCCCAGGTTTCGATGCTCACGACCTTCACCTCCACATCTACCTGACCGGTCTCCAGGGGGATGAGCATGTAGGGCACCGTTTTGGATGAGGTAGTGAGCACAACCACCCTCTGACAACAGGGGGATCCCGGATTGGACGCCCTGCACAGAGCCTCCTTGTGGGAGAATTCCTCTCGGACCTGGGGACAGGGCGGGGTGGTGGTTGGGGTTCGTGTCCATCCTTCCTGCTTCTTGCTGCCCTGAGGATCCCCAGAGCAAAGATACTTCTTCATGCTGTGTAACCTCAGGGAAGCTGCTGCATGTCACTGGGCCTGCATTTTTCTCCTCTCTACGTGTGTCATTGCAGGGACTGGGAGATGATACAGGAGTGAGGTTGCAAGCTTGGTATATGTGGGTTCAATCCGCAGTTCTACACAGAGACTCGATCCCCCAGTGATGGACAGGTCCTCTAAAGGCCCTTTCGGGTGTCGGCCCAGGGTGATCCAGGTGACCTCCAATACCTCATCCTGGAGACCTTGCAATGAACTGCCACCAAATTGACCAGGGATTGCCAGTGGGGACCCCAGTCGATTTCTTGAGCACTGCTGTTGCATTCTCAACAGAAAGCATCATGGTCACCCCCTCTCCTCCACTTGGGTGCTTGGGAGGGAAGCAAAGGAGAAAACATCGAAAAAACAGCTTTGCCAAGGAGTTTGGTGGTTTCCAGCCCCTTAGCGCTCTCCCACTTTAATTTTTTAGTAATGTTGTTTTCTGCTTTTTGGATCACATGCAGCAATGCACAGGAGTTACTCCTGGCTTCGAGCTCAGGAATTACTCCTTACAGTGCTCGAGGGACCATTATGGGATGCTGGGAATTTAATCTGGGTTGGCTGCATGCAAGGCAAACACCCTACCTTCTGTGCTATTACTCCGTCCCAAAAGTTCTGCCTTGAGGATCAGAGAGAAAGGTTAGAGGGTAGGGCACCATCCCTAGCACCCCAAAGGATCCTTGAGCCTTGCCAGTAGTGATTTCCAAGCACAGAATCAGAGGAATTCTCTGAGCACCGCTGCATGTGGCTCCAAACCAAGTAATAAGAAGATAAAAGCTTGGATCTGAGGAGATGCTTAAAGGGCTGCAGCATATTTTGCATGTGAGAGCCCCAGGTACGGCTCCTGGTACCACATGGTCGACTGAGTCCTACCAAGGGCAACCCTTGGGGCTGGAGCGATAGCACAGCGGGTAGGGCGTTTGCCTTGCACACGGCTGACTCCACTTCAATTTTCAGTATCCCATATGGTCCCCTGGCCACTGCCAGGAGTGATTCCTGAATGCAGAGCTAGGCGTAACCCATGAGCATCGCCGGGTGTGACCCAAAAAGAAAAAAAATCCAGATCCTACCAAGGTCAACCCTTTAGCACCAAGTCAGGAGGAATCACCTGTATCCAGGAATAATACTAAAACCAAATAGGAATTTGAATAATAATCATAGTAATAAAAGGAGAAGATATGCCAAGGCCAAAAATAAAAAAAAGAACAGGTCACACGGCTTGCTTGCTCTTCCGAGCCTGCTCTCTCCACATTTCCCATGAACCCACATCATTCCCTTTTTCTCTCCCGGCCATGTTCTGTCCTAGGGCCACACTGGGTGTGGGTGTGCTTAGGGCTTTTTCTGGCTCTGCAATCAGGGATTATTACTCTTACCAGTGCTGGGAAATCATGCAGGATGCTGGGGATCAAACCCAGGTTGCCACAGGCAAGGAAAATGCCCTCCCTGCTACAGCATCCTTGAACTGAGGCTGAATCCCATATGATCAGGGAGTTGAAAGTGGGGACCCTCCCGCCAGCACCGTGGGGTCTCAGCTGGGCAGGGCGGCAGGAGTACCAGAATGGGACTTCCGTTTACATCTCCCACCGAATTGTGCCCCTTTTCCTGGGGCTCAATTCTCCCTGGGAGCCCCCAACAGGGAGGACAAAGAGAGGATTCAGTCCTTGTTCTTGCAGGCCTTTGCACTCTTGGAACGCTCATGAGTGAGGGCTCCCCTGAGCTTGGGTAATCATGAACCCGTTTATGTTTTAGGGCCTTAGGGGGCTACCTGGTGATCTCAGAGCCCCAGGAGACCCCGGTGTGCCAGTGAGTATGGCCTCTACTCCACATTCAGCGTTGTCCCAAATTCTGTCCTGTTTCCCCATCACCCACCCCAGATGTGGGTGAGCCACGGGAGTTGAGGAGGAGGCACGAATCACCTTCACATCCCTTCAAGCCCCACCCTGCCCCCAAGATCCCACAGGTCCCCTAGATCTCCTGACTGTCCCCCATACACGGTATACAAAGCACCCCAGGAGACGGGGAGACCCCGGGCATGTCGGGGCACCAGTGAGTAGGGTGGGGGGAGCGGGGAGTCCAACGTTCTCCAAAAAGGCAAGTCGTGGGCTTACATCCCAAGGGTCCGCCTGGTGCTTCTTGGAACCTGACCCACGGAGGTTCCCCAGCAAGAGGGTGAGTGATGCATGTCCAGCTGCAGCCTCATCTCATGCACCCCACTGTGCCTGCACCCTGCATCCCAAGTCTCCACATGAACTTCAGGCCCCTCAACCCTCAGCCCCCGGGTAACTCCAGTCATCTAGGACCTGAAGGCCGAGAAAGGGAGAAGGGCATCAACGTGTGCCTTTTTCATTTTTTTTTTGCTTTTGGGGTATACAGAGATGTATAGGGGTTACTCCTGGTTCTGCACTCAGGAATTACTTCTGGTGGTGCTCAGGGGACTATATGGGATACTGAAAATTGAAGCCAGGTCGGGCAGGTGCAAGGAAAACACACTAACTGCTGTGCTATAGCTCCAGCCCCACTGCTGAGGACTTTTAATTTTTATGGGGATTTGGTGGAGCCCGCGAGGTTCTGGGGACCATCAGAAATGCCTAGGATTGAATCTCATCTGCCACAAGGAAGGCATATTTTCATTTTTAAAAAATTTAAATAAACCTCTTCCTCTTCGTCCCCAATGCTGTGTCATTCTTTTTCCCCACCCAGGTCAGTTTATTCGCCAGTACTCGAACTCGGGACTTGGCTTTCTCCGTATAAGAGCCCCAGGCAACCTCTAGGACCCTACATCAAAAGCAGCTCTGAGCCTCTGCCTCTTCCTCTTCATCCGCAACACTGTGCCCGTCTTCTTCTCCACCCAGTCTTTACCTCCCCCACACCACATTCCCGTGAGGGTGTGGCCTCTTCAGAAGTGGGCTTTGGTAGGAGTGGGCCTGGCCTAATTTTAGGCGGGCCAACGCTCACACAGCCGAAGGTAGTTTACTCATACCCAGAAATCTAGTGTAGCATCACAGTTCCCATACCCACACAACAACATGAAGAAAAAAACGCAAATGCTCACCACGTGGGGAGGACGATGGAAAGAGTCCAGAAGCCTCAGTAGGTCCTACTCACCGAAGGGAACTCTCTGACAAAGAATTCAGATATGAAGTCATAGAGATGTTCAATGAACTCAATGAAACAGTCAGAAAGATATCCAGTAAACTGAAGGAGGACATGAAAGATACAATGGACCGGACAATCGAGAAAATCCAGGAAGAAATGAGAGCAGAGATTAGAAAACTACGGCACCGAAATGTCACAAATTAAAGTTTCCGTACATGAAATAAAAAACTCAGTCTGTGCCCTCAACAGTAGAATTACCACAGCAGAAGACAGAATCAGTGAGCTGGATGATCAGCTGCACCAAGCTAACTGTCAACAACAATGGCAAGAGACCTCAAAATAGCTTGAGAGCGAATCAGAGTCTTAGATGATTCCAAGAGGAACAACATTAGAATCATTGGAGAACCAGCAGCTCAGGGAAACAATCCCAATGAAAAAGCCATGGTTCAACAAATCATTGCTGAAAAATTCCCAGAGCTCAACAATGCAGTCATTCAGATTCAAGGAGCCCGAAGAGTACCAGATAAAAGATCACAATCACACAAATCACAAATCATCCTGTTAATCGTCGATTGTTTCAAGCAGGCCCCAGTAACGTCTCCTTCATCCTAGCCCTGAGATTATATTCAAGGGTCTTTAGGAGAATGAGACACATCATTGTTACTGGTATTTGGCATATTGGGGACGCCACGGGGCGTTTGCCAGACTCTGCCATGTGGGCAGGCTACATTCGGTAGCCTGCCAGTTTGTCCAAAGTAGGAATGAGATAATAAGATGTCATAATAGGATGTCACGCAGCCGCAAATGCGGTTCCGGGAGCTGGTTTTTATAGTTTCTGAGTCTTGGCCATTGATGGGATTACACGGCGCCAGGGGGCCAGTTGGTGGTTGTGACCCCCGCCTACTGGAATTTGGAGGATCTGGGTGGAGGATGCTCAGCCCAAATTCGAGTAGGATTGGAGATCTCGGCCCCGGAACCCGCGTGACTTTGTCCCTCTGCCAGTACCTTCATGTGTGCGGAGAGTGGTCTCAGCATGGTGGTGGCTGGTCCTGGAGATCTTTGGCTGCTGGAGCCCTGGTCGGGGCAGGGAGGAAAGCTCAACCCGCTCCCCCCCAAGGGGCCCTGGCAGCGAGGACAGTCAGGCGCGGGGGCAGGAGACTGCATTCTTCTCTTCAGGGAGCTGGTTTTTATAGTCTCTGAGTCTTGGCCGTTGATGGGATTACATGGCACCAGGGGGCCAGTTGGTGGGTGTGACCCCCGCCTACTAGAATTTGGAGGATCTGGGATAAAAGATTCCCTAACAAAAACACTCCAAGACATATCATAGTTAGAATGATCGATGCTACCAATAGAGACACAATACCGCAAGCAGTAAGGTCAAAGAAGGAAATCACACACAAATGCGCACCCCTTAGCTTCACAGCAAACCTATCAGAGGAAACCCTCCAAGCCTGAAGGCAAAGGTGGGGTATAGTGAAAAATCTCACTGAAATGAATGCTTCAAAAAGAATAATCTATCCAGCTTAACTCTCACTCAAACTCGAAGGAACGGCACACTATTTTCTAGATAAACAGCAGCTCAGGAACTTCAGACTCAAAACCAGACCTAAAACAAGGGCCAAAGGGGCTACCATAAGACAAGACAAACCCTACAAGCACTACAGACCACTACAAAAAGATGACGCAAAACTCCATAACAATAATCTCTCTCAATGTCAACCTTCTAAGTTCACCAATTAAGAGACAAAGAGTGGCAAAATGGATTCTGAGACAGAACCCAACATTCTGCTGCCTACAAGAAACTCAACTCACCAGTCAGAGCAAACACAGACTCAATGTGAAAGGATGGAAAACAATCCTGCAAGCAAACAGCTCCCTCAAAAAAGCTGGGGTGGCCATACGAGTATCCGACAACACTATTTTCAGGTTGAAAATGATTAGAAGGGACAGCGAAGGCTATTTTCTCTTAATCAAGGGATACGTACAACAGGAAGAAATCACACTCTTAAATGCATACACACATAATGAGAGAACAACTAAATATTTAAAACAACTGCTCACAGATTTTAAGGAGGGCATTGCTAGCAACACAATAGTAGCTGGAGTCTTCAACATCGCCTTATCACCTCTGGATAGATCAACAAAAACAAAACTCAGCAAAGAAACATTGGCTTTGAAAGAAGAAATAGAAGAGAAAGGGCTTATAGACCGACACAGGACTTACAACCCAAAAAGAAAGAATATACATTCTTCTCCAGTGTGCACAGAACATTTTCCAAAACAGACTATGTGCTAGGACACAAAACATACTTCAATAGAATCGGGAAGATAGAAATAGTATCAACAATCTTTTCAGACCATGGCCCAGCAATAACACTCCTGGGAATATATCCCAGAGAGGCAAAAAAGTATAGTCGAAGTGACATCTGCACTTGTTTGTTCATTGAAGCACTGTTTAAAATAGGTAGAATCTGGAAAAAAAAAACCTGAGTGTCCGAGAAGAGATGACTGGTTAAAGAAACTTTGGTACATTTACACAATAGAGTACCATGTAGCTCTAAGAAAATATGAAGTCATGAAATTTACATACAAGTGGTACTGCATGGCAAGTATCATGCTAAGCGAAATGAGTCAGAAAGAAAGGGACAGACATAGAAAGATTGCATTCATCTGGGAAACATAAAGTAACAAAATAGGAGACTAACACCCAAGAACAGCCGATATAAGTACCAGGAGGTTTATTCCATGGCTTGGAGGCCAGCTACACATGCTAGGGGTAAAGGCAGCTCAGATAAAGAAGGGAGCACCAAATAAAGCCCATTTCAACATTCTCCAATTCACCCTATAAAGAGCCTGGCCAGGGTCACTCACTTTTTGTGAATATTAATGTTTAGTGCATATGTACATTTAACAAAAATATGGATAAAAGGTATGTAGAAATGATACAGCAGATCAATTCCTTGCTTGTACATGGCTGAACGCGATTCCGAGCCCCTGTAAGGATACCTGTGCCTGACCTGGTATGGATCCCTGAGCTCAGAGCTAGCAGTAACGCCCACGCCCTGTGGGGCACGGCTCCCCTAAACATAACACAGGAAGTTCTGAAGAATGAACGTATCCACTTTCATAAAGATTCACTGCAGCATTGTGGTTGATTTCTGCCATAATTCCCGCAAACCAGGGCCTCTGGGCCAAGCCAGAGTAAGAGCAAATAATGACACAATGGTGAGCCGTGACAGTGTGGAGATAAAACTCTCTGCCATGTTGACATAGGTAACTGCATCTTGAACCAGCACACACAAGGGGAGGAGGCCATCCCACTCCACACAATAGGGCCAAAGGATGATATACTGCAACACCGTAGAGGAGCTCAGGGCCTCTCCCGTCTCCCCACTTCAGAAGGAAGAAACTGGCCTCCACCAACACTTTAGGGTGATGGGCCCCAGTAATCACAGTATGGAAGCCAGATCTCTTACAATGGCACTATACTGAAAGTTGATGGACTTGCACACAGCCACCCCAGGGACAAAGCCAATGAACACTGCTCCTGTGAGCACCAGACAGAGTAATACCTAAGCACAGACCCAGTAGAACCAAAAGAAAGCAACACTGGGTTGGACTGAACCACTAGACATTCGTCCCTCATGCCACACTCCCACATAACCTGTTCTAGGGATGAGAAGGAGACACTCAATTTCCAGTGAGCAACTCAAAGATGCTGTGGACTGGAGTACCCTTAGGTTGACCACATGCAAGGCAAGCACTGTACTCGCTGTACTATGGCTCTGGCCAATTCTAAAATGAATTTCTTCTCAGCACACTAGGAGTGACCCCTGAGCAAAGTTCCCCTTCCCCGATCATGATCACGACCATCCTTTTGTTCGTCGATTACCTCGAGCAGGCCCCAGTGACATTTTCTTCATCCTAGCCCTGAGATTCAAGGCTATTTCAGGGTTAGGAGAATGAGACCCATCATTGTTACTGGTATTTGGCATATTGGGTACGCCACGGGGAGCTTGCCAGACTCTGCCATGTGGGCAAGTTACATTTGGTAGCCTGCCAGTTTGTCCAAAGTAAGCATGAAATAATAATGTCGCTCAGCCGCATTCGCTTCTGGGATCTGGGTTTTGTAGTCTCTGAGTCTTGGCCGTTGATGGGATTACACAGCGCCAGGGGGCCAGTTGGTGGGTGTGACCCCTGCCTATTGGAATATGGAGGATCTGGGTGGAGGATGCTCAGCCCCGATCTGAGCAGGCTTGGAGATCTCAGCCCTGGACCCCACATGCCTTTGTTCCTCTGCCGGTACCTTCGGGTGTGCGGAGAGTGGTCTCACCATGGTGGTGGCTGGTTCTGGAGGTCTTCGGCTGCCAGAGCCCTGGTCGGGGGGGAAGGGAAACTCAACCCACTCCACTACAAGGGGCCCCGGCGAGGACAGCCAGGCATGGGGGCAGGAGACTCTGCGCTGTTCTCTTCCAGGATCTGGGTTTTATAATCTCTGGGTCTTGGCCGTTGATGGGATTACACATTACACGGCACCAGGGAGCCAGTTTGTGGGTGTGACCCCTGCCTACTGGAATATGGAGGATCTGGGTGGAGGATGCTTCCCCATACTCACATATCTTCCTTTCAGAAAAAACATAAAAAAACAAGTTTACCGATGTAGCCACCCCAAGAACCAGTATCCCTGATATCGTGGTCAGGGAGTGATGAAGAGAAAGGGACTCTTTGCAACTGGGCATGTGGAAATAGAAATTCTTTTCCCCCTAGGAGTATTGCTGTTTATTCAGCCATTAATTAGGCTGATTGAAATGGGCATGAACTACACCTTACTTTTTCACCCTTTTTTCATAATTTTATTTATTGAATCACCGTGAGAGCAGTTACAAAACTTTCGGGATTAAATCTCGGTCATACAATGAAACACCCATCCCTTCAGTGAGCCCGTTTTTT
Organism: Sorex fumeus; assembly: GCF_029834395.1. Taxonomy (NCBI): domain Eukaryota; kingdom Metazoa; phylum Chordata; class Mammalia; order Eulipotyphla; family Soricidae; genus Sorex; species Sorex fumeus. Next base: position 1,023,912 of record NW_026606097.1, on the reverse strand, counting down.
TACCACCAAAAACCCCAGTATACCCCCCATTCCACATCCTCCACCTACCTGTGGGGCAGATGATTTCCACATTACTCTCTCTCTCTACTTTGATCACATTCAATATTTTGACACTAGACCCACCATTACTATTTGGGATTTTACCCAAGCACTGAGATCTGCCATAAAGGCAACAATAGACAATTTATTTTCTATTGCAGGTTATAAATAACATATGATTTTTTAATTTTGAAAATTTAACAATATGGAGGGATTTCTGCCAAAATCTGCTGGGTTCTGATAGTTGTTCCTGAGTCTATGGAATCATGGCCATTAAGCAGCTTTATCAGAAGAGAGGCGGTTCGTGGGTGCAACTTAGGGTCTCGGGGCTGGAGGAAAGGGTCACCTCCACACCCATACTTTGATGCCCATTGTATCTTGTCACTGTGGGCCCAAACCTGACTTTCCAATGTCCTCTGAGGATGGTGGCCATGGATCCGCCAAGGGGAGCAGGCGGAGGTACAGCATCCTTTCTCCCTGTGTGATCTGGCGACAGTAACCTACTGCGTGGTCCCAACGCATTTCGGCCAAAAGCTGCTGGGTTTCTAGGTTTGTTTCTGAATCTCTGGGATCATGGCCATTAAGAAGCTTGATCATGAGCCACAGAGGCCATTCATGGGCACCAGGCAACTCGGGGGCTCTTTGGGGTGGGGAGAAAAGGACCGGCTCCACCACCATCACCTTAGGTACTGCATGTCTCATCACTGCGGGACCAAACCTAACCGTCCAGAGGCCATTGGAGATAGCATTCACCGAGCCACCAGGGGTAACAGGCCACGGCACGAAACCTATTTCCACCTGGGGTGGCCCAGCACCGGTAACCTACTATGGGGAACAGATGCATTTCTGCTAAAAGTCGCTGGGCTCTGAAATTTGCTTTGAGTCTCTGGGATCATGGCCGTTAAGTAGCTTGATCCCAAGCAAGAGAGTCCATTGGTGGGCAGTGACACAGGGTCTCATTGGGGCAGGGAGGAAAGAGCCATGTCACCCCCATCTCATGAGGCCCTGCGAGTTTCGTCACAGCAGGCCCGAACCTGACTGTCCAATGGCAGATGTCCAATGGCAGATGGCAGCCGTCAAGTCAAAGGGGGAGCAGGCAGAGGGACACACCCTTTCCCCCTTGCCATTGTCTGACACTGGTAGCCCATTGTGGGGACTGGGTGCATCTATGCAAAGGCTGCTGGGTTCCAAGATTTATCTCTGAGTCTATGAGATAATGTCCTTTAAGCAGTTTGATCAGGAACCAGAGAAGCCTTACCTCCATATATATAGCTGAGCAAGAAATTGTTTCTTGGTGTGTCTCACACATACCTAACTTTTGAGTGTTTACTTTCCTGGTAAACTTTGCCCCAAGTTTTTGGAGTCTGGCCAAAGGCAGAGCAGCAATTTTGGGGTATCGGGAAGTCTGAGGGTGCCATCAGTCTGCTGATACACTCGCTTCACAGCCACAGATTGACCTGCTGGGGGCACCACACCGCCAGGAAGTAGAAATTCTTGATATGGAAAAAAAACAATATTGGAGTTAGACTCACCGTAAATTGAGTAGGATGTTTGCCTTGCTGATCCAGGTAAAACCTTCCCATCCCATAGAAGCCTGGCAGCACCCCAGAATAATTCCCGAGCTGCAGAGCCAGAAGTAAGCCTTGAACATCGAAGAATGTCTTTTCTTCCCTTCCAACTCCACGGAATATAAAGAGCTACTAAAGTTAATCCAAAGAGGGGCTGGAGTGACAGCAGAGAGGACAGGACATTTTCCTTCCACGCGACCAAATCGGGTTTGATTTCCAGCAACGATATGTCCCCTGAGCACTTCCAGGAGTAATTCCTGAGTGTATAAGCCAGGGGTAACCCCTGTGCATCGCTGGGTGTGACCGAAAAAGCAATATATATATATATATATATATATATATATATATATATATATATATAATCCAAAGAGCAAATTTCAGAGGCAAATACCTCTCACTTGTAAAGACACACCCGGAAGGCCCCATCCCAGCATGGGAGCCAATAAAAATGACAGCGACATATCTGGAATTTTGATTAGTGTTATATCCAGTCCAAAGACTCCAAACAGGGCCACACGCTGTCCTGAGTAGGGAGGTATGAGATGGCTAGGACCTCCACTTTCTGCAGGTCCCTCAAACCAAGGCCCAAAGTCCATGTGCCCACCCACCAGTACCATCTTGGACCTGGATGTGATTGTGGCTGCAAGGGCTTTCAGGATAACGCACCCTCACCCAATATACCTGCGCCACTGAACAGCCCCCAAGCATCCATCAAAAGCACCACATCCCCTAAAGCCTGGTTATCCAGAACAAGTGAAATAAAACACGGGTGAAAGTTCCCTACAAGCTGGCATGATCCACGCTGAATTTCCCAAACCAGAGGCACAGGGTGCTCAAGCATCCCAAATCCTAACACAGAAAGGACTGAAGAATGAAACTTTGCCTTATTTCCACTTTCAAAGGATTCAAATCAGCATCTTGGGTGATTTCTGCCATAATTACTACTAACCAGCACCTCTTGGCCAAGCCAGAAGCAGAGCAAACAATAACACAGTGGTTAGCCATGACAGCTCTGAGCAGGGGGTGATTTTATACCTGTTTATTCAGTCAACTTTCTCCTAATTTTCATCACCAAGACCCATTATTTACAAGTTTAATAAAAAAAAGCAAGCTCAGCACTACTTTACTGACATAGCTACAGCCTGGGTGAAAATTAGCAGGTACCTTTCACTGACATGAGAAGGCCGTCACAAGCAGGCAGGCTTACTTCGTAACCTTACTTTTGTAGCACCCTTGACCATCTTGTCCAAAGGAAACTCGCTTTACTGAGCTGTTCTGTTCTGACCTTAGAGACTATTATTAAGGGATCAAATCATCCAGTATGAATTTTTCTATGTTGACTAATGTGTGAGGATAATATGAAGCCATTCCCACATTCCTGACATATATGCGGTTTCTCTCCAATATGAATTCTGATATACTGACTAAGAGAATAGCACCAAGTGATGGCCTTCCCACATGTCTGACACTGATAAGATTTCCCTCCACTGAATTTTACTGTGCTGAGCAAGGTATTCAGAATGGTAGGGCTTCCCACATTTATCACGTATATAAGGCTTTTTTCCAGTGTGAATGTTCCTATATACACTAAGTCTTGAGGCTCCAGCAAAGGCCTTTCCATATTCCTTATATATATAAGGTTGCTCTCCAGTGTGAATTCTCCTATGTACATTAAGTATTGAGGCCACTGGAAAGGCCTTCACACATTTCTTACATATACAGTTTCCCGCCAGTGTGAATTTTCCTATGTATAGTATGTCTTGAGCATCCAGAAACGGCCTTTCCACATTTCGTACATATATACAGGTTCTATCCTGTGTGAATTCTCCTATGTACACTAAGTTTTGAGGATCTAGTAAAGGCCTTCCCACATTCCTTACAATATATGGTTTCTCCCCAGTGTGACTTTTCCTACGTGCAGTAAGTCTCGAGGCTCCAGCAAAAACCTTTCCACATTCCTTACATACATATGGTTTCTCTCCAGTGTGAATTCTCCTATGTACAATAAGACCTGAGGCTCCAGCAAAGGCCTTTCCACATTCTTTACATATATATGGTTTCTCTCCAGTGTGAACTCTCCTATGTACACTAAGTCTTGCAGCCCCAGAAAAGGCCTTTCCACATTCTTTACATCTATACGGTTTCTCTCCAGTGTGTATACTTGCATGTCTACTGAGGCTTGAGGATTGAGTAAAGGCCTTGCCACACTCCTGACATATATAAGGCTTCTCTCCACTATGAGTTTTCATATGTCTATTAAGATGTGAGGTCTGAATAAAGGCCTTCCCACAAGTCTGACATTTATGTGGTTTCTCTCCTGGATGAATTCTCCTATGCATAAAAAGATACGATGGTTTAATGAAGTTCTTCCCACATTGTTCACATGCATAAGGTTTTGCTCCTGCATTTATATTCATATGGACACGATGGAGTAAACCTTGACTCACACTTTGTCGTTGGTGCCAACTTTTCCGGGGATTCTGTCCACTGTGATTTTCTAAGGGAATACCACGGGCTGGAGCGATAGCACAGCAGGTAGGGCGTTCGCCTTACAAGCGGCCAACATGGCCGACCCGAGTTCGATTCCTCCGCCCCTCTCGGAGAGCCCGGCAAGCTACCAAGAGTATTCGATATGCCAGACACAGTAACAACAAAGTCTCCAATGGAGACATTACTGGGCCCGCTCGAGCAAATCGACGATCAATGGGAGGGCCTTTACCATGGTGCTGAGAACATGGAGAGGATCCCCCACATTCCTTACACTTAGATGTGTTCTGCTGATGGTGACTTTGGTTGAGGGTACGTCGCTGTGAGGGTCCCCCTATAAACAGTGCTGCTCTCCCTAGACGCTGCCCCACTGGGGGGTTTTCTGCCCGTGAACTGAAAACAACACACACCAAGAAGTTTTTTCCTGGTGAGGGCTTCTTCAGAGTGAGGTCGCTCTCGCCATTCTGATCACTCTCAGAAGACATCCCGCCTGTTTCGGTGTCCCCAAGGCACGAAGGGCAGGTCTGCTCACTCAAAACATTGTCACAGAGCGCAGGATCAGAGACATTCCTCTCAGGCTGGCTGATTCTCTGTAGAACAGCAGAGAAGGATGCCAATTAACACTTATTCTCCGAGTCTCATGTCAAAAACTTGAGTCTTTCACATGTATTATCTCACATATGCACAATACAAATGCAATTACCGACATCACTTAATCACTTAACTTCCCGTTAGTCGTCGATTTGCTCGAGTGGGCGCCAGTAACGTCTCCATTTGTCCCTGTCGCGTGCTACTGTAGCCCAATGGCATCTGTTCGCTCAGGGAACATGAAGAGCCTCAAACCGATCATTCATGACCTTCACGAGAAGTCTGACAATCTGGTAGGTTGGCGGCCACACAGTCTTTTGACATCCCGTGGAATCCAGTCAGTAACAGCTCTAGTCCAGCGGTCGTCTTTAAATCTCATTACGTGACCAGCCCATCTGATTTTTGACACCTTGACAAACGAGACAGCGTCCCTGATTCTTGATCGTCGACGGATGTCAGAACTCTGGATTCTTTCTCTCATTTGAGTGAAACGTGATATTCCAAGCATAGCTCTTTCTATTCTTCTTTGGGAGACCTGAATAGCGTTCTCATCTTGTTTGCGTAGGGTCCAGGTCTCTGAGGCATATGTTAATGCAGGAAGAACAGTGGAACCAAAGAGATGTGCCCGGAGTCAGAGGTTCTTTGTCCTCTTAGCTATTTCTTCGACGTTCTTGAAGGCGTTCCAAGCTGGTCTCTTCCTCCTGCGCAGCTCGGGTGCCAGGGCATTTGTCATGTTGACTTCTCGACCTAGATACACATAGTTGTTGCATTCGGAGATGGTCGTTCCATTGAGAGTGAATGGGGCATCAGGAACGAAGCTGTTTCTCATGAACACTGTCTTCGTAAGATTCAGCTGTAGTCCTACATTTCCACACTCACGGTCAAAGTCGGCCAGCATTTGTGCCGCTTGGCTGATGTTTGGTGTTATTAAAACAATGACATCAGCAAAGCGGAGGTGGTTTAATTGCCGACCATCTATCTTCACTCCCATTCCGTCCCATTCCAGTCGTCGCATGATGTTCTCGAGGTTGGCACTGAAGAGTTTTGGTGAAATTATATCACCCTGCCGGACCCCACTCTCTTGACATCAACGATCATTTCTTTGTAGAATGGTGAGATCCTGGTAGTGAATCCGCAATACAGCTCACGGAGGATCCTGATGTATTGGGCTTGAATGCCCTGATTGGCTAGGGCTTCAATGACCGCTTCCGTCTCAACAGAATCAAAGGCCTTCTTTAAATCATTGAACGTTAAACAGAGTGGCATCTTGAACTCCCGAGAAACCTCAATGAGTTTGGTTATTGTGTGGTATGGTCGATGGTGTTGAATCCTTTGCGGAACCCGGCTTGCTCGCATGGTTGGCCTTCATCTAGTGTTCTCTCAATCCTAGTTAGGATGACTCGAGTGAACAACTTGTAGATGACAGACAATAGGCAGATAGGGCGATAGTTGCCAATGTCATGGATGTCTCCCTTCTTGAACAGTAGTACGGTCCTGCTGGTTTTCCATTGGGACGGAACCTTGCATTCAGACAGGTAGCGAGTAAAGAGCCGAGCCAGTGTATTGATGAGTACTGATGGCAGGTTCTTCAGGTGTTTAGGTCTGATCTTGTCTGGGCCGGGTGCTGTTTGTTTCTTTACTGACGAAATGGTGTGTCGGATTTCGGAAGGGAGAACGTTGGGAATGACATCCATCCTGTGGAATTTGGTATGTCGGCAAGTGGACACGGCTATCGAAGAGATTTGAGTAGAATTCATGGATAATCTTCTCCATTGCCATTCTGGAAGTTGTGATGGATCCATCAGGACGTCGTAGGGCAGTCATCTTGGTCTTGTAGTTGGTGAAGGACAGGAGGGCATAACAAATACTTTTCCCAGCTTCTGCCGCATCTACCAGTACTTCTGCTCTTCTCTCTTTGAGGTCTTCCTTGATCGCATCTCTGCACTGCTTTGCGAGCTCGGACATTAGCTTGCGGTTGCCTGAGGCATGCGCCAAACCACGCTGGCGAATTAGCTCAAGAGTTTTCGAAGACAGGCGTTTTTTTGTGGCTATCTCTCTCTTGGCGTTCCTCGCACATTCATGTAGGTGCTGAACCAGTCGATCGTATTCCTCGTCAATGTTGTCAACAATGGCATCTTCCCATGTTGCCGCAATAGTGCCAAAGAGTTCCCAGTTGGTGGTTGTTCTGGAAGTTCTCTTTTTGAACTTTGCAGCCCTTTCTCCCCACTCTGTTAAGTAGAATTTTGCATGAAGGACACGGTGGTCCGATCCTGTTCAAAATTTTGGGACAATAGTGACAACGTTCATGCAAAACCTTCGATTGAATATGATGTGGTCTATTTCATTGTGGAATCGTCCACCAGGAGACTCCCATGTCCAACGTTTAGATTCTGCCTTCTGGAACTGCGAGTTACCATGGATGGTCTTGGTCGACATGATGAACTCAGACAGTCTCTCACCCTGTTCGTTCCATTCTAGGCCATTGGTCCCGATGTGAAGTTCTTCAGCTGATCTTCTCGGTTCTATCTTGGCATTAAAATCACCCACGATGATCTTGTAGAAGGTGTGGTCTTCTTTTTAGAACTTCTCCAGCTCCATGTAGAATTTTTCGATTTCTCTTTCATCATAATGAGATGTTGGTGCATAGACAACGAAGATAGAAACTGCAGGCAGTGAGCCACATCTATTCACATGTAAACGTCCGATTCGGGTTGTTAGGCATTCGAATGAATCAATGCTCTTGGCCAAGTTTGTGTTGACAAGGACACCGACGCCTCCGACACCTCTTTTATCGCATGTTCCGAGGAACAATTCTTCTCCAGTGTCGAAAACGGCATGGTGAGATTCGTGCCTTCTTGTCTCAGTCAGACCAATGATGTTGTACTTGATTATCCGCGCTTGTACCATCTGGTCCTCGATGGATGTATCTGATGCTAGCGTACGTGCATTGAAAGTACAGACGATCATTTTTGTCTTCCTTCATTGTGGCAGCCTAGTTCGGCCTTGAGATTTTGACATATGGATTACCGACATATGAATTCTTATTATAGAATAACTTCACGTTATTGTAAGTTGGGCACACAAAATTGATGGACACAGAGTCAGTAAATTCTGTGAATTCCCGCTCCCTCCAACTTAATAAAGGAGCAAACTGGAAATAATTCCTCCTATAGAAAACTGACACACCCTTTTAAAGACAAAATGAAATACATCACATGTGGGTTTGATTAATGCTCATTGCAGAACCTGTGATGCAGGAGTGACGGCAACGTTGCATCGTCACACAGCTGAGACAGACAAAGCGGCCATAAGTGATGGCTTTCAGGATCAAAGAATTTTTTGTTTTTTTCTGTTTTGTAATTTCTATTTATTGGGGGTTGTGTGGATGGAGGGGCACACCATGCAGTGTCTAGTATCAGTTCTGTGGGTTGATGGAGACCATAAGGACTGCTGGGCATGGAATATCCATCCCTGTGCAAAGCAAGTATATCTTTCACTGCACTATCTCTAGGACCCACAAATTAGCATTGTAAACAACTACCAATGTCAAGCAAATGAAAACTCACAGTATTTTTATACATGGTTGATTTCAGTACCTAGTGAAGCTAACGGTCCTCTACTCCAAGCATCAGGCTTTGGAATTCCTCCCTGCCACGTCGAGCCCTCCACCTTAACAATTACATACTTGGTCCACTGAGCTATCCCGCTGGCATAATAATATTTATTCTGAATTAGCGAATCTTACCAACGCAGTCGTACTTGCTGACCTCATTCCCAAATCAAAGTGCTGTAATGCCAAATCCTGAAGCCGCGGTTTCAGTTCTGGAACTTAACACAATATGCAATTCAAGAACTTGTCAGAAAAAATAAGTTGGAAAATGATGCCACGAATTTAGAGTACATCTCTGTAGTTCTCAAAGTCCAAAGAGTCCCACACTAAGGAAAATATCCGGTTAGTGGAAAATTGTGAGGATCTTGGCAAAACTACACTAGGTTTTGTTTTTGTTTTTGCGCAGACCTGGTAACGTTCAGGAACCATATGTGATGCTGGTTATTGAACAGGTCACCTTCAGGCAATGCAAGGCACTCCTCCATGTACTATAGTTCAGATCCAAACTAGCTCTGTTATGTGCTCACTTATTCGGATTTAAACAAAAAGGTCTAAAAATATTTTTACAGGTATAGTGATACCGTGGTTGTGAATCCAATCAGGTAAGTCATAGATAGGGGAGGGGGTGAATCAGGAACGGTGAATCTCATTGACTGACAGAGAGCAAAAATAACAACAAAGACATGGACGCAAATTACAGGATCATTCTGTGACAGAGAGTCCAGGGGAGTGAAGAGCCTCATGAGTGTGTCACAGACCCATGGATCCAGGAGTCCACCGGACTCAGTAGTGTGTTTCATACATGCTCAGGTCACCCATACACTGCACAGGGCCTGAGCTAGCAAAGGTCCTCAAACATTCCCCTGCACACACACACCTCTCCTCCCCGACCTCAGGGCTCCTCCTTCCAGCCAGGAAATGACCGCAGGCTTCATCCCAGAGTGCCCTGTCTTGACAGAGGCAGAGGCATGGATAAGATACAAGGAAAAGGTGACAGGTAAATCCCCGTGTTTAGAGTACATCATTTCCTGATATAACTGGGCAAATATCTGAAAGGCATCAGCAGAATGTCCATTTCCAAAATGCCACATATTTGTAGTTATTCGAGAGGTAAGACCCAGGTTTCAATTTAAGAGTGAAATAGGTGAACCCTGAATATACCACAATACTCTAGACCTGGCCTTGTGTATGGCCAACAAGAGGTTGATCAGCACAATATGTTGTTGGTTTTTGTCTTGTTTCGGGCCTCACCTGCCAATGCTTAGGGTGTCTCCTAACTCTGTATTCAGAAATCACCGCTGATGGTGCTTGGGGATCAGGGATTGAACTCACGTGCGCTCCTTGCAAGACAATCACTTTCCTCCCTGTACTGTCTCTCTTGGACCAGCACCACATGGAGTTTCCTGAGCCCCTCATGAACTCATCACGGATTTCAGTAATACTAAGTGCTTAATAAATCTGGAAATGGCCAAAGGTGGCAAGAGACCCTTATTTTTAAGCTGAAAAATGTTTCAAGAAAGAGAGCACAGCAGGAGTTTCTCAAAGCCAACCCAGTTGCGATACCTGACATCCCCTAAGAACCCTCATGCCATCCAGGAGTGATCTCTGAGTGCAGAGTCCAGGAGGAAACCCTGAGTCCTGCTGAAGTCTCACAAAAACCATTAGAAGTAAAACCAAGCACTGAAATAGGGCAGCAATTATGAGTTGAGAGACGAAATATTAAAGCCCCGGTGGCAGGAGAGATAGTACAGCACATAGGACAGAAGCATTGCACACACATGTGGGTTTGATCCCAGGCAGCCCATATGGTCTTGGAACAATGCCAGATTTGGATCCTGAATACAAAGGCAGGAATAATCCCTATCCATAAGGAAAAAAAAAGAAAAAGAAAAAAACCCTCTGACTTGAGAGCCTGGTTGAATAGTACTGGGGGTGAGGTACCAATGTTTTAAGTTGCCAAGAGGTTTCAGTCCACGGTACCCCGGTTCCTGAGCACTCTTAGGAGTCATCCTTTAGCACAGAGCCAGGAGACCTGTGGACTGTACCTGCAAACAAAGGCAACAGCAAAATCAATTAAACACAAAAAAGTTCATGTAGTACACAAGGTAAATTGATTCACCAATGGCTGCAACTATTTAAAGGGACCTGAGCGATAATTGGGCAGATAGGGATTTTCCCATGGACACAGTAGAAACAGGTTGATCTGAATCACCCCACAGGGTCCTGCTACTCCACCAGAGTGATTCCTGAGGACAGAGCTGAGAGTAAGCCCTGATTATCCACAGGTGAACCCTAAAAAAAAACAGGGAGGGAACAGCTACCACACGGCTGTCCAACATCCCAGCTCATCACAATGACAGCTACTTTTGTACACACAGCCACGGCCCAACCCCAGGAAGCCCAAGTGGGTCTGTCCAGACACGGTTGGCCCCACACTGCTCTCACCGACAGCCTGAAGATGCTGGTAGATCTCCAACATCACGTCCCTGTAGAGCTTCTGCTGAGAGGCCGCCAGGCATGACCATTCCTCCGGGGTGAAGTTCACAGTCAAGTCATGGAAGGTCACTGCGTCCTGAGTCAGCACACGGAGAGGGTGGGAGTCAGAGTCTATCTTAGCCTCATTCCCACTACTGTGAGGCCAGGACCCAGGGTCTATATTGTCGCTGGGCCTCTCCCCTCTGAATGAACCAACCTCCACGCATGGCTGACGGGCCCCAGAAATCACATAAGGCAGCTGGATCTGCTAAAGTGGGAGGACATTATACAGAAGGCTCTTGGATGTATCTGCCTTTCCTGGTAACCCCAGGTCCAATTCGAGCACCACTGGTCCAGTGATCACTGTAGAGAGGATCAGCTGAACACAGACTTGTACGATCCTAAAGACCATCCCTGGGTGCAGCAGAAACCACTGCCTGCCCACTGCTGTAACCCCACAGCTCATGAACACTAGGACTGAGAACTCGACAGTCCATATAGACAACTAGCCATAGCTGTGTACGGACATGTGTGCCTGTAGGAACTCACTGCTCAGGGCCGCCCCAAATTCCTCTCAAAGAAGTTAGAAGTTTCTTGACCCCAACATCTCTACTAGCCTCAGAGATCCTTGGCTCTTTCTCCTTCAGATAAGTGCATGCCCAGAAATCGACATGTCTGGCAATGCCAGAGTGCAGCACATGGAATGATTGTGAGAATCCTTTGCTGTGCTACCCCAAATAAAACATAAAACCTAAAATGAAACCCTTCGACCTCCAGCATCCCATTGGTCACCTAGACCTGTAAGGGATGATCATTGAGCACTGAGCTTCCAGTACTCCTCATGCACCACTGGGTCGGCCCCAAAGCCAAATAAAACAAAACAAACATACACAATAGCAGCTTCGAAGAGCAGAATGTGATGGTCTGATCGGAAGTCTCATCCTGGAATCCGTCCAAAAGAAACTCAGAACAGATAGCCCTGGGGGCTGGAGCAATAGCACAGCGGGTAGGGCTTCTGCCTTGCACGCGACCGACCCGGGTTCAATTCCCAGCATCCCATATGGTCCCCTGAGCACCACCAGGAGTGATTCCTGAGTGCAGAGCCAGGAGTAAGCCCTGTGCATCGCCGGGTGTGACACAAAAAGAAAAAAAAAAGAAACAACCCCAAACAGATGGCCCAGGAAGCCCGGGCACTCCTGGCACTATCTCATGTCATTCTGTCCCTCGACTCCTACCTGGGGACGGTCTATCAGAGACCGTGTCACCATCTTCTCCCACCACTGTTGTTCTGAGGAGCAGCAGGAGACTCCGTGCAAAGACCTGGAGAAGTCAGAATAGTGAGCACCAGAGCGGAGCACCTCCTCCCACCCCTGAGCTCGGACCAGCCAAACCCTTGGGTAGAGGCTCAAAATTCCACCTCAAGGAGACAGTGGCAGAAGCTCCTGTCTCCGCTGGGGATGCAAATTTTGCTGGCATCTGTGCTGAACTTCAGGATAGGAGCTAGGGCCCAGGCTGCAGGGGTGGAAACGACAGCCTTCTCTGACTCTAAAATTCCTCCCTAGATACCACAGGAAAGTCCCTACAGGCCCAGCTAGGGGCTGACTCTGAGCCCAAGGGCTCCTGAAAACCAGAGCCCGCCCCCTGCAGGCTCGCAAAAGTGCTACCCCTTGAGAACTATAGCCTGGAATGTGTCTTTTCCACTGGAAAAGACACAGGGATATAGAGTGGACAAATGTTCAGCCACTCTCTTGCAGGGTGGACAGAACCTGAGCCTGGGCACTCTGTCCCAGGAACCAAGATCACTTCTGGGCACAGTTGGGTCAGAGACACAGCCCTGCTCTTTACCACTGGACCTGAGCCCTTATGGGTCCTGATTCACTCTAATCCTAAAACGGCACATCTGCGTGAGCCTCAGCCAACACTTGCTCTTGTCGTGCAAGAATATATTAGAAAACCGCGCAAATAGTCGGTTGTACAGCAAAATAATTCAAATAGCCAGGGCATTTACTAAGGACCTTAATATGAACTGTCAGGAATTAAGACCTGAGCACTGTAGATTATGAATAAAAATACTGAAAGAAAAAGGCAAATTCGAAGCACAAGAAACAAACAGAAATCATGTGCAAAATAAGAGGGAAGAAGATTTCAATAGTCAAATAGCAGGACCTTAAAACTTTGTTTTTCTGCTCTTCCTCTTCACCCTCCAAGTTGTCCTGGTCTTCTTCTCCACCCAGTCTTTACTCCACCCCCCACAACCGGTTCCGGTGGGGGCATCGCCTCTTCTGAAGTGGGCGTGCCGTTGTTAGAAATGGGCGTGGCCTGATTTTAGGCAGGCGGCCCCTTAAGCAGCTGCAGGTACTTTAGACATACCAAGAAACCTAGTACCCATACCTACACACCAACATGAAGAAACAACGCAAATTCCCACCACATGCGGAGGACGATGAAAAGAGTCCAGAAGCCTCTGTAGGTGCGACACACCGAAGGGACCTCTCTGACAAAGAATTCAGATATGAAGTCATGAAGATGTTCAATGAACTCAATGAAACAGTCAGACAGATATCCAGTAAATTAAAGGAGGACATGAAAGAAAGACTTGAGAAAATACAGGAATAAATGAGAGTAGAAATTGGAAAGCTACGCACAGAAATGTCACGAATTAGAGATTCTGTAGATTAAATAAAAAAACTCAGTCTCTTCCCTCAATAGTAGAATAACCTACTGATTCTGAGGACAGAATCAGTGAGCTGGAAGATCAGCTGCACCAAGCCAACAGGCAACAACAAACAATGGCAAGGGACCTCAAAATAGCTCTAGAGTGAATCAGAGTCCTAGGAGACAATTCCAAGAGGAACTACATTAGAATTATTGGAATACCAGAAGCTCAGGGCAACAATCCCAATGAAAAATCCACGGTTAAACGAATCATTGCTGAAAAATTCCCAGAACTCGACAATGCAGCCATTCAGGTTCAAGGAGCCCAAAGGGTGCCAGCTAAAAGAGACCTTAACAAAAACACTACAAGACATATCATAGTTAGAATGATGAATGCTGCCAATAGGGACACAATACTGCAAGCAGCAAGGTCAAAGAAGGAAATCACATACAAAGAAGCACCCCTTACATTCACGGCAGACCTATCAGAGGAAACCCTCCAAGTCCAAAGGCAATAGGGGGATAGAGTGAAAAAACTCACTTAAATGCGTCACCAGGAATACTCTATCTGGCAAAACTTACTCAAAATTGAAGGAACGGTACACTATTTTCTAGATAAATAGCAGCTCCGGAAATTCATAGACTCAAAACCAAACCTAAAAGAAGGGGTAAAGGGGCTACTATAAGACAAGACAAACCTTATAAGCACAACAGACCCTTACAGAAAGATGACACAAAGCCCCATAACAATAATATCTCTCAATATCAACAGTCTAAATTCACCAATTAAAAGAAACAGAGTGGCAAAATGGATTCAGAGACAAAACCCAACATTCCAATGCCTATAAGAAACTCATCTCAACAGTCAGAGCAAACACAGACTCAAAGTGAAAGGATGGAATACAATCCTGCAAGCAAACAGCTCCCTCAAAAAGCTGGGGTGATCATACAAGTATCCGACAACATTAATTTCAGGCTGAAAAAGATTAGAAAGGACAGCAAAAGCTATTTTCTCTTCATCAAGAGATACGTACAACAGGAAGAAATCACACTCTTAAATGTATATGCATCTAATGAGGGAACAGCTAAATATTTAAAACAACTGCTAATCGATTTTAAGGAGGACATTGCTAGAAACACAATAGTAGTTGAAGACTTCAACATTGCCTTATCACCTCTGGATACATCAACAAGAACAAAACTCAGCATGGAAACATTGGCTTTGAAAGAAGAAATAGAAGGGAAAGGGCTTATAGAACTCTACAGGGCTTTACACCCCAAAAAGAAAGAATACACATTCTTCTCCAGTGCACACGGAGCATTTTCCAAAACAGACCATGTGCTAGGCCACAAAACATACCTCAATAGAATCAGGAAGATAGAAATAGTATTAACAATCTTTTAAATCCACGATGAGCTGAGGATAGAAATGAATCACACACAGTCACGGAGAACCAAATCAAACACCTGGAAATTAAACAACTCAATGCTGAACAATGAGTGGGTAAGGAAGGAAGTCACGGACGAAATCAAAAGATACCTGGGAGTGGCTGGAGAGATAGCACAGCGGATAGGGTGTTAAACTTGGATGCGGCCGACCTGGTTTTGACTCCCAGCATCCCATATGGTCCCCTGAGCACTGCCAGGCGAAACTCCTGAGTGCAGAGGCAGGAGTAACCCCTGTGGATGGCCAGGTGTGACCCAAAAAGCAAAAAAAAGGATACTTGGAAACAAATGAGAATGAAGACATGAGCTACCAGAACTCATGGGATACAGCTAACGCTGTATTAAGGGGAAAATTCATAGCTCTGAAAGCATTTTTTTAGAACAGAAGAAAGGATGCACATAAACAACTTGATTTCACAGTTCAAGATCTTATACAAGATCAACAGAATGAGCCCAAATCAGGCAGAAGGAAAGAGATCATAAAACGTAGAGCAGAAATCAACGACATGAAAACCAAAGAAACAATCCAAAAGATCAATGAAACCAAGAGCTGGTTCTTCCAGAAAATAAACAAGATAGATAAACCACTAGCAACACTCACAAAGAAAGAGAGAGAACCCTAATAAATCTAATCAGAAATAAGAATGGGTATATCAGAACAGGAACCAAAGAAATTCAAAAGATCATCAGAGACAACTTTGAAAGTCTGTATGCCACGAAACAAGAGAACCTAGAAGAAGTGGATAAATGTCTGGATTCCTATAATCTCCCAAACCAAAATCAAGAAGATCTAGAGTACCTGAATAGACCTATGAACATCAAGGAAATTGAAACTGTAATCAAAAGTCTTCCCCAAAACAAAAGCCCAGGTCCAGATGGATTCATTAGCGACATTTTCTAAACATTTAAAGAGGATCTATTTATTGCCAGTTCTTCTCAAGGTTTTCAGGAAATTGAAGAAACAGAAACTCTCCCAAACAGTTTCTATGAAACCCATATCTCTCTCATACCAAAAGGAAACAAAGACAGCATAAGAAAAGAAAACTACAGGCCGATATCACTGATGAACAAGGATGCGAAGATTCTCAACAAAATACTAGCAAATAGAATTCAACAACTCATCAAAAAGATCATACACCATGACCAAGTGGGATTCATCCCGGGGATGCAAGGATAGTTTAACGTTGGAAATCAATCAACATAATCTATCATAACAACAAAAGAAAAGATAAAAATCATATGATCATATCAATAGATGTAGAGAAAGCATTTGACAAGATTCATCAGCCGTTCATGATGAAAACCCTCACCAAAATGGGGATAGAGTGGATTTTCCTCAATATAGTTAAAGCCATCTACCACAAGCCTAAAGCAAGCATCATCCTCACTGAGAGCCTTTCCTCTAAGATCAGGGATGAGACAAGGATGCCCACTCTCTCCACTATTGTTCAATATAGTACTTAACTAAGGAAGTAAAGGACCTGTGCAAAGAAAACTACAAAATGCTACTTCAGGAAATAAAAGAGGACACGAGGAAATGGAAAAATATCCTCTATTCATGGATCAGGAGAATTAATATTGCCAAAATGGCAATACTTCCCAAAGCACTGTACAAATTCAATCCGATCTCTATTACAATACCCATGACATTCTTCAAAGAAATGGAGCAAACACTCCTAAAATTTATATGGAACAATAAGCCCCCACGGATAGCTAAAACAATTCTTGGGGAAAAAAATGGGAGGAATCAATATCCCTAACTTCAAACTCTACTACAAAGCAGTTATAATTAAAAAAGCATGGTACTGGAGCAAAGGCAGAGCTGCAGACCAATGGAAGAGGGTTGAATATACTGACACCCCCCCAAGCATATGATCATCTAATCTTTAATAAGGGCCAGGAAAAGTGAAGTTGAGCAAGGAAAGCATCTTTAACAAATTTTGCTGGCAAAACTGGATGGCTACATGCAAAAAGTGGGCTCAGATCTCTGCCTAACACCATGTACAAAAGTAAGATCAAGATGGATTAAAGACCTCAACATCAGACCGGAATCCATAAGGTACATTGAAGACAAAGTTGACAAAACCCTCCATGACATTGAAGCAATGGTATCTTCAAATGGTTTCACAGCACTGGCCAAGCAAGTGAAAACAGAGATAGACAAATGGGACTACCTTAAACTAAGAAGTTTCTGCACCTCAAAAGAAACAGTGACAAAGTAAAAGACAGTCTACAGAATGGGAAAGAATATTTGCCGAATACACATCCCACAAGGGGTTGATATCAAGGATATACAAAGTACTGGTTAAACTCCACAAGAAAAAAACATCCAACCCCATCAAAAAATGGGGCAACAAAATGAACAGAAACTTTCTCAAAGAAGAAATCCGAATGGCTAAAAGGCATATGAGAAAATGCTCCACATCATGAATCATCCAGGAGATGCAACAAAACAACAATGAGATTTCATTTCAATCATTTCACACCACAGAGACTGGCCCACATCCAAAACAACAAAGCAACCGGTGTTGGCGCGGACGTGGGGAGAAAGGGACTCTCCTTCACTGCTGGTGGGAATGCTGACTGCTTCAGCCCTTTTTGAAAACAGTATGGACGATTCTCAAAAATTTAGAAATTGAGCTCCCATTTGACCCAGCAATACCACTCCTGAGAATATAGCCCAGAGAGGCAAAAAATTATAGTTGAGGGGCTGGAGCAATAGCACAGCAGGTAGGGTGTTTGCCTTGCACGCGACCAACCTGGGTTCAATTCCCAGCATCCAATATGGTCCCCTGAGCACCGCCAGGAGTAATTCCTGAGTGAATGAGCCAGGAGTAGCTCTTGTGCATTGGCAGGTGTGACCCAAAAACCAATATATATATATCGCGGCCGCGCGACATCTTATCATCTCATTCCTAATTTGGTCAAACTGGCAGGCTACCAAATGTAACATGCCCACACGGCAGAGTCTGGCAAACTCCCCGTGGTATACCCAATATGCCAAATACCAGTAACAATGATGGGTCTCATTCTCCTAACCCTGAAAAAGCCTTGAATATGGCACTTTAAAAAAAAAAAAATCTCAGGGCTAGGACGAAGAAGACGTTACTGGCACCTGCTCGAGGCAATCGACGAACAACAGGGTGGTCGTGATCGTGATATATATATATATATATATATATATATATATATATATATAGTCGAAGTGACATCTGCACTTGCTTGTTCATTGCAGCATTGTTTACAAGACCTAGAATCTGGAAAATACCTGAGTGTCTGAGAACAAATGACTGGTTAAAGAAACCTTGGTACATCTACACAATGGAGTACTATGTAGCTGTTAGAAAGGAAGTATCACGGTCCTCCCGTTATTTGTTAATTTGCTCGAGTGGGCCCAGGAATATCTCCATTGTGACTTGTAGTTACTGTGTTTGGCATATCAAATACGTCACGGGTAGCTTGCCAGGCTTTGCTGTGCGGGCAAGATACTCTCGGTAGTTTTCCAGGCTCTCCAAGAGGGGCGGAGGAATCTAACCTGGGTTGGCTGGGGTGGCTGCATGCAAGGCAAACGCCCTACCGCTGTGCTATCGCTCCAGCCCGTTAGAAAGGATGAAGTCATGAAATTTACATACAATTGGTACTACATGGAAAGTATCATGCTAAGCAAAATGAGTCAGAAAGAGAGGGACAGACATAGAAAGATTGCATTCATTTGGGGAACATAAATTAACAAAATAACAGACGAACACCCAAGAATAGCCAAGATAAATACCAGAAGGTTTATTCCATGGCATGGAGGCCAGCCGCACACTCTAGGTATAAAGGCAACTCAGATAGAGATGGGAGCACCAAACAAAGGGTGTTGGGAAGATCCGCCAAGGATGGGAGATGCATGCTGAAAATAGACTATAGACTGAACATGATTGCCACTCAATGCCTATTTTGCAAACCACAGCACCCGAAAGGAGAGAGAGAGACAAAAGGGAATGAGCTCTACAGAGGCAGGGTGGGATGGGGGATGGGGGCGTGAGAGGGATACTGGGATTAGTTGTGGCGGAGAATGGGCACTGGTGGAGGGATGGGTACTCGATCACTGTATAAATGAAACCCAAAAATTTGTAAGTATACAATTGTACCTCATGGTGTTTCACTAATAAAAATTATAAAAAAATAACTTGGTATTTCTGCCACGGTTTTCCATGAAGTATTATTCTCTTTTTCTGCGATCACACGTTTTCTGTGTCCATGTGGGTGTGTCTGTGTGGGTGTGTGTTAATGTTTTTCTTCTTTGAGTCAGAACCAGCACTGCTCAGGTAATATTCCTAGCTCTGCACTCAGGTTTCACTCCCGGCAGGTTTGGGTACCAGTGGGATTCAAGATACAGAACTTGGGTTGGCTGTGTGCAAGGCAAGCACCCTACCTGCCGTACTTTTGCTCCGCCCTTTTCTATGTAAGTTTCTTCCAAAAATACCAAGAGTCATGAACACAGCTCTCCCTCCCCACCCAAAAAAAATCTTCTTTCAAAAAATAAACATTTAAAACTCCTTTACCTCAGGGAGAGATGAAGGGTGCTTTGCAGCCTGACGTGAGGGAGTTGAGGTTCCTGATCTGGAAAAAGAAACAACAGTGTTGAGTTTGGACAGGCAGTAATGTGAGTTGGGCATTTGACTAGATGAAACGATCAATCCTCTGCATCCCATATGGTCCCCAACAGCGCCAGGGATAATACCTGATATTAGAGGCTAGAGTAAGTCCTGAGCATCTCCGGATGTGCCCCCTCCCCCACAAAAAAAACAAAGAAGCAAAAACAGCTCCCCAAGTACATTTTCATTGGAAAACCCCTGGCACCTGAAGGTCCCCTCCCCCGTCCCCTTCATGACACTGGCTATCACAGCTGACAATGAAGATGACCAGCAACAGGTCTCCTGCCATTAGGTGGAGGGGCTTCAGATCTGCCCCTCAAATCTGGAGATTCTACAGAAGATTAGCGCCGGCGGTTCAAATATGGAACTGCTGAGAGGGTTGGGATGGCCAAGCCTCCAGCTGAGTCCCGCATTCGCCCGCTGTTGCTCCATCCCAGAGGTGGAGACGATGGTGACCATAGAGGCTCTCCAGCATCAAGCACTCACAGCTGCGAACCGTGATACAGCCCCCACTGCACCCCAAAAGCTCCATGTCCCCCTAAAGACTCCACCACACCTCAGAAACTGACAGAATACCGTGGAAGAGTGAAAAAAACAGTGCAAAAGAGCCCCCCAAGCTGGCTCGGCCCCTCCGGTCACTGTGGAAACGGGAAGCCGCGGGGTGCTCACAGGAGGCTGCTTGAGTCCTGCCACAAAATCCGCCTTCAGAGTCCCCCTTCCAGGATGGGGCACAAATTTACTTGTCCTTTTCCAAGTGAGCAAGAGCCCCAGTGCCTGTGTCAGGGATGGATAATGAACCATGGCATCACTTATGACATCACTTCCGTTTTCATAAGGTGCCTTAAAGAGCCAGAGTCTAGGCACTGAGAACCTTTTTGCCACCCAGGTGAATCTGTGCTGTAAGGGGGATGGACTCGAATAAAGGAGTAGAGTGGCAAATGCTGGACTGGTCTGTCACACACTAAGGGGCTTGAAGGTAAGAAGTCCCCTGATCCTGCAGTTGTCACCAAACATTGAACCAATGATATCTAGACACACAATGCTGCCCTGACTCTTGCCAAATGATCCCTGAGCTCAGAGACAATAGTGAACTCTGAACACCGTAGGCTGTGGTGAAAAACATAACACAAAAAAGGAAAATTCTACCAAAGGGGGAAAATGATGTGCAAAGACAAATTCTAGAGTGAAGAGTCAAATTTCTGTTCCTTAAAATCCCCTATTCTTGATATTTCCCTGCTACAGAAACTCAGTTTCTCCTGAACCCCTATTTTCTTTCTCCATTTTGCATCTTTCTTAACTGTACATACATATATATGTGTCTTCGTGTGATTTTTCTTTGGAGGCCACATCTGGCAGACTCAGGGTTTATTCCTAGCTGTATACTCAGGAATCACTCTTGTACGGACCATATGGGATGCAGGGATGCAGGGTACCTAGGTCGATTGCTTGGATGGTTAAGTGCTTACTCGCTGGCTCTGGCCCTAAATAAATGTGCTCCTAGCACACCCAGGGTGATCCCTGAGCAAATGTCCTTATCCCTGAAAAAACAAAACTATCTTGCTTAAAAGAACACAGCCCTTTCCCTTGTTGGATTAGAGTTCTAAACAATTTAGGTTTAACATTGATCCATCATTTCTCCTCTGCTACAAGGAGCTTAGGCTTATTGAGTAACATCCATCCCAATGCTTCTGAATCACTCCCATTTCCTAGCATTCATTTTTAATTTCCAGGTGCTTCTACTTCCTCTATGCATTAATCACCCATTTCCCCTATACAGAACCTGTGAATTGTAAAGTCAGATTCTTCAGAGAGATTTGGATTTTGTATTCGTAAGTGAAATTTTGACTTTCCCTTTCCTTTATTTCCTCTGCAGTTTACTTTAGACAAATATCCTTTTTGCTCCTGGACAAGGACCAGTGCAGAGAAGATTGTGCTGGGAGGATCTTGCATAGACAAAGGAAGACAATATTATGCTTTTGTGACTTCAGAGTTAATTGTCTCCAGACACTATATACTCCTGGGCATTGTCATATTTATGATACTTAAGCCTCAGCTGGCCTATGTTCCTAGCACATCAAAAGCAAGAGCCTGGATGGAACCAGGATAGCTCTGAGCTACCCTGGCATTGAAAAGGGACAGGTAAGCACCATAACAAATTCTGTCATTGAGGTAGACAGGTAGATAGGGAAAGGCCCTTGACAATGAAACTTGGATTAACAAAATTTCATCGAAGAATTCTAGGACTGATCCACCTTGTGGATACAGAAAAAAAGACCTTATAAGACCATCAGCAGACCCTGAGGACATTGGCCCCCTCCCCAAGAAGTTTCTCTTTTCAAAAACCTGGGCCCTCTTCCTTAATCTGATTAACTTTAGTGATTCAGCCCAAAGAAGACCCTCACCACTCCCAACCTCCCTGGTAACCTCCTCGGTAACCAATTGCAGAGTGCTGCTACTGAAGATAAGCCCGGAGCTGCCACAGATGTCCCCAAAATACAATCAAAAATAGCCTAAAAGTATATTTTCATTTGCAAACCGCAACCTCTACTAGGAACACGGCCCCAGG
Source organism: Sorex fumeus (assembly GCF_029834395.1). Taxonomy (NCBI): domain Eukaryota; kingdom Metazoa; phylum Chordata; class Mammalia; order Eulipotyphla; family Soricidae; genus Sorex; species Sorex fumeus. The sequence continues at coordinate 1,001,835 of NW_026606097.1, read as the reverse complement.
ATGGCCCTGGACATCAAGGCTACTAATGACTAGTGACCGAGGGCTACAGTGTCATTTGCCATTAGGGAGCTGCCCCCCCACCACCCTCCCCCCCCCCCCCCCGCCGCTCAAAAGGGAATAGTCCTTTTATAACTTTGGAGGCAACACCAGCAATATGGACGAGAAACTTCTGACTCTGTGCTCAGGAACCCGTCCTGGTGGAGCTCGGAGATCGAACTTGGATGGGCCAGATGCAAAGCAAACGCCCTAACCGCTGTGCTATTTCTCTGGTCCGCTATGTGAATCTGCAGGTTTTGCAGCAGTGAGGTCGGGCCAAAGCGTCCAGGACAGGGCCCAGCGCATTCCCGTGCTGGGAGGGTCAGGACGGCCCAGCCCGACGCTCTGCAGCCCCCGCGCTCAGCCCCGTGCCCACCCGCCACTGCCCCACGGCTGAGCCAAAGGTGATTGTTGCTGCAGGAGATCCCGGAACCACGCACTCACACCCCCGACACCTGCGCCCAGGCACAGCCCCCACTGCACTCACCAAAGCTCCGTGTCCCCCACTAGACAAGCCTGAGCTTGAGAGTAGATGGTCTCCAGATAATATTACCTCCTGGACATCTGCTCTTTTGACTGAAACCTCAGTTGCCCTTACTTCCTCGATCCCCAAAAGAAGGGTCCAATGAGGGACTAGATGGACCCAGGGCAAGTGGTGAGCTAGCTACCCTGGCATCGAAATGGGCCTGGACAAAGTACTATAATGTTTATTTATATGAGCCTGGTCATGGACAAATTCTGTCATGTATCAAAAAGTAATAACTAGAATTGGACACTGCTGGGATTAGGAGTGATTGATCCGGCCTGAGCACTGTAATCTAATCTGTGGTGAGAAGTCCCCAGGAGAGTCACCCACAACCCTAAAAGTATCTATTACTGTGTCCATACAAAATGTTAATCATTAGGAAGTAAAACGAAATATGTCAATTAAGTTCCTGGTCTAAGGAGATGAGTAACACTCCTTAAGGGCTGCTTTTTCTTCGTGGGATGCAGGTGATGGGGAAGTCTGGAAAACCATTTTTTATTGTGCTTCCCGTGGGGAGGCATGGATTGGGGTCGTGGTGAGGGAAGAAAAAGAGAAGCTTCAGGGAGACAGGGCAAATGAAGGAGACTGAGAAAAGGGATGGTCCTACTCCACCCAGATCCCCTAACTTCCAGTATGTAGGCGTTACAACCACCAACTGCCCCCAGCGCTGAGTAATCCCATCAATGGCAAAGACCCAAAGACTATAAAACCCTGCTCCTGGAAGAGAAGAGCACAGTCTCCTGCCTCCGCATCTGGCTGTCTTACTGGGGCCTCTTGGAGGAGGGTGTGTTGAGTTTCCCACCCCAATATGCAACAGGACATCGGCTCACCCACTCCAGTACTGCTAAAAATGATACATGAACTCAGAACCAAAAATAACCCCTGAGCATTGAATGCTGCTTTGGTCAAAAAAGTACACTATATTAAATAATAAAGACATTTCTGGGGCCGGAATGATGGTATACCAGGTAGGGAGTTTGCCTTCCATGCGGCCAACCCAGGTTCGATTCTCAAAATCTAATATCGTCCCCCAGCACTGCCAGGAGTGATTCTTGAATGCAAAGCCTGAGTAAACCCTGAGCATCGCTGGGTGTGACCCTAAAAATGCAAAAAAGAGAAATTTCTGTGGAAAGATATTGGAGACACAGTATAGCAGGTGAGGTGCTTGTCTTGCACTCGGCCGAGCCAAGTTTGAATCCTGGCAACCCATACGGTGCCCTGAGCCCAGCCAGGAGTGATACCTGAGTGCAAAGGCAGGAGAAGTAACTGAGTCTTGCAGTTGTACTTACTACAGACTGAATAATTAATTCATTCAAATGAATAAAGTTATGGTGGCCAATAGTGATCCTAAATTGCATTATTAGAGGGTTTAGGGCACACTCTGGAAGTGCCCAAGCTACTTCCTGCTAAGATTGCATATTTGGTTGCAAGACCCACTGTAGCACCACCCTGATGCACCCCACCAGACCGCAACCTGAGCTGGCTTAAAGCTCTACACCTTGGGGACTTGAATGACAGCATAGACAAATGAGCATTTCTTTTGAAGGTGGCTAACCTGTGTTTAATTCTGGGCATCCCTATGGTTCCGAGCACCACTAGGAGTGCTTGCTGAATTTAGAGCCAGGAGTAAGCATAATGCCTCACTGGGTGTGACCCCAAATGCAAAATAAATAAACAAAAAGGAAAGAGAAGCTCCCCACCTCCCTGAACTCCCAGAACCCACTGAATGAACAAGAACCAGTGAAAATCAAAGGCTCTGCCAAATGTGTTTGAGCCCCAAGCACATAAAGAATATGATGCACCCCACCCCCCATCCAGCCCGGCCATCCCCCAAGAATGACAGGACAGAGGAGAGGGTGTTTTTTCCTTCAGGCTGCTGACCCAGATATGGGGTACCCTGAGCAACCCCAGGTTTGACCCCTAAACACTGCCAGGTGGGGCTCAACACCCCCCACGAGGAAAAAGGATGCGCCCCCAGGTCCCTTTGATGAGGGAAACCCATGCTTTACCTACTCCACAAGCAGCCAAAGGAATGAAAGGGGGCCAGTAACGGGATGTCCTGGGGACACTGCTGGGATGATCCACCCACCCCTGTGACTGACCAGGTGGCGGGAGTCGCCCCGAAACTAAATTAACGCTGATGATCCCTCACACGCCCCATCAGATCTGGGGGGAGACTGAGACTCCCTCTAGCTCTGACACTTTCTGCTTTGTGAGGGGCCCGAGCAATGGGTCAGCAGGGAGGGCGCTGGCCTCACATCCCGACACCCCAAAGGGTCCTCGGATCCCCAGGGAGGGAGTCCTGAGCGCCACCAGGTAGGGGTCTAAAACACATAAAAAATTAAAACTTTTTTCCACTTTTATTTGTTTCGTTATTGTCCTTGTTTCTGGAACTTTCAGAACGAACTTAGCACTTCAAATTCATTTTTCTCCTTGACCACGTGCTTCCTCTACCTACCCATATTTTTGTGGGGTCTGGGGGGCTTTGCCCAGGGATTACTCCGGACTCTGGGCTCACTCCAGGCTGGTACCGGGACACTGTGTGGTGCCGGGATTGAACCCGGCCGGCCGCGTTCCCCCATTATGCATCTTCCTAAATAAGTTCTACTTAGTAAAAATTACTCTGTGTCCCTCAAAATCAGTTTATAAACAAGATAAAACGTTTGGCAGGAGCGCTCTGTGCGCTCCAGGTGAGGGACCGCTACCCCAGGCCACCGCCATGGAGCAACCCCGCCGCCCACAAGGCGGAGGACGCAGAGGTTCAGGCGCTCAGAGCGACCACCTGGGCGGGTGGCGGGGGCACCAACCTTCGGGAACCTCCCTCCCCCCCAGGGTGCCCCCTCACCCGCTCGTCACCTTCCGCAACCAGGCGACCCACTGGCACCTCCCCACAGAAAGCCAAGCCTGGCGGATAAAGGTCGAGGATTTTGTGATGTCACCTGCACGTGTGCCCAGAGCCTTAAAGGGCCAGGCTTCAAATATCCCTGACCAGGTATTTGCCTGCTCAGGAAGGTTCATTTTTCTCGTTTCCGGGATAGGATTAGGTGATCCAGACAGCTGGGGGTCGCCAGGTCTGGGATAGATAGAGAGGGATGAGCTGAGCAGATAACATGTCGAACAGAGAGTGTTTGTATTTACGAAGGAAATAAAATTCACAAAAGTACTTTGCAAACAGCCACCAAGACCATCTCTGTGAGTCCCGATGTTCACGTATATATTCATTTACAACCCTCAGCCACATGCTAGAAATAGGTCCCCAGGAATCTTTCTTTTTTAAGTAAATAGATTTCATTTGGAGGATTTTTAAGCTGTGGAGTGGGGGGAAAGAAAGAAAGAAAGAGAGAGAGAGAGAGAGAGAGAGAGAGAGTAAAGTTAGACATGAAAGCATGAATGTACACATCCAAAGAGGGGAGATGCGGGCAACACATGTGCTCGGGAACCACATGTGCTCGGCCATGTGGGTGCAAGCAGCACATGGGCACATGGGCTCCGGCAGCATATGCGCCCCCCGGGAATCTTTCTGGCAGGTGCCAATAAAAAGACGGGCTTCAATAAGGTCCCTCACCATTGGGGGCTGAGGAGCTGCCCCTCAAAGTGATCTGGCAGTTTTACACACACATGTCTACACCGAAAGCTGCGGGACAGGGCCTGGTACAACCCCTGCTTGAGAAGGCTGGGATGGTCAAGACTTCTTCCATCAGCAGGTCGGGCATCCTCGAGACCCACAGCCCCCCATGTTCAACTCCGCACCCAGGCCATGCTGCCCCATCGCAGAGCTGGAGACGAATATGCCCCCAAGCTCACACCCGCGACCCACGTGCCGTGTTAAATCCTCCCAATGCAAACAGCAAAGCTCTACATTCTCCTAAAGCCTCTGGAGCAAGGCAGACCCCAGGAACCCACTGGATATGGATAAGGGGGACTGAAAAACAACCACAAAATTGTCCTGAAAGCTGGAACAATCCCATTGGTCACATTACAGGCACTGAAGGTGAGAGGTCCTCATGTCCTGCCACTGATTGGCATTCAGTTCCCCCCTTCACCTGAAGTATCAGTTTGTCCTTTAAACACTTGCCTGTATGAGGCCTGATCCACTTGACAGCATTAGGAAGTAAAGGTGCACATGGAAGACTCCTGTCTGTGACATCATCCATTTCACCAAGGAGCCTTAAAGTGCCAGGTTCCAAGTGCAGACAGACCATTATGGCAGCCCAGGTGAACCAGTGCAAGGGGGATGAGCTCGAATTAAAAAGAGGAGAGGCAAGTGCTGGAGGGGCTGTGCCTGATAGTCTTCTCGTCAACAAAATTCTAGACCTGCAGGCTGGTTTCTAACATTTACCCAACTCGGTTGCAATTCTGACACATGGATGGATTTTCCAGGCAACGACCTAACGTTTCAGCAAGATGGACAAGCAGAATAGACCGACAGTAGGTCACATAGCTGTGTGATTTTTTTCCAACTCAAAGAACAGACACAGTAAGTGGAAATGACTCCCTCTGCAGAAAATTGAAGTACCAGTTTAGAGTGAAAATAAAAGGGGCCCGAGACTGGGTTTGGTACTACCTTAGTTTGAAGCTTAGTGGGATAGCTTAGTGGGATACACGTGCAAAGGCAATGATGCATTCCCACACAGCCGAGACAGACCTTTGAAAACATCTCACCTGAAGCAGATTCCTCTCGAGGATCAATGAGTTTTCTGTTATCTTGTTCTCTTTATTTAGGTGGGGAGAGGGTCACACCAGCATTGCTCAGGGATTCCTGCTGCTGGGACTCTCGGGGCCGAGAGAGATAACCACGAAAAACCCGCCTTTCTTCGAACACTCTTGAACTTATTCGCCAACGTGGCTTGGCACATGCCTCAGGAAACAGCAAGCGAATGTCCAAGCTCGCAAAACAATGCAGAGAAGCCATCAAGGATGGCCTCAAAGACAGGAGAACAGCGATGCTGGTAGATGCGGCAGAAGCCGTGAAAAACCTTCGTAATGCCTGCCTGTCCATCACCAACTACAAGACCAAGATGACTACCCTCCAACATCCTGATGGATATATCACATATCTCAGAAGGGCAATGGAGAAGATTATTCATGACTTCTACTCAGATCTCTTTAATAGACACGTCCACTATCCCACATACTACATTCTGCATGACTGACATATTGTTCCCAATGTTCTCCCTTCCAAATTTCAACACGCCATCTTGTCGGTAAAGAAACAAAGAGTACCTGGCTCAGACAAGATCAGACCTGAACACTTGAAGAACTTACCAACAGTACTCATCAATACACTGGCTCGGCTCTTCACAGGCTACCTGTCTGAATGCAAAGTTTCATCCCAGTGGAAAATCAGCAAGATTGTACTACTATACAAGAAGGGAGACATCTATGACATTGGCAACTATCGCCCAAACTGCCTATTGTCTGTCATCTGCAAACTGTTCACTCGAGTCATCTTGAATAGGATTAGCAGAACACTAGATGAAGAACAACCAGGTGAACAAGCCAGGTTCCGAAAAGGATTCATTGCCATGTACAATATCCACACGATTACTAAGCTCATTGAGGTTTCTCAGGAATTCAAAATGCCGCTCTGTCTAACATTCATTGATTTAAAGAAGGCCTTTTTTTCTGTTGAGATGGAAGCGGTCATAGAAGCCCTAGCCAATCAGGGTGTACAAACTCAATACATCAGGATCCTCCATGAGCTGTATTGCGGATTCACTACCAGGTTTTCACCATTCTACAAAGAAGTAATTATCCATGTCAAGAGAGGGGCGTGGTACCAGACACCTGGGAAGTAGAAATTCTATATATGGAAAAAAAACACCAATATTGGGGTTGGACTCACTATAAAGCGAGTAGGATGCTTGCCTTACTGATCCAGGTCAAAGCTCCCCATCCCATAGGAACCCAGCAGCACTGCAGAATAATTCCTGAGCTGCAGAACCAAAAGTAAACCTTGAGCATCAAAGAATCCCTTCCAACTCCCCTGAATTTAAAAAAAGCTATTAAAATTAATCCAAAGTGGGGCTGAAGTGATAGCAGAACAGGTAGGACGCTTGACTTGCACATGACCAACCCGGTTTCGAATCCCAGCAACAATATGGTCCCCTGAGCTTTCACTTAATCACTTAATCACTTAACTTCCCGTTAGTCGTCGATTTGCTCGAGCGGGCGCCAGTAACGTCTCCATTTGTCCCTGTCGCGTGCTAGTGTAGCCCAATGGCATCTCTTCGCTCCGGGAACATGGAGGGCCTCAAACCGATCGTTCATGACCTTGACAAAGAAGTCTGACCATCTGGTAGGTGGGCGGCCACGCGGTCTCTTGACATCCCGTGGAATCCAATCAGTAACAGCTCTAGTCCAACGGTCGTCTTTAAATCTCATTACGTGACCAGCCCATCTGATTTTCGACACCTTGGCAAATGAGACAGCGTCCCTGATCCTTGATCGTCGACGGATGTCAGAACTCCGGATTCGTTCTCTCATTTGAGTGAAACGTGATATTCCAAGCATAGCTCTTTCTATTCTTCTTTGGGAGACCTGAATGGCGTTCTCATCTTGTTTGCGTAGGGCCCAGGTCTCTGAGGCATATGTTAATGCAGGAAGAACAGTGGAATCAAAGACACTACTTCCACTACCCAGCCGTCGCCACACTCCAGGACGCTTTCCGGACCCGCGCGGCAGCTCCGGCCGAGACCCACGCACAACTGAAGACCCACAGAACAAGGGATCGAATTGTGCACAGGAGACCCACCCTACCCAGATAAATACCCCACTGGCAGACTTCCACTCTCGACACTACTTCCACTACCCAGCCGTCGCCACACTCCAGGACGCTTTCCGGACCCGCGCGGCAGCTCCGGCCGAGACCCACGCACAACTGAAGACCCACAGAACAAGGTAAGCAGAACTCTCTGAGACCTTGGACTCCAGGCTCAGCGGACCCAGGGACAGAGCTTCTCTGCTTGCTCCCACCACCACAGGTGACAAAGGGATTCTAATCAGGAGCCCCACCCTACCCTGCCCTGTCTGCTTCCATCAACCACCCAGGGATCGAATTGTGCACAGGAGACCCACCCTACCCAGATAAATACCCCACTGGCAGACTTCCACTCTCGACACTACTTCCACTACCCAGCCGTCGCCACACTCCAGGACGCTTTCCGGACCCGCGCGGCAGCTCCGGCCGAGACCCACGCACAACTGAAGACCCACAGAACAAGGTAAGCGGAACTCTCTGAGACCTTGGACTCCAGGCTCGGCGGACCCAGGGACAGAGCTTCTCTGCTTGCTCCCACCACCACAGGTGACAAAGGGATTCTAATCAGGAGCCCCACCCTACCCTGCCCTGTCTGCTTCCATCAACCACCCAGGGATCGAATTGTGCACAGGAGACCCACCCTACCCAGATAAATACCCCACTGGCAGACTTCCACTCTCGACACTACTTCCACTACCCAGCCGTCGCCACACTCCAGGACGCTTTCTGGACCCGCGCGGCAGCTCCGGCCGAGACCCACGCACAACTGAAGACCCACAGAACAAGGTAAGCGGAACTCTCTGAGACCTTGGACTCCAGGCTCAGCGGACCCAGGGACAGAGCTTCTCTGCTTGCTCCCACCACCACAGGTGACAAAGGGATTCTAATCAGGAGCCCCACCCTACCCTGCCCTGTCTGCTTCCATCAACCACCAGGGATCGAATTGTGCACAGGAGACCCACCCTACCCAGATAAATACCCCACTGGCAGACTTCCACTCTCGACACTACTTCCACTACCCAGCCGTCGCCACACTCCAGGACGCTTTCCGGACCCGCGCGGCCGCAAGCGGCCGCGCGACACATCGTAAGACACTAAATACCCGTCTTCTGGAATCGTCGTACCATATTTGATAGGGTTCAAATATGGTAACACCTACAAGGGTGATTAGAGGTCACCCCAAAAGCCTCTATACCTCTCGGAAAGACTGGCAAGCTACCGAGAGTATTCCGCCCGCACGGAAGAGCCTGGCAAGCTATCCGCTGTGTATTCAATATGCCAAAACCAGTAACTACAACTGGTCTCATTCACCTGACCCCTGAGCTTTACCAAGAGTAATTCCTGAGTGCATAAGCCAAGAGAAACCCATGTGAAACGCTGGGTGTGACCCAAAAAGCAATAAATAAATAAATAAATAAATACTAATCCAAAGAGTAAATTTTCAGAGGCAAATATCTCTCACTTGTCCAACCACGCCCCAAAGTCCCAAACCCAGCACGGAAGCCAATGAAAATGACCAACGCCAAAAGTGTCCCTTTCCTTTGGGGCTGCCCGTGAACATATCTGGAGTTTCGATAAGTGTTATGTCCAGTTCAAAGGCTCCAAACATGGTCCTGCGCAGTCTCGAGTAGGGAGGAATGAGATGGCCAAGACCCCACTCTCTGCAGGCTCCTCACAACAAGGCCTGAAGTCCATGTGCCCACCCTCCAGTGCCATCTTGCACATGGCTGTGATCGTGGCTGTAGGGGCCCTCAGGATAACGCACCCTCACCCATGGCACTTGAGCCAAAGAACAGCCCCCAATGCACCCCTCAAAAGCTCCACATCCTCTAAAGCCTGGATATTCAGAACAAGTAAAAAAAGCATGAAAGTGCCCTACAAGCTGGAGTGACCTGCCGCTCAAGTTCCCAAACCGGGATTTTCAGGGTGCTCAAGCATTCCAAATTCTAACACAGGAAAGACTGAAGAATGAAGGTTTACCTGTTTTTCCATTTTCAAAGAATTCAGTGCTGCAACTTGGTTGATTTCTGCCATAATTCCCACCAAACAGCCCCTCTGGGCCAAGCCAGAAGCATAGCAAACAATAAGAGAGTAGTGAGCTGTGACAGCTCGGAGCATGGGGGTGTTTCTATACCTGTTCATTCAGTCACCTTCCTCCTTATTTTCGTCACCAGGACCCATTATTTACAAGTTAACACACAAGCAATTTTAAGCCCTAGAATACTGGCATAGGTGCAGCCCGGGTGAAAATCAGCAGGTACATTTCAATGACAAGAGAAGCCTGTTCTGAGCAGGCAGCCTTACTTCCCTCTTAACTGTACTTTTTAACACCCTTGACTATTGTGTTCAAAGGAAACTTGCTTGTCTGACTTGTCCTGTTCTGTCCTTAGAGACTGTTATTAAGGGATCAAATCATCCAGTATGAATTTTTATGTGTTTATTATGGTGTGAGGGGTACATGAAGCCCTTCCCACATTACTGACATATATGCAGTTTGTCTCCAGTATGAATTCTCATATACTGAGTAAGAGAATATCACCAAATGAAGGTCTTCCCACAAGTCGGACACTAATAACGTTTCCCTCCACTGTGAATTTTCCGGTGCATAGCAAGGATTTAGAATGGCAGAAGGCCTTGCCACATTTCTCGCATATATAAGGTTTTTCTCTGGCATGCTCGAACACGCACGCAAAGCAGTGCAGCTCGCACTTTGTCCGAGCTCGCAAAACAGTACAGAGATGCGATCAAGGAAGACCTCAAAGAGAGAAGAGCAGAAATACTGGTAGATGTGTCAGAAGCCTGGAAAAGTATTCGTAACACCCGCCTGTCCTTCGCCAACTAAAAGACCAAGATGACTGCCCTCCGACGTCCTGATGGATCCATCACATCCTCCAGAATGGCAATGGAGAAGATTGTCCATGACTTCTACTCAAATCTCTTCGATAGCCATATCCACTTGCCGACATACCAAATTCCACAGGATGGGTATGTCGTTCCCAACGTTCTCCCTTCCGAAATCCGACACACCATTTCGTCCGTAAAGAAACAAACAGCACCCGCCCCAGACAAGGTCAGACCTGAACACCTGAAGAACCTGCCGTCAGTACTCATCAATACACTGGCTCGGCTCTTCACTCGCTACCTGTCTGAATGCAAGGTTTCGTCCCAATGGAAAACCAGCAGGACCGTACTACTGTTCAAGAAGGGAGACATCCATGACATTGGCAACTATCGCCCAATCTGCCTATTGTCTGTCATCTGCAAGTTGTTCACTCGAGTCATCCTAAATAGGATTGGCAGAACACTAGATGAAGGACAACCATTCGAGCAAGCCGGGTTCTGCAAAGGATTCAGCACCATCGACCATATCCACACGATAACCAAGCTCATTGAGGTTTCTCGGGAGTTCAAGATGCCGCTCTGTTTAACGTTCATTGATTTAAAGAAGGCTTTTGATTCTGTTGAGACGGAAGCAGTCATTGAAGCCCTAGCCAATCAGGGCATTCAAGCCCAATACATCAGGATCCTCCGTAAGCTGCATTGCGGATTCACAACTAGGATCTCACCATTCTACAAAGAAGTGATTGTTGATGTCAAGAGAAGGGTGCGGCAGGGTGATACCATTTCACCAAAACTCTTCAGTGCCACCCTCGAGAACATCATGCGACGACTGGAATGGGAAGGAATGGGAGTGAAGATAGATGGTCGGCAACTACACCACCTCCGCTTTGCTGATGACATTGTTTTAATAACACGAAACATCAGCCAAGCGACACAAATGCTGGCCAACTTTGACCGTGAGTGTGGAAAGGTAGGACTAGAGCTGAATCTTACGAAGACTATGTTCATGAGAAACAGCCTTGTTCCTGATGCCCCATTCGCTCTCAACGGAACGACCATCTCCGAGTGCAACAGCTATGTGTACCTCGGTCGAGAAGTCAACATGACAAATGACCTGGCACCCGAGCTGCGCAGGAGGAAGAGAGCGGCTTGGAACGCCTTCAAGATCGTCGAAGAAATAGCTAAGAGGATGAAGAACCTCCGGCTCCGGGCATGTCTCTTTGATTCCACTGTTCTTACTGCATTAACTTATGCCTCAGAGACCTGGACCCTACGCAAACAAGATGAGAACGCTATTCAGGTCTCCCAATGAAGAATAGAAAGAGCTATGCTTGGAATATCACATTTCACTCAAACGAGAGAAAGAATCTGGAGTTCTGACATCTGTCGACGATCAAGAATCAGGGACGCTGTCTCGTTTGCCAAGGTGTCAAAAATCAGATGGGCTGGTCACGTAATGAGATTTAAAGATGACCGCTGGACTAGAGCTGTTACTGACTGGATTCCACGGGATGTCAAAAGACCGCGTGGCCGCCCACCTACCAGATGGTCAGACATCTTCGAGAAGATCATGAATGTTCGGTTTGAGGCTCTTCATGTTCCCAGAGCGAACAGATGCCATTGTGCTACAGTAGCATGCGACAGGGACAAATGGAGACGTTACTGTCACCCGTTCGAGCAAATCGACGACTAAAGGAAATTTAAGTTATGTTATTCTCTGGCGTGAATGCTACTTTGTACACTAAATCTGAGGCTTCTCAAAATGCCTTTCCACATTTCTTACATGTATATGGTTTCTCTCCTGTGCGTATTCTCCTATGTACATTAAGTATTGAGGACAAACAGAGGCCTTCCCACATTCCTTACCTGTAACGTTTCTCTCCAGTGTGAATTTTCCTATGTACACTAATATTTGAGGCTGTAGCAAATGCCTTCTCACATTCCTTACATATATACGTTTTCTCTCCACTATGAATACTCCTATGTACAGTCAATTGTGAGGAAGAAGTAAAGGCCTTTTCACACTCCATACATATCTAAGACTTCTCTCCAGTATGAATTCTCATGTGCAGAGTAAGGGAAGAGAACCGTGTGAATGCCTTTCCACATGTCAGACACTGATAAGGTTTCTCTCCAGTGTGAATTTTCCTATGTTCACGAAGTGTTGAGGCTGCAGCAAAGGCCTTCCCACATTCCTTACATAAATGTGGTTTCTCTCCAGTGTGATTTCTCCTATGTTCTCTAAATGTTGAGGCCCAAGCAAAGGCCTTTCCACATTCCTTACATATATATTGTTTCTCCCCAGTGTGAATATTCCTATGTTCACTAAGAGTTGAGGCTACAGCAAAGGCCTTCCCACATTCCTTACATATATACGGTTTCTCTCCAGTGTGAATTCTCCTGTGTTCAGTAAGTTTTGCGGCTCTAGCAAAGGCCTTTCCACATTCCTTACATATAGTCGGTTTCTCTCCAGTGTGAATTCTCCTATGTACACTAAGATTTGAGGCTACAGCAAAGGTCTTCCCACATTCCTTATATATATATATACGGTGTCTCTCCAGTGTGAATTCTCCTATGTAAACTAAGTCTTGCAGCCCAAACAAAGGCCTTTCCACATTCTTTACATCTATACGGTTTCTCTCCAGTGTGAATAATTGCATGTCTACTGAGGCTTGACAACTGAGTAAAGGCCTTGCCACACTCCTGACATATATAAGGCTTCTCTCCATGAGTTTTCATGAGTTTTCATGTGTCTATTAAGATGTGAGGTCTGAATAAAGGCCTTCCCACAAGTCTGACATTTATATGGTTTCTCTCCTGTATGAATTCTCCTATGCAAAATAAGATTTGATGATCTACTGAAGGTCTTTCCACATTCTTCACATGTATAAGGTTTCACTCTTGCATTAATATTCATATGGTCATGATGGGGTAACCCTTGACTCACACTTTGCTCTTGGGGCTGACTTTTCTGGGGATTCTGTTCACTGTGGTTTTCTAAGGGAAAAACACAGTGCTGGGAACATGGAGAGGCTCCCCCACCTTCCTTACACCTAGATGGGTTCTGCTCACGGTGACTGTGGTTGAGGGTATGTTGCTGTGAGGGACTCACTATAAACAGTGATCCTCTCCCTAGCAGGTGCCCCATTGGGGAATTTTTTGCCTGTGAACTGAGAATAACGCACTCCAAGGAACTTTTTCCAGGAGAGGACTTCTTCAGAGTGAGGTAGCTCTCACCATACTGATCACCCTCAGAAGACATCCCGCCTGTCTCGGCGTCCTCATGGGGCTGAGGGTAGGATTGCTCACTAGAGACATTGTCACACAGTGTAGGATCAGAGAAATTCCACTTGGGGTGGCAGTTTTCCTGTAGAACAACAGAGGATTCTAATTATTGACATATTCACTGAGTCTTCCTGACCAAAAACTGAGCCCTTCAGCTGTGGTTTCACACATATGCACCACACAAATGCAATTTCCGACATACGAATTGTCTTACAATAGAATAATTTCATGTAACTGTAAGTTGGACACACAAAATTGATGGATGCAGTGTCAGTAAATTCTGTGGCTTTCTCCCCTTTAAATTAATGAAGGAATACAACTGGAAATAATTCCATGTATAGAAAATGGAAGCATCTATTTCAAGAGAAAATGAAATAGATCCATATGCGGGTTTGGTTAAAGTTCCGTGTGGAACCTGTGATGCAGGGGTGAAGACAACGCTGCATCGTCACGCAGCTGAGACAGACCACGTGGCCATTGCAAAGCTCTCACCACAAGTGATGCCTTTCAGGATCAATGAAGTTTTTTGTTCTTTCTGTTTTGTAGTTTCTATTTATTGGGGGTGGGGTGGGTGGAGGGGCACACCATGCAGTGTCTAGGATCATTTCTGTGGGTCTATGCTGTCTATAAGGTGTGCTGGGTAAGGAATATCCGTCCATGTGCAAAGCAATTATATTTCTCACTGCACCATCTCTAGGGCGCAGAAATTAGCTTTCTAAACAACTACCACTTTCAAGCAAATAGAAACTCACAGTATTTTTATACATGGTTTATTTCAGCACATAGTGAAGCTAAGGGTCCTATACTCTAAGCATCAGATTTTGGAATTCCTCCCTGCCATTCCCAGCCTTCCACCTTAACAATCACATACTTGGTCCACTCCTGCTGGCATAATAATATTTATTCTGAATTAGCGAATCTTACCAACTCACTCGTACTTGCTGACCCCATTCCCAAATCAAAGTGCTGTAATGCCAAATCCTGAAGTCGTGGTTTCCGTTCTGAAACTGAATAAAACATTCAACTCAAGCACATGTCAAAAAATGTAGCATAATGATGCCATGTAGTTAACAGTACATCTCTGTGTTTCTCAAAGTCCAAAGAGTCCCACACTAAAGAAAAGATTCGGAGAGTGGAAAACTGTGAGGATCTTGGCAATTCTACACTAGGTTTTGTTTTTGTTTTTGAATAGACCTGGTAATGTTCAGGGAACTAGGTTATTGAACAAATTATTGAACAGGTCACCTTCAGGCACTGCAAGGCACTCCCTGCTGTACTATCGTTCAGATCGAAACTAGCTCTGTTATGGTCTTACTTATTCGAAAGCCATGGAAGCACATTACAGGATCATTCTGTGACTGACAGTCCAAGGAAATGAAGAGCAGCATAAGTGCGGCACAGACCCAAGGATCCAGGAGACCAAGGCCCCAATCTCAGCAGCGTGTTTCCTACATGTTCATCGCACCCATACACTGCACAGGGCCTGAGCCAGGAAGGGTCCTCAGACACTCACCCGCACATACGCCTCTCCTCCCCGACCTCAGGGCTCCTCCTTCCAGTCAGGAGATCACCGCAGGTTTTATCCCAGGGTGCCCTGCCCCAAAAGAGACAGAGGCATAGATAAGTGACAGGGAGATGGTGACAGGTAAATCCCCATATTTTCCTGATACAAGTGGGCATATATCTGAAAAGCATGAACAGAATGTCCATTTCCAAAATGCCATATATTTCTAGTTATTCGAGAGGTAAGACCCAAGAAAATACCACAAATACTATAGACCTGACCTTGTGTATGGCCGACAGGGGGTTGATCAGCACAGTATGTTGTTGGTTTTTGTCTTCTTTGGGGTCTCACCTGGCCATGCTGAGGGCTGACTCCTGACTCTGTATTCAGAAATCACTGCTGCTGGTGCTCGGGGATGACATGGGATGCCTGGGATTTAACCCACGTGCGCCGCTTGCACACATCTGCCGCCCAACCCCAGGGAACCCACGCGGGTCTGTTTAGACACGGTTGGCTCCACACTGCTCTCACCGACAGCCTGCAGATTCTGGTAGGTCTCCAGCATCACGTCCCTGTAGAGCTTACGCTGAGAGGCGTCCAGGCATGACCATTCCATCGGGGTGAAGTTCACAGCCACGTCAGGGAAGGTCACTGCGTCCTGAGTCAGCACACAAAAAGAGTGGGAGTCAGAGTCTATCTTAGCCTCATTCGCACTACTCTGAGGCTAGGTACCAGGGTCCTATATTGTCGCTGGGCCTCTCCACTCCAAATGAACCAGCCTCCAAGCACACGCATGACTGACAGGCCCCAAATATCACATAAGGCAACTGGATCTGCTAAAGTGGGAGGAAGTTTTACAAAGGTTCTTGGATGTATCTACCTTTCCTGGTAACTCCCCAGCCAATTCGAGCACCACTGTTCCACTGAGCACTGTAGAGAGGATCACCTGAACACAGACTTGTAGGATCCAAAAGTCTATCCCTGGGTGTAGCAAAAACCACTGCACACTCAACGCTGCAACCCCACAGCACATGACCACTAGGATTGAGAACTCAACAGTCCATATAGACAACTACTCAGAGCAGTGCATGGCATGTGTGCCTGTAGGAACTCACTGCACAGGACTGCCTCCAATTCTGCTCAAACAAGGTAGAAGTTTCGTGACCCCAACATCTCTACTGGCCGCAGAGATCCTTGGCTCTTTCTCTTTGGGATCGGTGCATGCCCAGAAATCCACGCACAAGATTACGTGAACCCAAGACTGTATGACGGAGCAGGTAGTCTCTCCAAAGTAGGAAGGACAAAATAGGAGAAATGCAAGTCTGGGGGCCCAAGTCACTGTAGTTGCCAGGACGCAAACGAGGCCATCACACCCCAGGGTGCTCTGAGGCCAGTCAGTTGTGAATCCAGAGCACAAAGTCAAGAGGACAGCTGATGACAAAAACAATGCAAAAGAAACCAAAGCAGCAGGTTGGCGTAACACGACAGCTATTCCGGGGACAGCATGTAGGACTGGCGATCCCCGACATCCCATATGGTCCCACAAGCACTACCAGGGGCAATGCCAGAGTGCAGCACAATGAATGATTGCGAGAATCCTTGCTCTGCCACCCCTAATAAAACAGAAAACCCAAGATGAAACTTTTGGACCTCCAGCATCCCATTGATCACCTAGACCTTTCAGGAAAGAGCACTGCACACAGAGCTTTGAGTACTCCTCATGCACCACTGGGTTGGCCCCAAAGCCAAATAAAAGAAAACAAACATAGACAAAAGCAGCTTCAAACACCAGAATGGGACGGTCCGATCAGACGTCTCATCTTGGAATCCGTCCAAAAGAAACTCAAAACAGAAGGCCCAGGAAACCTGGGCACTCCTGATACTACCTCATGTCATTTTATCTGTCTATTTCTACCTGCGGACGGTTTATCAGAAGCCGCATCACCATTTTCTACTGTCACTATTGTTCTGAGGATCAGCAGGAGGCTCCATGCAAAGACCTGGAGAAGTCAGAACAGTGAGCACCAGAGAGGAGCACCTCCTCCCACTTCTGAGCCAGACCAGCCACACCCTCGGGCACAGCCTCACAATTCCACCTCTGGGAGACAATGGCAGAAGCTCCTGTCTCCGCTGGGGATGCAAATTTTGTTGGCATCTGTGCTGTACTTCAGGAGAGGAGCCTGGGCCCAGGCTACAGGGGAGGAAAAGACAGCGTTCTCTGATTCCCGGATTCTTCTCTGGCTCCCACAGGAAAGTCCCTATAGGCCCTGCCAGGGGCCGACTCTCAGTCCAAGAGCTCCCAAACACTAGCGCCCCCCTTCAGGCTGGCAGAAGTGCTGCCCCCAGGGAACCGTTTCCTGGAATGTGGCTCCACCATGTGACTTAGAGTGGACAAACCTTCGACACTCGCTTACAGCGTGGACAAGGACATGAACCTGGGCACTCTGTCCCGGGGACCTCAGTATTTGCCACAATGGCAGGTGTCGTCTGCTCAGGGAAGATGAAGAGTCAGGGGTGCTTTGCAGCTTGATGTGAGGGAGCTGAAATTCATGAACCTAAAAAAGATGTACAAGTATTGTGGTTAGATGGCAATAATGTGAATTGGGCGCTTGACTAGATGAACCGATCAATCCTCTGCATCCCATATGGCCCGTAGCAGCGCCAGGGACAATACCTGAGCTTAGAGACTCGAGTAAGTCATGAGCATATCCGGGTATGTGCCCTTTCTCCCCCCTTAAATATAAAGAACCAAAATAGCCCCCCCCAAATACATTTTCATTGGCAAACCTCAGCCACCTGCAGGCCACCTTCCCCCTCACATACCCCGCATGATCGCGGCTCTCACGGAAGACAATGAAAATGACCAGCAACAGGTCTCCTGCCATTAGGTGTAGGGGCTGAAGCTCTGCCCCTCAAATCTGGAGATTTTACAGAAGTGAGCTTAGGGCCGATGGTTCAAACATGGGACTGCTGGGACGGTTGGAATAGCCAAGTCCTCGGATGATTCCCACATTCAGCCATTGTTGCCCCATCCCGGAGCTGGAGACGATCGTGGCCAAAGAGGCACCGTAGAATCACGAACTCAAAACTGTCACTCCTGAACCCTGAGACAGCCACCCCTGTACCCCCAAAGCTCCGCGTCCCCCTAAATCCTCCACCACACCTCACGATCCACCTGGATGTTGGCGAAAAAGTGAAAAACCAATGCAAAAGTACCCCCCAAGTTGGCTCGGCCCCTCGGCTCAGAGTGTGGAAACGGAAAGGCGCGGGGTGCTCACAGGAGGTTGCTTGAGTCCTGCAACTAAATCCTTCTTCAGACTCCCCCTTCCAGGATGGGGCACAAATTTACTTGTCCCGACCCAAGTGAGCAACAGTCCCAGTGTCTGATTCAGGGATGGAAAATGAACCATGACATTTATGACATCACTTATGACATCACTTCTTTTTCCATTAGGTACCTTAAAGAGCCAGAGTCTAGGCCCTGAGAACCATTTTGTCACCCAGGTGAATCTGTGCTGCAAGGGGGATGGACTCGAATAAAGGAGTGGAGAGGAAAATGCTGGACTGGTCGGTCACACAATGGGAGCCTGGGGGTAAGGAGAAGTCCCCTGATCCTGCAGTTGTCAACTAACATCGAATCAATGATATCTAAACACAGAATGTTAACCTGACTCTTGTCAAATGATCCCTGAGGTCAGAGACAAGAGTAAACACTGAGCACTGTAGGCTGTGGTGAAAAATATAACAAGAAAAAAGGCAAATTCTACTGAAGGGGGGAAAATGATGTACAAAGACAAATTTGAGAGTGAAAGATTAAACGAGTCAAATTTCTGATCCTTAAAAATCCCCTATTCTTGGGGCCAGAGAGATAGGACAGTGGGTAGGGCATTTGCCTTGCACGCGGCCAACCCGGGTTCGATTCCCAGCATCCCATATGGTCCCCTGAGCATTGCCAGGAGTAAATCCTGAGTGGAAAGCCAGGAGTAATCCCTGTGTATTGCCAGGCGTGCCCCAAAAAAGAAAAAATAATCCCATATTTTTAATCTATCCGTGCTACAGAAACTCACAGTTTATCCTGAATCCCTGTTGTTCTTTCACCATTGTTTGTGCATCACTTAATCACACTTAACTTCCCGTTAGTCGTCGATTTGCTCGAGCGGGCGCCAGTAACGTCTCCATTTGTCCCTGTCGCGTGCTAGTGTAGCCCAATGGCATCTCTTCGCTCCGGGAACATGGAGGGCCTCAAACCGATCGTTCATGACCTTGACAAAGAAGTCTGACCATCTGGTAGGTGGGCGGCCACGCGGTCTCTTGACATCCCGTGGAATCCAATCAGTAACAGCTCTAGTCCAACGGTCGTCTTTAAATCTCATTACGTGACCAGCCCATCTGATTTTCGACAACTTGGCAAATGAGACAGCGTCCCTGATCCTTGATCGTCGACGGATGTCAGAACTCCGGATTCGTTCTCTCATTTGAGTGAAACGTGATATTCCAAGCATAGCTCTTTCTATTCTTCTTTGGGAGACCTGAATGGCGTTCTCATCTTGTTTGCGTAGGGCCCAGGTCTCTGAGGCATATGTTAATGCAGGAAGAACAGTGGAATCAAAGAGATGTGCTCGGAGCCGGAGGTTCTTCGTCCTCTTAGCTATTTCTTCGACGTTCTTGAAGGCGTTCCAAGCCGCTCTCTTCCTCCTGCGCAGCTTGGGTGCCAGGTCATTTGTCATGTTGACCTCTCGACCTAGGTACACATAGCTGTTGCATTCGGAGATGGTCATTCCATTGAGAGCGAATGGGGCGTCAGGAACAAGGCTGTTTCTCATAAACATTGTCTTCGTAAGATTCAGCTGTAGTCCTACCTTTCCACACTCACGGTCAAAGTCGGCCAGCATTTGTGCCGCTTGGTTGATGTTTGGTGTTATTAAAACAATGTCATCAGCAAAGCGGAGGTGGTGTAGTTGCCGACCATCTATCTTCACTCCCATTCCTTCCCATTCCAGTCGTCGCATGATGTTCTCGAGGGTGGCACTGAAGAGTTTTGGTGAAATGGTATCACCCTGCCGCACCCCTCTAGAGGGGTGCGGCAGGGTGTTTGTGCATATATATGTGTATATATAAGTGTGACTTTGTGTGATTTTTGTTTCGAGGCCAAAACCGGCAGATTCAGGGCTTACTCCTATCTCTACACGCAGGAATCAATCTGGTACAGACCATATGGGATGCAGGGCATAGAACCTGGGTCGATTGCTTGGATGGTTAAGTCCTTACCCACTGTACTAAGACTCCGGGTCTAACTAAACGTGCTCCTAGCACGCTCAGTGGGATTCCTGAGCAAATGTCCTTACTCCTGGAAAACCAAAACTTTCTTGCTTAAAAAAAAATCATTTACCCTGGTTAGATTCTAGTTCTAAATAATTTATGTTTAACATTGGTTCATCATTTCTCCTTTGCTACAAGGAGCTGAGGCTTACTGAGGAACACACATCCCATCACACCCATTTCCTTAGTATTCATCTTTAATTCCCTGTGTTCTGCTTCCCCTATACATTATTCACCCATTTTCCCTAATCACAACCTGTGAATTGTAAAGTCAGATTCTCCAGAGATCTCTGGATTTTGTATTTGTAAATAAAATGTTGACTTTCTCTTTCCTTTATATCCTCTACAGTTTACTTTAGAAAAATATCCTTTTTTTGCTCCTGAACAAGGACCAGTGCAGTCCCAGGTTGGGAAGATTGTGCTGGGAGGATTGGGATGGCCATGCCCCCAGCCTTCAGCTTTGTATAGACAAAGGAAGGCAATATTATGCTTTTGTAACTTCAGAGTTAATTAACTGCAGATACTATATACTCCTGGGCATTGTCATGTTTATGAGACTTAAGGCTCAGCTGCCCTTTGTTCTTAGAACCCCAAAGCAAGAGACTGGATGGACCCAGGAGAGCTGTGAGCTACCCTGGCATCGAAAAGGGACAGATAAGTACCATACCAGAAGGGTGACTGATCATTTACGCAGATAAACATTTTTCAGAGTAAATTCTCATGGGGAGATTTACCCAAGGAGACACTCTGTCTCCCAGGGACAACTACATTGCTTTTATCTTTTCCTCTAGTTGTATAAGCTATCAACACTTGTATTTGTTTGGATAAACACAGTAAGAGACAAATATACCAACACTTAGTTCTCTGGGCTTTGACAGCAAATAAGGCTTTTTTTTTCTTTTTGCATTTTTTGGGTCACACCCAGTGATACAAGGGGATAATCCTGGCTCTGCGCTCAGGAGTTACTCCTGGCATTGCAGAAGGGACCATATGGGATGCTGGGAATCGAACCCAGGTTGGCCGTGTGCAAGCCAAACACCCTACCCGCTGTGCTATCTCTCCAGCCCCCAGAGCAAATAAGGCTTTTAACACTTACTTCTCTGGGCTCTGAGAGCAAGCAAGGCTTTTACTGTAAATCCCAGACTAAGATTTCAGGCCAGTTCACCTTGTCCTTCCCCATGGGGATCCTGTCTCTAATGTTGAAACTGTTTGCATCAAGACCATGCACACGTGCTTTCTAGAATGTTCCATTTAGAAGCTGGCGTAGTTTTCCCACTTGCCCCTGGTCCATACAAGTTCCACGGCAGAACCTCTCTTTTGGGGTGTTAGGACTGAAGCCCGAGTCAAGTAATTATGACCAAGCAATTATGCCCAGGAGTAGATATACTTGAGTCCATCTACTCCGAAATACTAGGAGCATAAACATTGATGGTCTTTCTGTGTTTAACCAAAGAACAGTGCTGTAGAGTGAAAACATAAAAATGCTATAGGGGAAACAGGAAAGCAGGTACAAATACACAGCCACTTCAACTACAAAGCAGTACAAATACAAAGTTGAGAATAACCAGAAAATTATGGTATATAAGTAATCAAGACTGGCCTGGGGAACTGAGACAACGCGAAGAAAAATACAAAGGAAATGTTAAAGATAAACTTTAACTAAATTAGGGATGTTAGCAAGGACATGATAAGCTTCTCTGGGAGGAGCAAAAGAAGCAATTCACAGATGAAGCCTAAGACACTTTGGGTTAATATCTAGCAGATCACCAACAGCCTGGCCCCTGTTTCCTTCTTTGATCCTCTGTCACCCTTCACCGGCCAGGGTGCGGAGACCAATCACAGCCAACAAAGGCATGCAGCGCATGTCCAGACATTATTTGAACACAACTCTCAGTGCAATAGCCGGGTTTTGCCTAATCAGGGAGAGATGAAGAGTCGGGGTGCAATTTTCAAATTGCTTTTAGAAAATTGATTTTACAGAAATTCTTCGTTAGAAAAAACAACAATGTAGAATCAGAGATATTAAGCTGGGAAAGGCGCTTCCCATGCTGACCCTGGTTGATATTCAGCATCTCACATGACACCTAAAGAACTTAAAGAACAAGAATTCCAGAGTGATGCTCATTAAGGAAGCCCCGAGATTACATATTTGTGCCCAAAATACAACCAAAAATAGCCCCAAAGTAAATTTTCAGTTGCAAACCGCAACCACCCCTAGAACCTTACCCAAGGGATGGTCTGTAAATCAAGGCTACTAATGAATAGTGACTGAGGGCTACAGTGTCATTTGCCATTAGGGAGCTGCCCCTCAAAAATGAACAGTCCTTTTATAATTTTGGAGGCACCACCGGCGATATGGACGAGAAACGTCTAACTGCGCTCAGGCACCTGTCCTGGTCGAGCTTGGAGATAGACATTGGGTGGGCCAGATGCAAAGCAAACACCCTAACCGCTGTGCTATATCTCAGGTCCTCTAAGTGAACCTGCAGCTTCTACAGCAGTGAGGTTGGGGCCAAAGTGTCCAAGACAGGGCCCAGCGCAGTCCCGAGCTGGGAGGGTAGGGACAGCCCAGCGCCCCCCACCCACCCACTCGGCCCACCGCCCACCTGCCACCGTCCCACGGCAGAGCTGCAGGGGATCCCCAAAACCACGAACTCACACCCGCGACCCCTGCGCCCCAGCACAGCCCCCGCTGCACTCACCAATGCTCCGAGTCCCCCACAAAACCCCGCTGGGTGGCAGGAAGCGCGTGGATATCAGTTGAAAAAGCTTAAAATTGTCCTTTGAGCTGGCTTTGCTCCGCCCCTCAGAGCAGAAACCGGGAGGCGCGGTGCAGGGTGCTCACGGGAGGCCGCTAGTGTCCTGCCACGAAACCGGCCTTCATAGACCCCTCTCACGATGGACAGACAGCCTCTTCTCCCTTCACCTGCTTAACAAATGGAGGCCTGATCCAGCATCTTGCAACCAAACATGTAAATGCCCTGCTGTGACGTCACTTCCGCTTCTGCAAGCAGCCTTAAAGGGCCAGACACCAGCTGCGCAGAGAACAACTAGGAAAATACAGGTAAATGTGTAAGGCTGGTTGGCTGGAATGAAAGCACAGTGGATAGAGTTTTTGCCTTGTACGCAGCTGACTCAGGTTCAATCATATGAATTCTATACGGTCCCATTTTGGTGTATAAGAGATTGTTAGGATTTTACTGCTTCCAAAGTGTAAGTTTCAAAACATTTACCCTCAATGTTTGTGTAAATCAAATGGAAAACTGAATACAATGAGTGCAGATATGCTACAGCGAATGAAGTGCTTCCTTGCATGTGGCTCTACCCAGACACAAATTATGGACAGCACTGTGGGATGTGACTCCCAGAACATAACACCGAAGGGTCTGAAGAATAGAGGTTTGGCTGTCTATACAATGTCAAAAAAGGCTAACCACAGCCTCCTGGTTGATCTATGCCATGATCTATGCAAAGCAGGGCCTCTGAGCCAAGTCAAAATCACAGCAAAGAATGAAACCATGGTGAGTCGTGACAGTACCCAGCAAAATGCAATGTTAGTACCTATTTACTTCTTATTTAATTCCTTCCACGTTGCCTTATCACTAAGAACCATTATTTACCAGCTAACATACTGGGAAGTCCACATGCCAGGACATTGTCATAACCATGGTGCAGGGGATAATCAGCAAGTACCTTTCACTTACGGTACTAGTATCACAGGAAGCTTTCACATATAACAGGATTATTTCCTTCCTTCCTGTACTTTTGTATCTATCCCCAAACTACTTGTTGAAACTAAAATTGTTTTACCTAAAGGCCCTGTTCTGACGCCGGCCATTGTTATCATGAAAGTGATTGATCCAACATAACTTTTATATTTACTAAAACTTGAGGGAACATGAAAGCTTTCCTATATTCCTTACCTACAGGATTTTATCCAGGATTGTCTTTAAAGTTGCAGGTGAGAATAATTCCCTTTCCACGTTCTTACATAAATATACATATATTCTTACATATATAAATATGTATATTTATATATAGCTTCTGTCCAGTGTTAATTCTCCTATACATAAGGCCCGAGGATCCAGGAAAGTCCTTCCCACACTCCTGACAGATGTAATTTTTCACTGCAAAATGACTTTTCACATGCGCAGTAAGGGCTGGAGACAAACTGAACACCTTTCCACATTCCTTACACTTATGAGATTTCTCTCCACTGTGAATTTTCCTGTTCAGAAAGCTATGCCAATTGCATCAAAATCTTCCTGCAGTCATTTCATTTATAAGGCCTCAATCCAGGATAAATTTTTCTCACACACCAAAGCTTGAGGATTGAGTAAACATCTTCCCACACCCCTACATATGTCTTCTTCGAGAATGAATTTTCCTATGTTTAATAAGGAGTTAGGGGAAAGTGAAGGCTTTGCAAAAGTCATAACAAACGTAAGGTTTGTCTCCTATATCAAAATTTCAGTGTCACAAAAGCATTGTGAAATAAGCAAAGGCCTTGCCACACTCCTTACATATATACATGGATTCACTGCAATGTGCATTTTCTTTTGGACAAAAAAGTTTGAATAGTAAGTGAAGACCCTCCCATAGTAGTGACACGAATAGTGTTTCATCCACCTGTATGAACATTCCTATGCTCAGAAAGACCTGAGGTGAAAGGCCTTTCTACCAACCTCACATATATAAGGGTTTTCTACAAAACAGAATTTATGAAAACTAAGACTTCAGGAAGAAGCAAAGGCCTTCCTACATTGCTCCCAAATATAAGTTATCTCTCCAGTGTTCCATTGTGAGTTTTTCTGTGTATTAAGGCTTGTGCAATAAGCAAAGACTTTCACTCTGTATATGCATATGGTTTCTTTTCAGTGTGACTTTTTCTGTGCATACTAAGATGTATGAGTCAGAGAAAGGCCACAGCACATTCCTTACATGCATACAGACTCTCCAGCAGGAAATATCCTATGTATAACGTATGAGGATCCATCAAAGGCCTTCCCACAGTCCTTAAACAGTTTCTCTCCTGTGTGGATGTTCACATAGTCCCACCGGGTTCATGATGGACTCAAAAGTTTGTCCTCAGTGCTTACATTTCTGGGAATTCTGTCCAATATGGGCTTCTATGGGAAAGTGATGGTGCTGAGGACATGGGAAGAGTGATCTTCTGATCACCCTCAGAACACATCCCACCTGTCTCGGCATCCCTGTGGGGATGAGGGCCAAATTGCTCACTCGAGCCTTTATCACAGTGTGCAGGAAGAGACATTCCACCAGGGCTGGCTACTGCCATGTAGAAGAACAGAGGATTGCACTCATTAGTCTATGCCATGAGAGTTTTCATGTCAAAAGAAATTAAGCTCTGTAGGTAGGTAGCTGGTAGGGTATGGGACAATGAGTTTCTTGGGGAAATAATACATCCAGATGGGGATGAAAGCAGTGACTCCGAAGCCAACCCTGGGGATTCAGAGAGGAACTGGCTTAGTAGAAACCCAGAGAGTTGGAGACTTGGAAGAGGAACAAAGGCTGGTAAGAACATCAGAGAGCAAGGTCTGGCCAACGCTCTACCCCTTGACAACACGCGAGCAGTGGACACTCAGCTTCAAAGAAAACCCCAGGAGTCAGTTTCAGAAACATGATTTCAAACTGAGAGTATCACGATAGTACAGTGCGCTGCATGCAGTCAATCAACGTACAATGTCCAGAATTCCAAAGGGTCCCCTGAGCACTATCTGACTAATAGATGGATGGAATTTTCCTTTATCCAATCGTAAATGTTTCCTTTTTTACCTCTATTATTAGTAAAGTAACATGGGTGGGATCCAGGAATGTGACCATCCTTGTGAGAAATCACAGGTAAACGGAATGTTCTCCTGGGATGTGGAGATCTTGGGACCTGACCCATATTCCCACTTATAAAAGATTTCATCAAGGCGCCCCTTCTATCCTTTCAAACAACATTCTGTGCACAGTTACATGTATCTAAACTCTCCAACTGAGACCAGAGCAACTGTAGATCTGGGTAGGGTGTTGTTTGCACATGGCCAACCTAGGTTCAATCCCCAGAATCCTGTAGTTTCCAGGAACACCATCAGAAATAATACCTGAGTGAAGAACCAAGAGAAACCACTGAGGATCACCAGGTATTGTAGTATAATAGTGGTCTGCCCTTGCTCCCTGGCAGGTGAGATCTTATGTTTCTTGATTGCCCATAACCTTTTAATTACCTTTGTCAACTGATCAGACTTTGACTTGTAAATACTGTCTTTCTCTTCTCCTTAATGTCTTTTGCATGGTTAGCTATTTCAGAGCAATTGCTTTTTGTATGGATACAGGAAGACAGTTACAAAGAAAAGCCTGGGCTTGAGAGTTGGTCTCCAGATAATATTACCTCCTAGACATCTGCTCTCTTGACTGAAGCCTCAGCTGCCCTTACTTCCTCAATCTCATAAAGAAGGGTCCGATGCGGGACTAGACGGACCCAGGGCAAGTGGTGAGCTAGCTATGCTTGCATCGAAATGGGCCTGGCCAAAGTACCATAATGCTTATCTATAAGAGCCTGGTCATGGACAAATTTTGTCACGAATCAAAAAGTAATAACTAGACTTGGACGCTGCTGGGATTGGGAGTGATTGATCCAGCCTGAGTCTGAATCTGTGGTGATAAGTCCCCAGGAGAGTCACCAACAAGTCTAAAAGTGTCTATTACTATGTCCATACAGAATGGTAATCATTAGGAAGTAAAACTAAATATGTCAATTAAGTTGCTGGTCGAAGGAGAGGAGTAACACACCTTTAGGGCTGCTTTTTCTTCATGGGCTGCAGGTAACAGGGAAGTCTAGAAAATCATTTTTCATTGCGCTTCCCGTGGTGAGGCGTGGATTGGGGTCGTGGTGAGAGAAGAAAAAGAGCAGTTTCAGGGAGACAGGGGGAATGAAGGAGACTGAGAAAAGAGATGGTCTTCCTCCACCCAGATCCCCTATCTTCCAGTATATAGACGTTACACCCACCAACTGCCCCTGGTGCTGTGTAATCCCATCAATGGCCAAGACTCAGAGACTATAAAACCCTGCTCTTGAAAGAAAACAGGCAGTCTCCCACCTCCGTGTCTGGCTTTCTCACTGGTGCCTTTTGGAGGAGGGTGTGTTAAGTTTCCCTCCCAACCCCAAGCAGAGCCCCGGCAGCTCAAGACCTCTGGTTCGAGCCACAGCCATGCTTAAGACCACTCTCCACAAGTTCGGCCGAGCCTCACGCATGAAGGAACCGGCAGAGAAACCCAGGTGTGCAGGACCTGGGGCTGAGATCTCCAAGCTGCTCGTATTGGGACTGGGTCTCCTCCACCCATATCTCCCATCTTCCAGTATGTAGGTGTTACACCCACCAACTGTCCCCGGTGCCGGGTAATCCCATCAATGGCCAAGACCCAAAGACTATAAAACCGTGATCTGGGAAGTGCACAGTCACACGAAATTTTATTATCTAGTCTTAATCTGGAAAAACTGGCAGGCTACCAGAAGTATCCTGCCCACACCGCAGAGTCTGGCAAACTCCCCATGGTGTATTCAATATGCCAAAAACCAGTAACAATCATGGTTCTCTTTCTCCTGACCCTGAAAGAGCCTCAAATGTGGCACTTCTTAAAATCTCAGGAATAGGAAGAAGGAGACATTACTGGGGCCTGCTTGAGTCAATCGATGAACAACAGGATGACAACGAGAAAGTGAGAGAAGAGACACAGAGTTAGAGGACACTGTTGCGACTTAAAGAGAAGGCTGAGAGCTGAGATTAAGAGTGGCTGGGGAGATTGGAGAGGAGTCACAGAGAGCATTGGAGAGCGAGTTAAGAGAGAGGGTTGGATAGAGCTGGGAGACAAGAGACTGAATAAACTGCAAGTAATCAGCAACCAGCCTGGTCCTCATTCTACTTTCATCGGTCCACAGCAACAACTGTCCAGGGTGGAGAAGTGGCTCAAGAGCAACAAATGTGGACAGAGAGAGAGCTACCAGGAGAGACCGGGATCATCTATTAATGTGTAAATCCTGTTCAAACTCCCACTTCTCATAGGTTCCCCCAGGCCCCCCTGGAGTGACTCCTGAGTGCAGAGTCAGGAGTAAGCCCAGAGCACTTCTGGCTGTGATCCGAAAACAAAAACACAAAAAAGTGAACTGGGGGGGGGGGGCTGGAGCGATAGCACAGTGGGGAGGGTGTTTACCTTGGACACGACCAACCCAGGTTTGATTCCCAGCATCCCCAATGGTCCCCCAAGAACCGCCAGGAGTAATTCCTGAATTCATGAGCCAAGAATGACCCTTGTGCATCACTGGGGGTGATCCAAAAAGCAAAAAAAAAAAAAAATGAAAGTGAATTGTGTAGTTAATCAGAAAAAAGAACACAACTATCTCGACTTAGCAAAGAAGCATTTTTATGATGGCTACAGAGAAAGCACAGACCACGAGTTGCTTGTCTGGCACAGAGCTGACCGAGGTTCAATCTCTACCACCTCACAGGGTCCCCAAACCTAGCATTATCAATGAGAACAGAGCCGAGGTAAACTCTAATCTCCATTGGGTGTAGTCAACCAAAAATAAATCAATAAATTTAGGTGCCACAGCTATAGTCTGGTAGGGTACTGGCCTTGTACACGGCTGACCTGTATACCCCGGCACAACACTGAGTACCATTTGTTACCTTTTGGCAGCAACCACAGGGTATGACCATATATATATGTATATATATACATATATATGTATACATATACACATATATATGTATATATACATATGTGTGTGTTTGTGTATGTGTGTATATCTATATCTATATCTATATATTTATATGTACATATAATATATATATATGTGTAATTTGTTCACTAGTCAACCTCCACCAACCAGTTTTGTAGAATACAGGTTTGGATTTTGCTAAAGGTGGCAGAACTTTGAGCTTACCTGAGAGGTACTTGGAGGAATCCTGCTTTGTACAGGAGACTGTATCATAGTAGACTGCTTTTAAGGACAGGTCTTGCATTCCTAGCCTATCTCTGACTGCAGGAATTCAAATTCTATATAAATAATGTGAACCTTGTGAGAAAGTTACAGCAGGGGGCAGGGATGAGGCCCAGCTGGTAGATAGAGGTCAGGACAGGGTTGCTGGCACCTGGGGTCTCCTGGTGCAAACTTGAGCCAGAAGTACAGGCTGCAATTTCAAAGGCTATCAGCGGCACGAAAGAGCTGACAGTGAGTGGCAGGGCATTTGCCATGTACGCAAAAGACTTAACTTCACAACCTGAATTGCCAAGGAGTGATGCCGGAGAGCTGTTGGGTTTGGCAAAATCCCACATAGCCAATCCTCCTGCCCAAATAAAGGCAATGAGGAGTTAACTGCCAACAGAAGAGGTGCAAAATCTAGTAATATGTTCTGAATGGTCAGTCCTCTGGGTTTGTTGTTTCGGTTTTAGGACCACATCCAGAAATGCTCAGAGCTTACAGGCCAGGTTTTCAGGCTATGATTTACCTATGGGTACGTGATTTTATAAAAGAAAAAGAGGATGAAAAATTAGAGGATGAAAAATTATACTTGGAGCCAAAGTGATAGTACAGTTGGCAGGGCATATGTTCGGTCCCCGGCATCACATACAGTCCCCCAAGCACTCCCAGGAGTGACACTGATATTTGTGATTGAGGGGTGGTTTTTGTACCCTTTTACTTAGTTCCTATTTAATCAGTTTTCCCCTGGATTCCATCATCAAGGCCCATTATTTACACGGGCTAGAGCAATAGCACAGAGGGTAGGGCGTTTTCCTTGCATGCGGCTGACCCAGGTTCGATTCTGAGCATCCCATAAGGTCCCCCGAGCACAGCCAGGTGTGATTCCTGAGTGCAAAGCCAGGAGTATCCCCTGAGCATCTCTAGGTGTGACCAAAAAAAAGGACCATTTTTTACAGGCTAACATACAAATCAAGTCCAAGTGCTGGGGCACTGGCATAGGAAAAAGTAATCATTACTATTATTATTATGGTTTGCTCTATAAGGAAACTCAGGAGGTTAATTCAGGTTCACCAGGAGCTCAGACCTTAGTAGGCGTATGAAAATACACAGTGGCAAGAACACTTAAGAGTTTACAGAATGGGAAGATCTTTGTGTTTCCCTGAATTGCAATCATCAGCAATTCCCTTTCCCTCATAGTACTGAAGACACCAGTTTAATATGAACTTGAGAACTGTAACGTAAAGAATGAACTAGGAGCGTATATTTAAGACATCAAAAGGTTGAAGCAGAGTGCTTGCCACAAGATCCCCCAAGCACCACACTTCCAGACTAATTCCTGAGTGCATATTCAGGAGAAAGCCCTGAGCATCACCAGGTGGGACACAAAAATGAAAAAAAAATGGTCAAAGGGCAAGCCATGAGGAACCCAGAGATAATGGAGGCATTGTATATCCCACCCAAGGGCTGGGGGAGATTGAATGATGCATTCAAGTTAAATTAAAATTCAGATTTTAGGGATTGCTGGGAGTTTGTCTTGCAGGGGATGACAGGATATAATCCCTTTCCCTCCCAGGCCCACCTGGAGTTATCCTGCCTGGGGAGCCAGAAGTAAATCCTCGGAATTTCTGATTGTGCCTTACCACACCCCTACAAAAAAGTACTTGTTTTCTGTATTGAACAGAAAGCGCTATGTCAGGAGGATCAGGTTTATAAATTACAGATGTGAGCGATTTCAGTGATCCCTGTGATCAAGGCTTTCTCTGCCTGTAGATGTTTTTTCTGGGTTCACCTCCAGTATCATATGGTTCCCTGGTACCTCAGGGAGTAATCAGCTACCTGGGAAGCACTGGGAACCTTAGGATTTGCATCTTTGGGGAGGGAGACATAGTCAACAGTGCTCAGGGCTTATTTATTCCTGCCTTTGCACTCAGGAGTCACTTCTCTGGGACCAGGATTGAGGGCTCCTACCGTCCTAACGTCCAGCAACTCCTAATGGTTTGGAGGGAATTGATGTAGGCATGCAGGCAGACAGGGAAGGCTCCCCCTCCCAAGGTAAAGGCAGTAAATTTCCCGGGAATAGCTCTGAAGTTGTGAAGGCCAACCTTGAAGAAAACAGAAACTAAGGCCTGATCACACCCTCACCTATGGCCAATAACAGACCCAGAGAAGCTCCTGCAGAAACAAAAGGCCAGGAAAGGAATTCAAAGAAGATCATCAACACTCTCAACCTGCCTAGGCAACCTCCTTAGCAACGGGACTTTGACCTAGGTAAAAGCCTAGATTGGATTCCCTTCTGTTCCAGGGAGACTTCTCATTGGCTTTCCCAGACATTTGCGGGAGCAGGGCAAGTGGGGGTTCCCCGAGTGTGGGAACCAAAGTCGAACTCCAGAAGGATGTGGGGGCCCCCAACACTGCTTCCGACCCCCTCACTCAAATCATATAGTCAGATCAGGAGGTGTGGACCAGGTGGGGTGGGGTGGGGGTTGGGGGATGACCCCAGACCTCAATGGTGCTGCTTCATTCTTGAGGGGTCTGTGTGCCAAGAGGAGATACCTCTGATGGATTCAACTCTCTTACACCCGCAAAGTAAGAGAGGGGATGAGAGAGTCCAGCATCTTCCATCCCTGGCCGCGTCTGACTGGGCCTTGGGTCAGAGAATAAACTGGGGATCTGTGTCCGGGTGTCCCTGCTGACTTGAGCTTGTCCCACTCACTCTATGTGTGGAAGGATACCCAGTGAGCAGTGCTCCAGAGCCAGCTACCCGAGAGCAAACAGGGTGACACAGGAGAGGCTTGCCTTCCCACAGTACTACGTGTCCAACCTACTCAGTTCTAAAGGTCTCCAGACCCCACTTCCACATATCATAGCACCCCGCATTGCTGAGGGTGCCATCTTCCGTCCTGAGTTTTGAGGTTCTTATACACATGAGAAGTCCCATCTCTTCTGTTCTCCGTGGAGGAGGGTGGCAGAAGCCAGATTCAACTCCAGCATCTCCAGATGTCTGGGGTGAAGGTAACAGCAATCAGAGAAACTAGGGTGTTTTAAGGAGAATTTTAATTAACATACATGGGGAGAGGATCTCACCAGCATTGCTCAAGGATTACTGCTGCTGGGACTCTCGGGGCCGAGAGAGATAACCACGGAAAAACTGCCTTTCTTCGAACACTCTTGAACTTATTCACCAATGTGGCTTGGCACATGCCTCAGGCAACCGCGAGCGAACATCTAAGCTGGCAAAACAATGCAGAGAAGTCATCAAGGATGACCTCAAAGACAGGAGATCAGCGATGCTGGTAGATGCGGGAGAAGCCGGGAAAAGCTTTTGTAATGCCCTCCTGTCCTTCACCAACTACAAGACCAAGATGTCTGCCCTCGGGCATCCTGATGGATCTATCACATCGTCCAGAAGGGAAATGGAGATTATTCATGACTTCTACTCAGATCTCTTTAATAGCCACGTCCACTTGCCCACATACCACATTCTGCACCATGGATATATCGTTCCGAATGTTCTCCCTTCAAAATTGAACATGCCATCTCGTGGGTAAAGAAACAAAGAGCACCTGGCCCAGACAAGATTAGACCTGAACACCTGAAGAACTTACCATCAGTACTCATCAATACACTGGCTCGGCTCTTAACACGCTACCTGTCTGAATTCAAGGTTCCATCCCAATGGAAAATCAGCAAGACTGTACTACTATACAAGAAGGAAGGCATCCACGACATTGGCAACTATCGCCCAATCTGCCTATTGTCTCTCATCTATAATCTGTTCACTCGAGTCATCCTGAATAGGATTAGCAGAACACTAGATGAAGAACAACCATGTGAACAAGGTGGGTTCCGAAAAGGATTCAGTACCATCTACAATATCCACATGATTACTAATCTCATTGAGGTTTCTCAGGAGTTCAAGATGCCGCTCTGTCTAACGTTCATTGATTTAAAGAAGGCCTTTGCTTCTATGGAGACAGAAGCGGTCATAGAAGCCCTAGCCAATCAGGGTGTACAAACTCAATACATCAGGATCCTCCGTGAGCTCTATTACGGGTTCACTACCAGGATTTCACCACTCTACAAAGAAGTAATTATCCATGTCAAGAGAGGGGTTCGGCAGGGTGATACCATTTCACCAAAACTCTTCAGTGCCACCCTTGAGAACATCATGCGACGACTGGAATGGGAAGGAATGGGAGTGAAGATAGATGGTCGGCAACTATACCACCTCTGCTTTGCTGATGACATTGTTTAATAACACCCAACATCAGCCAAGAGGCAGAAATGAGACCGACTTTGACTGTGAGAGTGGAAAGGTCGGACTACAGCTGAATTATGAAGCATCACAATTACGAAGACAATGTTAATGAGAAACAGCATCATTTCTGATACTCTACTCGCTTTCAATGGAACCACCATCTCCAAATGCAACAGTTATATATACCTAGTTTGAGAAAGAAACATGATGAATGACCTGGCACCTGAGTTTCGCAGGAGGATGAGAGCATCTTGGAATGCCTTCAAGAGCATTGAAGGAATAACTAAGAGTACAAAGAACGTCCAGCTTCGAGCACATCTCTTCAATTCCACTGTTCTTCCTGCATTAACATATGCCTTAAAGACCTGGGCCCTATGAAAACAGGATGAGAATGCTACTCAGGTCTCTCAAAGAGAAATCTAAAGAGCTATACTTGGAATATCACGCATCACTCAAATGAGAGATAGAATCCGGAGTTCTGATCTCCGTCAAGGGTCAAGAATCAGGGACGCTGTCTGATCTTCTAAGCCATCAAAAATCAGATGGGCTGGACACGAAATGAGGTTTACAGACAACCACTGGCCTAGACCCATTACTGACTGAATTCCACGGGATGTCAAAAGACTGCTTGGACGCCCACCTACAAGATGTTCAGACTTCTTCCTCAAGACCCTGAAAAATCGGTTTGAGGCTCTCCATGTTCCTAGAACAAACAGATGCCATTGGGCTACACTAGCATGCAACAGGCATGCATGGAGACGTTACTGACACCCACTTGAAAAAACAGATGAATAAAGGGAGATCAATTGATATATTTTTCAGGTTTTAGAATTACTGCTTTTGTGCAGCAACATGGTTGAAACTGGAAGATACTGTCTTCAGTGAAGTTAGCCAGAAAAAGAAACAAAATCAGGATGCTGTTCACTCATCTGTGGAATACCGAACACTGGATATGGAAATGTAATGTAAAGGGGCTGCTTAAATCATCACTAATTCCAGTCTTTAGAGAGAAGCCGGACAAAGAAGGAAAGAAATTTGGGGAGGAAGAGACCCAGAAGTTTACAGGGATCAGGGATTCATTTATGCCAGTGACATGAGTGAGGGGTGTAGCCATTTACCCAAAACCAAGCAGTTGGAGGACATCTGCATAGTTCTCACAGTCCAAGCAAGCCTACAGAAAGGGAAAATCTGCGGGAAGTGTTGCTGGGAGGAGCTCGGCAATCCCCAAAACATCCTTTTGGGTTTTGTTTTTAATCAGACCCAGTGATGCTTGGGATACCATAGGGGAAGCTGGACATCGAAGTTAGGGGGCATCTGTAAGGCGAGAACAGCAGTGATGCACTGCTGTTCTGGTCCTAATTACATTCACTCTGGGCTCCCAGTCAGATGCAACAGAACTAAAACAAGAGATCTAAGCTGTAACCACTGAAACCTAGTCATGTGCTTTTCCAGATGACAGGCGGGGGCAGAGTGGGCACCTGGGTGGGGAGGGAATACGGGAACACGGGTTGAGGGAAGCTGATGCAGGAATTGGTGTTCAATGATTGTACGCCTAAATACAACTATCAATAACATTGAAAATACTGGCATTTTAATGAAAACTTTAAAAACCAATACAATAAAATACATTTCCAGATTTCAGCACCCATTGAGGTTAAAGACCCTCTAGTCCCAGCATTAGACTCTGATATTTTTCCTGTGATGGTGAGGCCATAGATGTGGTTGTGGGGATGGAGCCGGAGCCCACCCTTCAAGTCGCATGCTCGGTCCACTGAGCACTCCAATGGCATAATAGTTTCAACAAGAGAATCTTACAGCACACTTGTATGCAATACCCCTGTTCCCTAAAGAAATTCCTGTAATGCCACATCCTAAACCTGTGATTTGAGTTCTGAAATCAAACAAAATGCACAATGAGAATTAGTCCAATGTTGAATGGAATGCAGTTGAATGACCAAGCAGTTGGAGGACATCTGCATAGTTCTCACAGTCCAAGCAAGCCTACAGAAAGGGAAAATCTGCGGGAAGTGTTGCTGGGAGGAGCTCGGCAATCACCCAAAACATCCTTTTGGGTTTTGTTTTTAATCAGACCCAGTGATGCTTGGGATACCATAGGGGAAGCTGGACATCGAAGTTAGGGGGCATCTGTAAGGCGAGAACAGCAGTGATGCACTGCTGTTCTGGTCCTAATTACATTCACTCTGGGCTCCCAGTCAGAATTTAACATACACACAATAAAACATTTTTTGGTGCGTACAAGTGTACAGTAGATAGGCATTTGCCTAGCATGAGACTGACAGGGTTTGATCCTTGAACACTGCTAAAAGCAACTTACGAGAACCACCAGAAATAACTGCTGAGCATCCCCAGGCCCCATAACAAAAGAAAACTCAATTTCTTCCCATATTCAAAAACCCA
This sequence comes from Sorex fumeus, assembly GCF_029834395.1. NCBI lineage: Eukaryota > Metazoa > Chordata > Mammalia > Eulipotyphla > Soricidae > Sorex > Sorex fumeus. The sequence continues at coordinate 965,899 of NW_026606097.1, read as the reverse complement.
TGACAATGATCCAAAGGCAAAGATATGCAGGGTGTCAGATTGACTGAGCGGGGTCCAGAAAGGGTACCCGACCCTTTAGTTGTACAGTCTGGCCAGTTATACAACTGGGAAAACAAGAGCCTTGAAACACATGGACTACTTGACATACCTGGCAGATAGGGAAGAATCACAACAAAATCAAGAAAGCAAAGCACTGGATTTCTCCGTAATGAACAGCTCCGGGGAGAAGACACCCCTACCCCATGCCACACCCACACATTACATGTTCTAGGGATGAGAAGGGGACGCTCAATGTCCAATGAGCAATGAAAATATGTTGTGGACTAGAGGACTCCTGGGTTGGCCACATGCAAGGTACACATCCTACTTGCTCTACTATTACTCTAGCTATTTCTAAATAAATGGGAGAAAACGGGGGGAAATGGGAGAGCACTTAGAAAGCTTTCAGGTTTAAGTATCGGTCATACAATGAAACACCCATCCCTTCACCTTGCCCATTTTCCATCACTAAAAACCCAAGTATAACGCCACTCCACAGCCTTCCTCTACCTGTGGGGCAGATAATTTCCACATTCTTCTCTCTACTTTGATTACATTCAATATTTTGACACAAGACCCACCATTATTATTTGGGATTTTACTCCGGCACTTAGATCTGGTGAAAACGCAACAGTAGACAATTCTTTTTCGATTGCTGGTTATAAATAGCATATGATTTTGGAATTCTGAAACTTTAACAACTAAATCTGGAGGGATTTCTGCAAAAACCTGCTGTGTTCCGAGATTTGTTCCTGAGTCTCTGGGATTATGGCCATTACACAGCTTTATCACGAGCCAGAGAGGTGGTTTGTGGGAATGACTTAGGCTCTTGTTGGGGTGGGGAGGAATTGGCCAGCTCCACACCCATCCTGCGAGGCCCCATGTATCTTCGTGAGTGTGGGCCCAAACCTGACTTTCCAAAGGCCTTTGGCAGATGGAGGCCACCGAGCTGCCAAGGGGGAGCAGTTAGGGGGACAGCACCAATTCCCCCTGGGGTGGACCTGGGACAGTAACCTACTGCAGATGCATTTCTGCTAAAAGGCACTGGGTTTCGAGATTTGTCTCTGAATCTCTGGGATCATGGCCATTACTCACCTTGATCACAAGCCATAGAGGTCAATCATAGGTGCCAGACAACTCGGGGTTTCATTGGGGTGGGGGGGAAAGGGCCGGCTCCACCACCATCCCATTAGGCCCTGCATGTCTCCTCACTGCAGTCCCAAACCTAACTGTCCAGAAGCCCTCAGAGATGGCGGCCACTGAACCGCCAGGCACGAAACCTATTCCCACCTGAAATGCCCAGCTTTGGTAACCTACTGTGGGAACAGAACACATTTCTGCTGAAAGCCGCTGGGTTCCGAAATTAGTTTCTGAGACTCTGGGATCATGGCCATTAAACAGTGATCAAGAGCCAGAGAGTTCGTACATGGGCAGCGACTCGGGGTCTCATTGAGGTGGGGAGGAAAGTGCAGCGCCCAGCCCAATCCCATGAGGCCTTGCATGTCTTGTCACTGCAGGCCAAAACCTGTTTGTCCAATGGCCTCTGGAAGATGCTGGCCACAAAGCCACCAAGTGGCATCCCCCTTGTTGTGGTCTGTCGCCAGTAGCTCATTGCGGGTATGGGGCGCATCTCTGCAAAAAGCCGCTTGGTCCCGAGATTTGTCTCTGGGATCATAGCCTTTAAGAGGTTTGATCAGGAACCAGAGAGACCTTGCCTCCAATTATATAGCTGAGCAGGAAATGGTTTGTTGGTGTGTCTTGCACATACCTAACTTTGGCTGTTTACTTTCTTGGAAGACTTTGCCCAAAGTTTTTGGAGTCTGGCCAAAGGCACAGCAGCAATTTTGGAGTATCTGGAAGTCTGATGGTGCAATCAGGCTGCTGATGCAGTCGCCTTACAGGCACAGATTGACCTGCTGGCGGTACCATAATCCCGTGTTGTAGAAATTCTATATATGGGGAAAAAACACCAATAGTGGGGTTGGAATCACCTTGAAGCGACTAGGATGCTAGCCTCCCCATCCGATAGGTACCCAGCAGCACCACAGAATAATTCCTGAGATGCACAACCAGAAGCAAACCTTGTGCATCAAAGAATCCCTTCCAACTCCCCTGAATAAAAGCAGCTATTAAAATTAATCCAAAGAGGGGCTGAAGTGATAGCAGAGCGGGTAAGAGGTTTGACTTGCACGTGACCAACCCGGTTTCGAATCCCAGAAACAATATGGTCCCCTGAGCTTTACCAGGAGTAATTCCTGAGTGTATAAGTCAGGAGAAACCCATGTGAAACGCGGAGTGTGACACAAAAAGCAAAAAAATATATATATAATCCAAAGAGTAAATTTTCAAGGCATATACCTCTCACTTGTCTAAACACGCCCCAAAGTGCGAAACCCAGCACTGAAGCCAATGAAAATGACCGACGGCAAAAGTGCCCTTTCCTTTGGGGCTGCCAGTGAACATATCTGGAGTTTCAATAAGTGTTATGTCCAGTCCAAAGACTCCAAACAGGGTCCTTCACAGTCTCCAGTAGGGAGGAACGAGATGACCAAGACCCCCACTCTTTGCAGGCTCCTCACACCAAGGCCTGAAGTCCATGTGCCCAACCTCCAGTGCCGTCTTGGACCTGCATCGATGGTGGCTGCAGGGGCCCTCAAGATAATGCACCCTCACCCATGACACCTGAGCCACAGAACAGCACACAATGCACCCCTCAAAAGCTCCACATCCACTAAAGCCTGGATATCCAGAACAAGTAAGGACCAAGCGTGAATGCACCATACAAGCTGGCTTGACCTATGCTCAAGTTGCCAAACCAGGATTTGCAGGGTGCTCAAGCATCCCAAATCCTAACACAGGAAATACTGAAGAATGAAGGATTACCTATTTTTCCATTTTCATAGTATTCAATGCTGCATCTTGGTTGATTTCTGCCATAATTCCTGCAAAACCAGTCCCTCTGGGCCAAGCCAGAAGCATAGAAAACAATAACCGAGTAGTGAGCCATGACAGCTCTGAGCAGGAGGGTATTTCTGTACCTGTTTATTGAGTCACCTTCCTCCTTATTTTCATCACCATGGCCCATTATTTACAAGTTAACAAACAAGCAATTCCAAGCACAAGAATACTGGCATAGGTGCAGCCCGAGTGAAATTCAGCAGGCTTCAGCAAAGGACTTCCCACATTCCTTACATATATACGGTTTCTCTCCAGTGTGAATTCTCCTATGTACACTAAGTCTTGAGGCCAAAGCAAAGGCCTTTCCACATTCCTTACATATATACGGTTTCTCTCCAGTGTGAATTCTCCTATGTACATTAAGGCTTGAGGCTGTAGCAAAGGCCTTCCCACATTCCTTACACATATACGGTTTCTCTCCAGTGTGAATTCTCTTATGTATAGTAAGTCTTGAAGCTCTAGCAAAGGCCTTTCCACATTCCGTACATATATAAGATTTCTCTCCAGTGTGAATTCTCCTATGTACATTAAGGCTTGAGGCTGTAGCAAAGGCCTTTCCACATTCCTTACATATATACGGTTTATCTCCAGTGTGAATTCTCCTATGTACATTAAGGCTTGAGGCTGTAGCAAAGGCCTTTCTACATTCATTGCATATATACGGTTTCTCTCCAGTGTGAATTCTCCTATGTACATTAAGGCTTGAGGCTTTCGAAAAAGCCTTCCCACATTCCTTACATATATACGGTTTCTCTCCAGTGTGAATTCTCGTATGTACACGAAGGTTTGAGGCTTCAGCAAAGGACTTCCCACATTCCTTACATATATACGGTTTCTCTCCAGTGTGTATTCTCCTATGTACATTAAGGCTTGAGGCTGTAGCAAAGGCCTTTCCACATTCCTCACATATATAAGGTTTCTCTCCAGTGTGAATTCTCCTATGTACAGTAAGTCTTGAAGCGCTAGCAAAGACCTTTCCACATTCCATACATATATACAGTTTCTCTCCAGTGTGAATTCTTCTATGTCCACTAAGATTTGAGGCTTTCGCAAAGGCCTTCCCACATTCCTTACATATATACGGTTTCTCTCCAGTGTGAATACTTCTATGTACACTGAGGCCTGAGGATCGAATAAAGTTATCAGCACACTCCTGACATATATAAGGCTTCCCTCCACTAGGTCTATTAAGACAGGAGGTCTGAAAAAAGGCCTTCCCACATGTCTGACATTCATGAGGTTTCTCTCTTGTATGAATTCTCCTATGCATAATAAGATGTGATGATTGATCGAAGGCCTTCCCACATGCTTCACATGCAAAATGTTTCGCTCCTGAATTTATATTCATATGGTCATGATGGAGTAACCCTTGACTCACACTTTGTTCTTGGGGGTGACGTTTCTGGGGATTCTGTCCACTGTGGTTTTCTAAGGGAACACCACAGTGCTGAGAACATGGGGAGGCTCCCCCACATTCCTTACACGTAGACGGGTTCTGCTCACGGTGACTGTGGTTGAGGGTATGTTGCTGTGAGGGACTCACTATAAACAGTGCTTCTCTCCCTAGCAGGTGCCCAATTGGGGAATTTTGTGTCTGTGAACTGAGAATAACACACTCCAAGGAACTTTTTCCAGGAGAGGGCTTCTTCAGAGTGAGGTAGCTCTCACCATTCTGATCACCCTCAGAAGACATCCCGCCTGTCTCGTCGTCCTCATGGGGCGGAGGGCAGGATTGATCACTCGAGACATTATCATACAGTGCAGGATCAGATACATTCCACTCGGGGTGGCAGCTTTCTTGTAGAACAACAGAGGATTCTAATTATTGACTTATTCACTGAGTCTTCCTGTCAAAAAACTGAGCCCTTCAGATGTGTTTTCACACATATGCACCACACAAATGCAAATATTGAAATATGAATTGTCTTACAATTGAATGACTTCATGTTACCGTAAGTTGGACGCACAAAATTGATGGATAGAGAGTAAATTCTGTGAGTTTCCCCCTTTTAAATTAATGAAGGAATACAACTAGAAATAATTCCTTCTATAGAAAACGGACACATCCATTTCAAGAGAAACTGAAATACATCCACAGTGGGTTTGGTTAAAGCTCAGAGTGGAACCTGTGATGCAGGGGTGAAGACCACGTTGCATCGTTAACGCAGCTGAGACAGACCACGTGGCCATTGCAAAGCTCTCACCACAAGTGATGGCTTTCAGGATCAATGAAGTTTTTTGTTCTTTCTGTTTTGTAGTTTCTATTTATTGGTGGTTGGATGGGTGGAGGGGCACACCATGCAGTGTCTAGGATCAGTTCTGTGGGTCTACGGTGTCTATAAGGAGTGCTGGATAAGGACCATCCATCCCTGTGCAAAGCAAGTATATTTCTCACTGCACCATCTCTAGGGCGCACAAATTAGTTTCTAAACAACGACCACTGTCAAGCCAATCAAAATTCACAGTATTTTTTTATACATGGTTGATTTCAGCACCTAGCAAAGCTAAGAGTCCTCTACTCCAAGCATCAGGCTTTGAAATTTCTCCCTGCCAATCCCAGCCTGCCACCTTTACAATCACATACTTGGTCCACTCCTGCTGGCATAATAATATTTATTCTGTATTCGTGAATCTTACCAACTCACTCGTACATGCTGACCCCATTCCCAAATCAAAGTGCTGTAATGCCAAATCCTGAAGTCGCGGTTTCAGTTCTGAAACTGAAGACAACATGCAATTCACACGTCACACATGTCACAATACGTAGCAAAATGATGCCATGTGGTTAAGAGTACATCTCTGAGGTTCTCAAAGTCCAAAGTGTCCCACACTAAACAAAAGATTCGGATAGTGGAAAACTGTGAGGATCTTGGCAATTCTACACTAGATTATGTTTTTGTTTTTGAGCAGACCTGGTGATGTTCGGGGAACCAGGTTTTGAGCAGATTATTGAACAGGTCACATTCAGGCACTGCAAGGCGCTCCCTGCTGTACTATCGTTTAGATCCAAACTATCTCTGTTATGGTCTTACTTATTCGAAAGCCATGGAAGCAAATTACAGGATCATTCTGTTATTGACAGTCCAGGGAAATGAAGAGCAGCTTGAGTGCGGCACAGACCCCAGGATCCAGGAGACCAAGGCCCCAGTCTCAGCAGCGTGTTTCATACATGCTCAGGGCACCCATACACTGCACAGGGCCTGAGCCAGGAAGGGTCCTCAGACACTCACCCGCACACACGCCTCTCCTACCCGACCTCAGAGCTCCTCCTTCCAGCCAGGAGATCACTGCAGGCTTCATTCCAGTGCGCCCTGCCCCAACAGAGACAGAGGCATGGATAAGTCACAGGGAAAAGGTGACAGGTAAATGCCCATGTTTTCCTGATATAAGTGGGCATATATCTGAAAAGCATGGAGAATGTCCATTTCCAAAATTTCACATATTTCTAGTTATTCGAGAGGTAAGACCCAAGAAAATATCACAAATACTCTACACCTGGCCTTGTGTATGGCCTACAGGGGGTTGATTAGCACAGTATGTTTTTGTTTTTTGTCTTGTTTTGGGTCTCAGCTGGAAACGATCAGGTGAGACTCCTGACTCTGTATTCAGAAATCACTGCTGCTGGTGCTAGGGGATGACATGGGTTGCCGGGGATTTAACTCACATGCGCCGCTTGCAAGAAAATCACTTTCCTCCCTGTACTGTCTCTCTAGGCCCAGCAGCACATGGAGTTTCCTGAGCCCCTCATGAACTTTTCACGGATTTCAGTAAAACTAAGTGCATAATAAATCTGGAAATGTCCAAGGGTGACAAGAGACCCTTATTTTTTTAAGCTAAAAATGTATCCAGAAAGAGAGCACAGCACGAGTTTCTCATGGACAAACCTGTTGTGATACCCGATATCTCCTAGGGTCCCTCATGCCAGCCAGGAGTGATCCCTGAGTGCAGAGTTCAGAAGCAAACCCTAAGTCCTGCTGAAATCTCACAAGAACCATTAGAAGTAAATCAAAGCACTGAAATAGGGCAGCATCTTATGAGTTGAGAGACGAGATATCAAATCCCGTGTGGTGGGAAAGAGATAGTACAGCAGATAAGACAGAAGTGCTGCACACACATGTGGGTTTGATCCCAGGCATCCCATATGGTCTTGGAGCAAGGCCAGGTGTGGATCCTGAATACAGAGGCAGGAATAATCCCTAATCCCTATGGAAAAAATAAAATGCAAAAACCGTGAGTGACTGGTGCAAAAGTACTGGGGGTGAGGCAACGACAATTTAACTTGCCAAGAGGTTTCAAGATACGGTTCCATATGGCCCCTGAACACTCTTATTAGTCATCCTTTAGCACAGAGCCAAGAGAACTGTGGACTGTGCCCCCCAAACAAAGGCAATAGCAAAACCAATTAAACACACAAAATTTTGTGTAGTACACAAGTAAATTGTTGCAACAATGGATGGAACTATTTAAAGGGACCTGAGCGATAACTGGGCAGATAGGGATCTTCCCATGGACACAGTCGAAAATGGTTGATCTGAATCACCCCATAGAGTCCGGCAACCCCACAAGAGTAATTCCTGAAGACAAAGCAGAGAGTAAGCCCTGAGTATCCACAGATGAACCCTAAAAAAACGAGGGAGGGCAGAGCTACTGCACGCCCGTCACAGAGCTACTGTTGGACACACAGCTGCCGCCCAACCCCAGGGGGCCCACGCGGGTCTGTTTAGACATGGTTGGCTCCACACTGCTCTCACCGACAGCCTGTAGATTTTGGTAGGTCTCCAGCATCACGTCCCTGTAGAGCTTCCGCTGAGAGGCCTCCAGGCATGACCATTCTTCTGGGGTGAAGTTCACAGCCACATCATGGAAGGACACTGTGTCCTGAGTCAGCACACGAAGTCTCATTCCCACTACTCTGAGGCCAGGTCCCAGGGTCCAATATTGTCGCTGGGCCTCTCCACTCCGAATGAACCAGCCTTCTTGCTCAAGCATGACTGATGGGCCCCAAAAATCACAAAAGGAAACTGGATCTGCTAAAGTGGGAGGACGTTATACAGAAGGTTCTTGGATGTATCTGCCTTTCCTGGTAACCCCCCGGCCAATTCGAGCACCACTGGTCCAGTGAGCACTGTAGAGAGAATCACCTGGACACAGACTTGTGTTATCCAAAAGACTATCCCTGGGTGTAGCAAAAACCACTGCACATTCACCGCTGCACCCCCACAGCTCATGACCACTAGGATTTAGAACTCGACAGTCCATATAGACAACTACTCAGAGCAGTGCATGGCATGTGTGCCTGTAGGAACTCACTGCACAGGACCGCCCCAAATCCCACTCAAAGAAGGTAGAAGTTTCTTGACCCCAACATCTCTACTGGCCGCAGAGATCCTTGGCTCTTTCTCCTTGGGATCACCGCATGCCCAGAAATCCACACACAAGATTATGTGAACGTAAGACTATATGACCGAGCAGGTAGTCTCTCCAAAGTAGGAAGGACAAAACAGGAGAAAAGCAAGTCTGGGGGCCCAAATCATTGTAGTTGCCAGGGCGCAAACGGGGCCAACACACCCCAGGGTGCTCTGAGGCCAGTCAGTTTTGAATCCAGAGAACAGAGTCAAGAGGACAGCTGATGAAAAAAACAATGCAAAAGAAGCCGAAGCAGCAGGTTGGCGTAAGAGGACAGCTATTCCAGGGAAAGCATGTAGGACTGGCGATCCCCAACATCCCATATGGTCCATAAGCACTTCCAGGGAAAATGCCAGAGTGAAGCACAAGGAATGATTGCGAGAATCCTTGCTCTGCCACCCCAAAGTAAACAGAAAACCCAAGATGAAACCTTTGAACCTCCAGCATCCGATTCATCACCTAGACCTTTCAGGAATGAGCATTGAGCACTGAGCTTTGAGTATTCCTCATGCACCACTGGGTCGGACCCAAAGTCAAATAAAACAAAACAAACATAAACAAAAGCAGCTTCAAACAGCAGAATGGGACGGTCCGATCGGAAGTCTCATCTTGGAATCCGTACAAAAGAAACTGAAAACAGATGGTCCAGGAAGCCTGGGCACTCCTGGTACTACCTCATGTCATTCTATCCCTCTACTCCTACCTGGGGATGGTTAATCAGAAGCCGCGTCACCATCTTCTCCTGTCACTGTTGTTCTGAGGATCAGCAGGAGGCTCCGTGCAAAGACCTGGAGAAGTAGGAACATTGAGCACCAGACAGGAGCACCTCCTCCCACTCCTGATCTCAGACCACCCACAACCTCGGGCACAGCCTCACAATTCTACCTCTGGGAGACAATGGCAGAAGCTCCTGTCTCCGCTGGGGATGCAAATTTTGTTGGCATCTGTGCTGCACTTCAGGAGATGAGCCTGGGACCAGGAGACAGGGAAGGAAAAGACAGCTTTCTCTGATCCCCAGATTCCTCTCTGGCTCCCACAGGAAAGTCCCTGTAGGCCCTTTCAGGGGCCGACTCTCAGCCCAGGAGCTCCCGAATACTAGCGCCCCCCTGCAGCTGGCAGCAGTGCTGCCCCGTGGGAACCTTAGCCAGGAATTTGGCTACACCATGTGACTTAGAGTGAACAAATCTTCGACACTCTCTTGCAGGGTAGACAAGGACATGCACCTGGGCACTCTGTTCTGGGGACCTCAGTATTTACCACAATGGCAGGTGTCGTCTGCTCAGGGAGAAATGAAAAGTCAGGAGTGCTTTGAAGATTGATGTGAGGGACCTGAAATTCATGAACCAGAAAAAGATACACTGGTATTGTGGTTAGAAGGCAATAATGTGAACTGGGTGCTTGACTAGATGAACCAACCAATCCGCTGTATCCGATATGGCCCCCAGCAGCGCCAGGGATATTACCTGAGCTTAGAGACGCGAGTAACTCATGAGCATCTCCGCGTAGGTGCTCTCTCTCCCCCTAAAATATAAAGAACCAAAAATAGCCCCCCAAATACATTTTCATTGGTAAACCTCTGCACCTGCAGGCCCCCTTCCCCCCCATATACCCCGCATGATCGCGGCTATCACGGCAGAAAATGAAGATGACTAGCAACAGTCTCCTGCCATTAGATGGAGGGGCTGAAGCTCTGCACCTCAAATCTGGGGATTCTACAGAAGCGAGCTTAGGGCCAATGGTTCAAACATGGGACTGCTGGGACGATTGGAATAGCCAAGCCCTCGGATGATTCCCGCATTCACCCACTGTTGCCCCATCCCGGAGCTGGAGACCATTGTGGCGAAAGAGGCACGCCAGAATCACGAACTCACAACTGTCACACCTGTACCCTGAGACAACCCCCACTGCACCCCCAAAGCTCTGCGTCACCCTAAAACCTCCATCACACCTCACGATCCACGTGGATGTTGGCGAACAAGTGAAAAACCAGCGCAAAAGTGCCCCGCAAGTTGGCTCGGCCCCTCGTCTCAGAGTGTGGAAACGGGAAGGCGCAGGGTGCTCACAGGAGGTTGTTCGAATCCTGCAACTAAATCCTTCTTCAGAGTTCCCCTTCCAGGATGGGGAGCAAATTTACTTGTCCTCTGCCAAGTGAGCAACAGCCCCAGTGTCTGAGTGAGGGATGTAAAATGAACCATGACATTTATGACATCACTTATGACATCACTTCCGCTTCCATTAGGTACTGTAAAGAGCCAGAGTCTAGGCACGGAGAACCTTTTGGCCACCCAGGTGAATCTGTGCTGCACGGGGGATGGACTCGAATAGAGGAGTGGAGAGGCAAATGCTGGACTGGTCGGTCACACAATGGGGGACTGGGGGTAAGGAGAAGTCGCCTGATCCTGCATTTTCACCTAACATCGAATCAATGATATCTAAACACAGACTGTTACCTTGACTCTTCTCAAATGATCTTTGCGCTCAGAGACAAGAGTAAACACTGAGCACTGTAGGCTGTGGTGAAAAATATAACAAGAAAAAAGGCAAATTCAACCGAACCGGGGGGGGGGGGGGAATGATGTACAGAGACAAATTCGAGAATGAAACATTAAAAGAGTCAAATTTCTGGTCCTTAAAAATCCCCTATTCTTGGGGCTAGAGAGATAGGACAGCGGGTAGGGTGTATGCCTTGCACACGGCCAACCTGGGTTCGATTCCCAGCATCCCATATCGTCTCCTGAGCATTGTAAAATAATAAGTAAAAATAATAAGTAAAAATAATCCCATATTTTTTATCCATCCCTGCTACAGAAACTCACAGTTTATCCTGAATCCCTGTTGTTCTTTCACCATTGTTTGTGCATATATGTGTGTATATATAAGTGTGACTTTGTGTGATTTTTGTTTCGAGTCCACAACCGGCAGATTCAGGACTTACTCCTAGCTCTACACGCAGGAATCACTCTGGTACAGACCATATGGGATGCAGGGCATAGAACCTGGGTCGATTGCTTGGATGGTTAAGTCCTTACCCACTATACTATGGCTCCAGGACTAAGTAAACGTGCTCCTAGCACACCCAGTGGGATTCCTGAGCAAATGTCCTGACTCCTGGAAAACCAAAACATTCTTGCTTAAAAAAACAAAATCCTTTACCCTGGTTGGATTCTAGTTCTGAACAATTTAGGTTTAACATTGGTTCATCATTTCTCCTCTGCTACAAGGAGCTGAGGCTTACTGAGTAACACCCATCCCAATCACACCCATTTCCTTAGTATTCATCTTTAATTCCCTGTGCTCTGCTTCCCCTATACATTATTCACCCATTTTGCCTAATCACAACCTGTGAATTGTAAAGTCAGATTCTCCAGAGATCTCTGGATTTTGTATTTGTAAATAAAATGTTGACTTTCTCTTTCGTTTATATCCTCTACAGTTTACTTTAGAAAAATATCCCTTTTTTGATCCTGGACAAGGACCAGTGCAGTCCCAGGTTGGGAAGATTGTGCTGGGAGGATTGGGATGTCCATGCCCCCAGCCTTCAGCTTTGTCTAGACAAAGGAAGGCAATATTATGCTTTTATAACTTTAGAGTTAATTAATTAACTGGAGATACTATATACTCCTGGGCACTGCCATATTTATGAGACTTAAGCCTCAGCTGTCCTTTGTTCTTAGCACCCCAAAAGCAAGAGACTGAATGGACCAAGGAGAGCTGTGAGCTACCCTGGCATCAAAAAGGACACGTAAGCACCATAACAGAGGAGTTACTGATCATTTGCACAGATAAACATTTGGCAGAGTAAATTCTCATGGGGAGATTTACCCAAGGAGACACTCTGTCTCCCAGGGACATCTACATTGCTTTTATCTTTTCCTCTAGTTGTATAAGTTATCAACACTTGTAGTTGTTTGGATAAACACAGTAAGAGACAAATATCCAAACACTTAGTTCACTGGGCTTTGATAGCAAATAAGGCTTTTTTTTACCTTTTTGGGTCACACCTGGTGATACAAGGGAATACTCCTGGCTCTGTGCTCAGGAGTTACTCCTGGCGTTGCACAAGGTACCGTATGGGATGCTGGGAATCGAACCCAGGTTGGCCGCGGGTGCAAGCCAAACACCCTACCCGCTGTGCTATCTCTCCAGCCACCAGAGCAAATAAAGCTTTTAACACTTACTTCTCTGGGCTCTGAGAGCAAGCAAGGCTTTTACTGTAAATCCCAGACTAAGTCTTCAGGCAGGTTCACCTTGTCCTTCCCCATGGGGAAACTGCCTCTAATGTTGTAACTGTTTGCATCAAGACCATGCACATGTGCTTTCTAGAATGTTCCATTTTGAAGCTGGGGTAGTTTTCCCACTTGCCCCTGGTCCATACAAGTTCCACGGCAGAACCTCCCTTTTGGGGTGTTAGGAACTACAGTAACTGAAGCCCGAGTCAAGTAATTATGACCAAGCAATTATGCCCAGGAGTAGATATACTTGAGTCCATCTACTCCGAAATACTAGGAGTATAAGCATTGATGGTCTTTCTGTGTTTAACCAAAGAAAAGTGCTGTAGAGTGAAAAAATAAAAATGCTATAGGGGAAACAGGAAAGCAGGTACAAATACACAGCACTTCAACTACAAAGCAGTACAAATACAAAGTTGAGAATAACCAGAAAGTTATGGTATATAAGTAATCAAGACTGGCCTGGGGAACTGAGACAACGCGAAGAAAAATACAAAGGAAATGTTAAAGATAAACTTTAACTAAATTAGGGATGTTACCAAGGACATGATAAGCTTCTCTGGGAGGAACAAAAGGGGCAATTCACAGATGAAGCCTAAGACACTTTGGGTTAATATTCAGCAGATCACCAACAGCCCGGCCCCTGTTTCCTTCTTTGACCCTCTGTCACCCTTCACTGGCCAGGGTGCGGAGACGAATCATAGCTACCAAAGGCATGCAGCGCATGTCCAGACATTATTTGAACACAACTCTCAGTGTAACAGCTGGGTTTTGCCTAATCAGGGAGAGATGAAGAGTCGGGGTGCAATTTTCAAATTGATTTTAGGATACAGAAATTCTACGTTAGAAAAAAACAACAATGTGGAGTCAGAGATATTAAGCTGGGACGGGCTTCCCAGGATGACCCTGATTGATATTCAGCATCTCACATGAAACCTAAAGAACTTAAAATAAAAAGAATTCCAGAGTGCTGCTCCTTAAAGGAAGCCCCGGCATTACATATTTGTGCCCAAAATACAACCAAAAATAGCCCCAAAGTAAATTTTCAGTTGCAAACCGCAAACACCCCTAGTACCCCACCCAAGGTATGGTCTGGAAATCAAGGCTACTAATGAATAGTGACTGAGGGCTACAGTGTCATTTGCCATTAGGGAGCTGCCCCTCAAAAATGAACAGTCCTTTTATAGTTTTGGAGGCACCACCGGCGATGTGGACGAGAAACTTCTAACTGCGCTCAGGCACCCGTCGTGGTCGAGCTTGGAGATCGATCTTGGGTGGGCCATATGCAAAGCAAACGCCCTAAGCGCTGTGCTACCTCTCAGGCGCTCTAAGTGAACCTGCAGCTTCTACAGCAGTGAGGTTGGGGCCAAAGCGTCCAAGACTGGGCCCAGCGCAGTCCCGAGCTGGGAGGGTAGGGATGGCCCAGCGCCCCCCACACCTGGCCCTGCGCCCACCTGCCACCGTCCCACAGCGGAGCTGCAGGGGATCCCCAGAACCACGCACTCACACCCACGACCCCTGTGCCCCGGCACAGCCCCCGCTGCACTCACCAATGCTCCGAGTCCCCCACAAAACCCCGCCGGGCCGGGCCGCAGGAACCGCCTGGATATCAGTTGAAAAAGCTTAAAAGTGTCCTTAGAGCTGGCTTTGCTCCTCCCGTCAGTGCAGAAACCAGGAGGCGCGGTGCAGGGCACTCACGGGAGGCTGCTAGTGTCCTGCCATGAAACCGGCCTTCATAGACCCCTTCCACGATGGACAGACAGCCTCTTCTCCCTTCAACTGCTTAACAAATGGAGGCCTAATCCAGCATCTTGCATGCAAACATATAATGCCCTGCTGTGACATCACTTCGCTTCTGCAAGCAGCCTTAAAGGGCCAGACACCAGCTGCGCAGAGAACAACTAGGAAAATGCAGTTAAATGTGTAAGGCTGGTTGGCTGGAGCGAAAGCACAGTGGATAGGGTGTTTGCCTTGTACGCAGCTGACTCAGGTTCAATCATCTGGATTCTATATGGTCCCATTTTGGTGTACAAGAGATTGTTAGGATTTTACTGCTTCCAAAGTGTAAGTCTCAAAACATTTACCCTCAATATTTGTGTAAATCAAATGGAAAACTGAATACAATGAGTGCAGATATGCTACTGCGAATGAAGTGCTTCCTTGCATGTGGCTCTACCCGGACACAAATTATGGACAGCACTGCGGGATGTGACTCCCAGAACATAACACAGAAGGGCCTGAAGAATAGAGGTTTGGCTGTCTATACAATGTCAAAAAAGGCTAACCACAGCATCCTGGTTGATCTATGCCATGATCTATGCAAAGCAGGGCCTCTGAGCCAAGTCAAAATCACAGCAAAGAATGAAACCATGGTGAGTCGTGACAATAGCCAGCAAAATGCAATGTTTGTACCTACTTACTTCTTATCTAATTCCTTCCTCCTTGCTTTATCACTAAGAAACATTATTTACCAGTTAACATACTGGGAAGTCCACATGCCAGGACATTGTCATAACCATGGTGCAGGGGATAATCAGCAAGTACCTTTCACTTACGGTACTAGTATCACAGGAAGCTTTCACATATAACAGAATTATTTCCTTCCTTCCTGCACTTTTGTATCTATCCCCCACATACTTGTTGAAACTAAAATTGTTTTACCTAAGGGCCCTGTTCTGACGCCGGTCATAGTTATCATGGAAGTGACTGATCCAACATAATTTTTATATTTACTAAAGCTTGGGAGAACATGAAGGCTTTCCTATATTCCTTACCTACAGAATTTTCTCCAGGATTGTCTTTAAAGTTGCAGGTGAGAATAATTCACTTTCCACGTTCTTGCATAAATATATATATATTCTTACATATATAAATATGTATATTTATAAATAACTTCTCTCCAGTGTGAATTCTCCTATGCATAAGGCACGAGGATCCAGGAAAGTCCTTCCCACACTTCTGACAGATGTAAGGTTTCACTGCAAAATGACTTTTCACGTGCGCAGTAAGGGCTGGAGACAAACTGAACACCTTTCCACATTTCTTACACTTATGAGATTTCTCTCCACTGTGAATTTTCCTGTTCAGAAAGCTATGCCAATTGCATCAAAATATTCCTGCAGTCATTTCATATACAAAGCCTCAATCCAGGATAAATTTTTCTCACACAGCAAAGCTTGAGGATTGAGTAAAAATCTTCCCACACCCCTACATATATTTTCTTCGAGAATGAATTTTCCTACGTTTAATAAGGAGTTAGGGGAAAGTGAAGGCTTTGCAAAAGTCATAACAAACATAAGGTTTGTCTCCAATATGAAAATTTCAGTGTCACAAAAGGATTGTGAAATAAGCAAAGGCCTTGCCACACTCCTTACATATATATTATATATATATGGATTCACTGCAATGTACATTTTCTTATGGACACAAAAGTTTGAATAGTAAGTAAAGACGCTCCCACAGTAGTGACACATATAGTGTTTCATTCCCCTGTAAGAACTTTCCTATGCTCAGAAAGACCTGAGAAGAAATGAAAGGCCTTTCCACCTACCTCATATATAAGGGTTTTCTATGAAACAGAAATTATGAAAACTAAGACTTCACGAAGAAGCAAAGGTCTTCCTTCATTGCTCATAAGTATAAGTTATCTCTCCAGTGTGAGTTTTTCTGTGTATTAAGGCTTGTGGAATAAGCAAAGACTTTCCACTGCATATATGCATATGGTTTCTTTCCAGTGTGACTTTTTCTGTGCATAATAAGATTTTTGAGTCAGAGAAAGGCCACAGCACATTCCTTACATGCATACAAACTCTCCAGTATGAAATCTCCTGCATATAAGGTATGAGGATCCATTGAAGGCCTTCCCACAGTCCTTACACTTAAACGGTTTCTCTCCTCTGTGGATGTTGACATAGTCTGACCGGGGTCATGCTGGACTCAAAAGTTTGTCCTCAGTGCTTAAATTTCTGGGGATTCTGTCCATTATGGGCTTCTATGGGAAAGTGATGGTGCTGAGGACATGGGAAGAGTGATCTTCTGATCACCCTCAGAAGACATCCCACCTGTCTCGGCATCCCTGTGGGGATGAGGGCCAAATTGCTCACTTGAGCCTTTATTACATTGTGCAGGAAGAGACATTCCACCAGGGCTGGCTGCTGCCATGTAGAAGAACACAGTATTCCAATTATTAGTCTATGCCATGAGAGTTTTCATGTCAAAAGAAATCAAGCTCTGCAGGTAGGTACCTGGTAGCGTACGGAACAATGAGTTTCTTGGGGAAGTCATAAATACAGATTGGGAGTAAAGCGACTCCGAAGCCTACCCTGGGGATTCAGAGAGGAACTGGCCTAGTAGAAATTCAGAGAGCTGGAGACATGGAACAGGAGCAAAGTCTGGTAAGAATATCAGGGAGCAAGGTCTGGCCAACGCTCTACCCCTTGACAACACGCAAGCAGTGGACTCTCAGCTTCAAAGAAAACCCCAGGAGGCAGTTTCAGAAACATGATTTCAAACTGAGAGTATCAGGCTAGTAGAGTGCGTTGCATGCAGTCAATCTAGGTACAATGTTCAGAATTCCAAATGTTCCCCTTAGCACCATCTGACTCATAGATGGATGAAATTTTGCTCTATCCAATCATAAATGTTTCCTTTTTTACCTCTAATATTAGTAAAGTGACATCTGTGGGATCCAGGAATGTGACCATCCTTGTGAGTAATCACAGGTAAATGAAATGATCTGCTGGGATGTGGAGAGCTTGGGACCTGACCCATATTCCCACTTATAAAAGATTTCATCAAGGGGTCCCTTCCATCCTTTCAAATAACATTCTGTGCACAGTTACGTGCATCTAAACTCTCCAATTGAGACCAGAGCCACTGTAGATATGGGTAGTGTGTTGCTTGCACATGGCCAACCTAGGTTCAATCCCCAGGATCCTGTAGCGTCTCCCAGAGCGCCATCAGAAATAAAACCTGAGTGCAGAGCCAGGAGAAACCACTGAGGATCACCAGGTATTGTAGGATAATAGTGGTCTGCCGTTGCTCCCTGGCAGGTGAGAGCTTATGTTTCTTGATTGCCCATAACCTTTCAATTACCTTTGTCAACTGATAAGACTTTGACTTGTAAATAATGTCTTTCTCTTCACCTTAATGTCTTTTGCATGGTTAGCTATTTCAGAGCAATTGCTTTTTGTATGGATACAGGAAGACAGTTAGAAAGAGAAGCCTGAGCTTGGGAGCTGATGATCTCCAGATAATATTACATCCTGTACATCTGCTCTCTTGACTGAACCCTCAGTTGCCCTTACTTCCTCGATCCCAAAAAGAAGGGTCCAATGAGGGACTAGATGGACCCAGGGCAAGTAGTGAGCTAGCTACCCTGGCATCGAAATGGGCCTGGACAAAGTACCATAATGCTTATCTATAAGAGTCTGGTTATCCCCCTTTTTGATTCATGACAGAATTTCATTTCATATGTGTGTGTGTGTGTGTGTGTGTATGTGTGTATATCTATATCTATATGTATACGTAATTTGTTCACAAGTCAACCTCCACCAACCAGTTTTGTAGAATGCAGGTTTGGATTTGGGCGCTACAGGTGGCAGAACTTTGAACTTACCTGAGTGGTGCTTGGGGAATCCTGTGTTGTAAAGGAGACTGTACCATGGCAGACTGCTTGCAAGGACAGGTCCTGCATTCCTGGTCTATCTCTGACTGCAGGAATTCAAATTCTATATAAATAATATTAACTTTGTGAGAAAGATACTGCAGGGGGCAGGGATGAGGCCCAGCTGGTAGATAGAGGGCAGGGCAGGGTTGATGGCACCTGGGGCCTCCTGGTGCAAACCTGAGCCAGAAGTACAGGCTGCAATTTCAAAGTTTTGCAGCGGCCTGGAAGAGCTGAGAGTGAGTGGCAGGGCACTTGCATGAACGCAAAAGACTTAACTTCAGAACATGAATTGCCAAGGAATGATCCCGGAGCACTGCTGGGTTTGGCAAAACCCCGCATAGCCAATCCTCCTCCTGCCCAAATAAAGGCAATGAGGAGTTAACTGCCAACAGAAGAGGTGTGAAATCTAGTAATATTTTCTGAACGCTCAGTCCTCTGGGTTTGTTGATTTGAGACCACACCAGAAATGCTCAGAGCTTACACACCAGGTTTTCAGACTATGATTTTACTCCTATGGTTACGTGATTTCATAAAAGAAAAAGAGGATGAAATATTACACTTGGATCCAGAGTGATAGTACAGTTGGCATGGCATATGTTCGATCCCTGGCATCACATACAGTCCCCCAAGCACTGCCAGGAGTGATTCCTGAGTGCCAAGCCAGAAATAACACCTGAGAATTAACGCTGTGTCCCAAAAAGAAAAAAGAAAAAAAGAAAAATTAAATTTAGCCCAAACGAGATTTTAAAGTCCATAATTTCGCTTAGAGCCTCCAACTCCAACTCCTTCATTTTCCCCTAACAGCCATCTGTTGAAAGGGCTCTAGAAATTTCACATATAAGAACTTTCCATGAAGGTATAAACAGGACAGAGCACACCAGACTGAAGCAGATGCAAGCCACCTGCAAGGCCAGAGGGCCTTCACTTGTATCCAGTGTCCACTAGTCCACTGAGCACAGAGCAGGTCACAGATCTCAAGTACTACCAGGTGTGGCCCCAAATCTCACCTCCTCTGCTCCCCAAATACTGAGATACACCCAAGGAGAGGAGCTCAGAGTGCTGAGCACCTGATTTACCTTTGAGGGACATGGCATGGCTCCCCCTGCATCTCAGACACACAGACACAAGAGGGGGGGAGTCTCTGAGTATCTACAAGTTTGTAGCAAATGGAGCGCGGCGGGGAGGGAGGGAGAGGAAAAGACAGGAGAAACGCTCCAACTCCAAAAAGATGCATAAAAAATTCTCATGTGTCAAGACAAATTCTGAAGTGGGAGGGTTGGAGTCATACCTAGTGATGCTCAGGGGACAATATCACCTAGTGATGTTGTGGCAGGGATAACTCTGGTAACCGCAAGAAAGACAAACGCCCTCCTGGCTGTACTACTGCCCCAGCCCCTAAGAGTGAGACATTTAGAACCTATTGCAGATGGTCCCTGGAAAACCCCTTTCTGCAAGTACTCACTTCAACAGCAGGGCACACCCCTGGTCTTGGAGAGATGGACAGTGGAGATGCTTGGAATCTGGACAGGTGAGGCAGAAATTCTTTTTTCTGAGGAAATATAATCACATAGGGTTAGCAATGCTAATAAGTTGATAGGGTGCTTTTCTTTCAAGCAGCTAAGCCGGGGTTAATATGCAACAGGACATAGGCTCACACACTCCAGCACTGCTAAAAATGATGCATGAACTCAGAACCAAGAGTAACCCTTGAGCACTGACTGTTGCTGTGGCCAAAAAACGTACAATAAATTAAGTAATGAAGACATTTCTGGGGCCGGAACGGTGGTACAGCAGGCAGGGTGTTTGCCTTCCATGCGGCCAACCTGGGTTCAATTCCCGAAGTCCCATATGGTCTCCCAGTACTGCCAGGAGTGATTCTTGAATGCAAAGCCTGCGTAAACCCTGAGCATCGCTGGGTGTGACCCTAAAAATAAAAAAAAAAGAAATTTCTGTGCTCGCTTCGGCAGCACATATACTAAAATTGGAACGATACAGAGAAGATTAGCATGGCCCCTGCGCAAGGATGACACGCAAATTCGTGAAGCGTTCCATATTTTTTCATTGCAGCACTCTTTACAATAGCCAGAAACTGGAAGAAACCTGAATGCCCAAGAACAGATGACTGGTTAAAGAAAGTTTGGTACATCTACACAATGGAGTACTATGTAGCTCTTAGAAAAGATGAAGTCATGAAATTTACATACAAGTGGTACAATATGGAAAGTATCATGCTAAGCGAAATGAGTCAGAAAGAGAGGGATAGACATAGAAAGATTGCATTCATCTGGGGGATATAAAGTAACAAAGTATGAGATTAATACCCAAGAATAGCTGAGATCAGCACCAGGAGGATTACTCCATAACTTAGAGGCCAGCCGGGTATCCTAGAGGAAAGGGCTGTTCAGATAGAGAAGGGAGCACCAAATAAAGGATGTTTGGAGGATCCTCCCAGGAGGGGAGATGCATGTCGAAAGTAGACTATGGACTGAACATGTTTGCCACTCAATGCCTCTTTTGCAGACCACAACACCCAAAAGGAGAGAGAGAACACAGAGGATTGCCCTGCCACAAGACAGGGGGGATGGGGGGATGGGGGTGGGAGGGATATTATCCATGGTGGTGGAAAATGGGCACTGGTGGAGGGATGGGTATCTGATCATTGTATAATTGAAACCAAAGCACAAAAAATTGTAAATCTACAACTTTAAAAAAAATAAAATAAAATAAAGGGAAAAAAAAAAAGAATTGATCTCATTTCAGCACCAGGTTGATTACTCCATAACTTAGAGGCCAGCCGGGTATCCTAGAGGAAAGGGCAGTTCAGATAGAGAAGGGAGCACCAAATAAAGGATGTTTGGAGGATCCTCCCAGGAGGGGAGATGCATGTCGAAAGTAGACTATGGACTGAACATGTTTGCCACTCAATGCCTCTTTTGCAGACCACAACACCCAAACGGAGAGAGAGAACACAGGGGATTGCCCTGCCACAGAGGCAGGGGGGGATGGGGGGATGGGGGTGGGAGGGATATTATCCATGGTGGTGAAAAACGGGCACTGGTGGTGGGATGGGTATCTGATCATTGTATAATTGAAACCCAAGCACAAAACATTGTAAATCTACAACTGTAAAAAACAAAAATAAAATAAATAAATTTAAAAAAAAAAAAAGAAATTTCTGTCTAAAGAGATTGGAGACATAGTATAGCAGGTGAGGTGCTTGTCTTGCACTCAGCCAAATCAAGTTTGAATCCTGGCATCCCATACGGTGCCCTGAACCTGGCCAGGAGTGATTGCTGAGTGCAAAGGTAGGAGAAGTAACTGAGTCTTACAGTTGTACTTCCTACAGATTAAATAATTATTTCATTTAAACGAATAAAGGTGTGGTGGCCAATAGTGATCCTAAATTGCATTATTAGAGGGGTTAGAGTACACTCTGGAAGTGCCCAAGCTACTACCTGCTAAGATTGCATATTTGGTTGCAAGACCCACTGTAGCACCACCCTGATGCACCCCTCCAGACCCCAACCTGAGTTGGCTTAAAGCTCCACACCTTGGGGCCTGAGTGACAGCATAGACAAATGAGCATTTCTTTTGAAGGTGAAGAACGTGGGTTTAATTCTGGGCATCGCTTATCGTTCCTAGCACCAGTAGGAGTGTTTGCTGAATTTAGAACCAGGAGTAACCATAATGCCTCACTGGGTGTTACCCAAAATGCAAAATAAATAAAAAAAGGAAAGAGAAGCTCCCCACCTCCCTGAACTCCCAGAACCCACTGAATGCACTAGAACCAGTGAAAACCAAAGGCTCTGTCAAATTCTTTTGAGCCCCAAGCATATGAAGAATGTGCCCAGCCCCACCCCCATCCAGACCCGACACCCCTCAAGAACGACAGGACAGAAGGGAGGTTGTTTTTTCCTTCATGCTGCTGACCCAGATATGTGGTATCCTGAGCAACCCCAGGAGTGACCCTTGAACACAGAGAGGTGGGGCTCACACCCCCCACGAGGAAAAAGAATGCGCCCCAGACCCCTTTGATGATGGAATCCCATGCTTTATCCCTACTCCACAATCCACCTAAGGAACGAAAGGGCACCAGTAACGGGATGTCCCGTGGACACTGCTGGGATGATCCACCCAACCCTGTGACTGACCAGGTGCTGGTCGTCGCCCTGAAACTAAATGAACGCTGAGGTGCCCTCACCCGCTCCATCATATCTGGGGGCGACTGAGGCTCCCTCTAGCTCTGACTCTTTCTGCTTTGTGAGGGGCCCGAGCGACGGGTCAGCAGGGAGGGCACTGGCCTCGCATCCCGACACCCCAAAGGGTCCTCGGATCCCCAGGGGGTAGTCCTGAGCGCTACCGGGTAAGGGGCTAAATCACATAAAAAAAATTAAAACTTTTTTCACTTTTGTTTGTTCGGTTATTGTCCTTGTTTCTGGAGCTTTCAGAACGACCTTAGCGCTTCAAATTCGTTTTTCTCCACCACGTGCTTCCTCTACCCACCCACCTTTTTGGGGGGCGCTGGGGGGCTTTGGTCAGGGGTTACTCCCGGCTCTGGGCTCACTCCAGGCCGTGATCGGATGCTGTGAGGTGCCGGGATCGAACCCGGCCGGCCGCGTTCCCCCCTTACGCATCTTTCTACGTTCCCCCCTTACGCATCTTTCTAAGTAACTTCTACTCCGTAAAAATGATCGTTTTTCCCCAAAAATCAATTTATAAATAAGATAAACCTTTCAGCAGCAGCTCTCGGTGCGACCCGGGTGAGGGGCCGCCACCCCGAGCCACCACCACGGAGCGACCCCGCCGCCCACAAGGCGGAGCCGGCGGAGGTTCAGGCTCTCAGAGCGACCACCGGGCGGCCGGCTGGAAACCGACCTTCCTGGCCCCCTCTAGCCCCCTGGGTGCCCCCTCACCCGCTCCTCACCTTCCGCACCTAAGCCGCCCGCCAGCACTTCCGCCGACTTCCAAGACGCGCAGGGAAAGAGGGTCCCGACTCTGTGACGTCATAGGTAGAGCGCCCAGAGCCTTAAAGGGCCAGGCTTCAAATATTCCTGACCAGGTACTTGCCTGGTCAGAAAGGTTCATTTTTCCCCGTTTCTGGGATAGGATCAGGTGATCGGGACATCTGATATTTGCAAGGTCTGGGATAGATGGAGATTGACGGACTGAACAGATAGCACGTCAATCAGAAGTCTTTGTTTTGACGAAGGAAATAAAATTCACATTCTTGCAAACAGCCACTCAGACCTCTCTGAGTCCCCACGTTTATTTATATCACACTGAAAGTCCAGGTCTTGAGTAGCTTCAACTGTTTGTTTTCACAATGATAGGAGAGATTCAGAAACTAAGTGATTCACGTGGCTCAGAAAGGGGTCAGGGGTAGCCCAGAAGGGGACTCAGGGATTGGTAATGACTGGGAAGACATTTGTGTACGCAAAAATTCCTGTTTCTGTATGTGTGTGTGTTCAGAGCAAACGGTGCTCTCCAGTTAATCCTTGAGAGCTATGGGCAGCAACTCTTCAAACAGTGCTCAAAGTCTACATAGCAGTGATTCTACATGGATCAGACAAATGAACAGAAAGTCCCTTAACTGCTGTGCAGCTAAATAATCTTTTAATATTTTAATACTTGATGATTTATTAAGCTATAATTCTTCAAAATTTGAACCAGTGGGAAAGAATAACTGTACAGTAGTAGTACAGGAGAAAGCCTCTTTTTCAGACGTGTTGATCTATGATCTGTTGTTTGGCTATGATGATTTGGTGCTTGTTACCGTAAGAATATGAAATTAATTTAGTTTACAAGTTTACTTTTTAGCGGAGTTATTACAAAAACATACTCAATTTCTTGTAACCATTCCACTAGGGTGCCAGATCGTCACAGAGTGCAAACAGGAAAAATAGGCTAGGGTCCCCCCAAAGTGAGGTAGTAAACATCAATAGCTGATTACTTTGTGTATTCGCTTTTTTTTTGCTTCGGTAACTATGCTTGCGTCACTATGCTTAGATAAATTTACGGGGTACCAGGATGTGGGTCTGGTGAATTTAATTTTGTGGGTGCTTATGAAATGGACAGGTGAGTCAGGATGTGCTTTTTTTTCTAACCAACAGACTGTGCTTCTCTTGGGAGGCTGCTGCTTTGCCTGGCAGAACAGCCTGTAACCTGGTGTGAACAAACACTCCAAATTTTGGAGTTCATTCGAGATTTGATGGTGTGGGGACCCAACATCCCAAATCCCTGGGATGTCCGCAGAAAGCATTCAAGGGACCTGTTAGTACTGGCGATCTTCTCTCTGATCCCGAGAGTCAGCTGTGGGATGGTGTAGAAGGCTGGACGCAGCACAACCTCCCCTATCTTCAACTTCCCCTATCTTCCCACTACCACCCTGTCCTCCCATTGTTCATCAATTTGCTCGAGCAAGCCCAATAGTGTCTCCATCGTAATACTTGTTGCTATTGTCTTTGGCATATCTAATATGCCACGGGGAGCTTGCCAGGCTTTGCCATGTGGGCGAGATACTCTCGGTAGCTTGCCAGGCTCTCCGAGAGGGGCGGAGGAATCGAACTTGGAGCAGCCTCAAGGGCCGCGTTCAAGGCAAACGCCCTAACCGCTGTGCTATCGCTCCAGACCAACTACTACACTGTTCTGTTGAAAATATAGCTCTAAACATTTTAGGTTTAACACTGGTATGTCCATTCTCCCTTGTGACAGGGAGTTTAAGTTTTATTGGATTACACCCATACAATGCTCCTGAGGCACTCCCATTCCTCTATTTCTTGGAATATAGCTCTAAACACTTTAGGTTTAACATTGATATGTCCTTCCTCCCTTGCCAGAGGGAGCTTAGGTTTACCACAGTGCTCCTGAGGCACTCCCATTCTTCTATGTTTCTCTGTAACTTCCATCTCTGTGCTTTGCTTTCCCAACTGGTCTGTCAAATATTTCTCCTAATCAGACTCTGTTAAGTTGTAAGGTCTGAATCCTCAGAAATCTGAGTGAAAAACTGCTTTTCTCTTCTCCTTATGTCCTTGGCATAATTACTTTAGAGCAACACCCTTTTTGTATAGACATAGGAAGATAGTTAATATTCTGACATTGTAACTTGGGAGTTAATTGACACCAAATAATACTTCATACCTGGCATCTGCTTTCTCAATCTAAGCCTCAGTTGCCCTTAGTCCCTAGCACCCCAAAGGCAGTGTCATGATGAGGGACTGGATGGACTCACGGCTAGCTGTGACATACCCTGGCATCAAAATGGGCTAGACCAAAATGCCATATGAGTTAAGAGCATGGTCATGGACAAATTCTGTCATGATCCAAAGAGTAACAACTAGATTGGTACCATGCTAGGGTTAAGAAAGACTAATCTGGCCTGAGCACTGTAATCTGAGATCTATAGTAAGATGTCCCCAGCTTAATGTATCTATTACTGTGTCCATATTAAATGACTACTAATTTTATTAAGGAGTAGAATTAAGATGAATGTTTATATGGTTCCTGGACTAAGGGAAGGAAAAACGCACCCATAGATGGAATTTCACCTTTAGGTGGGTCTTCTTGCTGAAAGAGTTTGTCCTAGAAGATGTTTCCTCTGAGAGAGGGACCATACATCCATTGATTGTATGACCTCGCCTATGTGTAATTGCTACCCCAACTCCCTCATGATTTGGGGGATAATTAATGCTATAAAAGTTGGCAAGGGAAAAAATCAAGAAAGAATCTGAGAGGGAAAATCCAAGAGAAATGAAGGAGATTCATGGAAGGAGAATCAGAGGAGAACTGAGAGGAGATTGGAAGAAACTGCAATTGATACCAAGGAGCCTGGACCTCATTCTGTCCGTCATCGACCCATGGCTGTCACCTGGCCAAGGGTGAGGGAAGCAGCCTGAGACCATCAAATTCAGGCGGCGGTGGGGGGGGGAGGGGAGAAGAGAGAGAGAGGAGAGAGGGGGCTTCATATTCATTTTTTGTAAACACAGCATGAACTGACAAACCAATTCTTTGAAACAATTACCACTTGTGTTTGCTTTCAGTAGATTAAAAAATTAAAGTACTTTATTGATATGAAAAATAATAGAATTTTTTTCAGTTTCAGTACCCAGTAAGGCTAAGTGTCTTTTACTCCCAGGATAAGACTCTGGATTTTCTCCTTGCAGTGTCCAGAGACCACAGATGTAATGGCAGGGAGAGAACCCGGAACCCCACCTTTCCAGTCACATGCTTGCTCCACTGATCTATCCCGCTGGGTATAATGATATTCATTTTTGAATGTGTGACTCTTACCAGCTCACACATACTCAGTGACCCTATTCCCAAGTCAGAGTGCACCTATGCCAAATCCTGAGACTGTGATTTGAGTTCTTAAATAAATCACAGCAAGTCAGGTAAGAATGAGTCGAATGACTCTTGGGTGAACAGGCCGAGCAGATAGATGACATCTCTGTGGTTCTCACTGTCCAAACAGGCCCAGAGCAAAGGGACGATCCTTTGGGATTATTGCTGGGAGAAGCCTGGCAATCACACACTAGCCTTTTGGCTTTTCTATTTTACTAGAACCAGAGATATTTGAGGATCCTATGGGAACTGCAACTCAAACCCTGTGCAAGGCAAGCACCCTCCACACTATACTATGACTTCAGCACAAACTAGCTTTATTATGGGTTCACTCAATGACTTTTTAACATAAAAACAAAAGAATATTTCATAGTGGATCAGAGAGAGAATAGCAGGTAGGGCATCTGCCTTGCATAAGGCTGACAGGGGCAGGATTCTGAGCACTGCCCAAAGGAACCCCTGAGGACCGCCAGGAATAAACCCCTTGGCAACATCAGACCCCAAACCGATACAAAACAAAATGTCTTCATATACTCAAAAAACATGCAAATGACCTGAGGGCAAAGACAAGCTTAGTGACAGAGAGGGTGGGGTGCAAGGTGGTTCTGCTGCTCCTGAAAAGGGCACCCCAACAATACAGGCTGTGCAGCCAGGCTGGTAACGGAAAGGGGTACAAAGGACCCTGAATCTCATGAACACATGACTAATGAATAAGACTGGAACAAGCCAAGAAAGCAAAGCACAGGATCACTCCAGGGGAGCAAAGGGTTGTGCGAGTAGAGCACAGATGCCTGCATCCAGGAGCCCGAGGCTCCCTGGGGTCAGCAGCATGTTTCACACACACACACTCAGGGCACACCCACGATGCCCAGGGCCGAGCCTGGGAGGGTCCTCAGACACTCAGCTGCATACACGCCTCTCCTCCCCGGCCTCAGGTCTCCTCCTACCATCCAGGGGATTACAGCTGGCTTCACCCTAGAATACCCTGCCCCCACATAATCAATGTAGAGATTAGTGACAATGAAAAGGTGAGAGTCCTAGCCCATGTGTCCCTGATATAACCAGCCAAGTTACTGAAAGTACGCAAACAACACAATCTTCACTTTTGCTGCCTTGCACGCAACTGGCCCAATTCAATCCCCGGATCCCAGATGATCCCCCAAGCAAACACCAAGAGTGATAAGTGAGTGCAGAACCCAGAGTCACCCCGAAGTATCATCGCGTGGCTGAAAAATGAAACTAAAGAAAACAAAATTGGACGCATACAAAATATAATGTTAGGTCCTTGAGAAAATTTTATTTGGGAGAGTTTTGAATTATTGAGTAAATAATGTATTATAAAGGTAACTTTAAAAGTATTGTGTATTTGTTTTGTTTTGTTTTGCTTTTTGGGTCACAGCCGGCGATGCATAGGGGTTACTCCTGGTTCTGCACTCAGGAATTACTCGTGGCAGTGCTCAGGGGACCGTATGGGATGCTGGGAATCGAATCCGGGTCAGCCACGTGCAAGGCAAACGCCCTACCCGTTGTGCTATTGCTCCAGTCCCCTGCCTTTTCTAAATAATTCAAGCACACCAGCAGTGAGCCCTAGGCAAAGCTCCTATTCACCAAAAAATCAAATATCTTCCTTCCAGTATCTTACTTTACCAGCGTTACACAAAACAACAGCGAGGGGAAGCCTGCTAAGGGAGAGATGAAATGAGAAAGGTGCTTTGCTCCTTAACATATTCCTACATACTCTTTTTTTTTCTTTTTGGGTCACACCTGGCGATGCTCAGGGTTTCCTCCTGGTTCTGCACTCAGAAATTACTCTTGCAGAGGGACCATATGGGAAGCTGGGAATCAAACCCGGGTAGGCCACATGCAAGGCAAATGCCTTACCTGCTGTGCCCAATCAAACTAATCAATCAAAATAATCAAAATAAATCGCTCCAGCCCAATCAAAATAAATCTTCTATTTTGTTTTTTTGGAGGCCACACAGCTGATGCTAAGTGGTAATTCCTGGCTCTGCACTCAGAAATCAATCCAGGTTGTTGCTAGCAGGATGGAACCTCGGTCTGCAATGTGGAAAACAAAGGCTTTCAGTGCTTTGATGTAGGTCCCTCACCCCAAGACCTGCAGTCCCCCTGCTCAACCCTGCTCCCACCCGCCTCTGCCTATCGCTGACCTGGAGGCGATCGTGCCTGCAGGGGCCCCCCAAGGTCATGCACTAACACCCACGCACCCTGCACCCTGGTACAGCCCCCATCATACCCCTCAAAGCTGTGTCCCCGAGAGCCTCCACTGCTCCACAGAAACCACCTGGATATCAGGGAACAAGTGAAAAAATGTGTGAAAGCGCTCCCCAAGCTGGAACAGGTAACCCTCTTATAGTACAGAGGCAGAGAAGTGTGGGGTGCTCACAGGAGGCCTTGTCTCCTGCCACAAAATTGGCCTTCACAGTCAGCTTTCCAAGAAGATACTCTACTTTGTCCTTTATCCACAAGAACAATGACTGCTGGGCCCTGTGTCCAGGACACCAGCATCTGGAGGGTCCTGAGTTCACTCTGAGTGCAGAGTCAGTAGTAAACCCAAGCATCCAACAAGGAAAATGATGGAAATCCCCCCAAATTTATATTAAGCTAAAAACAAAGGGAAAGACGGAGGGTAGCAGGTATTACAGCAGGTGGGGCAATGGTCTTGTCAATGGTCAGACCAGGTATGATCCCCGACAACTCCATACTGTCCACCACCAGCCAGGCATGATCCCTGAGTGCAGAGACAAAGATCAAACCCTGAGTCCTGCTGGTTTGGTCCAAAACAAATTTTAAAAAAACTTAAAGAGTCCGATGAAGGCCAGGTGACAATGCAAAGGATTCAGAAACATGCTTTGCATGCAGGAACCTCTAATTTGATGCTGGGCTACACCTGATCACCGAAGAACACTTGAAGTCACCCCAAGCACTGAGACTAACAGCAGATGAGGGGGTGAGACTTTAAGAAATAAATGATCTTAGGGGCTGTAATGACAGCATAGAGGGCACGGCTTGCATGCAAACCACCAGAGTTCGAATCTCAGCATCCCATATGGTCCCTGAGCACTGCCACGAGTAAATACTGAGGGAAGAACCAGGAGTAACCCCTGAACACCACTGAGTGTAGCCCAACAACCAAAAAATAAATGAATGGAATTTAATAGTTACAAATGAAAGACAATAAAAATTCCTAGTGTGTTCCGGAAACAACACCAAGAGCAAAAGCACAACACCCAAGTTAAATGTGGAAAGAGAAGTAAATTTATTTCGTTTGTTTTGAGTCACATACACAGCAATGTATAGGGTATATTCATGGCTCTGGGCTGAGGAAATACTCCTGGCCATGCCTGGGCTCCATATTGGATGTCAAGTATCAAACTAGTAGTGATTCCTGAGTGCAGAACCTGAAGTCACCATGTGCATTTCCAGATGGACCCCAAAATGAAACAAAGTAAAAAAAATAATTTGGACTCATAATAAATAAGGCCCACAACTGGGGAGATACTCCAGCAAATTGGGGCTTACCTGTTCCTTGCACATACTTAGCATTCTGGTCCCCGTCCATTCCTTTGGGGTGAAGCTCATGGCCACATCGGGGAAGGTCACCACGTCCTGACCGACATACACAGGGGACAGGAGTGAGGCCATCCCACCCCATACTATGGTGTAGGGCCTGATCACAGCACCCTCAGGCATAAGACAGCGAGGTGGGAAGAATGAAGAATTGCCTGATTTTTGATTCACAAAAATTTTTGGCAACATTATGGTTGATCTCTGCCATAAACCCCTTCAAAACAGGGCCTCTGGACCAAGCCAGAATCAGAGCAAAGACTGAGACAATGGTGAACCTTGGCAGTCCAAAGTGAGGGGTGGTGAAATATGTATGTATTTAATTTACTAAAGAGAAAAATCCCCAACTGCTAATAAAATTTTAGGATTAAAATTGATAAGAAAACAAACTTGCAATATCAATCGATGTAGTAATAAATTTATGTGAACATTGTTATATTTGATTGCAGGATTTTAAGACTCTAAGAATCTTTGAAGCTTTTTGTTGCTTCAATAGGTTTTTACATATTGATTTTTAATTTTTATTTAGTCAGCTTTCTATTGACTTTCATTACCAAAACCCATTATTTACAAGTTAATATACACGTGAAGTCCAAATGCTGGGGCACTGCTAAAGCTGAAGCCCGGGTGATAATCAGCAAGTACCTTTCCCTTATAGTACTGATGTCACTGGGAGCTTGTCACACGCTACCTGGATTACTTTCTTCTTGGCTGCACTCCTGCAGCCCCCTAACACTCCTGGTCCAAACAAAACTTGTCTTCTCTAGGGGCACTCCTCTGAATGTGGGAATAGTTATTAGGAATCACTCATCCAGTGTGCATTTGATGATGTCTACAAGGCTTGAGACGTATGCAAAGGCCTTCCCACATTAAAAAGATAAGATTTCTCTCCAGTATATGTTTTGATATGGCTAGTAAGGGTCATGGGTTGAGTGAAGGCCTTGCATTTTTCTTACATATTTAAGACTTCTCTCTACTATGACTTTTATTATTTTTTTTTACTTTTTCTTTCATAATTTTTTCTTCTTATATTTATTGAATCACTGTGGGAAAAGTTACTAAGCTTTCAGGTTTGTCTCGGTCATACAATGATAAAACACCTTTCCCTTCACCAGAACTCATTTTTAACCACTAAGAACCCCAATATACCCCCCTCCCAACCCTCCCAATGACTGTGAGGCAAGAATTTCTACTTACCTTTTCTCAACATTGATTACATTCATTATTTCGACAAAAGATATACCATTATTGTTTAGAATTCCCCCCCCCCAAATAATCAGAATTGTGGAAAAGGCACTGTGAAATACTTTGTTTTCTATAGCTGGTTATGAGAATCATATAATGCCATGGGGCCTCGATTATGTATTTCTCCAAAGAGCCAGATGATTATGAGATTGGTTTCTGTGCATCTGATGTTATGGCTGTGCAGGAGAGCCACTCGTGGGGGGCAACTAGTGACCTCGGTAGGGCGTGAAGGATGAGCCGGTACCAACCCCCTTCCCATGAGACTACAGTTGCCCTGTTACTGCCGGCACATACTTGGCTTTCCAATAAGCTCTGAGACGGCGGCCACATTATATGGGATCCAGATGCATTTCTGCGAAAAGCCACTAGGTTTCAAGATTTCTTTCTGAGTCTCTGGGATCATGGCCGTTAATAAGCTTGATCAGGAGCAGGAGAGGCCATTTTTATGCGGCGACTCGGGGTCTCGTTTGGACGGGGAGGAAAGGGCTGGTTCCAATCCCATCTGGTGAAGCCCCACGTGTCTCATCACTGCAGGTCCAAACCTGATTGTCCAGTGGCCTCTGGAGGATGGCGGTCACCAGGCTGCCAGGGGGAACAGGCCAAGGCATGAAACCTATTCCCACCTAGAGTGGCCCAGCGCCAGTAACCAATTGCAGGAACAGGATGCATTTCTGCCAAAAGTCTTTGGGTTCTGAGATTGGTTTCTGAGGCTCTGGGATCAGGGCCATTAAGTAGTTCAATTAGGAATAAGAGAGGCCATGCCTCCAATTCTATAGCTGAGCTGGAGGTGGTTTGTGCGTGTGTCTCCCACATACCAAACTTTTGGCCATTTACTTTCTTGGTAAACTTTGCCCCAAGTTTTTGGGGTCTGGCCAAAGGCACTGCAGCAATTTTGGGGTATCTGAAAGTAAGACGGTGCCATCAGGCTGCTGATGCACTCACCTCACAGGTACAGATTGACCTGCTGGCGGCACGAAAGCCCTCTACTATGACTTTTAAAATGCATAGTAAGGCTACAGGGTAGAGCGAAGACGTTCCCACATGTCAGACATTTATATGGTTTCTTTCCAGTGTGATTGTTTTCTGTGTTTAGTAAAACACCAAGCTTGAATGAAAGCCTTCCCACAGTCCTTATATATGTAGAGTCTGTCTCCAAGACCAATTTTCCTGTAATTCTAAGACTTGAGGGCATAATGTAGGACTTTCCCCATCATTTACACATGTAAGTTATGTGTAATAAGGAGGAGTAACTGAATGGGTTCCCACAGTCCTAACAAATATAAAGGATTCCCCGAATTCATCTCAAAGATGGTAAAAGTGATTCGATCCTAAGGTTCTCTGCCCCAAATCCCTGGGACAGGCACATGCCCAGACCTGCACACACAGCATCATCTGAACATGAGACTGTGTGACTGAGCAGGTGAGGCTCTCAGAGCAGGAAGGACAAAATAGGAGAAACACATATCCTGGAGCGATAGCACAGCGGGTAGGGCGTTCGCCTTACAAGTGGCCAACATGGCCGACCGGAGTTCGATTTCTCTGGCCCTCTCGGAGAGCCCGGCAAGCTACCGAGAGTATTCAATATGCTAGACACAGTAACAACAAATTCTCCAATGGAGACGTTACTGGGCCCGGTCGAGCAAATCGACGATCAACGGGAGGGCCTTTACCTTTACCTTTACCTTTACATGTCCTGGGGTCTGAGACATTTGTAGCCATCAGAGTACATACATAAGCAGCACACCTGGATTCCCCTGATGCCTGTCAGAGGTGAATCTGGAGCACAGAGCCAAGAGGAAGCCTGAGGATATACACTGAAGCACAAAAATTAACATGAAAGAAAACAAAGCAGCAGGGTAGAGTAACAAAACAGTGGGTCTGGGACAGCATTAAGGGCTGGTAATAACGCCGTCCCTTATAGTTCCTCAAGAACTGGCAGATGGTTATCCTTTGTACAGAATCAGAAATAACCTGAGCATCACTGGGTATGGCCCCTCCCCTTAAACATCTTCCAAAAACAAACAAACAAATAAGTCTAATCAGCGTTGGACCCCTGGCACCCTATACAGTTGGTACCCCAGTCTTGAAAGGAATGATCCTTGAGCACCACTAATAACACAGCGGTAGGGCGTTTGCCTTGCACGCAGCCAACATGGCCGACTGGAGTTCGATTCCTCCACCCCTCTCGGAGAGCCCGGCAAGCTACCGAGAGTATCTTGCCCGCACGGCAGAGCCTGGCAAGCCACCCGTGATGTATTCGATATGCCAAACACAGTAACAACAAAATCTCCAATGGAGATGTTACTGGGCCCACTCGAGCAAATCAATGATCAACGGGAGGGCCTTTACTTTATTCAAATCAAAAAAAAAATAAAACAGCGGCCTCAAACAGAGCTGATTAATCAGGCCAGGAGCCGGATCCACAGGCTCCTTCCTAAAACAATCAGAGACGATCAGCCTGGGAAGTTTGTACTACATGTCACTGCACTGCGTTGTCTTCTCACTCTCCCACCTGAAGATGGTGTGGCAGAGGCCATCTCACCATCTCCTGCCTGTTTTTCCTGTGGACCAACAGGAGGCTCCATGCAAGTACCTGAGCCGTGGGCACCAGAGAGGAGCACAACCAGCCCCGGCCCCCACCTGACCAGAAGTCCCTGCATTGGAGCCAGAAAGGTAGTGACCAGCTGGATGTTTGGACACTGGTTCACAGAAACATCCACGGCGAGACACTGACAGATGTTCCTGTCTCTCGGGGAGAGAGAAATGGTTTGTGACCCAGCTGCTGTCAGGACAGGAGTGGTTGAGGCCTACAGGGGAGGAAACCCCAGTGCTGCCCAAGTCCGGTACTCTACCTAGGGAACCACACAGGAAGTTCCTAAAGGCCAGAGACTAACTCTGAGGCCAGGAACTCTCACGTAGCTGCAGCCCCTGCAGGCCCCCGTGACCACAGCGCCATTATTGGCTCTGCCGTGGGGCCAGTCACAGGGACTCAGGGTGGACAAAACTTCAGCTGTCCTCTTGCAGAGTGGATAGGACACGGGCCTGGGAGCTCTCTTTCAGGAACCAAGGTCACTTCTGGGCTCGAGTAGGCCCCAGGCAGTCCCAGCTCTGACCCTCTGGACCTGGACCCATCCTGGTCTTGATTTACTGTAATCCCCAATCAGCACATGAGCCTCATCCAGCACTTGCTCCTATTTTGCAAGAATCACTCTGAAAACCATGTAAAAAGTGTGTTGTATCACAAAACTATCCAAGTAACTAGGGTGTTTACTATGACCCATGATGTTATGTGTGTCTAACAACAGGAATTTCTAGAGTGAATCTACTTTGAAACTATGAATATTATATCTTGGGGCCTGGAGTGGTAATACAGTGGATAAGACATTCACTTTGCACTTGGCTGACCCAGGTTCAATATACTAGAATATATATGGGCCCCTGATCCTTGTAGGAAATGATCCCTGACATCAGAGGCAGGAATAAGCCACGGACAATGAATGGTGATTACCAAAAATACTGCAACTTCAAAAGGTAACTATAATGAAACAAGAGAACAACAACAAAAAATACCCAAGTGTCAATTCTGAGGCATACACACCAGGTCGCCAGATGTGAAGAATAGTGAGTTGGTAGGTCACATGGTAACACGTTCAGTGTTTTGTCTCTCCAAAGAAATACAGACACAGGGACCACAACAACTGATGGCCAATGGATAGTGCATAGTCAATCTTTAATTCAGAATCGAATAGCATACTTATAGAACATCTGAGGGGTTCTGAGGTACAGAACGTCACGTATTGTGATTCACCATTTACAGAGGTCAAGCGTTTCAACAGAGATAATTCTTTGCAGGGGAATTAACTCAAGGAGACGTTCTGCGGGAGACTTTGCTGAGAAATTCGCTCATGGGCTATATGCATCTGTGTTGCTTTTCTCCTTCCCTGCTCGTAAATACTAAACAATTAAGTTTACTTCGTATTAATATTTGAAATTATCAATACACACAGTAGAGAAACATCCCAAAACTTACTTCTCTGGGGTCCAGGAGCTAAGATTAAAAGCTGGCTGGGATCCAGCTTTCTGGAGTTAGCGACTACAGCAACTGAAGCCTGAGTAAAGTAATTATGATTGATGGCCAGCAGTATATATATTTAGAGTCAATTAACTCATAAATATTAAGAGCTTATCATGAATGGTTTTTCTGTTTTGAAGCAAAGAACATTGCTCTATAGTGATAGATTATAGATTATACAGGTTACAGCGGAAAGGGAAATGCAAATAAATGACTGCAGATACAAAGTCTAGAGT
Source organism: Sorex fumeus (assembly GCF_029834395.1). Lineage (NCBI taxonomy): Eukaryota > Metazoa > Chordata > Mammalia > Eulipotyphla > Soricidae > Sorex > Sorex fumeus. Next base: position 930,124 of record NW_026606097.1, on the reverse strand, counting down.
CACCAGAAGGTTTGACTTTATGATGTAAGGATAGATTAGGAGTGCTCATAAGAGCACTATAACCATCTTTGGGGGGAGCAAAAGTGGAAATTTACTGATCAGACCTAAAACACTTAGGATAAAGACAAACTCTAGAGTGAAACATTTGAAGTGGATTCTTAAGCCACTTTTTCTGTATTTTTCTATTCTGCAAAAATTCATGATTTCTCGTGAATACTCCTCCTCTCTCTCATTGCTCTAATAGCCTCTCTGTGTATATGTGTATGTGCATGCACATGTTTCAATTTTAGACCACAACTGGCAGTGCTCAGGGATTTGCAGCTCTGGGATCAGGGTTCAGTCCTAGTGGGGCTCAGGGACTATAAAATTACTAGACATAGAGAGACCTGGGTTGGCTGCTTCAAGGAAAGTACCCTACTTGCTGTACTATTGCTCTGGCCCTTTCTAAGTGAATTATTTCCACCACATCAAGAGTGACCCTGAACAAAGCTTCCCCAACAACACCCCTCCCCGCCCCGAAAATCAACTATTTCTCTTAAAAAAGGAAAACAAAACTTTACCCCCAGTACTCACAACAGCTGGGGGTCATCTGGTCAGGGAGAGATTACATGCGTGGGGTGCTTTGCAACTGGACCTTAGGATGGAGAAATTCTTTACCTAGAGAAAAATACAAAAGCTGGGACCAGAGACAGTAAGTGGGTACGAACTTGCCTTGCATGCAGCCAACCGAGATCAAGTCCCGGCATCCCTTATGGTCCCCAAGTACCACGAGCAGGAATTCCCGACTGCAGAGCCGAAAGTAAACCCTAACCACCATCAGATGTGGTACAAGAGCCAAACCAAAATGATAATAATGAAAAAGTTTCATTTGCAATCGCCACCCACCTGCAAGGACTGAGACACTGGGTGGCCCCACCGCATTAGGACAGTCAAACAAAGGACAGAGGACGACTGGGTCCCCTGCTGCAGTGGGGCGGGGGCCCCACCCTTCTAAGTGAACCTGAAGGTGCCACACTAAGGATGCCAGGGCCAAAGGCTCCGGACAGGGCCAAGCAAAGTCAGGTGCTGGAGGTTCGGGAGGGCTAAGCCCCGCCCTCTGCAAGTCCCGGAGCCCCAGACCCACCGGACTCTGACCCTTCCAGGAGCTGGAGGAGATCTTGGCCAAGGGAAATCCCAGGATCACTTGTTCACACCTGCGACCCCTGTGCCTGGCACAGCCCCCACTGCACCACCCAAAGCCTCTGGGTCCCCTGAAAGCTTTCGCCTTACCTCACCTCAGGAACCGCCTGGACATACTGAACAGTGGAAAGCAAGCGTAAAATCACCCCCCCAAGTTGGCGCAGCCCCACCACTCACAGTGCCAAGACGCAGGGTGATCACCTGAGGCCACTTGCGTTCTGCCACAAAATCGGCCTCACAGTTTCCCTGTCAGGCCAGGCACCAGTTCCTTCTCTACCCACGAGACCAATGGCGGCCAGAGCCAGGCAACCACAACAAGAACAGAAAGAATTTCTGAAGGGCCCGTCTATGACATCATTTCTGCTTCTGCCAGGAGCCTTAAAGGGCCATGGTCCAGATGCAGAGACCCTCTGTGCCCACCCAGGTGAATTCATGCTGCAAGGAGGACGGACTGGATAAAGGAGTGGAGAGGTAGCTGCTAAAGTGTTTGCTCACACAGTGGGGGCCTGAGGATAAGAGGAAGACCCCCGATCCTGCACTGGCCAGTATAACATTGAAACAATGATCTTACACACAGTCCATCAGGAAAAACACATGTGGGTTGATTCAAGGACAAACAGGCAGGTTGGTACAAGGCAACTGACATTGAGTTGCGTGAGGAAGTCATCAAGACGGGGTGAAAGCAGTGGAAATGGCAGCCTTCTATGATCCTCAGATTCCTCCATGGAGCACAAAAAATTCCCTAGAGGCCGAGCCAGGGGACTCAGGAGTTCCGGAGTACCAGCACCCCCTGCAGGCAGGTAGCAGTACTCCCCCTGGGAACTACAGCCTGGAATGAGGCTCTGACATGGGGAAAGACTGGGACTTAGGGTAGACAAACCTTCAGCCACTCTCTTGCAGGGTGGACAAGGGCATGCACCTGTACACTCTGTCCAGGGGAACAAGGTCACTCCTGGGTCCAGAAAAGCCTGAGGTAGAGCCGTGCTCTGTCCTGCTGGACCTGGGCCCGTCTGAGTCCTGATTTACTCTAATCCTGCATCAGTACATCTGCATGAGTCTCATCTTATACTCGCTCCTGTTGTGCAGGAATATATTTGAAAACGATGCAATCACCCAGGTTTATAGAAAATAAATCCAAATATCCAAGGCATTTATTTACTAAGGACCATATTATGTACTGTGCCTGTCATTTGGAACTTCTCAAGATTACTTATACTGTAAATATTCTATTTTGGGGGTGGAGTGGTCTTACTCTCAGCTGACCCAAGTACGATACTTGGCCACGCTGAGCCCTGACTGCAGTGATCCCTGAGCTGAGTCAGAAGTAAGGGCAGAACACTACATGGAGTGTCCAAAACTACAGCAACAACAGGACAACTATAAGAAAGCAAAACAAACAAACAAACAAAAATCATGTGCAAAGTAAAACTAGAGAGGAACATTTCAATAGTAAAAGAGTGGGTTCTTAAAACTCTGGTTTCTGGCATTTCCATAGTTTCACGGAAGGCTTATTATTCTCTTTTCTTGCAAGTACATGTTTTCCTGTGTGTGCAAGTGTGTATGTGTGTGTGTGTTTTTCTTTGAGCCATCACAAGCATTGCTCAGGGGGTATTCCTAACTCTGCACTCAGGGTTTCAAACCTGGAAGCTTTGGGGATCACTAGGATGCAGGGGACTGAACCCAAATTTATTGTGTGCAAGGCAAGTATTTGCTGTACTTTCGCTCTGCCCCTTCCTACATAAATTTCTTCCAAAAGTACCAGGAGTCCTGAACAAAGTTCCCTCCCACACACACAAATAAACAAGTATCTTCCTTCAAAAAAAGGGAAAAATTTAAAAAACGACAACAAAAATCTTTACCCTCAGAATTTATCCCAATAGCCACAGGTCACCCGCTCAGGAAGAGATGAAGAGTGGAGGGTGCTTTGCAACTTAACATGAGATGAAACTTGTGATCTGAAAAAAAAACACAAATAGTGTTGTTGGACATACAATGAAGTCTGTAGGGCACTTGCCTTGACCCGGTAAATTCTCCCCGTACCTATGTCCTGCAGCAACACCAGCAGGAATCATACCTAAGCCCAGAGCCAGAGGTAGCCCTGAACATCTCTGAGGATGCCCCCTCTCCCCAACGCCCCCTAAAACAACCCCCAAACCAAAAACAGCCCCAAGAGAATATGTTCATTGGCAAACCCAGCCACCTGCAGGTCCACTGCCCCCGAATGTCACGAACCAACACAGCGGCAATGAAAATGATGTACAGCAAGGGGACCCTTATCATGGGGGGGGTGAGGGGGACTGCGGCTCTGCCCTTCAAATCTGGAGGTTCTACAGCTACGAGATTAGGGCCAAAGGCTACAATATGTGACTACCGGGAGGGTTGGGACAGCCAAGACCCCCGCCCTGTGCAGGTCCAGCACCCCCGTGCTAAGCCCCTCCCCCACCCGCCGCTGCCCCATCATGGAGATAGAGGCCATCAAGGCCTCAGTGGCCCCCATGGACCACGCCCACACACCCGCAACACTGCGCCCCAGTACAGCCCCCACCTTGCCCCCCAAAGCTCCCCGTCCCCCTAAAGCCTCCGCCATGCCTCAGGAACACCTGGATGTTGGGGAACAAGTGAGAAACCAGCGTAAAAGCGTCCCCCACGCTAACGCGTTGCTCACAGTGCAGAGACGGAGAGTCGCCCCTCTCCTGCCCCAAAATCCGCCTTCAAGAACCGCTTCCAGGTAGTTCCATGCCATCCTTCACCCAGGTAACAATGTTGGGACTGACTGAACCATCTCTGTCAGCAAGAACACAGGTACCAGGAAGGCCCTGTCTGTGACGTCACTTCCGTTTCCACCAGCAGCCTTAAAGGGCCAGGCTACAAGTGCGGAGAGATCCTTTCGGGACACCCAGGGGATCCTGTGCGGCCTATGAAGATTCGAATCCCAGCATCCCATATGGTCCCACAAGCACCGCTAGGAATAATTCCTCAGTGCATAGCCAGAAGTACCCTGTGTGTATCGCCAGATGTAACCCAAAAGGCCAAAAAATGAATAAAATAAAATTTGAGATAACAAATTTGCAATATTAATATCAATAGGTGGAGAAAACAAATTCATGTGAACATTGTTATATCTGGTTTTAGGGTTGGTAAGACTGTCTCTTTAATTTTTAAAAGATTTTTTTGGTTCAAGAGGTTTTTCCTTTTATATTTGGTACTTATTTAGTCACTTTCCTCCTGTCTTCCATAACCAAGACTGTTATTTACAAGTTAACACACTGTGAAGTTTAAATGCCGGGACACTGGCATAACTATAGCCCTGGTGATAATCACGGAGTACCTTTCCCTTACAGGATGATGTCATGGGAAGTGTTTCATGCTGGATTCTTAGCTTCTGGGCTGCACTTTTGTAGCCCCCTCCTAACCTTCCTGGTCTAAATAAAACTCGTCTTCTCTAGGGGGATTGTTCTAAACTTGGGGACAGTTCTTCGGGGTCAACTCATCCCATGTGCATTTTACAAAGACTACAAAGGCTAGAGAGGCACACAAAGGCCTTCCTACATTTACAAACATGAGTTTTCCCTCCAGTTTGTATTTTCCTATGGATTGTAAGAAGAGTTGACGGTTGAGTGAAGGCCTTTGCACATTCCTGATATATGTAAGACTTCTCTCCACATGGGAGTCTCCCGATGGACGGTTCCACAATGAAATAGACCACATCATATTCAATCGGCGGTTTTGCCTAACCGATGTTGCTGTTGTCCCAAAATTCCAAACGGGATCAGACCACCGTCTTCTTCGTGCAAAATTCTACCTCACAGAACGAGGAGAAAAGAATGCAAGGTTTAAGAAGAAGACTCCCAGAACAACCACCAACTGGGAACTCTTTGGCTCTGTTGCAGCAACATGGGAAGATGCCGTCATTGACAACATTGATGAGGAATACGATCGAATGATTCAGCACCTCCATGATTGTGCAAGGAATGCCAAGAGAGATATAACCACAAAAAACCGTCTTTCTTCGAACACTCTTGAACTTATTCGCCAACGTGGCGTGGCACGTGCCTCAGGCAACCACAAGCAAACGTCCGAACTGGCAAAACAGTGCAGAAAAGCCATCAAGGATGACCTCAAAAACAGGAGAGCAGCAGTACTGGTAGATGCAGCAGAAGCTGGGAAAAACATTCGTAATGCCCGCCTGTCCTTCACCAACTACAAAACCAAGATGACTGCCCTCCGACATCATGATGGATCTATCACATCTTCCAGAAGGACAATGGAGAAGATTATTCATGAATTCTACTCAGATCTCTTTAATAGCCACATCCACTTGCCCACATACCACATACCACATGATGGATATGTCGTTCCCAATGTTCTCCCTTCCGAAATCCAACATGCCATCTCGTCGGTAAAGAAACAAAAAGCACCTGGCCCAGACAAGATCAGACCTGAACAACTGAAGAACTTACCATCAGTACTCATCAATACATTAGCTCGACTCTTCACACACTACCTGTCTGAATGCAAGGTTCCATCCCAATGGAAAACCAGCAAGACTGTACTACTATACAAGAAAGGAGACATCCACGACATTGGCAACTATCGCCCAATCTGCCTATTGTCTGTCATCTACAAACTATTCACTCGAGTCATCCTGAATAGGATTAGCAGAACACTAGATGAAGGACAACCATGTGAACAAGCTGGATTCCTAAAAGGATTCAGTACCATCGACCATATCCACACAATAACCAAGCTCATTGAGGTATCTCGGGAGTTCAAGATGCCGCTCTGTCTAACGTTCATTGATTTAAAGAAGGCCTTTGATTCTGTTGAGACGGAAGCGGTCATGGAAGCCCTAGCCAATCAGGGCGTACAAACTCAATACATCAGGATCCTTCGTGAGCTCTATTGCGGATTCACTACCAAGATCTCACCATTCTACAAAGAAGTAATCATCCATATCAAGAGAGGGGTACGGCAGGGTGATACCATTTCACCAAAACTCTTCAGTGCCACCCTCGAGAACATCATGCGACGACTAGAATGGGAAAACATGGGAGTGAAGATAGATGGTCGGCAACTACACCACCTCCGCTTTGCTGATGACATCGTTCTAATAACACCAAACATCAGCCAAGCGGCACAAATGCTTGCGGACTTTGACCGTGAGTGTGGAAAGGTTGGACTACAGCTGAATCTTACGAAGACAATGTTTATGAGAAACAGCCTTGTTCCTGACGCTCCATTCGCTCTCAACGGAACCACCATCTCCGAATGCAACAGTTATATATACTTAGGTCGAGAAATCAACATGATGAATGACCTGGCACCTGAGTTACGCAGGAGGAAGAGAGCGGCTTGGAATGCCTTCAAGAGCATTGAAGAAATAACTAAAAGGACAAAGAACCTCCAACTACGAGCACATCTCTTTGATTCCACTATTCTTCCTGCATTAACATATGCCTCAGAGACCTGGACCCTACGAAAACAGGATGAGAACACTATTCGGGTCTCTCAAAGAGGAATCGAAAGAACTATGCTTGGAATATCACGATTCACTCAAATGAGAGATAGAATCCGGAGTTCTGATCTTCGTCAACGCTCAAGAATCAGAGACGCTGTCTCATTTGCCAAGACATCAAAAATCAGATGGGCTGGACATGTAATGAGGTTTACAGACAACCGCTGGACTAGAGCCATTACTGATTGGATTCCACGAGACATCAAAAGATCACGTGGACGCCCACCTATAAGATGGTCAGACTTCTTCGTCAAGACCCTAAATGATCGGTTTGAGGCTCTACATGTTCCTAAAACGAACAGATACCATTGGGCTACGCTAGCACGCAACCGGGATGAATGGAGACGTTACTGGCACCCGCTCGAATAAATCGATGAATAACGGGGATTAAGTGATTAAGTGATTCTCTCCACTATGAATTTTCCTATGCATACTAAGGCTTGAATGTAGAGCAAAGGCCTTTTTTAACATGTATGGAGTTCCTCTCTGGTATGAAATTTTCTGTTTAGTAAAATATCAATTTTGAATGAAGGCCTTCCCACAGTCCTTCCATATGTAAGCTCTCTACCATATGAATTTTCTGTGATCACTAAGGCTAGAGGAAATAATATAGGCCTTCCTGCTTGCCTTACATACATAATGTTTCTTTCCAGTATGAATGTTCTTATATGTAATAATGAGTGAGAGGTAAGTGAATGCCTTCCAAATATATATATATATATAGACTATATATATATAGACTCACACTATATATATATATATATGGATTCTTTTAGTGTGCATTTGCCTGTGCTTAGTAAGTTCTGAGTACAAAGTAAAGGTCTTCCCACAGTCCTTACATGAGTAACGTTTCTCTACTGCATGAATTTTCTATGCACAGAAACCCCTGAGAAGGAAATAAAGGTCTTCAAAATTCCTTATCCTTACATAAATAAGGTCTCTCTAAATGAATTTTCCTATGCATACTAAGTCTTGAGGTCTTCCCATATTCCTTGGATGAATAGCGTTTCTCTCCTGTATGAATTCTCCTATGTATAATCAGGTATGAGGATAGATCTAAGCATTCCCACATTTTTTACATGTTTACAATTTCTCTCCTGTGTGGATATTCAGGTGATGGCACTTGTGTGGTGGCTGACTCAAATTGTGTCCGTGCTGCTAACAGCCCTGGGATTTTTCCCATCTGAAGAATTCCTGCCTGTCTCAGAATCCCCACAGTGATGCAGGCACTACTGCTCACTCGAGACTGTCACGGTGCACAAGATCAGAGACATTCCGCTGAGGCTGGTTGCTTCCCTAGAGAACAGCAGAGGAGGTTTACAATTATTTCTTGATTTCTTGAGGGTCTCCATGTCAAAAAAAAGTCAAACCCTGCAGGTTTGAGGTCTAACATTTCCACCATGGAAATACAATTATTGACACATATATGGCTTTTCCTGGAATGACCAAATAGTTTTGCACGATGTTCATGAAAAATTGACAGAAGTGTTGTTATTACATGTGTCCATTTTTTCTCAACTCAACGAAGAACACATTAAGTGGAAATTATTTCTATACAGAAAAAGGAAGCACCAGTTTCAAGCAAAAAAATACACCCAAGTCTGGGTTCGGTTGTAGCTCAGTACAGAGCTCGGGATGCATGTACGAAGGCAAGGCCGAGTCCCCACAAAGCTGAGAATGCAGGGGCCATTGAAATCATCTAACCTAATTGAATCAATGTCAGGATCAATGAGGATTTTGGGTTTTTTATGTTTATAAGTTGGGACAGTGTCACACGAAACAATGCTTTGCAACTGGAACTTAGGAAGCAGAAATTCTTGACCTAGAAAATAAGACATAAAAGTTGGGACGAGAGACAGTAAAGTGGGTAAAGGAATTTGCCTTGCACGTTGCCAACCCAGATCAATCCCTGGCATCCCATATGATCCCCGAGTACCATCAACAGGAATTCCCAACGGCAGAGCCAAAAGTAAACCCTGAGCATCTCCAGATATGGTACACAAGCCAAACCAAAAAATAATGAAGGGGCTGGAGGAAAAGCAGAGCCGGCACAGCATTTACCTTGCATGTAGCCGACCCAGATTTAATTCCCAGCATCCCACCTGGTCCCCTGAGTATCGCCATGAGTAATTCTTGAGTGCAGACCCAGGAGTAACCCCTGTGCATCGCCGGGTGTGACCCAAAAATAAATAAATAAATAAATATGTGAAAAGAAAACAAAGAAAAAAGAAAAGAAAAAAATTTCACTTGCAAACGTCACCCACCCACAGGGAATGAGCCACTGGGTCGCCTTTTCCCATCACAACAGCCAATCAAAGCACAGAGGTGAATTGGGTTTTCTGCTGCAAGGGGGCTGGGGCCCTGCCCTTTGAAGTGAATCTGAAGATTCTACACTAGTGATGCCAGGGTCAAAGGCTCTGGAAACAGCCAAGCTAAGACCAGTGCTGGCAGGTTTGAGAGGGCTAAGCCCCACCCTGTGCAGGTCCCTCAGTCCAGGACCCACCCCCCTCTGAGCCTTCCCGGAGCTGGAGGCGATCCTGGCTAAGGGGACCTTCCCACAATCACTTGCTCACACGTGCGAACCCTGCACCCTGGCACAGGCCCCACTCCCCAGCCTAAAGCCTCTGGGTCCCCCTAAAGCCTTTGCCATACCTCAGGAACCTCCTGGATATCAGGAATGAGTGAAAAACAAAGGTGAAAGCACCCCCAAGCTGGACCAGCTCTGCCACTCACAGTGCAGGCGACTGGGAGGCCGCTAGTATCCTGCCACAAAATCAGCCTCCACAGTCCCCCTGTATAAAGAGCCGCCAATTCCTCCTCTACCCACGAGACCTGTGGCAGCCTGAGCCAGGCAACCATGACTAGAATAGAAAGGATGCTGAAAGACCAGTTCTGTGACATCACTTCCGCACCCACCAGGATCCTTAAAGAGCCATGGTCCAGATGCAGAGAGACGCTCTGTCCCCATCTAGGTAAATTGGTGCTTTAAGGGGGCTGGACTGGATAAAGTAGTGGAGAGGCAGCTGCTGGAGTGGTGGGTCACACAGTGGGGGGCTGAGGTAAGGACAAGAGCCCTGATCCTGCACTGGTCAGTGAACCACTGAAATAATGCTCTCACAAACAGTCCATCAGGAAAAAAATAAAACATGTGGGTTGATTCAAGGTCAAACAGGCAGGTTGGTACAAGGCACCTGACACTGAGTTTCATGAGGAAGTAATCAAGATGGGGTGAAAGCAGTGACTCTGAAGCCAGCCCTGGAGATGCAGAGAGGAACTGGCTTAGTAGCAGCTCAGAGAGCTAGACAGACACTGGAAAGGGGAAAAGCCTGGTAATACAATAAGAAAGCACTCTCCAGCCAACATGCTACCTCTTGAAAATGCCTGACTAGTAGACTCTTGCATACAAGAAAAACCACAGGAGGTAGTTTCAGAAACACACTTTCAAATCCAGAGTATGGACAAGAGGGATATTACAGTGGGGTGGACGCTTGCCTTGTATGTGGTCAATCTGGGTTCAATCCTCATAATTCCAAATGGTGCTCTGAGCACCATCAAAGTGAAAATCAAGGAGTAAGCTCTACACACTGCCAGGTGTGTACCACCAACAAACATTATTTATATATATAGCGATAGCACAGTGTGTAGGGCTTTTGCCTTGCAAGCGGCCAACATAGTGTACCCGAGTTCGATTCCTCCGCACCTCTCGGAGAGCTAGGCAAGCTACCGAGAGTATCTCGCCTGCACAGCAAAGCCTGGCACGCTACCCGTGGCGTATTCAATATGCCAAACACAGTAACAAAAAGTCTCAAAATGGAGACGTTACTGGGCCTGCTCGAGCAAAATAGATGAACAACGGGAGGAAAGATTTTTTGACATATATAATATATGGAGTATTTGTACTATACATAATGTATATCATATAAATTACATCACGGATCACGGTCCTCCCGTTGTTCATCGATTTGCTTGAGCAGGCCCAATAATGTCTCTATCATGAGACTTGTTGTTACTGTGTTAATCATATCAAATACATCACGGGTAGCTTGCAGGGCTCTGCCATGAGGGCAAGATACTCTTGGTAGCTTGCCAGCTCTCCGAGAGGGGCTGAGGAATTGAACTTGGGCCGGCCATGTTGGCTGCGTGCCAGGCAAATGCCCTACCCGCTGTGCTATTGCTCCAGCCCATAAATTACATATATATCAAATTTACATCAATGTACATATGTGTACACATAAAAACTTAGAGTATATTCCGACCCTAAGAATGGAGGATAATAGGCAGCAAACAATTCTGGTCACTTTGGAGTCTTTTATAACCTTTAAACAGATCTGAATCCTTTTTATCATTGGGGTGACTACGAGATTGATGGAACTTTGCTAATTCCAAATAGAATTCTTATTTTATTTCTCTGATAATATTGAACTGACGGGTGGGATCCAGGAACTTGACCAACCTTGTGAGTAATCACAGGAAAATGGAAGGGCCCGCTGGGATGTGGGGTGCCTGGGGAGTGTTGGGATGTGGGGAACTGACCCATATCCACAACATTTGTCAGACATTTGAATCAAGGAGCCCCTTCCATCCTTTCAAACATCTTTCTACGCACAGTAAAGTTCATTTAAACTGTTTCGAGTAGGGGCCAAAGAGACAGGACAGCAGGGAGGACATTTCTCTTGCATTACCTTTTTTTTTTTTTGAATGGGAAAATACTTTATTTTCACAACCAAAGCAGAAAAGATGCCTTATGAGTAAAAGACAGGAAAGTTATTCCATATTTTACAACATGAAAACTTTTTTATAATTATAAATAATATAGGGCTGGAGCAATAGCACAGTGGGTAAGACATTTAGCTTGCACACAGCCAACATGGCGGACCCGAGTTCGATTCCTCTGCCTCTGTCAGAGAGCCTGGCAAGCTACCGAGAGTATCTCGCCCGCATGGCAGAGCCTGGCAAGCTACCTGTGACGTACTTGATATGCCAAACACAGTAACAAGTCTCATGAAGGAGACGTTACTGGGCTCACTCGAGCAAATCAATGAACAACGGGAGGACCGTGACCGTGATAAATAATATAGTCTCTGGGTCTTGGCCGTTGATGGGATTACACGGCACCAGGGGGCCAGTTGGTGGGTCTGACACTTGCCTACTGGAATTTGGAGGATCTGGGTGGAGGATGCTCAGCACCGATCGTGAGCAGTCTTGGAGATCTCAGTCCCGGGACCCGCATGCCTTAATAAAACCCAATCAAAGGACAGACAACAACGGGGGGTGGGGGGTGGGGGGTTGGGCCCTGCCGTTTGAAGTGAATCTGAAGTTTCTATACGAGTGAGTGATGCCAGGGCCAAAGTGAATCTGAAGTTTCTACACGAATGAGTGATGCCAGGGCCAAATGCTCTGGAACGGGCCAGAGCAAATTCCCATGCTGGGAGGGTCGGGACAACCAAGCCCTGCCCTCTGCATGTCCCGCAGACCCTGAGCTCAACCCCTGCGCTCAGCCCCACACCCACCTCCTGCTGACCATTCATGCAGCTGGAGGTGATGGTGGCCAAAGGGGACCCCATGATCACCCCCACACACCACAACCCCTGCACCCCCTAAAGCCTCTGGGTTCCCCTAAAGCATCCCTCATGCCTCAGGAAATGGCTGATATCAGAAATGAGAGAAAAACAAGAACAAAAGGGCCCCCCAAACTGGAGGGGCCCTGGTGCTTCCAGGGGGGAGAACAGGAAGCACTGCGCGCTCATGAACCGCCACTCGCTTCCTGACAAAAAAATAGGTCTTCACAATTCCCCTTACATGAAGGGCCGCCATTTCCTCCTCTACCACTAGACCAATGGCGGCCTGATCAGGCAACCACAATGGGAAGAGAAAAAAAATATCCGAAGGTCCCTGGCCTGGGACGCCACTTCCACTGCTGCGGGAACCTGAGCCTTAAAGGGCCCTTGTCCAGATGCAGAGGCCTTTTTTGCCCACCTAGGTGAATCTGTGCTTCAAAGGGGATGGACTGGATAAAGGTGTAGAGAGGTGGCTGTGGAGAGTGGTGGGTCACACAGTGGGGGGTTGAGGATAAGAACCCCTGATCCTGTACTGGTCAGTCAAACAATGACCCAATGGTCTCACACACAGTCCAACAGGAAAAACGCAGCTAGGGTGATTCATGGTAAAACAGGAAGGTTGGTACAATTCACTGAGTGCTGAGTTTCGTTGGGAAGTAATCAAGATGGGTTGAAAGCAGTGACTGCAACCCAGCCCTGGAGATGCAGGGAGGGACTGCCCTAGCAGCAGCCCAGAGAGCTGGACAGACACTGGAAGAGAGAGGCTGGTAAGAATATCAGAGAGCACTGTATGATCAACGCACTACCCCTTGAAAACCCCGAACCAGGGCACTCTTACCTACAAGGAAAGAATCAGAAGCACAATTTTAAATCCAGACCATGGGGCAAGAGATTAGTACAGTGGCTTCGGCGCTTGCCTTGCATGCGGTCAATTTGGGTTCAACCCTCAGAATTCCAAATGGTCCCCTGAGCACCATCGAAGTGCAAAGCCAGGAGTAGGTCCTGAGCACTGCCAGGCTGCACCAAAATCATATATTCCGACCCTAAAAATGGAGGATAATAGGCAGCAAGCCATTTTGTTTACCTTGGAGCCGTTTTTGTCCTTTAAACAGATCTGAATCCTTTTTATCATTCTGGTGACTACTACTTTGAGCGGACTTTGCTAATTCTAAATAAAACACTTAATTTTTTATGTGATATTATTGAACTTGTGGGGGGAATCCAGGAACATGACCAACCTTGTAAGTAATCATAGGTAAATGGAACAGCCTTCTGGGATGTGGGGAGCTGACCCATATGCCCGGCATTTGTCAGACATTTGACTCAAGGGGCCCATTCCATCCTTTCCTGTCTTTCTAAACACAGAAATGTTCATTTAAACTGGTTCAAATAGGGGCCCAAAAGTAGGTACAACAGACAGGACATTTACCTTGCACCAGGTTTAACAGGGTTCCTGGAGTACCACCAGGAGTAATCTCTGAGTATTTCAGGATATGATCCAAAAAGATGGGGAAAACAAAGTTTAAAATTTAAAAACAAACTGTCTTCACGGCACTCCATTTAAGAACCTTGCCAGGGCCATTTAACTAAGATGACACTTTCTGAAACATTTATCCTTTGTACTTACATAACGCTAAGCAGTACCTGAACACATGGGAGGCAGAGATGGCATGGGGGAAGGAGCTGGTGACACACATCCCACCGGGACTCCAACCACGGTAACCCATAATGATCCTGAGTCCCCCAGGTATGGATCACTCAGCTGAGAGTGAGGTCTAGGACTCAGCTGGGTGTGGCTCCAAAGAATATGAATCAGGAGGCCCTGAAGAACGAAGGTGTGGCTGTTTCTCTTCCATCATCCCCCAAACCAAGGGTCTCAAAACCAAGTCACAGGGGCTGGAGCGATAGTCCAGGGGGAGGACTTTTTCCTTGCATGGGGCCAGCCCAGTTTCAATCCTTCCCATCCCATATGGTCCACAGGCACTGCCAGGAGCAATTACTGATTGTTGAGGCAGGAGTAACACCTGAGCATCACTAGGTGTGAATCAAAAAGCAAAAAAAAAAGTCTAGACAGAGTCACAACAAATAATAAGAAGGGGTGAGCCTTGACAGCCCTGTGCGAAGGAAATTTTTTTTGCCTTTTAATTCACATTCCTCCTGGCTTTCATCAGAAAATCCAAAAAGTACATGTTAACATCCACATCAAGTTTAAATTGTGGAACCCTGGCACAGACTTTCCCTTATAGACTGACATCACAAAAACTTTGTTACACACTAAGGGATAATTTCCTTCCTGGCTGCATTTATGTAGCACAGCATCCCATGGTACAAAGAAAACAGACTTTACCAAAGGGGCCTGTTTTGACATTAAAATAACATTAAAAATTTTTATTATGGCATTGTGTAGTTGCTACCCCTAACTCTGTGGGATGGGAAATAAAGCCTGTGGGACATGGGTGAAGAAAGGGATAAAGAGCAGTGGGAGACTGGTATAGTGCACAGAAGAATGGAATAAAGAACAACTGATCACTGTGAGTCCACAAAGTAAAATGCGGGTCCCTTCCCAACAGAGACAGAGAGACAGGGAGACAGAAAACCACACCCTGATGGTGAAAATGGCCCCCCGTTTAATGCAGAACAGCTACCATACTTATAGAACGTCTGAGGAGGCATGAGCTAAGGGCATAGGAGTGACTGTTCATTTACGCAGATAAACATTTGGCAGAAGAAATTCTCAGGGAGAGATTCACTCAAAGAGACACTCTGTCTCCCAGGACATCTACATTGCTTTTATCTTTTCACCTAGTTGTATAAGTTATCAATACTTGCAGTCGTTTGGATAAACACAGTAAGAGACAAAGATCCCAACACTTAGTTCTCTTGGCTTTGAGAGCAAATAAGGATTTTAACACTTAATTCTCTGGGCTCTGAGAGCAAGCACGGCTTTTACTGTAAATCCTAGACTAAGTCCTCAGGCCAGTTCAGCTTGTCCTTCCCCATGGGGCTCCTGTCTCTAACGTTGTAACAGTTTGCATCAAGACAATGCATATCTGCTTTCTAGAATGTTCCATTTTGGAACCCGGGTAGTTTTGCCACTTGCCCCGAGTCCATCCAAGTCCCACAGCAGAACCTCACTTTTGGGGTGTTGAAACTACAGTAACTGAAGCATGAGTCAAGTAATGATGACCAAGCAATTATGCCCAGGAGTAAATAACTTCAGAGTCAATCAACTCCCAAATATTAGGAGCATAGAATTGATGGTCTTTCTGTGTTTAACCAAACACATTGTTGCATAGTAAAGACATAAAAAATCTAAAGGAGAAATAGAAAAGCAGGTACAAATACACAGCAGTTCAACTACAAAGCAGTACAGATACGAACTTGAGAATTACCAGAAAGTTATGGCTTATAAGTAATCAAGACTGACTTGGGGAACTGAGACAATGAGAGGAAAATACAAAGAAAAGGTTAAAGATAAACTTTAACTAAATTAGGGATGTTAGCAAGGACATGATTCTCTTCTCTGGGAGGAGCAAAAGGGGCAATTCACAGATGAAGCCTAAAACATTGTTAAGTTAATATCCAGCAGATCACCAAGAGCCTGGCCTGTTTCCTTCTTCGATCCTCTGTCACCCTTCACTGGCCAGGGTGGCGAGACTAATCATGGCCACCAAATGCACGCAGCACATACCCAGACATTATTTGAACACAACTCTCAGCACTCAGTGTAACAGCCGCGTTTTGCCCTGATCAGGGAGAGATGAAGAGTCGGGGTGCAATTTTCAACTTGATTTTAGGGTACAGAAATTCTATATGCTAGAAAAAACAACAAAGTGGAGTTAGAGATGGTAAGTTGGGAGGGGCGCTTCCCTCGCAGACACAGATTGATACTCAGCATCTCACGTGACGGCTAAAGATTAAAAAAAAATAATTGCAGAGTGCTGCTTCTGAAATAAACCCCGAGCTTCCATAGATGTGCCCCCCAAAACCAAAAATACCCCTAAAGTAAATTTTCATTTGCAAACCTCAACCACCCCTATATCCACACACACAGGATGGCTCTGGACATCCAGGCCACTAATGAATAGTGACCCAGGGCTACAGTGTCATTTGCCATTGGGGAGCTACCGTCCCTCCACCCCGACCCCTCAAAAATAAACAGGCCTTTTATAGTTTTGGAGGCACCACTGGCGATATGGACGAGAAACTTCTGACTTTGCGCTGAGGAACCCGATTTGGTCCAACTTGGAGATAGAATTTGGGTGGGCCAGATGCAAAGCAAATGCCCTAACCGCTGTGCTATCTCTCAAGTCCTCTAAGTGAATCTGCAGCTTCTACAGCAGGGAGGTCCGGGCCAAAGCGTCCAGGCCAGGGCCCGGTGCAGTCCCGTGCTGGGAGGGTCAGGAAGGCCCAGCCCCCATGCTCTGCAGACCCCGCGCTCAGCCCCACTCCCACCCGCCACTGCCCCATGGCGGAGCTGCAGGGGAACCCCAGAACCACGCACTCACACCAGCGACCCCGGCGCCCCTGCACAGCCCCCACTGCACTCACCAAAGCTCTGCCTCCCCCACCAAACCCCGCCACGCGCAGGAACCACCTACATATCGGGAAACGGTTGAAAAAGGAGCCTGAGAGCGGCCTCCAAGCTGACCTGACCCCACCTCTCATAGTGCGCTGGACACCGGGATGCAGCTAGTGCCCTGCCACAAACCTGGCCTTCACAGACCCCTTCCATGCGGGACAGCAACCTCACCCCTCACCTAAACGCTAACACCAAAATGCCCTGCTGTGATGTCACTTCCGCTTCTGCAAGCTGTCTTAAAGGGCCAGACACCAGCAGCACAGAAAGCAACTAGGAAAATGCAGGTAAATGTGTAAGGCTTGTTGGCTGGAGCAGTAGCACAGTGGATAGGGCATTTGCCTTGCACGCAGCTGACCCAGGTTCAATCATCTGCATTCTATCTGGTCCCCCAAGCAGGACCAGGAGTGCAGAAGAGCAGGAGAAATCCGTGAGCACCGCTGGGTATGACCCCCCCCAAAAAAATGAAAAGTGTACTGCAAGTGGAATGGGCTCACATTAAGGAGTGGAGAAGTGGTAGCAAGAGTGTTCAGTCACAAACTGGGCATCTGGAGAAAGAAGTTCCCCGATCCTGTATTGCATAGTGACTCTGAAACCAGCCCTGGAGTTGCAGAGAGGAACTTATCTAGTAACAACCCAGACTGCCGGAGAGACACTAGAACAGGAGGAAAGGCTTCTACCCCTTAACAACATGAGAGCAATGGACTCATGTCTACAAGAAAAACCCCAGGAGGCAGTTTCAGATACAATATTTCAGACCAACAGTGGTCTGAGGGGTAGTATAGTGGTTTGGGCACTTGACTTGAATTCGGTCCACCTGACATCAGTCCCTGACATGCCCAATAGTGCCCTGGAACCACCAGGAGAAATCCGTAAGAACTTTTAGATTTCCCCCAAAGCGAAAATAGATAATTAAGTACATAAAACACAGCATACAGAACAACCCCCAGCATGGAGGCATACATGGGGCTAACAGGCAACAAACCACACTGGTCCCTTTGTAGACTGGCTTCGCCTTTTGAACAGATCTACATGCTGTTTACCATTTTGGTATATAATAGATTCTTAGGATTTTACTGCTTCCAAAGTGTAAGTCAAAAAACATTTACCCTCAATGTTTGTGTAAAGGTAAAGGTAAAGTAAAGGTCCTCCCGTTGATCGTCGATTTGCTCGAGCGGGCCCAGTAATGTCTCCATTGGAGACTTTGTTGTTACTGTGTCTGGCATGAGCACAGATATGCTACAGCGAGTGAAGTGCTTCCTTGCATGTGGCTGACCTGGACACAAATTATGGACAGCACAGGGGGATGTGACTCCCAGAACATAACACAGAAGAGCCTGAAGGATGGAGGTTTGGCTGTCTATTCAGTGTCAAAAGGGTTCACCACAGCATCATAGTTGATGAACCCCGCAAACCAGAGCCTCTGAGCCAAGCCAGAGTCACAGCGATGTCAGCAGGTAGATAGGGATAGGCCCTTTGCAATGGAAGAAGAATTCTATGAATGACCCAACTTGTGGATACAGAAAATGGCCTGATAAGACCATCCGCAGACCCTCAGGATATAGGCCTCCCCTTGAAATTCCTCTTTCTGGACCTCCCTGGTAACCTCCTTAGCAACGAACTTTTACCTGGAAAGAGGCTTCATGTGGGGACAGGCTGGAGAAACCCTATAAAGGCCACCTGGAACAAAGGAAGGGTGCACATATGCTGCCTGAGCCCATGTGCTGCTTGTGCCCACGTGGCCGAGCACATGTGGTGCCCGAGCACATGTGTCGCCCGCATCCCCCCTCTTGAGATGTGTACTTTCATGCTTTCGTGTCTAACTTTCCTGTCTCACTCTCTCTCCCTCCCTCCATACCTAAAAATCCTCCAAATAAAATCTATTTGTTTCACTGCTTGTCTACTCCTGAAATTTCTTTCTGCGAGGCGAGACAAGAACCCAGTAGCCCTGGGTCCCGAGTGGCAGAGGCGGGTGGGGAGAAAGTGACTGTCTTTCTCCTCCCCGCTTCACATATGTCACCCGTGGTGCCCACCAACATCAACAGCAAAGAATAAAACCAAGGTAAGTCTTGACAGCACCCATCAAAATGCAATTTTTGTACCTATTTACGTCTTATTTTTCCACGGGATGTCAAAAGACCGCGTGGCCGCCCACCTACCAGATGGTCAGATTTCTTCGTCAAGATCATGAACGATCGGTTTGAGGCTCTTCATGTTCCCAGAGCGAACAGATGCCATTGGGCTACACTAGCACGCGACAGGGACAAATGGAGACGTTACTGGTGCCCGCTCAAGCAAATCGACGACTAACGGGGAGTTAAGTGATTAAGTGATTTACGTCTTATTTAATTCCTTCCACCCTGGTTTATTACTAAGAATCATTATTTACCAGTTAACATTCTCGGAAGTCCACATACCAGGACGTTATCATAACCATGGTCCAGGTGATAATGAGCAAGTACCTTTCACTTATGTTACTAGTAACACAGGAAGCTGTCACACGTACCAGGATTATTTCCTTCCTTACTGTACTTTTGTATCAATACTCCACCCACTTGTTTTAACTAAAATTGTTTTACCCAAGGTTCCTGTTCTGACCCCAGTCACTGTTATTATGGAACTGATTGATCCAGCATAACTTATATTTACTAATGAAAGAATCCTTGCTAGGGCATCAAATTTTTGTGTGCTTCAGCTAACTTGCAACATTGTTTTCTGTAAAACTGCTTGGCTACTCTCGTGACAGGTTTCAGGTGTATTTACTGTTCCTGAAATGTATTGTCTCAGTAAAGCACCCTGCAGACTGGAGTAAAGGACAACTCAGGATGCGGGTGGTTGGGGGAAATTGCCCATTCCTGGAATGTATTGTCTCACTAAAGACTTAATGATTCCGGCTATAACCTCGCTTGTGCCACTGACAATCGATGTATGTAACTGCTGACTTTTGAATCTATGATCTTTGGAATGTGCAGGTTTTGTTGTAACGGTTGATGAAAGCCTATATAACACCCCCTTTGAAGAAGCTCAGGGCTCTAAGCCACTGCCCACTTTAGGGTATGCTGCGGAGCCCCAGCATGCTGGTCTAAATAAACCCCGTTTTTACTCCTGCAGGAATTGTGTCTATCTGGTCTCTCCGCGCCTCCCAGGGCTAGGGAACTCCCGATCCCAACACTAAAGCTTGAGGGAACATGATGGCCTTCCTCTATACCTTCACGACAGGATTTTCTCCAGTTATTCTCTTCAAAGGCCGCAGGTGCGAATAATGGGCTTCCCATGTTCTTACATATATGTAGTTTCTCTCCAGTGTGAATTCTCCTATGCATAATAAGGCCCTAGGATCCAGGAAAGTCCTTCCCTTACTCCGGACATATAAAAGGTTTCACTGCAAAATGACTTTTCACATACACAGGAAGGGCTGAAGACAAACTGAAGACATTTCTATATTCCTTACACTTTTGAGGTTTCTCTGCACTGTGGATTTTCTTGTTCAGAAAGCTATGCTAATTGCATGAAAATCTTCCTGCAGTCCTTACATATAAAAGGCCTCAATCCAGGATAAATTTTTCTACACACAGCAAAGCTTGAGGATTGAGTAAAGTTCTTCTCACACCCATACATATTTTTTTGAGTATGAATTTTCCTATGTTTAATAAGGAGTTAGGTGGGAAGCGAAGGCTTTCCCAAAGTCTTTACAAACATAAGGTTCATCTCCAGTATGAAACTTTCTGTGCCTCAAAAGGTTTGCGAAATAAGCAAAGGCCTTTTCACACTCCTTACAAATATGTGGATTCACTGCAGTGTGTTTTCTTGTGGACAAAAAAGTTTGAATAGAAAGTGAAACCCCTCCTACAGTAGTGACACAAATAATGTGTCATTACTGTAAGAACTTTTCAATGCCGCGAAAGACCTGAAAAGAAATGAAAGGCCTTTTCACCTACCTCACAAATATAAGGGTTTTCTCCAAAATGGAAATTGTGAAAACTAAGACTTTAGGAATAAGCAAAGGCTTTCCTACATTGCTCATATGTATAGGTTAGCTCTTCATTGTGAGTTTTTCTGTGCACTAAGGCTTGTGAAATAAACAAAGATTTCCCACTCCGTACAAGGATATGGTTTCTTTCCAGTGTGAATTTTTCTGTGCATACTAAGATGTAAGAGTCAGATAAAGGCCACGACACATTCATTACATGCATACAAACTCTCCAGTATTAAATTTCCTGTGTATAAGGTATTAGGATCCTATGAAGGCCTTCCCACAAACCTTACATATAACCGGTCTCTCTCCTGTGTGAATGTTCACATAGTCCCACCAGGGTGACACTGGACTCAAGTTTGTCCTTAGTGCTTACATTTCTGGGGATTCTGTCCATGAAGAACTTTTTTTTTAAATTTATTCATTTATTTATTGAATCACTGTGGGAAAGGTTACAAAGCTTTCAGGTTTAGGTCTCAGTCATGCAAATATCAAACACATTTCCCTTTACCAATACTTATTTTTTTACCGTGAAGAACCCCAATAAAACCCCACCCACCACCTCTCCCAGTCCCTGTGAGGCAGATTAATTCT
Organism: Sorex fumeus; assembly: GCF_029834395.1. Taxonomy (NCBI): domain Eukaryota; kingdom Metazoa; phylum Chordata; class Mammalia; order Eulipotyphla; family Soricidae; genus Sorex; species Sorex fumeus. The sequence goes on along the minus strand of NW_026606097.1, from coordinate 908,726 downwards.
AGTTAACACTCTATCTGCTTTGATTAGATTCATTGTTTCAGTAAAAGATTCACCACTATTATTTAGAGTTTACCCCCCCCCCCAAATCAGACATGCTGAAAAAGCATTGTGAAGTGATTTGCTTTCTACAGCTGGGTTCAAGAATTAAATGTTGGTTTTGGATTTCTGCTATTTTACTTATTGACCCTGAAAGTATTTCTACTGAAAGTCAGATAGTTAAGAAATTGGTTTCTGTGCTCTGGAGTTGTGGCCATGCTGGAGAGCCGCTAGTGGGGGGCAACTGGTGGCCTCAGTAGGGCGTGAAGGGCGGACTGAAACGCCCTCCTTCCCATGAGGTTTTAGTCGCCCCCACACCCCCGGCTCATACCCGCTGTCCACAAGGCTCCCATGCAGCCGCCATCTTTCTTTCCAGAGAGGAGAGGGCGACTGGGCCAACACCCTTTCCCCTCCAGACAGACATGATGGCCTGAATTAATGTATAGTCCATTCACTTTTCTGCTCCAAGCTGCCGGGTTCTGCATTAAGTCCTTGTGCTTCTGGGGCCATGGCTGTGCTGGAGAGCCGCTCGCGGGGGGCAACTGGTGACCTCGGTAGGGCGTGAAGGACGGACCAGAACGCCCCCCTTCCCATGAGGTTTTAGTCGCCCCCACACCCCCAGCTCATACCTGCTGTCCACAAAGCTCCCATGCGGCTGTCATCCTTCTTTCCAGAGAAGAGAGGGTGAATGGGGCAACACCCTTTCCCCTCTGGCAGACTTGATGGCCTGGATTAATGCATAGTCCGTTCACTTTTCTGCTCCAAGCTGCTGGGTTTTGCATTAAGTCCTTGTGCTTCTGGGGCTGTGGCCGTGCTGGAGAGCCGCTCGTGGGGGGCAACTGGTGACCTCAGTAGGGCATGAAGGACGGACCGGAACGCCCCCCTTCCCATGAGGTCTTAGTTGCCCCCACACCCCCGGCTCATGCCTGCAGTCCACAAGGCTCCCATGTGGCCGCCATCTTTCTTTCCAGAGAAGAGAGGGCGACTGGGGCACAACACCCTTTCCCCTCCGGACAGACATGATGGCCTGGATTAACGCATAGTCCATTTACTTTTCTGCTCCAAGCTGCCGGGTTCTACATTGAGTCCTTGTGCTTCTGGGGCCGTGGCTGTGCTGGAGAGCCACTTGCGGGGGGCAACTGGTGACCTCGGTAGGGCGTGAAGGACAGACTGGAACGCCCCCCTTCCCATGAGGTTTTAGTCGCCCCCACACCCCCAGCTCATACCTGCTGTCCACAAGGCTCCCATGTGGCCGCCATCTTTCTTCCCAGAGAAGAGAGGGCAAATGGGGCAACACCCTTTCCCCTCCGGGCAGACATGATGGCTTGGATTAACGCATAGTCCGTTCACTTTTCTGCTCCAAGCTGCTGGGTTATGCATTAAGTCCTTGTGTTTCTGGGGCTGTGGCTGTGCTCCAAACTTAACTCTGATTTTCAGAGAGAAATGTTGGGTGGTTTACTTCCCATTGATTACTTTGTATATAGAGAGATGTCGCGTGGCCGCATAAGTGGCCGCGTGGTTTGGAGGAAAAGTCCTAGTTCCCGCATACTCGAGCTGTGCTTGTAGAGGCTTCTGGTCACCAGGGTTCCATCTGGGGGAGGCGGGATGCGGTACCTACCCCATCTGGGACTTCCCGATGATCTCGGCTCTTTTTGGAACCTGTTTTTTTTTTTTCTTCAGGAGCTGTGGATCCCCGCCCTCCATGTGGCCCTTCTCTTTGGCTGTATGCTGTAAAGATGGCGCTGGGGGGTGGGCTGTGGGCATGACTTCCGGAATCAGAGGTTACCTGGGAGTTGTAGTTCCGGCAGATTTGAGGAAAAGTCCTAGTTCCCGCATACTCGAGCTGTGCTTGTAGAGGCTTTTGGTCACCGGGGTTCCATCTGGGGGAGGCGGGATGCGGTACCTACCCCATCTGGGACTTCCCGATGATCTCGGCTCTTTTTGGAACCTGTTTTTTTTTTTCCTTCGGGAGCTGTGGATCCCCGCCCTCCATGTGGCCCTTCTCTTTGGCTGTATGCTGTAAAACCCATGAAGAACTTTTAAGGGAAGGGGATGGTGCTGAGAACATGGGAAGGGTGTTCATCTGATCACCCTCAGAAAACATGACACCTGTCTCGGCATCCCCATGGGGATAGGGGAAAAATTGCTCACTTGAGCCTTTATCACAGTGTGCAGGAAGAGATATTCCACCAGGGCTGGCTGCTTCCTTGTAGAAGAGCAGAGAAGGATTCCAATTAGTAGTCTATGCCATGAGAGTTTTCATGTCAAAAGAAATCAAACTCTGCCGGTACGTAGCTGGTAGGGTATGGGACAGTGAGTTTCTTGGGGAAGTACTAAATCCAGATGGGGGTGAAAGCAGTGACTCCGAAGCCAGCCCTGTGGATTACGAGAGGAACTGTCCTTGTAGAAACCCAGAGAGTTGGAGACATGGAACAGGAACAAAGACCGGTAAGAAAATCAGAGAGCACGTTCTGGACAACGCTCTACCCCTTGACAAAACACAAGCAGTGGACTCTCAGCTACAAGGAAAACTCCAGGAGGTCGTTTCAGAAACATAATTTCAAACTGAGTAACAAGCTAGTACAGTGGGTTGTATGCAGTCAATCTAGGTACAATGTCCAGAATTCCAAATGGTCCCCTGAGCACCATCCACCCTGAGATGGATGGAATTTTGCTCTGTCCAATCATAAATGTGCTTTTTTCTTCTAATGTTAGTAAAGTGACATGGGTGGAATCCAGGACTGTGACCCACCTTGTGAGTAATCACAGGTAAATGGAATGGCCTGCTGGGATGTAGGGAGCTTGGGAGCTGACCCGAATTCCCACTTATAAAAGATTTTATCACGGGGTCCCTTCCATCCCTTCAAACGACATTCTGTGTACAGTAAAGTTCATCTAAACTGTCTCCAATTGAGACCAGAGAAACTGTAGATCGGGGTAGGGTGTTGCTTTCACATGGCCGACCTAGGTTCAACCCCCAGTATCCTGGAGAGTATACCGGAGCACCAACAGAAATAATACCTGAGTGCAGACCCAGGAGAAACCCCTGAACATCACCAGGTATTTTAGGATAATATTGGTTTGTCCTTCCTTCCTGATCTCTGGAGCTTGTCTTTGTTGATTGCCCCCCCAACCTTTCAATTACCTTTGTCTCTGTATCAGACTTTTCCTTTAAACACTGTCTTTCCCTTTTCCTTAATGTCCTTTGAGTGGTTAGCGATTTCAGAGCAATTGCATTTTGTATGCATATAGGAAGACAGTTACAAAGACAAGCCTGTGGCTTGGGAGTTGATTATCTCCAGATAATATTACCTCCTGGACATCTGCTCTCTTGACTTAAGCCTCAATGTTCTTTACTTCCTTGATCCCCAAAATCAGGATCCCGAAGATGGACTGGATGGACCCAGAGCAAGTGGTGAGCTAGCTACCCTGGCATTGAAATGTGCCTGGCCAAATTACCATAATGCTTATCTATAAGTTAAGGGCATGGTCATGGACAAATACTGTCCTGAATCAGATAGAAATAACTAGACTTGGACCCTGATGGGATTAGGAGTGATTGATCTGGCATGAGCACTGTAGTCTGAGTTTGTGGTGAGAAGTGCCCAGGAGTGTCAACCCACAAGCCTAAAAATGTCTAGTACTGTGTCCATGCAGAAAGGTAAATATTAGGAAGCAAAACTGTCATTGTCACTGTCACTATCCTCCCATTGTTCATCGATTTGCTCGAGCAGGCCCAGTATCGTCTTCATTTTGAGACTTGCTGTTACTGTGTTTGGCATATTGAATATGTCACGGGTAGCTTGCCAGGCCTTGCGCAAGGCAAACGCCCAAGCGCTGTGCTAAATATATTAAGTTATTTGCTGGTCTAACGAGAGGAGAAACACACCTTAAGGTGTGCTTTGCCCTGGTGGGCTGCAGGTGATGGGGAAGTCTGGAAAAACATTTTTCATTACACTTCCCGTGTGGAGGCGTGGTTGGGGGGCATGGTGAGAGAAGTTAAAAAAGCAGCTTCACGAAGACAGAGGGATTGAAGGAGACTGAGAGAAGAAGAGACACAGAGTTAGAGATGGCTGTGACTTAGAGAGAAGGCTGAGAGCGGAGAGTAAGAGTGGCTGGGGAGATTGGAGAGGAGTCACAGAGAGCATTGTAGAGCAAGTTAGAGAGATGGTTCGATAGAGCTGGGAGAGACAAGGGATTGAATAAATTGCAACTACTCAGCAACCAGCTTGGCCCTCATTCTTGTTTCGCCGGTTCAAAGCAACAACTGTCCGGGATGATAAGTGGATTGAGAACACCAAATGCATACAGGGAGAGAGAGCCGCCCAGAGAGTCCGGGAACGTCTGTTAACATGGCAATCTGGTTCAACCCCCAATTCCCATAGGTACCCCAAGCGCCCCTGAAGTGATTCCTGAGTGCACAGTCAGGACTACTCCCAGAGTACTTCTGGCTGTGAGCCGAAAACAAAAACACACAACAAGTGAATTGTGGGGGGCTGGAGCAATAGCACAGCAGGTAGGGCGTTTACCTTGCACACCACTAGTCTACGTTTGATTCCCAGCATCCCATATGGATACCCAAGCATCGAAAGGAGAAATTCCTTAATGCATGAGCCAGGAGTAACCCCTGTGCATTACCAGTTATGACCCAAAAAGCAAAAAAGTGAATTGTGTAGTTAATCAGAAAAAAGAACACGACCTTCTCAAAATAACATAAAAGCATTTTTATGATCGCCACAGAGATAGCACAGACCATGACTTGCTTGTCTGGCACACTGCTTAAAAGGGTTCAATCCCTATCACCTCACAGGGTCCCCAAACCTAGCATTATCAATGAGAAAAGAGCCGGGGAAAACTCTAATATCCATCGGGTGTGGTAAACCAAAAATAAATAAAAAATTTTAGGTGCCACAACTATAATCTGGTAGGGTACTGGCCTTGTACACGGCTGAATTGTATACTCCAGCACCACACCACATTAGGTACCTTTTGGTACCTTTTGGCAGATACCATAGGGCATGACATTACATATATATATATATATATATATATATATATATATACATATATGTGTGTGTGGTGGGTATTTTATATATATATATATATATATATTATATATATAATTTGTTCACAAATCAACCTCCTGCACAAGCCAGTTTTGTAGAATGCAGGTTTGGGTTTTGGGGTTACAGGTGGCAGAACTTTTGGCTTACCTGAGTAGTGCTTGGGGAATCCTGCATTGTACAGGAGACTGTAAGGTGGAAGACTGCTTTCAAGTACAGGTCCTGCACTCCTGGACTATCTATAATCACATCAATTCAAATTCTATATAAATAATGTGAACTTTGTGCGAAGGATACAGACAGAGGGCAGGGATGAGACCCAGCTGGTAGCGGTCAGGGCAGGGCTGCTGGCACCTGGGGCGTCCCAGTGCAAACCTGAGCCAGAAAATACAGGCTGCAATTTCAAAGGTTTGCAGGGGCCTTAAAGAGCTGACAGTGAGTGGCAGGGCACTTGTCATGAATTCAGAAGACTCAACTTGATATCCTGAATTGCCATGGAGTGATCCCGGAGCACTGCTGGGTTTGGCAAAAGCCCGCATATCCAATCCTCCCCCTGCCCAAATAAAGGCAATGAGAAGAAATCTGCCAACAGCAGCGGTGTGAAATCTAGTTTCTAGAACATCTAGAAATATGTTTTCAAGGGTCAATCCTCTGGGTTTGTTATTTTGTTTTGGGACCACATCCAGAAGTGCTCAGAGTTCACAGGCCAGGTTTTCCAACTATGATTTCACTCCTACGGGTGAGTGATTTTATAAAAGAAAAAGAATGAAAAATTATACTTGAAGACAGAGTGATAGTACAGAGGGCAGGGCATTTGTTCGGTCACCGGAATCCAATCCGGTCCCCCAAGCACCGCCAGGAGTGATTCCTGAGTGCCAAGCCAGACCTAACACCTGAGCATCACCGCTGTGTCCCAAACAGGATAAAAGAATAAAAGGTAAATAAAAATTACACTTATTCCAAATGAGATTTTGAAGTCCATAATGTTCCTCAGAGCCTCCAACTCCTTCCTTTCCTCCTAACAGCCACTTTTGGAAAGGACTCAAGAATGTTCACATCTAAGAACTTTCAATGAAGTTATGAACACAGGGGCAGGGAGGAGCACACCAGACTGAAGCAGATGACGGCCAACTGGTACCCCAGAGGGCCTTCCCTGGTACCTAGTGTCCACTAGTCCCCTGAGCACAGAGCAGGGCACAGACCTCAATCACTGCCAGGTGTGGCCCCAAATCTCACCTCATCTGCTCCCCAAGTAGTGAGATAGACCCAAGGAGAGGAGCTGCATCTCAGACACACATACACAGAGGGGTAGAGTCTCTGACTATATCCAAGTTTATGGCAAATGGGGCGGGGAAGACAGGAGATATACTCCAACCTCAAAAAGATGTTCAAAGGATGCTCATGTGTCAAGACGATTTCCGGAGTAGGAGGGTTGGAGTAATACCTAGTGATGCTCAAGGTGTGGCGGGGATAACTCTGGTCACGGCAAGAAACACAAATGCGTTCCTGGCTATGCTACTGCACCAACCCCCTAAGAGTAAGACGTTTAGAACCTATTGCAGCTGGTCCCTGTAAAACCCCTTTCTGCAAGTACTCACTCAACAGCAGGGCACTACCCTGGTCTGGGAGTGATGGACAGTGGGGGTTGATTGGAATCTTGACAGGTGAGGCAGAAATTCTTTTTTTCTGAGGAAATATAATCATATAGGGTTAGCAAAGATAATAAGTTGCTAGGGTGCTTTTCTATCAAGCAGCTAAGCTGGGGTCAATATGCAACAGTACATAGGCTCACCCACTCCAGCACTGCTAAAAATGATACATGAACTCAGAACCAAGAGTAATCCCTGAGCACTAAGTGGTGCTGTGACCTCAAAAAGTACAATAAGTTAAATAATAAAGAAATTTCTGTGAAAAGAGATTGGAGAGATAGCAGAGCAAGTGAGGTGCTTGTCTTGCACACGGCCAACCCAGGTTTGAATCCTGGCATCCCATATGGTGCCCTAAGCTCAGCCAGGAGTGATCTCTGAGTACTGAGGCAGGAGTAGTAACTAAGTTTTGCAGTTGTACTCCTACAGACTAGATAATTCATTTAAATCAATAAAGGTGTGGTGGCCAAAAGTGATCCTAAATTGCATTATTAGAGGCTTTAGGGCACACTCTGGAAGTGCTCAAACTACTTCCTGCTAAGATCGCATATTTGGTTGCCAGACCCACTGTGGCATAGCACAGCCCTGATGCACCACTCTGGACCCACCCCCCAACACTGAGTTGTCTTAAAGCTCTATAGCTTGGGGCCCGAGTGATAGCATAGACAAATATGCATTTGTTTTGAAGGCGGCTGACCTGGGTTTAATTCTGGGTATCCCTGGCACCACTAGGAGTGCTTGCTGAATGGAGAGCCAGGAGTAACCCACGTGCATCGCTGGTTCTGACCCAAAAAGAAAAATAAAAAAAAAAGAAAGAGTAAAGAGAAGCTTCCCATCCACCTCCCTGTACTCCCAGAACCCACTGAATGCACAAGGGACAAGTGAAAATCAAAGGCTCTGCCAAATGCTTTTGAGCCCCAAGAATATAAAAAATATGCCCCGCCCCTCCTCCCACCTGACCCCCAGGAAGAATGAAAGGACAGAGAGGAAGGTTTTTTTTTCCTTCATGCTGCTGACCCAGATATGGGGTACTTGAGCAACCCCAGAAATGACCCCTGAACACTGCCAGGTGGGACTCGACACCCCAAGAGGAAAAAGAATGCCCCCCAAGTCCCTTTGAAGAGGGAATCCCGTGCTTTAGCCCTACTCCACAATCAGCCTAAGGAATGAAAGGGGGCCAGTAACGGGATGTCCTGCGGACACTACTGGGATAATCACGAACCCCTGTGACTGACCAGGTGCTGGGAGATGCCCCAAAACTAAGTAAATGCTGAGGTCCCCTCACGCACCCCATCCGATCTGGGGGGAGACTGAGGCTCCCTCTAGCTCTGACAGTTTCTGCTTTGTGAGGGGCCCAAGTAATGGCCTCACATCCTGACACCCCAAAGTGTCCTCGGATCCCCAGGGAGGGACTCCTGAGAACCACCAGATAAGGTCTAAAACACACCACTATCACGATCATCCTGTTGTTCATCGATGGCATCGATTGCCCCAGTTTCCACTGGATGCCCACTCATCCACTTCTCACCTTCTGCAGCCCTCTGGCACTTCCACCCAGAATGCCAAGGCTCCTCAGATAAAGGACCTGGATTCTGTGACGTCACCTGCACGGTTGCCCAGAGCCTTAAAGGGCCTGGCTTCAAATATTACTGGTAAGAAAGTTTCATTTTTCCTCGTTTCTGGGATAGAATCAGGTGACCCAGACATCTGGGGGTCGCCAGGTCTGGGATAATTGGAGAGTGACAGACTGAACAGATAACATGTTGAGTAGAGAGTCTTTGTATTTACGAAGGAAATAACATTCACAAAAATAATTTGCAAATAGCCACCAAGACCATCTCTCTGAGTCCAACGTTCATTTATATATTCATGTACAACCCTCAGCCAAATGCTAGGATCAGGCCCCCAGGACTTCTCCTGGCAGCTGCCAATGAAAAAGACGGGCTTTAACAGGGTCCCTCACCACGGGGGGCTGACGAGATACCCCTCAAAGTGATCTGGCAATTTTACATACACATTTCTACACCGAAAGCTGCAGGACAGGGCCGGCACAATCCCTGGATGAGAAGGTTGGGATGGTCAAGACTTCTCCCATCAGCAGTTCCAGCATCCTCAAGACTCACAGCCCCCAATGCTCAGCTCCGCACCCAGGCCATGCTGCCCATCGCAGACCTGGAGGCGGAGGTGCCCCCAAGATAATGAACACACACCCGAGAGCCCTGTGCCTTTCTAAATCCCCCCAATGCAATCAAAAAGCTCTACATCCTCCTAAACCCTCTGGAGCAAGTCTGACCCAGGAACCCACTGGAAATAGATGGGGGGAGTGAAAAACAACCACAAAAGTGCCCCCAAATCTGGTGCGATCCCGTCAGTCACAGTACTGGCACTGAACGTGAGAGGTCTTCATGTCCTGCCACTGATTGGCCTTCAGTGTCCCCCTTCGACTGAAGTGTCACTTTGTCCTTTAAACGCGTGCCCGTAGGAGGCCTGATACACTTGACATCATTAGGAAGTAAAGGTGCACATGGAAGACTTCCGTCTGTGACATCATCCCTTTCACCAAGGAGCCTTAAAGTGCCAGGTTCCAAGGGCAGAAAGACCATTATGCAAGACCAGGTGAGTCGGTGCTAGGGGGATGAGATCGGAAAAAGGATAGGAGAGGCAAGTGCTGGAGGGTCTGGTCACAGAATTCAGGGCAGCGAGTTAAGGCGGAGTCCCTTGATCCTGCACTTGTCAAACATGGAACCAATGCTCCCACACACACGTCCATCATAAAAACAAAAGCAGGTTGATTCCAAGTAAAACAGGCAAGTAGATTGTGAATGGCTCATGGGACAATGAGTTTCGCTGGGAAGTCATTAATCAAGATGGTACAGTGACTCTGAAGCCAGCCTTGAAGATGCAGAGGAACTGCCCTAGCAGCAACCCAGAGAGCTGGAGAGACACTGGACAGGAGCAAAGGCTGGGAAGAACATCAGAGAGCACTGTACAGTGAACACTGTACCCCTTGAAAACACAAGAGCAGAGAACTCTAACCTACAAGGAAACCCCAGGATGCAGCTGTAGAAACACGTTTTCAACCAAGAGTAAGGGGAAAGAGTATAGTACTGTAACTTAATGCTTGCGTTAAATATGGTTTTCCTGAGTTCCATTCTTGGTATCCAAAATAATACAAACTCCTAAGAACTGCCAAGTATAGCATGAATTAATTACATAAAACATACTTCAATAAATAAATCCCATGTATGAACCAACCCTATGAACGGAGGCACATAGGAGCTAATGGGCACCAAAGTGTACCAGATCATTTTGTAGACTTGGTCTTTTTATGTAGGAGTACTGCTATTTATTCAGCCACTGATTAGCTGATTGAATTGGGCATGAACTCAACCTTACTTTTTTTCATAGTTTTATTTATTAACCCCAATATACCCCCATTCCACCCCACCCAATGCCTGTGAGGCAGACGATTTCTACTTATCTCTTCTCTACATTGGTTACATTCATCATTTCGACATAAGATGCACTATTATTGTTTAGAATTTCCCCCCAACAATCAGAATTTCTGAAAAGGCATTGTGAAATACTTTGTTTTCTATAGCTGGTTATGAGAATCATATAATGTTGCATGGCCGCTATTGAGGCCACACAATTTTGGATTTCTGCAAAGAGTCAGATAATTTAGAGATTGGTTTCTGTGCGTCTTGTGTTATGGCTGTGCCGGAGTGCTGCTCTTGGGGGGCAACTCAGGACCTCAGTAGGGAGTGAAGGACGAGCCGGTACCACCCCTCTTCTCACGAGACTGCAGTTGCCCTGTCACTGCTGGCTCATACCTTCCTTTCCTATAAGCTCTGAGGCCGTGGCCACCTTGCTGCTGGGGAGGTGGGGAGGTGGAAGGGAGAAAAACCGTTTCCCTCCCTGGGAGGCATGGTGCTGGAGTTTAACGCATGGTCCATTTACTTTTCTGCCACAAGCTGTCGGGCTCTGAACTAAGTCCATTTGCCTCTGGAGCCATGTCTGTGCCAGAGAGCCACTCATGGGGTGCAACTTGTGACCTCAGTAGGGCATGAAGGACGAGCCAGTACCGACCCCTTCCCATGAGACTACAGTTGCCCCGTCACTGCTGGCACACACCTGGCTTTCCAATAAGCTCTGAGGCGGCGGCCACCTTGCTGCCAGTGGGGAGAAAGACGGAAAGGAGCAACACCCTGTCCCTCCCGGGGAGGTATGGTACCGTAGTTTAACACAGAGTCCATTCACTTTTCTGCTGCAAGCTGTCAGGCTCTGGATTAAGTCCTTTTGCCTCTGGAGCCATAGCCGTGTATGCGGTCCAGTTGCATTTCTGCCAAAAGCCGCTGGGTTTTGAGATTTGTTTCTGAGTCTCTGGGATCATGGCCATTAATCAGCTTAATCAGGAGCCGGAGAGGCCGTTAGAAGGCAGTGACTCGAGGTCTCGCTGGGGAGGGGTGGTAAGGGCCGGTTCCACCACCATCTGGTGAGGCTCCGTGTGTCTCGTAACTGTAGGCCCAAACCTGACTGTCTTGTGGCCTCTGGGGATGACGGTCACCAGGCCGCCAAGGGGAACAGGCCAAGACATGAAACCTATTCCCACCTGGAGTGGCCCAGCCCCAGTAACATACTGCAGGAACAGGACGCATTTTTGCCAAAAGCTTTTAGGTTCCGAGATTCGTTTCTGATCCTCTGGGATTATGGCTGTTAAGTAGTTCGATCAGGAACCAGAGAGGCCATGCCTTCAGTTATATAGCTGACCCAGAGGTGGTTTGTGGGTATGTCTCCCACATACCTAACTTTTGGCCCTTTACTTTCTAGGTTAACTTTGCCCCAAGTTTTTGGGGTCTGGCCAAAGGAATAGAAGCAATTTTGGGGTATCTGAAAGTCTGACTGTGCCATTAGGCTGCTGATGCATTCACCTCAGAGGTACGGATTGACCTGCTGGCGACACCATATCCCCAGACTTGGTCCTTTGGACAGACCAAAAATAGTTTTAATCATTCTGGTGGCTAGTAGGGTTGAGATTATACCACTTGCAAACACAAGGTGTTGTCATCTTTTCTCCTAATATAAATGAAATGAGGATAGTGGTATCCATGAATGTGAACACCCTTTATAGTTAGTCATCACAGCTGATGTTATTGCCTACCAACCATGCTGAGATGGGAGTTTGGGCATTCTGCCAGGTTCCCACCATTTGTCAAATATTTTGACCAAGGGACCCGTTCCATCCTTTCATAGAACCATCAGAAATCTTTCTATGCACAGTCAAGTCCATTTCAACTATCTCTAATCCACTCTATTAAAGAACAATGACAGGGCCATTATCCTAAAGGTAAAGGCCTAAAGGCCCTCCCGTTGATCGTCGATTTGCTCGAGCGGGCCCAGTAACATCTCCATTGGAGACTTTGTTGTTACTGTGTCTGGCATATCGAATACTCTCAGTAGCTTGCCAGGCTCTCCGAGAGGGGCGGAGGAATCGAACTCGGGTCGGCCGCTTGTAAGGCGAACGCCCTACCCGCTGTGCTATCGCTCCAGCACCTAAACTTTTCAGAAATATTTATCCTCAATGCTTAGGGAAATGTAATAAAAATCTGAATACTAGGAGTGCAGAGCTGATACAGCGGGAAGGTGCTTGATTGCACAAGACTGATCTGGATTCAAAGTCCAGATTCCCATAAGGACACCTATGTCCTCCCTCGCAGGTATGGATGAGCTCAGAGCCAAGAGTACGGCCAGAGCAAAGCAGGTGTGGCTCCTCAAAACATAACAGAGGAAGGCCTGAAGTGTGGAGGTTTACATGTTTTTCCATTCCAAAGGAGTCACTGCAACATCCTGCTTGATCTCTACCATAAACCTGAAAACCAGGGCCTCGGTTCAAACCAGAGTCCAAGCAAAAATGAGACACTGGGTTGGAGTGATAGCACAGCAGGTAGGGTGACCACATTGCAGCTTGAGTTTGAGTTTCAGTCATACAATGATCTAACACCCATCCCTCCATTTTCTCCCATCAATGTCTTCCCCCTACCTCTATGGCAAACAATCTCCCCCATACTCTCTACTTCTGGGCATTATGGTTTGCAATACAGATACTGAGGGGCTATCACCTATGGTCCTTTATCTATTTTTGGCACACACCTCCCATCCCGAGCGATCCTTCTAACCCTCATTGACTTAGTGATCTCTTCTCTTTTCCAGCTGCCCATCCCCAGCTCATGAGGCAGGGTAGCAACCATGGAGTAATATTCCTGGGCCTTGTGTGTACTGCCCTTGGGTGTCAGTCTCATGTTTATATTCCACAATGAGTGCAGTCAGTCTATGTCTGTTCCGCTCTTTCTGACTCATTTCACTTAGCATGATAACCATATTTCTTTCTTTCTCTTTTTGTCCTTTTTTCCTTTTTGGGTCACACCCAGCAATGCACAAAGAGGTCACAAATAAACACAGAGGAATGGGAGCACTGTGATAGGAGTATCCTGACAAACCTAAAAACTCTGTCGCATCCCCACCCCAAGGGACTCAGCTCCGCCAGCTGAAAACCTCCAGAACTCAACCACCGCCCTGCTCACTGTCACTCTCCGTACGCTTGGGCCAAGCCTCAACGTATGACTGAATCCCCAGGAAACCCAGTTATGAGGGACTTTTTGAGTGAGAACTCAGGGTTCGATGGAACCAGGAAAGGGGATCCTTCACCCGTATCCCCCTGTTTCCAGAAACAGCAGTCACACCCATAAGCCACCTCTGGCTGGTGTGAGATAATCTAATCATCGGCCACTATCCAGAGTCACATGTTCTTCTCTCCCAGAAGGGAGCATAACATGACACTTGCCATAACCACGCCACTGGATCCCGTGCTAGGCTGTTTCACTTGGGGTGCCCCAGAGGGCGGCTGGTTGAGACCCCTTCCTACCCCAAAGGACCTATCCCTGGCAACCAAAACCCTCCAGAACTCAAGTGCCACCATGATCATGGCCACTCCCCACACACTCTGGCTGAGCCTCACCCACAAGTGAACCTATTCCTGAACCGCACAGCCACATTTGAATCCGTATGACACTTCATACCACACACCACTCAAACTCCAAGAGTAATGCACCACATTTGATGGGGTTCATGTAAGAGGCAACCAATCTTACCAATCTTAGAGGAAATTATTTTACACACACACACACACACATATATATATATTATATATATATATATATATATATATATATAGTACACAAGGATCAACCTTTAACAACATTTGAATGATCTCTTATAGAAGGGCTTAATGACCTGTGGGTGAAATACAACAATCCTCACATTCTTTCCTCTAAGAAAACTTTTTGTATCATGTTCAGTGGTTTTTCATAACAAGCAATACCAAATATATTATTTCAGTTTGCTTTTGGGGCCCAGGTTGGGGTTTGGGATGGAACCTTCCAAAATATGGTGATGCGAAGGTGTCATAGTGGTGGAATTGGTGTTTGAATATTAATTGTAATCAAATATTGTGAACTACTTTATAAAATCTAAAAAATTTAAAATAACCTAATATCCGAGGCCAGTGAAAACAGGGGCCACGTGGACTAGTGAATGGTTGGGAATTACCATAAAAGGTTTGGAGATAGAGGGTAATTAATATAGAGGAGGGTTCATCATGACAGCATAGTTAGAAATGATCACTCTGGACAAGAACTGAGTGTTGAAAGTAGGTGAAGGGATATACATAACTTTTCAGCATCTGTATAGCAAACCATAATGACTAAAATAAGCGAAAGAGAATGAGAGAGAAGAGAGGTATCTACCATAGAGGCAGGCTGGGGGGTGTGACTTGAGGGGGTGGGAGGAAAACTGGGAACACTGGTGCTAAGAAATTATACTGGTGAAGGGATGGGTGTTAGAACATTTTATGACTGAAACCCAATCATGAACAGCTTTGTAATGCCCTATCTCCTGGTGATTCAATTTAAAAAAATTAAATAATCATCACGATCATGATCACGACCATCCTGTTGTTTGTCGATTGCCTCGAGCAGGCCCCAGTAACATCTCCTTCGTCCTAGCCCTGAGATTCAAGGCTCTTTCAGGGTTAGGAGAATGAGACCCATCATTGTTACTGGTATTTGGCATATTGGGTTAACCATGGGGAGTTAGCCAGACTCTGCCGTGTGGGCAGGTTACATTCAGTAGCCTGCAAGTTTGTACAGTTTTATTATTTTAAATAATAATAAAAAATAAAAACTTGCATGGTCATGGATTGATATTTTCCACAGATACTACAATGAATCTGCCTTTCCTCCACTCATTCTATCCTCATCGTTCAATGAGAATTTGGATACACTCTGACATGGAAACTGAATTCTGCCATGGCCTAACCCAACCAAAATATCAAAAATTCCTCAATAGATCCTCTGCCTATATCTCCCTATCTCCAGCAACTCAGCAGTCACACCCATAAGCCACCACTGGTTTGCGACAGATAATCTCGTCATTGGCCACCATCCAGAGTCACATGTCCTTCTCTCCTGGAGGAGAGTATAATATGACACTTGACATAACTATGTCACCAGACCCTGAGCCAGGCTATTTCACCCAGGGCGCCCCAGAGGAGTTGGATAAAACCTCTCCCTGCCCCAAGGGACCCAGTCCTGGCAGCCGAAAACATCCAGAACTCAACCACCGTCATGCTCATGGCCGCTCTCCATACATTTGGACTGAGCCTCACCCGTGATTGAATCACCATATGCAGGACTGGAATAGAGATCCTCTGGCCATATGGCCCTGTCTCCAGCAAGTCAATAGTCACGCCCATAAACAACCTCTGGCTGAGTCCAGATAATCTCGTCATTGGTGACCATCCAGATCGCATGTCCTTTCCCGGAAGAGATCATAACATGACACTAGCCAGAAGAATGCTGCCAGACCCTGCACAGGGTTTGACTCCACATGCTCAGGTCAAGCCTCACCCATGAGTGAACCTATTCCTGGACTGCGTGGCCACATTTACAGACATGTAATGCTTCATAGGACACAACCCTACCCATACTCCAAGAATACCACACCACATTTGATGGAGTTCAAAGAAGGAGGCAACTAATCTTGGAGGGAAATATTTCTTTTACAGATATATATATATATATATATATATATATATATATATGTGCAGGGGGCCCCAGTAACCACTTTCCGGCCCGCGGAGGTGGCCCGAGGATTGATCCGATGCTGCAAGGAGGGACCAACCGAATGAACACGAGACACAAGAGACAGATACAGTTTAGAAACAGAGAGAAAAAGGGACAGGCTTTATTGAGATATACAGGCTGTTTATATAGGGTCTGGGCAGCTCAGTCAGGAGCAGAAGCAATACAACCATATTTGGTAAGGTCAGCAACAAGAGCTTTACCTAACATTCAAGGTAGACATTTGCACATCAAAGGGTCTTGTGGCAGTAGGTGCATCTTGACCTTTACATTTGTATATCAAAGGGCCTTATGGCAGTAGGTGTATCCTGAGCTTTACATTTGTATATCAAAGGGTCTTAGGGAGTAGATGTATCCTGGAGGTTACTATAGATAAGGCCAGATAAGCTGTCAGCCTGATGTGTGGCTATAGATCAGGTATCCGCTGAGATCAGGAAGTCCTGGGAGACTGTCACCAATGTCTGTCCCAACAGTTCCTAACATGGGAACCATGGCCAGGGTCTATGAGAGGGCTCTTGGCTTCTCACATATATGTGTGTGTGTGTCTATATATATGTACATATATATAGACACACACAGAAGGCTAAACTTTTAACAACACATTATCACTTATAGAAGGATTAATGGTCCCTGGGTGAAATACAACAATCTTCACACTCTTTCCTCTAAGGATACATTTCTGTAGAATTTTCAGCAGTTTTTTATAACAAACAATACAAAATATATTATTTCGTTTCTGCTTTGGGGCAGGGATTGGGGTTCAGGATGGATAGAAACATTTGAAATATGTTGTTGGGAAGGTACAATGGTGGGGGAATTATTGTTGGGATATTAAATGTAATCAAATATTGTGAACTACTTTATAAAATAAAAAATAACAAAAAATAACCCTCAATAATGTGAAGTTCTGACGTGCAACTAACATCCTCAAGCATTTCTCCTTTGGTAAAAGTTGGCAGTCAGGCGGATGCTGGACCACATCTGGCAGTGCTCAGGCTATTCCTGACTTGGTGCTCAGAAGGGTTCAAGTATAAAATGTGGGCCAGATAATCTCATAAATGGACACGATCCAGAGACTCATTGTCCTTCTCTCTTGGAAGACAGCATAAAACAACACACGCAATAGCCATGCTGCTGGACCCCAAGCCATGCTTTTTCATACAGGGTACCCGGGAGGGGGGAAAGGGAAGCCCCTCCACACCCCAAGAAACCGAGACCTGGTCACTGAAATCCTGGACTGCGTGGCCACACAATATCACATACCTCACACCACTCATATTCCAAAAGTAGCACACCACATTAAATACGGTTTAATTTAACAACATATTAATAATCTCTTATAGAAGGGTTTAATGGCCCTTGGATGAAATACAATAATCTTCAGACACACTCCCCCAAGGAAAGTTTTTTGAGCATTTTGAGTGATTTATTGCTAACAAAAATTGAAAATAAATTACTTTAGTTCTGCTTTGGGGCAGAAGTTGGGGTTCGAAATGGAAACATCTAAAATGGTGGGAAGGTCCATTGGTGGTGGAATTGGTGTTCAAATATTAAGTGTAATTGTCAAATATAAAGCAGTTGTCAAATATTGTCAACTACTTTATAAAAGTAGTTGTCTTCACTGTCTACGCACCAACATCCAATTATCATGAAGGAGAAATTGAGAAGTTCTACAGAAAGCTGGAGAAGTTCTATAAAGAATACCACACCTTCTACAAGATCATTTTTGGTGATTTTAATGTCAAGATAGGAGCAATAAGATCAGATGAAGAACTCATAGTCGGGACCCATGGCCTAGAATGGAATGAACAGGATGAGAGATTGTCTGAGTTCATCATGTTGACCAAGACCATCCATGGTAACTCACAGTTCCAGAAGGCCAAATCTAAACGTTGGACATGGGAGTCTTCCAGTAGATGGTTAACAACGAAATTGACCACATCATATTCAATCGATGGTTTTGCCTGACCAATGTCGCTGTGGTCCCAAAATTCCATACAGGATCGAACCACCGTCTCCTTCATGCAAAATTCTACTTCACGGTGTGGGGAGAAAGGGCTGCAAAGTTTAAAAAGAGAACTCCCAGAACGACCACCAACTGGGAGCTCTTTGGCACTATTGCAGCAACATGGGAAGATTCCGTCGTAAAAAATATTGACGAGAAATACGAATCACTGGTTCAGCACCTCCATGATTGTGTGAGAAACGCCAAGAGAGAGATAGCCAAAAAAAAATGCCTGTCTTCGAAAACTCTTGAGCTTATTTGCCAACATGGCTTGGCGCTAGCCTCAGGCAACCGCAAGCGAACAACCGAGCTTGCAAATCAGTGAAGAGAAGCGATAAAGGAAGACCTTGAAGAGAGATGGGCAGTAGTCCTGGCAGATGCAGCAGAAGACAGGAAAAGCATTCACAAAGCCCTGCTGTTCATGGCCAACTACAAGATCAAGATGACAGCCCTCCAACGTTCTGGTGGATCTATCATATCTTCCAGAAGGAGATTATCCATGACTTCTATTAGGACCTCTTCGATAGCCACATCTACCTGCCCACATACCAAATTTCGCTGGATGGATATGTCGTTCCCAACGTTCTCCCTTCTGATATCCAACACACCATTTCGTCGGAAAAGAAGTGAATAGCACCTGGCCCAGACAAGGTCAGAACCAAACCCTGAAGAATCTGCTGTTAGGACTCATCAATACACTGGCTCTGCTCTCCACACGCTACCTATCTGAATGCAAGTTTCCATCCCACTGGAAAACCAGCAGGACTGTACTACTGTACAAGAAGGGAGACATTCAAGACATTGGCAACTATTGCCCAATCTGCCTATTGTCTGTTATCCAGAAGCTGTTAACTCGAGTCATCCTGAATAGGATTGGTAGAACACTAGATGAAGGACTACCATACCAGCAAGCCGGTTTCCAAAAAGGATTCAGCACGATTGATCATATCCACATGATAACCAAGATTTATGAGGTTTCTCAGGAGTTCAAGATGCTGCTTTGTCTAACGCTCATTGATTTAAAGAAGGCCTTTGTTTCTGTTGAGATGGAAGCTGTGATCGAAGACAGCTAGCCTAGCCTAGCCAAACAGGGCGTTCAAACTCAATACAGCAGGACCCTGCGTGAGCTCTTTTATGAATTCACTACAAGGATCTCACAATTCTACAAAGAAGTGATCATGGATGTCAATAGAGTGGTACAGCAGGGTGATACCGTTTCACCAAAACTCTTCAATGCCACACTCCAGAACATCATGCGACGACTGCAATGGGAAGAAATGGGAGTGAAGATAGACAGGTGGCATCTACACCAACTCCGTTTTGCTGATGACATCGTTCTAATAACAACAAACATTAACCAACTGGCAAAAAGGCTGGCTGACTTCTACCGTGAGTGTGGAAAGGTTGGATTACAGCTGAATCTCACAAAGACAATGTTTATGAGAAACCGTCTCATTCCTGACATTCCATTCACTCTCGATGGAATGATCATCTCCGAATGCAACAGTTATGCGTATAGGTCGAGAAGTCAATATGATGAATGACCTGGCACTTGAGTTGTGCAGGAGGAAGAGGGTGGCTTGGAACACCTTTAAGAGAGTCAAAGAAATAGCTAAGAGGACAAAGAACCTCTGGCTCCAGGCACATCTCTTCGAATACACTGTTTTACCTGCATTAACATATGCCTCAGAGACCTGGGCCCTATGAAAACAAGATGAGAACGCTATTCAGGTCTCCCAAAGAGGAATTGAAGGAACTATGCTTGGAGTATCACGCTTCACTCAAATGAGACAATGAGTCCGAAGTTCAGACCTCCGTCAACGGTCAAGAATCAGGGACGCTGTCTCATTTGCAAAGGTGTCAAAAATCATATGGACTGGACATGTAATGAGATTTGTAGATGACTGCTGGACTAAAGCCATTACTGACTGGATTCCGAGGGCGTCAAAATATCCCATGGTTGCTCACCTAAGAGATGGCCAGATTTCTTCATCAAGACTCTGAACAATCAGTTTGAGGCTCTTCATTCCTGTTCCTAGAACAAACAGACGCCATTTGGCTACACTAGCACGTGTCAAGTATGGATGGAGACGTTATTGGTGCCCGCTCGAGCAAATCGATGAGTAACGGATGTCAAGTGATCAAGTGATTTATAAAAATAAAATTAAAGTTTAAATGAACAAATTTTTTTTCTTTTTGGGTCACACCCAGCGATGCACAGGGGTTACTCCTGGCTATGCACTCAGGAATTACTCCTGGCGGTGCTCAGGGGACCATATGGGATGCTGGAATCAAACCCGGGTTGGCCACCTGCAAGGCAAATGCCCTACCCATTGTGCTATAGCTCCAGCCCCACAAACAAATTTATTAAAAGACTCAGATGTGCACTAATCAGCCCTTACTGATCTAGTTTCTGATGCTTCTATTTGTCGTTCTCAATGTTTTGTTGGAATAAATAATACAAAGTAATTTTTATGTGCCAAAGCGGGTAGATTGGGATTGGGAAGGAAACTGGGGATATTGGTCGAAGGACAGTCACAGTGGTGGTGTTGGAACCAATAAATTATTGAAACAAGTAAGTATTCTCTACCCAGGGCCTTTCTGTAAGCTTATTTTATTTCGATCTGTTTCTAGGAACGGGAAAGGAGCTCCATGGAGGTGCCTTACAGGGTCCCCCTCTCTTTAAAACTACCCTTGTTCGGGTCCAAAGGTGTGGGGTGCAGTTCAGTGTTCACCTTCAGTGTTGAGAGCCACCAAGGTTGGTGCTGCTGACGTAACACCCAGTGTGGCAGACACGCGGAGGGGGGAACAAAGGGAGCCCACATTCAAACTTGGGGTCTTTTGCCAGCCTGGCATGCGGCCCAGCCTTTTGAGTCATTGCCCTGGCCCATGGCAACGTTTCGAAGCCATTTCAAATTCTAACAAAAACGAAGTTATCAGTGTTCATCTTAGGTGTGAAGAATGTATTTGCTACAGTTGAAATAGCAAGATCCAAGACACACTGTTTCCTTGAAGTCGAGGCATCCCAATTACAATATAGAAAGTTGAGATCAACGCACTAGAGTGGGGAAGCTGGCTGGACTCTGGACTCCAGAATCACGGCCAAATAAAGACACTTGATCACTTGATACCCTGTTACTCATCGATTTACTCAAGCGGGTGCCAGTAACGTCTCCATTCATCCCTGTTGCGTGATCATGTAGCCCAGTGGCATCTGCTCGTTCTAGGAACATGCAGAGCCTCAAAACAATCATTCAGGATCTTGACGAAGAAGTCTGACCATCTTGTAGGTGGGCATCCACGTGATCTTTTGACGTCGCGTGGAATCCAGTTAGTAATGGCTCTAGTCCACTGGTCATCTGTAAACCTCATTACGTGTCCAGCCCATCTGATTTTTGATGTGCTGGCAAATGAGACAGCGTCCCTGATTCTTGAGCGTTGACGAAGATCGGAACTCCGGATTCTATCTCTCAGTCAAGCGTGATACTCCAAGCAAAGCACTTTCGATTCCTCTTTGAGAGACTTGAATAGAGTTCTCATCCTATTTTCGTAGGGTCCAGGTCTCTGAGGCATATGTTAATGCAGGAAGAACAGTAGAATCGAAGAGATGTGTTCAGAGCTGGAGGTTCTTTGTCCTCTTAGTTACTTCTTCAACACTCTTGAAGACATAGCAAGCTGCTCTCTTCCTCCTGTGTAAATCAGGTGCCAGGTCATTCATCATGTTGATTTTTTGACCTAGGTATATATAACTATTGCATTCGGAGATGTTGGTTCTGTTGAGAGTGAATGGAACATCAGAAACAAGACTATTTCTCATGAACATTTTCTTTGTGAGATTCAGTTGTAATCCGACCATTCCACACTCACGGTCGAAGTCAGTCAGCATTTGTTCCGCTTGGCTGATGTTTGCTGTTATTAGAACGATGTCATCAGCAAAGCAGAGGTGGTGTAGTTGCCGACCATCTATCTTCACTCCCATTCCTTCCCATTCCAGTCGTCGCATGATGTTCTTGAGGGTGGCACTGAAGAGTTTTGGTGAAATGGTATCACCCTGCGAACCTCTCTCTTGACATGGATGATTACTTCTTTGTAGAATGGTGAAATCCTGGTAGTGAATCCATAATAGAGCTCACGGAGGGTCCTGATGTATTGAGTTTGTATGCCCTGATTGGATAGGGCTTCTATGACCACTTTGATTCTCAAAGGCCTTCTATAAATCAATGAAATTTAGACAGAGCGGCATCTTGAACTCCTGAGAAACCTCAATGGGCTTGGTTATCGTGTGGATATGGTTGATGGTGCTGAATCCTTTTCAGAACCTGGCTTGTTCGCATGGTTGTCCTTCATCTAGTGTTCTGTCAATCCTATTCAGGATGACTCGAGTGAACAGTTTGTAGATGACTGACAATAGGCAGATTGGGCGATAGTTGCCAATGTTGTAATGTCTCCCTTCTTGTATAGTAGTACAGTCCTGCTGGTTTTCTATTGGGATGGAACCTTGCATTCAAACAGGTAGCCTGTGAAGAGCCAAGCCAGTGTATTGATGAGTACTGATGGTAAGTTCTTCAGGTGTTCAGGTCTGAACTTGGCTGGGCCAGGTGCTCTTTGTTTCTTTACCGAAGAGATGGCGTGTTGGATTTCGGAAGGGGAACATTGGAACCGACATATCCATCTCGCGGAATTTGATATGTGGGCAAGTGGACGTGGCTATTAAAGAGATCTGAGTAGAAGTCATGAATAATCTTCTCCATTGCCCTTCTGGAAGATATGATAGATCCATCAGGATGTCGGAGGGCAGTCATCTTGGTCTTGTAGTTGGTGAAGGACAGGCGGGCATTACGAATGCTTTTGCTGACTTCTCCCACATCTACCAGCACTGCTGCTATCATGTCTTTGAAGTCACCCTAGATTACTTCTCTGAACTGTTTTGCTAGCTCGGACATTTGCTTGCCTGAGGCATGTGCCAAGCACGTTGGCGAATAAGTTCAAGAGTGTTCGAAGAAAGGCGTTTTTTTGTGGTTATCTCTCTCTTGGCATTCCTCGCACAATCATGGAGGTGCTTAATCATTCAATCATATTCTTTGTCAATGGTGTCAATGACGGCATCCTCCAATGTTGCCGCAACAGAGCCAAAGAGCTCCCAGTTGGTGGTCATTCTGGGAGTTCTCTCCTTAAACTTTGCATTCTTTTCTCCCCGTTCTGTGAGGTAGAATTTTGCACGAAGGAGATGGTGGTCCGATCCCTTTTGGAATTTTGAGCCAACAGCAACATCGGTTAGGCAAAACCACCGATTGAATATGATGTGGTCTATTTCATTGTGGAACCGTACACCAGGAGACTCCCATGTCCAACATTTAGATTCAGCCTTTTGGAACTGTGAGTTACCATGGATGGTCTTGGTTGACATGATGAACTCAGACAGTCTGTCACCCTGTTTGTTCCATTCTATGCCAGGGGTCCCAATGTGGAGTTCATCGGCTAATCTTCTTGGTCCTATTTTGGCATTAAAATCACCAACAATGATCTTGTAGAAGGTGTGGTCTTCTTTATAGAACTTCTACAGCTCCATATAGAACTTCTCAATTTCTCCTTCACAATAATTGGATGTTCGTGCATAGGCAACAAAGATAGAAATTGCTGGCAGTGATCCACATCTATTCAAGTGAAATCATCCGATTCGGGTTGTTAGGCATTCGAATGAATCAATGCTCAGGGTTAAGTTCATGTTGACAATGATATCGACATCACCGATGCCTCTTTTGTCACATGTTCCAAGGAACAGTTCTTCTCCAGTGTCAAAAACAGCGTGATGTGATTGATGCCTTCTCGTTTCGGTCAGACCAATAATGCCATGCTTGATCTTTCGCACTTGTACCTTCAGGTCCTCGATGAATGCATCAGATGCCAGCGTACATGCATTGAAAGTACAGACAACCATTTTTGTCTTTCTTTGTTTTGACAGCCAAGTTCGGCCTTGAGATTTTATCAGCCTCTCCTTCCACATCCTTCTCGACTCTGCCGTATTCAGGGTTAAGGGAATAAAATCCATTTTTTTACTGGATTTGGCATATCGAATATTCCACGGATAGCTTGCCAGGATCTGCCGTTTGGTTGGGATATTCAAGGTAACCTGAAAAAATAAATAAACATAAATAAAAAGTTGCACAGCCGTGAATGCGGCCGTGCGCTCCCAGGAGCTTGGTGTGATAATCTCTGGATCCTGGCCGTTGTTGGGATTACATGGTAGTTAAATCATAAAGTTAAAAATAACCTAACTTAAATTCTCAGAAACTGATAACATTTTAATATGATGCCACTCAATTCCTCTCACCTACCCCTCATTGAAGTCGTCATAAACAAAAAATTGGCAAACACATCTCTGACCCGTTTATTTCTCTGGTTCTTGCTTTGTCCAAATGAGGCAGGGGCGGGGGGAGGGAACACAGTGCTGGGTAAAGCATGACAAAAAATTACCCCCCACATAATTAATTAAAATAAGTTTTTTTTTAAAAAAATATAATTACTGGACAGGTGAGAAACGGGTGTTTCACCCTGGGTTATCAGTTCCTAATCTGGCACCTGATCCCCACAGCAAAAGCATTTCAGACACACACACACCACTGACTCTGACTCAAGGGTGGCTCTCCCAGAACATGGATAGCAGGGCGAGTAGCTGTCCGAAGGAAACTCCCCCGAAAGTTTCTAAAGGAAGATCTGAACCGAATCCCTGATGTCGGCAGTATAGATGCCTCTACGAACAGGGTTTAAACTGCGCTGGTCACCAGCCATCAAATCCGACTCGCCCCCAAGGACTTAATCCACCATCTGCCAGCGGGACCCTCTGAGTCCTGGGTGAAGCTCCTTCGACCCCACGGTCGATTCCTCCCTGGCCCACTCTAGGCAAATACAGCCCCCATCCTGCTGACCTGTCATCTGGGGATTCCTGGGAGACTCGAGATGCTCGGGATCCACAGTGCAATTTTCTAGACCTCATCCCCACAGATTAGAGTCCACGACTAACCTTGGATGTGGAGACAGGCAATGAGCAAACCCTGCCCCAGGGTCAGGAAATACCTATGAGCACGCCTTCTATTGGTCCATGATTTGCCCCGCTCCTCTCTCATTGGCTGTTGCTAAGGCCTAGAGCCCTGCGGACTGGTTACTGGGGGAGGGCTCCTTAGCCAGGAAACCTTTGTGCTCCAGCCACCAGCTTCTCTTCTGTACCGTCAGATGCTGACCATTAGACTACAGACCCTGTGCTTCATCACCGGACCTAGTCCTCCAATGCCAGTTTATAAGCTTTTCCACATGTTTTGCAAAACCCAGAACAAATACCCAGACCTTGGCTCTAATTCATTAGAAGGTCTCAGTGGACCTGTATATCAGAGTTTTAGAAATTAAGATCAATATTAGGATATTTGAAGTTTTAGTTTAGCCAATAAGAGATCTGTCCAAGTTTCCATAAGATTCACCTGCCACATTTGTATTGGCAGGGCAGGGGGGAACGAGGATTTAGCACTTCCTAACGAAGGAACTTTCTACAAAATTTGCCTTGCATGTGGCCAACCAAGGACTTTGGACTTCGCATTTGGTACAGTGAATTTTGATGTACTAATTATAAATGTGGCTCTGCCAAACCCAGTATTGCGGCTCAAATAATAAAGAATCTCAGACAACCCTGCCTTTCCTTAGCATTTCTGGTTCACGGATGCAGGCTAACAAAATAAAAAGTGACTGACAGTTACCTGAATTTCACATTCAAACGAATACACACAGCACCTCAATCTTTGTTTTCTTTTATCTCGAAATCTATTTTTTATTTTAATGAATCACCATGAGATACAGACTTACAAACTTTCATGATTGCGTTTTGATCTTGAATTCTTTTGAGACAAATAGAAAGTGGTTTGTAGGAAGCTCATAGCTATGGGTATGGTGTATGGTAATACCCTCAATGTAATACTCAGGAAGGTTAAGGTGTTTTACTGGAGTGACAGAGAAGTTATGTATTTCTCAATATATATTGTTATTTTGTTCAGTTTAAATTGTTTGTCTATTGGTTACAGGAATATCTACAAGGTCTTATAAACCTGTTCCCTCTACCCTGGCAGTGAGGCAAGGCAGTAGAGAAGTCCAGTCTTCAGTCCCAAAGCAGGCCCCAGAAGCCTGTTAGCTGGATCCCCCTCTGTAAATGCACTATCTGAGTATCTAGAGTAAACTCTCTGCATGCTTTAAAGCATGTGGTAATAATACTTTGGGGTTTTCTTTTGTTTTGAGGCCTCACCTGGCAGTAGTCAAGAAATACTCCTGGTGGGGCTTAGTGGATCATACAGGATGCTCAGGATTATGCTCAGATTAGGTGCATTTAAGGCAATGATAATACCTGCTGTACTATCACTCCAACCACTATTATGGTAGGATTTTAAATGGAAACTTTAGTAACCCTTCATAAGACGATAATTTTTTTTTCTACAGAGAAACCTGTCTCTGAGGGGCAATGTGGTTTCTCTTCCACATTTACAATTACAGTTACAGATTGTATTCAGTAAAGTTGGCAATATGTTCACATTGGTTTGGTAAGAACTGGGGTCAAAATTTATAAATTATTTATTTTTTATTGAATCAGGGTGAATCAGAGCATTGCATAATTGTTCATGATTGTGGTTCAATAGTCCAACACCCATCCCTTCTACCAGTGTATTTTCCCAAAACCAGGGTCCTCAGTTTCCCTCCCACTTCTTCAAGTCACCCCCAACCCCAGCCTCTCTCTATGGCAGGTAATGGTCTCTATGGCAGGTAATTCTCTCTCTCTTTCTCTTTTAATTTTAGGCATTATGGTTTGCAATAAAGAAGCTGACAGGTTATCATGTATATCCCTTTACCTGCTTCCAACACTCAGCTCTTGTCCAGAGTGATCATTTCCAAGTAGTGTTGTCAAATGGATCCTCTTCTATCATAACTATCATCCAATTCTCCCACCACTGATCAACCATTGACCATTCATGTAGCTTGATATTTGTCAATTTAGATTAAATAAATTAGAGAAAGACCACTTTATCAAGTAGGCATCTGGTCCTATTTTCCCAACTGAAGGCTCAAGGGCAGTTTAGCTTTTTAAATTTTTTTTGCCTGAATCCAAAGGGTCCTTCTAGATCTCAGAGACAGAAGCACTGTTTTCCTCATGTTAGAGGCTGTCTCTTGAAGACAGTGCCCTACTATTAATATGAGTGTGGCCCCATAGGAAAAAAAATACATGTAGATGCTAGTGACAAAGGAATACGAAAGAATGAAGAGAATGTACACAGAAGTTTCAGGTCAATGATGTTCCTCTATGACTATAATGATGGATAAATAATATGGTTTTCTCAAAATATCTAGAAAGTATAGCATCGAGAGTGAATCCTGGGGCCAGATTGATACAGGTAGGGTGTTTGTAAATTATGTGGTTGACCTGGATTAGATTCAGAGTATCCAATATGGTCCACCCGTGCACCGCCAGTAGTAATTCCTAAATGCAGAGACAGGAGTAACCCCTGAGCATCGCCAGGTATGACCTAAACAGCTAATAATAATAATAATAATAATATCCATCATATCAACTTTAGAAATGTCTTTGATGATTGTTAAATGAAGCAAGTCAGAAGAAGGATAATCACAGGACGATACCACTTCTATGTGGCATTTAGAATAACTGGATGAGGAAATGCAATGTTTTAAAGAGGAGGATGGTCTATTCAATCTTAGCCCCAGGGTAGAGGGAAGAGAAAGGAAAAAAGAGTGGAGAGAAGGGAGAGAAAAGTCAGAGGAGAAGGAATGGGGGTCAGGTCCGGGGATTCAGGTTTTATTAAGGAAAGATAGAGCCAAATATCCAAACCACAGTATCAAGAACAATGAAATCAAGAGACCAAAATTATAACAGCCAAACTGAGAGAGATGCTTGTCCAGAGGGCATGGCTGGAGGTGGGTAGGTGATATGGGCAGGAACCTGAGACCATTGGTGGGGGGAACTTGGCACTAGTGGTGGGATTGATGTTGTAATGTTGTATGTCTAAAGTTCAACCATGAATAACTTTGGAAATCATGGTACTTTAGTTTTTTACATGTCCTGATTGGAAAACAAATTTTAAAAAGAAAAGAAAATTAAATGTCTTTGATAATTATATTTCATGGAAAAGAAAGTCAAAGCAGAGGGAGCACATCAAACTTAAACACTTCTGCACTGCCAACGAACGGCGGCCAAAATCAAAACACTCCCCCAATGAACAGGAGAAAATATCTGCACAGCATTCTTGTGACAAAAACACAAATTTCCAAGATGTGCGAACGATGGCAAAACTTACAAACAAAATAATATACTCAGAACTTACACCTTGCTCTGTGCTCAGAGATCACTCCTGGTGGCCTTTAGGGACCATAAGTGTTGCAGGGGATCAAACCCAGGCCAGCCTCGGTAGTGTTAAAAGCAAGTTCCCTTCCCACTGTCTAAGTAATCAAGCCCCAGTCCACCTAATTTTAATTGATGCTTTCAGGATCTCTGAGCCTCTCTGGTGTGATCCCTGAGCAGAGCCAAGTGTGCTACCCCAAAACAAACAAACAAAAAACCACAAAACAACATCAAAAACATATCTTCTCCCTTTTACCGTTAATTTTTCCTGGATCTCCTGTTTCCTTTGATGTTTTCTCACCTATCTCTCAGTCTACCTATTGTCAGGTGTATTCAAACAGCTTTGCTTAGCCTAGGGCAGTCAAACCTCACTTAACTTTGACCCCTCAGCCTGCCAGGAGAGATCTCTGAGCATTGCTAAGTGTGGCCCAGAAAACAAAATGAAACAGAACAAAAGAAAACAAAATATAAAAATAAAAAACATATCATCTACACAATGGAATACTATGCAGCTCTTAGGAAAGATGAAGTCATGAAATTAGCTTCTAAGTGGATAGTCATGGAGAGCATCATGCTAAGTGAAATGAATCAGAAAGAGAGGGACAGACATAGAATGACTGCACTCATTTATGGAATATAAAATAACACAATATGAGACTGACACTGAAGGACAGTAAAGACAAGGGCCAGAAAGATTGTACCATTGTTGGAAATCTGCCTCCTGAACTGGGGGAGAAGGCAGCTGGAATAGAGAAGGGATCACTAAGTGAATGAGGGTTGGAGGAATCATTCGGGATGGAAGATGTGTGTTGAAAGCAGATAAAGGACCAAGTGTGATAGCCTCTCAGTGTCTATATTGCAAAAGTAGAGAGAGAGTATGAAGGAAATTGTCTGCCATAGAGCAGGGGTAGGGGTGGGATGTGGTGAGGGGGTGGATAGTGGTGACAGTGGTATTGGAAAATGTGCACTGTTGGAGGGATGGGTGTTCAATGATTGTATGAGTGAAACTCAAACATGAAAGCTTTGTAACTGGAGCTCATGGTGGTTTCAAATAAGAATAATGACCATAAAATAAATAAATAAAAACCAATACACCTTCCACTTTTCACCTCTCCTCTTTCCCTGCTTAAAGACTGATTCGAGTCAGTCCCTTCCTCCAAGCTTACATGACGTCACTGAGGAGCAGCTTATCAGAGGTTCTGCCCTACTCAGTGTAGCCTTTCGCCACTAATCAAGAACTGTAGGGATGTAAGTACGAGGTCGGGGTGCTGGGATTTTTTCCTCTTGAATCTCATTTTCAAGAGTGAGTCTCCTGCCCCTGCGCCTGGCTGTTCCTCGCTGGGGTCCCTTGGAGGGGAGCGGGTTGAGCTTTCCTCCCCGCCCCGACCAGGGCTCCAGCAGCCGAAGACCTCCAGGACCAGCCACCACAATGCTGAGACCACTCTCCGCACACATGAAGGTACTGGCAGAGGGACAAAGCCACGCGGGTTCCGGGGCCGAGATCTCCAAGCCTACTCGAATTGGAGTCGAGCATCCTCGACCCAGATCCTCCAAATTCCAGTAGGCGGGGGTCACACCCACCACCTGGCACCCTGGCGCCGTGTAATCCCATCAGCGGCCAAGACTCAGAGACTATAAAATCCAGCTCCCGGAACCGCGCGGCCGCATCTTATCAGGACATCTTTTTATGATATTTTATTATCTCATTCCTACTTTGGACAAACTTGCAGGCTATCGAATATAGCCTGCCCAGAGGGCAGAGTCTGGCAAACTCCCCGTGGCGCACCAAATATGCCAAATACCAGTAACAATGATGGGTCTCTTCTCCTAAAGAGCCTTGAATATAATCTCAGGGCTAGGATGAAAGAGACGTTACTGGGGCCTGCTCGAGGCAATCGACGAATAACAGGATGATGAATGAATGAATGAATGAATCTCATTTTCCTTGAGCAAGGTTCAGCCCATTTTATATTAGTTTTGTTTTTAGTTGGGGAGTCACACCCAATGATACTGAGGGCTCACTCCAGGTTCTGCACTCAGAAATTCCTCCTGGCATTTCTTGGGGTGTCAAAGATCAAACCCAGGTCAGTCACATGACAGGCAAGCGCCTTACTCACTGCACTATCTCTCCAGCCCCTGAAATGCTGTTTTTTTTTTTTTGTCTGGAATGAACTGGAATGAAGAAGCCATTAAGATGGACACACCAACTAACATCCCTCTTCTGCTGGAAGGTCACTCTCCGAAAATGCTTAGTTCATGCCCTCATTCCCTCTGAGTATTTGTTCAAACTTAAGCTTTTGTTTATTTATTTACTTATTTATTTTTAGGTTTGCGGGAATCAAAAACCAACAGTTCTCAGGGCTTATTATTGGTTCTGTGCTTAATCCTGGCAGTGCTCAGGGGACCTCATGGGGTGCCAAGGATCAAAACCCAGGTCAGCTGCCAAACGTACCCACAGTACCATTGCTCCCATAGCATCCCCCAAATATCACCTTTGAAACATGACACTAACAATTTCCTATTTAAAATAAACATTCTGTTACTAGATCACAAATCTTTTGACAGTTCATTTAATTTCTAAATGCTACATAACATAGCCTTTTCATTGAAAATGTGAACTTAAAGGTATTATTAATCTCTTTTGTACACATATGCATGGCAAATTTTTTTGGAGTAACCACACTCAATAATGACCAGGGTTCAGTACTGACTTTGCACTCAGAAATTACTACTGGCGATGCGTGTGGGACCATTTGGAATGCCAGGAATGGAATCTGAGTCGACCTCATGCAGAGCAAACGCCCTACCCTCTGTACTATATCTCTCCAGCCCCTACATGGTAAATTAATAACACTGACAGATCATCAATAGTATATAACCTATGGATTATCAATAATTTCTGACAGTTGCACATTAGCAAAGGTTCACAATTATTTTGTCTAATGGTTAAGTATAAGGTAAAGGCCCTCCCATTGATCGTCGATTTGCTCGAGCGGGCCCAGTAACGTCTCCATTGGAGATTTTGTTGTTACTGTGTTTGGCATATCGAATACTCTCGGTAGCTTGCCGGACTCTCCGAGAGGGGCAGAGGAATCGAACTCGGGTCGGCCATGTTTGGCCACTTGTAAGGCAAACGCCCTACCCGCTGTGCTATCGCTCCAGCCCATGTGCGGAGCGATAGCACAGCGGGTAGGGCGTTCGCCTTACAAGCGGCCAACATGGCCGACCCGAGTTCGATTCCTCCGCCCCTCTCGGAGAGCCCGGCAAGCTACCGAGAGTATTCGATATGCCAGACACAGTAACAACAAAGTCTCCAATGGAGACGTTACTGGGCCCGCTCGAGCAAATCGACGATCAACGGGAGGGCCTTTACCTTTACCTTTACCTTAATGGTTAAGTATTTCCAGATCCAAATGTTTAATAGTACAGCGAGGAGGGCACTTGCCTTGCGTGTGACCAACCTTGGTTCAAACACCAGCATCCTATATGGTCCTCCAAGCCTTCCAGGAGTGATCCATGAGTTCAGAGTCAGGAGTAAGCCCTGAGCACAACCTGGTGTGGCCCGACATTAAAATAAGACAAGACAAACAAGCCAACAAATAAAAAAAAAACTATTTAAAGAATGGATAAACACTAAAGAGTCTGCTATACCGCTAAGTAGTTATAGTATTAGACATGAAGTTTGCCACAAAATAAAATACATATAGGGCTTATAGAAAATGTTGTGAGAAGTATGAAGCCAGCAACTATTTCAAACTTTATTCTACAAGCATTTCACTGCTTCATTCAGTATAAAATAGAATCATTTGTTCATTGTACTAAGTTCCAAATGACAGAAGGCAGAGATTCAATTGTTTTCATTTTCAAAGCATGTTTCTTTTGATCCTTAGTATGATCTGGCCATGGGAGAATGAGCAACAGTACAGCAAGTAGGGTGTTCACACCTTGCAGGCGGCCAATGCAGGATTGAACCACGTCATCCCGTTTGGTCACCTGGGCACTGCCATTCCTTAGTCCAGGGCCAGAATAAACCCCTGATCATCGTCACCTGTGACCCCAAAATAGCCAAAAATATAAATTAAAAATTAAATTCATATATATATATGGTCCAGTGATCCCATTAAAATTCAGGTTGATAGTTTTTATCATTAAGAATTATCATTTCTGCATACTAAAAGTAGACGATAGGCCAAACATGATGGACACTTACTACATGTATTGCAAATGATAACAGCCAAAAAGAGAGAGCAAGTAAAAGGGCCTGTGTTTGTCACAGAGGCAGGGGCCAGGGGGAGAGGGTGGGGATGGCAGGAGGGGTAATGAGAACATTGGTGGTGGAGAATGGGCACTGGTGGAGGGATGGGGACTCGATCATTATATGACTGAAACTCAAACATGAAAACTTTGTAAGTCTGTAACTGTATCTCAAGGTGATTCATTAAAATTTTTTGAATTTTTAAAAAAGAATTATCAGGGGCTGTAGTGATAGCACAATGACTAGGACATTTGCCTTGCACGCGGCTGACCTGGATTCAATTCCCAGCATCCCATATGGTCCCCCGAGAAGCACCAGGAGAAATTCCTGAGTGCATGAGCCAGGAGTAACCCCTATACATTGCTGGGTGTAACTAAAAAAAAAGCAAAAAATTATCATTTATAATTCTTCTCTTCCTAAGTCAATTCAGACTTGGTTGTTCCACAATAAGCCCCAAATTGAGAGAAGCCTTAGAGAAAAGCAATTACTCTCCAAAAGTTGTCAGGGCTATTTGATCAGCTATGGGATATTTTGATTTCTCTGAGGCCAATTATCCCCAAGTTTGATTTCTGCTCTGCTCCTACAGAACTCTGCAGACTCAGGCTGATGAAATGGAAAAGCTTCTGAAGTTAACACCTGAGGGACTTTGATTAAAAACTTTTCTAAATTGATCCACTTGCAAATCAGGCAGTAATTTGTAGTCCATGGGCACATCAGAAAGTTCCCTGATCTCTAGGGACCAAGTAACCGGTGTGTTTTGATAGACCTGGATTAATACACAGGCATTCACCCGCAGCCTGGCTGAAGGTCCCATCAACTTCACCAACCTCAGACTCAGTAAATATCTCCTGTCTCTTCTCCTGCTTGAAGAAAGAGACAGGGATTTTTCTTCAGAAAAAAATTCCTTTCCCTGGAGCTGGAGAGATAGAGCAGGGGGTAGGGAGTTTGCCTTGCACACAGCTGACCCTGGTTCCAACATCCTGACATTCCATAGGGTGCCCCAAGCACTGCCAGGAGTATTTCCTGAACGCAGAGCCAGAAGTAACCAGAACATCACCAAATGTGTGAGTTCATAAGGTAAGGGCTACTACTGTGATGCATGTGTGTGTTCTGTGGCTCAGAGCTGGCTTCCCGCCTCCCCACCTCCCCAGGGCTCCCCAACAGAGAGACAGAGAGATGTGGAGATGAAGGACCACATTCTGATGGTGAAAAAGGCCCGTTTGATGCATCGTGGCTAGCATGTTTATTGAATATCTGAAGGGAGATTGAGGTAAGGACATAGGTGTGATTGGTCATTTACATAGATAAACATTTGGCAAAGGAAATTCTCTTGGGGATATCAAATTAAGAAGACACTGTCTCCCAGGGAATTCTACATTGCTTTTATCTTTCCCTCTGGTTGTATAAGTTATCAATACCTGGGTTGTTTGGATAAACACAGTAAGAGACACAGATCTCAACACTTAGTTCTCTGGGCTCTGAGAGCAAGCAAGGCTTTTACCGTAAATCCCAGACTAAATCCTCAGGATATTTCAGCTTGTCCTTCCCCATGGGGGTCCTGTCTCTTAGGGTGTAACAGTTTGCAACAAGACCATGACGGCTTGCACATGTCGACTGGGATTCGATCCCAGGCACCCCATAATGCCACCCCTCCAGTCGCGCCTGGAGTGATCTCACACCGCTAGGTGTACAAAAACAAAACCAAGTGCAACCAGGAGGAAGAAAAGGGGCTGGCCGGCCTGCCCCTGGCGACCGGCTGTTCCAGAACTCCTGCATGGGCATCCGCAGTTCTCCTAAGTGGACATGGTCAGGGCCAGTGAGGGGCATTCAGTTGATCTTAGGGGGAGCAGCGGAAGTTTAGCTGGATGTTTAGCACCTCTGCACCCCATACAAATGGGCCTATGACTGCAAGCCAAGAGCACTAACCACTCTGCTCCTGTTGCAGCAGCCCGAACTGCTAGCTTGATTCTTAATGACCCTATACCTAACACTGAAGCAAAGAAATGGGCAGGAAGTCTTAAGCGTGGGAAAAGTCGGGCCACGGTAGTTCCGCAGAAATGCCACAAGATGTCGCTGTGAGAGTTTTCGTTTCTCAACAGGCCCGTTTCTCTTAAGAGTTTTCCACCCTTGGGTTTGCTTCAGTGATAAGTAATGGATAATTAAGGATCAATGAAGCTGCTTCCACAGATACTGCTGTATGAGAACCGTGCGAGTGCTTTCTTTCACTAGAGTAACCTGGGTTCGATTCCAGCCTTCAGATCTTGTGGGGGACGTAACTGAATCTTCTCGGGTGTCATGTGGGTTGCTCCCACTTTGTCTCTGGACCACAAGGGGTGCAGAGGATTGAACCTGACGTGGAAAGAACAAGACAAAGTCATTTATTTTTATTTTTGTTCTCTTCTCTCTGAGCTAGAAACCTTCTGAAGCCACTTTGCTATGTCTGTGACCAAGTCATTGAGAAATATTTCCTACTATGGGCAACCCACACCCCATCACCCCACATTCTGAGGGTGCCCAAACCTCTACGATAAGGAAAAGGCAGCATGGATACCGCATGATATAGCTCAGAAACGCCCACGTTGGGAGGAGGGAATCCTCCAATAAGGGACTGAGGCTGTTTTGGTTTTATTTGGTTTGTTCATATTTTGGGAGACACAAATCCAGCCAAACGCAGAGGTTCTCCTGACGCTGCATTCAGGAATCTTGCATGATGGTGGGGCTGTATGGAGAGCCAGAGAAAGAGCCAGGGGCCTGTGACTGCAAGCCAAGAGCATTAAACGTCCTGCTCCCGCTGCAGCAACCCAAGCGGCTTGCTTGATCCTTAATGACTTTATACCTAACATTGAAGCAAAGAAATGGGCTGGAAATCTTAAGCGTGTGAAAAGTCGGTCAGCGGTAGTTCCACCGAAACGGCACGAGATGGCGCTGTGGACATTTCTGTTCCTCTTCACGTTCCTTTCTCTAAGAATTTTCCACCCTTGGGTTTGCTTCAGTGTTAAGTATGGGGTAATTAAGGATCAAGCAAGCAGCTTCCACAGTGCAGCGGTAGGGGAGCCTGCGGTTGCTTGTCTTTCACTTGAGTAATCTGGGTTCAATCCCAGTCTTCAGATATTTGTGGGGTGGTAGCTGAATCTCCTCGGGGGTCGAGTGGGTTTCCTTAGCTTTGTCTCTAAACCTCGAGGGGTGCAGCAAATTGAACTGAGCCTTTAATGAGCAAGGCAAGGTTATTTTCTTACATTTATTGTTCTTTTCTCTCTGTACAAAAAAGTTCTGAACGCACCTTCTGATGCCTGTGACCGTGCCCTTTGAAGGTTTCCTGTCATGGGCAACCCACAGCCCATCATTCCACATTATGAAGGTACTCTAATGGTCTTCTACACCGACATGGGGAATGGAAGAATATACAGTTCTGACACCCTCAAGTCGGGGTGAGGGAATTCACCATCAAGGAACTGAATCTCTGTGTTTTACTTTTTTTCTTGTTTATTCCTTTATGGTTGTGGCCACACCCGGATATGCTCAGGGCCTTCTTCTGGCTCTGCACTCAGTAATCACTATGGACATGAGTGAAGAACCATATGGGAAACCTATGACTATACCCGGGTCCTGTGGATGCAAGGCAAAAGCACTATCTGCACTGCTCCCGTTGCAGCGGCCCAAGCTGTGTGCTGGATCCTTAATGACCCCATTAAAGCAAAGAGAAGGGCCGAAAATCTTAAACGTGGGAAAATTTGGACCGCACAAGTTATGCTTAAACGCCACAAGATGGAGTTGTGGGTGTTTCCGTCCCTCTCCATGCCCGTTTTTCTAAGAATTTTCCACCCTTAAGTTTGCTTCTGTGTTAAGTATAGGGTAATTAAAGATCAAGCACGGAGCTTCAAAGGGGCGTGGTATGAGATCCTTGAGGTCGCCAGTCTTTCACACAGGTGACCAGCATTTAATTCCCACCTTCAGATCTTGTGGGGTACATAGCTGAATCACCTTGGGGGTCGAGTATGCTGCTCCATCTTTGCCTCTGGACCACGACAGGTGCAGAGTATTGAC
Organism: Sorex fumeus; assembly: GCF_029834395.1. NCBI lineage: Eukaryota > Metazoa > Chordata > Mammalia > Eulipotyphla > Soricidae > Sorex > Sorex fumeus. The sequence continues at coordinate 872,096 of NW_026606097.1, read as the reverse complement.
CCTGACGTGGACAGAGCAAGGCAAAGCTGCAAGGCTGGAGCCATAGCACAGTGAGTAGTGCGTTTGCCTTGCATGCGACCGGCATGGCCAACTCGAGTTTGATTCCTCCACCCCTCTCAGCAAGCTACCGAGAGTATCTTGCCCACAAGGCAAAGCCTGCCAAGCTACCCATGACATATTCAATATGCCAAACACAGTAACGAGTCTCACAATGTTACTGGGCCCGCTCGAGCAAATCGATGAAAAATGGGAGGAAAGTGACAGTGACAGTCTGAGCTGAAAAACATCAGAAGCCACTTTGTTATGTCTGTGACCCGACCATTTAGAAGTATTTCCTGCTATGGGCAACTCACACCTCATCACCCCACGTTCTGAGGGTACCCAACCCTCTTCTTAGAGGAAGAGGCAGCATGGATGCAGCAAGATACAGCTTAGAAACACCCACGTTGGGGTGAGCTAATCCTTCAATAAGGGACTGAGGCTGTTTTGGTTTTATTTGGTTTGTTCATGGTTTGGGAGCCACAAATCCAGCAAAGCGCAGAAGTTCTCCTGGCTCTGCACTCAGGAAGCACTCTGGCATGATGGTGGGGCTGTATGGAGAGCCAAAGAGTGTGAGAGCTTTCTTTCAATTGGGTAACCTGGGTTCGATTCCAGTCTTCATATCTTGTGGGATACATAACTGGACTCACTATAAACAGTACTCCTCTCCCACAGTCCAGGGGCTTCTCCCCTGGGGAGGTTTGTTTCCATGGACTGAGCACAACAGTCTCTGAGTAGCTTGTTCCAGGGGAGCTCTTCTTTGCAGCATGGGTGCTCACTTCCTATGGTAACCCACAGAAGACCTCCCACCTGTCTTGGCATCCTCATGGGGCTGAGGGCATAACTGCTCACTCGAGATTTTGTCACAATGTGCATGACAAGAAGAATTTCACCCGGGCTCTTTGCTACCTGAAGAACAGCAGAGAAGGATTCCAATTACTGTGCCTGATAGTCTTCTCGTCAAAAAAATTCTAGACCTGCAGGTTAGTTTCTAACATTTACCCGACTCAGTTGCAATTCTGACACGTGGATGGATTTTCCAGGCAAAGACCTAAAGTTTCAGCAAGATGGACAAGCAAAATAGACCGACACCAGGTCACATAGCTGTGTAAGTTTTTTTTCCAACTCAAATAACAGACACAGTAAGTGGAAATAATTCCCTCTGCAGAAAATTGAAGCACCAGTTTAGGGTGAAAATAAAAGGAGCCTGAGACTGGGTTTGGTACTAGCTCAGTGTGAAGCTTAGTGGGATAGCTTAGTGGGATACACGTGTGAAGGCAATGATGCATCCTCACACATCTCACCTGAAGCAGACTCCTCTCCAGGATCAATAAGTTTTCTGTTATCTCGTTCTATTTACTTAGGTGGGGAGAGGGTCACAACACCATTGCTCAGGGATTCCTGCTGCTGGGAATCTGGGGGCCATGTGGGATGCTGGGATCAAACCAAAGTTTTCTTCCTGGTGCCAAGCAAGTGCCTTTCCTAAAGCAAAACCACTAGTGCTGAACCATCGATTCATCTCAGCAATCACACTTGTCCTTGCTGCCTATCAAATGTAAAGTCACATTATTTACCCTAGAATAAAAAGAATTTTGGGGGGGGTTGGTGCAGGGGTAGGCATTTGCATTGCACACAGCCAGCCCAGCTTCAATCCCAGGCATCCGATAAGGTCCCCCAAGCACCAATAGAAATAGTTCTTGAGCGGAGACCTAGGATTAACCCCTGAGCATCGCTGGATGTAACCTCAAAAGCAAAAATAAATAAATAAATAAATATTTTTAGGTTTTAGAATTACTGCTTTTATGCAGCAACACGGTTGGAACTGGAAGATACCGTCTTGAGTGAAGTTAGTCAGGAAAAAGAAACAAAAACAGGATGATGTCACTCACCTGTGGAATACCAAACAATGGATGTGGAAATGTACTGTAAAGTGGCTGCTTAAATCATCCCTGATTCCAGTGTTTAGAGAGAAGCCGGACAAAGAAGGAAAGAAATTTGGGGTGCAAGAGAACCAGAAGTTTACAGGGATGAGGGATTCATTTATGCCAGTGATATGAGTGAGAGGTGTAGTCATTTACCCAAAACACAGATGCAACAGAACTGAAAACAAGAGATCTAAGCCGTAACCACTGAAACGTAGTCATGTGCTTGTCCAGATGACAGGCGGGGGTAGAGTGGGGACTGGGGTGGGGAGGAAATACGGGAACACGGGTGGAGGGAAGCTGATTCAGGCATTGGTGTTCAATTATTGTATGCCTAAGTACAACTATCAATAACTTTGAAAATCCTGGCACTTTAATGAAAACTTTAAAAAACAATAAAATGAAATAAATTTCCAGAATTCAGAACCCACTGAGGTTAAAGACCCTGTAGTCCCAGAAATAGGCTCTGATATTTTTCCTGTGGTGCTGAGACCATAGATGTGGTTGTGGGGATGGAGCCGGACCCCACCTTTCAAGTTGCATTCTCGGTGACTGAGCACTCCAATGGCATAATAGTTAGTTTCAACAAGAGATTCCTACAGCATACTTGTATGCAATTCCCTTGTTCCCAAAGGAAACTGCTGTAATGCCACATCCTGAACCTGTGATTTGAGTTCTGAAATCAAACAAAATGCACAATGAGAATTATTCCAGTGTTGAATGGAATGCAGTTGAATGACCAAGCATGTGGAGGACATCTCCATAGTTCTCACAGTCCAAGCAAGCCTACATAAAGGGAAAATCCGCGGGAAGTGTTGCTGGGAGGAGCTCAGCAATCCACAAAAATGCCTTTTGGGTTTTGTTTTTAATCAGACCCAGTGATGCTTGGGATACCATAGGGGATGCTGGACATCGAAGGTAGGCGGCATCTGTAAGGCGAGCACCCTCCGTGATGCACTGCTGTTCTGGTCCTAATTAACTTCACTATGGACTCACAGTCACAATTTAACATACACACAATAAAACAATTTTTGGTGCGTACAACCATACAGCAGATAGGCATTTGCCTTGCATGAGGCTGAAAGGGGTTTATCCTTGTACACTGCCATAAGCAACTTGTGAGAACCACCAGGAATAACTGCTGAGCATCCCCAGGCACCAAAAAAAAGAAAACTAAACTTCTTCCTATATTCAAAAAACATGGCAATGATCTAAAGGCAAAGATAAGCATGGTGTCAGATTAACTGAGTGGGGTCCAGAAAGGGTACCCGACCCTTTAGGAGTACAGTCAGGCTAGTTATACAGCCGGGGAAACAAGGGCCTTGAAACACATGGACTATTAGACATATCTGACAGATGAGGAAGAATGACAAAAAAAGTCAAGAAAGCAAAGCACAGGATCTCTCCGTAATGAACAGCTCCGGGGAGGAGACTCCCCTACCCCATGCAACACCCCCACATCACATGTTCTAGGGATGAGAAGGGGACACTCAATGTCCAATGAGCAACTCAAAGATTTTGTGGACTGGAAGACTCCTGGGTTGGCCACATGCAAGGCAAGCATCCTACTTGCTCTACTATTGCTCTGGCCATTTCTAAATATATGGGAGAAAACGGGAAAAAATGGGAGAGCACTTACAAAGCTTTCAGGTTTAAGTCTCGGTCATACAGTGAAACACCCGTCCCTTCACCGTGCACATTTTCCACCACTAAAAAACCCAAGTATACCGCCATTCCACACCCTCCCCCTACCTGTGGGGCAGATAATTTCCACATTACTCTTCGCTACTTTGATTACAGTCAATATTTTGACAAGAGACCCACCATTATTATTTGGGATTTTACCCCAGCACTCAGATCTGCTGAAAATGCAACAGTAGACAATTCTTTTTCGATTGCTGGTTACAAATAACGTATGAATTTGAAATTCTGAAATTTTAACAATTAAATCTGGAGGGATTTCTGCCAAAACCAGCTGGTTTCCAAGATTTGTTCCTGAGTCTCTGGGATTATGGCCATTAAACAGCTTTATCACGAGCCAGATAGGAGGTTCTCTGGAATGACTTAGGGTATTGTTGGGGAGGGGAGGAAAGGGCCGGCTCCACCCCATCCTGAGAGGTCCCACGTATCTTGTGAGTGTGGGCCCAAACCTGACTTTCCAATGGCGTTTGGAGGAAGGAGGCCACTAAGCCGCCAAGGGAGAGCAGGTGGAGGGACAGCACCGATTCCCAATGGGGTGGCCTGGGGACAGTAACCTACTGCAGGGTCCAGACGCATTTCTGCTAAAAGGCGCTGGATTTCGAGATTTGTCTCTGAATTTCTGGGATCATTGCCATTACGCACCTGGATCACGAGCCACAGAGGCCAATCGTGAGCACCAGACAACTCGGGGTCTTGTTGGGGTGGGGAGAAAAGGGCCGTCTCCACCACCATCCCGCTAGGCCCTTCATGTCTCCTCACTGAGGGCCCAAACCTAACCGTCCAGAAGCCATTAGTGATGGCGGACACTGAGCCGCCAGGCACGAAACCTATTCCCACGTGAAATACCCAGCTTTGGTAACCTACTATGGGAACCAGACACATTTCTGCTGAAAACCGCTGGGTTCCGATATTTGTTTCTGAGTCTCTGGGATCATAGCCTATAAGCAGTTTGATCAGGAACCAGAGAGCTCTTGCCTCCAATTATATAGCTGAGCCAGAAATGGTTTGTTGGTGTGTCTCGAACATACCTAACTTTTGGCCATTTACTTTCTTGGAAGACTTTGCCCAAAGTTTTTGGAGTCTGGCCAAAGGCATAGCAGCAATTTTGGGGTATCTGGAAGTCTGACGGTGCCATCAAGCTGCTTATGGACTCACCTTACAAACACAGATTGACCTGCTGGTGGTACCATACCCCTGAGAAGTAGAAATTCTATATATGGAAAAAAAACATCAATAGTGGGGTTGGACACACTGTAAAGCAAGTAGGATGCTTGCCTTGCTGATCCAGGTCAAACATCCCCATTGCATAGGAACCCAGCAGCACCACAGAATAATTCCTAAGATGCAGAACCAGAAGTAACCTTGAGCATCAAAGAATCCCTTCCAACTCCCCTGAAAAAAGAAGCTATTAAAATTAATCCAAAGAGGGGCTGAAGTGATAGCAGAGCAGGTAGGACATTTGACTTGCATGTGACCAACCGGATTCAAATTCCAGCAACAATATGGTCCCCTGAGCTTTACCAGGAGTAATTCCTGAGTGCATAAGCCAGGAATAATGCCATGTGCAAAGCTGTGTGTGACCCAAAAAGCAAAAAAAAAAAAAAAATTAAACCAAAGTGTAAATTTTCAGAGACAAATACCTCTCACTTGTCCAAATGCACCCCAAAGTCCCAACCCTAGCACGGAAGCCAATGAAAATGACCGACGGCAAAAGTGTCCCTTTCCTTTGGGGGCTGCCCATGAACATATCTGGAGTTTCGATAAGTGTTATATCCAGTCCAAAGGCTCCAAACAGGGTCCTGCGCAGTCTCTAGTAGGGTGGAATGAGATGGCCAAGACCCCACTCTCTGCAGGCTCCTCACACCAAGGCCTGAAGTCTATGTGCCCACCCTCCAGTGCCATCTTGGACCGGAATGCGATCATGGCTGCAGGGGCCCTCAGGATAACGCACCCTCACCCATGGCACCTGCACCATAGAACAACCCCCAATGCACCACTCAAAAGCAGCACATCCCCTAAAGCCTGGATATCCAGAACAAGTAAAAACAAGCATGAAAGCGACCTAAAAGCTGGCATGACCTGCTGTTCAAGTTCTCAAACCGGGATTTTCAGGGCGCTCAAGCATTCCAAATCCTAACACAGAAAAGACTTAAGAATGAAGGTTCAACTGTTTTTTCATTTTCAAAGTATTCAACGCAGCATCTTGGTTGATTTCTGCAATAATTCTCGCTAACCAGCCCCTCTGGGCCAAGCCAGAAGCATAGTAAACAATAAGAGAGTAGTGAGCTGTGACAGCTCTGAGAAGGGGGGTGTTTCTGTACCTGATTATTCAGTCACCTTCCTCCTTATTTTCATCACCAGGACCCATTATTTACAAGTTAACACACAAGCAATTCCATGCACAAGAATACTGGCATAGGTGCAGCCAGGGTTAAAATCAGCAGGTACCTTTCACTGACATGAGGAGAAGCCTGTCGCAAGCAGGCAGGCTTACTTCCCTCTTAACTGCACTTTTTTAACACCCTTGACCATCGTGTCCAAAGGAAACTTGCTTGAATGACTTGTCCTGTTCTGTCATTAGAGACTGTTATTAAGGGATCAAACCATCCAGTATGAATTTTTGTTTATTAAGGTGTGAGGGGTACAGGGTACATTAATTATTGAGGCCACACAGAGGCCTTCCCACATTCCTTACATATACAGTTTCCTCGTCAGTGTGAATTTTCCTATGTACACTAATATTTGAGGCTGTAGCAAAGGCCTTCCCACATTCCTTACATATATATGGTTTCTCTCCACTGTGAATTCTCCTATGTACAGTCAATTGTGAGGATGAAGTTAAGGCCTTTCCGCACTCTAGACACATCTAATACTTCTCTCCATTATGAATTCTCATGTGTAGAGTAAGGAAAGAGAACCATGTGAATGCCTTCCCACATGTCTGACACTGATGAGGTTTCTCTCTGAGATGAATTTTCATATGTGCAGGATATACATATATGTGGTTTCTCTCCCATGTGAATTTTCCTGTGGTCACTAAGTGTTGAAGCTACAACAAAGGCCTTCCCACATTCCTTACATATAAATGGTTTCTCTCGAGTGTGAATTCTCCTATGTACACTAAGATTTGAGGCTACAGCAAAGGACTTCCCACATTCCTTACATATATACGGTTTCTCTCCAGTGTGAATTCTTCTATGTGCACTAAGACTTGAGGCTGCACCAAAGGCCTTCCCACATTCCTTACATATATATGGTGTCTCCCCAGTGTGAATTTTCCTATGTTCACTAAGAGTAGAGGCTAGAGCAAAGGCCTTCCCACATTCCTTACATATACACGGTTTCACTCCAGTGTGAATTCTCCTATGTACACTAAGGGTTGAGGCTACAGCAAAGGACTTTCCACATTCCTTACATATATACGGTTTTTCTCCAGTGTGAATTCTCATATGTACACGAAATGTTGAGGCTTCAGCAAAGGCCTTCTCACATTCCTTACATATATACGGTTTCTCTCCAGTGTGAATTCTCCTATATATACTGAGGCCTGAGGATTGAGTAAAGGCCTTTCCACATTCCTTACATATATATGGTTTCTCTCCCGTGTGAATTTTCCTGTGGTCACTAAGTGTTGAGGCTACAACAAAGGCCTTCCCACATTCCTTACATATAAATGGTTTCTCTCCAGTGTGAATTCTCCTATGTACAGTAAATTTTGAAGGTCTAGCAAAGGCCTTTCCGCATTCCTTACATATATATGTTTTCTCCCCAGTGTGAATTTTCCTATGTTCACTAAGAGTTGAGGCTACAGCAAAGGCCTTCCCACATTCCTTACATATATACGGTTTCTCTCCAGTATGAATTCTCCTATGTATACTGAGGCCGGAGGATTGAGTAAAGGCCTTTCCACATTCCTTACACATATATGGTTTCTCTCCAGTGTGAATGCTTCTATATATACTGAGGCCTGAGGATAGAGTAAAGGCATTACCACACTCCTGACATATATAAGGCTTCTCTCCACTATAGGTTTTCAGAGGTCTATTAAGACTAGAGCTCTGAATAAAGGCCTTCCCACATGTCTGACATTCATGAGGTTTCTCTCCTGTATGAATTCCCCTATGCATAATAAGATGTGATGATTGATCGAAGGCCTTCACACATGCTTCACATGCAAAAGGTTTCGTTCCTGAATTTATATTCATAAAGTCATGATGGAATAACCCTTGACTCACACTCTGTTCTCGGGGCTGACTTTTCTGGGGATTCTGTCCACTGTGGTTTTCTAAGGGAACACCACAGTGCTGAGAAAATGGGGAGGCTCCCCCACATTCCTTACACCTAGATGGGTTCTGCTCACGGTGACTGTGGTTGAGGGTATGTTGCTGTTAGGGACTCACTATAAACAGTGCTTCTCTCCTTAGCAGGTGCCCCACCTGGGAATTTTGTGTCTGTGAACTGAGAATAACACACTCCAAGGAACTTTTTCCAGGAGAGGGCTTCTTCAGAGTGAGGTAGCTCTCGCCATTCTGATCACCCTCAGAAGACATCCCGCCTGTCTCGTCATCCTCATGGGGCTGAGGGCAGGATTGATCACTCGAGACATTATCATACAGGGCAGGATCAGAGACATTCCACTCGGGGTGGCAGCTTTCCTGTAGAACAACAGAGGATTCTAATTATTGACTTATTCACTGAGTCTTCCTGTCAAAAAAACTGAGCCCTTCAGATGTGGTTTCACACATATGCACCGCACAAATGCAATTACTGACATGAATTGTCTTACTATTGAATAACTTCATGTTTCTGTAAGTTGGACGTACAAAATTGATGGATAGAGAGTCAGTAAATTCTGTGACTTCCTCCACTTTAAATTAATGAAGGAATACAACTGGAAACAATTCCTTCTATAGAAAACAGATACATCCATTTCAAGAGAAAATGAAATACATCCACATGTGGGTTTGGTTAAAGCTCAGTGTGGAACCTGTGATGCAGGGGTGAAGACAACGCTGAATCGTTCCACAGCTGAGATAGACCACGTGGCCATTGCAAAGCTCTCACCACAAGTGATGCCTTTCAGGATCAATGAAGTTTTTTTTTCCTTTGTTTCGTAGTTTCTATTTATAGGGGTTTGGGTGGGTGGAGGGGCACAGTGTCTAGGATCAGTTCTGTCGGTCTATGCTGCCTATAAGGTGTGCTGGGTAAGAATATCCGTCCGTGTGCAAACCAATTATATTTCTCACTGCACCATCTCTAGGGCGCAGAAATTAGCTTTCTAAACAACTACCACTGTCAAGCAAATCAAAACTCACAGTATTTTTAAACATGATTGATTTCTGCACCTAGTGAAGCTAAGGGTCCTCTACTCCAAGCATCAGGCTTTGGAATTCCTCCCTGCCATTAGCAGCCTTCCAACTTAACAATCACATACTTGGTCCACTCCTGCTGGCATAATAATATTTATTCTGAATTAGCGAATCTTACCAACTCACTCGTACTTGCTGACCCCATTCCCAAATCAAAGTGCTGTAATGCCAAATCCTGAAGCCGCGGTTTCAGTTCTGAAACTGAACAAAACATGCAATTCAAGCACTTGTCAAAAAATGTAGCAAAATGATGCCATGTAGTTAAGAGTACATCTCTGTGGTTCTCAAATTCCAAAGAGTCCCACACTAAAGAAAAGATTCAGATAGTGGAAAACTGTGAGGATCTTGGCAATTCTACACTAGGTTTTGTTTTTGTTTTGAGCAGACCTGGTAATGTTTGGGGAACGAGGTTATTAAACAAATTATTGAACAGGTCACATTCAGGTGCTGCAAGGCACTCCCTGCTGTAATATCGTTCAGATCCAAACTAGCTCTGTTATGGTCTTACTTATTCGAAAGCCATGGAAGCAAATTACAGGATCATTCTGTGACTGACAGTCCAGGGGAATGAAGAGCAGCGTGAGTGCGGCACAGACCCAAGAATCCAGAAGGCCAAGGCCCCAGTCTCAGCAGTGTGTTTCCTGCATGCTCAGCGCACCCATTCACTGCACAGGGCCTGAGCCAGGAAGGGTCCTCAGACACTCACCCGTACACACTTCTCTCCTCCCCAACCTCAGGGCTCCTCCTTCCAGCCAGGAGATCACCGCAGGCTTCATCCCGGAGTGCCCTGCCTGACAGAGACAGAGGCATGGATAAGTGACAGGGTAAAGGTGAAAGGTAAATCCCCATGTTTTCCTGATATAACTGGGCAAATATCTGAGAGGCATGAATAGAATGTCCATTTCCAACATGCCACATATTTCTACTTATTCGAGAGGTAAGACCCAAGAAAATACCACAAATACTCTAGACCTGGCCTTGTGTATGGTCGACAGATGTTTGATCAGCACAGTATATTGTTAAGTTTTTTTCTTGTTTGGGGTCTCATGTGGCAATGCTCAGGGGTGACTCCTGACTCTGTATTCAGAAATCAACGCTGCTGGTGCTCCGGGATGACATGGGATGCCAGGGATTTAACCCACGTGTGCCGCTTGCAAGAAAATCACTTTCCTCCCTGTACTGTCTCTCTAGGCCCAGCAGCACATGGAGATTCCTGAGCCCCTCATGACCTCATCACGGATTTCAGTAAAACTAAGTGCATAATAAATCTGGAAATGGCCAAGGGTGGCATGAGACCCTTATTTTTTTAAGCTAAAACATGTATCCAGACAGGGGTATAGTGCCGCCAGTAGATCAATTTGTACCTGTGAGGCGAGTGCATCAGCAGCCTGATGGCGCCTTCAGACTTCCAGATACCCCAAAATTGCTGCTGTGCCTTTGGCTAGACCCCAACAACTTGGGGCAAAGTTTACCAAGAAAGTAAACGGCCAAAAGTTAGGTATGTGGGAAACACACCCACAAATCAACTCCGGCTCAGCTATATAATTGGAGGCAAGGCCTCTTTGTTTTCTGATTCAACTGCTTAATGTCCGTAATCCCAGACACTCAGAAACGAATCTCAGAACCAAGCGGCTTTAGGTAGAAACGCATCTGGTCCATGATGTAGGCTACCGGTGCTGGGCCAACCCAGGTGGTAATAGGTTTTGTGCCTTGGCCTGTTCCCCCTGTCGGCCCAGTGGCCACCATCCTTCAGAAGCCACTGGGTAGTCAGATTTGGGCCCCCAGTGATGAGACACACAGGGACTCACGGGATGGGGGTAGAGCCAGGCTTGTTCTCCCAACTCCAATGAGACCCCAAGTCATCACCCACAAATGGCCTCTCTGGCTCCTGATCAAGAAGCTTAATGGCCATGATCCAAGAGACTCAGAAACAAATCTCAAAACCCAGTGGCTTTTGGTAGAAATGCATCCGGACCCCACAGTACGTTACTGTCGCCGGGCCACCTCAGGGAAGAAAGGGTGTTGTCCCTCCGCCTGCTCTCTCTTGGTGGCTTGGTGGCCATCATCCTCCATAGGCCACTGGAGAGTCAGGTGTGGGCCTGCAGTGATGAAACTTGTTGGGCCTCACAGGATGACGGGGCAGCCGGGCCTGTCCTCCCCACTCCAACGAGACCAAGTCATCGCCCACGAACGGCCTCTCTGGCTTCTCAACAAGCTGCTCAATGGCCATGATCCCAGAGACTCAGGAGTAGATCTCGAAACTCAGTGGCTTTTGGCAGAACTCCCTCCAGATTTAAGTGTTAAAATTTCATAATTTCAAAACCACATGGCCCTACTGTAGCCACGCGACATCATATGTTATTCATAACCAGCAATAGTACACAAATTGTCTATTGTTGCCCTTTCAGCAGATCTGAGTGTTGGGGTAAAATCTCAAATAATAATAGTGTGTCTGGTGTCGAAATATTGAATGTGATCAAAGTAGAGAGAGAGTAATGTGGAAATCATCTGCCCCACAGGTAGGGGGAGGGTATGGAATGGGGGTATACTGGGGTTTTTGGTAGTGGAGAATGGGCACTGGCGAAGGTACAGGTGTTTCATTTTATGACCAGGACTTAGACCTAAAAGCTTTGTAAATGCTCTCACGGTGATTCAATAAGTAAAATTATAAGTAAAGTAAAGTAAAGGCCCTCCCGTTGATCGTCGATTTGCTCGAGCGGGCCCAGTAACGTCTCCATTGGAGACTTTGTTGTTACTGTGTCTGGCATATCGAATACTCTCGGTAGCTTGCCGGGCTCTCCGAGAGGGGCGGAGGAATCGAACTCGGGTCGACCATGTTGGCCGCGTGTAAGGCGAACGCCCTACCCGCTGTGCTATCGCTCCAGCCCAAGTAAAATTATAAACAATGAAAAAAAAAGTAAGATGGAGTTCGTGCACAATTCAATCAGCTCATCAGTGACTGAATAAATAGCAGTACTCCTACAAAAAAATGTATCCATAAAGAGAGCAGAGCAGGAGTTTCTCACCGCCAATCCAGTTGCGAAACCCGATATCATCTAGGGTCCCTCATGCCAGCCAGGAGTGATCCCTGAGTGCAGAGTCCAGGAGCAAACCCTAAGTCCTGATGAAATCTCACAAGAACCATTAAAAGTAAATCCAAGCACTGAAATAGGGCAGCGTCTAATGAGTTGAGAGATGAGATATCAAATCCGCTGTGGTGGGAGAGAGATAGTACAGCACATAGGACAGAAGCGCTGCATACACATGTGGGTTTGATCCCAGGGAGCCCATATGGTCTTGGAGCAAGGCCAGTTGTGGATACTGAATACACAGGCAGGAAAAATCCCTAATCCCTAAGAAAAAAAGAAAATGCAAAAACTGTGAGTGACTGGTGCAAAAGTTCTGGGGGTGAGCACCAACATTTTAAGTTTCAAGAGGTTTCAGTCCACGGTACCCCATGGCCCCTGACTCTGTGCTAAAGGAATCATCCTTTAGCACAGAGCAAGGAGAACTGTGGACTGTGCCCCCAAACAAAGGAAAGAGCAAAACCAATTAAACACACAAAATTTCGCGTAGTATACAAAGTAAATTGATTCACCAATGGATGGTTCTATTTAAAGGGACCTGAGCGATAATTGGGGAGATAGGGATCTTCCCATGGACATAGTTGAAACAGCTTGATGTGAATCACCCCATAGGGTCCGGCTACCCAACAAGAGTAATTCCTGAGGACAAAGCTGAGAGTAAACCCTGAGTATCCACAGGTGAACCCTAAAAAAACGAGAGAGGAAAGAGCTACTGCATGGCTGTCCAATATCCCTGCCCGTCACAGAGCTACTGTTGAACACACAGCTGCCACCCAACCCCCAGGGAGCCCACGCGGGTCTGTTCAGACACGGTTGGCTCCACACTGCTCTCACCAACAGCATGTAGATGTTGGTAGGTCTCCAGCATCACGTCCCTGTACAGCTTCCGTTGAGAGACTTCCAGGCATGACCATTCCTCCAGGGTGAAGTTCACAGCCATGTCATTGAAGGTCAGTACATCCTGACTCAGCACACGGAGAGGGTGGGAGTCAGAATCTATCTTAGCCTCATTCCCACTACTCTGAGGCCAGGACCCAGGTCCTATATTGTCGCTGGGCCTCCCCTCTCCGAATGAACCAGCCTCCATGCACACGAATGGCTGACGGGCCCCAGAAATTACAATAGGCACCTGGATCTGCTAAAGTGGGAGGACGTTATACAGAAGGTTCTTGAATGTATCTGCTTTTCCTGGTAAACCCCCGGCCAATTCGAGCACCACTGGTCCAGTGGGCACTGTAGAGAGGATCACCTGAACACAGACTTGTACGATCCAAAAGACTATCACTGGGTGTAGCAAAAACCACTGCACGCTCACCGCTGCACCCCCAAAGCACATGACCACTAGGATTGAGAACGTGAAGTCCATATAGACAACTACTCAGAGCAGTGCATGGCATGTGTGCCTATAGGAACTCACTGCTCAGGACCGCCCAAAATCCTGCTCAAAGAAGGTACAAATTTCTGGACCCCAACATCTCTACTGGCCTCAGAGATCCTTGGCTCTTTCTCCTTGGGATCACCGCATGCCCAAAAATCCACATACAAGATTATGTGAACTATATGACCGAGCAGGTAGTCTCTCCAAAGTAGGAAGGACAAAACAGGAGAAAAGCAAGTCTGGGGGCCCAAGTCACTGTAGTTGCCAGGGCGCAAATGGGGCCAGACCACCCCAGGGTGCTCTGAGGCCAGTCAGTTGTGAATCCAGAGCACAGAGTCAAGAGGACAGCTGATGACAAAAACAATGCAAAAGAAACCGAAGCAGCAGGTTGGCGTAACAGAACAACTGTTCCGGGGACAGCACATAGGACTGGCAATCCCCAACATCTCATATGGTCCCACAAGCACTGCCAGGGGAAATGCCAGAGTGCAGCACAAGGAATGATTGCTAGAATCCTTGCTCTGCCACCACTAATAAAACAGAATACCCAAGATGAAACCTTTAGACCTCCAGCATCCCATTGGTCACCTAGACCTGTCAGGAATGAGTATTGAGCACTGAGCTTTGAGTACTCCTCATGCACCACTGGGTCGGCCCCAAAGCCAAATAAAACAAAACAAACAGACACAAAAGCAGCTTCAAACAGCAGAATGGGACGGTCTGATCGGAAGTCTCATCTTGGAATCTGTCCAAAAGAAACTCAAAACAGATGGCCCAGGAAGCCTGGGCACACCTGGTACTACCTCATGTCATTCTATCCGTCTACTCCTATCTGGGGATGGTTTATCAGAAACCGCGACACCATCTTCTCCTGTCACTGTTGTTCTGAGGATCAGCAGGAGGCTCCGTGCAAAGACCTGGAGAAGTCAGAACAGTGAGCACCAGAGAGGAGCACCTCCTCCCACTCCTGAGCTCAGACTAGACACAGCCTCAGGCACAGCCTCAGAATTCCACCTCTGGGAGACAATGGCAGAAGCTCCTGTCTTTGCTGGGGATGCAAATTTTGTTGGCATCTGTGCTGCACTTCAGGAGAGAAGCCTGGGCCCAGGCTACAGGGGAGGAAAAGACAGACTTCTCTGATCCCCCGATTCTTCTCTGGCTCCCACAATAAAGTCCCTGTAGGCCCTGCCAGGGTCCGACTCTCAGCCCAGGAGCTCCCGAATATTAGCGCCCCCCTTCAGGCTGGCTGCAGTGCTGCCCCCAGGGAACCGTAGCCTGGAATGTTATTCAACTTTGTAACTTAGAGTGGACAAACCTTTGACACTCTCTTGCAGGGTGGACCGGGACATGCACTTGGGCACTGTGTCCCGGGGACCTCAGTATTTGCCACAATGGCAGGTGTCGTCTGCTCAGGGAGAGATGAAGAGTCACGGATGATTTGTAGCTTGATATGAGGGAGCTGAAATTCAGAAAAAGATACACCAGTATTGTGGTTAGAAGGCAATAATGTGAACTGGGTGCTTGACTAGATGAACTGATCAATCCTCTGCATCCCATATGGCCCCCAGCAGCGCCAGGGATAATACCTGAGCTTAGAGACTTGAGTAAGTCATGAGCATCTCTGCGTATGTGCCCTCTCTCTCCCCCCAAAATCTAAAGAACCAAAAATAGCCCCCGAAACACAATTTCATTGGCAAACCTCAGACACCTGCAAGCCCCCTTCCCCCATCCACCGCATGACCCGGGCTCTCACGGCAGACAATGAAGATGACCAACAACAGGTCTCCTGCCATTAGGTGGAGGGGCTGAAGCTCTGCCCCTCAAATCTGGAGATTCTACAGAAGCGAGCTTAGGGCCGATGGTTCAAACATGGGACTGCTGGGAGGGTTGGGACGGCCAAGCCCCTGGCTGAGTCCCACATTCACCCACTGTTGCCCCATCCTGGAGCTGCATACGATCGGGGCCAAAGAGACACCCCAGAATCACGAACTCATAACTGTCACTCCTGAACCCTGAGACAGCCCCCACTGCACCCCCAAAGCTCGGCGTCCCCCTAAAAGCTCCATCACACCTCAGGATCCACCTGGATGTTGGTGAACAAGACAAAAACCAGCGCAAAAGCGCCCCCCAAGTTGGCTCAGCCCCTCAGCTCAGAGTATGGAAACGGGAAGGTGCGGGGTGCTCACAGGAGGTTTCTCTAGTCCTGCAACTAAATCCTTCTTCAGTGCCCCCTTCCAGGATAGGGCGCAAATTTTACTTGTCCTCTGCAAAGTGAGCAACAGCCCCAGTGTCTGTCAGGGATGGAAAATGAACCATGACATTTATGACATCACTTATGACATCACTTCCGTTTCCATTAGGTACCTCAAAGAGCCAGAGTCTAGGCACTGAGAACCTTTTTGTCACCCAGGTGAATCTGTGCTGCAAGGGGGATGGACTCGAATAAAGGAGTGGAGAGGCAAATGCTGAACTGGTCTGTCACACACTGGGGTGTTAGGGGTAAGGAGAAGTCCCCTGATCCTGCATTGTCAACGAACATCGAACCAATGATATCTAAACACAGAGTGTTACCCTGACTCCTGTCAAATGATCCCTGAGCTCAGAGACAAGAGTAAACACTGAGCACTGTAGGCTGTGGTGAAAAATATAACAAGAAAAAAAGCAAATTCTACCGAAGGGAGGAAAAATGATGTACAAAGACAAATTTGAGAGTGAAACACTAAAAGAGTCAAATTTCTGGTTCTTAAAAATCTCCTATTCTTAAAAAAAATCTCCTATTCTTGGGGCTGGAGAGACAACACAGCGGGTAGTGTGTCTGCCTTGCACGCGACCAAACCGGGTTTGATTCCCAGCATCTCATATGGTCCCCTGAAAATTTCCAGGATTAACTCCTGAGTGCAAAGCCAGGAGTAATCCCTGTGCATTGCCTGGTGTGACCCAAAAAACAAAAAAATCCCCTATTTTTCATCTATCCCTGCGACAGAAATGCACAGTTTCTCCTGAATCCCTATTGTTCTTTCACCATTGTTTGTGCATTTATATGTGTATATATAAGTGTGACTTTGTGTGATTTTTGTTTCGGGGCCACAACCAGCAGATTCAGGGCTTACTCCTAGCTCTACATGCAGGAATCAATCTGGGACAGACCATATGGGATGCAGGGGATAGAACCTGGGTCGACTGCTTGGATGGTTGTCCTTACCCACTCTACTATCGCTCCGGCCCTAAGTAAATGTGCTCCTAGCACACCCAGTGGGATTACTGAGCAAATATCCTTACTCCTGGAAAACTTAAACTTTCTTGCTTAAAAAAACAAAACCCTTTACCCTGGTTGGATTCTAGTTCTAAACAATTTAGGTTTAACATTGGTTCATCATTTCTCCTCTGCTACATGGAGCTGAGGCTTACTGAGTAACACCCATCCCAATCACTCCCATTTCCTTAGTATTCATCTTTAATTTCCCTGTGCCCTGCTTCCCCTATATGTTAATCACCCATTTCCCATAACCACAACCTGTGAATTGTAAAGTCAGATTCTTCAGAGATCTCTGGATTTTGTATTTGGAAGTGAAATGTTGACTTTCTCTTTCCTTTATATCCTCTGCAGTTTACTTTAGACAAATATCCTTTTTTGATCCTGGACAAGGACCAGTGCAGTCCCAGATTGGGAAGATTGTGCTGGGAGGATTGGGATGGCCATACCCCCAGCCCTCAGCTTTGTATAGACAAACAAAGGCGATATTATGCTTTTGTAACTTCAGAGTTAATTGACTGCAGACAGTATTTACTCTTGGGCATTGTCATGTTTATGAGACTTAAGCCTTAGCTGCCCTTTGTTCTTAGAACCCCAAAAGAGACTGGATGGACCCAAGAGAGCTGTGAGCTACCCTTGCATTGAAAAGGGACAGGTAAGCACCATAACAAATTCCATTATGACACAAACATAAGATACTGAATAAGGATCCTGCTGTGGTTAGAAAGGACTAACCTGTACTGGGGAGTGTAGTCTGGGAGCTATAGGAAATATCCCCAATAGAGACACCCTATAAACTTAATAGATCTTTTACTGTGTCCATTCAAAATGAACATAAACAGTAAGTGTAAATTTAAGATGACTGTTTCAATGAATATTAATTAAGCAAAGAAAAAATATGTCCTTAGAGAAAATCCTGCCCTTGAGATGATCTCTCCTTGGAGTTAGATTTTTGGCTTAGAAGTTTCCCCTGAGGGAAGGGCTTTACATCCTTTGATTGTACAACCACATCTCTGCATATTTGCTACCCCTGACTATGTGGGATGGGCTGGAGAATAAAGACCGTGGGAGACGGGTGAGGAGAGGGAATGAGGAGGAGTGGGAGACTGGTATATGTACGCAGGAGAACGGAATAAAGAGCAACTCATCACTGTGAGTCCACAACGTAAAATGTGGGGGTGCGGTGAGGTGTTGGTGGCCCAGTGCTGCCTCCACAACTCCGGAACCCTTCCCAACAGAGACAGAGTGAAAGGAAGACAGAAAATCACAGCCTGATGGTAAAAGTTACCTGTTTATTGCAGAACAGCTACCATACTTAGAGAACATCTGAGAGGGCATGAGGTAAGGACATAGGAATGACTGATCATTTACGCAGATAAATATTTGGCAGAGAAAATTCTCATGGGGAGATTCACCCAAGGAGATACTCTGTCTCTTATCTTTTCCTCTAGTTGTAAAAGTTATCAACACTTGTAGTTGTTTGGATAAACACAGTAAGAGACAAAGATCCCAACACTTAGTTCTCTGGGCTTTGACAGCAATTAAGGATTTTTAATTTTTTTTTTGCTTTTTTGGGTCACACCCGGTGATATAAGGGGTTACTCCTGGCTCTGCACCCCTGGTGTTGCTCAGGGGACCATATGGGATGCTGGGAATCGAACCCGCCTGCACGGCAAACACCCTACCTGCTGTGCTATCTCTCCAGCCCCCAGAGCAAATAAGGCTTTTAACACTTACTTCTCTGGGCTCTGAGAGCAAGCATGGCTTTTACTGTAAATCCCAGACTAAGTCTTCAGGCCAGTTCAGCTTGTCCTTCTCCATAGGGGTACTGTCTCTAACACTGTCACAGTTTGCATCAAGAACACGTATACGTGCTTTCTAGAATGATCCATTTCGAAGCCAGGGTAGTTTTCCCATTTGCCCCGGGTCCATCCAAATCCCACGGCAGAACCTCCCTTTTGAGGTGTTGCAACTGAAGCCCGAGTCAAGTAATGATGACCAAGAAATTATGCCCAGTGGTAGATATACTTGAGTCCATCAACTCCCAAATATAAGCATTGATGGTCTTTCTGTGTTTAACCAAAGAACAGTGCTGTAGAGTAAAAACATAAATAATCTATACGGGAAAGAGGAAAGCAGGTACAAATACACAGCACCTCAACTACAAAGTAGTACAAATACAAAGTTGAGAATTACCAGAAAGTTATGGTTTATAAGTAATCAAGACTGACCTGGGGAACTGACACAACAGGAGGGAAAATACAAAGGAAATGTTAAAGATAAACTTTGACTAAATTAGGGATGTTAGCAAGGACATGATAAGCTTCACTGGGAAGAGGAAAAGGGGCAATTCATAGATGAAGCCTAAAACACCTTGGGTTAATATCCAGCAGATCACCAACACCCTGAACACTGTTTCCTTCTTCAATCCTCTGTCACCCTTCACTGGCCA
Organism: Sorex fumeus; assembly: GCF_029834395.1. Lineage (NCBI taxonomy): Eukaryota > Metazoa > Chordata > Mammalia > Eulipotyphla > Soricidae > Sorex > Sorex fumeus. Next base: position 852,896 of record NW_026606097.1, on the reverse strand, counting down.
GTGTGGTGAGACCAATCACAGCCACCAAGGGCACGCAGCACATGTCCAGACATTATTTGAACACAACTCTCAGTACTCAGTGTAATAGCTGTGTTTTCCCTGATCAGGGAGAGAGGAAGATTCGGGGTGCAATTTTCAAGTTTATTTTAGGATACAGATATTCTACGTTAGAAAAAAAAACAATGTGGAGTCAGAGATTGTAAGCTGGGAGGGGCGCTTCCCATGCTGACCCAGATGGATATTCGGCATCTCACATGACCCATAAAAAATTAAAAAAAAAATTCCAGAGTGCTGCTCCTGAAGTAAGCCCTGAGATTCCACATATGTGCCCAAAATACTAGCAAAAATAGACTCAAAGTAAATTTTCATTTGCAAATCGCAAGGACCCCTAGAACCACACACAAGTGACGGTCTGGAAATCAAGGCTACTAATGAATAGGAACCGAGGGCTACAGTGTCATTTGCCATTAGGGAGCTGCCCCGCTGCCCCTCAAAAATGAACAGTCCTTTTATAGTTTTGGATGCACCGCTGACGATATGAATGAGAAACTTGACTCTGCACTGAGGCACCTGTCCGGGTCAAGCTTGGAGGTCGATCTTGGATGGGCCAGATGCAAAGCAAACGCCCTAACCGCTGTGCTATTTCTCCGGTCCTCTAAGTGAATCTGCAGCTTCTACAGTAGTGAGGTCCGGTTCAAAGCATCCAGGACAGGGCCCAGCACATCCCCGAGCTGGGAAGATAGGGACGGCCCAACGCCCCCCCCCCCCACTCGGCCCAGCGCCCACCCGCCACTGCCCCACGGTGGAGCTGCAGGGGATCCCCAGAACCACGCACTCACGCCCATGACCCCTGCGCCCCGGCACAGCCCCCACTGCACTCACCAAAGCTCCGTGTCCCCCACAAAACCCTGGCAGGCTCAGGAACCACCGGGATATCAGTTGAAAAAGGAGCTTAAAAGTGTCCTTAGAGCTTCCTTGGCCCCACCCCTCAGTGCAGACACCGGGAGGCGCAGGGCGGGGAGCTCACGGGAGGCCACTGGTGTACTGCCATGAAAACGGCCTTCACAGACACCTTTCACACGGGACAGCCTCCTCTCCCTTCACCTGCGTAACAAACAGATGCCTGATCCAGAGTCTTGCACACAAATACCTAAATGCCATGCTGTGACGTCACTTCCGCTTCTGCAAGCATCCTTAAAGGGCCAGACACTGCAATGTGCATTTTCTTATGGACAAAAAAGTTTGAATAGTAAGTAAAGACCCTCCCACAGTAGTGACACTAATAGTGTTTCATTCCTGTATGAACTTTTCTATGCTCAGAAAGACCTGAGAAGAAATGAAAGGCCTTTCCACCTACCTCACATATAAGGGTTTTCTATGAAACAGAAATTATGAAAACTAAGACTTCACGAAGAAGCAACGGACTACCTACATTGCTCATTAGTATGTTATCTCTCCAGTGTGACTTTTTCTGTGCACTAAGGCTTGTGGTAGAAGCAAAGACTTCCACTCCATATATGCATATGGTTTCTTTCCAGTGTGACTTTTTCTGTGCATACTAAGATGTATAAGTCAGAGAAAGGCCACAGCACATTCCTTACATGCATACGGACTCTCCAGTATGAAATCTCCTGTGTATAAGGTATGACGATCCAATGAAGGCCTTCCCACAGTCCTTACACTTAAACGGTTTCTCTCCTGTGTGGATGTTCACATAGTCCGACCGGGGTCACGCTGGACTCAAAAGTTTGTCCTCAGTGCTTAAATTTCTGGGGATTCTATCCATTATGGGTTGATATGGGAAAGTGATGGTACTGAGGACATGTTAAGAGTGATCTTCTGATCAACCTCAGAAGACATCCCACCTGTCTCAGCATCCCTGTGGGGATGAGGGCCAAATTGCTCACTTGAGCCTTTATCACAGTGTGCAGGATGAAACATTCCACCAGGATTGGCTACTGCCATGTAGAAGAACAGAGAAGGATTCCAAATATTAGTCTATGCCATGAGAGTTTTCTTGTCAATAGAAATGAAGCTCTGCAGGAAAGTAGCTGGTAGGGTACAGGACAATAAATTTCTTGGGGAAGTGATAAATCCAGATGGGGATGAAAGCAGTGACTCCGGATCCAACCCTGGGGATTCAGAGAGGAACTGGCATAGTAGAAACCCAGAGAGCTGCAGTCATGAAACAGGAGCAAAAGCTGGTAAGAACATCAGAGAGCAAGGTCCGGCCAATGCTCCACCCCTTGACAACATGCGAGCAGTGGACTCTCAGCTACAAAGAAAAACCCAGGAGGCAGTTTCAGAAACATGATCTCAAACTGAGAGTATCAGGCTAGTACAGTGCATTGCATGCAGTCAATCTAGTACAATGTTCATAATTCCAAATGGTCCCCTGAGCACCATCTGACTAATAGATGGAGGGAATTTTGCTCTATCCAATCATAAATGTTTCCTTTTTAACCTCTAATATTAGTAAAGTGACATGAGTGGGACCCAGGAATGTGACTGACTTTGTGAGTAATCACAGGTAAACGGAATGGTCTGCTGGGATGTGAAGAGCTTGGAACCTGACCCATATTCCCACTTATAAAAGATTTCATCAAGACGCCCCTTCCATCCTTTCAAATGACATTCTGGGCACAGTTACATGCATCTAAATTCTCCAATTGAGACCAGAGCAACTGTAGATCTGGGTAGGGTGTTGCTTGAACATGGCCAACCTAGGTTCAATCCCAAGGATCCTGTAAAGTCTCCCGGAGCACCATCAGAAATAATACCTGAGTGCAGAGCCAGGAGAAACAACTGAGGATCACCAGGTATTGTAGGATAATAGTGGTTTGCCCTTACTCCCTGCCCGGTGAGAGCTTATGTTTGTTGATTGCCCATAACCTTTCAATTACCTTTGTCTCCTGATAATACTTTGAATTGTAAAGATTGTCTTTCTCTTCTCCTTAATGTCTTTTGCATGGTTAGCTATTTCAGAGTAATTGCTTTTTGTATGGATACAGGAAGACAGTTACAAAGACAAGCCTGAGCTTGAGAGTTGATGGTCTCCAGATAATATTACCTCCTGGACATCTGCTCTTTTGACTGAAGCCTCAGTTGCCCTTACTTCCTCAACCCCAAAAGAAGGGTCCTATGAGGGGCTAGATGGACCCAGGGCAAGTGGTGAGCTAGCTACCCTGGCATCGAAATGGGCCTGGCCAAAGTACCATAATGATTATCTATAAGAGCCTGGTCATGGACAAATTCTGTCATGAATCAAAAAGTAATAACTAGACTTGGACACTGCTGGGATAAGTAGTGATTGATCCGGCCTGAGCACTGTAGTCTGAATCTGTGGTGAGAAGTCCCCAGGAGAGTCACCAACAAGCCTAAAAGTGTCTATTACTGTGTCCATACAGAATGGTAATCATTAGGAAGTAAAACGAAATATGTCAATTAAGTTGCTGGTCTAAGGAGAGGAGTAACACACCCTAAGGTCTGCTTTTCCTTCGTGGGCTGCAGGTGATGGGGACGTCTGGAAAACCATTTTTCATTGCGCTTCCCGTGGGGAGGCGTGGATTGTGGTCGTGTTGAGAAAAGAAAAAGAGCAGCTTCAGGGAGACAGGGGGAATGAAGGAGACTGAGAAAAGAAATGGTCCTCCTCCACCCTGATCCCCTATCTTCCAGTTTGTAGGCGTTACACCCACCAACTGCCCCCGGTGCTCTGTAATCCCATCAATGTCCAAGACCCAGAGACTATAAAACCCTGCTCCTGGAAGAGAACAGCACAGTCTCCTGACTCCGCATCTGGCTGTCCTACTGGGGCCTTTTGGAGGAGGGTGTGTTGAGTTTCCCTCCCCACCCTGAGCAGAGCCCCGGCAGCTGAAGATCTCAGGTTCGAGCCACAGCCATGCTTAAGACCACTCTCCACACATTCGGACGAGCCTCACGCATGAAGGAACCGGCAGAGGAACCCAGATGTGCAGGACCTGGGGCTTAGATCTCCAAGCTGCTCGTATTGGGACTGGGCCTCCTCCACCCAGATCTCCCATCTTCCAGTATGTAGGCATTACACCCACCAACCCGGTGCTATGTAATCCCATCAATGGCCAAGACCCAAAGACTATAAAACCGTGCTCTGGGAAGTGCACGGCCACACAAAATCTTATTATCTAGTCTTACTCTGGAAAAACTAGCAGGCTACCGGAAGTATTCTGCCCACACCGCAGAGTCTGGCAAACTCCCCGTGATGTATTAAATATGCCAAAAACCAGTAACCATGATAGTTCTCATTCTCCTGACCCGAAAGAGCCTCAAATGTGGCACTTCTTAAAATCTCAGGGATAGGAAGGAGACATTACTGGGGCCTGCGTGAGTCAATCGATGAACAACAGGATGACAATGATACAGTGAGAGAAGAAGAGACACAGAGTTAGAGGACACAGTTGCGACTTAGAGAGAAGGCTGAGAGCTGAGAGTAAGAGAGGCTGGGGAGATTGGAGAGGAGTCACAGACAGCATTGGAGAGCGAGTTAGAGAGAGGGTTGGATAGAGCTGGGATAGACAAGAGACTGAATAAAGTGCAACTAATCAGCAACCAGCCTAGTTCCCATTCTAATTTCATCAGTCCAAAGCAACAGCTGTCCTGGGTGGAGAAGTGGCTCGAGAGCACCAAATGTGGACAGTGAGAGAGAGCCACCAGGAGAGACCGGAAACATCTGTTAACATGTAAATCCTGTTCAAACCCGCACTTCTCATCAGGTCCCCCAGGCCCCCCTGGATTGACTCCTGAGTGCAGAGTCACGAGAAAGCCCAGAGCACTTCTGGCTGTGATCCGAAAACAAAAACACAAAAAAGTGAGCTGTGGGGGGCTGGAGCGATAGCACAGCGGGTAGGCTGTTTACCTTGGACACGACCAAAACCAGATTTGATTCCCAGCATCCCAAATGGTTCCCCAAGCACCGCCAGTAGTAATTCCTGAATGCATGAGCCAAGAATAACCCCTATGCATCGCTGGGGGGGTGACCCAAAAACCAAAAAAAAAGAAAGTGAATTGTGTTGTGAATCAGAAAAGAACACAACTTTCCAGACTTAGCAAAAGCATTTTGGAGTGATAGCACAGCGGTAGGGCGTTTGCCTTACAAGCGGCCAACATGGCCGACCCGAGTTCGATTCCTCCACCCCTCTCAGAGAGCCCGGCAAGCTACCGAGAGCATTCGATTTGCCAGACACAGTAACAACAAAGTCTCCAATGGAGACGTTACTGGGCCCGCTCGAGCAAATCGACGATCAACGGGAGGGCTTTTACCTTTACCTTTTACAGAGATAGCACAAACCCTGAATGGCTTGTCTGGCACATAGCTGACCAGGGTTCAATATCTATTACCTCACAGAGTGCCCAAACGTAGCATTATCAATGAGAACAGAGCCGGGGTAAACTCTAATCTCCGTTGGGTATCACTTCACTTATCACTTAACTTCCCGTTAGTCGTCGATTTGCTGGAGCGGGTGCCAGTAACGTCTCCATTTGTCCCTGTCGCGTGCTAGTGTAGCCCAATGGCATCTGTTCGCTCCGGGAACATGAAGGGCCTCAAACCGATCATTCATGATCTTGACGAAGAAGTCTGACCATCTGGTAGGTGGGCGGCCACGCGGTCTCTTGACATCCCGTGGAATCCAATCAGTAACAGCTCTAGTCCAATGGTCGTCTTTAAATCTCATTACGTGACCAGCCCATCTGATTTTCGACACCTTGGCAAATGAGACAGCATCCCTGATCCTTGATCGTCGACGGATGTCAGAACTCCGGATTCCTTCTCTCATTTGAGTGAAACATGATATTCCAAGCATAGCTCTTTCTATTCTTCTTTGGGAGACCTGAATGGCGTTCTCATCTTGTTTGCGTAGGGCCCAGGTCTCTGAGGCATATGTTAATGCAGGAAGAACAGTGGAAACAAAGAGATGTGCCCGGAGCCGGAGGTTCTTAGTCCTCTTAGCTATTTCTTCGACGTTCTTGAAGGCGTTCCAAGCCGCTCTCTTCCTCCTGCGCAGCTCGGGTGCCAGGTCATTTGTCATGTTGATCTCTCGACCTAGGTAGACATAGCTGTTGCATTCGGAGATGGTCGTTCCATTGAGAGCGAATGGGGCGTCAGGAACAAGGCTGTTTCTCATAAACATTGTCTTCGTAATATTCAGCTGTAGTCCTACCTTTCCACACTCACGGTCAAAGTCGGCCAGCATTTGTGCCGCTTGGCTGATGTTTGGTGTTATTAAAACAATGTCATCAGCAAAGCGGAGGTGGTGTAATTGCCAACCATCTATCTTCACTCCCATTCCTTCCCATTCCAGTCGTCGCATGATGTTCTCGAGGGTGGCACTGAAAAGTTTCGGTGAAATGGTATCACCCTGCCGCACCCCTCTCTTGACATCAACGATCACTTCTTTGTAGAATGGTGAGATCCTGGTAGTGAATCCGCAATACAGCTCACGGAGGATCCTGATGTATTGGGCTTGAATGCCCTGATTGGCTAGGGCTTCAATGACCACTTCCGTCTCAACAGAATCAAAGGCCTTCTTTAAATCAATGAACGTTAAGCAGAGCGGCATCTTGAACTCCCGAGAAACCTCAATGAGCTTGGTTATCGTGTGGATATGGTCGATGGTGCTGAATCCTTTGCAGAACCCTGCTTGCTCGCATGGTTTTCCTTCATCTAATGTTCTGCCAATCCTATTCAGGATGACTTGAGTGAACAACTTGTAGATGACAGACAATAGGCAGATCGGGCGATAGTTGCCAATGTCATGGATGTCTCCCTTCTTGAACAGTAGTACGGTCCTGCTGGTTTTCCATTGGGACGGAACCTTGCATTCAGACAGGTAGCGAGTGAAGAGCCAAGCCAGTGTATTGATGAGTACTGACGGCAGGTTCTTCAGGTGTTCAGGTCTGACCTTGTCTGGGCCGGGTGCTGTTTGTTTCTTTACCGACGAAATGGCGTGTCGGATTTCGGAGGGGAGAACGTTGGGAACAACATACCCATCCTGTGGAATTTGGTATGTTGGCAAGTGGACATGGCTATCGAAGAGATTTGAGTAGAAGTCATGGATGATCTTCTCCATTGCCGTTCTGGAGGATGTGATGGATCCATCAGGACGTCGGAGGGCAGTCATCTTGGTCTTATAGTTGGCGAAGGACAGGCGGGCCTTACAAATACTTTTCCCGGCTTCTGCCGCATCTACCAGTACTTCTGCTCTTCTCTCTTTGAGGTCTTCCTTGATCGCATCTCTGCACTGTTTTGCAAGCTCAGACATTAGCTTGCGGTTGCCTGAGGCATGCGCCAAACCACGCTGGCGAATTAGCTCAAGAGTTTTCGAAGATAGGCGACTTTTTGTGGCTATCTCTCTCTTGGCGTTCCTCGCACATTCATGGAGGTGCTGAACCAGTCGATCGTATTCCTCGTCAATGTTGTCAACAATGGCATCTTCCCATGTTGCCGCAATAGTACCAAAGAGTTCCCAGTTGGTGCTCATTCTGGGAGTTCTCTTTTTGAACTTTGCAGCCCTTTCTCCCCGCTCTGTGAAGTAGAATTTTGCACGAAGGAGACTGTGGTCCGATCCCGTTCGAAATTTTGGGACAACAGCGACATCAGTCAGGCAAAACCGTCGATTGAATATGATGTGGTCTATTTCGTTGTGGAATAGACCAAAAATAAAAAGGTAAAAAGGTAAAGGCCCTCCCGTTGATCGTCGATTTGCTCGACCGGGCCCAGTAACGTCTCCATTGGAGACTTTGTTGTTACTGTGTTTGGCATATCGAATACTCTCGGTAGCTTGCCAGGCTCTCCGAGAGGGGCGGAGGAATCGAACTCGGGTTGGCCATGTTGGCTGCTTGTAAGGCGAACGCCCTACCGCTGTGCTATCACTCCAGCCAAAATAAAATCAACGAAAAAAAAATCAATAAATTTAGGTGCCAGAACTATAGTTTGGTAGGGTACTGGCCTTGTACACGGCTGACCTCTATACTCCGGCACCACACTGAGTACCGTTTGGTACCTTTTGGCAGCAACCACAGGGTATGACCATATATATATATATATATACATATATATATATATATATATATGTGTGTGTGTGTATGTGTGTGTATATCTATATCTATATACCTATATATATATATATATATGTAATTTGTTACTCCTATGGATACGTGATGTTATAAAAGAAAAAGAGGATGAAAAATTATACTTGGAGTCAGAGTGATAGTACAGTTGGCAGGGCATATGTTTGGTCCCCGGCATCACATACAGTCCCCCAAGCACTGCCAGGAGTGATTCCTGCATGCCAAGCCAGAAATAACACCTGAGCATTACTGCTGTGTCCCAAAAATAAAAAAGAGAAAAAAAAAAGAAAAGAAAAATTAAATTTAGCCCAAACGAGATTTTAAAGTCCATAATTTTGCTCAGAGCCTCCAACTCCTTCATTTTCCCCTAACAGCCATCTGTTGAAAGGGCTCAAGAAATTTCACGTGTATGAAACTTCAATGAAGGTATAAACAGGAGAGAGCACACCAGACTGAAGCAGATGCCAGCCACCTGGAAGCCCAGGGGGCCTTCCCTGGTATCCCGTGTCCACTAGTCCCCTGAGCTCAGAGCAGGGCACAGACCTCAAGTACTACCACGTGGCCCCAAATCTCACCTCATCTGCTCCCCAAGTAGTGAGATACACCCAGGAGAGGAGCTCAGAGGGCTGAGCACCTGATTTACCTTTGGGGGACATGGCATGGCTCCCCCTGCATCTCAGACACACAGACACAAGAGGGGGAGAGTCTCTGACTATCTCCAAGTTTGCAGCAAATGGAGCGGGGGGGGAGAGGGAAAGACAGGAGAAACACTCCAACCCCCGAAAGATGCTCAAAGAATGCTCATGTGTCAAGAAATATTCTGGAGTGGGAGGGTTGGAGTCACACCTACTGATGCTCAGGGGACAATATTACCTAGTGATGTTGTGGCAGGGATAACTCTGGTCACCGCTAGAAAGACAAACGCCCTCCTGGCTGTACTACTGCACCAGCCCCTAAGAGTGAGACATTTACATCCTATTGCAGCTGGTCTGTGGAAAACCCCTTTCTGCAAGTACGCACTTAAACAGCAGGGTACACACCTGGTATTGAGAGATGGACAGTGGAGATGCTTGAATCTGGACAGGTTAGGCAGAAATTCTTTTTTCTGAGGAAATGTAATCACATAGGGTTAGCACAGCTAATAAGTTGATAGGGTGCTTTTCTTTCAAGCAGCTAAGCCAGGGTCAATATGCAACAGGACATAGGCTCACCCACTCCAGCACTGCTAAAAATGATACATGAACTCAGAAACAAGAGTAACCCCTGAGCATTGAGTGCTGCTTTGTTCAAAAAAGTACACTAAATTAAATAATGAAGACATTTCTGGGGCCGGAACGATGGTACAGCAGGTAGGCAGTTTGCCTTCCCTGCGGCCAAACCGGGTACGATTCCGAAATTCCATATGCTCCCCCAGCACTGCCAGGAGTGATTCTTGAATGCAAAGCCTGAGTAAACCCTGAGCATCGCTGGGTGTGACCCTAAAAATCCAAAAAAAGAGAAATTTCTGTGCAAAGAGACTGGAGACACAGTATAGCAGGTGAGGTGCTTGGCTTGCACTCGGCCAATCCAAGTTTGAATCCTGGCCTTGCATAGGGTGCCCTGAGTCCAGCCAGGAGTGATACCTAAGTGCAAAGGCAGGAGAAGTAACTGGGTCTTGCCGTTGTACTTCCTACAGACTGAATAATTAATTCATTTAAATGAATAAAGGTGTGTTGGCCAATAGTGATCCTAAATTGCATTATTAGAGGGTTTAGGGCACACTCTGGAAGTGCCCAAGCTACTTTCTGCTAAAATTGCATATTTGGTTGCAAGACCCATTTTAGAACCACTCTGATGCACCCCTCCAGACCACAACCTGAGTTGGCTTAAAGCTCCACACCTTGGGGCCTGAGTGACAGCATAGACAAATGAGCATTTCTTTTGAAGGTGGCCAACCTGGGTTTAATTCTGGGCATCCCTTATGGTTCCGAGCACCACTAGGAGTGCTTGCTGGATTTAGAGCCAGGAGTAACCATAATGCCTCGCTGGGTGTGACCGCAAATGCAAAATAAATCAAAAGGAAAGAGAAGCTCCCCACGTCCCTGAACTCCCAAAACCCACTGAATGTACAAGAACCAGTGAAAATCAAAGGCTTTGCCAAATGCTTTTGAGCCCCAAGCACATAAAGAATATACTGCGCCCCTCCCCCCATCCAGCCTTGCCACCCGCCAAGAACGACAGGAAAGAGGGGAGGGTGTTTTTTCCTTCAGGCTGCTGACCCAGATATGGGGTACCCTGAGCAACCCCAGGCGTGACCCCTGAACACTTCCAGGTGGGGCTCAACACCCCCCCCACGAGGAAAAAGAATGCGCCCCCAGGTCCCTTTGATGAGAGAATCCCATTCTTTTGCCCTAATGCACAATCAGCCTAAGGAAGGACAGGGGGTCAGTAACGGGATGTCCTGGGGACACTGCTGGGATGAGCCACCCACCCCTGTACCTGACCAGGTGCTGGAGTCACCCCGAAACTAAGATAATGCTTAGCTGCCCTGACCCGCCCCATCAGATGTGGGGGAGACTGAGGCTCCCTCTAGCTCTGACACTTCCTGCTTTGTGCGGGTCCTGAGCAATGGGTCAGCAGGGAGGACGCTGGCCCCGCATCCCGACACCCCAAAGGGTCCTCGGATCCCCAGGGAGGGAGTCCTGAGCTCCACTGGGTAAGGGTCTAAAACACATTAAAAAAAATTAAAAAAAAATTTTTTTTCTCTTGTTCATTCGGTTATTGTCCTTGTTTCTGGAACTTTCAGAACGACCTTCGTGCTTCAAATTCGTTTTTCTCCTTGACCACCTGCTTCCTCTACCCACCCACCTTTTTTGGGGTGATTGGGGGGGCTTTGCTCAGGGGTTACTCCGGGCTCTGGGCTCACTCCAGGCTGGTGCCGGGACGCTGTGGGTTGCCGGGATCGAACCAGGCCGACCGCGTTCCCCCCTTACGCATCTTTCTAAGTAAGTAATCCTCAGTAACAACAACCCTGTTTCCCCCAAAATAAATTTTTAAACAAGATAAAGCTCTCGGCAGGAGAGCTCGGTGCCTCCCGGGTGAGGGGCCGCCACCCGGGGCCACCACCACGGAGCGACCCCACCACCCACAAGGCGGAGACCCGGAGGTTTAGGCGCTCAGAGCGACCACTTGGCGGCTGGCGAGGAAACTGACCTTCCGGGACCCCCCACAGGCCTCCCCTGGGTGCCCCCTCACCCACTCCTCACCTTCCGCAACCACACCACGAGACCCAGCGGGCCGTGAACACCAAGGCCACGGATGAAAGACCCGGATTTGTGACGTCACCTGCACGTTTGCCCAGAGCCTTAAAGGGCCAGGCTTCAAATATTCCTGACCAGGTAATTCCCTGCTCAGAAAGGTTCATTTTTCCTCGTTTCCGGGATAGGATCAGGTGATCCAGACATCAGGGGTTCGCCAGGTTTGGGATAGATGGGAGAGAGATGAGCTGAACAGATAACATGTCCAGCAGAGAGTCTTTGTATTAACAAAGGAAATAAAATTCACAAACATACTTTGCAAACAGCCACCAAGACAATCTCTCTGAGTCCCGACGTTCATTTATTTATTCATTTACAACCCTCAGCCACATGCTAGAAATAGGTCCCCAAGATTCTTTCTGGCAGGTGCCAATGGCTTCAACAAGGTCTCTCACCATTGGGGGCTGAGGAGCTGCCCCTCAAAGTGATCTGGCAGTTTTAGACACACATGTCTACACCGAAAGTTGCGGGACAGGGCTGGCACAACCCCTGGTTGAGAAGGTTGGGATGGTCAAGACTTCTGCCATCAGCAGGTCCGGCATCCTCAAGAACCACAGCCCCCATAATCAGCTCTGCATCCTGGCCATGCTGCCCCATCACAGAGCTGGAAGTGAAGATGCCCCCAAGGATAATGCACTCAACACCCGAGACCCCTGTGCCATGCTAAAATCCCTCAGAGCACCTAGCAAAGCTCTATATCCTCCTAAAGCCTCTGGAGCAAGGCAGACACCAGGAACCCACTGGATATGGATGGGGGGGTGAAAAACAACCACAAAAGTGCCCCAAAAGCTGGCACAATCCCGTTGGTCACATTACAGGCACTGGAGGTGAGAGATCCTCATGTCCTGCCACTAATTGGCCTTCAGTGTCCCCTTTGAACTGAAGTATCACTTTGTCCTTTAAATGCGTGCCTGGAGGAGGCCTGATCCACTTGACATCATTAGGAAGCAAAGGCGCACATGGAAGACTCCCGTCTGTGACATCATCCATTTCACCAAGGAGCCTTAACATGCCAGGTTCCAAGTGCAGACAGACCATTATGGCAGCCCAGGTGAACCAGTGCAAGGGGTATGAGCTCAAATAAAAGAGGAGAGGCAAGTGCTGGAGGGGCTGGTCACAGAGTTCAGGTCAGTGAGTTAAGGTGGAGTTCCTTAACTGGTCAAACATAGAACCAATGCTCCCCAATACATCCATCATAAAAACAAAAGCAGGTTGATTCAAAGTGAGACAGGCAAGTAGGTTGTGAATGGGTCCTGGGACAATGAGTTTCTCTGGGAAGTCATTAATCAAGTTGGGTGCAGTGTCTCTGAAGCCAGCCATGAAGGTGCAGAGAAACTGGCCTGGCAGCAACCCAGACAGCTGGAGAGACACTGGACAGAAGCAAAGGCTGGGAAGAAAATCAGAGAGCACTGTACAGTGAACACTCTATCCCTTGAAAACACGCTATATAAGAACCTACAAGGAAACCCGAGGACACAGCTCTAGAAACACATTTCCAACCAAGAGTATGGGGAAAGAGGTTAGTACTGTGGCTTAATGCTTGTGTTAAACATGGTTTTCCTGAGTTCTATTCCTGGCATCCAAAACAACACAGACTCCTAAGAACTGCCAAGTATGGCATGAATTTCATAAAACATACTTCCATAAATAAATCCATGCATGGACCTACCCTAAGAATGTAGGCATGTAGGAGCTAATGGGCACCAAAGCGTACTAAATTATTTTGTAGACTTGTTCTTTGGGGCAGACCAAAAACGGTTCTAATGATACTGGTGGCTAGTAGGGTTGACATTTTACCACTTGCAAATGCAACGTTTTGTCGTCATTTCTCCTAATATAATTGAAATGAGCAGACTAAAATCCAGTAATGTGACCACCCTTTAAAGTTAGTCATCAGTTTGGGCATTCTGCCAGGTTCCCATCATTTATAAAATATTTTGATAAAGGGGCCTGTTCCATCCTTTCATAGAACGATCAGAAATATTTCTGTGCACAGTCAAGTCCATTTTAACTATCTCTAATCCACCCTATTACAGAATAATGACAGGGCCATTATCCTAATCTTTTCAGAAATATTTATCCTCAATGTTAAGGGAAATCTAATAAAAATCTGAATACAACAGTACAGTGCAGAGCTGATACAGCGGGAAGGTGCTTGATGGCTGACTGATCCGGATCCTAAGTCCAGATCCCCATAAGGATATCTGTGTCCTCCCTCGCAGGTATGGATGATCTCAGACCCAAGAGTACGGCCTGAGCAAAAATGTGACTCCTCAAAACATAACAGAGGAAGGGCTGAAGTGTGGAGGTTTACATCTTTTTCCATTCCAACGGATTCACTGCAACATCCTGGTTGATCTCTATCATAAACCCCCCAACCGTGGTCTCTGCCTCAAACCAGAGTCCAAGCAAAAATGAGACACTGGGGCTTGAGTGATAGCACAGAGGGTAGGGCGTTCACATTGCATGCAGCCAAACCGGGTTCAATTTCCAGCATTCCATAGTGTCCCCCAAGAACAGCCAGGAGTAATCCCTGAGTGCAGAGCCAGGAGTAACCCCTGTGCATCTCTGGGTTTGACCAAAAAACAAAAGAAAACAAAAAGAGTGACACTGATAATTGTGATCAAGGGGTGGATTTGTACCCATTTACTTAGTTCCTATTTAATGTTTTCACCTGGATTCCATCATCATGACCCATTAATTAGAGGGAAGAGAGCAATAGCACAGCGGGTAGGGAGTGTTCCTTGCATGCGGCCGACCCAGGTTCGATTCCCAGTATCCCATATGGTCCACCGAGCACAGCCAGGAGTGATTCCTGAGTGCAAAGCCAGAGTAACCCCTAAGCATCTCTGGGTGTGACTCCTCCCCCCAAAAAAGAAAAAAGGACCCATTTTTTACAGGTTAACATACACATCAAATCCAAGTGCTGGGACACTGGCATAGGAAATAGCAATCATTACTATTATTATTATGGTTTGCTATATAAGGTAACTCAGGAGGTTAATTCAGGTTCACCAGGAACTCAGGTCTTAGTAGGCATATGAAAATACACAGTGGCAAGAACTCTTAAGAGTGTACAGAATGGGAAGGTATTTGTGTTTCCCTGAATTGCAATCATCACCAATTCCCTTTCCCTCAAAGTACTGAAACCACCAGTTTAATTTGAACTTGAGAACTGTAACATAAAGAATTAACTAGGAGTGTATAATTAAGACACCAAAAGGTTGAAGCAGAGTGTTTGCCACAAGATCCCCCAAGCACCACACTTCCAGAGTAATTCCTGAGTGCATATTCAGGAGAAACCCCTGAGCATCACCCAGGTGGGACACAAAAATGAAAAAAAAAAAGGTCAAAGGGCAAGCCGTGTAGAACCCAGAGATAATGGAGGCCTTGTTTATCCCACCCAAGGCCTGGAGAAGATTGAATGATGCATTCAAGGTAAACTGAAATTCAGATTTTAGGGACTGGTGGGTGTTTGTCTTGCAGGGGATGACCTGGATATGATCCCTTCCCCTCCTGGGACCACCTGGAGTGATTCTGCCTGTGGAGCCAGAAGTAACTCCTGGGCATTTCCGGTTGTGCCTTACCCCCCACCCCTACAAAAAAGTACTTGTTTTGTGTATTGAACAGAAAGCGCTATGTCAGGGGGATCAGGATTATAAATGCCAGATGTGAGCGATTTTACTGATCCCAGTGATCAAGGCTTTCTCTGCCTGTAGATGTTTTTTTCTGGGTTCACCTCCAGTATCACATGGCCCCCGGTACCACAGGGAGTAATCAGCTACCTGGGCAGCACTGGGAGCCTTAGGATTTGCATCTTTGGGGAGGGAAACACAGTCGGCAGTGCTCAGGGCTTATTTATTCTAGCCTTTGCACTCAGGAGTCACTCCTTTGGGGCAAGGGTTGAGGTTTTCTAAAGTCCTAACGTCCAGCACCTCCTAATGGTTTGGAGGGAATTGATGTAGGCATGCAGGCAGATAGGTAAGGTTCCCCCTCCCAAGGAAAAGGCAGTAAATTTCCTGGGAATAGCTCTGAAGTTGTGAAAGCCAACCTTGTAGAAAACAGGAACTAAGGCCTGATCACGCCCTCACCTATGGCCAGCAACAGACCCAGAGAAGTTCCTGTGAAACAAAAGGCCAGGAAAGGAATTTCAAAGATCATCATCACTCCCAACCTGCCTAGGCAACCTCCTTAGCAACGGGACTTTGACCTAAGTAAAAGCCTAGATTGGATTTCCTTCTGTTCGAGGGAGACCACTCATTGGCTTTCCCACACATTTGCAGGAACAGGGCAAGTGGAGGGTCCCCGAGTGTGGGAACCAAAGTCGGACTCCAGAAGGATGTGGAGCGCCCCACTACTGTTTCTGACCCCATCCCCCAAATTATATAGTCAGATCAGTAGGTGTAGACCAGGTGGGGTGGGATGGGGGTTGGGGGATGACCCCAGACCTCAATGGGGGAGCACCCCAATGGTGCTGTTTCATTCTCAAGGGGTCCGTGTGTCAAGAGGAGGCCACCTCTGGTGGATTCAACTCTCTTACACCTGAAAAGGGCTGGAGGGGATGAGAGAGTCCAGCATCTTCCGGCCCTGCCTGCGTCTGACTGGGCCTTGGGTCAGAGAATAAACTGGGGATCTGTGTCCGGGTGTCCCTGCTGCCTGGGGCTTGCCCCACTCACTCTATGTGTGGAGGCACACCCAGTGGGCAGTGCTTCAGAGCCAGCTACCCGAGCGTGAACAGGGTGACACAGGAGAGGCTTGCCTTCCCGCAGTATGATGTGTCCAACCAACTCAGTTCTAAAGGTCTCCAGACCCCATGTCCACGTATCACAGCACCCCGCATTGATGAGGGTGCCATCTTCCGTCCTGAGTTTTGAGGTTCCTATACACATGAGAATTCCCATGTCTTCTGTTCTCCATGGAGAAGGGTGGCAGAGGCCAGATTCAACTCCAACATCTCCAGATGTCTGGGGTGAAGGTAACAGCCATCTGAGGAACTAGGGTGTGTTAAGAAGAATTTTAATTAACACAGAAATATTGAGCCTAAGACTGGGCAATCTCCTTCCCTAGAAAATCTAAATACATCACTTCTTCCAGGGAATTTTTTTTTTGCTTTCTGGGTAATACCCAGCAATGCTCATGCGTTACTCCTGGCTCTGCACTCAGAAATTACTCCTGGTGGTACTTGGGGGACCATACGGGATGCCGGAGATTGGACACAAGTTGGCTGTATGCAAGGCAAACATCCCACCAGCTATACTGTAGCTCTGGCTCTGAGGGGTTTTTTGGGGGGGAACTGTTTTGGTGTATGCCCACAGGGTTCTGGGAAACATTGAGTACCTGGGATTGAATCTGGTTGGTTACAAGCAGGGTGAGATTATTTTGTCGTTCACTTTGAACAAGAAAAGTTATGAGCCCTCTTTGCTCTGTCTGTGGCCCAGCTCTTTGGAAAGGTCTCTAGTAATAGTCAACCCCACATGCCATCACCCACTTTCTGAGGATGCCCCAACACTCTTCTACAAAGAAAAGGGGTCAAGGATACAGCATGATACAGCTCAAAACCCACCAAGTTAGAGTGGGGGAATCTGCCATCACGGGACTGAGGCTGATTTGGTTTATTCATGGTTTGGAGGCCCAATACCAGCAATGCTCAGGGTTACTCCTGGCTCTGCACTCAGGAATCACTCCGACATGATGGTGGGGTTGTATGGAGAGCCAAAGAAAGAATCTTCTTGGGGGTCGAGTGGGTTGCTCCCGCTTTGTCTCTGGACCACGAGGGGTGCAGAGGATTGAACTGACGTGGAAAGTGTAAGGCAAAGTCATTCATTTTCATTTTTGTTCTCTTCACTGAGCTAGAAACCTTCTGAAGCCACTTTGCTATGTCTGTGACCAAGCCATTGAGAAATATTTTGTTATGGGCAACCCACACCCCAGCACCCCACATTCTGAGGGAGTCCAAACCTCTACTACAAGGAAGAGGCAGCATGGATACAGCAAGATACAGCTCAGAAACCCCACGATGGAGTGAGGGAATCCCCCAATAAGGGGCTGGGGCTGTTTTGGTTGTATTTGGTTTGTTCATAGTTTGGGGGACACAAATCCAGCAACAACAGAGGTTCTCCTGATGTTGCATTCAGGAATCCGGCATGATGGTGGGGCTGTATGGAGAGGGAGAGAACGGAACGGGGCCTGTGACTGCAAGCCAAGAGCACTAACCGCTCTGCTCCTGCTGCAGCGACCCAAGTGGCTTGCTTGATCCTTAATGACCCTATTCCTAACATTGAAGCAAAGAAATGGGCTGGAAATCTAAAGCGTGGGAAAGCTGGGCCGCGGCAGTTCTGGTGATACACCACGAGATGGCGCTGTGAGTGTTTCTGTCCCTCTCTGGGATCGTTTCTTTGTTATTTATTTATTTATTTATTTTTTATTAGTGAAACATCATGAGGTACAGTTGTAGACTTACAAATTTTTGTGCTTGGGTTTCAGTTATACAATTATCGAGTACCCTTCCCTCCACCACCACTGATCCCAGTTAGTCCCTCCCATTTCCATCCCCCCATCCCACACTGCCTCCGTGGCCAGGCATTCCCTTTTGTTCTCTCTCTCCTTTTGAGGGCTGTAGTTTGCAAATGAGGCATTGAGTGGCAATCATGTTCGGTCTATAGTTAACTTTCAGCATGCATCTCCCATCCTGAGAGGATCCTCCTAGCACCCTTTATTTGGTGCTCCCTTCTCTATCTGAGCTGCCTTTTCCCTAGCATGTGCGGCTGGCCTCCATGCGATGGAGTAAACCTCCTGGCACTTGTCTCGGCTATTCTTGGGTGTTAATCTTTCTTGTTTGTTCCTTTTTGGTTGTGGCCACACCCGGATATGATCAGGGCCTTCTCCTGACTCTGCACTCAGGAATCACTATGGACATGACTGAAGAACTGTAGGGGAATTCTATGACTATACCCTGGTGCTTTAGATGCAAAGCAAAAGCCCTATCCACTCTGCTCCTGTTGCAGCGGCCCAAGCTGTGTGCTGGATCCTTAATGACCCCATACTTAACATTTAAGCAAAGAGAAGGGCTGAAAATCTTAAATATGGGAAAATTTGGACCGCGGAAGTTATGCTGAAACGCCATGAGATGGAGCTGTGAGCGATTCCGTCCCTCTCCAGGCCCAATTCTCTAAGAATTTTCCACCCTAAGGTGCTTCTGAGTTAAGTACGGGGTACTTAAATATCAAACACAGAGCTTCAAAGGGGCAGTGGTAGGAGAGCCTTGAGGGTACGATTCTCTCACATGGGTGACCACCATTCGATTCCAGCCTTCAGATCTTGTGGGATACATGGCTGAATCAACTCGGGGGTTGAGTGGGATGCTCCATCTTTGCCTCTAGACCAAGTGGGGTGCAGAGGATTGAACCTGATGTGGACAGAGCAAGGCAAAGTTGCAAGGCTGGAGCGATAGCACAGCGGGTAGGGCATTTGCCTTGCATGTGGCCGACATGGCCACCTGGGTTCGATTCCTCCACCCTCTCGGCAAGCTAACAAGAGTATTTTTGCCCACACGGCAAAGCCTGTCAAGCTACCCGTGATGTATTTGATATGCCAAACACAGTAACAAGTCTCAAAATGTTACCCGGCCCCCCTTGAGCAAATCAATGAACAATGGGAGGACAGTGACTGTGACACTCTGAGCTAAAAAACATCTGAAGCCACTTTGTTATGTCTGTGACCAAACCATTTAGAAATATTTCCTATTATGGGCAACCCACACCTCATCACCCTACGTTCTGAGTGTACCCAACCCTCTTCTACAAGGAAGAGGCAGCATGGATACAGCAAGATACAGCTCAGAAACACCCACGTTGGGGTGAGATAATCCTTCAATAAGGGACTGAGGCTGTTTTGGTTTTATTTGGTTTGTTCATGGTTTGGGGGCCACAAATCCAGCAACGCGCAGAGGTTCTCCTGGCTCTGCCCTCAAGAAGCACTCAGGCATGATCATGGGACTGTATGGAGAGCCAAACAGTGTGAGAGCTTTCTTTTACTTGGGTAACCTGGGTTCTATTCCAGTCTTCATATCTTGTGGAGTACATAACTGGAACATAACTGGACTCACTATAAACAGTGCTCCTCTCCCACAGTCCAGGGGCTTCTCCCCTGGGCAGTTTGTGTCCATGGACTGAGCAGAACTGTCTCTGAGTAGCTTGTCTCAGGGGAGCGCTTGTTTGCAGCGTGGGTGCTCACTTCCTACTGGTAACACACAGAAGACATCCCACCTGTCTTGGCATCCTCATGGGGCTGAGGGCATAACTGCTCACTCGAGATTTTGTCACATTGTGCATGACCAGAAGAATTCCACCTGGGCTGCTGTTACCTGAAGAACAGCAGATAAGACTTCCAAATACTGTGCTGTGCCTGATAGTCTTCTCGTCAACAAAATTCTAGACCTGCAGGTAGGTTTCTAACATTTACCAAACTTGGTTGCAATTCTAACACGTGGATGGATTTTCCAGGCAATGACCTAATGTTTCAGCAAGATGGACAAGCAAAATAGACCTACGGAAGGTCACATAGCTGTGTATTTTTTCCAACTCAAAGAACAGACACAGTAAGTGGAAATAACTCCCTCTGCAGAAAATTGAAGCACCAGTTTAAAGTGAAAATAAAAGGGGCCCGAGACTGGGTTTGGTACTAGCTTAGTGTGGAGCTTAGTGGGATAGCTTAGTGGGATACACGTGCGAAGGCAATGATGCATCCCCACATAGCCAAGACAGACCTTTGAAAATATCTCACCTGCAGAAGATTCCTCTCGAGGATCAATGAGTTTTCTGTTATCTTGTTTTATTTACTTAGATGGGGAGAGGCTCACACCATCATTGCTCCAGGATTCCTGCTGCTGGGACTCTTGGGGCCGAGAGCGATAATCACGAAAAAACCGCCTTTATTCGAACAATCTTGAACTTATTCGACAACGTGGGTGGGCACATGCCTCAGGAAACAGCAAGCAGACTTCCAAGCGCGCAAAACAATGCAGAGAAGCCATCAAGGATGACCTCAAAGACAGGAGAACAGCGATGCTGGTAGATGCGGCAGAAGCCATGAAAAGCCTTCGTAATGCCCACCTGTCCATCACCAACTACAAGACGGATGGATCTATCACATTTTCCAGAAGGGCAATGGAAAGAAGATTCCACTCTTCTTCCTGCATTGACATATGTCTTAGAGACCTGGGCCCTACAAAAACAGGATGAGAATGCTACTCAGGTCTTTCAAAGAGGAATTGAAAGAGCTATGCTTGGAATATCACGCATCACTACTGATGGATCTATCACATCTTCCAGAAGGGCAATGGAGAAGATTATTCATGACTTCTACTCAGATCTCTTTAATAGCCATGTCCACTTTCCCACATACCACATTCTGCACGATTGACATATTATTCCCAATATTATTCCCAATGTTCTCCCCTCAGGGCTGGAGCGATAGCACAGCGGGTAGGGCATTCGCCTTACACGCGGCCAACATGGCCGACCCGAGTTCGATTCCTCCGCCCCTCTCAGAGAGCCCGGCAAGCTACCGAGAGTATTTGATATGCCAGACACAGTAACAGCAAATTCTCCAATGGAGACGTTACTGGGCCCGCTCGAGCAAATCGATGATCAACGGGAGGGCCTTTACCTTTACCTTTTCCTGTTCTCCCCTCCAAAATTCAACATGCCATCTCTTCGGTAAAGAAACAAAGAGCAGCTGGTCCAGACAAGATCAGACCTGAGCACCTGAAGAACTTACCATCAGTACTCATCAATACACTGCCTCGGATCTTCACACGCTACCTGTCTGAATGCAAGGTTCCATCCCAATGGAAAACCAGCAAGACTGTACTACTATACAAGAAGGGAGACATTTATGACATTGGCAACTATTGCCCAAAGTGCCTATTGTCTGTCATCTGCAAACTGTTCACTCGAGTCATCTTGAATAGGATTAGCAGAACACTAGATGAAGAACAACCATGTGAACAAGCCGGGTTCCCAAAAAGGATTCAGTGCCATCTACAATATCCACACGATTACTAAGCTCATTGAGGTTTCTCAGGGGTTCAAGATGCCACTCTGTCTAAAGTTCATTGATTTAAAGAAGGCCTTTTTTTCTGTTGAGATGGAAGCGGTCATAGAAGCCCTAGCCAATCAGGGTGTACAAACTCAATACATCAGGATACTCCATGAGCTGTATTGCGGATTCACTACCAGGATCTCACCATTCTACAAAGAAGTAATTATACATGTCAAGAGAGGGGTTTGGCAGGGTAATAGCATTTCACCAAAACTCTTCAGTGCCACCATCGAGAACATCATGAGATGACGGGAACGGGAAGGAATGGGAGTGAAGATAGATGGTTGGCAACTAAACCACCTCTGCTTTCCTGATGACATCGTTCTAATAACACCAAAAATCAGCCAAGCGGCACAAATGCTGACCTACTTCGACCGTGAGTGTGGAAAGGTAGGACTACAGCTGAATCTTATGAAGACAATGGTTATGAGAAACAGCCTCGTTCCTGATGCTCCATTCGCTCTCAATGCACCACCATCTCCAAATGCAACAGTTATGTATACCTACTTCGAGAAAAACCATGATGAGTGACCTGGCACCTGAGTTATGCAGGAAGAAGAGAGCGGCTTGGAATGCCTTCAAGAGCATTGAAGAAATAAGTAAGAGGACAAAGAACCTCCAGCTACGAGCACATCACTTCGATTCCACTCTTCTTCCTGCATTAACATATGTCTTAGAGACCTGGACCCTACAAAAACCGGAGGAGAACGCTACTCAGGTCTTTCAAAGAGGAATCAAAAGAGCTATGCTTGGAATATCACGCATCACTCAAATGAGAGATAGAATCCGGAGTTCTGATCTCCGTCAATGGTCAAGAATCAGGGACGCTGTCTCATCTGCCAAAGCATCAAAAATCAGATGGGCTGGACACGTAATGAGGTTTACAGACAACACTGGCCTAGACCCATTACTGACTGGATTCCACGGGACGTCAAAAGATTGCAAGGACGCCCACCTATAAGATGCTCAGACTTCTTTGTCAAGACCCTGAATGATTGGTTTGAGGCTCTGCGTGTTCCTAGAATGAACAGATGCCATTGGGCTACACTAGCACGCAACAGGCATGCATGGAGATGTTACTGGCACCCACTCGAATAAATCGATGAATAAAAGGAGATCAAGTGATCATGTGATATATTTTTTAGGTTTTAGAATTACTGGTTTTATGCAGCAACACTGTTGGAACTGGAAGATACCGTCTTGAGTGAATTTAGCCAGAAAAAGAAACAAAAAGAGGATGATGTTCAGTCATCTGTGGAATACCGAACACTGGATATGGAAATGTACTGTAAAGGGGCTGCTTAAATCATCCCTGATTCCAGTGTTTAGAGAGAAGCCAGACAAAGAAGGAAAGAAATTTGGGGTGAAAGAGAACAAGAAGTTTACAGGGATCAGGGATTCATTCATGCCTGTGACATGAGTGAGGGGTGTAGCCATTTACCCAAAACACAGATGCAACAGAACTGAAGACAAGAGATCTAAGCTGTAAACACTGAAACCTAGTCATGTGCTTGTCCAGATTACAGGGGGGGTAGAGTGGGGACTGGGGTGGGGAGGGAATATGGGAACACGAGTGGAGGAAAGCTGATGCAGGAATTGGTGTTCAATTATTGTACGCCTAAATACAACTATCAATAACTTTGAAAATACTGGCACTTTAATGAAAATTTTAAAAAAACAATACAATAAAATAAATTTCCATATTTCAGCACCCACTGAGATTAAGGACCCTCTAGTCCCAGCATTAGGCTCCGATATTTTTCCTGTAATGCTGAGACCATAGATGTGGTTGTGGAGATGGAGCCGTATCCCACCTTTCATGTCACATGCTCGGTCCACTGAGCACTCCAATGGCATAATAGTTAGTTTCAACAAGAGAATCTTACAGCACACTTGTATGCAATACCCCTGTTCCTAAAGAAATTGCAGTAATGCCACATTCTAAAACTGTGATTTGAGATCTGAAATCAAACAAAATGCACAATGAGAATTAGTCCAATGTTGAATGGAATGCAGTCGAATGACCAAGCAGGTGGAGGACATCTCCATATTTCTCACAGTCCAAGCAAGCCTACAGAAAGGGAAATTCTGCGGGAAGTGTTGCTAGGAGGAGCTCGGCAATCCCCAAAAAGCCTTTTGGGTATTGTTTTTAATCAGACCCAGTGATGCTTGGGATACCATAGGGGATGCTGGACATCGAAGGTAGGCGGCATCTGTAAGGCGAGCACCCACCGTGATGCACTGCTGTTCTCGTCCTAATTAACTTCACTATGGGCTCACAGTCACAATTTAACATACACACAATAAAACAATTTTTGTTGCGTACAAGCGTACAGCAGGTAGGCATTTGCCTTGCATGAGGCTGACAGGGTTTGATCCTTGAATACTGTCAAAAGCAACTTACGAGAACCACCAGGAATAACTGCTGAGCATTCCCAGGCCCCCAAACAAAAGAAAACTAAATTTCTTCCCATATACAAAAAACCATGGCAATGACCCAAAGGCAAAGATATGCATGGTGTCAGATTGACTGAGCGGAGTCCAGAAAGGGCACTCGACCCTTTAGGTGTACAGCCAGGCTAGTTATACAGCCGGGGACACAAGGGCCTTGAAACACATGGACTACTCGACATACCTGACAGATAAGGAAGTATGACAACAAAGTCAAGAAAGCAAAGCATAGGATCTATCCGTAATGAACAGCTCCGGGGAGAAGACACCCCTACCCCATGCCACACCTCCACATAACATGGTCTAGCGATGAGAAGGGGATACTCAATGTCCAATGAGCAACTCAAAAATGTTGTGGACTGGAGGAGTCCTGGGTTAGCCACATGTAAGGAAAGCATCCTACTTGTCCTACTATTGCTCTGGCCATTTCTAAATAAATGGGAGAAAACGGGAAAAAATGGGAGAGCACTTACAAAGCTTTCAGGTTTAATTCTCGGTCATACAATGAAACACCCGTCCCTTCACCGTGCCCATTTCCCACCACTAAAACCCAAGTATACCGCCATTCTACAGCCTCCCACTAACTGTGGGGCAGATAATTTCCACATTCTTCTCTCTACTTTGATTACATTCAATATTTTGACATGAGACCACCATTATTATTTGGGATTTTACCCCAGCACTCAGATCTGGCGAAAATGCAACAATCGACAATTCTTTTTTGATTGCTGGTTGAAAATAACATATGATTTTGGAATTCTGAAATTTTAACAACTAAATCTGGAGGGATTTCTACCAAAACCTGCTGGGTTCCGAGATTTGTTCCAGAGTCTCTGGGATTATGGCCATTAAACAGCTTTACCATGAGCCAGAGAGGCGGTTCGTGGGAATGACATAGGCTCTTTTTGGGGAGGGGAGGAACTGGCTGGCTCCACCCCATCCTGAGAGGCCCCACGTATCTTCCTGAGTGAGGGCCCAAACCTGACTTTCCAAAGGCCTTTGGAGGATGGAAGCCACCGAGCCGCCAAGTGGGAGCAGTTGGGGGGAGAGCACCAATTTCCCCTGGGGTGGACCGGGAACAGTAACCTATTGCAGGGTCCAGACGCATTTCTGCTAAAAGGCGCTGGGTTTCGAGATTTGTCTCTGAATATCTGGGATCATGGCCATTATGCACCTTGATCACGAGCCACAGAGGTCAATCATAGGTGCCAAACAACTCGGAGTTTCGTTGGGGTGGGGAGAAAAGGGCCGGCTCCACCACCATCCAGTTAGGCCCTGCATGTCTTCTCACAGCAGTCCCAATCCGAACTGTCCAGATGCCATTAGAGATGGTGTCCACTGAGCCGCCAGGCGCGAAACCTATTGCCACCTGAAATACCCAGCTTTGGTAACCTACTGTGGGGACCAGACACATTTCTGCTGAAAGCCCCTGGGTTCTGAAGATTTGTTACTTAGAGTTTGGGATCATGGCCGAGTGATCAAGAGCCAGAGAGTCCGTACATGGGCAGCGACTCGGGGTCTCATTGAGGTGGGGAAGAAAGGGCAGAGTCCACCCCAATCCCATGAGGCCCCGCATGTCTTGTCACTGCAGGCCCAAACCTGTCCAATGGCCTCTGGAAGATGGTGGCCACCGAGCCACCAAGTGGGATCAGGCGGAGAGACACACCCTTTCCCCCTTGTGGTGGTCTGCCACTGGTAGCTCATTGCAGGAACCGGGTGCATCTCTGCAAAAAGCCGCTGGGTTCCGAGATTTGTCTCTGAGTTCCTGGGATCATAGCCTTTAAGCAGTTTGATCAGGAACCAGAGAGATCTTGCCTCCAATTATATAGCTGTGCCGGAAATGGTTCGTTGGTGTGTTTTGCACATAGCTAAGTTTTGGCCATTTACTTTCTTGGAAGACTTTGCCCAAAGTTTTGTTGTCTGGCCAAAGGCACAGCATCTATTTTGGAGTATCTGGAAGTCTGATGGTGCCATCATTCTGCTGATGCACTCGCCTTACAGGCACAGATTGACCTGCTGGTGGTACTATACACCCGGGAAGTAGAAATTCTATATATGGGGAAAAAAAACACCAATAGTGGGGTTGGACTCACTGTAAAGCGAGTAGGATGCTTACTGTGCTGATCCAGGTCAAAACTCCCCATTCCATAGGAACCCAGCAGCAGTGAAGAATAATTCCTGAGCTGCAGAACCAGAAGTAAACCTTGAGCATCAAAGAATCCCTTCCAACTCCCCTGAATTAAAAAAAGCTAGTAAAATTAATCCAAAGTGGGGCTGAAGTGATAGCAGAGCGGGTAGGACGTTTGACTTGCCCATGACCAACCCGGTTTCAAATCCCACAACAATATGGTCCCCTGAGCTTTATCAAGAGTAATTCCTGAGTGCATAAGCCAGGAGAAACCCATGTGAAACGCTGGGTGTGACCCAAAAAGCAAAAAAATAATAATAATAATAATCCAAAGAGTAAATTTTCAGAGTCAAATATCTCTCACTTGTCCAAACACGACTCAAAGTCCCAAACCCAGGACGGAAGCCAATGAAAATGACCGATAGCAAGTGTCCCTTTCCTTTGGCGGCTGCCCATAAACACATCTGGAGGTTCGATAAGCGGTATGTCCAGTCCAAAGGCTCCAAACAGGGTCCTGCGCAGTCTCGAGTAGGGAGGAATGAGATGGCCAAGACCCTGACTCTCTGCAGGCTCCTCACACTAAGGCCTGAAATCCATGTGCCCACCCTCCAGTGCCATCTTGGACAAGATTGCGATCGTGGCTGCAGGGGGCCTCAGAATAACCCATGATACTTGAGCCACAGAACAGCCCCCAATGCACCCCTCAAAAGCTGCACATCCCCTAAAGCCTGGATATCCAGAACAAGTAAAAAAAAGCATGAAAGTACCCTACAAGCTGGCGTGACCTGCCGCTCAAGTTCCCAAACTGGGATTTTCAGGGTGCTCAAGCATTCCAATTTCTAACACAGGAAAGACTGAAGAATGAAGGTTTACCTGTTTTCCCATTTTCAAAAAATTTAGTGCTGCATCTTGGTTGATTTCTGTCATAATTACCACCAAACAGCCCCTCTGGGCCAAGCCAGAAGCATAGCAAACAATAACAGAGTAGTGAGTTGTGTCAGCTCTGAGCAGGGGGGTGTTTCTGTACCTGTTCATTCAGTCACCTTCCTCCTTACTTTCATCACCAGGACCCATTATTTACAAGTTAACACACAAGCAATTCCAAGCACTAGAATACTGGCATAGGTGCAGCCCGGGTGAAAATCAGCAGGTACCTTTCACTGACATGAGAAGCCTGTCCCAAGCATGCAGGCTTACTTCCCTCTTAACTGCACTTTTTTTTAATACCCTTGACCATTGTGTCCAACGGAAACTTGCTTGACGGACTTGTCCTGTTCTGTCCTTAGAGATTGTTATTAAGGGATCAAATCATCCGGTATGAATTTATATATATTTATTATGGTGTGAGGGGCACATGAAGCCCTTCCCACATTACTGACATATATGCAGTTTGTCTCCAGTATGAATTCTCACATAATGAGTAAGAGAATAGCACCAAATGAAGGTCTCCCCACAAGTCGGACACTGATAAGGTTTACCTCCACTGTGAATTTTCCCGTGCTTAGCAAGGATTCTGAATGGCAGAAGGCCTTCCCACATTTCTCGCATATATAAGTTTTTTCTCTGGGGTGAATGCTACTTTGTACACTAAATCTGAGACTTCTCCAAAGGCCTTTCCAC
This sequence comes from Sorex fumeus, assembly GCF_029834395.1. Lineage (NCBI taxonomy): Eukaryota > Metazoa > Chordata > Mammalia > Eulipotyphla > Soricidae > Sorex > Sorex fumeus. The sequence goes on along the minus strand of NW_026606097.1, from coordinate 825,197 downwards.
ATTTCTTACATGTATATGGTTTCTCTCCTGTGCGTATTCTCCTATGTACATTAAGTATTGAGGACATACAGAGGCCTTTCCGCATTCCTTACATATAAAGTTTCTCTCCATTGTGAATTTTCCTATGTACAGTAAGTTTTGAGGCTCTAACAAAGGCCTTTCCACATTCCTTACATATATACGGTTTCTCTCCAGTGTGAATTTTCCTATGATCTCTAAATGTTGAGGCCCAAGCAAAGACCTTTCCACATTCCTTACATATATATGGTTTCTCCCCAGTGTGAATTTTCCTATGTTCACCAAGAGTTGACGCTACAGCAAAGGCCTTCCCACATTCCTTACATATATACGGTTTCTCTCCAGTGTGAATTTTCCTATGTAAACTAAGTCCTGAGGATATAGCAAATGCCTTTCCACATTCCTTACATATATATGGTTTCACTCCAGTGTGAATTTTCCTATGTACACTAAGTCCTGAGGCTCTAGCAAAGGCCTTTCCACATTCCTTACATATAAACGGTTTCTCTCCAGTGTGAATTCTGCTATGTATTCTAAGTGTTGAGGATTCAGCAAAGGCCTTCCCACATTCCTTACATATATATGGTTTCTCTCCAGTGTGAATTTTCCTATGTACACTAAGTCCTGAGGCTCTAGCAAATGCCTTTCCACATTCCTTACATATATATGGTTTCACTTCAGTGTGAATTTTCCTATGTACACTAAGTCCTGAGGCGCTAGCAAAGGCCTTTCCACATTCCTTACATATACACGGTTTCTCTCCAGTGTGAATTCTGCTATGTATACTAAGTGTTGAGGATTCAGCAAAGGCCTTTCCACATTCCTTACATATATGCGGTTTCTCTTCAGTGTGAATTCTCCTATGTACACTAAGACTTGAGGCTACAGCAAAGGTCTTCCCACATTCCTTACATATATACGGTTTCTCTCCAGTGTGACTTCTCCTATGTAAAGTAAGTCTTGCGGCCCAAAAAAAGGCCATTCCACATTCTTTACATCTATAAGATTTCTCTCCAGTGTCAATAATTGCATGTCTACTGAGGCTTGATGACTGAGTGAAGGCCTTGCCACACTCCTGACATATATAAGGCTTCTCTCCACTATGAGTTTTCATGTGTCTATTAAGATCTGAGGTCTGAATAAAGGCCTTCCCACAAGTCTGACATTTATATGGTTTCTCTCCTGTATGAATTCTCCTATGCAAAATAAGATACGCTGATCTATTGAAGGTCTTTCCACATTCTTCACATGTATAAGGTTTCACTCTTGCATTTATATTCATATGGTCATGATGGGGTAACCCTTGACTCACACTTTGTTCTCGGGGCTGACTTTTCTGGGGATTCTGTCCACTGTGGTTTTCTAAGGGAACACCACAGTACTGAGAACATGGGGAGGCTCCGCCACATTCCTTACATGTAGAGGGGTTCTGCTCACGGTGACTGTGGTTGAGGGTATGTTGCTGTGAGGGACTCACTATAAACAGTGCTCCTCTCCCTAGCAGGTGCCCCATTGAGGAATTTTTTGCCTGTGAACTGAGAATAACGCACTCCAAGGAACATTTTACAGGAGAGGGCTTCTTCAGAGTGAGGTAGCTCTCGCCTTTCTGACCACCCTTAGAAGACATCCCGCCTGTCTCGGCGTCCTCATGGGGCTGAGGGTAGGATTTCTCACTAGAGACATTGTCACACAGTGTAGGATCAGAGACATTCCACTCGGGGTTGCACGTTTCCTGTAGAACAACAGAGGATTCTAATTATTGACTTATTCACTGAGTCTTCCTGACAAAAAACTGAGCCCTTCAGCTGTGGTTTCACACATATTCACCACACACATGCAATTACCGACATATAAATTGTCATACAATAGAATAATTTCATGTTACTATAAGTTGGACACACAAAATTGATGGATGCAGAGTCAATAAATTCTGTGCCTTTCTCCCCTTTAAATTAATGAAGAAATACAACTGGAAATAATTCCTTCTATAGAAAACGGAAGCGTCTATTTCAAGAGAAAATGAAATAGATCCACATGTGGGTTTGGTTAAAGTTCCGTGTGGAACCTGTGATGCAGGGGTGAAGTCAACGCTGCATCGCCACACAGCTGAGACAGACCACGTGGCCATTGCAAAGCTCTCACCACAAGTGATGGCTTTCAGAATCAATGAAGTTTTTTGTTCTTTCTGTTTTGTAGTTTCTATTTATTGGGGGTTGGGTGGGTGGAGCGGCACACCATGCAGTATCTAGGATCAGTTCTGTGGGTCTATGCTGTCTATAAGTTGTGCTGGGTAAGGACCATCCATGCATGTGCAAAGAAAGTATATTTCTCACTGCACCCTCTCTAGTGCGCACCAGTTAGCTTTCAAAACGACTACCACTGTCAAGCAAATCAAAACTCACAGTATTTTTATACATGGTTTATTTCAGTACGTAGTGAAGCTAAGGGTCCTCTACTCCAAGCATCAGGCTTTGGAATTCCTCCCTGCCATTCCCAGCCTTCCACCTTAACAATCACATACTTGGTCCACTCCTGCTGGCATAATAATATTTATTCTGATTTAGCGAATCTTACCAACTCACTCGTACTTGCTGACCCCATTCCCAAATCAAAGTGCTGTAATGCCAAATCCTGAAGTTGCGGTTTCCGTTCTGAAACTGAACAAAACATGCAATTCAAGCACTTGTCAAAAAATGTAGCATAATGATGCCATGTAGTTAAGAGTACATCTCTGTGGTTCTAAAAGTCCAAAGAGTCCCACACTAAAGAAAAGATTTGGGTAGTGGAAAACTGAGGATCTTGGCAATTCTACACTAGGTTTTGTTTTTGTTTTTTGAGTAGACCTGGTAATGTTTGGGGAACCAGGTTATTGAACAAACTATTGAACAGGTCACCTTCAGGTACTGCAAGGCACTCCCTGCTGTAATATCGTTCAGATCCAAACTAGCTCTGTTATGGTCTAACTTATTTGAAAGCCATGGAAGCAAATTACAGGATCATTCTGTGACTGACAGTCCAGGGGAATGAAGAGCAGCGTGAGTGCGGCACAGACCCAAGGATCCAGGACACCAAGGCCCCGGTCTCAGCAGCGTGTTTCCTACATGCTCAGCGCACCCATACACTGCACAGGGCCTGAGCCAGGAAGGGTCATCAGACACTCACCCGCACACACGCCTCTCCTCCCCGACCTCAGGGCTCCTCCTTCCAGCCAGGAGATCACCGCAGGCTTCATCCCAGAGTGCCCTGCCCCAACAGACACAGAGGCATGGATAAGTCACAGGGAAAAGGTGACAGGAAAATTCCCATGTTTTCCTGATACAAGTGGGCATATATCTGAAAAGCATGAACAGAATGTCCATTTCCAAAATGCCACATATTTCTAGTTATTCGAGAGGTAAGACCCAAGAAAATACCACAAATACTCTAGACCTGACCTTGTGTATGGCCGACAGGGGGATCAGCACAGTATGTTGTTGATTTTTGCCTTGCTTGGGGTCTCACCTGGCAATGCTCAGGGTTGACTCCTGACTCTGTATTCAGAAATCACTGCGGCTGGTGCTCGGGGATGACATGGGATGCTGGGGATTTAACACACATCGCTGCTTGCATGAAAATCACTTTCCTCCCTGTACTGTCTTTCTAGGCCCAGCAGCACATGGAGTTTCCTGAGCCCCTCATGACCTCATCACAGATTTCAGTAAAACTAAGTGCATAATAAATCTGGATATGGCCAAGGGTGGCAAGAGACCCTTATTTTTTTAAGCTGAAAAATGTATCCAGAAAGATAGCAGAGCAGGAGTTTCTCACGGACAATCCAGTTGCGAAACCCGATATCACCTAGGGTCCCTCATGACAGCCAGGAGTGATCCCTGAGTGCAGAGTCCAGGAGCAAACCCTAAGTCCTGCTGAAGTCTCACAAGAACCATTAGAAGTAAATCCAAACACTGAAATATGGCAGTTTCTAATGAGTTGAGAGACGAGATATCAAATTCCCTGTGATGGAAAAGAGATAGTACAGCACATAGGACAGAAGCGCTGGACACACATGTGGGTTTGAACCCAGGCAGCCCATATGGTTTTGGAGCAAGGCCTGGTATGTATCCTGAATACACAGGCAGAAATAATCCCTAATCCCTAAGGAAAAAGAAAATGCAAAAAACATCTGACTTGAGTGACTGGTGCAAATGTACTGGGGGTGAGGTACCAACATTTTAAGTTGCCAAGAGGTTTCAGCCCACGGTACCCCATGGCCCCTGAGCACTCTAAGGAGTCATCCTTTAGCACAGCGCCAGGAGAACTGTGGACTGTGCCCTTCTCCCCAAACAAAGGCAACAGCAAAACCAATTAAACACACAAAAGTTCGTGTAGTACACAAAGTAAATTGATGCACCAATGGATAGAACTATTTAAAGGGAACTGAGCAATAACTGGGCAGATAGGGATCTTCCCATGGACACAGTCGAAACGGGTTGATATGAATCACACTATAGGATCCGGCTACCCCACACGAGAAATTACTGAGGATAAAGCTGAGAGTAAGGCCTAAGTATCCACAGGTGAAGACTAAAAAAAAGAGGGAGGGAAGAGCTACTGCACGGCTGTCCAACATCCCAGCCCGTCACAGAGCTACTATTGGACACACAGCTGCCGCCCAACCTCAGGGAGCCCACGCGGGTCTGTTCAGACACGGTTGGCTGCGCACTGCTCTCACCGACAGCCTGCAGATTCTGGTAGGTCTCCAGCATCACGTCCCTGTACAGCTTCCGCTGAGAGGCCTCCAGGCATGACCATTCCTCTGGGGTGAAGTTCACAGCCACATCATGGAAGGTCACTGCGTCCTGAGTCAGCACACAGAGAGGGTGGGATTCAGAGTCTATCTTAGCCTCATTCCCACTACTCTGATGCCAGGTCCCAGGGTCCTATATTGTTGCTGGGCCTCTCCACTCCGAATGAACCAGCCTCCATGCACACGCATGACTGACGGGCCCCAAAAATCACATAAGGCAACTGGATCTGCTAAAGTGGGAGGAAGTTATACAGAAGGTTCTTGGATGTATCTGCCTTTCCTGGTAAACCCCCGGCCAATTCGAGCACCACTGTTCCAGTGAGCACTGTAGAGAGGATCACCTGAACAGAGACTTTTATGATCCAAAAGGCTATCCTGGGTGTAGCAAAACCCACTGCACGCTCAGCGATATACCCCCACAGCACATGACCACTAGGATTGAGAACTCGACAGTCCATATAGACAACTACTCAGAGCTGTGCATGGCATGTGTGCCTGTAGGAACTCACTGCTCAGGACTGATCAAAATCCTGCTCAAAGAAGGTAGAAGTTTCTGGACCCCAACATCTCTACTGGCCTCAGAGATCCTTGGCTCTTTCTCTTTGGGATCACCGCATGCCCAGAAATCCACACACAAGATTATGTAAACATAAGACTGTATGATCGAGCGGGTAGTCACTCCAGAGTAGGAAGGACAAAACAGGAGAAAAGCAAGTCTGGGGGCCCAAGTCACTGTAGTTGCTAGGGAGCAAACGGGGCCAGCACATCCCAGGGTGCTCTGAGGCCAGTCAGTTGTGAATCCAGAGCACAGAGTCAAGAGGACAGCTGATGACAAAAACAATGCAAAATAAGCCGAAGTAGCAGGTTGGTGTAACAGGACAGCTGTTCTGGGGACAACATGTAGGACTGGTGATCCCCAACATCCCATATGGTCCCACAAGCACTGCCAGGGGCAATGCCAGAGTGCAGCACAAGGAATGATTGCGAGAATCCTTGCTCTGCCACCCCTAATAAAACAGAAAACCCAAGATGAAACCTTAGGACCTCCAGCATCCCTTTGGTCACCTAGACCTGTCAGGAATGAGCATTGAGCACTGAGCTTTGAGTACTCCTCATGCACCACTGGGTCGGCCCCAAAGTCAAATAAAACAAAATGAACATACACAAAAAGCAGCTTCAAACAGCAGAATGGGACCGTCCAATCGGAAGTCTCATCTTGGAATCTATCCAAAATAAACCCAAATAGATGACCCAGGAAGCCTGAGCACTCCTGGTTCTACCTCATGTCTTTCTATCCATCTACTAGTACCTGGGAACGATTTATCAGAAGCCGCGTCACCATCTTCTACTGTCACTATTGTTCTGAGGATCAGCAGGAGGCTCCGTGCAAAGACCTGGAGAAGTCAGAACAGTGAGCGCCAGAGAGGAGCACCTTCTCCCACTTCTGAGATCAGACCAGACACACCCTCAGGCACAGCCTCACAATTCCGACTCTGGGAGACAATGGCAGAAGCTCCGGTCTCCGCTAGGGATGCAAATTTTGTTGGCATCAGTGCTGCACTTCAGGAGAGGAGCCTAGGCCCATGCTACAGGCGAGGAAAAGAAAGCCTTCTCTGATCCCCGGATACTTCTCTGGCTCCCACAGGAAAGTCTCTATAGACCGTGCCAGGGGCCGACTCTCAGGCCAAGAGCTCCCAAATACTAGCGCTCCCTGCAGGCTGGCAGCAGTGCTGCTCCCTGGGAACCGTAGCCTGGAATGTGGCTCCACGATGTGACTTAGAGTGGACAAACCTTCAACACTCGCTTACAGGGTGGACAAGGACATGCACCTGGGCACTCTGTCCCGGGGACCTCAGTATTTACCACAATGGCAGGTGTCGTCTACTATGGGAGAGATAGTCAGGGGTGCTTTGCAGCTTGATGTGAGGGAGCTGAAATTCATGAACCTAAAAAAGATACACAAGTATTTTGGTTAGATGGCAATAATGTGAACTGGGTGCTTGACTAGATGAACCGATCAATCCTCTGCATCCCATATGGCCCCTAGCAGCGCCAGGGACAATACCTGAGCTTAGAGACTCGAGTAAGTCATGAGCATCTCCAGGTATGTGCCCCCTCTCCCCCCTAAAATATAAAGAACCAAAAATAGACCCCCCAAATACATTTTCTTTGGCAAACCTCAGCCACCTGCAAGCCCCCTTCCCCTCACATACCCCGCATGATCGCGGCTCTCACGGCAGACAATGAAAATGACCAGCAACAGGTCTCCTGCCATTAGGTGGAGGGGCTGAAGCTCTGCCCCTCAAATCTGGAGATTCTACAGAAGCAAGCTTAGGACTGATGGTTCAAGCATGGGACTGCTGGGATGGTTGGAATAGCCAAGCCCTCGGATGATTCTCGCATTCACCACTGTTGCCCCATCGCGAGGCTGGAGACGATCGTGGCGAAAGAGGCACGCCAGAATCACGAACTCACAACTGTCACCCCTGAACCTTGAGACAGCCCCCACTTCACCCCCAAAGCTCTGTGTCCCCCTAAAACGTCCATCACACCTCACGATCCACCTGGATGTTGGCGAACATGTGAAAAACCAGCGCAAAATTGCCCCCAAGTTGGCTCGGCCCCTCGGCTCAGAGTGAGGAAACGGGAAGGCGCAGGGTGCTCACAGGAGGTTGCTTGAGTCCTGCAACTATATCCTTCTTCAGAGTCCCCCTTCCAGGATGGGGTGCAAATTTACTTGCCCTTTGCCAAGTGAGCAATATCCCCAGTGTCTGAGTCAGGGATGGAAAATGAACCATGACATTTATGACGTCACTTATGACCTCACTTCCGTTTCCATTAGGTACCTTAAAGAGCCAGAGTCTAGGCACTGAGAACCTTTTTGCCACCCAGGTGAATCTGTGGACTCGAATTAAGGAGTGGAGAGGCAAATGCTGGACTGGTCCCTCACACACTGGGGGCTTGGGGGTAAGGAGAAGTCCCCTGATTCTGCATTGTCACCTAACATCGAAACAATGATATCTAAACACATAATGTTACCCTGACTCTTGTCAAATGATCCCTGAACTCAGAGACAAGAGTAAACACTGAGCACTGTAGGCTGTGTTGAAAATTATAACAAGAAAAAAGGCAAATTCTACCGAAGGGGGGGAAAATGATGTACAAAGACAAATTTGAGAGTGAAACATTAAAAGAGTCAAATTTCTGGTCATTAAAAATCCCCTATTCTTGGGGCTGGAGAGATAGTACAGCGGGTAGGGCATTTGCCTTGCACGCGGCCAACCCGGGTTCGATTCCCAGCACCCCATATTGTCCCCTGTGCATTGCCAGGAGTAACTCCTGAGTGCAAAGCCAGGAGTAATCCCTGTGCATCGCCAGGTGTGACCCAAAAAAGAAAAAAATCCCCTATTTTTGATCTATCCCTGCTACAGAAACTCACAGTTTCTCCTGAATCCCTATTGTTCTTTCACCATTGTTTGTGCATATATATATGTAAATATAAGTGTGACTTTGTGTGATTTTTGTTTCAGGGCCACAACCGGCAGATTCAGGGCTTACTCGTAGCTCTACAAGCAGGAATCACTCTGGTACAGACCATATGGGATGCACAGCATAGAACCTGGGTCGATTGCTTGAATGCTTAAGTCCTTATTCACTGTACTATGGCTCTGGCCCTAAGTAAACGTGCTCCTAGCACACCCAGTTGGATTCCTGAGCAAATGTCCTTACTCCTGGAAAACCAAAACTTTCTTGCTTAAAAAAAACAAAACCCTTTACCCTGGTTGGATTCTAGTTCTAAACAATTTAGGTTTAACATTGGTTCATCATTTCTCCTCTGCTACAAGGAGTTTAGGCTTACTGAGTAACACTCATACCAATCACTCCCATTTCCTTAGTATGTATCTTTAACTTCCCTGTGCTCTGCTTCCCCTATACGTTAATCACCCATTTCCCATAACCACAACCTTTGAATTGTAAAGTCAGATTCTTCAGAGATCTCTGGATTTTGTATTTGGAAGTGAAATGTTGACTTTCTCTTTCCTTTATATCCTCTGCAGTTTACTTTAGACAAATATCCTTTTTTTGCTCCTGGACAAGGACCAGTGCAGTCCCAGGTTTGGAAGATTGTGCTGGGAGGATTGGGATGGGTGTTACTCAGTAAGCCTAAGCTACTTGTAGCAGAGCCATGCCCCCAGCCCTCAGCTTTGTATAGACAAAGGAAGGCAATATTATGCTTTTGTAACTTCAGAGTTAATTGACTGCAGATACTATATACTCTTGGGCATTGTCATGTTTATGAGACTTAAGCCTCAGCTGCCCTTTGTTCTTAGCATCCCAAAAGCAAGAGACTGAATGGACCCAGGAGAGCTGTGAGCTACCCTGGCATCGAAAAGGGACAGTTAAGCACCATAACAAATTCCATTATGACCCAAACATAAGCAACTGGATAAGAATCCTGCTGTGGTTAGAAAAGACTAACCTGTCCTGGGGAGTTCAGTCTGGGATCTATAGGAAATATCCCCAATAGAGACACCCTATAAACTTTATAGATCTCTTACTGTGTCCATTCAAAATGAACAGAAAGAGTAAGTGTAAATTTAAGATGACTGTTTCAATGAATATTAACTAAGCAAAGAAAAAAATGTCCTTAGAGAAAATCCTGCCCTTGAGCTGATCTCTCCTTTGAGTTAGATTTTTGGCCTAGAAGTTTCCCCTGAGGGAAGGGCTTTACATCCTTTGAATGTACAACCACATCTCTGTGTATTTGCTACCCCTGACTCTGTGGGATGGGCTGGAGAATAAAGGCTGTGGAAGACAGGTGAGGAGAGGAAATGAGGAGCAGTGGGAGACTGGTATATATACGCAGGAGAACGGAATAAAGAGCAACTCATCACTGTGAGTCCACAACGTAAAATGTGGGGGTGCGGTGAGGTGTTGGTGGCCCAGTGCTGCCTCCACAACTCCCGAACCCTTCCCAACAGAGACAGAGTGAAAGGAAGACAGAAAATCACAGCCTGATGGTAAAAGTTACCTGTTTATTGCAGAACAGCTACCATACTTAGAGAACATCTGAGAGGGCATGAGGTAAGGACATAGGAATGACTGATCATTTACACAGACAAATATTTGGCAGAGGAAATTCTCATGGGGAGATTTACCCAAGGAGACACTCTGTCTCTTATCTTTTCCTCTAGTTGTATAAGTTATCAACACTTGCAGTTGTTTGGATAAACACAGTAAGAGACAAAGATCCCAACACTTAGTTCTCTGGGCTTTGACAGCAAATAAGGCTTTTTTTTTTGCTTTTTTGGGTTACACACGGTGATACAAGGGGGTAATCCTGGCTCTGCACTCAGGAGTTACTCCTGATGTTGCTCAGGGGACCATATGGGATGCTGGGAATCGAACCCAGGTCAGCCGCGTGCAAGGCAAATACCGTACCCGCTGTGCTATCTCTCTAGCCCCAGAGCAAATAAGGCTTTTAACACTTACTTCTCTGGGCTCTGAGAGCAAGCAAGGCTTTTACTGTAAATCCCAGACTAATTCTTCAGGCCAGTTCAGCTTGTCCTTCCCCATGGGGGTCCTGTCTCTAATGTTGTAACAGTTTGCATCAAGACCATGCATACGTGCTTTCTAGAATATTCATTTCGAAGCCAGGGTAGTTTTGCCACTTGCCCCGGGTCCATCCAAGTCCCACGGCAGAACCTCCTTATTGGGGTGTTAGGAACTACAGCAACTGAAGCCCGAGTCAAGTAATGATTACCAAGCAATTATGCCCTGGAGAAGATTATTTCATAGTCAATCAACTGCCAAATATTAGGAGCATAGCATTGATGGTCTTACTCTGTTTAACCAAAGAACATTCTGTATAGTTAAAACATAAATAATCTATAGGGGAAATATAAAAGCAGGTACAAATACACAGCACTTCAACTACAAAGCAGTACAAATACAAAGTTGAGAATTACCAGAAAGTTATGATTTATAAGTTATCAAGACTGACCTGGGAAACTGAGACAACAGGAGGGAAAATACAAAGGAAATGTTAAAAATAAACTTTAAATTAGGGATGTTAGCAAGGACATGATAAGCTTCTCTGGGAGGAGGAAAAGGGACACTTCAGAGATGAAGACTAAAACACTTTGGGTTAATATCCAGCAGATCACCAACAGCCTGGCCCCTGTTTCCTTCTTCGATCCTCTGTCACCCTTCACCGGCCAGGGTGGGGAGACCAATTATAGCCACCAAAGGCACGCAGTACATGCCCAGACATTATTTGAATGCAACTCTCAGTACTCAGTGTAATAGCCGAGTTTTGCCTGATCAGGGAGAGAGGAAGAGTCCGGGTGCAATATTCAGGTTGATTTTAGGATACAGAAATTCTACATTAGAAAAAAACGACAATGTGGAATCACAGATAGTAAGCTCGGAGGGGCGCTTTCCATGCTGACCCAGATCGATATTCGGCATCTCACATGACCCATAAAGAACTTAAAAAAAAAAAAAAGAATTCCAGAGTGCTGCTGCTGAAGCAAGCCCTGAGATTCCACATATGTACCCAAAATACAACCAAAAATAGCCCCAAGGTAAATTTTTATTTGCAAACCGCAACCACCCCAAGAACCATGCCCAAGGGATGGTCTGGAAATCAAGGCTACTAATGAATAGGGACCGAGGGCTACAGTGTCATTTGCCAAATGGGAGCTGCCCCCCTGCCCCTCAAAAATGAACAGTCCTTTTATAGTTTTGGAGGCACCACCGGCGATATGGACGAGAAACTTCTGACTCTGCGCTCAGGCACCCGTCCTGGTGGAGGTTGCAGATCGATCTTGGGTGGGCCAGATGCAAAGCAAACGCCCAAACCGCTGTGCTATCTCTCAGGTCCTGTAAGTGCATCTGCAGGTCCTACAGCAGAGAGGTTGTGGCCAGTGTCTTGGACAGGGCCCAGCACACTCCCGTGCTGGGAGGGTCAGGACGGCCCAGCCCCAATGCTCTGCAGGCCCCACGCTCGGCCCTGCACCCACCCGCCACAGCCCCACGGCGGAGCTGCAGAGGATCCCCAGAACGACGCACTCATACCCGTGACCCCTGCAACCTGGCACAGCCCCCACTGCACTCACCAAAGCTCGCATCCCCCACCAAACCCTGCCGTGCCTCAGGAACCACCGGGATATCCACTGAAAAAGGAGCTTGAAAGTGTCCTTAGAGCTTTCTTGGCCCCGCCCCTCAGTGCAGAGACCAGGAGGCGCAGGGCGGGGTGCTCATGGGAGGCCACTAGTGTCCTGCCATGAAAGAGGCCTTCACAGACCCCTTCCACTCGAGACAGCCACTTCACCCCTCACCTGAGCAACAAATGGACGCCTGATCCAGAGTCTTGCACACAAACATGTAAATGCCCTGCTGTGACATCACTTCCGCTTCTGCAAGCAGCCTTAAAGGGCCAGACACCAGCTGCAGCTGTGCAGAGAACAACTAGGAAAATGCAGGTAAATGTGTAAGGCTGGTTGGCTGGAGCGAAAGCAGTGGATAGGGTATTTGCCTTGTACGCTGCTGACCCAGGTTCAATCATCTGGATTCTATATGGTCCCATTTTGGTGTATATAAGAGATAGTTAGGATTTTACTGCTTGCAAAGTGTAAGTCTCAAAACATTTACCCTCAATGTTTGTGTAAATCTAATGGAAAACTGAATACAATTAGTGCAGATATGCTACAGCGAGTGAAATGCTTCCGTGCATGTGGCTGACCTGGACACAAATTATGGACAGCACAGCGGGATGTGACTCCCAGAACATAACACAGAAGGGCCTGAAGAATGGAGCTTTGGCTGTCTATCCAACGTAAAAAGGGCTCACCATAGCATCCTGGTTGATCTCTGCCATGATCCTCTGCAAACCAGGGCCTCTGAGCCAAGTCAGAGTCACAGCAAAGAATGAAACCATGGTGAGTCTTGACAGTACCCAGCAAAATGCAATGTCTGTACCTATTTACTTCTTATTTAATTCCTTCCACCTTGCTTTATCACTAAGAACCATTATTTACCAGTTAACATACTGGGAAGTCCACATGCCAGGACATTGTCATAACCATGGTGCAGAGGATAATCAGCAAGTACCTTTCACTTAATGTACTAGTATCAGAGGAAGCTTTCACATATAACAGGATTATTTCCTTCCTTATTGTACTTTTGTATCAATCCCCACCCACTTGTTGAAACTAAAATTGTATTACCTCAGGGTCCTCTTCTGACGCCGGCCATTGTTATTATGGAAGTGATTGATCCAGCATAACTTTTATATTTACTAAAGCCTGAGGGAGCATGAAGGCCTTCCTATATTCCTTACCTACAGGATTTTCTCCAGGATTCGCGTTAAAATCACAGGTGCGAATAATGCACTTTCCACGTTCTTACATAAATATATATGTATATTCTTACATATATATAAGTATGTATATTTATATATAGATTCTCTCCAGTGTGAATTCTCCTATGCATAAGGCCTGAGGATCCAGGATAGTCCTTCCCACACTCCTGACAGATATAAGGTTTCACTGAAAAATGACTTTTCACATGCGCAGTAAGGGCTGAAGACAAACGAAAGACCTTTCCACATCCCTTACACTTATGAGGTTTCTCTGCACTGTGAATTTTCCTGTTCAGAAAGCTATGCCAATTGCATCAAAATCTTCCTGCAGTCATTTGCAGTCATTTCATATATAAGGCCTCAATCCAGGATAAATTTTTCTCACACAGCAAAGCTTGAGGGTTGAGTAAAAATCTTCCCACACCCCTACATATGTTTTCTTTGAGTATGAATTTTCCTATGTTTAATAAGGAGTTAGGGGAAAGTGAAGTCTTTGCCAAAGTCTTTACAAACATAAGGTTTGTCTCCGGTATGAAAAATTCACTGTCACAAAAGGATTGTGAAATAAGCAAAGGCCTTGCCACACTCCTTACATAAATATATATATATATATATATATATATTCACTGCAATGTGCATTTTCTTATGGACAAAAAAGTTTTAATAGTAAGTGAAGACTCTCCCACAGTAGTGACACAAATAGTGTTTCATTCCTGTATGAACTTTCCTATGCTCAGAAAGACCTGAGAAGAAATGAAAGGCCTTTCCACCTACCTCACATATATAAGGGTTTTCTACGAAACAGAAATTATGAAAACTAAGACTTCAGTAATAACAAAGGCCTTCCTACATTGCGCACAAGTATAAGTTATCTCTCCAGTGTGAGTTTTTCTTTGTACTAAAGCTTGTGGAATAAGCAAAGACTTTCCACTCTGTATATGGATATGGTTTCTTTCCAGTGTGACTTTTTCTGTGCATACTAAGATGTATGAGTCAGAAAATGGCCACAGCACATTCTTTACATGCATACGGACTCTCCAGTAGGAAATCTCCTGTTCATAAGGTATAAGGATCCATCAAAGGCCTTCTCACAGTCCTTACACTTAAACGGTTTCTCTCCTGCGTCGATGTTCACATAGTCCCACCGGGGTGATGCTGGACTACAAAGTTTGTCCTCAGTGTTTACATTTCTGGGGATTCTGTCCAATATGGGCTTCTATGGGAAAGTTATAGTGCTGAGGACATGGGAAGAGTGATCTTCTGATCACCCTCAAAAGACATCCCACCTGTCTCGGCATCCCTGTGGGGATGAGGGTCAAATTGCTCACTTGAGCCTTTATCAGTTTGCAGAAAGAAACATTCCACCAGGGCTGGCTGCTTCCATGTAGAAGAACAGAGAAGGATTCCAATTATTAGTCTAGGCCATGAGAGTTTTCATGTCAGAAGAATTCAAGCTCTGCAGGTAGGTAGCTGGTAAGGTACGGGACAATGAGTTTCTTGGGAAAGTAATAAATCCAGATGGGGATGAAAGCAGTGACTCCGAAGCCAACCCTGGGGATTCAGAGAGGAACTGGCCTAGTAGAAACCCAGAGACCTGGAGACATGGAACAGGAGCAAAGACTGGTAAGAACATCAGAGACCAATGTCCGGCCAATGCTCTACCCCTTGACAACACGTGAGCAGTGGACTCTCAGCTACAAAGAAAACCCCAGGAGGCAGTTTCAGAAACATGATTTCAAACTGAGAGTATCAGGTTAGTACAGTGCGCTGCATGCAGTCAATCTAGGTACAATGTCCAGAATTCCAAATGGTCCCCTGAGCACCATCTGACTAACAAATGGATCGAATTTTGCTGTATCCAATCATAAATATTTCCTTTTTTACCTCTAAAATTAGTAAAGTGACATGGGTGGGATCCAGGAATGTGACCAACCTTGTGAGTAAACCGCACAGGTAAACAGAATGGTCTACTGGGATGTGGGGAGCTACCCATATTTCCACTTATAAAAAATTTCATCGGGGCGCCACTTCCATCCTTTCAAACAACATTCTGGGCATAGTTATGTTAATCTAAACTGTCGAATTGAGACCAGAGCAACTGTAGATATGGGTAGGGTTTTGCTTGCACATGTCTAACCTAGGTTCAATCCCCAGGATCCTGTAGAGTATCCCGGAACACCATCAGAAATAATACTTGAGTGCAGAGTCAGGAGAAACCACTGAGGATCACCAGGTATTGTAGGATAATAGTGGTCTGCCCTTGCTCCCTGGCTGGTGAGAGCTTATGTTTACTGATTGCCCATAACCTTTCAATTACCTTTGTCTCCTGATCAGATTTGACTTGGAAATATTGTCTTTCTCTTCTGCTTAATCTCTTTTGCATGGTTAGCTATTTCAGAACAATTGCTTTTTGTATGGACACAGGAAGACAGTTAGAAAGACAAGCCTGAGCTTGAGAATTGATGGTCTCCAGATAATATTACCTTCTGGACATCTGCTCTTTTGACTGAAGCCTCAGTTGCTCTTACTTCCTCGATCCCCAAAAGAAGGGTACAATGAGGATGGATCCAGGGCAAGTGGTGAGCTAGCTACCCTGGCATCAAAATGGGTTTGGACAAAGTACCATAATGCTTATCTATAAGAGCCTGGTCATGGACAAATTCTGTCATGAATAAAAAAGTAATAAATAGACTGGACGCTGCTGGGATTAGGAGTGATTGATCTGGCCTGAGCACTGTAGTCTGAATCTGTGGTGAGAAGTCCCCAGGAGAGTCACCAAGAAGCGTAAAAGTGTCTATTACTGTGTCCATACAGAATGTTAATCATTAGGAAGTAAAACTAAATATTTCAATTAAGTTGCTGATCTAAGGAGAGGAGTAACACACCTTTAGGGCTGCTTTTCCTTCGTGGGCTGCAGGTGATGGGTAAGTCTGGAAAACCATTTTTCATTGCGTTTTCGGTGGGGAGGCGTGGATTGGGGTTGTGGTGAGAGAAGAAAAAGAGCCGCTTTAGGGAGACAGGGGGAATGAAGGGGACTGAGAAAAGGGATGGTCCTCCTCCACCCAGATCCCCTATCTTCCAGTATGTAGGCATTACACCCACCAACTGCCCCCGGTGCTCTGTAATCCCATCAATGGCCAAGACCCAGAGACTATAATATCATGCTCCTGGAAGAGAACAGCGTAGTCTCCTGCCTCCGCTTCTGGGTGTCTTACTGGGGCGCTTTGGAGGAGGGTGTGTTGAGTTTCCCTCCCCACCCCGAGCAGAGCCCCGACAGCTAAAGACCTCTGGTTCGAGCCATAGCCCCACAAGTTTGGACGAGCCTCATGCATTAAGGAAACAGCAGAGGAACCCAGGTGTGCAGGACCTGGGGCTTAGATCTCCAAGCTGCTCGTATTGGGACTGGGCCTCCTCCACCCAGATCTCCCATCTTCAAGTATGTATGCGTTAAATCCACCAACTGTCCCCGGTGCCGTGTAATCCCATCAATGGCCAAGACCCAAAGACTATAAAACCGTGCTCTGGGAAGTGCGTGGCCACACGAAATCTTATTATCTAGTCTTACTCTGGAAAAACTGGCAGGCTACCAGAAGTATCCTGCCCACATCACAGAGTCTGGCAAACTCCCCATGGTGTATTCAATATGCCAAAACCCAGTAACAATCATGGTTCTCATTCTCCTGACCCTGAAAGAACCTCATATGTGGCACTTCTTAAAATCTCAGCGATATGAAGAAGACATTACTGGGGCCTGCGTGAGTCAATCGATGAACAACAGGATGACAACGAAACAGTGAGAGAAGAAGAGTCACAGAGGTAGTGGACATGGTCGCGACTTAGAGAGAAGGCTGAGAGCTGAGAGTAAGAGTGGCTGGGTAGACTGGAGTGGAGTCACAGAGAGCACTGGAGAGCGAGTTAGAGAGAGGGTTGGATAGAGCTGGGAGAGACAAGAGACTGAATAAAGTACAACTAATCAGCAACCAGCCTGGTCCTCGTTCTACTTTCATCGTTCCAAAGTAACTGCTGTCCAGGGTGGAGAAGTGGCTCAAGAGCACCAAATGTGGACAGTTGAGAGAGAGCCACCAGGAGAGACCAGTAACATCTGTTAACGTGTAAATCCTGTTCAAACCCCCACTTCTCATAGGGTCCCCCAGGCCCTCTGGAGTGACTCCTGAGTGGAGAGTCAGGAGTAAGCCCAGAGCACTTCTGGCTGTGATCCGAAAACAAAAACACAAAAAAGTGAACTGTGGGGCGGCTGGAGTGATAGCATAGCGGGTACGGTGTTTACCTTGGACACGACCAACCAAGGTTTGATTCCCAGCATCCCAAATGGTCCCCCAAGCACTTCCAGGAGTAATTCCTTAATACATGAGCCAAGAAGAACCCCTGTGCATCACCAGGGGTGACCCAAAAAGCAAAAAAAAAAAGGGGGGGGGGAATTGTGTAGTTAATCAGAAAAAAAACACAACTTTCTCGACTTAGCAAAAGCATTTTTATGATAGCTACAGAGATAGTACAGACCCTGAATTGCTTGTCTGGCACATAGCTGGCCAGGGTTCAATCCCTATCACTGCACAGGGGCCCAAAACATAGCATTATCAATGAGAACCGAGCTGGGGTAAACTCTGATCTCCATTGGGTGTATTCAACCAAAAATAAATCAATAAATTTAGATGCCAGAAGTATAGTTTGGTAGGGTACTGGCCTTGTACAAGGCTGACCTGTATACCCTGGCACCACACTGAGTACCATTTAGTACCTTTTGGCAGCAACCACAGGGTATAACCATACACACAACACATATGTGTACACACACACACATATGTGTGTTTGTGCATGTGTGTATATCTATATATGTGTGTGTGTGTAATTTGTTCACAAGTCAACCTCCACCAACCAGTTTTGTAGAATGCAGGTTTGGATTTTGGCGCTACAGGTGGCAGAACTTTGAGCTAACATGAGTGGTGCTGGGGGTATCCTGCGTTTTACAGGAGACTGTACCATGGCAGATTGTTTGCATGGACATGTCCTGCATTCCTGGCCTATATCTGACCCAGCAATTCAAATTCTATATAAATAATGTGAACCTTGTGAGAAAGATAGAGGCAGTAGGCAGGGATGAGGCCCAGTTGGTAGATAGCGGGCAGGACATGGTTGCTGGCACCCGGGGCCTCCTGGTGCAAACCTGAGCCAGAAGTACAGGCTGCAATTTCAAAGGTTTCCAGCGGCCCGAAAGAGCTGACAGTGAGTGGGAGGACACTTGTCATGAACACAAAAGACTTAATTTCACAACCTGAATTGCCAAGGAGTGATCCCGGAGCACTGCTGGGTTTGGCAAAACCCCGCATAGCCAATCCTCCTCCTGCCCAAATAAAGGCAATGAGGAGTTAACTGCCAACAGAAGAGGTGTGAAATCTAGTAATATATTCTGAATGGTCAGTCCTCTGGGTTTGTTGTTTTGTTTTGGGACCACATGCAGAAATGCTCAGAGCTTACAGGCCAGGTTTTCAGACTATGATTTTACTCCTGTGGGTACGTGATGTTATAAAAGAAAAAGAGGATGAAAAATTATACTTGTAGTCAGAGTGATAGAACAGTTGGCAGGGCATATGTTTGGTCCCCAGCATCACATACAGTCCCCCAAGTACTGCCAGGAGTGATTCCTGTGTGCCAAGCCAGAAATAACACCTGAGCATTACTGCTGTGTCCCAAAAAGAAAAAAGAGAAAAAAAAGAAAAGAAAAATTAAATTTAGCCCAAACGAGATTTTAAAGTCCATAATTTTACCCAGAGCCTCCAACTCCTTCATTTTCCCCTAACAGCCATCTGTTGAAAGGGCTCAAGAAATTTCACATGCAAGAGCTTTCAATGAAGGTATAAACAGGAGAGAGAACGCCAGACTGAAGAAGATGCCAGCCACCTGGAAGCCCAGAGGGCCTTCCCTGGTATCTAGTGTCCACTAGTCCCCTGAGCACAGGGCAGGGCACAGACCTCAAGTATCACCAGGTGTGGCCCCAAATCTCACCTCATCTGCTCCCCAAGTAGTGAGATACAACCAAGGAGAGGAGTTCAGAGGGCTGAGCACCAGATTTATTTTTGGGGGACATGGCATGGCTCCCCCTGCATCTCAGACACACAGACACAAGAGGGGGAGAGTCTCTGACTATCTCCAAGTTTGTAGCCAATGGAGTGGGGGCGGGGAGAGGGAAAGACAGGAGAAACATTCCAACTCCAAAAAGATGCTCAAAGAATGCTCATGTGTCAATACAAATTCTGAAGTGAGGGGGTTGGGGTCATACCTAGTGATGCTCAGGGGACAATATCACCTAGTGATGTTGTGGCAGGGATAACTCTGGTCACTGTAAGAAAGACAAACGCCCTCCTGGCTATACTACTGCACCAGCCCCTAAGAGTGAGACATTTAGAACCTATTGCAGCTGGTCCCTGGAAAACCCCTTTTTTGCAAGTACTCACTTCAACAGCAGGGCACACCCCTGTTCTTGGAGAGATGGACAGTGGATATGCTTGGAATCTGGACAGGTGAGGCAGAAATTCTTTTTTTCTGAGGAAATATAATCACATAGGGTTAGCAAAGCTAATAAGATGATAGGATGCTTTTCTTTCAAGCAGCTAAGCCAGGGTCAATATGCAACAGGACATAGGCTCACCCACTCCAGCACTGCTAAAAATGATGCATGAACTCAGAACCAATAGTAACCCCTGAGCACTGAGTGCTTCTTTGGCCAAAAGAAGTACAATAAATTAAGTAATGAAGACATTTCTGGGGCTGGAACGATGGTACAGCAGGTAGGGAGTACGCCTTCCCTGCGGCCAACCGGGGTTCAATTCCCGAAATCCCATATGGTCCCCCAGCATTGCCAGGAGTGATTCTTGAATGCAAAGCCTGAGTAAACCCTGAGCATTTCTGGGTGTGACCTTAAAAATAAAAAAAAGAAATTTCTGTGTAAAGAGATTGGAGACACAGTATAGCAGGTGAGGTGCTTGTCTTAAACTCGGCCAAACCAAGTTTGAATCCTGGCATCCCATATGGTGCCCTGAGCCCAGCCAGGAGTGATCCCTGAGTGCAAAGGTAGGAGAAGTAACTGAGTCTTGCCGTTGTACTTCCTACAGACTGAATAATTAATTCATTTAAATGATTAAAGGTGTTGCGGCCAATAGTGATCCTAAATTGCATTATTAGAGGGTTTAGGGCACACTCTGGAAATGCCCAAGCTCTTTCCTGCTAAGATTGCATATTTGGTTGCCGGACCCACTGTAGCACCACCCTGATGCATCCCTCCAGACCGCAACCTGAGTTGGCTTAAAGCTCCACACCTTGGGGCCTGAGTGACAGCATAGACAAATGAGCATGTCTTTTGAAGGTAGCCAATTCTGACATCCCTTATGGTTCCGAGCACCACTAGGAGTGCTTGCTGAATTTAGAGCCAGGAGTAACCATAATGCCTCGCTGGGTGTGACCGCAAATGCAAAATAAATAAATAAAAAGGAAAGAGAAGCTCCCCACCTCCCTGAACTCCCAGAACCCACTGAATGCACAAGAATCAGTGAAAATCAAAGGCTCTGCCAAATGCGTTAGAGCCCCAAGCACATAAAGAATATGCCGCGATCCTCCCCCCATCCAGCCTGGCCACCCCCCAAGAATGACAGGACAGAGGGGAGGGTGTTTTTTCCTTCATGCTACTGACCCATATATGGGGTACCCTGTGCAACACCAGGATTGACCCCTGAACACTGCCAGGTGGGGCTCAACACCCCTCCACGAGGAAAAAGAATGCGCCCCCAGGTCCCTTTGATGAGGGAATCCCATGCTTTACCTACTCCACAATCGGCCTAAGGAACGACAGGGGGCCAGTAACGGGATGTCCTGGGGACACTGCTGGGAAGATCCACCCACCCCTGTCACTGACCAGGTGCTGGTCGTCGCCCCGAAACTAAATTAACGCTGAGGTGCCCTCACCCGCCCCATCAGATCTGGGGGAGACTGAGGCTCCCTCTAGCTCTGACACTTTCTACTTTGTGAGGGGCCCAAGCGATGGGTCAGCAGGGAGGGTGCTGGCCTCGCCATCCCGACACCCCAAAGGGTCCTCGGATCCCCAGGGAGGGAGTCCTGAGAACCACAGGTAAAGGCGTAAAACACATAAAAAATTAAAAAAAATTTTTTTCATTTTTGTTTGTTCCGTCATTGTCCTTGTTTCTGGAGCTTTCAGAACGACCTTAGCGCTTCAAATTCGTTTTTCTCCTTGACCACGTGCTTCCTCTACCCACCCACATTTTCTTTGGGGGCTGGGGGGCTTTGCTCAGGGGTTACTCTGGGCTCTGGGCTCACTCCAGGTCGTGATTGGAGGCTGTGGGTGGCCGGGATCAAATTCGGGCGGCTGCGTTCCCCCCTTACGCATCTTTCTAAATAAGTTCTACTCAGTGAAAACGAGTGTGTTTACCGCAAAATCAATTTATAAACAAGATAAACCTCTCAGCAGGAGTTCTTGGTGCGACAGGGTGAGGGGCCGCCACCCTAGGCCACCGCCACGGAGCGACCCGACCGCCCACAAGGCGGAGAACGCGGAAGTTCAGGCACTCAGAGCGATCACTGGGCGGCTGCCGCGGAAACCAACCTTCCGGGACACCCCCTGCCCCTCTGGGTGCCCTCTCACCCGCTCCTCACTTTCTGCAACCACGCGACCCGAGACCCGCCGGCACTTCCGCACAGACCGCCCAGGCCTGGCGGATAAAGGACCCGAATTTTGTGCGTCACGTGCACGGTCGCCCAGAGCCTTTAAGGGCCAGGCTTCAAATATTCCTGACCAGGTAATTCCCTGGTCAGAGAGGTTCATTTTTCCTCATTTCTGGGATAGGATCAGGTGATCCAGACATCAGGCGGTCGCCAGGTCTGGGATAGATAGAGAGGGAGGAGCTGAACAGATAACATGTCGAGCAGAGAGTCTTTGTATTTACGAAGGAAATAAAATTCACACAAATACTTTGCAAACATCTGCCAAGACCATCTTTCTGAGTCCCAACGTTCATTTATTTATTCATTTACAACCCTCAGCCACATGCTAGGACCAGGCCCCCAGGATTCTTCCTGGCAGGTGCCAATGAAAGACTGGCTTCAACAGGGTCCCTCACCATTGGGGGCTGAGGAGCGGCCGCTCAAAGTGATCTGGCAATTCTACATACACATGTCTACACAGAAAGCTGCAGGACAGGGCCAGGCACAACCCCTAGTTGAGAAGGTTGGAATGGTCAAGACTTCTGCCATCAGCAGGTCCGGCATCCTCAAGAACCACAGCCCCCATAATCAGCTCTGCATCCTGGCCATGCTGCCCCATCACAGAGCTGGAAGTGAAGATGCCCCCAAGGATAATGCACTCAACACCCGAGACCCCTGTGCCGTGCTAAAATCCCTCAGAGCACCTAGCAAAGCTCTATATCCTCCTAAAGCCTCTGGAGCAAGGCAGACCCCAGGAGCCGAATGGATATGGATGAGGGGGGGTGAAAAACAACCACAAAGGTGCCCCCAAAGCTCACATGATACCGTCGGTCACATTACAGGCACTGGAGGTGAGAGATCCTCATGTCCTACCACTAACTGGCCTTCAGTGCCCCACTTCGACCGAGGTATCACTTTGTCCTTTAAACGCGTTCCCGGAGGAGGCCTGATCCACTTGACATCATTAGGAAGTAAAGGTTTACATGGAAGACTCCCGTCTGTGACATCATCCATTTTACCAAGGAGCCTTAAAGTGCCAGATTCAAAGTGTAGATAGACCATTATGGCAGCCCAGGTGAATCAGTGCAAGGGGGATGAGCTCGAATCATAAAGTGGAGAGGCAAGTACTGGAGGGGCTGGTCACAGAATTTAGGGCAGCAAGTTAAGGTGGAGTCCCTTAACTGGTCGAACATAGAACCAATGCTCCCCAATACAGCCATCATAAAAAAAAGCAGGTTGATTCAAAGTAAGACAGGCAAGTAGGTTGTGAAAGGGTCCTGGAACAATGAGTTTCTCTGGGAAGTCATTAATCAAGATGGGTGCAGTGTCTCTGAAACCAGCCCTGAAGATGCAGAGGAACAGGCCTAGCAGCAACCCAGAGAGCTGGAGAGACACTGGACAGGAGCAAAGGCTAAGAAGAACATCAGAGAGCACTGTACCTGAACACTCTGAAAATTAATTAAAAAGGCCCTCCCATTGATCGTCGATTTGCTCGAGCAGGCCCAGTAACGTCTCCATTGGAGACTTTGTTGTTACTGTGTCTGGCATATCGAATACTCTCGGTAGCTTGCCGGGCTCTCCGAGAGGGGCGGGGGAATTGAACTCGGGTCGGCCATGTTGGCCGCTTGTAAGGTGAACGCCCTACCCGCTGTGCTAATTAAGCCTTAATTAAAGTTAATTAATTAAGCCTCATCTACCCCTTGAAAACACGCTATATAAGAACCTACAATGAAACCCCAGGACGCAGCTCTAGAAACACGTTTTCAACCAAGATTATGGGGAAAGAGGTTAGTACTATGGTTTAATGCTTGTATTAAACATGGTTTTCCTGAGTTCCATTTCTGGCATCCAAAACAACACAAATGCCTAAGAACTGCCAAGTACGGGATGAATTACATAAAACATACTTCAATAAATAAATCCATGTATGGACCAACCCTAAGAACGGAGGCACATAGGAGCTAATGGGCACCAAAGTGTACTAGATAATTTTGTAGATCATTTTCATCTGTTGAACTGACCAATAACGGTTTGAGTCATTCAGGTGGCTAGTAGGGTTGAGATTTTACCACTTGCAAACACAACATTTTGTCATCTTTTCTCCAAATATAACTGAAATGAGAAGAGTAAAATCCAGAACTGTGAACACCCTTTAGAGTTAGTCATCATGTTGGGATCGGGAGTTCCCTAGCCCTGGGAGGCGCAGAGAGACCAGATAGACACAATTCCTGCAGGAGTAAAAACGGGGTTTATTTAGACCAGCATGCTGGGGCTCCGCAGCATACCCCAAAAACGGGCAGTGGCTGAGAGCCCCGAACGTCTTCAAAGGGGATCTTATATAGGCCTTCACTGGCCGTTACAGCGAAGCCCGCGCATTTCATAGCCAATAGATTTGTAACAACATATACTTTCTTAACCAATCCATTTAAAAGTACCTCACTCCTTAGCCTATAGATTCAAAGATCAGCATTTACGTACATTGATTGTCAGCACAAGCAAGGTTATAGCTGGAATCATTAAGCCTTAGGTAATCTTCCTTGACCGTCCTGGTTTTGAGTTACCCAAGTCTGCAGGGTGCTTTAGTGAGACAATACATTCCAGGAAAGGGCAATTTCCCCCAACCACCCGCATCCTGAGTTATCTTTTACCCAAATCTGCAGGGTGCTTTACTGAGACAATACATTTCAGGGACAGTAAATCACTTTCCAAGTCCCCTCTCCCCCAGGTGCAAAGCAGCCAAGCAGTTTTACAGAAAGCAATGTTGCAAGTTAGCTAAAGTACACAAAAATTTGATGCCCTAATATGGATTCTTTCAATCACAGCTGATGTTATTGCCTGCTGAGACAGGAGTTTGGGCATTCTTCCAGGTTCCCACCATTTGTAAAATATTTTGACCAAGGGGCCTGTTCCATCCTTTCATAGAACGATCAGAAATCTTTCTGTGCACAGTCAAGTCCATTTCAACTATCTCTAATCCATCCTATTACAGAATAATGACAGGGACATTATCCTAAACTTTTCAGAAACATTTATCCTCAATGTTAAGGGAAATCTAATAAAAATCTGAATACAACAGTGCAGTGAAGAGCTGATGCAGCGGGAAGGTGCTTGATGGCACAAGACTGATCAGGATTCTAAGTCCAGATCCCCATAAGGACATCTATGTCCTCCCTCGCAGGTATGGATAAGTTCAGACCCAAGAGTATGGCCTGAGCAAAACAGGTGTGACTCCTCAAAACATAAGCGAGGAAGGCCTGAAGTGTGGAGGTTTGCCTCTTTTTCTATTCCAAAGGATTCACTGCAACATCCTGGTTGATCTCTATCATAAACCCCGCCAACAGGGGTCTCTGCCTCAAACCAGAGTCCAAGCAAAAATGAGACACTGGGCTGGAGTGATAGCACAGCAGGTAGGGCATTCGTATTGCATGCAGCCAAACCGGGTTCAATTTCCAGCATTCCATAGGGTCCCCCAAGAACAGCCAGGAGTAACCCCTGTGCATCTCTGGGTTTGACCAAAAATCAAAAGAAAACAAAAAGAGTGACACTGATAATTGTGATCAAGGGGTAGTTTTTGTACCCATTTACTTAGTTCTGATTTAATGTTTTAACCTGGATTCCATCATCATGACCCATTGTTTACAGGGAAGAGAGCAATAGCACAGAGGGTAGGGCGTTTTCCTTGCATGCGGCCGACCCAGGTTCGATTCCCTGCATCCCATATGGTCCACCGAGCACAGCCAGGAGTGATTCCTGAGTGCAAAGCCAGGAGTAACCCATGAGCATCTCCGGGTATGACCCAAAACGAAAAAAAAAATGGACCCATTCTTTACAGTTTAACATACACATCAAGTCCATGTGCTGGGACACTGGCATAGGAAATAGTAATCATTACTATTATTATTATGGTTTGCTATAATTGGTAACTCAGGAGGTTAATTCAGGTTCATAAGGAACTCAGGCCTCAGTAGGTGTATGAAAATACACAGGGGCAAGAACTCTTAAGAGTGCACAGGATGGGAAGGTCTTTGTGTTTCCCTGAATTGCAATCATCAGCAATTCCCTTTCCCTCATAGTACTGAAGTCATCATTTTAATTTGAACTTGAGAACTGTAACATAAATAGTGAACTAGGAGTGTATATTGAAGACATCAAAAGGTTGAAGCAGAGTGTTTGCCATAGGATACCCCAAGCACCACACTCCCAGAGTAATTCCTGAGTGCATATTCAGGAGAAACCCCTGAGCATCACCCAGGTGGGACACAAAAATGAAAAACAAAATGGTCAAAGGGCAAGCCCTGAGGAACCCAGAGATAATGGAGGAATTGTGTATCCCACCCAAGGCCTGGGGGAGATTGAATGATGCATTCAAGGTAAATTGAAATTCAGATTTTAGGGACTGCTGGGCGTTTGTCTTGCAGGGGATGATGGGATATGATTCCTTTCCCTCCCAGGCCCACCTGGAGTGATCCTGTCTGTGGAGCCAGAAGTAACACTTAATAATTTCTGGTTGTGCCTTACCCCCACCCCTACAAAAAAGTACGTGTTTTGTGTATTGAACAGAAAGCGCTATATCAGGGGGATCAGGATTATAAATGCCAGATGTGAGCAACTTCAGTGATCCCTGCGATCAAGGCTTTCTCTGCCTGTAGATGATTTTTCTGGGCTCACCTCCAGTATCACATGGTGCCCTGTTACCACAGGGTGTAATCAGCTACCCGGGAAGCACTGGGAGCCTTACGATTTGCATCTTTGGGGAGGGAAACACAGTCAGCAGTGCTCAGGGCTTATTTATTTCTGCCTTTGCACTCAGTAGTCACTCCTCTTTTGGGCCAGGGTTGAGGTATCTTAAAGTCCTAACGTCCAGCACCTCCTAATGGTTTGGAGGAAATTGATGTAGGCATGCAGGCAGATAGGGAAGGTCCCCCCTCCCATGGCAAAGGCAGTAAATTTCCCGGGAATAGCTCTGAAGTTGTGAAGGCCAACCTTGCAGAAAACAGGAACTAAGACATTATCACCTATTATCACACCCTCACCTATGGCCAGCAACATACCCAGAGAAGCTCTTGCTGAAACAAAAAGCCAGAAAAGGAATTTCAAAGAACATCATCACCACTCCCAACCTGCCTAGGCAACCTCTTTAGCAACGGAACTTTGACCTAGGTAAAAGCCTAGATTGGATTCCCTTCTGCTCCAGGGAGACCACTCATTGGCTTTCCCAGACATTTGCGGGAGCAGGGCAAGTGGGTGGTCCCCGAGTGTGGGAACCAAAGTCGAACTCCTGAAGGATGTGGGGCCCCCCAACACTGCTTCCGACCCCATCCTCCAAATTATATAGTCAGATCAGGAGGTGTGGACAAGGTGGGGTGGGTTGGGGGTTGGGGGACGACCCCAGACTTCAATGGTGCTGCTTCATTCTCGAGGAGTCCGTGTGCCAAGAGGAGCCACCTCTGGTGGATTCAACTCTCTTACACCCGCAAAGGGCTGGAGGGGATGAGAGAGTCCAGCATCTTCCGGCCCTGCCCGCGTCTGACTGGGCCTTGGGTCAGAGAATAAACTGGGGATCTCTGTCTGGGTGTCCCTGCTGCCTGGTGCTCGCCCCACTCACTCTATGTGTGGAAGGATACTCAGTGAGCAGTGCTCCAGAGTCATCTACTCGAGAGCGAACAGGGTGACACAGGAGAGGCTTGCCTTCCTGCAGTACGATATGTCCAACCAACTCAGTTCTAAAGGTCTCCAGACCCCACATCCACATATCACAGCACCCCGCATTGCTGAGGGTGCCATCTTCTGTCCTGAGTTTTGAGGTTCCTATACACATGAGAAGTCCCATGTCTTCTGTTCTCCGTGTAGGAGGGTGGTAGAAGCCAGATTCAACTCCAGCATCTCCAGATGTCTGGGGTGAAGGTAACAGCAATCAGACAAACTAGGGTGTGTTAAGAAGAATTTTAATTAACACATGTGGGGAGAGGGTCAGACCAGCATTGCTCAGGGATTCCTGCTGCTGGGACTCTCGGGGCCAAGAGAGATAACCACAAAAATACCACCTTTCTTTGAACACTCTTGAACTTATTCGCCAATGTGGCTTGGCACATGCCTCAGGCAACCGCAAGCGAACATCCAAGCTGGCAAAACAATGCAGAGAAGCCATCAAGGATGACCTCAAAGACAGGAGAACAGCGATGCTGGTAGATGGCGGCAGAAGCCGGGAAAAGCTTTCGTAATGCTCGCCTGTCCTTCGCCAACTACAAGACCAAGATCACTGCCCTCCGACATCCTGATGGATCTATCACATCAACCAGAAGGGAAATGGAGAAGATTATTCGTGAATTCTACTCAGATCTCTTTAATAGCCACATCCACTTGCCCACATACCACATTCTGCACCATGGATATATCATTATAAATGTTCTCCCTTCGAAATTTAACATGCCATCTCATCGGTAAAGAAACAAAGAACACCTGGCCCAGAAAAGATCAGACCTGAACACCTGAAGAACTTACCATAAGTACTCATCAATACACTGGCTCGGCTCTTCACACACTACCTGACTGAATGCAAGGTTCCATCCCAATGGAAAACCAGCAACACTGTACTACTACACAAGAAGGGAGACATCCACGAAATTGGCAACTATCGCCTAATCTTCCTAATGTCTGTCATCTACAAACTGTTCACTTGACTCATCCTGAATAGGATTAGCAGAACACTAGAAGAAGAACAATTATGTGAAAAAGCAGGGTTCCGAAAAGGATTCAGTAACATCTACCGCATACACACGATTACTAAGCTCATTGAGGTTTCTCAGGAGTTCAAGATGCCGCTCTGTCTAACGTTCATTGATTTAAAGAAGACCTTTGATTCTTTTGAGATGGAAGCAGTCATAAAAGCCCTAGCCAATCAGGGTGCACAAACTCAATACATCAGGATCCTCTGTGAGCTCTATTACGGATTCACTACCAGGATCTCACCATTCTACAAAGAAATTATCATCCATGTCAAGAGAGGGGTTCGTCAGGGTGATACCATTTTACCAAAACTCTTCAGTGCCACCCTCAAGAACATCATGCAATGACTGGAATGGGAAGGAATGGGAGTGAACATAGATGGTCAGCAACTACACCTCCTCCTCTTTGCTGATTACATCGTTCTAATAATACCAAACATCAGCCAAGCGGCACAAATGCAGACCTACATTGACCGCGAGTGTGGAAAGGACGGACTACAGCTGAATCTTATGAAGACAATGTTTATGAGAAACAGCCTCCTTCCTGATCGTCCATTTGCTTTAATGGAACCAACATCTCCGAATGCAACAGTTATATATGCCTAGTTCGAGAAATCAACATGGTGAATGACCTGGCACCTGAGTTGCGCAGGATGAAGAGAGCAGCTTGGGATGCCTTCAAGAGCGTTGAAGAAATAACTAAGAGGACAAAGAACCTCCAGCTACGAGCACATCTCTTCGATTCCACTCTTCTTCCTGCATTAACATATGACTCAGAGACCTGGGCCCTATGAAAACAGGATGAGAACGCTACTTGGGGCTCTCAAAGAAGAATCGAAAGAGCTATGCTTGGAATATCACGCATCACTCAAATGAGAGATAGAATCCGGAGTTCTGATCTCCGTCAATGGTCAGGTATCAGGGACGCTGTCTCATCTGCCAAGGCATCAAAAATCAGATGGGCTGGACACGTAATGAGGTTTACAGACAAGCACTGGCCTAGAGCCATTACTGAGTGAATTCCACGGGACGTCAAAAGATTGCATGGACGCCCACCTACAAGATGTTCAGACTTCTTCCTCAAGACCCTGAAAAATCGGTTTGAGGCTCTGCATGTTCCTAGAACAAACAGATGCCATTGGGCTACAATAGCACGCAACAGGCATGCATGGAGACCTTACTGGCACCCACTCGAATAAATTGATGAATAAAGGGAAATCAATTGATATATTTTTAAGGTTTTAGAATTACTGCTTTTATGCAGCAACATGGTTGGAACTGGAAGATACCGTCTTGAGTAAAGTTAGCCAGAAAAAGAAACAATAACAGGATGCTGTTCACTCATCTGTGGAATACCGAACACTGGCTGTGGAAATGTAATGTAAAGGGGCTCCTTATATCATCCCTGATTCCAGTGTTTAGAGAGAAGCCGAACAAAGAAGGAAAGAAATTTGGGGCGGAAGAGACACAGAAGTTTCCAGGGATCAGGGATTCATTTATGCCAGTGACATGAGTGAGGGGTGTAGCCATTTACCCAAAACACAGATGCAACAGAACTGAAAACAAGAGATCTAAGCTGCAACCACTGAAACCTAGTCATGTGCTTATCCAGATGACAGGCGGGGGTAGAGTGGGCACCTGGGTAAGGAGGGAAAACGGGAACATGGGTGCAGGGAAGCTGATGCAGGAATTGGTGTTCAATTAGTGTATGCCTAAATACAACTACCAATAATTTTGAAAATACTGGAACTTTAATGAAAACTTTAAATGCAATACAATAAAATAAATTTCCATATTTCAGCACCCACTGAGGTTAAAGACCCTCTAGTCTCAGCATTAGGCTCCGATATTTTTCCTGTGATGCTGAGACCATAGATGTGGTTGTGGAGATGGAGCCGGATGCCACATTTCAAGTCGCATGCTCGGTCCACTGAGCACTCCAATGGGATAATAGTTAGGTTTAACAAGAGAATCTTACAGCACACTTGTATGCAATACCCCTGTTCCCAAAAGAAATTGCTATAATGCCACATCCTGAACCTGTGATTTGAGTTCTGACATAAAACAAAATGCACAATGAGAATTAGTCCAATGTTGAATGGAATGCAGTTGAATGACCAAACAGGTGGAGGACCTCTCCATAGTTCTCACAGTCCAAGCAAGCCTACAGAAAGGGAAAATCTGCGGGAAGTGTTGCTGGGAGGAACTCGGCAATCCCCAAAAAAAGCCTTTTGGGCTTTGTTTTTAATCAGACCCAGTGATGCTTGGGATAACATAGGGGATGCTGGACATCGAAGGTAGGCGGCATCTGTAAGGCGAGCACCCTCCGTGATGCACTGCTGTTCTGGTCCTAATTAACTTCACTATGGGCTCACAGTTACAATTTAACATATACACAATAAAACAATTTTTGGTGCGTACAAGCGTACAGCAGGTAAGCATTTGCCTAGCATGAGGCTGACAGGGTTTGATCCTTGAATACTGCTAAAAGCAACTTACGAGAACCACCAGAAATAACTGTTAAGCATCCCCAGGCCCCATAACAAAAGAAAACTCAATTTCTTCCCATATTCAAAAAACCATGATAATGATCCAAAGGCAAAGATATACATGGTGTCAGATTGACTGAGCTGGATCCAGAAAGGGTACCCTACCCTTTAGTTGTACAGTCTGGCCAGTTATACAGCTGGGAAAACAAGGGCCTTGAAACACATGAACTACTCGACATATCTGACAGATAAGAATCGCAACAAAGTAGAGAAAGCAAAGCACTGGATCTCTCCGTAATGAACAGCTCCGGGGAGAAGACACCCCTACCCCATGCCACACCCCCACATCACATGTTCTAGGGATGAGAAGGGGACGTTCAATGTCCAATGAGCAACTCAAAGATGTTGTGGACTGGAGGACTCCTGGGTTGGCCACATGTAAGGTAAGCATCCTACTTGCTCCACTATTGCTCTGGCCATTTCTAAATAAATGGGAGAAAACGGGAAAAAATGGGAGAGCACTTAGAAAGCTTTCAGGTTTAAGTCTCGGTCATACAATGAAACACCCATCCCTTCACCATGCCCATTATCCACCACTAAAAACCCAAGTATAACGGCATTCCACAGACTTCCTCTACCTGTGGGTCAGATAATTTCCACATTCTTCTCTCTACTTTGATTACATTCAATATTTTGACACAAGACCCACCATTATTATTTGGGATTTTACTCCGGCACTCAGATCTGGTGAAAATGCAACAGTAGACAATTCTTTTTCGATTGCTGGTTATAAATAACATATGATTTTGGAATTCTGAAATTTTAACAACTAAATATGGAGGGATTTCTACCAAAACCTGCTGGGTTCCGAGATTTGTTCCTGAGTCTCTGGGATTATGGCCATTAAACAGCTTTATCATGAGCGAGAGGCGGTTCGTGGGAATGACTTAGGCTCTTGTTGGGGTGGAGAGGAATTGGCCAGCTCCACACCCATCCTGCGAGGCCCCACGTATCTTCATGAGTGTGGGCCAAATCTGACTTTCCAAAGGCCTTTGGAGGATGGAGGCCACCGAGCCGCCAAGTGGGAGCAGTTGGGGAGACAGCACCAATTCCCCCTGGGGTGGACTGGGAACAGTAACCTACTGCAGGGTCCAGACGCATTTCTGCTAAAAGGCACTGGGTTTTGAGATTTGTCTCTGAATCTCTGGAATCCTGGCCATTACTCACCTTGATCACGAGCCATAGAGGTCATTCGTAGGCGCCAGACAACTCAGTGTTTCGTTGGGGCGGGGGGAAAAAAAGTAAAAAAAAAAGTAAACCTTGAGCATCAAGGCTCCACCACCATCCCATTAGGCCCTGCATGTCTTCTCACTGCAGTCCCAAACCTAACCATCCAGAAGCCCTTAGAGATGGCGGCCACTGAGCCGCCAGGCACGAAACCTATTCCCACGTGAAATACCCATCTTTGGTAACCTACTGTGGGGACCAGATACATTTCTGCTGAAAGCCGCTGGGTTCCGGGATTTGTTTCTGAGACTCTGGCATCATGGCCGTTAAACAGAGTGATCAAGAGCCAAAGAGTCTGTACATGGGCAGCGACTCGGGGTCTCATTGAGGTGGGGAGGAAAGGGCAGAGTCGACCCCAATCCCATGAGGCCCCGAATGTCTTGTCACTGCAGGCCCAATCCTGTCTGTTCAATGTCATCTGGAAGATGCTGGCCACCGAGCCACCAAGTGGGATCAGGCGGAGAGACACACACTTTCCCCCTTGTGGTGGTCTGTCGCCGATAGCTCATTGGGGGAACAGGGCACATCTCTGCAAAAAGCCGCTGAGTTCTGAGATTTGTCTCTGAGTATCTGGGATCATAGCCTTTAAGCAGTTTCATCAGGAACCAGAGAGACCTTGCCTCCAATTATATAGCTGAGCCGGAAATGGTTTGTTGGTGTGTCTCGCACATACCTAACTTTTGGCCGTTTACTTTCTATGAAGACTTTGCCCAAAGTTTTTGGAGTCTGGCCAAAGGCACAGCAGCAATTTTGGAGTATCTGGAAGTCTGACGGTGCCATCAGGCTGCTGATGCACTCACCTTACAGGCAGATTGACCTGCTGGCGGTACCATAGTCCCAGGAAGTAGAAATTCTATATATGGGAAAAAAACACCAATAGTGGGGTTGGATTCACTGTGAAGCGACTAGGATGCTTGCCTTGCTGATCCAGGTCAAACCTCCCCATCCCATAGGAACCCAGCAGCACCACAGAATAATTCCCGAGATGCAGAACCAGAAGTAAACCTTGAGCATCAAAGAATACCTTCGAACTCCCCTGAATAAAAAAAAAGCTATTAAAATTAATCCAAAGAGGGGCTGAAGTGATAGCAGAGCAGGTAGGATGTTTTACTTGCACGTGACCAACCCAGGTTTGAATCCCAGCAACAGTATGGTCCCCTGAGCTTTACCAGGAGTAATTCCTGAGTGCATAAGTCAGGAGAAACCCATGTGAAACGCTGAGTATGACTCAAAAAGCAAAAAAAAAAAAAACCCAAAGAGTAAATTTTCAGAGGCAACTACCTCTCACTTGTCCAAACATGCCCCAAGGTCCCAAACCCAGCATGGAAGCCAATGAAAATGACCGACCACAAAAGTGTCCCTTTCCTTTGTGGGCTTCCCGTGAACATATCTGGAGTTTCAATAAGTGTTATGTCCAGTCCAAAGGCTCCAAACAGGGTGCTTTGCAGTCTCGAGTAGGGAGGAATGAGAAGGCCAAGACCCCCACTCTCTGCTGGCTCCTCACACCAAGGTCTGAAGTCCATGTGCCCACCTACCAGTACCATCTTGGATCTGGATGTGATCGTGGTTACAAGGGCCCTTAGGATAATGCACCCTGACCCATGACATCTGCACCACAGCCCCCAATGCACCCCTCAAAAGCCCCATATCCCCTAAAGCCGGGATATCCAGAACAAGTAAGAAACAAGCGTGAAAGCGCCCTACAAGCTGGCGTGAACTGGCGCTCAAGTTCCCAAACCGGGATTTTCAGGGTGCTCAAGCATTCCAAATTCTAACACAGGAAAGACTGAAGAATGAAGGTTTACCTGTTTTTCCATTTTCAAAGAATTCAGTGCTTCATCTTGGTTAATTTCTGCCATAATTCCCACCAAAGAGCCCCTCTGGGCCAAGCCAGAAGCATAGCAAACAATAACAGAGTAGTGAGCCGTGACAGCTCTTACCAGGGGGGGTGTTTCTGTACCTGTTCATTCAGTCACCTTCCTCCTTATTTTCATCACCAGGACCCATTATTTACAAGTTAACACACAAGCAATTCCAAGCACTAGAATACTGGCATAGGTGCAGCCTGGGTGAAAATCAGCAGGTAACTTTCAAGGACATGAGAAGCCTGTCCCAAGCAGGCAGGCTTACTTCCCTCTTAACTGCACTTTTTTAACACCCTTGACCAACGTGTCCAAAGGAAACTTGCTTGACTGACTTGTCCTGCTCTGTCCTTAGAGACTGTTATTAAGGGATCAAGTCATCCAGTTTGAACTTTTATATGTTTATTAAGGTGTGAGGGGTACATGAAGCCCTTCCCACATTCCTGACATATATGCAGTTTGTCTCCGGTATGAATTCTCACATATGGTGTAAGAGAATAGCACCAAATGAAGGCTTTCTCAAAAGACTGACACTGATAAAGTTTCCCTCCACTGTGAATATTCCTGTACTTAGCAAGGATTCAGAATGGCAGAAGGTCTTCCCACATTCCTCGCATATAAAAGGTTTTCCTCTGGCGTGAATGCTTCTATGTACACTAAATCTGAGGCTTTTCAAAAGGCCTTTCCACACTTCTTCTAGGTATAGGATTTCTCTCCAGTGTGTATTCTCCTATGTGCATTAAGTATTGAGGACATACAGAGGCCTTCCCACATTCCTTATATATACAGTTTCTCTCCAGTGAATTCTCCTATGTACACTAAGGCTTGAGGCTTCAGCAAAGGACTTCCCGCATTCCTTACATAATATGGTTTCTCTCCACTGTAAATTCTCCTATGTACAGTCAATTGTGAGGATGAAGCGAAGGCCTTTCCGCACTCCAGACAGATCTAAGACTTCTATCCGGCATGAATTCTCATGTGTAGAGTAAGGGAAGAGAACCGTGTGAATGCCTTCCCGCATGTCTGACACTGATGAGGTTTCTCTCTGAGATGAATTTTCATATGTGCAGTAAGTCTTGAGTCTCCAGGAAAGGTCTTTCCACATTCCTTACAAATATATGGTTTCTCTGCAGTGTGAATTTTCCTATGTTCATGAAGTGTTGAGGCTACAGCAAAGGCCTTCCCACATTCCTTACATACACACGGTTTCTCTCCAGTGTGAATTCTCCTATGTACACGGAAGCTTGAGGCTTCAAGAAATGACTTCCCACATTCCTTACATATATATGGTTTCTTTCAGTGTTAATTCTATGTACAGTAAGTTTTGAGGGTCTAACAAAGGCCTTTCCACATTCCTTGCATATATATATATATATATATATATATATATATATATATGGTTTCTCCCCAGTGTGAATTTTCCTATGTTCACTAAGAGTTGAGGCTTTCGCAAAGACCTTCCCACATTCCTTACATATACACGGTTTCACTGCAGTGTGAATTCTCCTATGTACACTAAGGGTTGAGGCTACAGCAAAGGCCTTTCCACATTCCTTATATATACGTTTTTTTCTCCAGTGTGAATTCTCATATGTAGACGAAATGTTGAGGCTTCAGCAAAGGCCTTCTCACATTCCTTACATATATACGGTTTCTCTCCAGTGTGAATTCTCCTATGTATACTGAGGCCTGAGGATCGAGTAAAGGCATTACCACACTCCTGACATATATAAGGCTTCTCTCCACTATGAGTTTTCATAGGTCTATTAAGATTAGAGGTGTGAATAAAGGCCTTCCCACATGTCTGACATTCACGAGGTTTCTCTCCTGTATGAATTATCCTACGCATAATAAGATGTGATGATTGATCGAAGGTCTTCCCACATGCTTCACATGCAAAAGGTTTCGATCCTGAACTTATATTCATATGGTCATGATGGAGTAACCCTTGACTCAAACTTTGTTCTCGAGGCTGACTTTTCTGGGGATTCTGTCCACTGTGGTTTTCTAAGGGAACACCACAGTGCTGAGAACATGGGGAGGCTACCCCACATTCCTTATATCTAGATGGGTTCTGCTCACAGTGACTGTGGTTGAGGGTATGTTGCTGTGAGGCACTCACTATAAACAGTGCTCCTCTCCCTAGCAGGTGCCCCATTGGGGAACTTTGTGCCTGTGATCTGAGAATAACACACTTCAAGGAACTTTTTCCAGAGAGGGCTTCTTCAGAGTGAGGTAGCTCTCGCCATTCTTATCACCCTCAGAAGACATCCCGCCTGTCTCGGCATCCTCAGGGGCTGAGGGCAGGATTGCTCACTCGAGACATTATCACACAGTGTAGGATCAGAGACATTCCACTCGAGGTGGCAGCTTTCCTGTGGAACAACAGAGGTTTCTAATTATTGACTTATTCACTGAGTCTTCCTGTCACAAAACTCAACCCTTCAGATGTGGTTTCACACATATGCACCACACAAATGCAATTACCGACATACGAATTGTCTTACTATAGAACAATTTCATGTTACTGTAAGTTGTACACATAAAATTGATGGATGCAGAGTCAGTAAATTCTGTGAATTTCCCCCCTTTAAATTAATGAAGGAATACAACTGGATATAATTCCTTCTATAGAAAATTGATGCATCCATTTCAAGAGAAAATGAAACAGATCCACATGTGGGTTTGGTTAAATTTCAGTGTGGAACCTGTGATGCAGGGGTGAAGACAACGCTGCATCGTCACGCAGCTGAGACAGACCACGTGGCCATTGCAAAGCTCTCACCACAAGTGATGCCTTTCATGATCAATGAAGTTTTTTGTTCTTTCTGGTTTGTAGTTTCTATTTATTGGGGGTTGGTGGGTGGAGGGGCACACCATGCAGTATCTAGGATCAGTTCTCTGGGTCTATGGTGTCTATAAGTCGTGCTGGGTAAGGACCATCCATCTCTGTGCAAAGAAAGTATATTTCTCACTGCATCATCTCTAGGGCGCACAAATTAGCGTTCTAAACAACTACCAGTGTCAAGTCAATCAAAACTCACAGTATTTTTTATACATCGTTGATTTCAGCACCTAGTGAAGCTAAGGTTCCTCTACTCCAAGCATCAGGCTTTGGAATTCCTCCCTGCAAATCCCAGTCTTCCACATTTACAATCACATACTTGGTCCACTCCTGCTGGCATAATAATATTTATTCTGTATTCATTAATCTTACCAACTCACTCGTACTTGCTGACCCCTTTCCCAAATCAAAGTGCTGTACTGCCAAATCCTGAAGTCACGGTTTCAGTTCTGAAACTGAAGAGAACATGCAATTCATACATCACACATGTCACAAAATGTCGCAAAATGATGCCATGTAGTTAAGAGTACATATCTGTGGTTCTCAAAGTCCAAAGGGTCCCACGCTAAACAAAAGATTCGGATAGTGGAAAACTGTGAGGATCTTGGCAATTCTACACTAGGTTATGTTTTTGTTTTTGAGCAGACCTGGTGATGTTCGGGGAACCAGGTTATTGAACAGATTATTTAACAGGTCATATTCAGGCACTGCAAGGTGCTCCCTGATGTACTATCGGTCAGATCCAAACTAGCTCTGTTATGGTCTTACTTATTCTAAAGCCATGGAAGTAAATTACAGGATCATTCTGTGATTGCCAGTTCAGGGAAATGAAGAGCAGCTTGAGTGCGCCACAGACCCAAAGATCCATGAGAAAAAGTCCCTGTTCTCAGCAGCATGTTTCCTACATTCTCAGGGCACCCATACACTGCACAGGGCCTAAGCCAGGAAGGGTCCTCAGACACGCACCTGCACACACACCTCTCCTCCCAGACCTCAGTGCTCCTTCTTCCAGCCAGGAGATCACCGCAGGCTTCATCCCAGAGTGCCCTGCCCCAACAGAGACAGAGGCATGGATAAGTCACAGGGAAAAGGTGACAGGTAAATGCCCATGTTTTCCTGATATAACTGGGCAAATATCTGAAAGGCATGAAGAGAATGTCCATTTCCAAAATTCCACATATTTCTAGTTATTCGAGAGGTAAGACCCAAGAAAATATCACAAATACTCTAGACCTGGCCATGTGTATGGCCGACAGGGGGTTGATCAGAACAGTATGTTGTTGGTTTTTGTCTTGCTTGGGGTCTCACCTGGCAATGATCAGGAGTGACTCCTGATTCTGTATTCAGAAATCAATGCTGCTGGTGCTCGGGGATGACATGTGATGCAGGGGATTTAACCCACGTGCGCCGCTTGCAAGAAAATCACTTTCCTCCCTGTACTGTCTGTCTAGGCCCAGCAGCACATGGAGTTTCCTGAGCCCCTCATGAACTCATCACAGATTTCAGTAAAACTAAGTGCATAATAAATCTGGAAATGGCAAGAGATGCTTATTTTTTAAGCTGAAAAATGTATCCAGAAAGAGAGCACAGCAGGTGTTTCTCACAGCTAATCCCGTTGCAATACCCGATATCACCTAGGGTCCGTCATGCCAGCCAGGAGTGATACCTGAGTGCAGAGTCCAGGAGCAAACCCTAAGTCCTGCTGCAGTCTCACAAGAACCATTAGAAGTAAATCCAAGCACTGAAATAGGGCAGCATCTAATGAGTTGAGAGACGAGATATAAAATCCCCTGTGGTGGAAGAGAGATAGTACAGCACATAGGACAGAAGCGCTGCACACACATGTGGGTTTGATCCCAGGCAGCCCATATGGTCTTGGAGCAAGGCCAGGTGTGGATCCTGAATACAAAGGCAGGAATAATCCCTAATTCCTGAGGAAAAAAGAAAATGCAAAAACCGTCTGACTTGAGTGACTGGTGCAAAAGTACTGGGGGTCAGGCACCAACATTTTAATTTGCCAAGAGGTTTCAATATACGGTTCCCCATGGCCCCGAACATTGTTAGGAGTCATCCTTTAGCACAGAGCCAAGAGAACTGTGGACTGTGCCCCCCAAACAAAGGCAACAGCAAAACCAATTAAACACACAAAAGTTCGTGTAGTACACAAAGTAAATTCATGCACCAATGGATGGAACTATTTAAAGGGACCTGAGCGATAACTGGGCAGACAGGGATCTTCTCATGGACACAGTCGAAACGGGTTTATATGAATCACCCCATAGGGTCCGGCTACCCCACAAGAGTAATTTCTGAAGACAAAGCTGAGAGTAAGCCCTGAGTATCCAAAGGTGAACCCTAAAAAAAGAGGGAGGGAAGAGCTACTGCATGGCTGTCCAACATCCCAGCCCATCACAGAGCTACTGTTGGACACACGGCTGACGCCCAACTCCAGGGAGCCCATGTGCGTCTGTTCAGACACGTTGGCTCCACACTACTCTCACCGACAGCTTGCAGATGCTGGTATGTCTCCAGCATTACGTCCCTGTAGAGCTTCTGCTGAGAGGCCACCAGGCATGACCATTCCTCTGGGGTGAAGTTCACAGCCACGTCATGGAAGGTCACAGCGTCCTGAGTCAGCACACGTAGAGGGTGGGAGTCAGAGTCTATCTTAGCCTCATTACCACTACTGTGAGGCCAGGACCCAGGGTCCTATATTGTCGCTGGGCCTCTCTCCTCCGAATGAACTAGCCTCCATGCAGACGCATTGTTGACGGGTCCCAGAAATCACATAAGGTAGCTGGATCTGCTAAAGTGGGAGGATGTTACACAGAAGGTTTTTGGATATATCTGCCTTTCCTGGCAACCCCAGGGCCAATTCGAGCACGACTGGTCCAGTGAGCACTGTAGAGAGGATCACCTGAACACAGACTTTTACAATCCAAAAGGCTATCCCTGGGTGTAGCAAAAACCACTGCAGGCTCACCGCTGCACCCTCACAGCTTATGACCACTAGGATTGAGAACTCGACAGTCCATATAGACAACTACTCAGAGCTGTGCATGGCATGTGTGCCTGTAGGAACTCACTGCTCAGGACCGATCAAAATCTTGCTCAAAGAAGGTAGAAGTTTCTGGACCCCAACATCTCTACTGGCCTCAGAAATCCTTGGCTCTTTCTCCTTGGGATCACCACATGCCCAGAAATCCACACACAAGATTATGTGAACATAAGACTGTATGATCGAGCAGGTAGTCACTCCAGAGTAGGAAGGACAAAACAGGAGAAAAGCAAGTCTGGGGGCCCAAGTCACTGTAGTTTCCAGGGAGCAAACGGGGCCAGCACACCCCAGGGTGCTCTGAGGCCAGTCAGTTGTGAATCCAGAGCACAGAGTCAAGAGGACAGCTGATGACAAAAACAATGCAAAAGAAGTCGAAGTAGCAGGTTGGTGTAACAGGACAGCTGTTCTGAGGACAGCATGTAGGACTGGTGATCCCCAACATCCCATATGGTCCCACAAGCACTGCCAGGGGCAATGCCAGAGTGCAGCACAAGGAATGATTGCGAGAATCCTTGCTCTGCCACCCCTGATAAAACAGAAAACCCAAGATGAAACCTTTGGACCTCCAGCATCCCTTTGGTCACCTAGACCTGTCAGGAATGAGCATTGAGCACTGAGCTTTGAGTACTCCTCATGCACCACTGGGTCGACCCCAAAGCTAAATAAAACAAAACAAACATACACAAAAGCAGCTTCAAACAGCAGAATGGGACGGTCCGATCGGAAGTCTCATCTTGTAATCCGTCCAAAAGAAACTCAAATAGATGACCCAGGAAGCCTGGGCACTCCTGGTACTACCTCATGTCATTCTATCCGTCTACTCCTACCTGGGAACGGTTTATCAGAAACCGCGTCACCATCTTCTACTGTCACTATTGTTCTGAGGATCAGCAGGAGGCTCCGTGCAAAGACCTGGAGAAGTCAGAACAGTGAGCACCAGAGAGGAGCACCTCCTCCCACTTCTGAGCTCACACCAGCCACACCCTCGGGCACAGCCTCACAATTCCACCTCTGGGAGACAATGGAAGAAGCTCCTGTCTCCACTGGGGATGCAAATTTTGTTCGCATCTGTGCTGCACTTCAGGAGAGGAGCCTGGGCCCAGGCTACAGGGGAGGAAAAGACAGTCTTCTCTGATCCCTGAATTCTTCTCTGGCTCCCACAGGAAAGTCCCTATAGGCCCTGCCCAGGAGCTCCCAAATACTAGCGCCCCCTGCAGGCTGGCAGCAGTGCTGCTCCCTGGGAATCATAGCCTGGAATGTGGCTCCACGATGTGACTTAGAGTGGACAAACCTTCGACACTCCCTTACAGGGTGGACAAGGACATGCACCTGGACACTCTGTCCCGGGGACCTCAGTATTTACCAGAATGGCAGGTGTCGTCTGCTAAGGGAGAGATAAAGAGTAAGGGGTGCTTTTCAGCTTGATGTGAGGGAGCTGAAATTCATGAACCTAAAAAAGATATACAAGTATTGTGGTTAGATGGCAATAATGTGAATTGGGCGCTTGACTAGATGAACCGATAAATCCTCTGCATCCCATATGGCCCCTAGCAGCGCCAGGGACAATACCTGAGCTTAGAGACTCAAGTAACTCATGAGCATCTCCGGGTATGTGCCCTCTCTCCCCCCTAAAATATAAAGAACCAAAAATAGCCCCCTCAAATACATTTTTATTGGCAAACTTCAGCCACCTGCAGGCTCCCTTCCCCCTCACATACCCCGCATGATCACAACACTCATGGCAGACATTGAAAATGACCAGCAACAGGTCTCCTGCCATTAGGTGGAGGGGCTGAAGCTCTGCCCCTCAAATCTGGAGATTCTACAGAAGCGAGCTTAGGGCCAATGGTTCAAACATGGGACTACTGGGACGGTTGGAACAGCCAAGCCCTCGGATGATTCCCGCATTCAGCCACTGTTGCCCCATCCCGGAGCTGGAGACGATCGTGGCCAAAGAGGCACCCTAGAATCCCGAACTCAAAACTGCCATTCCTGAACCCTGAGACAGCCCCCCTGCATCCCCAAAGCTCTGTGTCCCCGTAAAACCTCCACCACACCTCACGATCCACCTGGATGTTGGAGAACAAGTAAAAAACCAGCACAAAAGTGCCCCCCAAGTTGGCTCGGCCCCTCGGCTCAGAGTGTGGAAATGGGAAGGCGCAGGGTGCTCACAGGGGGTTGCTTGAGTCCTGCAACTAAATCCTTCTTCAGAGTTCTCCTTCCAGGATGGGGCGCAAATTTACTTGTCCCTTGCCAAGTGATCAACAGTCCCAGTGTCTGATTCAGGGATGGAAAATGAACCATGACATTTATAACATCACTTATGACATCACTTCTGTTTCCATTAGATACATTAAAGAGCAAGAGTCTAGGCACTAAGAACCTTTTTGCCACCCAGGTGAATCTGTGCTGCAAGGGGGATGGACTTGAGAAAAGGAGTGGAGAGGCAAATGGTGGACTGGTCGGTCACACAATGGGGGCCTGGGGCTAAGGAGAAGTCCCCTGATCCTGCAGCTGTCAACTAACATCGAATCAATTATATCTAAACACAGAATGCTACCCTGACTCTTGTCAAATGATCCTTGAGCTCAGAGACAAGAGTAAACACTGAATACTGTAAGCTGTGGTGAAAAATATAACAAGAAAAAAGGCAAATTCTACTGAAGGGGGAAAATGATGTACAAAGAGAAATTTGAGAGTGAAACATTAAAAGAGTCAAATTTCTAGTCCTTAAAAATCCCCTATTCTTGGAGCTGGAGAGATAGCACATTGGGTAGGGTGTTTGCCTTGCACGCAGTCAACCCGGGTTTGATTAGCAGCATCCCGTATGGTCCCCTGAGCATTGCCAGGAGTAACTCCTGAGTGCAAAGCCAGGACTAATCCCTGTGCATCTCCAGATGTGACACAAAAAAGAAAAAAAATCCTCTATTTTTGATCTATCCCTGCTACAGAAACTCACAGTTTCTCCTGAATCCCTATTGTTCTTTCACCATTGTTTGTGCATATATATGTGTAAATATAAGTGTGGCTTTGTGTGATTTTTGTTTTGGGGCCACAACCGGCAGATTCAGAGCTTACTCCTAGCTCTACAAGCAGGAATTACTCTGGTACAGACCATATGGGATGCACAGCATAGAACCTGGGTCGATTGCTTGGATAGTTAAGTCCTTACCCACTGTACTATGGCTCCGGCCTTAAGAAAATGTGCTCCTAGCACACCCAGTGGGATTCCTGAGCAAATGTCCTTACTCCTGGAAAACCAAAACTTTCTTGCTTAAAAAAACAAAACCCTCTACCCTAGTTGGATTCTAATTCTAAACAATTTAGGTTTAACATTGGTCCATCATTTCTCCTCTGCTACAAAGAGCTTAGGCTTACTGAGTAACACCCTTCCCAATCACTCCCATTTCCTTAGTATGCATCTTTAATTTTCCTGTGCTCTGCTTCTGCTATACATTAATCACCCATTTCCCATAACCACAACCTTTGGATTGTAAAGTCAGATTCTTCAGAGATCTCTGGATTTTGTATTTGGAAGTGAAATGTTGACTTTCTCTTTCCTTTATATCCTCTGCAGTTTACTTTAGACAAATATCCTTTTTTGCTCCTGGACAAGGACCAGTGCAGTCCCAAGTCAGGAAGATTGTGCTGGGAGGATTGGGATGTCCATGCCCCCAGCCCTCAGCTTTGGAGAGACAAAGGAAGGCGATATTATGCTTTTTTAACTTCAGAGTTGATTGACTGCAGATACTATGTACTCTTGGGCACTGTCATGTTTATGAGACTTAAGCCTCAGCTGCCCTTTGTTCTTAGCAGCCCCAAAACAAGAGACTGTATGGACCCAGGATAGCTGTGAGTTAGAGGTCCGGCCAACGCTCTACCCCTTGAAAACACGCGAGCAGTGGA
Source organism: Sorex fumeus (assembly GCF_029834395.1). Classification (NCBI taxonomy): domain Eukaryota; kingdom Metazoa; phylum Chordata; class Mammalia; order Eulipotyphla; family Soricidae; genus Sorex; species Sorex fumeus. The sequence continues at coordinate 781,126 of NW_026606097.1, read as the reverse complement.
CTCTCAGCTACAATGAAAACCCCAGGAGGCATTTTCAGAAACATGATTTCAAACTGAGAGTATCAGGCTAGTACAGTGCATTGCATGCAGTCAATCTAGGTACAATGTCCAGAGTTCCAAATGGTCCCCTGAGCACCATCTGACTAATGGATGGAATTTTGCCCTATCCAATTATAAATGTTTCTTTTTTTAACTCTAATATTAGTAAAGTGACATGGGTGGGAATGTTACCAACCTTGTGAGTAATCACAGGTAAACGGAATGGTCTGCTGGGATGTGGGGAGCTTGGGCCCTGACCCATATTCCCACTTATAAAAGATTTCATGCATCTAAACTCTCCAATTGAGACAATAGCAACTGTAGATTTGGGTAGGCTGTTGCTTGCACATGGCCAACCTAGGTTAAATCCCCAGGATCCTGTAAAGTCTTCCGGAGCACCATCAGAAATAATACCTGAGTGCAGAGTCAGGAGAAACCACTGAGGATCACCAGGTATTGTAGGATAATTGTCGTCTGCCCTTGCTCTCTGGGCAGTGCAAGCTTATGTTTGTTGATTGCCCATAACCTTTCAATTACCTTTGTCAACTGATCATATTTTGACTTGTATATATTGCCTTTTTCTTCTCCTTAATGTCTTTTGCATGGTTAGCCATTTCAGAGCAATTGCTTTTTGTATGGATACAGGAAGACAGTTACAAAGAAAAGCCTGAGCTTGAAAGTTGGTCTCCAGATAATATTACCTACTGGACATCTGCTCTCTTGACTGAAGCCTCAGTTTCCCTTACTTCCTCAACTCATAAAGAAGGGTCCAATGAAGGACTAGATGGATCTAGGGCAAGTGGTGAGCTAGCTATCCTGGAATCGAAATGAGACTGGCCAAAGTACCATAATGCTTATCTATAAGAGCCCGGTCATGGACAAATTTTGTCATAAATCAAAAAGTAATAACTAGACTTGGACGCTGCTGGGATAAGTAGTGATTGATCAGGCCTGAGCACTGTAGTCTGAATCTGTGGTGAGAAGTCCCCAGGAGAGTTACCAACAAGCCTAAAAGTGTCTATTACTGTGTCCATACAGAATGGTAATCATTAGGAAGTAGAACTAAATGTGTCAATTAAGTTGCTGGTCTAAGGAGAGGAGTAACACACCTTAAGGGCTGCTTTTCCTTCGTGGGCTGCAGGTGATGGGGACGTCTGGAAAACCATTTTTCATTGCGCTTCCTGTGGGGAGGCGTGGATTGGGGTCATGGTGAGAGAAGAAAAAGAGCAGCTTCAGGGAGACAGGGGGAATGAAGGAGACTGAGAAAAGGGATGGTCCTCCTCCACCCAGATCCCTTATCTTCCAGTATGTAGGTGTTACACCCACCAACTGCCCCTGGCGCTGTGTAATCCCATCAATGGCCAAGACCCAGAGACTATAAAACCCTGCTCCTGGAAGAGAACAGCACAGTCTCCTGCCTCCGCGTTTGGCTTCTTACTGGGGACTTTTGGATGAGGGTGTGTTGAGCTACCCTCCCCACCCCAAGCAGAGCCCCGGTGAAGAACTCTGATTCAGCCACAGCCATGCTTAAGACCACTCTCCACACATTCGGACGAGCCTCACGCATGCAGGAACCGGCAGAGGAACCCAGGTGTTCAGGACCTGGGGCTTAGATCTCCAAGCTGCTCATATTGGGACTGGGCCTCCTCCACCCAGATCTCCAATCTTCCAGTATGTATGCGTTACACCGACCAACTGTCCCCGGTGCCATGTAATCCCATCAATGGCCAAGACCCAAAGACTATAAAACCTTGTTCTGGGAAGTGCACGCCACACGAAATCTTATTATCTAGTCTTATTCTGGAAAAACTGGCAGGCTACCAGAAGTATCCTTCCTACACCGCAGAGTCTGGCAAACTCTCGATGGTGTATTCAATATGCCAAAAACCAGTAACAATAATGGTTCTCATTCTCCTGACCCTGAAAGAGCCTCAAATGTGGCACTTCTTAAAATCTCAGGGATAGGACAAAGGAGGCATTACTGGGGCCTGCGTGAGTCAATCGATGAACAACAGGATGACAATAATACAGTCAGAGGAGACACAGAGTTAGAGGACACGGTAGCGACTTAGAGAGAAAGCTGACAGCTGAGAGTAAGAGTGGCTGGGGAGATTGGAGAGGAGTCACAGAGAGCATTGGAGAGCGAGTTAGAGAGAGGGTTGGATAGAGCTGGGAGAGAAAAGAGACTGAATAAACTGCAACTAATCAGCAACCAGCCTGGTCCCCATTCTACTTTCATCGGTCCAAAGCAAAAGCTGTCCAGGGTGGAGAAGTGGCTCGAGAGCACCAAATGTGGACAGTGAGAGAGAGCTGCCAAGAGAGACCAGGAACATCTGTTACCGTGTAAATCCTATCCAAACCCCCAATTCTCATAGGGTCCCCCAGGTCACGCTGGAGTGACTCCTGAGTGCAGAGTCAGGAGTAAGCCCAGAGCACTTCTGGCTGTGATCCGAAAACAAAAACACAAAACAGTGAACTCTGAAGGGGCTGGAGTGATAGCACAGCGGGTAGTGTGTTTACCTAGGACACGACCAACCCAGGTTTGATTCCCAGCATCCCAAATGGTCCCCGAAGAACGACGAGGAGTAATTCCTGAATACATGAGCCAAGAATAACCCCTGTGCATCACCAGGGGTGACCCAAAAAGAAAAAAAAAACAGGGAATTGTGTAGTTAATCGGAAAAAAGAACACAACTTTCTCGACTTAGCAAAAGCATTTTTATGACGGGAACAGAGATAACACAGACCCTAAATTGCATGTCTGGCACATAGCTGACCAGGGTTTAATCCCTATCTCCTCACATGGGCCCCAAACCTAGCATTATCAATGAGAACCGAGCTGGGGTAAAGTCTAATCTCCATTGGGTGTAGCCAATCAAAAATAAATCAATATATTTAGGTGCCAGAACTGTAGTTTGGTATGGTACTGGCCTTGTACACAGCTGACCTGTATACCCTGGCACCACACTGAGTACCGTATGGTACCTTTTGGCAGCAACCACAGGGTATGACCATATATATATATATATATGTATATATGTATATATGTATATATATACACACATATATGTGTGTGTATATATGTATATATACATATATATATATGTAATTTGTTCACAGTGCTGCCATGTCGGTGAAGCCTTCAGGGTCAGGTGAATGAGACCAGTTGTAGTTACTGGTTTTGGCATATCGAATACACAGCGGATAGCTTGCCAGGCTCTTCCGTGCGGGCGGAATACTCTCGGTAGCTTGCCAGTCTTTCCGAGAGGGATAGAGGCTTTTGGGGTGACCTCTAATCACCCTTGTAGGTGTTACCATATTTGAACCCTATCAAATATGGTACGACAATTCCAGAAGATGGGTATTTAGTGGCGGCCGCGCGGGTCCGGAAAGCGTCCTGGAGTGTGGCAACAGCCGGGTAGTGGAAGTAGTGTTGAGAGTGGAAGTCTGCCAGTGGGGTATTTATCTGGGTAGGGTGGGTCTCCTGTGCACAATTCGATCCCTGGGTGGTTGATGGAAGCAGACAGGGCAGGGTAGGGTGGGGCTCCTGATTAGAATCCCTTTGTCACCTGTGGTGGTGGGAGCAAGCAGAGAAGCTCTGTCCCTGGGTCCGCCGAGCCTGGAGTCCAAGGTCTCAGAGAGTTCCGCTTATCTTGTTCTGTGGGTCTTCAGTTGTGCGTGGGTCTCGGCCAGAGCTGCCGCGCGGGTCCGGAAAGCGTCCTGGAGTGTGGCGACGGCTGGGTAGTGGAAGTAGTGTCTACCTGTCTGAATGCAAGGTTCCGTCCCAATGGAAAACCAGCAGGACCGTACTACTGTTCAAGAAGGGAGACATCCATGACATTGGCAACTATCGCCCGATCTGCCTATTGTCTGTCATCTACAAGTTGTTCACTCGCGTCATCCTGAATAGGATTGGCAGAACATTAGATGAAGGACAACCATGCGAGCAAGCAGGGTTCCGCAAAGGATTCAGCACCATCGACCATATCCACACGATAACCAAGCTCATTGAGGTTTCTCGGGAGTTCAAGATGCCGCTCTGCTTAACGTTCATTGATTTAAAGAAGGCCTTTGATTCTGTTGAGACGGAAGCGGTCATTGAAGCCCTAGCCAATCAGGGCATTCAAGCCCAATACATCAGGATCCTCCGTGAGCTCTATTGCGGATTCACTACCAGGATCTCACCATTCTACAAAGAAGTGATCGTTGATGTCAAGAGAGGGGTGCGGCAGGGTGATACCATTTCACCGAAACTCTTCAGTGCCACCCTCGAGAACATCATGTGATGACTGGAATGGGAAGGAATGGGAGTGAAGATAGATGGTCGGCAACTACACCACCTCCGCTTTGCTGATGACATTGTTTTAATAACACCAAACATCAGCCAAGCGGCACAAATGCTGGCCGACTTTGACCGTGAGTGTGGAAAGGTAGGACTACAGCTGAATCTTACGAAGACAATGTTTATGAGAAACAGCCTTGTTCCTGACGCCCCATTTGCTCTCAATGGAACAACCATCTCCGAATGCAACAGCTATGTCTACCTAGGTCGAGAGGTCAACATGACAAATGACCTGGCACCCGAGCTGCGCAGGAGGAAGAGAGCGGCTTGGAACGCCTTCAAGAACGTCGAAGAAATAGCTAAGAAGACGAAGAACCTCCGGCTCCGGGCACATCTCTTTGATTCCACTGTTCTTCCTGCATTAACATATGCCTCAGAGACCTGGGCCCTACGCAAACAAGATGAGAATGCTATTCAGGTCTCCCAAAGAAGAATAGAAAGAGCTATGCTTGGAATATCACGTTTCACTCAAATGAGAGAACGAATCCGGAGTTCTGACATCCGTCGACGATTAAGGATCAGGGACGCTGTCTCATTTGCCAAGGTGTCGAAAATCAGATGGGCTGGTCACGTAATGAGATTTAAAGACGACCGTTGGACTAGAGCTGTTACTGATTGGATTCCACGGGATGTCAAAAGACCGCGTGACCGCCCACCTACCAGATGGTCAGACTTCTTCGTCAAGATCATGAACGATTGGTTTGAGGCCCTTCATGTTCCCGGAGCGAACAGATGCCATTGGGCTACACTAGCACGCGACAGGGACAAATGGAGACGTTACTGGCGCCCGCTCGAGCAAATCGACGACTAACGGGAAGTTAAGTGATTTTAAGTGAATTTGTTCACAAGTCAATCTCCACCAACTAGTTTTGTAGAATGCAGGTTTGGATTTTGGCGCTGAAGGTAGCAGAACTTTGAGCTTACCTGAGTGGTGCTTGGGGAATCCTGCGTTGTACAGGAGACTGTACTATGGCAGATTGCTTGCAAGGACCCTTCCTGCATTTCTGGCCTATCTCTGACCCAGGAATTCAAATTCTTTATAAATACTGTAAACCTTGTGAGAAAGATACAGGCAGGAGGCAGGGATGAGGCCCATCTGGTAGATAGCGGTCAGGGCAGGGTTGCTGGCAACTGGAGCCTCCTGGTGCAAACCTGAGCCAAAAGTACACGCTGCAATTTCAAATGTTTGCAGTGGCCTGAAATAGCTGACAGTGAGTGGCTGGGCACTTGTCATGAACACAAAAGACTTAACTTCACAACCTGAATTGCCAAGGAGTGATCCCAGAACACTGCTTGGTTTGGCAAAATCCCACATAGTGAATCCTCCTCCTGCCCAAATAAAGGTAATGAGGAGTTAACTGCCAACAGAAGAGGTGTAAAAGCTAGTAATATATTCTGAAGGGTCAGTCCTCTGGGTTTGTTGTTTTGTTTTGGGACCATATCCAGAAATGCTCAGAGCTTACAGGCCAGGTTTTCAGACTATGATTTTACACCTATGGGTACGTGATTTTATAAAAGAAAAAGAGGATGAAAAATTATACTTGGAGTCAGAGTGATAGTACGGTTGGCAGGACATATGTTTGGTCCCCGGCATCACATACAGTCCCCCAAGTACTGCCAGGAGTGATTCCTGCCTGCCAAGCCCGAAATAACACCTGAGCATTACTGCTGTGCCCCAAAAAGAAAAAAGAGAAAAAAAAAAGAAAAAAATTAAATTTAGCCCAAACGAGATTTTAAAGTCCATAATTTTGTCCAGAGACTCCAATGTCTGCATTTTCCCCTAAACATCCATCTGTTGAAAGGGCTCAAGAAATTTCACATGCAAGAGCTTTCAATGAAGGTATAAACAGGAGAGAGAATGCCAGACTGAAGCAGATGCCAGCCACCTGGAAGCCCAGAAGGCCTTCCCTGCTATCCAGTGTCCACTAGTCCCCTGAGCATAGAGCAGGGCACAGACCTCAAGTACCACCAGGTGTGGCCCCAAATCTCACCTCATTTGCTCCACAAGTAGTGAGATACACCCAAGGAGAGGAGCTCAGAGAGCTGAGCACCTGATTTACTTTTGGGGGACATGGCATGGCTCCCCCTGCATCTCAGACACACAGACACAAGAGGGGGAGAGTCTCTGACTATCTCCAAGTTAGTAGCAAATGGAGCGGGGGGGGAGGGAAAGACAGAAGAAACATTCCAAATCCAAAAAGATGCTCAAAGAATGCTCATGTGTCAAGACAAATTCTTGAGTGGGAGGGTTGGGGTCATACCTAGTGATGCGCAGGAGACAATATCACCTAGTGATGTTGTGGCAGGGATAACTCTGGTCACTGCAAGAAAGACAAACGCCCTCCTGGCTATACTACTGCTCCAGCCCCTAAGAGTGAGACATTTAGAACCTATTGCAGCTGGTCCCCGGAACACCCCTTTCTGTAAGTACTCACTTCAACAGCAGGGCACACCCCTGGTCTTGGAGAGATGGATAGTTGAGATGCTTGGAATCTGGACAGGTGAGGCAGAAATTCTTTTTTTTTTTCTGAGGAAATATAATCACATACGGTTAGCAAAGCAAATAAGTTCATAGGGTGTTTTTCTTTCAAGCAGCTAAGCCGGGGTCAATATGCAACAGTACATAGGCTCATACACTCCAGCAATGCTAAAAATGATACATGAACTCAGAACCAAGAGTAAACCCTGAGCACTGAGTGCTTCTGTGGCCAAAAAAGTACAATAAATTAAGTAATAAAGACATTTCTGGGGCCGGAACAATGGTACAGCAGATAGGGAGTTTGCCTTCCATGTGGCCAACCCGGGTTCGATTCCCAAAATCCATATGGTGCCCCAGCACTGCCAGGAGTGACTCCTGAAAGCAAGGCCTGAGTAAATCCTGAGCATTGCTGGCTGTGACCCTAAAAATAAAAAAAAAAGAAATTCCTGTGTAAAGAGATTGGAGACACAGTATAGCAGGTGAGGTGCTTGTCTTGCACTCGGCCAAACCAAGTTTGAATCCTGGCATCCCATACGGTGCCCTGAGCCCTGCCAGGAGTGATTCCTGAGTGCAAAGGCAGGAGAAGTAACTGAGTTTTGCCGTTGTACTTCCTACAGACTGAATAATTAATTCATTTAAATGAATAAAGGTGTGGTGGCCAATAGTGATTCTAAATTGCATTATTAGAGGGTTTAGTGCATACCCTGGAAGTGCCCAAGCTCTTTCCTGCTAAGATTGCATATTTGGTTGCAAGACCCACTGTAGCACTACCCTGTTGCACACCTCCAGTCCGCAACCTGAGTTGCCTTAAAGCTCCACACCTTGGAGCCTGAGTGACAGCATAGACAAATGAGCATTTCTTTTGAAGGTGGCCAACCCGGGTTGAACTCTGGTCATCACCTCATGGTTCCTAGCACCACTAGGAGTGCTTGATGGATTTAGAGGCAGGAGTAACCATAATGCCTTGCTGGGTGTGACCCAAAATGCAAAATAAATAAATAAAAAGGAAAGAGAAGCTCCCCACTTCCTTGAACTCCCAGAACCCACTGAATGGACAAGAACCTGTGAAAATCAAGGCTCTGTAAAATGCTTTTGAGCCCCAAGCACATAGAGAATATGCCCAGCCCCTCCCCACATCCAGGCCCAACACCCCCCAAAAATGACAGGTGTTTTTTCCTTCATGCTGCTGACCCAGATATGGGGTACCTTGAGCACCCCCAGAATTGACCCCTGAACACTGCCAAGTGGGGCTCAACACCTCCCCACGAGGAAAAAGAATGTGCCCCCAGGTCCCTTTGATGAGGGAATCCCATGCTTTACCTACTCCACAATCAGCCTAAGGAATGAAAGGGGGCCAGTAACGGGATGTCCTGGGGACACTGCTGGGATGATCCACCCACGCTGTGACTGACCAGGTGCTGGGAGACGCCCCAAAACTAAATTAACGCTGAAGTGCCCTCACATGCTCCATCAGATCTGGGAGGAGACTGACGCTCCCTCTAGCTCTGACACTTTCTGCTTTGTGAGGGACTCCAGCGATGGGTCAGCAGGGAGGGTGCTGGCCTCGCATCCCGACAACACAAAGGGTTTTCAGATCCCCAGGGAGGGAGTCCTGAGCGCCATCGGGTAAGGGTCTGCAACACATGAAATAATTAAAACAACTTTTTTTTCACTTTTGTTTGTTTGGTTATTGTCCTTGTTTCTGGAGCTTTCAGAACGACCTTAGCACTTCAAATTCTTTTTCCTCCTCAACCACGTGCTTCATCTACCCACCCACCTTGGGGGGGGGGGCAAGCCCAGGGTTACTCCGGGCTCTGGGCTCACTCCAGGCCATGATCTGACGCTCTGGGGTGCCGGGATCGAACCTGGCCGGCTGCGTTCCCCCCTTACGCATCTTTCTAAGTAAGTTCTCCTCAGTAAAAATGACCATTTCCCCCTCAAAATCAATTTATAAACAAGATAACGTTTTCGGCAGGAGAGCTCGGTGCATCCCGGGTGAGGGGCCGCCACCCCAGGCCACTGCCACGGAGCGACCCCGTCGCCCACAAGGCGGAGACCCGGAGGTTCAGGAGCTCAGAGCGACCACTGGGGCGGGCGGCGGGGGAACCGACCTTCCTGGACCCCCCTGCTCCCCTGGGTGCCTCTTCACCCACTCCTCACCTTCCTCAACCACGCAACCCAACCCGCTGGTACTTCCTAAAAGAACGCCAAGTCCAGGCGAATAAAGGACCTGGATTCTGTGACGTCATCGGCACATTCTACCAGAGCATTAAAGGGCCAGGCTTCAAATATTCCTGACCTGACCAGGTGCTTGCCTGGTCAGAAAGGTTCATTTTTCCCATTTCTGGGATAAGATCAGGTGATCCAGAGAGCTGGGGGTCGCCAGGTCTGGGATAGATAGAGAGGGATGAGCTGAAGAGATAACATGTCGAGCAGAGAGTCTTTGTATTTACGAAGGAAATAAAATTCACAAAATACTTGGCAAACAGCCGCCAAGACCATCACTCTGAGTCCCAACGTTCAATTATTTATTCATTTACAACCCACAGCCACATGCTAGGACCAGGCCCCCAGGATTCCTCCTGGCAGGTGCCAATGAAAAAGACGTGCTTCAACAGGGTCCCTCACCATTGGGGGCTGAGGAGCCGCCCCTCAAAGTGATCTGGCAGTTTTACCTACGCATGTCTACACAGAAAGCTGCAGGATAGGGCCTCGTAGAACCCCTGGTTGAGAAGGTTTGGATGGTCAAGACTTCTTCCATCAGGAGGTCCGGAATCCTCAAGACCCACAGTCCCCCATGTTCAGCTCTGCACCCAGGCCATGCTGCCTCATCACAGAGCTGGAGACGAAGATGCCCCCAAGCTCATACCTGAGACCCATGTGCCGTGATAAATCCTCCCAATGCAACCAGCAAAGCTCTACATTCTCCTAAAGCCTCTGGAGCACGGCAGACCCCAGGAACTCACTGGATATGGATGGGGGAGAGAGTGAAAAACAACCACAAAAGTGTCCCAAAAGCTGGCACGATCCCGTTGGTCACATTACAGGCACTGCAGGTGAGAGGTCCTCATGTCCTGCCACTAATTGGCCTTCAGTGCCCCCCTTCAACTGAAGTATCATTTTGTCCTTTAAACGCATGCCCAGAGGAGGCCGGATCCACTTGACATCATTAGGAAGTAAAGGTGGACATGGAAGACTCCCGTCTGTGTCATCATCCATTTCACCAAGGAGCCTTAAAGTGCCAGGTTCCAAATGCAGACAGACCATTATGGCAGCCCAGGTGAATCAGTGCAGGGGGTATTAGTTCGGATAAAGGAGAGAAGCAAGTGCTGGAGGGGCTGGTCACAGAGTTCAGGGAAGCGAGTTAAGGCAGAGTCCCTTGGTCCTGTACTGGTCAAACATGGAACCAATGCTTCCACACACACGTCCGTCATAAAAACAAAAGCAGGTTGAATCAAAGTAAAACAGGAACAGGCAAGTAGGTTGTAAATGGCTCCTGGGACAATGAGTTTCTCTGGGAAGTCATTAATCAAGATGGGTGCAGTGAATCTGAAGCCAGCCTTGAAGATGTAGAGGAACTGGCCTAGTAGCAACCCAGGGAGCTGGAGAGACACTGGACAGGAACAAAGGATGTGAAGAATATCAGAGAGCACTGTACAGTGAACACTCTACCCCTTGAAAACATTCGAGGAGAGAACTCTCACCTATAAGGAAACTCCAGGATGCAGCTTTAGAAACATGTTTTCAACCAAGAGGAAAGGGGTTAGTATTGTGGGAAAGAGTTAGTTCTATGGGGAAAGAGGTTAGTACTGTGGTTTAATGCTTGTATTAAACATGGTTTTCCTGAGTTCCATTCCTGGCATCCAAGAACAACACAAACTCCTAAGAACTGCCAAGTATGGCATGAATTACATAAAACATACTTCAATAAATAAATCCCATGTATGGACCAACCCTAAAAACGGAGACGCATAGTAACTAATGGGCACCACAGCATACCAGAATATTTTGTAAACTTTGTCTTTTGGACAGACCAAAAACGGTTTTAATCATTTCGGTGGCTAGTAGGGTTGAGATTATACCACTTGCAAATGTAAGGTTTTGTCATCTTTCCTGCAAATATAACTGAAATGAGGAGAGTGGAATCCAGGAATGTGACCACCCTTTATAGTTAATCATCACAGCTGATGTTTTTGCCTGCTGAGATGAGAGTTTGGGAACTCTGCCAAGTTCCCACCATTTGTAAAATATTTTTATCAAGGGGCCCGTTCCATCCTTTCAAGGAACCATCAGAAATCTTTCTGTACACAGTCAAGTCCATTTCAACTATCTCTAATCCACCCTATTAAAGAACAATGACAGTGCCATTATCCTAATCTTTTCAGAAATATTTATCCTCAATGCTTAGGGAAATCTAATAAAAATCTGAATACTAGGATCACAGAGTTATACAGCGGGAAGGTGCTTGATTGCACAAGACTGATCAGGATTCAAAGTCCAGATCCCCATAAGGATACCTATGTCCTCCCTCGCAGGTATGGATGAGCTCAGAGCCAAGAGAACGGCCTGAGCAAAGCGCTCCTCAAAACATAACAGAGGAAGGCCTGAAGTGTGGAGGTTTGCCTCTTTTTCCATTCCAAATGATTCACTGCAACATCCTAGTTGGTCTCTATCATACACCCCCCAACCAGTGTCTCTGCCTCAAACCAGAGTCCAAGAAAAAATGAAACACTGGGCTGGAGTGATAGTACAGCGTGTAGGACGTTCACGTTGCTCACAGCCAGCCCGAGTTAGATTTCCAGCATTCCATAGGGTCCCCAAGAACCACCAGGAGTAATCCCTGAGTGCAGAGCCAGGAGTAACCCCTGTGCATCTCTGGGTTTGACCAAAAAAACAAACAACAAACCAAAAAACCCAAAAAGAGTGACACTGATAGCCGTGATTGAGGGGTGGTTTTGTACCCATTTACTTAGTTCCTATTTAATCAGTTTTCACCTGGATTCCGTCAGCAAGACCCATTATTTACAGGGGCTAGAGCAATAGCACAGAGGGTAGGGCATTGGCCTTGCATACGGACGACCCAGGTTCGATTACTAGCATCCCATATGGCCCCCCGAGCACAACAAGGAATCATTCCTGAGTGCAAAGCCAGGAGTAATCCCTGAGCATCTCCGGGTGTTATATAAAAAGAAAAAAAAGAAAAGAAAAAAAGGACCCATTATTTACAGGTTAACATACACATTAAGTCCAAGTGCTGGGACACTGGCATAGGAAATAGTAATCATTACTATTATTATTATGGTTTGCTATATAAGGTAACTCAGGAGGTTAATTCAGGTTCACCAGGAACTCAGGACTTCATAGGCATATGAAAATACACAGTGGCAAGAAGTCTTAAGAGTGTACAAAATGGGAAGATCTTTGTGTTTCCCTGAATTGCAATCATCAGCAATTCCCTTTCCCTCATAGTACTGAAGTCACCAGTTTGATTTGAATTTGAGAACTGTAATATAAAGAATGAACTAGGAGTGTATATATAAGAGATCAAAAGGTTGAAGCTGAGTGTTTGCCATAGGGTCCCCCAAGCACCACACTCCCAGAGTAATTCCTGAGTGCATATTCAGGAGAAAACCCTGTGTATCTCCCAGGTGGGACACAAAAATGGAAAAAAAAAGGTCAAAGGGCAAGCCATGAAGAACCCAGGGATAATGGATGCATTGTGTATCCCACCCAAGGCCTAGGGGAGATTAAATGATGTATTCAAGGTAAACTGAAATTCAGATTTTAGGAATTTCTGGGCGTTTGTCTTGCAGTGGATGACCTGGATTTGATCCCTTCCCCTCCCAGACCCACCTGCAGTGATCCTGCCTGTGGAGCCAGAAGTAACTCCTGGGCATTTCCGGTTGTGCATTACCCCCCCACCCTACAAAAAAGTACTTGTTTTGTGTATTGAACAGAAAGTGCTATGTCAGGAGGATCAGGTTTATGAATGACAGATGTGAGCGATTTCAATGATCCCTGTGACAAAGGATTTCTCTGCCTGTAGATTTTTTTGGGGGGCTCACCTCCAGTACCACATGGTCCCCTGGTACCACTGAGAGTAGTTACTGTAAGGTCCCTAGGGACCCAGAGGGAGATTCCAGAGTTAAAACTCTACAAATTAGTAACTCTCCCTTTCCTGCCCCCTCCCTAGCAGAGCTTTAGAGTGAAACCATTCCTTATTGGAATGCAAATTCTGAAACCATTTGTTGACTGTTCCCTGTTGGGATGTAAATTCAGGAACCATTTGTTGGGCCTTCCTTATCTATTACCTCTGTTAGGAACTTTATCCACCTCCATAAGAATGCAGGGCTGAGAATCAAAGGAAGCCAGGTGATAACCAAATGTCCTAGTTACCAGATGCCCACTAGCCACAATGCCTATGTATGTAAATGCAGATCTTTGAATCTATAGGCTAAGGAGTGATGTACTTTTAAATGAATTGGTTAAGAAAGTATATGTTGTTACAAATCTATTGGCTATGAAATGCGTGGGCTTTGCTGTAAGGCCAGTGAAGGCCTATATAAGATCCCCTTTGAAGAAGTTCGGGGTCTTGCCTCACCTAACTGACCTGCTTGTCTATTTAGGTGGCTCGACCCTGGCTAGCCAGTCTTACAATAAACCTTGCTTGATGTTTGCAGTCTCTAGAGTCTCTTTGTCATTAAAGGGAGATTACGATCCGCGCCCTAACACTCCCAACTGTCCCACCTGGAGACTAGCTGGTAGCCTGGGGAGGGTGCCTCCGCTCCCCCCATCTCTTCTCTGGTCCATTACCTGGACCAGGTTGGTCTTCCTCACATGGTCCCAGGTTTTGATGCTCACGACCTTCACCTCCATGTCCACCTGACCGGTCTCCAGGGGGATGAGCATATAGGGCACCGTATGGATAAGGTAGGGAGCACAACCACCCTCTGACACCAGGGGGATCCTGGCTAGGACGCCCTGCACAGAGATTCCTTGTGGGGTAATTCCACTCGGACCTGGGGACAGGGGAGGGGTGGTGGTTGGGATGCGTGTCCATGCTCCCTGTTTCTTGCTGCCCTGAGGATCCCCAGAGAAAGGATACTTCTTCGTGCTGTGTCACCTCAGGGAAGGTGCTGCACTTGGCTGGGCCTGCATTTTCTCTTCTCTACATGTGTCATTGCAGGGAGTGGGAGTGAGGTTGCAAGCTTGGTGGGTTCAATCCGCAGCACCACAAAGAGACTCGATCCCCCAGGAATGGCTGGGTCCTCTAAAGGCCCTTCCGGGTGTCGGCCCAGGGTAGCCCAGGTGACCCCCAGTACCTCATCCTCGAGACCTTGCAATGAAATGCCACCCAATTGGCCAGGAATTGTCAGTGGGGACCCCGGTCGATTTCTTGAGCACTGCTGTTGCCCTCCCAACAGAAAGCATCATTGTCGCCCCCTCTCCTCCACTTGGGTGCTTGGAAGGGAAGCAAAGGAGAAAACATCATCGAAAAAACAGCTTTGCCAAGGAGTTCGGTGGTTTCCAGACTCTTGGCGCTCTCTCCCACATTATTACTTTTAATTTTTTTTTCTTTTTGGGTCACATCCAGCAATGCACAGGAGTTACTCCTGGCTCCGAGCTCAGGAATTACTCCTGACAGTGCTCGAGGGATCATAATGGGATGCTGGGAATTGAATCTGGGTTGGCTGCATGCAAGGCAAACACCCTACCTGCTGTGCTATCACTCCATCCCCAAAAGTTCTGTCTTGAGCATCAGAGAGATAGGTTAGAGCGTAGGGCACCATCCCTAGCACGCCAAAGGATCCTTGAGCCTCACCAGTAGTGATTTTCAAGCACAGAACCAGAGGAATTCTCTGAGCACCGCTGCATGTGGCCCCAAACCAAGTAATAATAAGATAAAACTGGGGTCTGAGTAGATGCTTAAAAGGCTTTAGCACATTTTGCATGCCAGAGCCCCAGGTACAGCCCCTGGTACCACATGCCTCCCTGAGTCCTACCAAGGGCAACCCTTGGGGCTGGAGCGATAGCACAGCGGGTAGGGTGTTTGCCTGGCATGCGGCTCACTCCGCTTCAATTTTCAGTATCCCATATAGTCCCCTGACCACCGCCAGGAGTGATTCCTGAGTGCAGAGCCAGGTGTAACCCATGAGCATCGCCAGGTGTGACCCAAAAAGAAAAAAAAATCCAGACCCTACAAAGGTCAACCCTTTAGCACCAAGTCAGGAGGAATCACCTGTATCCAGGAATAACTCTAAAACCAAATAGGAATTTGAATAATAATCATAGTAAAAAAAAAGGAGTAGATATGCCAAGGTCAAAAATAAAAAAGAGAAGGTCAGGGGGCTTGCTTGCTCTTCCGAGCCTGCTCTCTACATTTTCCCATGAACCCACATCTCTCCCTCTTTCTCTCCCGGTCATGTTCTGTCCTGGGGCCACACTGGGTGTGTGTGTGCTTAGGGCTTATTTCTGGCTCTGCAACCATGGATTATTACTCTTAGTAGTGCTGGGAAATCGTGCGGGATGCTGGGGATCAAACCCAGGTTGCCAGAGGCAAAGCAAATGCCCTCCCTGCTACAGCATCCTTGAACTGAGACTGAATCCCAGATGATGAGGGAGTTGAAAGTGGGGACCCTCCCGCCAGCACCGTGGGGACTCAGCTGGGCAGGGCGACAGGAGTGCCAGAATGGGACCTCTCTTAGCATCTCCCCACTGATTTGTGTCCCTTTTCCTGGGGCTCAATTCTCCCTGGGAGCCCCCAACAGGGACGATAAAGAGAGGATTCAGCCCTTGTTCTTGGGGGGCCTTTGCTTCTGGGAACGCTCATGAGTGAGGGCTCCCCTGAGCTTGGGTGATCATGAACCCATTTATGTTTTAGGGCTCTAGGGGGCTACCTGGTGATCTCAGAGCCCCAGGAGATCCCAGTGTGCCAGTGAGCATGGCCTCAACTCCACATTCAGTGTTGTCCTGAATTCTGAATGAGGGGCAGTGGGAGACTGGTATAGGTACGCAGGAGAATGGAATAAAGAGCAACTGATCACTGAGAGTTCACGAAGTAAAATGCGGGGGTGCTGTGAACCCTTGGCAGTCCAGAGCCGCCTCCTCACTTCCCCAGGCTTTTCCAACAGAGAAAGACAGACTGATGGTGAAAATGGTCTATGTAATGCAGAGCAGCTACCATACTTATAGAACATCTGAAGGTGGAGGTTAAGGTAAGGACATAGGTGTGATTGATCATTTACATATATAAACATTTGGCAGAGGAAATTCTCTTGGGGAGACTCATGCAAGGAGACACTCTGTCTCCCAGGAACACGTACATTGCTTTTATCTTTCCCTCTATAGGAAACCACTAGAACAATGCTAGTAAATATGTACTGTTGGCTGGGCCAGAGCGACAGCACAGTGGACAGGACATTTTTCTTGCATGCAGCTGATCCACGTTCAATCCCCAGCATCCTTTATGGTCCACCAAGAATTGCCAGGAGTATTTTCTGAGTGCAGAGCCAGGAGTAACCCCTGAGCATCGCTGGGTACGATCCAAAAAGAAAAAAAAAAGAGTGTACTGCTAGTGGAATAGGCTCACATAAAGGAGTGAAAAGGTGGTGGCTAGAGTGATCGGTCACAAAGTAGGGGTCTGGAGGAAGGAGAAGTTCCCCAATCCAGTATTTTCAGTGACTCTGTAGCCAGCCCTGGAGATGCAGAGAGGAACTGATCTAGTAACAACTTTGAGACCCGAAGAGAGAATGGAACAGAAGCAAAGGCTTCTACCCCTTAATAACACAAGAGCAGTGGACACTTGTCTACAAGGAAAACCCTAGGAGGCAGTTTCAGAAACAAGGTTTCAAACCAAGAGTATGCGGCCAGGGGCTGGAGTGAGATAGCATAGCAGGTAGGGCGTTTGTCTTGCACGCAGCTGACTTGGGTTTGATTCCCAGCATCCCATAAGGTCCCCTGAGCACCACCAGGAGTAATTCCTGATTGCATAGCCAGAAGTAACCCCTATGCATCACCGGGTATAACCCAAAAAGAAAAAAGAAAGAGTACCTGGCCTGAAGGGTAGTGCAGTGCGTTGGGCACCTACCTTGAACTCGGTCAACCTGAATTCAGTCCCTGATATTCCCCAATGGCGGCATGGGAACCATGAGAAGTAACTCTTAAGAACTGTCAGGTTTCCCCCAAAACAAAAGTATATAAAACAGCATATAGACCAACCCCCAGAAAGGAGGGGATAACAGGCAGCAAACCACACTGGTCACTCTGCATCCTGGCTTGGCCTTCTGCACATATCTACATGGTGTTTACCATTCTGGTGAATATTACATTGTTAGGATTTTAATGCTTCCAAAGTAAAAATCTCAAAACATTTATCCTCAATGTTTGTATAAATTGAATGGAAACCTGAATACAAGGAATGGAGATATGCTACAGCAAGTAAAGTGATTCCTTGCACGTGGCTAACCTGGACACCAAATATAGACAGCACAGCGGGATGTGGCTCCCCAAAATATAACACAAAAGGGCCTGAAGATTGGAGGTTTGACTGTATAACCGAAGTCAAAAAGTTCTCTGCAGTATCATGGTTAATCTCTGCCATGATCCCCGCAAACCAGGGCCTCTGAGCCAAGCCAGAATCACAGCAACGAATGTAACCATAGTAAGCCTTGACAGTACCCAGCAAAATGCAATTTTTGTAACTATTTATTTATTTATTTATTTTGCTTTTGGGGTCACACCTGGCGACGCACAGGGGTTACTCTTGGCTCTGCACTCAGGAATTACCCTTGGTGCTGCTCAGGGTACCATATTGGATACTGGGAATTGAACCCGGGTCGGCCACGTGCAAGGTTAACTCCCTACCCACTGTGCTATTACTCCAGCCCACAACCATTTTTCCCTAAGTTTCATTAGTGAAACAACATGAGGTACATTTGTAGACTTACAAATTTTTGTGCCTGGGTTTCAGTTATACAATGATAGAGTAAACATTGCCCATTCTCCACCACCACTAATCCCAGTATCCCTCCCACCCCGCCACCCCCCATCCCACCCTGCCTCTGTGCTAGGGCATACCCTTTTTTTCTCTCTCCCTTTGGGTGTTGACGTTTGCAAAAGAGGCATTGAGTGGCAGTCATGTTCAGTCTAGAGTCTACTCCCAGCATGCATCTCTCATCCTCTAGCCCCCAAGTATTTACGTTTTATTTTATTCCTTCCACCTCGATTTATCACTAAGATTTATTATTTACCAGTTCACATATTGTGAAGGCAAAATGCCAGGGCATTGTCATAGCCTCGGTCCAGGTGATAATCAGCAAGTACCTTTCCCATATAGTACTAATGTCACAGGAAGCTTTTACATGCACCAGGATGATTTCCTTCCGGACTGTACTTTTGTAGCAATTCCCCACCCACTTGTCGAAACTAAAATTGTTTTACCTAAGGGCCATGTTGTGACCCAGGCCATTGTTATTAGGGAATTGATAATTTACTAAGGCTTGAGGGGAACATGAAAGTCTTCCTATATTCCTTACTCACACAATTTTTTGCAATATTAATTCTCTTATACCTTTAAAGGCTGCAGGTGCGAATGATAGACTTCCCATGTTCTTACATGTATATGTGTGTATATATATTTATATACATATATATATATATATATGTATATAGTTTCTCCCCATTGTGAATTCTCCTATGCATAGTAAGGCCTGCAGATCCAGGCCTTTCCTTTCCGCACTCCTGGCATATATAAGGTTTCACTCTGAAATGACTTTTCATATGTGTGGTAAGTGCTAAAGGACAAACTGATGACTTTCCTACATTCCTAAAACTTATGAGGTTTCTCTCCAGTGTGAATTTTCCTGTTCAGAAAGTTTTGCTAATTGCATGAAAATCTTCCTGCAGTCCTTACATATGTAAGGCCTCACTTAATCACTTAAATATCACTTAACTTCCCGTTAGTCGTCGATTTGCTCGAGCGGGCGCCAGTAACGTCTCCATCTGTCCCTGTCGCGTGCTAGTGTAGCCCAATGGCAAATCTTCGCTCCGGGAACATGGAGGGCCTCAAACCGATCGTTCATGACCTTGACAAAGAAGTCTGACCATCTGGTAGGTGGGCGGCCACGCGGTCTCTTGACATCCCGTGGAATCCAATCAGTAACAGCTCTAGTCCAACGGTCGTCTTTAAATCTCATTACGTGACCAGCCCATCTGATTTTCGACACCTTGGCAAATGAGACAGCGTCCCTGATCCTTGATCGTTGACGGATGTCAGAACTCCGGATTCGTTCTCTCATTTGAGTGAAACGTGATATTCCAAGCATAGCTCTTTCTATTCTTCTTTGGGAGACCTGAATGGCGTTCTCATCTTGTTTGCGTAGGGCCCAGGTCTCTGAGGCATATGTTAATGCAGGAAGAACAGTGGAATCAAAGAGATGTGCCCGGAGCCGGAGGTTCTTCGTCCTCTTAGCTATTTCTTCGACGTTCTTGAAGGCGTTCCAAGCCGCTCTCTTTCTCCTGCGCAGCTCGGGTGCCAGGTCATTTGTCATGTTGACCTCTCGACCTAGGTACACATAGCTGTTGCATTCGGAGATGGTCGTTCCATTGAGAGCGAATGGGGCGTCAGGAACAAGGCTGTTTCTCATAAACATTGTCTTCGTAAGATTCAGCTGTAGTCCTACCTTTCCACACTCACGGTCAAAGTCGGCCAGCATTTGTGCCGCTTGGCTGATGTTTGGTGTTATTAAAACAATGTCATCAGCAAAGCGGAGGTGGTGTAGTTGCCGACCATCTATCTTCACTCCCATTCCTTCCCATTCCAGTCGTCGCATGATGTTCTCGAGGGTGGCACTGAAGAGTTTTGGTGAAATGGTATCACCCTGTCGCACCCCTCTCTTGACATCAACGATCACTTCTTTGTAGAATGGTGAGATCCTGGTAGTGAATCCGCAATACAGCTCACGGAGGATCCTGATGTATTGGGCTTGAATGCCCTGATTGGCTAGGGCTTCAATGACCGCTTCCGTCTCAACAGAATCAAAGGATGTAAGGCCTCAATCCTGGAAAAATGTTTTTTACGCAAAGCAAAGTGTGTGGATTGAGTTAAGATCTTCCCACACCCTAATATATGTTTTTTTTCGAGTATGAGTTTTCCTATGTTTAATAAGGAGTTAAGGGGAAGTGAAGACATTGCCAAACTCTTTACAAACATAAGGTTTATCTCCAGTATGAAATTTTCTGTGCCTCAAAAGGCTTGCAGAATAAGCAAAAGCCTTGCCACACTCCTTACACAAAAATGGATTCACTGCAGTGTGGGTTTTCTTGTGGACGAAAAAGTTTGAGTATAAAGTGAAGACCCGAGCTGGAGTGATAGAAAAGCAGGTAGGACGTTTGCCTTACATGCAGCCGACCCCTGTTCGATTCCCAGCATCCCATATGGTCCTCTGAGCACTGCTAGGAGTAACTCCTGAGTGCAGATCCAGGAATGACCCAAAAAGAAAAAAAATAGAAAGTGAAGACCCTCCCACAGTCGTGACATGAATAATGTTTCATTCCTGTATAAACTTTCCTATGCTCAGAAAGAACCTGAGAATAAATGAAAAGTCTTCCCACCTACCTCACATATATGAGTAGAGCCAGTGCTCCCTCCTGAAACAACTCTAGAGACAGTCAGCCCTGAAGGCCTATGCGCTCCTATCATTGCATCATATCATCTTGTCACTTTCCTCCTCCCTGTGGATGGTGGGTAGGACAGGGCAATATCATCTTCTCCCACCTATAATTCCCGACAATCATCAGGAAGCTCCGGTGCAAAGATCTAGAGGCGTCAGCGCTGTGAGCATGACAGAGGTGCACAAACTCCAGGGTCCTGACCAGAAGTTTCTGCTTTGGAGTCTGAAATTGCTCTCAGGGAGGGCAGGGCAAGCAGCTGACTTGCTCTCCTAACTCACGGGTCGTAGATCCACTTGAAATGAAAATGTTATGATATCTAAACAGAAATATAGTGTAACAGAGAAGAATTAGGACCCGGGCCAGAGCAACAGCATATTGGGGAGGGCAATTGCCTTGAATGCAACTTACTCTGGTGTGGGAAGCCAAGAGCCCTCTCATAGACCCTGGCCGTGGTTCCCATGTTAGGAACTGCTTGGGACAGACATTGGTGACAGTCTCCCAGGACTTCCTGATCTCAGCGGATACCTGATCTATAGCCACACATCAGGCTGACAGCTTATCTGGTCTTATCTATAGTAACCTCCAGGATGCATCTACTCCCTAAGCCCCTTTGATATACAAATGTAAAGCTCAGGATGCAGCTACTGCCACAAGACCCTTTGATGTACAAATGTCTACCTTGAATGTTAGGTAAAGCTCTTGTTGCTGACCTTACCATATATGGTTGTATTGCTTCTGCTCCTGACTGAGCTGCCCTGACCCTATATAAACAGCCTGTATCCCTCAATAAAGCCTGCCCCTTTTTCTCTTTGTTTCTAAACTGTACTCTGTCTCTTGTGTCTC
Source organism: Sorex fumeus (assembly GCF_029834395.1). NCBI lineage: Eukaryota > Metazoa > Chordata > Mammalia > Eulipotyphla > Soricidae > Sorex > Sorex fumeus. The sequence goes on along the minus strand of NW_026606097.1, from coordinate 759,752 downwards.
GTGTTCATTCGGTTGGTCCCTCCTTGCACCATCGGATCAATCCTCAGGCCACCTCCGCAGGCCGGAGAGTGGTTGCCGGGGGCCCCCTGCAACTGGCGCCCAAGCGGGGCGGTGTCTAGGAGAAGACCTCCGGACTCCCCTCCAGGAAGCAGGAAGCGGCGGCCGCCGGGATGCACAGAAAGGTGAGTGCGTGCCTAATCAAAATCCCCACCTCGTGATCGAGGCCGAGGGGGCAGCATCAGGGGAGAATTGAGTGTTCAGTCTCATATGAGGTATATGAGACGGTCACTGGGTTGGATAAGGCCTCCCCCGCGCTCCTTTTTTGTGTCCTTTGTGGAATGTGTGTGTGAGTGAATGAGCGGTCAGAGGCGTCCTCACCTCTGATTCGAGTCTGTGGTTCCAAGGCTGGGCGCCCTTAAGGTCCCCAAAAAGGCTATGGAATCTGGTTGGGCTGTCTGGTTCCAAGGGGAACATTCGCCTTTCTCTTATGGCTAAGTTTCCCACTGGCCAGACAAGCACCTGAGTGGGCCCCTTTGTTGGGCCTCCCCCGTGTCTTGCATCTGTTTTTCCCAGGTATTCACGCGGGGCTTCAGCCTTCCAGTGACCCATCTCCTGTCTCGTCTCTATTCATGTTTTTTCTTTTCTGCCTTCTAGTCCTTCTATCTGTGTCACAATTGAGTGTTCAGTCTCATATGAGGTATATGAGACGGTCACTGGGTTGGATAAGGCCCCCCTGTGCCCCTTTGTCGTGTCCTTTGTGGAATGTGTGTGTGAGTGAATGAGCGGTCAGAGGCGTCCTCACCTCTGATTCGAGTCTGTGGTTCCAAGGCTGGGCGCCCTTAAGGTCCCCAAAAAGGCTATGGAATCTGGTTGGGCTGTCTGGTTCCAAGGGGAACATTCACCTTTCTCTTATGGCTAAGTTTCCCACTGACCAGACAAGCACCTGAGTGGGCCCCTTTGTTGGGCCTCCCCCGTGTCTTGCATCTGTTTTTCCCAGGTATTCACGCGGGGCTTCAGCCTTCCAGTGACCCATCTCCTGTCTCGTCTCTATTCATGTTTTTTCTTTTCTGCCTTCTAGTCCTTCTATCTGTGTCACAATTGAGTGTTCAGTCTCATATGAGGCATATGAGACGGTCACTGGGTTGGATAAGGCCCCCCTGTGCCCCTTTGTCGTGTCCTTTGTGGAATGTGTGTGTGAGTGAATGAGCGGTCAGAGGCGTCCTCGCCTCTGATTCGAGTCTGTGGTTCCACGGCTGGGCGCCCTTAAGGACCCCAAAAAGGCTATGGAATCTGGTTGGGCTGTCTGTGGTTCCACGGGAAATCCACTACGGCTAAGTTTACCACTGTCCAGACAAGCACCTGAGTGGGCCCCTTTGTCGGGCCTCCCCCGCCCCGTGTCTTGCGTCTGTTTCTCCCAGGTATTCACGCAGGGGACAGCCTTCCAGTGACCCATCTCCTGTCTCGTCTCTCTTTATGCCTTGTCTGCCTTCTATTTCTTTCATCTGTCTTACTCCTTCTCTCCTTCCTATATTTCTCATTTTCTATATTCATGTGTATCTGTATATCTGAACTAAGCAAGAAGGAATTGTTTGTTCGTGGTTTAAAGACCTCCCTTAAGCACCGAGGAATCTAGGTAAAGAAAAAGGACCTTGTCAATTTCTTTCTTCTTCTTGAAAATGTGTATATAAGAAACGTAGGGGCTGTGACTGTCTTAAATCCCCATCTCGGCCTTTTCCTACTGGCAATGAAACTTAGAGACCTTCTTAAAGGGCTACGGCTCTTCTGCTCCACAGTCCCCGGCCCTTCTCGGCCTCCCTCTATCCCCTCCCCCTCTATCAGCCCAAATGTGTTTCAGGTGACCCAGTTAGTGGGCCAATCTCTCTCCCTCTCACTCTCTCATTTCCCAGCGTTTCCTCCCTGCGGGCACGGGTTGAGCACTTAAAAGCCGCTAGGGCGCTCGCCACTAGAAGACTCCCGTGACAGGATGAGGGGGTCACAGCCGCGATTCCCAGAATAAAATCGTGTCCCCCGTGGAAGAAAAACCTGTGCAACTTTAGGTACTCGTCAGTTAAGCACATCCACGTCCCCAGATTTGAAAACACCGCCTTTCTCTTTCCCTCTCCTTCCACCCTCCTTTCTTAGGACCTTGGGAAATTCGCTTAGCAAAAGGGAACTCTTTGTTGTGGGTCTTAGGGACTCTCTCCCGGTTCCAGTTACTAGCACTACAGAGTAGCTTTGTCATGTTAAATGAGATTGAAAAAAAAAACAACAACAACTTGGGAGTGCCTGAATGATTTCAATCTGACCCTTGGCCCAGGAGAGGTCCCTGGAGCCTTGTGGATTGTAGGGCATTTTGAATCGGATGTAGAAGATGCTGTGAAAGATTCAGAGGCCTTCTTACGAGAGAAAAATCTCTCGGGCCTCCTCTCCCGTGAAGAAGTCCATGTCCCAGTGCCCCTCGGTTACTATCCTCATGTCTGTTTCTGAGGCTAATGTTCCTCGTTTATACCCAGTTCTTAAGGACAATCCCACAGATCCACCCTTTGCTCCCCACCATGACTCCCCTTCTGTCCTATCCCCAGAGGATGAGGCAGACCTCCAGCAGGAGGCTGCCAGATATCAAGAGCCCAAATGGCCCCCACACCTCCCTACCTTTTCTTCCTGACTTCCCCCTTACAACCCTAAAATGTATGCAAGAGAAAACTGACCTCTTTTTGGCTCCAGAATTCCAGAGTTATGCACTGCTAATTAGTAACTTGATCTGGAAAACCTGGCACCAGGAGAAGACTTGGAAGAACTGAAACCCCAAAGGTGAAAATCACGTACATGCCCTTTGGGCAAATTCGGATATCTCTGTGTGACTGGTGAGTGTGGTGCGCACCCGTGTAAGTGGAGGACCGGTCCGAGCGAGTGTAGGAGTGTGACCTGTGCGTGTGTTCCTAGTGTGTGTATTGTCTTAATATCTTTCTCCTAGTTCTGCTTGTTAAGATTGTTTGACATGGGTCAGAATCGATCGACCCCCAACGCTTTAATTCTTAATCACTTCTCTGAGATCCACAGGAAAGCTCAGGATCTGGGCTTGAGGGTCAAGAAGGGTAAGTTTGGCTTTTATTGTTCATCAGAATGACCTTCCTTTGGAGTGAATTGGCCCCCACAAGATTCCTTCTCAACAAAACATGTGGCTCCAGTGAAAGAGGTAATCTGTAGAAAATCTGCTGTGAAGGTATACTCCCCTGGAAATCTCTAGGGGGCACGGGGAAGGAATGTGATAACCTCTGTGTGAATGGTCTCTGCAAAGAGGCACCCCTCCTTTGTCTGTTTTGCATCACCCTCCATTAGGAGGAAGCCCACTAATGAGAAAGACTCTGGGAAACTAAGGCAGGCCAATTTCCAGGCATAAGATCCTTTTCTCCACCCAGGTCTAACTAGAAGATAGAGGTCAATTGAAATGCTAATGAGACCAATTTACAGGGGGTTAGAATCCCCTTGGAGAGGCCAAAGTGACAGACCTGGAAAAAAGTTTTGCCAAGGAACCATTCTTTTTTTATATAGATTATTGCTTGCAATTAGAAAAACATCCTAGGAGCCTTCAGCTAGGTAGTTTAGATAAAGAGTATCTTGTTGACCCCCATAACACCGTGTGGCCTGAGTATAGTGGGGAAAAATAGCCAGTGAATGGCAGTTTGCATTACCAGATCATTTTGCATTCAGATCTTTGCAGGTAACAAAAGAAATAGGAGAGTATCAAAGCAGAGGAGGCAGGAAAATGCAAGATCTTATGATTAACAAAAAAGCCTATCCCCATGTCTGATAAGAAGATACTAGCTCCCTGCCTCAGAATTAGTCTTGGCCAAAAAATGGTAACATCTTTGTGATAATTTATTTGCCAGCTTATACCAACAAGCTCTTTCCTGACCCATTTTAACAGCAGGAGACTGGCTGTTTAGGCTGGGAAATGGGGAGCAGTGGTCCCAATCGGCTGAGAAGGTTTCTTCGCCATGGGGACTGTTCCTTCCTTTCTCAGACCATCAGTTTCTCCCTGTCATCTTTTGAAGGGTCAGATTGATCGACCAACTGCAGATGTGTGCATATGTATGTTTGGTGTTTTAGTCAGTTCATTGTCTGTCTGTCTGTATGTCTGTCTGTCTATGTGGAACACTCGAGTGTTGGAACCAGGCTGAAATAAGTAGTAGAAATTTTAGAGAAGTTAGTGATATGCTACCCAGTGATTTAAGAAATGCAGTTGTTTTTGGAACCTGTCAGACAAGGGTGAATCCTTATCAGAAGGTTGAGCCTATAGAGAAAGCAGAATTCTCAATCTAAATTTCTTGATAGAATAACATTAATAATTATGTGATTAACAGTTGAAATCCTTTTGAACTTAAGAATCTTGTTCTATCTAGAAGAGCTATGGAACTAGAGCCTGAAACTAAAGTGAAATAAGAGTTCAGAGAAAGCAAGACTTTATCTTACAAGCCTCAGCTAACTTTAATGAAAAAGTAGGCCGCTTTTACAAATTACAGAGGTACTGAAGCCATTAAAACGAAGTTTCCTTATTTTTCTAAACAGTGGCAATTTATAGGATAACAATTGGATTTGTCCATTCTCCCTTGACACAAGGAGCTAAGGTTTATCAGGTTACACCCATCACAGTGCTCCTGAGTCACTTCCATTCCTTTGTTTTTCAGTAAGCACTTCTATATGCTCTCCTCCCCAACCAGTTAATCAGCTTTTCTCCTAGTCAGAATCTGTTAATTTGTAAGATCAGATCCTTCTTGGACACTGAACTTGTATTGTAAATTGTGAGTCGATCTGCTAAGTGAGAATCTGTCCTAGAAGAATGTCCTGACTAGTTTGGATGAAGCTAAACTTTTTTTCCCTTTCAAACTGCCTTCAGTAAATAATTTCAGTATACTGCAAGAGGCAGCTTCCCTTATCTCACAGAAACCTTGCTGTTAGAGGCAGCTTCTCTTATCTCACAGAGCAGATCTCACTCAGGTGATAGCCAGGCCGGATCATTGGGATGTAGATGCCAGGCTCCAGGAAGGCTGATCTTTGAGAGGTAGATTGATCTTTGATGTGCTAATCCAAGTGCTTGTAACTTGTAAAGGTAAGGACAAAATTACTGGCCTGCAGATGTAAAGAAGCAATGTATGTTTTGCTGCCTCAATGTTCTTTCTTCTTTTGATGACATCACTATATTGCCCTTTTAGAGGTACCATGATCTATATCTGGGTGGAGGATGCTCGACTCCAATCCGAGTAGGCTTGGAGGTCTCGGGCCCAGAACCCGCGTGAATTTGTTCCTCTGCCAGTACCTTCATGTGTGCGGAGAGTGGTCTCAGCATGGTGATGGCTGGTCCTGGAGGTCTTCGGCTGCAGGAGCCCTGGTCGGGGCGGGGAGGAAAGCGCTCAACCCGCTCTGGATTGGAATCGAGCATCCTCCACCCAGATCATCCAAATTCCAGTAGGCGGGGATCACACCCACCACCTGGCCCCCTGGCGCCGTGTAATCCCATCAACAGTCAAGACTCAGAGACTATAAAATCCAGATCCCAGACGAGAACAATGCAGTCTTCTGCCCCCGCGCCTGGCTGTTCCTCGGCGGGGCCCCTTGGAGGGGAGCGGGTTGAGCTTTCCTCCCCGTCCCGACCAGGGTTCCGGCAGCCGAAGACCTCCAGGAGCAGCCACAACCATGCTGAGACACTCTCCGCACACATGAAGGTACTGGAAGAGGGACAAAGCCACACGGGTTCTGGGACCGAGACCTCCAAGCCTACTCGGATTGGAGTCGAGTATCCTCCACCCAGATCCTCCAAATTCCAGTAGGCGGGGGTCACACCCACCACCTGGCCCTCTGGCCGCGCGACATCTTATCAAGACATCTTTTTATGACATCTTATTATCTCATTCCTACTTTGGACAAACTTGCAGGCTATTGAATGCAGCCTGCCCACAGGGCAGAGTCTGGCAAACTCCCCGTGGCGTACCAAATATGCCAAATACCAGTAACAATGATGGGTCTCATTCTCCTAAAGAGCCTTGAATATAATCTCAGGGCTAGAATGAAAGAGACATTACTGGGGCCTGCTCGAAGCAATCGACGAATAACAGGATGATGAAAATGATCTATATGAGGAGATTTCAGGGCTCTCTACTAGGAGGTCTGAGAGAACAGGGGAAAACATATTTGAGAGAACCTGAGTTTCTTTTATGGGATATAATGAGACTGTAAGAATGGGCTGGGAGAGGCAGAAGAGATACGAGAGTGAATGGAGAGAGGATTGGAATAAACTGCAACTAAGGTCAAGCAGCCTGGCCATAAGGTTTCCTTCCTTTTCCTGCCCATTGCCATCCACCTCCCTGGAGTTGGGGAAACTACTGAACGCGGGTGGTGGGAAAGATAGATTGCTGCCATCCTTTTTGTGTTCACACAGAAATTCAAATATTTTCTTATGCTAATATCAAAGTTTGGTTAAAAAATGCAAAGGGTTTTTCTGTGTCTGAAAGCATGTTTGCATTTTTGTAGAATTGTTAAAAATATCTGGTATAGAAAGCTCATGATTTTAAATAATTAAGGTACAAGAACTATTGTAATTAAGCCAAAGAAGTTTTTATCATGTTTTGTAAAAATTGATCATAGGTCTTATGTTAATGTACATATTTGTATCTGCATTGGATTAGAATATTTGATCTAGAAGGAGTTAAAATAACTATGACACATGTAAACAGGTTCCAAAAAGTAATGGTTTAGTTTAAACATGAGTTTCTAGAGTTATAAAATTTGTTGCAAAATTTGTCCTTACCAGTGCTCTATCTGATCTCTGAGACTGGGCCATTTGGATCATCAGTCTGTGGTTCCCCATCTCTTTCTTCCTCTGCTAGGGACCACCATGCATAAACTCACAGGGACCCCATGGGATGCCAGGTATAGAGCCCATGTCCATTGCTTGCAAGATAATCACATTCCCCCACTTTACTATAACTTTAGGCCCAGCACCACATGTACTTTCCTGAACCCCTCTCGAAGTGATCATTAAGGGATGTAAATCCAAGAGCTTAATAAATCCAAAAATGGCCAAAGATGGCAAGACATCCCAATTGAAAAAAATAAAGTATCCATACAGACAGCACAGAAATGCTGCACTTGCCTTGCTCATGGATCATCCAGGTTCATTTCCTAATATTCCCTAGAGTCCCTCAAGCCATCCAGGAATGATCCCTGAGTGCAAAGCCCAGGAGCAAACCCTGAGTCCTGAGGAAGTCTCCCAAGATCCATTCAAGTGACCCTGAGCATTGAAACATGGCAGCATCTGATGGGGTAAAACGAAAAAAAGAATGAACTGTGGTGGGAGAGATATTACAGCAGGGAAGACAAATGTGCTGCCCACATGTACAGGTTGATCCCAGGCAGCCCTTATGGTTCAAGGGCATGGCCAGGCCATTTCCTAAATATATAGTCTTTGGAATTCATAACAAATTCTAGGAAATAAGAGATTTCTGCGTACTAAAGTATACAAATCACAGAAAAAAAGTTGCTATTCTCCCACCTTACAGTTAATGATTAGAGAGCATGTAAGGAAAAAATTATTTTCCAGAAAAAACTTTCTTTCAAAAGATTATTGATGACTTAGGTCAGAACCACTCTCGGGAATTTTCCAACAGGTGAGTCCTCAGCTCATGTCCTCAAGGCATCCTCTTGGGATCTCGTGCACCCGCTTCCCCTGAAGGCTTCTCACACTGGATTGTCTATGTGTTACTGTTTTTTATGTGTTACTGTTTTAAACTTTTTTATTTACATTTATTTAATTTTTCAGGGTATCTTAAATATCCCACCCACACAGCAGAGCCTGGAAAGCTATTCCTGGTCTATTCAATATGCCAAATCCAATAAAAAAAAGTGGATCTCATTCCCCTGACTCTGAATACAGCAGAGTCGAAAAGGATGTGGAAGGAGAGGCTGATAAAATCCCAAGGCAGAAATAGGCTGCCAAAACGAAGAAAGACAAAAATGATTGTCTGTACTTTCAATGCACGTATGCTGGCATCTGATGCATCCATCGAGGACCTGATGGTACAAGCGCGAAAGATCAGGTACAACATCATTGGTCTGACCGAAACGAGAAGAAATCGATCACATCATGCCGTTTTCAACAATGGAGAAGAACTGTTCATTGGAACATGTGACAAAAGAGGCGTTGGTGGTGTCGGTATCCTTGTCAACACGAACTTAGCCATGAGCATTGATTCATTCGAATGCCTAACTACCTGAATAGGATGATTACACTTGAATAGATGTGGCTCACTGCCAGCAGTTTCTATCTTTGTTGTTTATGCACCAACATCCAATTATGGTGAAAGAGAAATTGAGAAGTTCTACATGGAGCTGGAGAAGTTCTATAAAGAAGATCACACCTTCTACAAGATCATTGTTGGTGATTTTAATGCCAAGATAGGACCAAGAAGATCAGCCAATGAACTCCACATTGGGACCCAGGGCCTAGAATGGAACGAACAGGGTTACATACTGACTGAGTTCATCATGTCAACCAAGACTTTCCATGGTAACTCACAGTTCCAAAATGCTGAATCTAAACGTTGGACATGGGAGTCTGCCGGTGGACGGTTCCACAATGAAATAGACCACATCATATTCAATCGGCAGTTTTGCCTAACCGATGTTGCTGTTGTCCCAAAATTCCAAACGGGATCGGACCACCGTCTCCTTCGTGCAAAATTTTCCCTCACAGAACAGGGAGAAAAGAATGCAAAGTTTAAGAAGAGAACTCCCAGAAAAACCACCAACTGGGAGCTCTTTGGCTCTGTTGCCGCAACAAGGGAAGATGCAATCACTGACAACATTGATGAGGAATACGATCGAATGATTCAGCACCTCCATGATTGTGCGAGGAATGCCAAGAGAGAGATAACCACAGAAAATGCCTTTCTTCGAACACTCTTGAAATTGTTCGCCAACGTGTCTTGGCACATGGCTCAGGCAACTGCAAGCGAACATCTGAGCTGGCAAAACAATGCAGAGAAGCCATCAAGAATGACCTCAAAGACAGGAGAACAGCGGTGCTTGTAGATGCGGCAGAAGCCAGGAAAAGAATCCATAATGCCCGCCTGTCCTTCACCAATTACAAGACCAAGATGACTGGCCTCCGACATCCTGATGGATCCATCACATCTCCCAGAAGGGCAATGGAGAAGATTATTCATGACTTCTACTCAGATCACTTTAATGGCCATGTCCACTTGCCCACATACCACATTCCGCACGATGGATATATCGTTCCCAATGTTCTCCCCTCCGAAATTCAACATGCCATCTCTTCAGTAAAGAAACAAAGAGTACCTGGCCCAGACAAGATCAGACCTGAACACCTGAAGAACTTACCATCAGTACTCATCAATACACTGGCTCGGCTCTTCACACGCTACCTGTCTGAATGCAAGGTTCCATCCCAATGGAAAACCAGCAAGACTGTACTACTATATAAGAAGGGAGACATCCACGACATTCGAAACTATCGCCCAATCTGCCTATTGTCTGTCATCTACAAACTGTTCACTCGAGTCATCCTGAATAGGATTAGCAGAACACTAGATGAAGGACAACCATGTGAACAAGCTGGGTTCCGAAAAGGATTCAGTACCATCAACCATATCCACATGATAACAAAGCTCATTGAGGTTTCTCAGGAGTTCAAGATGCCGCTCTGTCTAACGTTCATTGATTTAAAGAAGACCTTTGATTCTGTTGAGATGGAAGCGGTCATTGAAGCCCTAGCCAATCAGGGCGTACAAACTCAATACATCAGGATCCTCCATGAGCTCTATTACGTATTCACTACCAGGATCTCACCATTCTACAAAGAAGTAATCATCCATATTGAGAGGGGTTCGGCAGGGTGATACCATTTCACCAAAACTCTTCAGTGCCACCCTCGAGAACATCATGCGATGACTGGAATGGGAAGAAATGCGAGTGAAGATAGATGGTCGACAACTACACCACCTCCGCTTTGCTGATGACATCGTTCTAATAATACCAAACATCAGCCAAGCAGCACAAATGCTGACCAACTTCGACCATGAGTATGGAAAGGTCGGACTACAGCTGAATCTTGTGAAGACAATGTTTATGAGAAACAGCCTCGTTCCTGATGCTGCAGTCGATCTCAATGGAACCACCATCTCCAAATGCAACAGTTATATATACCTACGTGGAGAAATCAACATGATGAATGACCTGCCACCTGAGTTACGCAGGAGGAAGAGAGCGGCTTGGAATGCCTTTAAGAGCGTTGAAGAAATAACTAAGTGGACAAAGAAACTCCAGCTACGAGCATGTCTTCGATTCCACTGTTCTTCCTGCATTAACATATGCCTCAGAGGCCTCAGCCCTAAGAAAACAGGATGAGAACGCTATTTGGGTCTCTAAAAGAGGAATTGAAAGAGCTATGCTTGGAATATCACACCACTCAAATGAGAGATAGAATCCGGAGTTCTGATCTCCGTCAACGGTCAAGAATCAGGAACGCTGTCTTATTTGCCAAGGCATCAAAAATCAGATGGGCTGGACACGTAATGAGGTTTACAGACAACTGCTGCACTAGAGCCATTACTGACTGGATTCCACGGGAAATCAAAAGATCGCGTGGACGCCCACCTACAAGATGGTCAGACTTCTTCATCAAGACCCTGAATGATCAGTTTGAGGCTCTGCATGTTCCTAGAACGAACAGATGCCATTGGGCTATGCTAGCATGCATCAGGGATGAATGGAGACGTTACTGGCACCCACTCGAGTAAATAGATGAATAACGGGGGATCAAGTGATCAAGTGACTGTTTTAAACCAATGAGGCCCTTTTACTTTTAGAAAAGACAGTTTTTTTTTTTGGTTGGGGGGCAGATAGGTTGATTGCCTTGCACGCGGCCAACCCTGGATGGATTCCTCCACACCTCTTGGAGAGCTCGACAAGCTACCAAGAGTATCCTGCACACACAGCAGAGCCTGGCAAGTTCCCCCTGGCATATTCGATATGCCGAAAACAGTAACAACAAGTCTCACAATGTAGACGTTACTGGAGCCCACTTCAGCAAATTGATGAACAACGGGAGGATAGTGCTACAGTGCATAGTCAGGAATAAAACCTGAGCATTGCCACGTGCAATCCTGAAACCAAATCAAAAGAAAACAAAACAAAATTATTGAAACTTGACCGCATGGTGCAGTTGTACTGGGGGTAAGACAGCAACCACTAAAGCTGAACTGGAACAGTTGTGTGTGGAGGATGGAAAAATGCCAACTGATCACCAACCATCCTGGTGGCCCTGTTCCCTCCTTAATGCATCTGTTGGAGGTGGCTGCCGGTCGGGGTGGGAGTAGCAGCTCATGGCCACCGAAAGCATGTGGTGGACGAGAAACAACACGCCACTGCAAGTCTAGCTGACTTACTTATTCTGTGAACTTACAGAACTCACCTGCACATACACCTCTCTTCCCTAGGCCTCAGGGCTACTCCTTCCAGCCAGATGACCACAGGTTTCACCCAGAAATGCCCTAAACCTCACAGACACATCTGTATGAACCTGCATCTAGCACTCACTCTTGTACAGAAATATACTTGAAAATTGTGCAACAATTTTGCTGTATCGGAAAATTATTCTAATATCCAGGGTGTTTACTATACACCAGGATGTGAACTGTGTTTTCCAGTCCAAGAATCTGGAGTGACACTACATTTTTGTGGGAGGTCATACCCGGTGATGCCCAGGGGTTACTCCTGGCTCTGCACTCAGGAATTACGCTTGGCAGTGCTCAGGGGACCATACGGGAAGCTGGGAATCGAACCCGGGTCGGCCGCATGCAAGGGAAACGCCCTACCCACTGTGCTATCACTCCAGCCCCATGATTTTACTTTTAAAAGATGAATATTATACTTCGGAGCCAAGGTGGTGATTCAGTAGAGAAGGTGCTTGCTTTGCATTTCGCTGACCCAGATTCAATACCGGAGCACCCCAAATGGGTTCCTGACCCTTGAGAGAAATGATCCCTGAGCTCAGAGCCAGGAGTTAGCTATGAACACTGCATGGTGTGGCTCCCAAATACTGCAACAACAAGCAGTAACTAATGAAGAAAACAAAAGCAAAAATAAATTCATGTGCAAAGAAAAACTCTACAGTGAAATACTTAAAGGATTGAACAGTGGGTCCTTAGGTAACTTTTTTTTGGGGGGGTCACACCTGGCTTTGCCCAGGAGTTACTCCTGGCTCATGCACTCAGGAATTACTCCTGGCAGTGCTCAGGGGACGACATGGGAAGCTGGGAATCGAACCCGGGTTGGCTGCATGCTAGGAAATTGCCCTACCCACTGTGGTATTGCTCCAGCCCCGTTAGATCACTTTTTTACTTATTTAGTGCTGAAGAAGCCCATGACTTATCCTGAATACTTATTCTTTTTTCTCTTCTCTAACATCCTGTGTGTGTGTTTGCGTGTATGTGTGTGTGTGTTTGCATGTGTTTAGTTTGAGGGCAATAACCAACAATGCTCAGGGATTATTCCTAGTCTGGGATGAGGGATAAGTCACGGTGCGCTTCAGGGAACATATGCAATGCCACACATACACAGAACCTGGGTTAGATGCTTGCAAGGCGAGCATACCTAGTATATGCTGTACACTGGCGCTTTCTAGATAATTCCAGCACACCAGCAGTAAGCCCTAGTCGAAGCTCCTATTTACCAAAAAATCAAATATATTACTTTAAATATCTTATTTTACCAGCACTACACAAAACAACACTGAGGGTAGCCTGCTAAGGGAGAGATGAAATGAGTAAGGTGCTTTGCTCCTTAATATATTCCTACATACTCTTTTTTTTTTCTCTTGGGTTCACATCTGGAGATGCTCAGGGTTTCCTCCTGGTTCCTTTTTTTTCTTTTTCGGTCACACCCAGTGATGCATAGAGGTTAATCCTGGCTCATGCACTCAGAAATTAATCCTGGAGGTGCTCGGGAGACCATATGGGAAACTGGGAATCGAATCCGGGTGGGCCGAGTGCAAGGCAAATGCCGTACCTTCTGTGCCCAATTAAAATAAATCAAAATAATCAATCAAAATAATCAATCAAAATAATCAAAATAAATCGCTCCAGCCCAATCAAAATAAATCTTCTATTTTATATTTTGGAGGCCACACAGCTGATGCTAAGTGGTTATTCCTGGCTCTGCACTCAGAAATCAATCCAGGTTATGCTAGCAGGATGGAACATGGGTTTTCAATGTGGAAAACAAAGACTTTCAGTGCTCTGATATAGGTCTCTCAACCCAAGACCTGCAGTCCCTGTGCTCAGCCCCACTCCCTCCCGCCTCTAACTATTGCTGACATGGAGGCAGTCGTGGCTTCAGGGTCCCCCCAACATCATGGACTCACACCAGGTACCCTACACCCTGGTACAGCCCCCATCATACCCCGCAAAACTGTGCCCCCCGAGAGCCTCCACCGCTCCTTAGGAACCACCTGGATATCAGGGAACAAGTGAAAAAAAAGTGTGAAAGCGCCCCACAAGCTGGTGCAGCTACCCCACTTATAATGCAGAGACAGGGAAGTGTGGGGTGCTCACAGGAAGCCTCGTCTTCTGCCACAAAATTGGCCTTCACAGTCAGCTTTCCAAGAAGAGACCCTACTTTGTACTTTATCTACGAGAACGACTGCTGGGCCTTGTGTCCAGGACACCAGCAACTGGAGGGCCCTGAGTTCACTCTCACGGAGTGCAGAGTCAGGAGTAAACCCAAGCATCCAAGCAAGGACAAGGATGGAAAGTCCCCGAAATTTATATTAAGCTAAAAACAAAGGGGAAGATAGAGGGTAGCAAGTATTACAGCAGGTGGGGCAATGGTCTTGCCAATGGTCAGTCCAGGTTTGATCCCCGACAACCCCATACTGTCCACCACCTGCCAGGCATGATCCCTGAGTGCAGAGACCAGGAACAAACCCTGAGTCCTGTTGGTTTGGCCCAAATCAAATTTTAAAAACCTAAAAGAGTCCAATGAAGGCAGGGCGACAATGCACAGGATTCAGAAACATGCTTTGCATGAAGAACTTCTGATTTGATGCTGGGCGCCACCTGATCACCCAAGGTCACTTGAAGTGACCCCAAGCACTGAGAATAACAGCATATGAGGGGGTGAGACTCTAAGAAATAAATGATCTTAGGGGCTGTAATGACAGCATAGCAGGCAGGCTTGCATGCAAACCACCGGAGTTGGAATCTCAGCATCCCATATGGTCCCTGAGCACTGCCAGGAGTAAATACTGAGGAAAGTTCCAGGAGTAACCCCTGAACACCACTGAGTGTGGCCCAACAGCCAAAAAATAAATGAATGGAATGTAAACGTTACAAATGAAAGAAAATAAAAATTCTAAGTGTGTCCCCGAAACAATACCAAGATCAAAAGCAAAACACAAGTTAAATGTGGAAAGAGAAGTACATTTATTTGGTTTGTTTTGAGTCACACACACAGCAATTTATAGGGTTTATTCATGGCTCTGGGCTGAGGAAATACTCCTGGCCATGCCTGGGTTCCATATTGGATGTCAAGTATCAAACTAGTAGTGATTCCTGAGTGCAGAACTTGAAGTCACCATGTGCATTTCCAGCTGGACCCCAAAATGAAACAAAGTAAAAAAAATTAAGTTAGACTCATAATAAATAAGGCCCACAACTGGGGAGATACTCCAGCAAATTGGGGCTGACATGTACCCTGCACACACTTAGCATTCTGGCCCCCGTCCATTCCTCCGGGGTGAAGCTCATGGCCACATCGGGGAAGGTCACCACGTCCTGAACCGACATACACAGGGGACAGGAGTGAGGCCATCCCACCCCGTACTATGGTGTAGGGCCTGACCACAGCTCCCTCAGGCATAAGACAGCTAGGTGGGAAGAATGAAGAATTGCCTGATTTTTGATTCACAATGATTCTCAGCAAATTATGGTTGATTTTTGCCATAAACCCCTTCAAAACAGGGCCTCTGGGCCAAGTCAGAATCAGAGCAAAGACTGAGACAATGGTGAACCTTGGCAGTCCAGAGTGAGGGGTGGTGATATATGTATGTATTTAATTTACTAAAGAGAAAAATCCCCAACTGCTAATAAAATTTTAGGATTAAAATTGATGAGAAAACAAACTTGCAATATCAATAGATGTAAAGTAAAGTAAAGTAAAGGCCCTTCCGTTGTTCATCGATTTTGCTCGAGCGGGCCCAGTAACGTCTCCATTGGAAACTTTGTTGTTACTGTGTCTGGCATATCGAATACGTCACGGGGAGCTTGCCAAGCTCTGCCGTGTGGGCGAGATACTCTCGGTAGCTTGCCAGGCTCTCTGAGAGGGGTGGAGCAATCGAACTCGGGTCAGCCATGTTGGCTGCATGCAATGCAAACACCCTACCGCTGTGCTATCGCTCAATAGATGTAGTAATAAATTTATGTGAACATTGTTATATTTGATTGCAGGATTTTAAGACTCTAAGAATATTTGAAGCTTTTTGTTGCTTCAAGAGGTTTTCACGTATTGATTTTTAATTTTTATTTAGTCACCTTCCTCTTAACTTTCATCACCAAAACCCATTATTTACAAGTTAACATACACGTGAAGTCCAAATGCGAGTACACTACTAATGCCGAAGCCCGGGTGATAATCAGCAAGTACCTTTCCCTTATAGTACTGATGTCACTGGAAGCTTGCCACACGCTACCTGGATTACTTCCTTCTTGGCTGCACTCCTGCAGCCCCCTAACACTCCTGGTCCAAACAAAACTTGTCTTCTCCAGGGGCACTCCTCTGAATGTGGGGATAGTTATTAGGGATCGACTCATCCAGTGTGCAGTTTATGATGTCTAAAAGGCTTGAGGCATATGCAAAGGCCTTCCCACATTAACAAATATAAGATTTCTCTCCGGTATATGTTTTCATATGGCTAGTAAGGGTTATGGGTTCAGTGAAAGTCTTGCATTTTTCTTACATATTTAAGACTTCTCTCTACTATGACTTTTTTTAAACTTTTCTTTCATAATCTTTTTTTCTTCTTATATTTCTTTATTGAATCACTGTGGAAAAAGTTACTAAGCTTTAAGGTTTGTCTCGGTCATACAATGAACAAACACCTTTCCCTTCACCGGTACTCATTTTTCACCACTAAGAACCCCAATATAACCCCCTCCCACTCCTCCCAATGCCTGTGAGGCAGATGATTTCTACTTAACTCTTCTTCACATTGATCACATTCATTATTTCTACAAAAGATGCACCATTATTGTTTAGAATTCCCCCCCCAACAATCAGAATTGCTGAAAAGGCATTGTGAAATACTTTATTTTCTATAGCTGGTTATGAGAATCATATAATGTCACATGGCCACGACTTCGGATTTCTATTTACTAGATTGGTTTCTGTGCGTCTGATGTTATGGTTCGTGGGGGGCAACTCATGACCTCGGTAGGGTGTGAAGGACGAGCCGGTACCGCCCCCCCCTTCCCATGAGACAGCAGTTGTCCTGTCACCACCAGCTCATACTTGGTTTTCCAATAAGCCCTGAGGCAGCAGCCACCTTGTATGTGGTCCAGATGCATTTCTGCCCAAAGCTACTGGGTTTGGAGATTTGTTTCTGAGTCTCTGGGATCATGGCCATTAATCAGCTTGATCAGGTGCCAGAGAGGCCATTTGTAGGTGGTGACTCAGGATCTCGCTGGGATGGGGAAGAAAGGGCCGGTTCCAAGCCCATCTGGTGAGGCCTCGTGTGTCTCATCACTGCACGCCCAAACCTGACTGTCCAGTGCCCTCTGGAGGATGTCAGTCACTGGGCTGCCATGGGGAACAGGCCAAGGCACGAAACCTATTCCCACCTAGAGTGGCCCAGCGCCAGTAACCTACTGCAGGAATAGGATGCATTTCTGCCAAAAGTCTTTGGGTTCCGAGATTAGTTTCTGAGGCTCTGGGATCATGGGCGTTAAGCAGTTCAATCAGGAACCAGAGGGGCCATGCTGCCAATTATATAGCTGAGCCGGAGGTGGTTTCTGGGTGTGTCTCTCACATACCAAACTTTTGGCCATTTACTTTATTGGTAAACTTTGGCCAACTTTTTGGGGTCTGGCCAAAGGCACAGCAGCAATTTTGGGGTATCTAAAAGTCTGACGGTGCCATCAGGCTTCTGATGCACTTGCCTCACAGGTACAGATTGACCTGCTGGTGGCACAAACCCCCTTTTACTATGACTTTTAAAATGCACAGAAAAGCTACAGGGTAGAGTGAAGACGTTCCCACATGTCAGACATTTATATGGTTTCTTTCCACTGTGATTTTTTTCTCTGCTTAGTAAAACACCAAGCTTGAATGAAAGCCTTCCCACAGTCCTTCTATATGTAGAGTCTGTCTCCAAGAGCAATTTTCCTGTGATTTGAAGGCTTGAGGGCATAATGTAGGCCTTTCCGCATTGTTGACACATGTAACTTTTCTTTCCATTATGAATACTACCATGTGTAATAAGGAGGAGTAAGTGAATGCATTCCCACAGTCCTTACATATATAAAGGATGA
Source organism: Sorex fumeus (assembly GCF_029834395.1). Lineage (NCBI taxonomy): Eukaryota > Metazoa > Chordata > Mammalia > Eulipotyphla > Soricidae > Sorex > Sorex fumeus. Next base: position 742,149 of record NW_026606097.1, on the reverse strand, counting down.
CCCGAATTCATCTCAAAGATGGTAAAAGTGATTCTATCCTAAGGTTCTCTGCTCCAAATCCCTGGGACAGGCACATGCCGAGAACTTCATACACAGCATCATCTGAACATAAGACTGTGTGACTGAGCAAGTGAGGCTCTCAGAGCAGGAAGGACAAAATAGGAGAAACACATGTCCTGGGGCCTTAGACATTTGTAGCCATCAGGGTACATATATAAGTAGCACACCTGGGTTCCCCTGATGCCTGTCAAGGGTTAATCTGGAGCACAGAGCCAAGAGGAAGCCCTGAGTATCTCCAATGTAGCACAAAAATAAATAAACATGAAAGAAAATAAAGCAGTAGGATGGAGTAACAGGAAAGGTGGTCTGGGGACAGTGGGAAGGGCTGGTAATACCGCCATCCCTTATAGTTCCTCAAGAACTGGCAGATGGAAATCCTTCGTACAGAACCAGAAATAACCGGAAAATCACTGGGTATGGCCCGTCCCCTTCAACATCTTTCAAAAACAAACAAACAAGTCTAATCAGCGTTGGACCCCTGACATCCTATACAGTCGGTCTCCCAGTCCTGAAAGGAATGATCCTTGAGCACCACTAAAATGGCCCATTCAAATCAACAAAAAAATAAAACAGTGACCACAGAGAGCTGATCAATCAGGCCAGGAGCCGGATCCCCAGTCTCCTTCCTGAAACAATCAGAGACTATCGACCTGGGAAGCTTGTGCTACATGTCATTGCACTGTATCATCTTGTCACGCTCCTGCCTGAAGATGGTATGGCAGAGGCCATCTCACCTTCTCCTGCCTGTTTTTCCTGTGGACCAACAGGAGGCTCCTTGCAAGGACCTGAGTCGTGGGTACCAGAGAGGAGCACAACCAGCCCCAGCCCCCACCTGCCCAGAAGTCCCTGCATTGAAACCAGAAAGGTAGTGACCAGCCGGATATTTGGACACTGGCTCACAGAACCATCCATGGTGAGACACTGACAGATGTTCCTTTCTCTCGGGGGAGAGAGAAATGGTTTGTGACCCAGCTGCTGTCAGGACAGGAGTGGTTGAGACCTACAGGGGAGGAAACCGCAGCACTGCCTGAGCCCCGGGACTCTACCCTGGGAACCACACAGGAAGGTCACTAAGGCCAGAGACTTACTCTGAGGCCAGGAGCTCCCGTGCAGCCGCAGCCCCTGCAACCCCAGTGACCACAGCGCCATTATTGGCTCTGCCGTGGGGCCAGCCACAGGAACTCAGGGTGGACAAACCTTCAGTTTCCCTCTTGCAGAGTGGATGGGACATGGGCCTGGGCGCTCTCTTCCGGGCACCACGGTCACTTCTGGGCTCGGGTAGGCCCCAGGCAGTCCCAGCTCTGACGCTCTGGACCTGGACCCATCCTGGTCATGATTTACTCTAATCCCCCAATCAGCACATGAGCCTCATCAAGCACTTTCTCCTATTTTGCAGGAACAACTCTGAAAATCATTTAAACAGTGTGTTGTATCACAAAAGTATCCAAATAACCAGGGTGTTTACTATGAACCATAATGTTATGTGTGTCTAACAAATGGAATTTCTAGAGTGAATCTACTTTTTTTTTTTGCTTTTTGGGTCACACCCGGCGATGCAGAGGGGTTACTCCTGGCTCTGCGCTCAGAAACCATCTCTGGCGGTGCTTAGGGGACCATATAGGATGCTGGCAATCGAACCCGGATCGGCCGCGCGCAAGGCAAACACCTTACCCGCTGTGTTATCACTCAAGCCCGTGATTCTACTTTGAAACCATGAATATTATATCTTGGGGCCTGGAGTGGTGATACAGTGGATAAGACATTCACCTTGCACTTGGCTGACCCAGGTTCAATATACTAGAATATATATGGGCCCTTGATCCTTGTAGAAAATGATCCCTGAATTCAGAGGCAGGAATAAGCCACGGACAATGAAGGGTGATTACCAAAAATACTGCAACTTCAAAAGGTAACTCTAATGAAACAAGAAAACAACAAAAAATACCCAAGTGTGAATTCTGAGGCACACACACCAGGTCGCCAGATGTAAAGAATAGTGAGTTGGTAGGTCACATGGTAACACATTCAGTGTTCTGTCTCTCCAAAGAAATACAGACATAGGGACCTCAACAACTGTTGGCCAATGGATAGTGATTGGTCATCCTTTAATTCATAACCGAATAGCATACTTATATAACATCTGAGGGCGTCTGAGGTACAGAACTGCATGTATTGTGATTTACCATTTACAGAAGTCAAGCATTTCAACAGAGACAATTCTTTGCGGGTGAATTAACTCAAGAAGACGTTCTGCCTGAGACTTTCCTGAGAAATTCGCTCACGGGCTATATGCATCTGTGTTGCTTTTTTCTTTCCCTGCTCGTACATATTAAACAAATAAATTTACTTCTTATTAATAACACTCAGCTCCTGGGAGAGAACAAGACAGAGTCTCCTACCCTATGCCTGACTGTCTCCACCAGGGCCCAACAGCTGAAGACCACCGAGGCCCAGCCAAGGCCTTGCTGAGAGCACTCTCCACACACTTGGATGAGCCTCACGCATAAAAGAACTGACAGAGGAACCCAGGTGTGTGGGACCCGGGGCTGAGATCTCCAAGCCTGTACAGTTTGGGACTGGACCTGCCAGTAACTAGACAGTTACACCCACCAACTGCCGTGTAACTCCAACAACGGCCAGGATCCAGAGATCATCACACTCAGCTCCTGGAAATGCGCGGCCGCATTCGCGGCTGCGCGACATCTTATCATCTCATTCCTAATTCGGTCAAACTGGCAGGCTACCAAATGTAACATGCCCACACGGCAGAGTCTGGCAAACTCCCCGTGGTATACCCAATATGCCAAATACCAGTAACAATGATGGGTCTCATTCTCCTAACCCTGAAAAAGCCTTGAATATGGCACTTTAAAAAAAAAAAAATCTCAGGGCTAGGACGAAGAAGACGTTACTGGCACCTGCTCGAGGCAATCGACGAACAACAGGGTGGTCGTGATCGTGATCATGATTAATATTTGAAATTATCGATACACACAGTAGAGAAACATTCCAAAACTTACTTCTCTGGGGCCCAGGATCTAAGGTTAAAAGCTGGCTGGGATCCAGCTTTCTGCGGTTAAAGACTATGGCAACTGAAGCCTGAGTCAATAATTATGACGGATGCCCAGAAGTAAATATATTTTAGAATCAATTAACTCACAAATATTAAGAGCTTAGCATTAACGATTTTTCTGTTTTGAAGCAAAGAACATTGCTCTATAGTGATAGATTATAGATTATATAGGTTATAGCAGAAAGAGAAATGCAAATAAATGACTACAGATACAAAGTCCAGAGTCACCAGAAGGTTTAACTTTATGATTTAAGGATAGATTAGGAGTTCTCATTAGAGCACTATAACCTTCTCTGAGGGGAGGAAAAGTGGAAATTTACTGACCAAGCCTAAAACACGTAGGGTAAAGACAAACTCTAGAGTGAAACATTAAAAGTAGATCCTTAAGCCACCTTTTCTCAGTCCTAGTGGGGCTCAGGGACTATATGGATTACTAGACATAGAAAGACCTGGGTTGGCTCCTTGCAAGGAAAGTACCCTACTTGCTGTACTATTGTTCTGGCCCTTTCTAAATGAATTATTTCCACCACATAAGGAGTGACCCTGAGCAAAGCTTCCCCAACACCACCACCCTCCCTGGAAATCAACTATTTCTCTTAAAAAAGAAAAACAAAATGTTATCCCCAGTATTCACAACAGCTAGGGGTCATCTGGTCAGGGAGAGATTACATATGTGGGGTGCTTTGTAACTGGACCTTAGGATGGAGAAATTTTTAACCTAGGGAAAAAATACAAAAACTGGGAACAGAGACAGTAGGTGGGTAAGGAACTTGCCTTGCCTGCAGCCAACCAAGATCAATTCCCGGCATCCCTTATGGTCCCCGAGTACCACAAGCAGGAATTCCCGACTGCAGAGCCGAAAGTAAACCCTGAACATCACCAGATGTGGTACAAGAGCCAAACCAAAATGATAATAATGAAAAAGTTTCATTTGCAAACCCCACCCACCTGCAAGGACAGAGACACTGGGTGGTCCTACCCCATCAGGGCACTCAATCAAAGGACAGAGAACAACAGGGTCTCCTGCTGCAGTGGGGCTGGGGCCCTGCCCTTCTAAGTGAATCTGAAGGTTCTACACTAGTGATGCCAGGGCCAAAGGCTCCGGACAGTGTCAAGCACGGTCTGGTGCTGGCAAGTTTGGGAGGGCTAAGCCCCGCCCTCTGCAGGTCCTGCAGCCCAGGCCCACCGGCCTCTGACCCTTCCAGGAGCTGGAGGAGATCCTGGCCAAGGGGGCCCCCTAGGATCACTTGTTTACACCTGCGACCCCTGCACCTGGCACAGCCCCCGCTGCACTTCCCAAAGCCTCTGGGCCCCCTGAAAGCTTTTGCCTTACCTCACCTCAGGAACTGCCTGGAAATACTTAACAGTGGAAAACAATTGCGAAAGCGCCCCCAAATCTGGTGCAGCCTCACCACTCACAGTGCCAAGACGCAGGGCGCTCACCTGAGGCCACTTGCGTTCTGCCACAAAATCGGCCTCACAGTTTCCCTGTCATGCCAGGCACCAGTTCCTCCTCTACCCAGGAGACCAATGGTGGCCAGAGCCAGGCAACCACAACTAGAATAGAAAGGATTTCTGAATGGTCCGTCTATGACATCACTTCTGCCAGGAGCCTTAAAGGGCCATGGTCCAGATGCAGAGACCCTCTGTGCCCACCAGGTGAATCCATTGCTGCAAGGGGGTTGGACTGGATAAAGGAGTGGAGAGGCAGTTGCTAGAGTGTTTTCTCACTCAATGGGAGCCTGGGGATAAGGGGAGGACTCCTGATCCTGTAATGGTCAGTCTAACATTGAAAGAATGCTCTCACACACAGTCCATCAGGAAAAACACATGTGCGTTGATCCAAGGTCAAACAGGCAGGTTGGTACAAGGCACCTGACATTGAGTTGCGTGAGGAAGTAATCAAGATGGGGTGAAAGCAGTGGAAATAGCAGCCTTCTATGACCCTCAGATTCTTCCAGGGAGCACAAAAAATTCCCTAGAGGCCCAGCCAGAGGCCTCAGGAGTTCCTGAGTACCAGCACCCCCTGCAGGCAGGCAGCTGTGCTGCCCCTGGGAACTACAGCCTGGAATGTGGCTCTGCCATGGGGAAAGCCACTGGGACTTAGGGTGGACAAACCTTCAGCCACTCTCTTGCAGGGTGGACAAGGTCATGCGCCTGTGCACTCTGTCCATGGGAACAAGGTCACTTCTGGGTCCAGATGATCCTGAGGCACAGCCGTGCTCTGTTCCGCTGGACCTGGGCCCATCTGAGTCCTGATTTACTCTAATCCCACATCAGCACATCTGCGTGAGTTTCATCCTGTGCTCGCTGCTGTTGTGCAGGAATGTATTTGAAAACGGTGCAATCACCCAGGTTTATAGAAAATAAATCCAAATAACCAAGGTATTTATTTACTAAGGACCATAATATGAACTGTGCCTGACATTTGGAACTTCTCACGACTACTTGTACTTTAAATATTCTATTTTGCGGTGGAGTGGTCTTACACTCAGCTGACCCAAGTACGATACTTGGCCACCCTGGGCCCTGGCTGCAGTGATCCCTGAGCTGAGTCAGGAGTAAGGGCAGAGCACTACAAGGAGTGGCCAAAACTACAGCACCAACAAGACAACTGTAAGGAAGCAAAGCAAACAAACAAACGAAAAGCATGTGCAAAGACAAACTAGCGAGGAACATTTAAATAGTAAGAGTGGGTTCTGAAAAGTCTGTTTTCTGGCATTTCCATAGTTTCCCAGAATCCTTATTATTCTCTTTTCTTGCAATCACACGTATTCTGTGTGTACAAGTGTGTGTGTATGTGTTTTTCTTTGAGCCAAAATAAGCATTGCTCAGGGGGTATTCCTAACTCTGTACTCAGGGTTTCACTCCTGGAAGCTTTGGGGATCACTAGGATGCAGGAGACTGAACCCAAGTTGACTGTGTGCAAGGCAAGTATTTGCTGTACTTTTCTCCGTCCCTTCCTACATAAATTTCTTCCAAAAATACCAGGAGTCCTGTACAAAGTCACACACACACACACACACACAAATAAACAAGTATCTTCCTTTGAATAAAAAGGGAAAACATATTAAAAACAACAACAAAAATCTTTACCCAGTATTTATCCCAATAGCCATGGGTAATCCGCTCAGGAAGAGATGAAGAGTGGAAGGTGCTTTGCAACTTGACATGAGGGAGATGAAACTTGTGATCTGAAAAGAAAAAGGAAAAGCACCGATAGTGTGGTTAGACAGACAATGAAGTCTGTAGGGTTGGGACTGGAGAGATAGCACAGCGGGTAGGGTGTTTGCCTTGCATGCAGCCGACCCAGGTTCTATTCCCAACATCCCATATGGTCTTCTGAGCACCGCCAGGAGTAACTCCTGAGTGCAAAGACAGGAGTAACACCTGTGCATCTCCAGGTGTTACCCAAAAGGCAAAAAAAAGAAAAAATGAAGTCTGTAGGGCACTTGCTTTGACCCGGTAAATTCTCCACGTACCTATGTCCCGCAGCAACAGCAGCAGGAATCATACCTGAGCCCAGAGCCAGAGGAAGCCCTGAGCATCTCCGGGGATGCCACTCCCCCCAACGCCCCACAAAACAACCCCCAAACCAAAAAGAGCCCCAAGAGAACATGTTCACTGGCAAACCCCAGTCACCTGCAGGTCCACTGCCCTGAATGTTAGGGATCAACATGGCGGGAATGAAAAGGATGAACAGGAAGGGGACCAATGGGTGGGCTGAGGGGGGACTGCGGCTCTGCCCTTCAAATCTGGAGATTCTACAGCTACGAATTTAGGGCCAAAACTTTAACATGAGACTGTCCGGAGGGTCGGGACAGCCAAGCCCCTCGCTCTGTGCAGGTCCTGCACCCCCGTGCTCAGCTCCTCCCCCCACCTGCCCACCCGACGCTGCCCCATCACGGAGCTAGAGGCCATCGTGGCCTCAGCGGCCCCCCAAGACCATGCACTCACACCCGCAACATTACACCCCAGTACAGCCCCCACAGCGCCCCCCAAAGCTCTGCATCCCCCTAAAGCCTCCGCCACACCTCAGGAACACCTGGATGACAGGGAACAAGTGAGAAACCAGCGCGAAAGCATCCCCATGCTAGCGCGTTACTCACAGTGCAGAGACGGCGAGTCGCCCCCATCCTGCCCCAAAATCCGCATTCAAGAACCGCTTCCAGCCAGTTTCAGCCATCCTTCACCCACGGTAACAATCGTGGGACTGACTGAATCATCTGTCAGCAAAAACACAGGAACCCGGAAGACCCTCTCTGTGACGTCACTTCCGTTTCCACCCGCAGACCGAAAGGGCCAGGCTCCAGGTGCAGAGAGATCCTTTCTGGACACCCAGGTGATTGTGTGCTGCAAGGGGTAGGGCTCACAAAAAGGAGGGGGAGGCAACTGCTGAGGAGGCCAGTCACAACATGGGACTCTGGGGAGTAAGAAGTTCCCTGAGCCTGCACTGGTCAGTCAAACATTGAACCAATGCACTCACACACGTGTCCATCAAGACAAATGAAGTCCCACACCATGGGACTCTGGGGAGTAAGAAGTTCCCTGAGCCTGCACTGGTCAGTCAAACATTGAACCAATGCACTCACACACGTGTCCATCAAGACAAATGAAGCAGGTTGTTTCACTAACTGGCACATAGGTAGCAGCTGGGGACAGTGAGTTTCTCAGGGAAGTAATAATCCAGATGGGAGTAAAAACAGTGACTCCAAAGCCAGCCCTGGAGAGGAACAGAACAACCCTGAGAGCAACAACCAGAGAGTTGAAGAAAAACTGGAATAAGAGAAAAGAGCTGCTAAGAGTATCTAGAGCACAATAGGTTCAACACTCTACCCTCTGACAACACGCAAGCAATGGACACCTACCTACAAGGAATATTCCACGGGGAGGCTTCAGAAACACACATTTTCAAATGCAAAGCATGGATCAGGTGGGAACAGTATATTGCACTGGACTTGATCAACTTGATCTCCATCCCTTAGTCAGCATCCCAAATGTTGACTAAGAGTGACACCTAAGAAGTGCCAGGTGTGACCCCCAAATAAAAATATTATCTAAAAAAATAAAACCTAGCATAAGGACCAATCGAGAATGGAGGTATACGCAGAGTTCAGAGTTAGCAAATCTTACTGATCATTTTATTGCCTTGCTATCTAAGTGGATCTTAGCATTCGAGTGGCCACTAGATTCTTGCAATTTTAGTGCTTCCAAAAGTAAATGTTTCTGGTTTCCTTATCTCTAATAGTACTGAAATGAGAAAGGAGTGTGATCCACGAATGTGACCATCTGTATTGTCAGTAAGCACAGCTGAATGGAATTGCCTGCTGAGATGGGGGAAAACTTGAGGTCTCTCCCATGGCCCCACCATTTGTAAAATATTTCACTCCAGGGACCCTTTCCACCCTTTCCATTCTTTCAAAAAACTGGCACAAGTTCTTCTATGCACAATAAAATGCATTTAAACTGTCTCCCATCCACCCTATGAAAGAAGATTTCTAGGAACATTTTCTTAAGATGATAGTTTTTGGAAATAAACATTATCAATACTGATTTGAGTTTTCAAAAAACAAAAATCCCAGAATACGAGATATACAAAGATGCGACAGTGGATAAGGTGCTTGTCAGATATGCCAACCTGTATTCCAACCTCAGTGCTCCACAATGAGAATTCCCCTATGAGAATTCCCCCAGGTATGTAGCTCTGAGCTGAGAGCCAGGTGTAGGGCCTGAGTACAGCGCCCTACAATATAACACAGAAAGGCCTAAAGAATGAAGTTTTGGCTGATTTTTGATTGAAGATGATTCCCTGCAGCATTGTGATTGGTCTCTGTGAAAACCCCCCAGAAAACAGGGTTTTTGGGCCATGCCAGGATCAGAGCAAAGAATGGTCCAGCGGTGAACTTTGATGGTCCAGAGTGAGGGGTGGTTATTTATTTAATTTACTAAAGAAAATTAGTAAATTATTTATTTAATTTACTAAATTAGAAAATTAGTAAATTAGTAAATTAGTAAATTATTTATTTAATTTACTAAAGAAAATTAGTAAATTAGTAAATTATTTATTTAATTTACTAAATTAGAAAATTAGTAAATTAGTAAATTAGTAAATTATTTATTTAATTTACTAAAGAAAATTAGTAAATTATCGCTGGAGCGATAGCACAGCGGGTAGGGCGTCTGCCTTGCATGCAGCCAACATGGCCGACCCGAGTTCGATTCCTCCGCCCCTCTTGGAGAGCCCAGCAAGCTACCGAGAGTATTCGATATGCCAGACACAGTAACAACAAAGTCTCCAATGGAGACGTTACTGGGCCCGCTCGAGCAAATCGACGATCAACGGGAGGGCCTTTACCTTTACCTTTACCTTTACTAAAGAAAAAGAAAACAACAATTGTTGATAAAATTCTATATTAAAATTGATGAGACAGGGCTGGAGCGATAGTGCAGCAGGTAGGGCAATTGCCTGCATGCGGCCAATGAAGGTTCGATTCCCAACATTCCATATGGTCCCCCAAGCACCGCTAGGAATAATTCCTCAGTGCATAGCCAGGAGTAACCTCTGTGCATCGCCGGATGTGACCCAAAAGGCCAAAAAATGAATAAAATAAAATTTGAGATAACAAATTTACAATATTAATATCAATAGGTGGAGAAAATAAATTCATGTGAACGTTGTTATATCTGGTTGTAGGGTTGGTAAGATTGTCTCATTAATTTTTAAAAGCTTTTGTTGCTCCAAGAGGTTTTTCCTATTTATATTTGGTACTTATTTAGTCACTTTCCTCCTGGCTTCCATCACCAAGACTGTTATTTACAAGTTAACATACATGTGAAGTTCAAATGCCAGGACACTGGCATAACTATGGCCCTGGTGATAATCACCGAGTACCTTTCCCTTATATGATGATGTCATGGGAAGCTTGTCATGCGGGATTCTTAGCTTCTTGGCTGCAATTTTGTAGCCCCCTCCTAACCTTCCTGGTCTAAATAAAACTTGTCTTCCCTAGGGGGATTGTTCTGAACTTGGGGATAGTTCTTCGGGGTCAACTCATCCCATGTGTATTTTACAATGACTACAAAGGCTTGAGAAGTACGCAGAGGCCTTTCTACATTTACAAACATAATCTTTCTCTCCAATATGTATTTTCCTATGGATCATAAGAGTTGAGTGTTGAGTGACGGCCTTTGCACATTCCTGAAATATGTAAGACTTCTCTTCATTATGAATTTTTCCTATGGCTAATAAGGCTTGAATGTAGAGCAAAGGCCTTTTTTTTTACCATGTATGGGGTTTCTCTCTGGTATGAAATTTTCTGTTTAGTAAGACATCAATTTTGAATGAAGACCTTCACACAGTCCTTCCATATGTAAACTGTCTGCCATATGAATTTTTCTGTGATCACTAAGGCTTGAGGACATAATGTAGGCCTTCCTACTTGCCTTACGCACATAAGGTTTCATTCCAGTATGAATGTTCTTCTATGTAACAAGGAGTGAGGGGTAAGTGAATGCCTTCCAACAGTAGTCCATATATATATATATATATATATATATATGTATATATATATATATATTCTCTATATATAGATATTCTATATATATATTCTCTATATCTATATAGATATATATAGATATTCTATATATCTATATATATAGTCTATATATATATATATTCTCTTCAGTGTGTGTTTTCCTGTGCTTAGTAAGTTCTGAGTACAAAGTTCTTAGTAAGTTCTCTTCAGTGTGCGTTTTCCTGTGCTTAGTAAGTTCCACAGTCCTTACATGAGTAAGGTTTCTCTCCTGCATGAATTTTCCTGTGCACAGAAACCCCTGAGAAGGAAATAAAGGTCTTTATACATTCATTATCCTTACATGAATAAGGTTTCTCTAAATGAATTTTCCTATGCTTACTAAATCTTGAGGACTTCCAATATTTTTTGGATGAATAGCATTTCTCTCCTTGTAAATCTGGTATTAAGATCGACCTAAGACTTCCCACATTCTTTACATGTCTACAGTTTCTCTCCTGTGTGGATATTCAGATGATCACACTTGTGTGGCGTCTGACTCAAATTGTGTCTGTGCTGCTAACAGCCCTGGGACTTTTCCCATCTGAAGACTTCCTGCCTGTCTCAGAATCCCCACGGTGATGCAGGCACCACTGCTCACTCAAGATTGTCACAGTGTTCAGGATCAGAGACATTCCACTAAGGCTGGTTGCTTCCCTGGAGAACAGCAGAAGAGGATTCTGATTACGTCTTGATTTTATGAGAGTCTCCATGTCAAAAAACAAGTCGAACCCTGCAGGTTTGATGTCTAACATTTGCACCATGAAACACAATTATTGACACATATATGGCTTTTCCTGGAATGACCAAATATTTTTGCAAGAAGTTAATGCAAAATTTACAGAAGTGTTGTCATTAACATGTGTCCATTTTTTTCTCCACTCAATGAAGAACACATTAAGTGGAAATAATTTCTATACAGAAAAAGGAAGCACCAGTTTCAAGCAAATAAAAATACACCCAGTCTGGGTTTGGTTATATCTCAGTATGGAGTTTGAGATGCATGTACGAAGGCAAGGCTGCGTCCCACAGAGCTGAGAACGCAGGGCCATTGAAAACATCGAACCTAATTGAATTAATGTCAGGATCAATGAGGTTTTGGGGTTTTTTGTTTGTATTTATTTGTCGTGGCAGTGTCACACGAAACAGTGCTCATAGATCACTCCTAGTGGGGCTGTGAGGACCATACTGGGTGCTGGGTATAGAACCTGGTTTCCATTCCTGCACAAAGCAGTGCACTTTCCACTACACTATTGCTAGGGCCAACGAACCAGTTCTTTTCAACAAAGACCACAAGAGTTTATACTCTATAAAAGAAAAACTCAGTATTATTTTGGTATTTAAAAAAAAGAATGTCTTTAAACCTTGCAACTACTGATTTTAGCACCCAACGAGGCTAAGAGTCTATTACTCTTGGCATAAGGATGTGGATTTCCTCCCTGCGGTGTCCAGAGTCTGGAGATCTGCTGACAGCAAAGGATGCCAGGTGCCCCCATTCAAGCCACATGCTTGGTCCACTGAAAATCCCACTGACATAATAATATTTATTCTGAACATGCAAATCTTTCCAGCTCACTTGTAATCGATGATCCTGTTGTACTGGATCAAAATGTGGTAATACTGAATCCCAAAGTTGGGGTTTTAGTTGTGAACTCAAACAAAACAGAATGTAAGATTTACTCAGTGGATAGTAGAATGAGGCCCAGCAGATAGCGGATATCTTGATAGTTCTCACAGTCCAAACAGGCACACAGAAAAGGGTAGATCTTTTGTGTGATCACTGTGAGGAGCTTGACATTACCCAAGTAGCTTTTGGGTTTTATATTTTGATCAAACTGGATAATGGGACCATATGGAATGCAGGGGATCAAAAATCGGTCAGCCACCTAAAATGCAAGTGTGCTCCCGGCTGTACCTGTCCTGACCCAAATAATTTTGTTATGGACTCATTCATTATTTAAAAACAAAGGCAAAAATATGACTAAGAGGAATACGAGAGAACAGCACAGAGACCATGTGCTTAGCTTGAGGCAGACAGGCTCAGGTCTCAGATCCCTGAACACCTCATGTACAATTCCTGAGCGGCTGGCCAGGAATGAGACACCTGAGACCCATGAAGAGTCACGTGTGACTATGGGTGGGCGCAAAACCTAAACAATGATAAATTTCTTACTCGAAATCATATAATGATCCTAGGGCAAAGATAAGCATGGTGTTAGAGAGGGTAGAGGGGGTTCGGCTGCTCCAGAAAAGGGCACCCGGAGTTCAGGCTGGACAGCCACCCTGCTGAGGCACATACAGGAAGACCAAAGGCTGAGAGTCCCATGGACTATTCTACACACCTGACAGATGTGGAAGATTAACAACAAAGCCAGGAAATTAAAGCGCAGATCATTCCATGATGGACAGACTAGGGGAATGAAGGGCAGCATAAACTTGGCACAGAAGCCTGGATCCAGGAGCTTGAGGCCCCGTAGCCTCAACAGCAGAGAACTGGGCACTCAGGCTCGGAGCCACATCTCATGTTCCGTCCTGAAAGAACCCAATATCTGAGAATCCTATGCGCTCCTGTCACTGCACTGGGTCATCTTGTGGCTCTCATGCCTGACGATGGTGTGGCAGATGGAATGACACCATCTCCTGCCTTTGTTTTTCTTGCAGATCAGCAGCAGGCTCCATGGAAAGACCTGAGCCATGAGCACCAGAGTAGCACAGCCAGCCCCGTCCCCCACCTGAACAGAAGTCCCTGCATTGGAGCAAGAAATGTAGTGACTTGCCAGACACTTGTACACTGGCTCACAGACCCATGCGCAGGGATACACTGCCAGATGCTCCTGCCTCTCCAGGGGACAGAGAAGTGGGTTGTGACCAGGCTGCCTGTTGAGAGAGGAGGGATAGTCTCAGCCTACAGGGGAGGAAACTACAGCCCTGCCTGAGGCCCGGGAATCCACTTGGGGCCCTACAGGAAGGTCCCTAAGGCCAGGGACTAATTCTGAGGCCAGGCGCTCCCGTGCAGTGACCGCCCCTGCAGGTCACAGTGACAACAGGCCCATTAGTGGCTCTGCTGTGGGGCCAACCACAGGAACTCAGGGTGGACACACCTTCAGCTGCCTTCTTGCAGAGTGGACGGGGACATGGGCCTGGGAGCTTTATTCCAGGGAAGAAGGTCACTTCTGGGCTCCGGTGAGCCCCAGGCAGTCCCATGTCTTACCTGCGGGACCTAGGCCCATCCTGGTGACGATTCACTGTAATCCCAAATCCGCACATGAGCCTCCTCCAGAACTTGCTCCTATTTTGTAGGAACAGCTCTGAAAACCATGTAAACAGTGTCTTGTATCACAAAATTATCCAAATATCCAGGGTGTTTACTATGAACCATGATTTTATGTGTGTCTGACAACTAGAATTTCTGGAGTGGGTCTACTTTTAAACCATGAGTATTATATCTTGTGGATTGGGGTGGTAATACAGCAAGTAAAACATTCACCTTGCACTTGACTGACCCGAGTTCAATACACTAGCACATATATGGGCCCCTGACCCCTGCAAGAAGTGATCCCTGAGCTCAGAGGTATGAATAAGCCACAGACAAAGCAGGGTGTTTACCAAAAATACTGCAACTTCAAAAGGTAACTCTAATGAAATGAAACAACAACAAATACTCAAGTGTGAATTCTGAGGCTCTCTTCCCAGGTTGCCAGATGTGAAGAATAGTGAGTTGGTAGGTCCCATGGTACGAGGTATTTGGTGTTCCGTCTCTCCAGATAAACAAAGACACAGGGACCATAACAATTGATGGCCAATGGACCATTGCACAGTGGACCTTTAATTCAGAGTCAGATAGCATACTTAGAGAACATCTGAGGGAGATCGAGGTACAGGACTGCATGTATTGTGATTTACCATTTACAGAGGTCAAGCATTTCAACAGAGGCAATTTTTGGAGGGGAATTAACTCAAGGAGAAATTCTGTCTGAGAAATTCACTCGGAGGTTACAAGATCTGTGTTGCTTTGCTCTTTCCCTGTTTGTACATATTAAAGAATTACGTTTGCTTCTTATTAATATTTGCAGTTATCTGGCTACACACAACAAGAAACATTTCAAAAATTACTTCTCTGGGTCCAGGAACTAATGTTAAAAGATGACTCTGCTTTTTCCATAAATTACCCACGAAGACCTTGGCCCAGTTACCCCATGGGTTCCAGTCTTTTAGGTCATGACGGTTTGAAAACAAGACTGTGCTTTATGATTTCTAGACTGTCCCATATTGAAGCCAATGTAGCTTTGATGCTTGCCCCAGGCCAAACCAGAGATTCTCGGTGGGATCCAGTTTTCTGGGGTTAGAAAATACGGGAACTGAGCCTGAGTCAAGTAATTATGACGGATGCCCAGGAGTAAATATATTTTAAAGTCAATTAACCCTCAAATATTAATCACTTCATATTAACTTTTTTCCTTTTTGAAGCAAAGAACGTTGCTCTATAGTAATAGATTATTGATTATATAGGTGAGAGGGGAAAGAGAAATGCAAATAAATGACTACAGATACAAAGACCAGAGTCACCAGAATGTTTGACTGTATAAGTTAAAGATAAACTCGGGGGACTGGGAGTGCTCATAAGAGTACTGTAACCTTCTCTGAGGGGAAGAAAAGTTGGCAATTCACTGATCAAGCCTAAAACAATTAGCGTTAATGTCCAAAACTCATGTGTAAAGACAAATTCTCGAGTAAAACATTAAAGCAGGTCCTTAAGCCCCCTTTTCTTTTTTTTCTATGCTGCAGAAATCCATATTTCCTCTTAAATACTAGTACTCTTTTTCATTGTTCTCATATCCTATGTGTGTATATCTGTGTGTGTGCATGTGTTTCAATTTTGGACCACAACTGGCAGTGCTCAGGGGTTATTGCAGCTCTGGGATCAGGGCTCAGTCCTACTGGGGCTAAAGGACTATGTGAAATACCATACGTAGATCGAACCTGGGTTGGCCGCTTACAAGGCAAGAACCCAACTGGCTGTACTATTACTCTGGCCTTTACCAAGTTAATTATTTCCACCACATCAGGAGTGATCCTGAGCAAGACTTCCCCAACAACAACACACACCCCAGAAATAAACTATTTCTCTTTTAAAAAGACACAAAATTTACCCTCAGTACTCACCACAACAGCTGGGGGTTATCAGGTCAAGAAGGGATTACATGTGTGGGGTGCTTTGCAACTGGCCCTTAGGAAGCAGAAATTCTTGGCCTAGAAAAAAAGACACAAAAGTTGGGACGAGAGACAGTAAAGTGAGTAGGAATTTGCCTTGCACGTTGCCAACCCAGATCAATCCCTGGCATTCCATATGATCCCCGAGTACCATCAGCAGGAATTCCCAACTGCAGAGCTGAAAGTAAACCCTGAGCATCTGTAGATATGGTACACAAGCCCAACCAAAAAATAATGAAGGGGCTGGAGAGATAGCAGAGCCAGCACGGCATTGGCCTTGCATGTGGCCGACCCAGGTTTAATTCCCAGCATCCTATGTGGTCCCCTGAGCATCGCCAGGAGTAATTCCTGAGTGCGGAGCCAGGAGGAACCCCTGAACATCGCTGAATGTGACCCACAAAGAAAAAAAAAGAAAAGAAAAAGTTTCACTTGCAAGCCTCAACTATCCACCGAGAATGAGCCACTTGGTGGCCTTTTCCCATCACAACAGTCACTCAAAGCACAGAGAACTGGGTCTCCTACTGCAGGGGGGTTGGGGCCCTGCCCTATGAAGTGAACCTGAAGGTTCTACACTAGTGATGCCAGGGCCAAAGACTCTGGAAACAGCCAAGCACCACCCAGTGCTAACAGGATTGAGAAGGCTAAGCCCCGCCCTGTGCAGGTCCCTCACCCCTGCACCCACCCACCTCTGAGCCTTCCCAGAGCTGAAGGTGATCCTGGCTAAGGGGACCCTGTCATGATCACTTGTTCAAATGTGCGAACCCCGCACCCCGGCACAGCCCCCGCTCCACTACCCAAAGCCTCTGGGTTCCCGTAAAGCCTTTACCATACCTCAGAAACCACCTGGATATAAGGAATGAGTGAATAACAAGCGCAAAAGCACCCCTCAAGCTAGCCCATTTCTGCACTCACAGTCCAGGAGACTGGGAGGCCGTTAGTATCCTGCACAAAATTGGCCTCCACAGTCCCCCTGTCAAATGAGCCGCCAATTCCTCCTCTACTCACTAGACTAATGCCGGCCTGAGCCAGGCAACCACAACTATAATAGAAAGGATGATGAAAGTACCATTTCTGTGACATCACTTCCGCACCCGCCAGGATCCTTAAAGGGCCATGATCCAGATGCAGAGAGACCCTCTGTCCCCATCCAGGTGAATAGGTGCTTTAAGGGGGCGGGACTGGATAAAGTAGTGGAGAGGCAGCTGCTGGAGTGGTGGATCACACAGTGGAGGACTGGGGGTAAGGACAAGAGCCCTGATCCTGTACTGGTTAGTCAATTATTGAAACAATCCTCTCACACACAGTCCATCAGGAAAAACACATGTGGTTTGATTCAAGGTCAAACAGGCAAGTTTGTACAAGGCACCTGACATTTTGTTTACTGAGGAAGTAATCAAGATGGGGTGAAAGCAGTGACTCTGAAGCCAGCCTTGGAGAAGCAGAGAATAACTGGCCTAGCACCAGCCCAGAGAGCTGGACAGACACTGGAAAGGGGAAAAGCCTGGTAATATCATCAGAGAGCACTGTCCAGCCAACACACTACCTCTTGAAAATGCCTGACCAGTGGACTTTTGCCTACAAGAAAAACCACAGGAGACAATTTCAGAAACACAATTTGAAATCCAGAGTATGGACAAGAGAGGTAGTATGGTGGGACGGGCGCTTGCCTTATTTGTGGTCAATCTGAGTTCAATCCTCACAGTTCCAAATGGTCCCCTGAGCACCATCAAAGTGAAAATCCAGGAGTAAGCCCTGTGAACTGCCAGGTGTGTACCACAAACAAACATACATACATCATCAATTTCTCCAGAGGGCCCAGTAACGTCTCCATTTGTTTTGAGACTTGTTGTTACTGTGTTTGGCATATTGAATAGGTCACGGGTATCCTGCCAGGCTCTCCGAGAGGGGCGAAGGAATCGAACCCAAATTGACCAGGCTGGCTGTGCGCAAGGCAAACGCCCTACTGCTGTGCTATCACTCCAGCCCTCATCACTTAATCACTTAATCACTTAATTCCCGTTATTCATCGATTTATTCGAGCGGGTGCCAGTAACGTCTCCATTCATCCCGGTTGCGTGCTAGCGTAGCCCAATGGTATCTGTTCGTTCTAGGAACATGCAGAGCCTCAAACCGATCATTTAGGGTCTTAACGAAGAAGTCTGACTATCTTATAGGTGGGCGTCCACGTGATCTTTTGATGTCCCGTGGAATCCAATCAGCAATGGCTCTAGTCCAGCGGTTGTCTGTAAACCTCATTACGTGTCCAGCCCATCTGATTTTTGATGTCTTGGCAAATGAGACAGCGTCCCTGATTCTTGACCATTGACGGAGATCAGAACTCCGGATTCTATCTCTCATTTGAGTGAATCGTGATATTCCAAGCATAGTTCTTTCGATTCCTCTTTGAGAGACCCGAATAGCGTTCTCATCCTGTTTTCGTAGGGTCCAGGTCTCTGAGGCATATGTTAATGCAGGAAGAATAGTGGAATCAAAGAGATGTGCTCGTAGCTGGAGGTTCTTTGTCCTTTTAGTTATTTCTTCAATGCTCTTGAAGGCATTCCAAGCCGCTCTCTTCCTCCTGTGTATCTCAGGTGCCAGGTCATTCATCATGTTGATTTCTCGACATACATACATATATATACATATATATACATATGTATATATATGAAGTATTTGTGTTAAACATAAGCGATAGCACAGCGGGTAGGGCGTTTGCCTTACAAGTGGCCAACATGGCCGACCCGAGTTCGATTCCTCCGCCCCTCTCGGAGAGCCCGGCAAGCTACCGAGAGTATTCGATATGCCAGACACAGTAACAACAAAGTCTCCAATGGAGACGTTACTGGGCCCGCTCGAGCAAATCGACGATCAACGGGAGGGCCTTTACCTTTACCTTTTACCTTTACCTATATCAAATTTATATTTATGTACATATATTTACACATAAAAAGTAAAGTATATTCTGTCCCTCCACCCAGATCCTCCAAATTCCAGTAGGCGGGGGTCACACCCACCAACTGGCCCCCTGGCGCTGTGTAATCCCATCAGCGGCCAAGACTCAGAGACTATAAAAACCAGCCCCCGGAAGAGAAGAGTGCAGTCTTCTGCCCCCGCGCCTGACTGTCCTCGCTCGCCGGGACCCCTTGGAGGGGAGCGGGTTGAGCTTTCCTCCCCACCCCGACCAGGGCTCCGGCAGCCAAAGACCTCCAGGGCCAGCCACCACCATCCTGAGACCACTCTCCGCACACATGAAGGTACTGGCAGAGGGATAAAGTCACGCGGGTTCCGGGGCCGAGATCTCCAAGCCTACTCGGATTTGGGCCGAGCATCCTCCACCCAGATCCTCCAAATTCCAGTAGGCGGGTGTCACACCCACCAACTGGCCCCCTGGTGCCGTGTAATACCATCAGCAGCCAAGACTCAGAGACTATAAAAAACCAGCCCACGGAACCGCGCGACATCTTATTATGACATTTTATTATCTCATTCCTACTTTGGACAAACTGGCAGGTTACCGAATGTAGCCTGCCCACAGGGCAGAGTCTGGGAAACTCCCCTTGGCGTACCAATATGCCAAATACCAGTAACAATGATGGGTCTCATTCTCCTAAAGAGCCTTGAATATAATCTCAGGGCTAGGATGAAGAAGACGTTACTGGGGCCTGCTCGAGGCAATCGACGAATAATAGGACGATTTGTGATTTTTGTAATTGTGATATTCTGACCCAAAGAATAATAGGATAATAGGCAGAAAACCATTCTGGTCACTTTGGAGCCTTTTATGGCCTTTAAACGTATCTGAATCATTTTTATCATGCTGGTGACTACGAGATTGGTGGGACTTTGCTCATTCCAAATACAATACTTATTTTTTTCTCTATTATTGAACTGACGGGTGGAATCCAGGAACTTGACGAACCTTGAGAGTAATCACAGGGAAATGGAATGGCCTGCTGGGATGTGGGGAGCATGGGGAGTGCTGGGATGTGGGGAACTGACCCATATTCCCAACTTTTGTCAGACATTTGAATCAAGGGGCCTCTTCCGTCCTTTCAAACGTCTTTCTACGCACAGTAAAGTTCATTTAAACTGTTTCCAGTAAGGGCCAAAGAGATAGGACAGCAGGAAGGACATTTCTCTTGCATTACTTTTAATAGGGTTCCAGAGCACCACCAGGAGTAATCACTGAGTATTTCTGGGTGTGACCCAAAAAGATGGTGCAGGCCCAGAACTGCAAACAGAGAAGCGAGTGAATGCGGGACTGTGTGACCAAGCAAGCAAGGCTCTCCAGTGCAGAAAGGACAAAATAGGGGAAACACATGTCTGAGATCCGAGTCACCGTAGCTGACAGGGTGAAAACGCGGCCAGCACAATCCGGGGGAACCGTGATGCGCATCAGGTGGAAATCCAGAACACAGAGAAAACAAGGCCTGAGCACCTCCACTGTGACACAAAAATTAACAGGAAAGAAAATAAAGCAGCAGGATAGAGTAACAGAACAGAAGGTCAGGCTGTGAACCCAATCTTCCCATATGGTCCCTCAAGCACTGCCAGGTGCAATGCCAGAGTGCAGGGCCAAGAATAATTCCCAGAATCACTGGGTTTAGCACTCCAAACAAAATACCAGACGCCAGCCTTCGACCCCCAGCACCTCATATGGTCCCTGAGACATCTCAGGAGTCAACCTTGAGCACTAAGGTATTAGTACTCTTTAAGCTGGGTGTGGTTCAAAATCCAAATACAACAAAACTGAAACAAACATGATTTGTTTTTCTGATTTTCCAGAGGATTTTCCTGAGGATCAGAGACCTGGAGGAGGAGTCAGAGCAGTGAGCACTGGAGAGGAGCACAACCCGCAGCCCTGACCAGCCACACCCTTGGGCACTGGCTCACAGACCCAACTGGCGAACAATGTCTAATGCTTCTGTCTCCCCAGGAGAAGGAAAATGGGGTGGAATCTGTGTTCCCTTTAGCAACACAAGCTCTCTGCTTGGTAAGAAGGGAGAAAACTCAGTCCTGCCTTGGCCTGAGGACTCCTCCCTGGGTCCCACAGAAGGCTCTCACAGGCACAGCCAGGCTCTGACTCGGAGGCCAGATCACGTGCATCAGCGGCGCCTGCAGGCTGGCTTCAGGACTACCCCGTACATCCATAGCTCAGAATAGTGGCTCTATCACGGAGACAGCCATTCTCCTCTTTAAAAACCCCACTTTCTACACACACACACACACACACACACACACACACACACACACACACACCTTTTACCCCCAGTACTCACCTCAATGAACAGGGGTCTAGAAAGGGCTTTACAACTTGACGTGAAGAAGCAGAAATTCCTGTTCCAACAGACAGTAAAACTAGTAAGATGCTTGCCTTGTTGACA
Organism: Sorex fumeus; assembly: GCF_029834395.1. Lineage (NCBI taxonomy): Eukaryota > Metazoa > Chordata > Mammalia > Eulipotyphla > Soricidae > Sorex > Sorex fumeus. Next base: position 720,850 of record NW_026606097.1, on the reverse strand, counting down.
CCAATCAATCCTCTGCATCCCTATGCATCCCTATGGCCCTCAGAGAACTCCAGGAAAAATACTTGATCCAGGAGCCAGACTAAGCCATCAGGGTATCTTTGGGCATGCAGAGCCGCCGATTCTCCACACCAAAAATAGCCCCAAAAGGAAACTAAAACCCCAGTCATCTATGATCCACTGCTCCGTATGGCCCCGTCATACAAGGGAAGCCATTGAAAAAGCCGGACGATAACAGGGTCTCTTGGCATTGCGGGAGCTGCGACTCTGCCCAAAGAGAATCTGGAGATTTTACAGCAGCGAGACTGGGGCCAAGGTCCCAACGTAGGTCAGCTGGAGGTCAGGATGGCCAAGCCCATGCCCTCGGCAGGTCTCTCACCCCCAAGGCCCGCAGCCCCCGCAATCAGCCCCGTATCCACCCACCGCTGCTCCATTTCAGAGCTGAAGGCAATTGTGGCCGCAGGAGTCCCCCAGGATCACTCACTCACATCCTCCTCCCTTAACCCTGTCAAAGATCCACCACGCCTCAGGAATCGCCTGATATCAGGGAACAAGTGAAAACCAAGTGCAAAAGTGCCCCCCCAAGCTGCCGAGGACCCGCAGCTCAGTGTGGACACCAGGGGAACCACCAGGCATTCACGGGAGATCACCCCCATTCTGCCACAAAGTCGGCCTTCAGAGTCCCACTTCCTCACAGGGGCCCTACACTGTCCGTTACCCACGTGAACAATAACACTGACACAAATTCCAGGAATAGAAGCACCAGGAAGGGCTTCCTGTGATGTCACTTCTGTTGCCGCAAGCAGCCTTAAAGAGCCAGACTCCAGATGTGGAGAGAACCATTATGCCTACCCAGGTGAATCTGTAGCACCAGGGGGATGGGCTCACATAAAGGGGTGGAGAGGCAGGTGCTGTACTGGCCGGTCACACAGTGGAGGACTAGCAAGGGGTAAGAAGTCCCCTGGTCTCGTACTGGGCAAACAATGAGTCAATGCTCTCACACACAGTCCATCAGGAAAATCGCAAAGGGGGTTCATTCAAAGTAAAAGAGGCAGATAGGGAGCAGGTGGGGCACAGGACAATGAATTTCTCCAGGAAATCATCAATCAAGGTAGAGTGAAAGTAGTGACTCTAAGCCAGCAGAAGAGCAGAGAGGAACTGGCCTAGAGCAGCCCAGAGTGCTGGAGAGACGCTGGAACAGTAGCAAAGGCTCATAGAACACTGTCCACTCAACACTCTATAAATGACAACATGGAAGCAGTGAACACTCATCTACAAGGAAAACCCAGGAGGTAGTTTCCGAACCCTGAGTGGGGCTGGAGAGATAACACAGCGGTTAGGGCATTTGCTTTGCATGCGGCCTACCAGGGTTTGATTCCCAGCATCCCATATGGTCCCGTGAGCTCCGCCAGGAGTAATTTCTGAGTGCAGAGCCAGAAGTGACCCCTGTGCATCGCTGGGTGTGACCCAAAAGGAAAAAAAAAGTAGATTCTGAGCATCTCTGGATGTGGTACACAAGCCAAAACAAAACGACGATACTGAAAAAGTTTCATTTGCAAACCCAAACTCCGGCAGGGACCAAATAACCATGTGACCCTGTCATATCACGACAGTCAAAGCACAACTGGGTCTGCTAATACAGGGGTCTGGAGCCCTGCCCTTTGAAGTGAATCTGAAGGTTCTACACGAGTGATGTCAGGGCCAAATGCTCTGGAATAGGGGAGAGCAAAGTCCCATGCTGGATGGGTCGGGACAGCCAAGCCCTGCCCTCTGCATGCCCCGCAGGTCCCGAGCTGAGCCCCTGCGCTCAGCCCCACGCCCACCTGCTGTGACCATTCATGGAGCTGAGGTGATGGTGGCCAAAGGGGATCCCCACTATCACCCACACACACCGCACCCCCTGCACCCCCTAAAGCCCCTGAGTTCCCCTAAAGCATCTCTCATGCCTCAGGAAATGGCTGATATCAGAAATGAGAGAAAAACAAGCACAAAAGGGTCCCCCCAAGCTGGAGCGGCCCTGGCACTTACAGGGTGGAGAACGGGAGGCACTGGGTGCTCACGAACCGCCACTCGCGTCCTGACAAAAAATAGGTCTTCACAGCCCCCCTTCCACGAAGGGCAACCATTTCTTCCTCTACCAACAGACCAATGGCGTCCTGATCAGGCAACAGTGGGAAGAGAAAAAATATCTGAAGCTCTCTGGCCTGGAACGCCACTTCCACTGCTGCTAGAACCTGAGCCTTAAAGAGCCCTGGTCCAGATGCAGAGACCCTTTTTGCCCACCCAGGTGAATCTGTGCTTCAAGGGGTATGGACCTGATAAAGGTGTGCAGAGGTGGCTGTGGAGAGTGGTGGGTCACACAGTGGGAGGGTGGGGATTAGAAGACCCCTGATCCTGTACTGCTCAGTCAAACAATTACCCAATGCTCTCACACACAGTCCATCAGGAAAAACGCAGCTGGGGTGATTCAAGGTAAAACAGGAAGGTTGGTACAATTCAATGGATGCTGAGTTTCTTGGGGAAGTAATCAAGATGGGGTGAAAGCAGTGATGGCAAAGCCACCGCTGGAGATGCAGAGAGGAACTGGCCTAGAAGCAGCCCTGAGAGTTGAACAGACACTGGAAGAGGAGCAGAGGCTGGTTAAAACATCAGAGAGCTCTGTCTGGTCAATGCACTAACCCTTGAAAACACCAAACCAGTTGACTCTTGCCTACAAGGAAAACCGTTTCAGAAGCACAATTTTAAATCCAGTCTATGGGGCAAGGCCTGGCTGTCCTCGCCAGGGCCCCTTGGAGGGGAGCGGGTTGAGTTTCCCTCCCCGCCCCAACCAGGGCTCCTGCAGCCGAAGACCTCCAGAACCAGCCACCACCATGCTGAGACCACTCTCTACACGCATGAAGGTACTGGCAGAGGAAAAAAAAACTATAAAACCCAGCTCCCGGAAGCCTTATTATCTCATTCTTACTTTGGACAAAATGGCAGGCTACCGAATATAACTTGCCCACACAGCAGAGTCTGGCAAACTCCCCGTGGTGTACCCAATATGCCAAATACCAGTAACAATGATCTCAGGGCTAGGACGAAGGAGAAGTTACTGGGGCCTGCTCGAGGCAATCAACAAACAACAGCCCAACGTGATCGTGATCGTGATGGGGTAAGGTTAGTACAGTGGCTTGGGCATTTACCTTACATGTGGCCAATTTGGGTTCAACCCTCAGAATTCCAAATGGTGCCCTGTGCACCATCAAAATGCAAAGCCAGGAGTAGGCTCTGAGCACTGCCAGGCTGCACCAACAACAGCATCAGATATTCCGACCCTAAAAATGGAGGCTAATGGGCAGCAAGCCGTTTTAGTCACCTTGGAGCCTTTTTTGTCCTTTAAGCAGATCTGAATCCTTTTTATCATTCTGGTGACTACTACATTGAGGGGAAGTTGATAATTCTAAATACAACACTTAAATTTTTCTGTAATATTATTGAACTTGGAGGGGGGGGATCCAGGAACGTGACCAACCTTGTGAGTAATCATAGGTAAATGGAACGGCCTGCTGGGATGTGGGGAGCTGACTCATATTCCCAGCATTTGTCAGACATTTGACTCAAGGGGTCCATTCCATCCTTCCATGTCTTTCATTTAAACTGTTTCCAATAGGGCCAAAGAGTAGGTACAACAGACAGACATTTGCCTTGCACCAGGTTTAACAGGGTTCCCGGAGTACCACCAGGAGTAATCTCTGAGTATTTCAGTATATGAACCTGGCCACACGACATCTTATTATCTCATTTCTACTTTGGACAAACTGACAGGCTACCAAATGTAACCTGCCCACACGGCAAAGTCTGGCAAACTCCCCGTGGCGTACCCAATATGCCAAATACCAGTGACAATGATGGGTCTCATTCTCCTAACCCTGAAAGAGCCTTGAATATGGCACTTTTTAAAAAGTCTCAGGGCTACGATGAAGGAGACGTTACTGGGGCCTACTCGAGGCAATCAATGAACAAAAGGATGGTCGTGATCATGGTGAGACCAACCCCTGAGCTCTGTGTGTCTCCCCCAGCCAGATGCTTGCCGCCCTCCACAGCCCCCCACATTAACTTGCCCCACAAGTTTCTCTGGCTTCTTATTTGGGTGTTCAGAATTTGCAATTTCTGGTGGGGTTTTGGGGAACATAAAGAAACGTGATCCTCATCCCCTCCCCACCCACCATACTGACTCACTGGGCAAATGACACTGGGTTCTTTATTGCGGAGGGGGGGGGTCATCCAAACAGCAGAACTTCTGCAGGCACTTAGGGACCTTACATAATGCCGGGAATTGATCTGTGATGAACACAAAGCATTGCCTCCCCGTATTCCATCTCAAATAACCCCCTCTGAAAGGTTTTCTGTCTTGGTCACCCCATACCTCATCACCCCATATTTCAATAAATGCCCTTTCTTTATTCTATGTGTAGGTGATGAGGTCGAAGCAAGATTTAGTTCGGTACCCCAGGTCTAAGGTGAAGGAATCAGCCGACAAGGAAACTGAGGTTATGGTTTTTGTTTGCTAGTTTGTAATTAGGGGCCACACCCGGCAATGTTTTGGGGTGATCCCTGGCTTTTCTTTCCTTAAATACTCCTGTAGGTGCTCAGGGAACTATATGGGGTGCCTGAGATAGAACCCGGTTTAAGTGCTGCAAGGGGAGCCGCTGTTCTACCCAGTTTTCTCCTGCTCTATTGCCTGAAGCTTGATCCTTAATCGCTGAAGCAAAAGCCAGCACTGGAAATCTTCCCTGTAGACCCAGGATGTGCCTCAACCCCTCCGTCACCACAAGACAGTGCTATGGAGCATGTTCGTCCCTGCCCAGGGTCCTTTCTCTCAGTCCCTGGTCCTATCTCCTTCCAGAACCTGTTAAAGCTCCTCGGACACTCTGAGTTTTCTGCAGAGAGATCCCCAATTCTCGCTCACCTCTGCAGCCCCCCACACTGCCACACCAGTGCTCTGCTTTGTTTAGGAGTGGCCACAGCACAGGAGTGGGGATGCAAAGCTTTCGCTAGTGTGGGGGATCAACCCCGGTTGGCCAAGTCAAGGCAAGAGCCTTCCAACAGTTCTGTCTTCTTTTCTCTACCGTTTTATTTTAAAGATTTATCATCACGGTAATCCTCACACCCCTTTCCCATACGTAGATTATTTTTTTTGCTTTATTCATGATACTTAATTACAGCACATTATAATTTGGTTTAATTTACTACAATTGGATTACAACATGAAAAGAACATTTCAAAAAACATAAACCTGAGGGCTGGAGCAATCCCCAACAATCTCCAACCTGTGGTGTCCGTGTGCCCTGGTGCACTTGGGACTGACAGGCATTCCCAGGTGATGGAGAGAAGAACAGGTTACAGACTGTTCACCAGAAAACAAACTTTATTGAAAAATAAACAGGGCTAATCTGGAGAAAGAGGAACTGCTAAAGAGTGGGGAATGGGGATAGAATGGGAAAAAATGCAGGGGACGAGCAAAGGAGGAGTTGAACACAAGCTGGAATTTAATACACATGGAAAATTGTGAGTGTCCTTGGGGAGTGTGAGACACGGATGCACTACAATGGGAGGCAAGTAACTCAAATAACATAATCGTCAGCAAGGCAGAAAAGTAGACTCATCATAAAGCCCAACTGCTTGTAATAGAGGGGCAATAATTACACACAGCAATTACAAAATATGACGGGAGAGTGCCCCTTCTGGGAATGTCCTATGCTATCTCTGCAGCAGTACATCTGAAGCCCTCCCACCTCCACGGGAAGCCCCAGATATTTCTTCAACAGGGTGGTACCCTCAGATGACTCGGAAACAGTGCCTACGTGAACCCAACACATGACAATACACTTGCCTTGCACCAGCTGACCAGAGTTTAATCCCCAGCACCACATATTGGTCACGAGAAACTGCCAGGAGTAATTCCTCAGTGTAGAGCCAGAAGACAACCCTGACAATCACTGGCTGTGACCCAAATAGCAACAAAAACTATAAACCTGATCAAAATAGAGTCATTAAAAGGCTCTTATAGATGTAGAGTGGACATGGCTATCGAAGAGATTTGAGTAGAAGTCATGGATAATCTTTTCCATTGCCGTTCTGAAGGATGTGATAGATACATCAGGACATCAGAGGGCAGTCATCTTGGTCTTGTAGTTGGCGAAGGACAGGCGGGTGTTACGAATGCTTTTCCCGGTTTCTGCCGCATCTACCAGCACTTCTGCTCTTCTCTCTTTGAGGTCTTCCTTGATCGCGTCTCTGCACTGCTTTGTGAGCTCGGACATTAGCTTGCGGTTGCCTGAGGCATGCGCCAAACCATGTTGGCGAATAAGCTCAAGAGTTTTCAAAGACAGGCGGTTTTTTTGTGGCTATCTCTCTCTTGGCGTTCCTCGCACAATCATGGAGGTGCTGAACCAGTCGATCATATTCCTCGTCAATGTTGTCAACAATGGCATCTTCCCATGTTGCCGCAATTGTTCCAAAGAGCTCCCAGTTGTTGGTCGTTCTGGGAGTTCTCTTTTTAAACTTTGCAGCCCTTTCTCCCCGCTCTGTGAAGTAGAATTTTTCACGAAGGAGAAGGTGGTCCGATCCTGTTCGAAATTTTGGGACAAAAGCGACATCAGTCAGGCAAAACCGTCGATATGTCATTCCCAATGTTCTCCCTTCTGAAATACGGCATGCCATTTCGTCAGTAAAGAAACGAAGAGCGCCCGGCCCAGACAAGGTGAGACCTGAACACCTGAAGAACCTGCCACCAGTACTCATCAATACGCTGGCTTGGCTCTTCACACGCTACCTGTCTGAATGCAAGGTTCAATTCCAATGGAAAACCAGCAGGACTGTACTACTGTTCAAGAAGGGAGATATCCATGACATTGGCAACTATCGCCCGATCTGCCTATTGTCTGTCATCTACAAGTTGTTAACTCGAGTCATCCTAAATAGGATTAGCAGAACACTAGATGAAGGAAAACCATGCAAGCAAGCTGGGTTCCGCAAAGGATTCAGCACCATCGACCATATCCACATGATAACCAAGCTCATTGAGGTTTCTCGGGAGTTCAAGATGCCGCTCTGGCTAATGTTCATTGATTTAAAGAAAGCCTTTGATTCTGTTGAGAAGAAAGCGGTCATTGAAGCCCTAGCCAATCAGGGCATTCAAGCCCAATACATCAAGATCCTCCGTGAACTGTATTACAGATGCACTACCAGTATCTCACCATTCTACAAAGAAATAATCATTGGTGTCAAGAGAGCGGTTCAGCAGGGTGATACCATTTCACTGAAACTCTTCAGTGCCACCCTCAAGAACATCATGCGACGACTGGAATGGGAAGGAATGGGAGTGAAGATAGATGGTCGGCAACTACACCACCTCCACTTTGCTGATGACATTGTTTTAATAACACTAAACATCAACCAAGCGGCACAAATGCTGGCCGACTTCGACCGTGAGTGTGGAAAAGTCGGACTACAGCTGAATCTTATGAAGACAATATTTATGAGAAACAGCCTCATTCCTGATGCCCCATTCACTCTCATCGGAACGACCATCTCCAAATGCAACAGTTATGTGTACCTAGGTCGAGAAGTCAACACGACAAATGACCTGGCACCCGAGCTGCGCAGGAGGAAGAGAGCGGCTTAGAATGCCTTCAAGAGTGTCGAAGAAATACCTAAGAGGACAAAGAACCTCCAACTTCTGGCACATCTCTTTGATTCCACTGTTCTTCCTGCATTAACATATGCCTCAGAGACCTGGGCCCTATGTAAACAGGATGAGAACGCTATTCAGGTCTCTCAAAGAGGAATTGAAAGAGCTATGCTTGGAATATCACATTTCACTCAAATGAGAGAAAGAATCCGGAGTTCCAATATCCGTCGACGATCAAAATCAGGAATGCTGTCTCATTTGCCAAGTTGTCAAAAATCAGATGGGCTGGTCATGTAATGAGATTTAAAGACGACTGCTGGACTAGAGCTGTTACCGACTGGATTCCACAGGATGCAAAAGTCCGCATGGCCGACCACCTACCAGATGGTCAGACTTCTTCATCAAGATTATGAATGATCGGTTTGAGGCTCTTTATGTTCCTAGAGCGAACAGATGGCATTGGGCTACACTAGCACGTGACGGGGACAAATGGCGACGTTACTGGCACCCTCTCGAACATATCAACGACTAACGGGAAGTCAAGTGATCAAGTGATAGATGTAGAATTTGAGAGATTCACTTTTCATGCTCATCAAATACTTATAAATATACACAATAATTTATAACATATAGAAATAAGTAAGCAGGACTGAAAAGATACTACAGCTGGTTCAATATCCGGCATTCCATCTTGTATCCCAGCCAAAAGGTAGTAATTCCTGAATGCAGAGTTAGGCGGAAACATTAATCATCACTAATTTTGACTGAAAAAGTAAATATACATATACATGTATATATTTATATATATGGTTTAGAGATATCATGAATATTCAGGCTGACATTTTTTTTCATTTTTTATCATTTTATTTATTGGATCACCATGAGAGCAGTTACAAAGCTTTTGGGTCTAAGTCTTGGTCGTACAATGATACATCCATACCTTCACCAGTGCCCATTCTCCACCCCCAACAACCCAAGTATACCACCATCCCATGCCCTCCCCCTACCTGTGGGGCAGATGATTTCCACATTACTCTCTCTCTCTATTTTGATCACATTCAATATTTTGACACCAGACCCACCATTATTATTTGAGATTTTACCCCAACACTCAGATCGGCTGAAAAGGCAACAGTAGACAATTTGTTTTATATTGCTGGTTATGAATAACATATGATGTCTCATGGCTACAGTAGTGGCTGTGCGATTTTGAAATTCCCAAATTTTAACACTTAAATCTGGAGGGATTTCTGCAAAAACCTGCTGGGTTCCGAGATTTGCTCCTGAGTCTCTGGGATCATGGCCATTAAGCAGCTTGATCAGGAGCCAGAAAGACCGTTCGTGGGTGATGACTTGTGGTCTCGTTGGGGTGGGGAGGACAGGACCGGCTCCACCCCCATCCCGTGAGACCCAAAATGTCTCATCACTGAAGGCCCAAACCTGACTGTCCAATGGCCTCTGGAGGATGATGGCTATCGAGCCACGAGGGGGAAGCAGGTGGAGGGACGACACCCTTTCCTCCCTGGGGTGACCCAGCGACAGTAACCTACTGCAGGGTCCTGACACATTTCTGCCAAAAGCCGCTGGGTTTCGAGACTTGTTTCTGAGTCTCTGGGATCGTGGCCATTAAGCAGCTTGATCAGGAGCCAGAGAGGCTGTTTGTGGGCGATGACTTAGGATCTTGTTGGGACCGGGAGGACAGGACAGGCTCCACCCCTATCCCGTGAGGCCCAACAAGTTTTGCTACTGTGAGCCCAAGCCTGACTGTCCAATGGCTTCTGGAGGATGACGGCCACCAAGCCGCCAAGGGGGAGCAGGTGGAGTGACAACATCTTTTTCCTCCTTGGGTGGCCCGGCGACAGTAACCTACTGTGGGGTCTGGATGCATTTCTGCCAAAAGCCAGGGAAGCTATTCGTGGGCAATGACTTGGGGTCTCGTTGGGACGGGGAGGACAGGACCGGCTCCACCTCCATCCCGTGAGGCCCTGCGTCTCGTCACTGCAGGCCCAAACCTGACTGTCCAGTAGCCTCTGGAGGATGGTGGCCACTGGGCCGCCAGGGGGAACAGGCCAAGGCACGAAACCTATTCCCACTTGGGTTGGCCCAGCACCGGTAACCTACTGCAAGGACGGGATGCATTTCTGCCAAAAGCCGCTGGGTTTCGAGATTTGTTTCTGAGTCTCTGGGATCATGGCCATTAAGCAGTTCAATCAGGAACCAGAGAGGGCAAGCCTTCAATTATATAGCTGAGCCAAAAGTGGTTTGTTGGTGTGTTTCCCACATACCTAACTTTTGGCCGTTTACTTTCTTGGTAAACTTTGACCCAAGTTTTTTGGGGGTCCAAAGGCACAGCAACAATTTTGGGGTATCTGGAAGTCTGAAGGCGCCATCAGGCTGCTGATGCACTCGCCTCACAGGTACAGGTGGACCTGCTGGCAGGACCATACTGCCTAGGCTGATTTTTTTAATCCTTAAGAATTATCATAGGAATATGATGCCATTAAAGCCCCAAGAAATGCCGGATAAAGAGCTCAGGGCACAGAACCCAAAAGGATCCACAGAGATGTTCATGTACAAAGCAAATTCGACTTTGTCTTCAGTAGCAAGTAATGATACTAAAATGCCTTTATCAGCAATGTGATGGAACCAAAAGATTTTGTGTCAAGTGAAGACAAAGCATTTCAATGGTTGCTATTAATTTAGTCGTGATGAGAAAACACTTGGCCTCAGTTGATCAAGAATGTAGAACAGCACCATGCTGACATTCTTGCACTCAGCTTCTCCACTGCATGTCTGCTGACCATGCACACTGCTCCAGCAGAGAAACAGACATGAAACCTTAGTGTGCAGAGAGAGCTTGTGACACATTGGGAGGTAGTGTGATAACAAAATCATCTGTATGGGCTGGAGAAAAGTTGGACTTCAGGAAAAAAGTAAGCTTTCATTGAGAAGTGGAATGCATGACCAGAAACTGATATGTACACTGTTCACAATAGCCAGAAGCTGGAAACAACCCCAAAACAAACAACTGGTTACAGAAACTTTGTACATCTACACAATGGAATACTATGCAGCTGCTAGGAAAGATAAAATCATGACATTTCCTTATAAGTGGATGGTCATGGACAATTCATGGACAGTATCATGCTAAGTGGAATGAGTCAGAAAGAGAGGTACAGATGTAGAATGACTGCATTTCTTTGTGGAATACAAAATAACATATTATGAGACTGACACCCAAGGACAGTAGAGATAAGGGTCAGGAATATTGCTCCAATGTTGGAAGCCTTCCATATGAGCTGGAGGAGAATTTGCTGGGATAGAGTGCAGATCCCTGAGTTGATGATGGTTGGAGGGAGCACTCAGGATGAGACATGTGTGCTGAAAGGTGATAAAGGACAAACGTGATAGTCCCTCAGTATCTATATTGCAAAATCATAATGTCCAAAAGTAGAGAAAGAGTATGGTGAAAATTGCCACAGAAGCAGTGGGAGGAGTGGGTGGGTGCAGATACTGGGGACATTGGTGGTGGAAATTGTTCACTGTTGGAAGGACGGGAGTTCTATCATTGTGGGACTGAAATTCAAACATGAAAGTTTTGTGAGTGTATCTCATGGTGATTCAATAAAAATAATTTTCATTTATAATCTTTATTTTATTAACTAGGAGGAGATTTGGTTATTCCCACAAAAAATCGTGAGAGAAAAGTGATTCCTCTCCAAAAGGCTGTCAGAGCTATTTGATCAGAGCAATGAGAACTTTTGATTTACCTGTGAATACCCAAATATCCCCAAGTTTGTTTCGTGTTCTGCTCCTGCAGAACTCTGAGGACTCAGTCTGATGAAATGGGAAAGTTTCTGAAGTGAACACCTGAGGGAGACTCTCATTAAAAACTTTTGTAAATTGATCCTTTTGAAACTCAGACAGTAATTTGTGAGTCCATGGGCACATCAAAAAGTTTCCTGAGCATAAAGTGACAAGGTCTCTGGGGGCCAAGTCACTGGTGTGTTTTTATAGCCCTGGACTAACACACAGGCATTCACCCGCAGCCTGGCAGAAAATCCCGTCAACTTCGCCAGCTTCAGACTCAGTAAGTATCTCCTGTCTCTGCTCCTGCTTGAAGGAAGAGACAGGGATTTTTCTTTAGGAAATTTCCTTTCCCTGGGACTGAGAGTTAGAGCAGGGGATATAGTTTGCCTTACACATGGCTGACCCGGGTTCTAAAATTCCCAACTTTCCATAGGCTCCCTCTACCACTGACAGGACTATTTCCTGAATGCAGAGCCAGGAGTAACCAGTGCATCACAAGGTATCACCCAAAATGACAAAAAAGGGAAAGAATGAATTTATTTTTCTGATTCTGTTTTTGTGCAACACACTTTATAATGCTAAACTCACCTGAGTTCCTACACTCATGATATTCAGGGGTTGATTTCATCTTTGTTTTGTTTTATGCTTTGAACATCACAAAGTGACGCTGAGGGGTTACTCATGCCACTGCAAGCAGGAATCACTCCTGGTGGTGCATGGGGGACCATCTGGGATGGTAACTTCTCAGCTGTGTGCAAGACAAGCAGGAATTACTGTGGTCGTGCTCAGGGGATACTGGGAATGGAATCCTGGTTGGCTGTGTGAAAGGCAAGGCCCTACCCACTGTACTATCACTCTAGCCCCATCAATTTATGATTTTTTTCTCTGAAGTTTCAACTATATACTTTGTTATAATTTTTATTCTACTATACTTTCTCTTTTATTTCACTTTGGTTGTTTGGGGGCCACGCTAACGGTGCTCAGGACTTACTCCTGGTTCTGTGTTCAGGGATCACTCATGGTGGGTTCCAGAGACCCTACACAATGCCAGGGATCAATCCCAAACCCACCACAAGCAAGGCAAGCATCCTCTGCACTAGACTATCACTTTGGCCCCTTTTATTGTTCTTAATCTGCATTTAAACTTTAAATTTTGTTTTCTGAGTTCACTTTTCTTTTGTTTTCCTCCCCCAACCTATGCATTTCTCATTGATTTTTTTTGTTTTGGGTCACAACGATGATGCACAGATGTTACTCTGGTTCATGCAATCAGGAATCACTTCTGGTGTTGCTCAGGGACCATATGGGATGGTGGTAATCAAACCCGGGTCAGTCTCGTGCAAGGCAAACGCCCTACCCTCTGTGCTATCGCTCCAGCCCCTCTCTTTGATTTTTAACTTTTCTCCCAAATGCCCTTTTTACATGTATTTTTCTTAGAGCCTATGATCTAATAACCAAAGTATTAGAACTATTGGGGGCAACAGTGTAGCAGGGAGGGCTCTTGCCGTGAATGCAGCTGATTCAGGTTCGATCCCCGATAGCTCACAGGATCCCTGAGGCAACCAGGAGTGATCCCTGATTGCAGAGACAGGAGTAAGCCCTTAGTACTGCTGAGTTTTGTCCAAAAAATGAAAAAAAAAGAAAATTAGAACTATCTTATCTAGTTCAGCTTAATTATATGATTTTAGGGTTGTTTGGGGATTTGTTTTATAATTTTTAGCATTTTTTATGTAGGAGTACTGCTATTTATTTAGCCACTGTTTAGGCTGATTGAATTGTGCATGAACTCCACTGTTTTATAAATTTTAGAGTTTTTAATTTTGGTAAGAATTTTCTACCGCAATACCAGATGTTCTGATTCATAAGTATTTTATGTCTTCAAATGTCTTTTTCTGTCATCCAAAAATATCTTTCTACCATTTAAAATGCTTTGACCCAGAATTTCTTGGACCATTTAGAATTATTTTATATGAGTAAGGCTGTTGAAAATCCTTTAACTTTGCAACTGCTTTATGACTTCTGTCATCAGAATGATAGTTTTCTTCGGAGGTTTAAATTATTAACCAATGTAATTTTTTTTTTTTTGCTTTTTGGGTCACACCCAGCTATGCTCAGGGATTATTCCTGGCTCTGCACTCAGGAATTACTCCTGGAGGTGCTTGGGGGACCATATGGGATGCCGGAGATCGAACTCATGTCGGCCGCATACAAGGCAAACGCCTTACCCACTGTGCTATCGCTCCAGCCCCTCAATTATTAACCAATGTAGATCATTCATTAACATTGAATTAAGACATCTAACAATTTATAATTTTCAACATTTATCTTCTTTATTGCTTTATCATACTATTGAAGATAAAATGGAATAAAGTGGGCTTATGATAGTTGATATGTTCATACTTATGACCTAAAATAGTGAGTTTGGCACCTTCTATATTTTGTTATAATTTATTGAATCAATTATTTCTCCCTTAATCTTATAATATTTTTGTAATACAAGATTTTTTTTTGTTTCTCTGTGGGCCCATACTGGGTGATGCTCACGGTTTATCTCCAGCTTTGAGTTCAGGAATTACTCAGGGTGGGGTCCGGGACCGTAAGGGATGCCAAGAATCAAACCCTATCAGCTGTGTGCCAGGCAAGTGCCATCCCTCTGTGTTATCACTCTAGCCTTTTATGAGGTGTTTGGTCTGTTGGCTGGATTTTCTTTCTGGATCACACCCGGCAATGTTCAGAGGCTACTCTTGCTCTGCACTCAGAAATTATTCTTGGGAGTGCTGTGGGGACTATATGAAATTCCTGGATCAAACGGGTTGACCACTTGCAAGGTAAATGCCCTCCCCGCTGTACTCTCACTCCAGCCCCATGTATGAGATGTTTCAAGGATAGAGCTGCCTGTCTCATTTGTCATTTGGTAATCTGACCTATTTTGCCAAATCTTAAATTAATATGTTCCTATGATTCCTAATGTGATGATATTTTAGCATGTTTGTGAATTCCCTGAAGGCTTACACTATTTGCCTTATGTTCTTTTTGCTTTTAGGCCACCCTGCTGTGCTCACTTACTCCTGGATCTGTGCTCAGGGATCACTCCTCTGGGGCTCAGGGGATATGCAGTACCAGAGATCAAACCCAAGACAGCTGTGTACAAGGCAAGTGTCCTCCCTGCTGTGCTATTGCTCAGGAAGGAGAAAGACTCACACATACAACAGGTTTGTGTGTGTGCATGTGTGTTTTTAATTGAATCACTGTTAGATAAAGTTACAAGCTTTCTTGATGGAATTACAGTCATTCAATACACCCATTCCTCAACCAGTGTGCGAATCCCACTGCTAATATCCCGAGTCTTTTGCCTCTGTCTCTGTCTCTGCCTCTGTCTCACTCTGTCTCTCTCGCCTTTTGAGCATTATGATTTGCAACACACATACTGATAGTTCATCATGTTTGGCCCTTTACCCACATTCAGCACACATCTCCCATCCAGTGCAATCTGTTCCAACCATCATTGTCATAATTGTTCCTTCTCTATCCCAATTGCCTTCTCCAGCCCTGAGAAAGGCTTCTAACCATGGACCAATCCTTCTGGCCCTTGTTTCTACTGTCGGTGGTTGTTAGCCCTACACTGTGTGGTGTTTTTTTTTTTAATCTCACAAATGAGTGCAATCATTCTATGTGTGTCCCTTTCCCTCTGACTCTTCACTCTGCATGATACTCTCCATGTCCATACTTTTATAAGCAAATTTCATAGCATCCTTTTTTCTAATGCTGTATGGTATGCGGGTCATTTCAGGCTCATGACCCTGCTCCAGCCCAAATGCTGGCCTCACACAAAGGGAAAATGGGACCCACAGAAATGGCCTTGGATTTCCTCCCCTGGGTTATTTCTTTTTCTTAGGCACCACACCAGGCAAAGCTCAGAAATCACTCCCAGCAGAGCATGGGCACAATATGGGTTTCTGGGAACGAACCCACGTTGCCCACTTGCAAGGCAAATGCTCTACCCCAAGAAAGAGTTCTTGAGAACCTGTGACTCATGGTAGAGAAGTAGATGAAGATAATATCCAGGAAAAATACTGAGACCTTCACTGAAACAAATCTACCTATGAATTCATGGAAACTCCAAGAGACCCGGGTAGGAATAGTGAGATGTGGGAAATTCACTGCCTAAAGGAACTCCATGATTGGGATAGCACCCTAAGAAAAACAAGTTTAGACCAAAGGGAAGCAGACAGACATGTCCAGACCATAATAGATTAGCAAACTGTCACTGAATCAATCTATCCTTTAAAGATGCTGCTGATTGTCAGTTAGCAATATCTGGGTCTCTGTCTTCATGCATCCCTTAATTGTGCCGTGTTTACTCACAGTCATGAACATGTCTGTCAAATTCAATGGTGGCTCACATAAGGGGAACCAGGATGCTGGAGCGATATGGGTGAAAAAATGGCCTGTCTGCGTGATCCCTGTTTGGGTGACCCTAAAACTTGGATAGTCATGACTTTTTTGTCACATTATCTGTGACCAGATTTTCAGAAGAGATTTTCAGAAGAGAAATCTAAAGAATCAGATAGTCCTGTGATACTCTACGACAGTATCGGGAGAGAGAACAGAATGATGTGATGTAAAATGGTGATCCAATAATATGATAGAAACGATTGAATGAGGGTCGGAGTGATAATATATATGGGAGGGCATTTGCCTTGCTCATGGCACACCTGGATTCGATCCCCAGAACCCCATATAGTCCCCATATAGAACCTCCTGGAGCAATTCCTGAGTGCAGAGCCAGAAGTCACCCCTGAACATCACCATGACTGAAAAACTCAAAGACAAAAAAATGACTTAAATGATTTTAAGTTTCTGGAACATATTCCAAATTACAGAAATGCATTAAAGTTGTCAAGTTAAAAATAATCAATTTAAGTCTCATATTACTAAAATATAACCTCTCTGTTATAAAATATATAATCGGTTCAAAATGTTCAACAAGATACTCAATTTACCTCTTTGAAAATAGTCAACTGAAATAATCCAAGAAAAATGAAAAACATAGTTGGGTAGAGACAGTAGAGCAGGGAGGGCGCTTGTTTTACACTAGCTGATCCCCGGCATCCCATTAGGTCTCTCAAGAACCACCAAGAATAATTCCTGAGTGGGGGCTGGAGCAAGAGCATAGCAGGTAGGGCGTTTGCCTTGCACGCGGCCAATCCGGGTTCGAGCCCCAGCATCCCATATGGTCCCTTAAGCACCGCCGGGGATAATTCCTGAGTGCAGAGCCAGGAGTAACCTCTGTGCATTGCTGAGTGTGACCCAAAAGGCAAAAAAAGAGAATCATTCCTAAGTGCAGAGCCAGGAGTAAACCCTGAGCATCGCTGCATGTGACACAAAAATCAAAACCGAAAAATATGGTATCAATAAATCCTGCTAGGTCATATTGATAATCCTCTAAAAATTTTTTGGACTAATTCTTCATTTTCTGAAAAATGACAGTGCTTTTGCAGAGTCTATTTATGTAATGTGTAAGTCACATTCACACCAGCATGTCATGACATTTCTCTCAGGTTCACCAACAAATCTGTTATTTATACTTGGTGCAGGTCTTTATCCAATGAACCAGGAAGCGATGGACACAATAGTTCTGCAAGATGTGATTTGGGGAATATTATTTTTCTTCCAATTCATATTTGGATTTACTGGAAATTCGCTGCTGCTCATGATACACATGAACACCTTTCTGCAAAGAGCAAAGCCAATAGATTGGATATTTACCCACTTAACTTTAGCCAACATGATGACAGTTTTATTTGCCGGAATTCCAGAATTAATATTTTTCTTTGGAATAAGAAATTTTCTGCATGACACTGGTTGTAAGGCAGTTTTGTTCTTGAACAGAGTGGGCCGGGGTCTTTCCCTCTGTACCACATCTTTCCTCAGTGTGTTCCAAGCCATCGTGATCACCAACAACCATGCTCAGTGGGCGTGGTTCAAATCAAACATCCACACATGCATTTCTTCTGCCTTCCTCTTCTTCTGGATACTCAACATGCTCATCTATAGCCAGGTCATCATTGCAGTGAAAGCCCCATTCAACACTACTGGAATTAGACTAGTTTATAACCAAAAATACTGTATGGCACATGACTCAGAGACTCTGGTGGTGTCTGGATTTCTGGGAGTAATGGTTTTAAGAGATTTCCTGTGTGTGTCCCTCATGATCTGGACCAGCGTGCACATGGTAAAGTTCCTCTACAACCATCGCAAGAATGTCCAGCACATCCTTAGGCACAGTCTCTGCCCACAGTCTTCTCTTGAGATCAAGGCCACCCACACCATCTTGGTCCAAGTGAGCTGTTTTGTCTTTTTTTACTGGTTAAGCTGCTGCCTTAACATTTATATAACATACAATCGTGAGGTTCAAGGGTTAGGAAACATCACTGTTTTTGTTTCTTCCTGCTATCCAGCGATCTGTCCTTTCTTGCTGATAAGAAGCCACAGAGGCCCCTTTCTGAACTGCACATTTTTAAAGATAAGGAAAGCTCCACAAACTACTGCCTTCAGAGACTTGAATACTCTCACACCATCTCTGACACAAAGTGCTCAGACACAAAGTGCTCAGGACAGGACATGTTAAGTGCTGTGGGGCTAGAGAGATAGGCTAGGGCACTTGTGTAGGGCACTTGCCTTGCACATGATCTGCAGCTTGCTAGGAGTGATTTCTGAGTACAGAGCCAGGAGTGAGCCATGAGCGTCACCAGATGTGACCAGGATGGAAAAGGAAAGTGGAAAGCTGAGACTAAGTGATGTAAAATGAAAGAAAATAACATCTTAAATGGACATGTCTCCACCTCCACAGCTTACTGTACATACTTGATAAATGAACAGCGAGATGGAATAAAAAACATCATGGAAAGACTCACCTACAGGGGATGCACATCTGGCTGTGCCTTCCAACCAGGTTGGCTGCGTGCCAGACAAGCACATTACCTTCTATACTATCACTCTATGCTCCCCTTTATTTCATTTACATAATAATTTTAAATATTCATCCCTGAGAATATTGAAGTGGCTCTGTGGAACTGATTTATGTAATGTGACACATTCCTCAGATAATAAAGAGACCAAACCTAGATCTCCCATGTGTAGGGCAAGTGTTGTAACCCACTGTGTTTCTCTCCAAATACATAGACCCATAGCCAAACCGAACTGCTCATAGTAGAGGGGCAATGATTACTCAAAGCATTGACAAATTATGGGGGGACAGCGCCCCTTCTGGAACTACCAAAAAGCCTTTTTCCTTTGTTTTTGATAGAGCCTATGATCTAATGACCAAAGTCTTAGAACTATTGGGGGCGGCAGCCACAGTGCAGTGGGGAGGGCTCTTGCCATGCATGAAGCTGATGCAGGTTCCATCCCCGACAACCCATAGGGTCCCTGAGACGGCCAGGAGTGATCCCTGAGTGCAGTGCCAGGAGTAAGCCCTGAGAATTGCTGAGTATGGTCCAAAAATAAACAAAAGAAAACTAGAACTATCTTATATAGTTCAGCTTAATTAAAATATTTTAGTGTTGTTTGGGAATTTGTTTTATAAATTTTAGAGTCTTTAATGTTGGTAAGAATTTTTTATCACAATACCAGATGTTCTGATTCATAGACATTTTATGTCTTCAAATGTCTTTTTCTGTCATCCAAAAATGGGGCTGGAGCGATACCACAGCGGGTAGGGCATTTGCATTGCACGCAGCCGACCCTGGTTCCATTCCCAGTATCCCATATGGTGCCCTGAGCACACAGGAGTAATTCATGAGTGCAGAGCCAGGAGTAACCCCTGTGCATTGCCGGGTGTAACCCAAAAAGCAAAAAACCAAACCAACAATAACAACAACAAAAAAAAACCCAAAATATCTTTCTACCATTTTAAATGTTTTTACCAAGAATGTCTTGGACCAATTAGAATTATTTTATATGAGTAAGACTGTTGAAAAACCCTTTTTTGTTAGTACCCATTGAACTTTATTTATTTTTTACTAATAGTATTTTTAAAATTTTTATTAGTGAAACACCATGAGGTACAGTTGTAGACTTACAAATTTTTGTGCTTGGGTTTCAGTTATACAATGATCAAGTACCCATCGCTCAACCAGTGCCCCTTCTCCACCACCACTTATCCCAGTATCCCTCCCACCTCCCATCCCCCCTGTTGAAAATCCTTTAACACTGCAACTCTTTTATGACTTGTGTTATCATAGCTTTTTTTGAGGTTTCATTATTAACCAATGTAGATCGAGACATCTAACTGTTTATAATTTTCAACGTTTATCTTCTTTCTTGCTTTATCATACTATTGAAGATACAATGGAATAAAGTGGGCTTATGATAGTTGATATGTTTATACTTATGTTCATACTCAGGGATTACTCCTTCTGGGGCTCAGGGGATATGTGGTACCAGGGATTGGACCCAGGACAGCTGTGTGCAAGGCAAGTATCCTCCCGCTGTGCTATTGCTCCAGGACTTTTCCTGTACTATTTTGAAAACATTGTTAATTACTTACATGCATATTTTGTACTTCATTTAATAGTTGACTGAATTAAATTCTTCTTTAAATAATCCTGTGCTCGTTTCTCTCAGGACTATCCCTACTTTGGAAATGTTGTGCAACCTTTGCTTCTATCTAGCTGAAAAATTACATCAACCCAAAGGGAAAATGAGTTTATTCCTATTCCTAATGACAATTTTTTTTCTTTGCCACACATGGTGATGCTCAGGAGCTTCTCCTGGTGCTGCACTCAGGGTTTACTCCTTGCAGTGCCCAGGGTTCCATATGGGATGCGGAGCTTGTACCCAAGCTGGCCTCGTGCAAAGCAAATGTCTCGCTGCTGTACTATGGCTTCAATCCAGATAACAAATATCTATATTGTGAGCATAATAACAATGTGTGAGGAAGGCCAAAACCAGAGTGAGAAGTGACAAAAAATGAATGTCGGAGGGTTTAGGGGGATGGGTACCGAAAATGAGTTTCCTTAGCATTGCACCACCAAAAGGGAGCTGGGGCTGGGTTAGGCAGTGCCACCGCGAGTCAGAATCTATGGAGGAAAGACATTGGTTGAGGTTCAATGAACTTGTCTGCAGGGAAAGGGACAGAGGTTGTGAGTGGATGAGTAGTATTTCAAAATGAGTGACTGAAAATTATAAAAAAAAAAATGAGTGACTGAGAATGAACTGGAAGTAGGCTTGGGATCAAAGGGAACATTCCAGTCCTCAGGGGTGTATTTAAGGGGCAGGACGGAGAGAAACTCACACATTCAAGAAGTGCGTGTGTGTATGTGTGTGTTTTAATTGAATCACTGTGAGATATAGTTACAAGTACCTTGGCACTGCGTCAAGGCTCACTCCTGGCAGTGCTTGGGGGACCCTATAAGATGCTGGGGATCAAACCCAGGTTAATGGTGTGTAGGTCAGCGCCCTCCCCTCTGTGCCATCACACTGGCCCCTGGATTCTGAGACAAGCCGTTCTACCCGAATAGCCGAGTTTGGGTCCCGGGCCTGGTCTACTTGGGAAAAACAGGTTATCTCTCTGTCTCTGTCTCTGTGTCTCTGTCTGTTTCTCTCTCTGTGTCTCTGTCTCTGTGTCTCTGTCTGTTTCTCTCTCTCTGTCTCTGTCTCTGTGTCTCTGTCTGTTTCTCTCTCTCTCTCTCTCTTTCTCTCTCTCTTTCTCCTTCCTCAGAGCGTTCAAATAAACCCTGTTCTTATTTTAAAAGAACAAGGGTATGTGAGGCCGGAGGGCCAGAGAGATAGTTCAGTGGGGAGGTGCTTGCCTTGCATGCAGCTGGTCCAGGTTTGATCCCCGGTAGCAGGTAGGGTCCCGCAGATCCACCCGGAGTCACTCCTGAGTACTGCCAGCTATGGCTTGCAAACAAAATTAATAATAATAATTGTTTGTCTTCGGGTCACACATAGCAATGCTCAGGGATCACTCCTGGCAGGGCTCTGGGAACTCTCTGAGATACCAGGGATGGAACTCGGGTTGGCTGTGTGTGAAGCAGGAGTCTCCAGTATTATCTAGTCACCCCGAGGGCAAGAGGGGAATGGTGGGTGGTGACAAGCTGGGAGAAGTGGCCCCAAGGGAGCTTGGTTACATTGTCATCGTTGGGAGTACTCGGCTTCACTGGGGACATCTGGGAGACACTGTGAGGCAGGCAGTACTTGAAAATTGCCCCACAGAGGCTGAGGGGGAGCCAAGAACCAGGGGCATTTGTCCACCAGCTCCATCTGTCCATCATTGCTCGACTGAACAGTGGGTGCTTGATTAAGCCTTCCCTGAATCCCACAAACACTCTGGGAGACCCTGATGCCTCAAGTTTCCAGCCTGGGACGACAAGGCCACAAGGGTCAGGGCAGGGACAGGGGAGGTAGCTTAGAAGATGGGGTGCATGCCTTGCACATGCAAAGACCAAGTTTTGATCCAATGTCACCACATGTTCCCCACACACAGGTATAGCCTTGGTGGCCCTCAGCATCTCAAGGCCCGAGCAACCAGCTCCCACCAGGAGGGGCCCCCAACCCCCTGAGCACTGCTTAGGAAGTTGAGCCCCCCAAAAATTATGCCGGTGGCAAGCACCCAGATGCTGTGTTCCACCGACCCCCTTTGTCCCCCAGGTGAATTGGCGGCTGCCGGCTTCGGACAGCCTTGTCAGAAGTTTGGCTCCCAGTTGGGGTCCATCTACTTTAGCAGCTGAGAGTCTCGGGGGTTGTGGAGGGGGGACAGACAGCACGCACCCACGGGGGCACTAATGGTACTGAGGCCTCAAGCTGCCCTATTTATCGTCTCCTGCAACTGCTCACGGTCAGACAAGAGGAATCTCCTTCCTTCTTCAGGATCCGGGGGGAACCCCAAACTTCTCCCCTCTGCTCTTGGGGGACACAGTGAAAGTTTAGCTGGAGTTTAGCACCCCTGCACTCCATTCGAAGGACTTCCAGCTTGGAGCTAATACAGTCCCCCAAAACCTGCCTCCCGCCCTGTTCCCCAAAACTCTGGTGATTCCGGAACTCCTTGTTGACCAATGGATTCCATCCTATCCGAGAGAGACTGCTCATTGGCTTCCCCTGACATTTGGGGGAGCAGGGCAGGTGTGGGGTCCCGAGTGTAGAAACCAAAGTTTGAATTCAGAAGGAATTGGCGGAGCTCTGAGCTCCCCCCCAGGCCCACCTCCATCGCTGCCCCACCCCTGCCTCCGACCCCCTCCTCGAATCATCGGGCCAGATTAGGAGGTGTGGACAGGGTCAGGGGGAGTGGGGGTGAGGGGGTGACCCGAACCCCAATGGTGCTGCCTTCATTCTCGAGGGATCCGTGTGCCAAGAAAAGGCTGCCTCTGGTGGATTTGACTCACTTGTACCCGCCGAGTGCTGGAAGGAATGAGAGAGTCCAGCATCTTTCGGCCCTGCCCATGCCCTGCTGGGCCTCAGGTCAGAGAATAAAGTGGTGAACTGTGTCTAGTTGTCTATGCTGCCTGGGTCTCACCCCACTGACCCTCTGCGTGGATAGACAACCAGTGGGCAGTGCTCCACAGCCAGCTGCCCAAGAGCGAATAGGGTGACACAGGAGAGGCTGCGCCTTCCCACAGTACGATGTCTCCAACCAACTTAGTTTAAAGGTCTCCAGAACCCACTCCCCACATCAAAGCACCCTACATTACTGAGGGTGCCATCTTCTGTCCTGAGTTTTGGGGTTCCTATACAAATTAAAAGTCCCATGTCTTCTGTTCTCCGTGGAGAAGGGTGACAGAGGCCAGATTCAACTCCAGCATTTTCAGATGCCTGAGGTGAAGGTAACAGCCATGAGAGGAACTGGGGGTGGGCTAAGTAGAATTTTAATTAACACAGGAATAATGAACCTAAGACTGGGAAATCTCCTTCCTGGAAATTATAAATAAAACATTTCTGCCAACTATTTTTTTCTTTGCTTTTGGGGTCACACTCAGCGATGCTCAGGGGTTTACTCCAGGCTCTGCACTCAGAAATTACTCCTGCGGTACTTGGGGGACCATAAGGGATGCTGTGGATTGGACCCGGTTGGCTCCATGCAAGGCAAACACCCTACCCGCTGTACTATAGCGCTGGCTCCAAGGATTCTTTTAGGGGGGTCTGCTTTGGTGTGGGCGCACAGGGTTCTGGGGACCATTAAGTACCTGGTCAGCTACAGGCAGGGTGAGATTATTTTGTTGTTGTTCTGTTCACTTTGACAAGAAAAGTTCTGAGCCCAATTTGCTCTGTCTGTGGCCCAGCTCTTCGGAAAGGTTTCCAGTTTTACTCAATCCCACGTGCCATCACCCCACATTCAGAGGGTGGACCAACCCTCTTCTACAAAGAAGAGGGGTCAGGGATACAACAAGATACAGCTCAGAATCCACCACGTTGGGGTGGGGGAATCCACCATCAAAAGACTGAGGCTGTTTTTGTTTTATTTGGTTTGTTCATGGTTTGGGGGCCACAAACCCAGCAATGTTCAGGGATTCTCCTAGCTCTGAACTCAGGAATCACTCTGGCATGATGGTGGGGCTGTATGGAGAGCAAATAAAGAACCAGGGCCCTGTGACTGCAAGCCAAGAGCACTAACCACTCTGCCTCCGCTACAGCGAACAATCGACTTGATTGATCCTTAATCACCCTATACCTAACATCTAAGCTAAGAAAATGTCTGGAAATCTTAAGTGTGGGAAAGTCGGGCCGCGGCAGTTCCGCGAAACGCCAGGAGATGGCGCTGTGGGCGTTTCCTTCCCTCCCCAGGCCCGTTCTATAAGAATTTTCCACCCTTGGATTGGCTTCAGTTTTAAGAATGGGGTAATTAAGGACCAAGCAAGCCGCTTTCTTTCACTTGGGGAACTTGGGTTCGATTCCAGCCTTCATATCTTGGGAGGTACATAACTGAATCTCCTCCGGGGTCGAGTGGGTTGCTCCAGCGTTGTACCACGAGGTACAACCACGTGGTACACCAGGTTGTACCACGAGGGAATCAGAGGATTGGACCTGACGTGGAAAGAGCAAGGCAAAGTTAATTTTCTTTTATTTTAGGGTCTTTTCACTCTGAGCTAGAAGCCTTCTGAAGCCACTTTAGTATGTCTAAATAGCTTTAGAAATATTTCCTATTATGGGCAACCAACACCCCATCACCCAATGTTCTGAGAGTGCCGAAACCCCTTCTACAAGGAAGAGGCAGTGTGGATACAGCAAGATACAGCTCAGAAAGCCCCATGTTGGGATGAGGGAATCCTGCAATAAGGGACTGAGGCTGTTTTGGTTTCATTTGGTTCGTTCATGGTTTGGGGGCCACAAACCAAGCAACACTCAGAGATTCTCCTGGCTCTGAACTCAGGAATCACTCTGGCATGATGGTGAGCCTGTATGGACAGCCAAAGAAAGAATCAGGGCCTGTGACTGCAAGCCAAGAGCACTAACCGCTCTGCTCCCGCTGCAGCAACCCAAGTGGCTTGCTTGATCCTTAATGACCCTATACCTAACATTGAAGCAAAGAAATGACTGGAAATCTTAAGTGTGGGAAAGTCGGGCTGCAGCATTTTTGCTGAAACTCCTCGAGATGGCGCTATGGGCGTTTCCGTGCCTCCCCAGGCCCTTTCTCAAAGAATTTTCCATGCTTGGATTTGCTTCAGTGTTAGCACTGTAGCACTGTAGCACTGTCCTCCTGTTGTTCATCAATTTTCTCGTGCAGGCAGCAGTAATGTCTCCATTGTGATACTTGTTGTTACTGTTTTTGGCATATCGTTACGCCATGCGTAGCCTGCAAGGCTCTACCCTGTGGGTGGGATACTCTGGGCTCTCTGAGAGGGATGGTGGAATTGAACCCAGGTCGGCTGCATGCAAGGCAAATGTCCTACCCACTGTGCTATCGCTCCAGCCCTTTGTTGATATAAGCCAGCAAAATAAGCTTTTACAAACTTGTTGAAACCTAAGGTGGTCAGATGTTACCATATTTTGGTCAAGGCTAGTTCTGAGGCAGGGAGCTAGTATCTTCTTATCAGACATGGGGATAGGCTGCCTTAGTGACACACTTCTTTCTGATATCAAACAGTTAATCATATAATCTTGCATTTTCCTGCCTCCTCTGTTTTGATAATCCTATTTCTTTTGTGACCTGCAAAAAGATCTGACTGCAAAATGGTCTGGCAATGCAAACTGCCATTTACTGGCTATCTTTCCCCACATTCTAGTTTATACTCATGCCACGTGATGTTACATAGGTCAACAAGACAATCCTTATTTAAACTATCTAGCTGGACGTTCTTCCAGTGTTTCAATAAGCAAATCAAAGTAGAATATTTGGGAATCGATGTAGAATTTCCCGGGTCTCCTAAGTGCCAGCAATAACCTATGAGAAGGAAGGAAAAATCCTAAAATAGAATGATTTCTTGGCAAACTTTTCTCCTGGTAACGTCTCCCAAGGGGCTTTGTCCCCTTCTGCCTGAATTGCCATGGTTCTAACGAGTTCCATGACCACAACTGCATGCTGCCTATCCTGGGTCAGAAAATCACAAGCGAGGACATCTCCATTAGTGATCTGCCCAATACCCCAGGTGTCCCTGGTGCCTGCCCAAGCGTCCACACGACCACAGCTTGCGTGTGGAGCCGTATTTAGAGTGCTGTGGGTTTCTGAGAAACCTTCCTACTTTGAGGGGAGAAGAGAAAAAGTTCTGCTAGTTCTTAGCTTGCTACATGTTCCATTGCTTCCAGCTTTCTTCCTCAAACTTCTTACCTGCCTTTTACACTTTTTTTTCTTTTTGCCTTGAATTGCCTAGAACTGGGTGGGAGTGATAGCACAGCGGGTAGGGCGTCTGCCTTACACGCAGCCAACATGGCCGACCCGAGTTCGATTCCTCCGCCCCTCTCGGAGAGCCCGGCAAGCTACCGAGAGTATTCGATATGCCAGACACAGTAACAACAAAGTCTCCAATGGAGACGTTACTGGGCCCGCTCGAGCAAATCGACGATCAACGGGAGGGCCTTTACCTTTACCTTTACCTGCCTAGAACTAAGCCTGCTGGCTGCCTCCATTAGTATTTGAATTGACCTCCAGCTGATCTTCAGTTTAGACTGGGTGGGGAAAGGATTTTTTGCCTAGGATTTGATCTCTGGCCCTACGTTTCCCAGAACCTTCTTACTAGTGAGTTTTTCTCCCATTCCTCTCATAGTGAAGGGTGCCTATGTTAAGTGTAAGTATGGGGCTATTAAGGATCAAGCAAGTGGTTTCCAGAGTTGCAGCGGTAGGAGAGCCTATGTCTATTGTCTTTCACTTGAGTAACCTGGGTTCGATTCCAGCCTTCAGATCTTTGTGGGGTACATAGCTGAATCTCCTCGGGGAGTCAGTCAGTGGGTTGACCTAGCTTTGTGTATGAACCTCGAGGGGAGCGGAGGATTGAACCTGGCCTGGAGCAAGCAAGGCAGCGTTATTTTCTTACATTGGTTTTTCTCTTCGCTCTGAGCAAGAAAACTTTTGAACCCCCATTGCAATGTCTGTGTTGATCAAGCCCTTTGAATGTTACGTGTAATAGGCTACCCAAACAACTCAACCCCAAATTTGGGTTGTCATGGGCAACCCAAATTTTCTAAGAATAAAAAATTCTTAGAGAACCGGGCCTGGGAAGGGTCGGAAACTCCCCACAGCGCCATCTCGTGGCATTTCAGCAGAAATGCCATAGCCCGACTTTCCCAGGAGTAAGATTTCCATCCCTTTGTTTGCTTCAATGTTAAGTATAGGGTCATTAAGGATCAAGCAGGCAGCCTAGGGCCATGGATCAAATATTGAGTCAGGAAGGCGCTTGTCCTGTATGAGGTAATCCAGGTTCCATCCCTGCACCCCATATGTCCCCCCCCCCCCCTCCCAGCACCATCAGGAGTGATTCCTGAATGCAGAGGCAGGGATGATCCCGAATATCGCTGGGTGTGGTCCAGAAACACAAACAAACAAAAGCCTTTCATGGAGGATTCCTTCACGCCAAAGTTGGGGATGCCGAGCTGAGTCTTGCTTCCACCACCTTCCTCCACGGAAGACCGTGAAGTTGTGTGGATAACCTGGACAGGAACCGTTAGCAAAAGGGGGATTAGAGGGAGAGATTCTACTGCGGGCAAAGCAGTTGCCATGCTGCTGGGTTCAATCCCGATGCCCGGGTCGCCCCATATGAAGCAAGCGCCCTGGATGCTCGTCTACCGCTGCACGGCCTGAGGTGGCCTGCTGGATCCTAGTGACACACAGGGTAACATGAAAGCGAACCAAAGGGCTGGAAATCTTTAGGCAGGAAAGTCGGGCCAAGACTCTTCCGCCAATGCACCACGACAGGGCGCTGTGTGGCGGCTCCGTCCCTCCCCCTGGAATGTATCTGTAAGAAAGATTCATTCCTGATCCTGATCAGCCTCTATCACCCGCTATAGCTCCCCAGGACCCTCAGAATTTCTGCAGGGAAAAATTATTTCTGTACAGAGGAGCTGTATCCACAGCCCCCAGAGCTGACTGGCCAAGCTAGTGTCTCTGGCTTATTTTAGGGTGTGTGCTGTGCACAGCCGCAAACTTTTACAGGGCAGCCCAACATGACCCTATATGGTGCCTGAGATGGAACCCAGGGGGAGAACAGAAGACAACTGTGCTTTCCCACAGTACCATGTCTTCAATCCGACCCGTTCTTAAAGGTCTCCAGCCCCTGCATCCCACACGTCAGCTCCCCACATTTTTGACCGTGTATCTTCCTCCCTCCCTAAGAGATCTTTGGGGTTCACATACAAATCCCAAGTGCTCTGATCTCCATAAGGAGAATGGCAGAGGCCAGATTCAACTCCAACATCTCCAAAGTTTGGGGTGATGGTACCTACTGTCAGAGGAACTTGGGGTCAGTTAGGAAGAACTTTTATTTAAAATTGTAATAATGAGCCTCGGCAGCCAATCTCCTTCCCTGGAAATTCTAAATACAACAAATCTGCTGAGGATTTGTTTTCTTTTTGGGTCACATCCAGCTATGTACAGGGGTTACTCCTGGCACTGCATTCAGTAGTTACTTCTGGTGATGCACAGGGGAACATATGGGCTGCCGGGAATTGAACCCGGGTCAACCAGGTGCAAGGCAAACGTCCTAACCGCTGTGCCATCGCTCCAGCCCCACTGCTGAGGATTTTTAATTTTTATGAGGGTTTGGTGTGGGCCCACGAGGTTCTGGGGACCAGTAGAAATGCCTAGGATTGAACCTCATCTGTCACAAGGAAGGCAAATTTTCACTTTTTAAAAATTTAAATTAAAATGTTATGTTCTCTCTCTGAGCAAGGCAAGTTCTAACCCCTCTCTGTTTATTCTCTGGCTGAACTACTTAATGAAAGTTTCCTGTAATTGTGCACCCACAACCTGACACCCCAAATTTCTGACGGTGTCCTCCTCCCATTCTGTGAGAATGAGGGATGTGGAAGCAAGATTCATCTTGGTACCCCACTAAGGTTTAATCCAAAGGAATCTGACGGCATTAGATTGCAGATGCTCTGATTTCTTTCCTCTTTTTATTTTTTGTATTTTTTCATTATTGGGCTGGAGCGATAACACAGGGGTAGGGCGTTTGCCTTGCACGCAGCCAACATGGCCCACCTGAGTTCGATTCCTCCACCCCTCTTGGAGAGCCCGGCAAGCTACTGAGACTATATCGCCCGCACGACAGAGCCTGGCAAGCTACCCGTGATGTATTCGATATGCCAAACACAGTAACAACAAAGTCTCCAATGGAGACATTACTGGGCCCACTCGAGCAAATCGATGAACAACGGAAGGACAGTGACAGTGACATTTTTTCATCATTATTATTATTATTATTTTGCTTTTTAGGTCACACCCGGCTATACTCAGGGGTTACTCCTGGCTTTGCACTCAGGGATCACTCCTGGCGGTGTTTGGGGGACCATATGGGATGCTGGCAATCTAACTCAGGTCGGCCATGTGCAAAGCAAACGCCCTACCCGCTGTGGTATTGCTCCAGCCCCTCCTTTTTTATTTTTTGGGGGTCACAGCTGACGATGCTCAGGGATGACTACTGGCTATGGACTCAGGAATCACGACTTGCATAATTGGGGGACCATATGGGATACCAGAGAAGGTACCCAAGTCTGCAGAATGCAATACAAGTGCCCTAAGGGTTTTGCAACTGCTGCACGCCCCAGGCTGCATGCTTAATCCTTAATTACCCCACACCTGAAGCAAATGCAAGGGTGGAAATTTCTTACAGAATTGGGCCTAGGGAGGGACGGAAACGCCCCCCACAGCGCCATCTCGTGGCGTTTAAGCGGAACTCCCGTTGCCCGAGTTCCCCACCCTTAAGATTTCCAGCTCTCGGATTGGCTTCAATGCTGGGGGTCATTAAGAACCAAGCACGTAGCCTGGGACCATAGTGGGGTAACAGTGGGTAAGGTCTTGCATCAGTTTGGAACTCTGGACCCCATATAGACCCCAGCAACCGACAGGGATATTTAACAATGGGCAGGACCAACCCCTGAGCATTACTGTGTGGAACCCCCCCAAACAGATGCTTGCCGCCCTCCAGAGCCTCCCCCCCACACACAAACACACTGACTCCGCAAGAGTCTCTGGCTTCTTAATTAGGTGTTCAGAATTTGCTGTTCCTAGTGGGGTTTGAAGCAACATAAAGAAACATGATCTTTGTCCCTTCCCCACCCACCATACTGACTCTCTGGGCAAGTGACACTGGGTTCTTTATTGGGGAGGGTGGTCGGTGGCCACAGCAGACCTTCTGCGGGCACTCGGGGACCCTACATAATGCCGGGAATTGACCTGTGTTGGGCACAAAGCATTGCCTCCCCCCCCATCTTCTATCTCGAAGAACCCCATCTGAAAGGTTTCTTCTCTTGGTCACCCACATACCTCATCACCCTACATTTCAATAAAAGTCATTTCTCTGTTCTATGTGTAGCTGGTGAGGTCGAAGCAAGATTCAGCTCGTTGTTACTCCGGGCCTGAGGTGAAGGAATCCGCTGACAAAGAAACTGAGGTTATGGTTTTCGTTTGCTAGCTTCTGGTTGGGGGCCACACACAGCAATGTTCTGGGGTGACTCCTGGCTATTCTTTCCTTAGTTACTCCTGTAGGTGTTCAGGGAACTATAGGGGGTGCCTGGGTTCAGACGCGGCTTAACTGCTGCAAATGAAGCGCTTTACTACCCACTTTCCTCCTGCGCTATTGCCTGAGGCTTGATCCTTAATCACTGAAGCAAAGCCCAACTCTGGAAATCTTCGTGTAAACCCGGGACGAGACACTTCCTCTCCGTCGCCACAAGATGGCGCTATGGAGCATGTTCGTCCCTGCCCAGGGTCCTTAATCTCAGGAATGTTCACCCCGGCCTCACCCAGTTCCAGAACCTACTGAAACTTCCCAGGACTCTCCAAGCTCTCTTCAGAGAGACCCCTGATCCTTGTCCCACTCTGTAGCCCCCAACACTGCCACACCAGTGCCCTGGATTTATTTGGGGGTGGTCACAGCAGGACTAAATGTGTGGGGAGTGCAAGGCTTTCTATGGTGTGGAAGATGGAACCCAGGTTGGCCAAGGCAAGCCAAAAGATTTCTCAGAGTTCTGTCTCCTTTTCCTGACCCTTTTTCCATCATGGGCATCCTCACACATCTTCCCCCTATAAAGTTTTTTGCTTTTTGTCGTCACACGGGATGTTGCACAGGGGTTACTCCTCGCTCGGTACTCAGGGATTACTTGTGGCAGTGCTCAGGGGACCATAGGGGATGCTGGGTATCAACCCCGTGTCGACCACGTGCAAGGCACACACCCAATTTTCTGTGCATTTGGGAGGACCCCAAAACTTGTCTTACTCCCTGCCAGAGTTCTGGGGATTCCGTAGATTTGAGATGTTCAAAACATTGTGCTTGTGGCACTTTTGTAGCAGCCACGAAGTACACTTTCTGCACTCCCCACTCCCTTGGGCAAACAAAATAGGTTCCACTGAGCGATCCTGTTCTGATATTGTGAATTTTTATTAGTTATTCTATATGGAGCTGGAGCGATAGCACAGTGGTAGGGCGTTTGCCTTGCACGCAGCCAACATGGCCGACCCAAGTTCGATTCCTCTGCCTCTCTCGGAGAGCCCGGCAAGCTACCGAGAGTATCTCGCCCGCACGCCAGAGCCTGGCAAGCTACCCGTGATGCATTCGATATGCCAAACACAGTAACAATAAAGTATCCAATGGAGACGTTACTGGGCCCGCTCGAGCAAATCGATGAACAATGGGAGGACCATGACTGTGACCGTGATCGTGACCATTCAATATGAATTTTACCATGTTTCCAAAGATCAGAGGGAAACAAGGTTTTCCCAAATTCTTTACATACATAAAGTTTTGTTGTGTAAGCCTTTTGATACAAGCAGTATATGAGGATGTAGTAAAGTGGCTGGAGATGTAAATAAAGGTCTACCCGCATTCTGTACAGGTATGTGGTTTCTCCCCAGTGTGGATTCTCCTATGTACTATAAGCTTTGAGGATCAAGTAAAGGATTTCCCACACTCCTGACATATATTAGGCTTCTCTCCAGAATGAGTTTTCATATGCATAGTCAGGGCTGAGCATTGAGTGAAGGCGTTACCAAACACCAACATTTATGAGGTTTCTCTCCACTCTGAATTTCCCTATGTGTAATGAGGAGTCATCTGGTATGGAAGAGCTTTCCCACTGACCTCAAATATAACAGGCTTTTCTCCAGTTTGTATTTTCTTGTGCTTAAAAAAGGCTTGAGGGATTGGAGCGATAGCACAGCGATAGGGCGTTTGCCTTGCACACGGTCGACCCGGGTTCGATTCCCAGCATCCCATATGGTCCCCTGAGCACCGCCAGGAGTAATTCCTCAGTGCAGAGCCAGGAGTAACCCCTGTGCATCGCCGAGTGTGACCCCCAAAAAAAAGCAAAAAAAAAAAAAAAAAGCTTGAGTAAGAAGCAAAGGGCTTCCCACTGTCCTTACATCTTACATGCATATGGTTTCTCTCCGGTATTAACTCTGCTATGTATAATAAGGTAGGAGGATTGATGTAAGACCTTCCCACATTGTTGACACGTATATGGTTTCTGTCCTGTGTGGATGTTCACATGGTCACACCGGGGTGATGCTGGACTCAAAGTTTGTCCTTGCTGCTGACATTCCTGGGGATTCTGTCCACCTGTGTGGTTTACTAAGGAAACACAAAGGTGTCGAGGACATGGGAAGGCTCCCCCACATTCCTTACACTTGAACGGGTTTGGGCCACGGTGTTTTTGCTTATGAGAATGTCGGTGTGAAGGACTCTCTATAAACTGTGACCTCTCCCACCGTCCAGGGGCTTCTCTCCTGGGGCGGTTTGTGTCCATGGACTGAGCAGAACAGTCTCTGAGTAGCTTTTCCCAGGGGAGAGCTTGGCATGCTCATGGGGCTGAAGAGACAACTGGTCACTCGACATTCTGTCACAGTGCACATGATCAGACAACCCACCTAGGCTGGCTGCTTCCCTGAAGAACAGCAGAGAAGGCTTCCAATTAGTGTGCTGTACCTGAGAGTCTCCTTGTCCAGAAGGTTCTACATCTGCAGGTTGGTTTCTAACATTTAACCCCCTCAATAGAAATTCTGGCATGTGACCAGATTTTCCAATCAACAACTAATGTTTCAATAAAACGGACAAGCAAACGTGACCGATGTGGGGTCACATAGCTATATAATTTTTTTTCAACTCAATGAACCGACATAGTAAGTGGAAATAACTCCCTCTGCAGAAAAATGAAGTACCAGTTTAGACTGAAAATAAAAGGGACCTGAGACTGGGTTTGGTTCCAGCTCAGTGTGGAGCCCAGGATACATGTGCGAAGGCAAAGATGCATCCCTACACACTGAGAGGGACACTGTGAAAACATCTCACCTCTAGCAGATTCCTCTCCAGGATCAATGAGTTTTTTCTTTCTTGTTCTGTTTACTTAGGTGGGGAGAGGGTCACACCAAACATTGCTCAAGAATTCCTGCTGCTGGGGCTCTGGGGGACATGTGGGGTGCTGGGATGGAGTCCAGGTTCCCTTTCTGGTGCAAAAAAGTGCCCTTCCTAATGCAAAATCAATAGTGTTGCACCATCCTGTTCTTTTCAATACTCGCCACTTGTCTTTGCTGTCTATTCAATGTAAAATCACAGTATTTCCTCTGTATTAAGAAGAGATTTTGGAGGCTCAGAGCCATAGTACAGGGGTAGGGCTTTTGTCTTGCACGCGGCCGATCTGGGTTCAATCCTGGATATCCCATATGGTCCCTCAAGCATCGCTAGGAGTAATTACTGAGTGGAGGGCCCAGAGTAAACACTGAGCATCTCTGGGTGTGACCCAAAAAGGAAAAAGATAAATACAAAGAAGTTTTTTTAGGTTTTAGAATTACTGATTTTATGCAGCAACAGGGTTGGAACGAAAAGATACTGTGTTGCATAAAGTTAGGCAGAAAAAGAAACACAAACAAAATGATGTCACTCATCTGTGTAACAATGGATGCAGAAATTTACTGTAAAGGGTGGGCTTAAATCATCCCTGATTCCAGTATTTAGAGACTGTCATAGTGCACAGGATCAGAGACATACCATCGAGGCTGGCTGCTTCCCTGGAGAACAGCAGAGGAGGATTCCAATGATTTCTTGATTTCTTGAGTCTCCCTGTCAAAAAATGTCAAGCGCTGCAGGTTTGGTGTCTAACATTTCCACCAGGCAAATGCAATTACCGACACATGTATGGCTTTTCCTGGAATGACAAAATGTTTTTGCAAGAAGGACATGCAAAATTGACAGAAGTGTTGGCCATTAACGTGTGTCTATTTCTTTCTCAACTCAATGAAGAACACAGTAAGTGAAAATAATTCCTATACAGAAAATGGAAGCACCAGTTTCAAGCAAATAAATATACACCAGAGTCTGGGTTCGGTTGTAGCTCAGTATGGAGCTCGGGATGCATGTACGAAGGCAAGGCTGAATCCGCACAAATCTGAGAACACAGGGGCCACTGAAGACATCGAAACTAATTGAGTTAATGTCAGGATCAATGAGGTTTTGGGGGCTTTTTGTTTGTGTTTATTTGTTGGGGCAGTGTCACACGAAACAGTGCTCACAGATTACTCCTAGTGGGGCTGTGGGGACCATATTAGGTGCTGGGTATAGAACCTGGTTTCCATCCCTGGACAAAGCAGTGCACTTCCCACTACACTATTACTAGTTCTTTTCAACAATGTCCACCTGTGCTTACTTTCTGTAAGAGAAAAACTCAGTATCATTTTGGTATTTAAAAAAAAAACAGAATGTCTTTAAACCTTGAAACTACTGATTTTAGCACCCAATGAGGCTAAGAGCCTATTACTCTTGGCATAAGGCTGTGGATTTCCTCCCTGCGGTGTCCAGAGTCTGGAGATCTGCTGACAGCAAAGGATGCCAGGTGCCTCCATTCAAGTCACATGCTTGGTCCACTGAAAATCTCACCGGCATAATAATATTTATTCTGAACATGCAAATCTTTCCAGCTCACTTGTAATCGATGATCCTTTGTAGTGGATCAAAATGTGGTAATACTGAATCCCAAAGTTGGAGTTTGAGTTCTGAACTCGAACAAAACAGAATGTAAGAGTTACCCAGTGGATAGTAGAATGAGGCCCAGCAGATAGCGGACATCTTGATAGTTCTCACAGTAAAAACAGGCCCAAAGAAAAGGGTAGACCTTTTAGGTGATCACTGTGAGTAGCTTGGTTAACAAACTAGCTTTTGGGTTTTGTATTTTGACCAGACCAGATAACGAGACCATATGGAATTCAGGGATCAAAACTCGGTCAGTGTCCTAAAATGCAAGTGCGCTCCATGCTGTACACGTCCTGACCCAAACTAATTTTGTTACGGACTCA
Organism: Sorex fumeus; assembly: GCF_029834395.1. Taxonomy (NCBI): domain Eukaryota; kingdom Metazoa; phylum Chordata; class Mammalia; order Eulipotyphla; family Soricidae; genus Sorex; species Sorex fumeus. The sequence goes on along the minus strand of NW_026606097.1, from coordinate 685,439 downwards.
TTCATTTTTTAAAAACAAAGGCAAAAATATGACTAAGAGGAATACGAGAGAACAGCACAGAGACCGTGTGCTTAGCTTGAGGCTCAGGTCTCAGATCCCTGAACACATCGTGTACAATTCCTGAGCGCATGGCCATTACTTATACCTGAGACCCACAAGGAGTCACGTGTGACTATGGCTGGGCGCAAAACCTAAACAATGATAAACTTCTTACTCAAAATTATATAATTATCCAAGGGCAAAGATACACATGGTGTTAGAGAGGGCATTGGGGGTCTGGCTGCTCCAGAAAAGGGGACCTGGAGTTGCAGGCTGCACAGCCACCCTGCTGAGGCACATACAGGACGATCAAAGTCTGAGATTCCCATGGACTTTTCTACGTACCTGACAGATAAGGAAGATTAATGGCAAAGCCAGGAAATTAAAGCGCAGATCATTCCATGATGGAGAGTCCAGGGGGATGAAGGGCAGCATGCACTCGGCACAGATGCCTGGATCCAGGAGCTTGAGGCCACCCTGCGTGCTCCTGTCACTGCACTGGGTCATCTTGTCGCTCTCATTCCTGAGAATGGTGTGGCAGAGGGCACATCACCATCTCCTGCCTTTGTTTTTCCTGCGGATCAGCAGGAGGCTCCAAGGAAAGACCTGAGCCGTGAGCACCAGAGGAGCACAGCCAGCCCCACCCCCCCACCTGACCAGAAGTCCGTGCATTGGAACAAGAAATGTAGTGAATTGCCAGATGCTTGTACACTGGCTCACAGACCCATCCGCAGGGATACACTTCCAGATGCTCCTGCCTCTCCAGGGGACAGAAGTGGGTTGTGATCAGGCTACCTGTTGGGACAGAAGGGCTAGTCTCAGCCTACAGGGGAGGAAACTGAAGCCCTGCCTGAGCCCTGGGAATCCACTATAGACCCTACAGGAAGGTCCCTAAGGCCAGGGACTAACTCTGAGGCCAGAAGGTCCCATGCAGAGACGAACCCTGCAGGTGACAGTGACAATTGGTCCATTAGTGGCTCTGCTGTGGGGCCAGCCACAGGGACTCAGCGTGGACAAACCTCCAGCTGCCCTCTTGCAGAATGGTCAGGGACACAGGCCTGCGAGCTCTAGTCCAGGGAACAAGGTCACTTCTGGGGTCAGGTGAGCCCCAGGCAGTCCCATGTCTGACCTGTGGAACCTAGGCCATCCAGGTCATTATTTACTGTAATCCCAAATCAGCACATGAGCCTCATCCAACACTTGCTCCTACTTTGCAGGAATAGCTCTGAAAACCATGTGAACAGTGCCTTGTATCACAAAATTACCCAGATATCCAGGGTGTTTACTATGAACCATGATTTTACGTGTGTCTGACAACTGGAATTTCTCGAGTGAGTCTACTTTTAAACCATGAGTATTATATCTTGTGGATTGGTGTGGTAATACAGCGGGTAAAACATTCACCTTGCACTTGACTGAACCAGGTTCAATACAATAGCACATATATGGGCCCCTGACCCCTGTCATAAGTGATCCCTGAAGGCAGAGGCAGGAATAAGGCACAGACTAAGCAGGGTGTTTACCAAAAATACTGCAACTTCAAAAGGTAACTCTAATGAAACGAAACAACAACAAATACTCAAGTTTGAATTCTGAGGCAACTTCCCAGGTTGCCTGATGTTAAGAATACTGAGTCGGTAGGTCGCATGGTATGAGGCGTTTGGTGGTCCATCTCTCCAGAGAAACAAAGCACAGGGACCACAACAATTGATGGCCAGTGCACAGTAGACCTTTAATTTAGAACCGAATAGCATGCTTATAGAACATCTGAACATGCTTATATAAAGGTACAGGACTGCATATATTGTGATTTACCATTTACAGAGGTCAAGCTTTTCAACAGAGGCAATTCTATGGGGGAGGGGGGATTAAATCAAGAAGACGTTCTGTCTGAGAAATTCACTCAGGGGATATAAGATCTATATTGCTTCGCTCTTTCCCTGTTTGTACATATTAAATAATTAAGTTAACTTCTTATTAATATGTGCAGTTATCTGGATACACACAGTAAGAAACATTTCAAAACTTACTTATCTAGGTTCAGGAACTATTGTTAAAAGATGACTGTGCTTTTTCCATAAATTCCATACGGAGTCCTTGGCCCTGTTACTCCATGGGATCTGGTCTTTTAGGTCATGATGGCTTGGAAACAAGAACATGCTTGCTTTTTGGTTTCTAGACTGTCCCATATTGAAGCCAAATTATCTTTGATAATTACCACTGGTCAAACCAGAGATTCTCGGTGGGATCCAGTTTTCTGGGGTTAGAAAATACGGCAACTGAAGCCTGAGTCAAGTAATTATGATGGATGCCCAGGAGTAAATATATTTTAAAGTCAATTAACCCTTAAATATTCAGCACTTCATATTAACTTTTTCCTTTCTGAAGCAAAGAACGTTGCTCTATAGTAATAGATCCTAGATTCTAGACTCTATAGGTTAGAGGGGATAAAGAAATGCAAATAAATGACTACAGATACAAAGTCCAGAGTCACGAGAATGTTTGACTTTATGAGATAAAGATAAACTTGGGGGATTGGGAGTGCTCAAAAGAGTACTGTGACCTTCTCTGAGGGGAAGAAAAGTTGGCAATTTACTCATCAAGCCTAAAACACTTACGGTTAATATCCAACACTCATGTGTAAAGACAAATTCTAGAGTGAAACATTTAAAGCAGGTCCTTAAGTCCCCTTTTCTGTCTTTTTCTATGCTGCAGAAATCCACATTTTCTCTTAAATACTAGTACTCTCTTTCATTGTTCCACACATCCTATGTGTGAGTATGTCTGAATGTGTGCATGTGTTTTAATTTTGGACCACAATTGGCAGTGCTCAGGGGTTACTGCAGCTCTGGGATCAGGGCTCAGTCCTAGTGGGGCTCAGGGAGTATGTGAAATAGCAGACGTAGATCTAACCTGGGCTGGCCGCTTAAAGGCAAGCTCCCTGCTGGTTGTACTATTGCTCTGGCCCTTTCTAAGTTAATTATTTCCACCGCATCAGGAGTGACCCTGAGCAAGGCTTCACCAACAACACCTTACACCCAAGAAATCAACTATTTCTCTTTAAAAATGACACATAATTTACCACCATACTCACCACAACAGCTGGGGGTCATCAGGTCAGGAAGGGATTACATGTGTGGGGTGCTTTGCAACTGGACCTTAGGAAGCAGAAATTCTTTTTTTTTTCCCTTTATTGTATTTTATTTTTTTTTAAAGTTGTAGATTTACAATTTTTTGTGCTTTGGTTTCAATTATACAATGATCAGATACCCATCCCTCCACCAGTGCCCATTTTCCACCACCATGGATAATATCCCTCCCACCCCCATCCCCCCATCCCCCCTGTCTCTGTGGCAGGGCAATCCCCTGTGTTCTCTCTCTCCTTTTGGGTGTTGTGGTCTGCAAAAGAGGCATTGAGTGGCAAACATGTTCAGTCCATAGTCTACTTTCGACATGCATCTCCCCTCCTGGGAGGATCCTCCAAACATCCTTTATTTGGTGCTCCCTTCTCTATCTGAACTGCCCTTTCCTCTAGGATACCCGGCTGGCCTCTAAGTTATGGGGTAATCCTCCTGGTGCTGATCTCAGCTATTCTTGGGTATTAATCTCTTACTTTGTTACTTTATATCCCCCAGATGAATGCAATCTTTCTATGTCTATCCCTCTCTTTCTGACTCATTTCGCTTAGCATGATACTTTCCATATTGTACCACTTGTATGTAAATTTCATGACTTCATCTTTTCTAACAGCTACATAGTACTCCATTGTGTAGATGTACCAAAGTTTCTTTAACCAGTCATCTGTTCTTGGGCACTCAGGTTTCTTCCAGTTTCTGGCTATTGTAAAGAGTGCTGCAATGAACAAACAAGTGCAGATGTCACTTCGACTACACATTTTTGCCTCTCTGGGATATATTCCCAGGAGTGGTATTGCTGGGTCAAATGGGAGCTCAATTTCTAATTTTTTGAGAATCGTCCATACTGTTTTCCAGAAGGGCTGAACCAGTGGACCTTCCCACCAACAGTGAAGGAGTGTCCCTTTCTCGCCACATCCACGCCAGCATCGGTTGCTTTTGTTCTTTTGAATGTGGGCTAGTCTCTGAGGTGTGAGATGGTATCTCATTGTGGTTTTGATCTGCATCTCCCTGATGATTAATGATGTAGAGCATTTTCTCATGTGCTTTTTTGCCATTCGGATTTCTTCTTTGAGAAAGTTTCTGTTCATTTCATTGCCCCATTTTGGATGGGGTTGGATGTTTTCTTCTTGTGGAGTTTAACCAGTATTTTGTATATCCTGGATATCAACCCCTTGTCAGATGTGTATTCGGCGAATATCCTTTCCCATTCTGTAGACTGTCTTTGTATTTTGGTCACTGTTTCTTTGGAGGTGCAGAAGCTTCTTAGTTTAAGATAGTCCCATTTATCTATCTCTGTTTTCACTTCCTCGGCCAGTGGCGTGGCATCTTTGAAGATACCATTAGCAGGAAGCAGAAATTCTTGACCTAGAAAAAAAGACGCAAAAGTTGGGACGAGAGACCGTAAAGCAGGCAGGGAATGTGCCTTGCATGTTGCCCCCCCCAGATCAATCCCTGGCATTCCATATGATCCCCAAGTACCATAAGCAGGAATTTCCAACTGCAGAACCAAAAGTAAACCCTGTACATCTCCAGATACGGTACACAAGCCCAACCAAAAAAATAATGAAGAGGCTGGAGCGATAGCAGAGTCAGCAAGGTCTCTGCCTTGCATGCGGCCAACCCTGGTTTAATTCCCAGGATCCCATGTGGTCCCATGAGCATCGCCAGGAGTAATTCCTGAGAGCAGACCCAGGAGTAACCCCTGTGCATCGCCGGTTGTGACCCAAAAGGCAAAAAAAAAAGAAAAAGGTTAACTTGCAAACCTCACCCACCCACAGGGAATGATCCACTGGGTGGCCTTTTCCCATCACAAGTCAATCAAAGCGCAGAGGAGAACTGGGTCACCCACTTCGGGGGGCTGGGGCCCTGCCCTTTGAAGTGAATCTGAAGGTTCTACACTAGTGATGCCAGGGCCAAAGACACTGGAAAGAGTCAAGCACAGTCCAGTGCTGGCAGGTTTGAGAGGGATAAGCCCCGCCCTGTGCAGGTCCCTCAGCCCCGCACCCACCCACCTCTGACCTTTCCTGAACCTGGAGGCGATCCTGGCTAAGGGGACCCTCCCACAATCACTTGCTCACACATGTGAACCACAAAATCGGCCTCCACAATCGCCCTGTCAAACGCGCCACCAATTTCTCCTCTACCCACTAGACCAATGGTGGCCTGAGCCAGGCAACCACGACTAGAATAGAAATGATGCTGAAAGTACCAGTTCAGTGACATCACTTCCGCACCCACCAGGATCCTTAAAGGGCTATGGTCCAGATGCAGAGAGACCCTCTGTGACCACCCAGGTGAATTGGTGCTTTAAGGGGTTTGGACTGGAAATAGTACTGGAGAGGCAGCTGCTGGAGTGGTGGGTCACACAGTGGGGAGGCTTGGGGTAAGGACAAGAGCCCTGACCCTGTACTGGTTAGTGAACCATTGAAACACTGCTCTCACACACAGTGCATCATGAAAAACACATTTGGGTTGATTCAAGGTCAAACAGGCAGGTGGTACAAGGTACCTGACATTGAGTTTCGTGAGGAAGTAATCAAGATGGGGTGAAAGCAGTGACTCTGAAGCCAGCCCTAGAGATGCAGAGAGAAACTGGCCGAGCACCAGCCAAGAGAGCTGGACAGACACTGGGAAGGGGAAAAGCCTGCTAAGACCATCAGAGAGCACTATCCAGCCAACACGCTACCTCTTGAAAACGCCTGACCAGTGGACTCTTGCCTACAAGGAAAACCACAGGAGGCAGTTTCAGAAACACAATTTCAAATCCAGAGTATGGACAAGAGGGGTAGTACAGTGGGGTGGACATTTGCCTTGTATGTGGTCTGGGTTCAATCTGGGTTCAATCCTCAGAATTCCAAAGGGTCCCCTGAGCACCATCAAAGTGAAAATCCAGGAGTAAGCCCTGTGAACTGCCAGGTGTGTACCACAGACAAACATACATACATACATACATACATACATACATACATATAATATATGGAGTATTTGTGTTATACATAATATATACCATATAAATTATATATATCAAATTTATATTTATGTATATACATGTACACATAAAAACCTAGAGTATATTCCAACCCTAAGAATGGAGGATAATAGTCAGCAAACCATTCCGGTAACTTTTGAGCCTTTTAAGGCCTTTTAACTGATCTGAATCCTTTTCACGATGCTGGTGACTACGAGATTGATAGGACTCTGCTCATTCCAAATACAATGATTAATCTTTTTCTCTGATATTATTGAATTGACATGTGGAATACAGGAACTTCACGACCCTTGTGAGTAATCACAGGTAAATTGAAGGCCCTGCTGGGATGTGGAGAGCCTGGGGAGTGCTGGGATGTGGGGAACTGACCCATATACCCAACATTTGTCAGACATTTGAATCAAATGTTTCCGTCCTTTTTAACGTCTTTCTACATACAGTGAAGTTCATTTAAACTGTTTCCAGTAGGGGCCAAAGAGATAGGAGAGCAGGGAGGACATTTCTCTTGCATTACCTTTAAGAGGGTCCCAGAGCACCACCAGGAGTAATCCCTGAGTATTTCTGGGTGTGACCCAAGAAGATGTCACAGACCCAGAACTGCAAACAGAGAGGCGAGTGAATGCAGGACTGTGTGACCGAGCAGGCACAGCTCTCCAGAGCAGAAAGGACAAATAGGGGAAACACATGTTCTGGGATCCGAGTCACCGTAGTTGACAGGGTGAAAACGGGGCCAGCACACCCGGGGGACCTGTGATATGCATCAGGTAGGAATCCAGAGCACAGAGAAAAGAAGGCCTGGGCACCTCCACTGTGGCACAAAAATAAACAGGAAAGGAAATAAACCAGCAAGATGGAGTAATAGAACAGAAGGTCGAGCTGTGAACCCAATCTTCCCATATGGTCCCCCAAGCACTGCCAGGTGCAATGCCAGAGTGCAGGGCCAAGAATAATCCCCAGAATCACTAGGTATAGCCGTCCAAACAAAATACCCAGACCATAGTCCCTGAGACATGTCAGGAGTCATCCTTGAGCACTACTTTATTAGTACTCTTTAAGCTGGGTGTGGTTCAAAAGCCAAAAAAAAAAAAAAACTGAAACAAACATGGTCTCATACAGAAAGATTCGGGTCCTCCAACAAGAAGGCACAATGCAGGATCCTTCCTGGAACAACTCAGAGACATTAGGCACAAGAAGACTGAGCGCTCCTGTCACTGCATCACCTTATCTTGTCACTCTCCTCCTACCTACGGATGGTGTGTCCAATGGCATGTCACTATCTTCTCCTGCATCTGATTTTCCTGAGGATCAGAGACCTGGAGGAAGAGTCAGAGCAGTCAGCACTGGAGAGAAGGACAACCCCAGCCAGAATCAGCCACACCTCCGGGCACTGGCTCACAGACCCGCCAGGGGGAAACTGTTTAATGCTCCTGTCTCCCCAGGGGAGGCAAAATGGGTTGGCATCTGTGCTGCCTTTCGCAACACAAGCTCTGGGCTTGGTAAGAAGAGAGAAAACTCAGCCCTGCCTTGGCCTGAGGACTCCTCCCGGGGTCCCACAAAAGGCTCTGACAGGCACAGCCAGGCACTGACTCGGAGGCCAGATCACGTGCATCAGCGCCTCCTGCAGGCTGGCAGGAGGGCTGCCCCCCCACAACCATGGCCCAGAATGTGACTGTATCACACCACAGCCCTTCTCCTCTTAAAAAAACCCACTTTCTCCCCATGCTCCCCCACCCTGTGTCTGGGACCATTGGTGGTGGATAATGGGCACTGGTGGAGAGATGGGTACTCAATCATTGTATGACTGAAGTGCATTCACGAAAGTTTGTAAGTCTTTAATTGTACCTCAAATAAAAAAATTAAAAAATAAATAAATAAAAAAACAATTTCTGCACAACACCCTTTACCCCCAGTACTCACCTCAATGGATAGTGTCTAGACAGGGCTTTACAACTTGATGTGAAGAAGCAGAAATTCCTGTTCCAACACACAGTAAAACTAGTAAGATGCTTGCCTTGTTGACACCAGTCAATCCTCTGCATCCCTATGCATCCGTATTGGCCCTCAGAGCACTCCAGGAAAATACTTGAGTCAGGGACCAGAGTAAACCCTCAGGGTATCTTCAGGCATACAGAGCCCCCCATTCCCCACACCAAAAATAGCCCCAAAAGGAAATTAAAACCCCAGTCACCTATGATCCACTGCTCTGGATGGCCCGTCATACAAGGGAAGCCATTGAAAAAAACGGACGATAACAGGGTCTCTTGGCATTGCAGTAGCTGCAACTCTGCCCAAAGTAAATCTGGAGATTTTACAGCAGCGAGACACGGGCCAAAGTCCTAATGTAGGTCAGCTGGAGGTCACGATTGCCAAGCCCATGCCCTCGGCAGGTCCCTCACCCCCAAGGCCCACAGCCCCCGCACTCAGCCCCGTATCCACCCGCTGCTGCTCTATTGCAGAGCTGGAGGCAATTGTGGCTGCAGGAGCCCCTCAGGATCACTCACTCACATCCGCCTCCCTTGACCCTGTCAAAGATCCACCGCACCTCAGGAATCGCATGATATCAGGGAACAACTGAAAAACAAGTGCAAAAGTGCTTCCCAAGCTGCCGAGGACCCGCAGCTCAGTGTGGACACCAGGGGAACCACCAGGGGCTCACGGGAGATCACCCCCGTTCTTCCACAAAGTTGGCCTTCAGAGTCCCACTTCATCACAGGTGCCCTACACTGTCCTTTACCCACATGAACAATAACACTGACACAAATTCCAGGAATAGAAGCACCAGGAAGGGCCTCCTGTGATGTCACTTCTGTTGCTGCAAGCAGCCTTAAAGAGCCAGACTCCAGATGTGGAGAGAACCATTATGCCTACCCAGGTGAATCTGTAGCACCAGGGGGATGGGCTCACATAAAGGGGTGGAGAGGCAGCTGCTGTACTGGCCGGTCACACAGTGGAGGGCTAGCGAGGGGTAAGAAGTCCCCTGGTCTCGTACTGGGAAAACAATGAGCCAATGCTCTCACACACAGTCCATCAGGAAAATCGCAAAGGGGGTTCATTCAAAGTAAAAGAGGAGATAGGGAGCAGGTAGGGCACGGGACAATGAGTTTCTCCAGGCAATCATCAATCAAGGTAGGGTAAAAGCAGTGACTCTAAGCCAGCACAAGAGCAGAGAGGAACTGGCCTAGCAGCAGCCCAGAGAGCTGGAAAGACGCTGGAACATGAGCAAAGGCTCGTAGAGAACATCAGAGAACACTGTCCAGTCAACGCTCGATTGCCAACACGCGAGCAGTGAACACGCATCAAAAAGGAAAACCCAGGAGGCAGTTTCTGAACCCTAAGTGGGTATGCAGAGATAACACAGTGGGTAGGGCATTTGCTTGCATGCAGCCTACCTGGGTTCGATTCCCAGCATCCCATATGGCCCCTGAGCACCACCATGAGTAATTTCTGAGTGCAGAGTCAGGAGTTACCTCTGTACATCGCTGAATGTGACCCAAAAAGCCAAAAAAAGTAGATCCTGAGCATCTCTGGATATGGTACACAAGCAAAATCAAACAAATGATACTGAAAAGGTTTCATTTGCAAATCCCAGCCTCCTGGAGGGACCGAAACAACATGTGGCCCTGCCATATCATGAAAGTCAAAGGACAGAGGACAACTGTGTCTGCTACTACAGGGGGGCTGGGACCCTACCCTTTGAAGTGAATCTGAAGGTTCTACATGAGTGATGCCAGGGCCAAATGCTCCGGAACAGAGCAGAGCAAAGTCCCATGCTGGGAGGGTTGAGACAGTGAAGCCCTGCCCTATGCAGGTCCCACAGGAACCGAACTCAGCCCCTGCGCTCTGCCCCATGCCCACCTGAGGCCCCTTCCATACATTTATATGTCTTTCTACACACTGTAAAGTTCATTTAAACTGTTTCCATTAGGGGCCAAAAAGTAGGTACAACAGACAGGAAATTTGCCTTGCACCAGGTTTAACAGGGTTCCCGGAGCACCACCAGGAGTAATCCCTGAGTATTTCAGGGTATGACCCAAAAAGATGGGAAAAACAAAGTTTAAAATTTAAAAAACAAACTGTCTTCACGGCACTCCACTAAAGAACCTTGCCTGAGCCATTTAACTAAGATAAAACTTTCAGAATTATTTATCCTTTAAACTGCCACAAAACTAACCAGTACCTGAACACATGGGTGGCAGAGATGGCATGAGGGAAGGAGCTGGTCACACACAGCCCACCTGGTTTCCAACCACAGTACCCCATAATGATCTTAAGTCCCCCAGGTATGGGTGACTGAGCTGAGAGCGAGGAGTAGGACTCAACTGGTTGTGGCTCCGAAGAACAGGAATCAGGAGGCCCTGAAGAACGAAGTGTGGCTGTTTCTCTGCCATAATCCCCCAAACCCAGGGCCTCAAAACCAATTCACTGGGACTTGAGCAATAATCCAGAGGGGAGGGCTTTTTCCTCGCGTGGGGCAGCCAGTTTCAATCCCTGCCATTCCATATGGTCCTCAGGCCCTGCCAGGAGTAATTACTGATTGTGGAGGCAGGAGTAACCCCTGAGGATCACTGAGTGGGAACCAAAAAGCAATAAAAAAGTCAAACCAGAGTCACAACAAAGAATAAGACAATGGTGAGCCTTGACAGCTCTGAGAGATGAGATTTTTTTGCCTTTTTATTCACATTTTTTAAAGATTTTTATTAGTGAGACACTATGAAGTACAGCTATAGACTTATAAATTTTCATGCTTCGGTTTCAATTATACAATGAACAAATACCCATCCCTCAACCAGTACCCATTTCCCACCACCACGGACCCCAGTATCCCTCCCACCACCCATCCCCTCATCCCACCCTTTCTCTGTGGTAGGGCATTCCCCTTTGTTCTCTCTCCTTTTGGGTGTTGGGGTTTGCAAAAGAGGCACTGAGTGTTAATCATGTTTTGTCTATATTCTACTTTCAGCATGCTTCTCCCATCCTGGGAGGATCCTCCTAACACCCTTTATTTGGTGCTCCCTTCTCTAATTGAGCTGCCTTTTCCCCTAGCAAGTGTGGCTGGCCTCCAATCTATGCAGCAAAATCCTGGTACTAATCTCTGCCACTCTTGACCTTGACAGCCCTGAGCAAAGGGGATTATTTTTTGCATTTTTATTCACATTCCTCTTAGCTTTCACCAGAAAATCTAAAAAGTACATATTAACATACACATCAAGTTCAAATTCAGGGACACTGGCATAGATTTTCCCTTATAGACTGACATCACAGAAAGTTTGTTACACACTACCAGGATTATTTCCTTGCTGGCTGCACTTTGTAGCACAGCATCCCATGGTCCAAACACAATAGACTTTACCAAAATGTTCTATTTATGAATTTTATATTTCCTAAGACGAGAAAGAAACAGAAAGGCTTTTCAACATTCTTGACATATAAAAGATTTCGCTCCAGCGTGAACTGACCTATGTACAGTAAGGCCTGAGGGCCGACGAAAGGCCTTCCCACATTCCTTACAAACAAAAGGTTTCTCTCCAGTGTGAATTCTCACATGAACAGTAAGGTTTGAGGAACAAACAAAGGCCTTCCCACATTCCTTACAAACAAAAGGTTTCTCTCCAGTGTGAATTCTCACATGATCATTAAGGTGTGAGGAAGAAACAAAGGCCTTCCCACACTCCTTACAGACATGAGGTCTCTCTCCAGTGTGAATTCGCATATGGGTGATCAGTCTTGAGGATACAACAAAGGCCTTTCCACATACCTTACATCCATAAGGCTTCTCTCCAGTGTGAATACTCATATGCAAATTAAGGCTTGAGGAACTAACAAAGGCCTTTTCACAAACCTTACATCCATAAGGCTTCTCTCCATTGTGAATTCTCATATGCCGAGTAAGGCCTGAGGATTCAACAAAGGCCTTCCCACATTCCTTACAAACATAAGGTCTCTCTCCAGTGTGAATTCTCATATGGCAGATAAGGTTTGAGGATGCAACAAAGGTCTTTCCACATACCTTACATCCATAAGGCTTCTCTCCATTGTGAATCCTCATATGCACATCAAGGCTTGAGGACACAGAGAAGGCCTTTCCACATAGCTTACATCCATAAGGCTTCTCTCCACTGTGAATTCTCATATGCCGTGTAAGGCCTGAGGAATAATTAAAGGCCTTCCTGCATTCCTTACATATATAAGGCCTCTCTTCAGTATGAGTTTTCATATGCCCAGTAAGGGTTGGGGATTGAGTGAAGGCCTTTGCACGTGCCTTATATTTATGAGGTTTCTCTCCAGAATGAATTTTCCTGTGTCTAAAAAGGTGGGAGAAGTTAGCAAAGACCTTCCCACATTGCTCACACACATATGCTTTCTCTCCAGTATGAATTCTACAATGTTTTAAGAGGTCTGAGGGTCGAGTGAAGGCCTTTGCACAGTCCTTACATGTATGTGATTTCCCTCCAGTGTGGATGTTCATGTCATCACAAAGGGGTAACAGTGGATTCAAACCATGTCCTTGCTGCTGACACTCCTGGGGATTTTCTCCATTGTGGGTTTCTAAGGGAACATCATGGTTCTGGGAACAAGGGAAAGCTCCCCCACATTCCTTACTCTTGGATAGGGTCAATCCATGTTGACTTTGCTTGTGGCCCTTTTGGTGTGAAGGACTCACTATAAACAGTGCTCCTCTCCCACATTCTAGGTTCTGCCCCAATGTTGGGGTTTGTGTCCGTGGACCGAGAAGAACAGACTGTGTGAACATTTTCCCAGGAGAGGAATTCTTCAGAGTGAGGTTGCTCTCTCCATTCTGATCACCCTCAGAGGCCATCCTGCCTGCCTTGGCATCCCCATGTGGCTGAGGGTACAAATGCACACTCGAGACTTTTTCACAGTCTGAAGGGTCAGAGTCATTCCACTCGGGCTGGCTGCTTCCCTGTAGAACAGCAGACGATTCCAATTATCGTTCTATGCCTTAAGAGTCTCCATGTTACATGAAATTTGTACATGCAGATTGGTTTCTAACATTTGCACCACACCAATGCAATTCCCGACAGGTGGATAGCATTACCGTGAACTAACCTAATGTATCTATAAGACACAAATGGGAAATTGATGAATGAGGGGCCATTAATTAGTTAAATATTTTTTCAACTTAATGAACAAGCAGAAATAACTCCCTCCACAGAAAACTGATGCACCATATTCAAGAGAAAATAAAACACTAAACTCTGGGTTCAGTTCTACTTCAATGTGGAGTACAGCCCGGGAAGCATTTATGAAGAAATGCTGCATCCAACACTGCTGAGACTGATCACAGGGGCCAATGAAAACATCTAACCTGCTGGCAGATTCTTTTCAGGATCAATGACTTTTTCTGTTCTGTATTTTGTTTTCACTTCGGGGTGGGGGTACACCATACAGTGCTCGGAGATTATTCCTGGTAGGCCTCTGGGAAACACATGGAGCAATGTGGATGGACCTGTTTAAAAGACCAGGTCTTTTCACGATTAACATTTGTAGATACTTTCAGTCAAATGAAAAAGCACAGCATTGACGTGAAACATATTACAATTTTCTTCAGGTTTTGAGCAGAGATGTCAGCACCCAGTGAAGATAAGGGTCCTCGACCTCAAGCATCATACTCTGAATTTCCTTCCGGCCATTCCTGGCCCTGCACTTTAAAAATAACATGCTGGTTCACTGACATTTTCCATTAGTATTATAATATTGATTCCAAAGTTGCAAATCTTACCGGCTCACTCATACTCGGTGACTGAGTTCCCAAATCCTGAAGCCATCCTTTGAGTTCTGAAACCAAACCCAATATACAATGTAAGAATTCTTCGAATGGAACATCCTTAACCAGGCAGTACAGCTTGAGGACATCTCTATGGTCCTCACAGTCCAAAGTATCCCACAGAAAAGGGAAGGTTCCGCAGAGGATTGCTGCGAAAAGCTTGGCAATCCTACAAGACATTTTTCCTTTTTTTTTGTTAAAAATCCGCAGTGATGCTCAGGGAACTATATGGGATGCTGGTTATTGAACCAGGTGGACAGTGTGCAGGACAAGCGCATTTCCTGCATTACTATCACTCAGAGGCAAAATAGTTTTATTGTGGCCTTACTTATTAACTAAACGAAAATGACAAAAAAAAATTTTGAAGGTACAGCGACATTATAGGCTGTACAGACAGGCCAGTAAGAGAAAGACAGGGGGACCAAGGAGTGAGAATTTTATCGACTGGAAGAAGAGGAAAAATAATGTCAAAGCCAAGAAGGTAAAGCATAAGATTATTCCACGACAGACAATCCATGGCAGCGTGAATGCAGCACAGATGCCTGGATCCAGGAACCCAAGGTATCAGGGTCAACAGCGAGTTTCACGTGTGCTCAGGGCACCCACACACTGCCCAGGGCCTGAGCCAGGGAAGGTTCTCAGACACTTACCTGCATGCATGCTTCTCCTCCCCAGCCTCAGGGTTCCTTCTTCCAGCCAGGAGATCACCGCAGGCTTCACCCCAGAATGCCCTGAACCTCACAGAGATGGAGCATGGTTGAGAGACAAGGAGAACATGACAAATAAATCCCATGTGTACCAATAAAATAGAGTAAATTACTGGAAAACCATGAACAGAATCTGCACTAATAAATGCTCCAGATTTGGAGTTATCCAAGAGCTAACATTCAGGTCTAATTTAAGAGTGAAATATGGGGCCCCAGAAAATACCACAAACAGTTTAGCCTAGGTCTTAAAGGGCCATCAGGGGTTTGATCACAGCACAGTATGTAGTATTTTTTTTTTCTCTAGTTCAGGATCCGCACCTGGGGATGCTCAAGTCTTCTCGCTGACCATGTACTCAGAAATCTTACCGTTGGTGGTGCTTGAGGATCACATGGGATGTTGAGTATAGAAAACATGTCCAGATCTTGCAAGACAAGCACGGTGCCCGCTGTACTGTAACTCTAGGCTCGGCATCACATGCAATGTCCTGAGCCTGCGTGAACTGATGCCTTAGTGCAGTAAACCCAAAGCTTAACAAATCCAAAGATGGCCAAAGACGACCATAGCGCCCAGTTGGTTTGAAAAATAAACAAAAGGATCCAGACAGACAGCACAGCAGGTCAGGCACTTGCTCAAGGTCAATAAAGTTTCGATCCAGACATTCAGGAGGGTCTCTCAAGCCATCATCTGTGATCCCTAACTGCATAGTTCAGACGCAAACCCTGAGTCATGATGAACCGAGAACCACTGGGATAGACCACGAGCACTGAAATAAGAGTAGCATCTGATGGGGTGAGGCCCTAAGAAATAAAGGAGCTATGCTGGGAGCGATATTACAGCAGGCAGGACATAGACACTGCACACACATACAGAATTGATCCCCAGCAGCACACAATGTCCTGGACCACAACCAGGATGAATAACTGAATACACAGCCAGAAATAATCCCTAAGTATTTGTAAGTATAACCCCCAAAACCAAATCAAAACAAAATAACTGAAGCTGTGGGCCTGGTGCAATAGTATCAGGATTAAGGTAGCAACCTTTTAAGCTGCCAAGCGTGTTCAATCCTCAGCACCCCATGGCCCCTGAGCACCCCCAGGAGTGATCCCTCAGCACAGAGACAAAAGGATTCAGATTTTGCCCCAAATAAAAACAAAACCAAAACAAATAAATAAAAATTATGTGTAGCACTAGAAGTGATCAGAGAAGAGAACTCATCAATGGCAGGAACCAGGAACTATTTAGAGAGACCTGAGTGATGGTTCAGCGTGCGGGGAGACTGCATTCAGAGGCCAACCTGGGTCAATCCCCAACAATGCAGATTCATCCAAACCCACAGAGAGTGATTCCTATGGACAGAGCTTAGAGTAAGCCCTGAGCATCGCCAGGTGAGCACCAACAAGAGAACGAGGAAAGGAACTAGAGAAACAGCTACTGCACGGATGTTAGTCCTGGACCATCAGACTGTTGGACACACAATCAGGACCCAGCACAAGAAGCCCACACGGGTCTGTCCAGACAAGGTTGGCCCCCCACTGCTCTCACCAATAGCCTGCAGGTGCTGGTAGGTCTCCAGCATCACGTCCTTGTAGAGCTTACTTTGAGAGGCATCCAAGCATGTCCACTCCTCTGGGGTGAAGCTCACGGCCACGTCAGGGAAGGTCATCGTGTCCTGAGCCGGCATACAAAGGGGGCAGGAGTCAGGGTCTGTCCCCACCATGTTCCCTGGTCTGTGAGGCCCGGTCCACAAGGTCCTAGAGGGATTCAGGGTCTGTCCCCTTGGGAGGAACCAGGCTTCACCCGAATTCCTGGCAGACAGGTCCCAACTTCTAAGACAGCTGCATCTATGAAAATGTGAGGATGCTGTACTAGAATGTTCCTGAAGGTGGCAGACTTGCTCCTGACCCCAGGGAATTCCACCACTGCTCCTATGAGCACTGCCGAGAGTAAAAACTGAGCACACAATCAGTGGGACCCAAATGAGTAACCCTGCTTTCAGCTCAAAACACGAAACACACACCCCCTGCATCCCACAGCCCATGCTCTAGGGAGAAGAGGACACTCAATGTCCAGTCACCGACTGAAAACTGTGCATTCACGTATGTGCCTGTTGAACTCTGATCATGATTCAGGACCACCGCAAATGCCTCTCAAAGTGTCTTAATCCCAACAGCTCTGCTGGCCCCAGAGATCCTTTGCTCCGTCTCCCTGGGACAAGCACATGCCCAGAACTGCAAACAGAGCAGCCAATGAATGCTGGACTCTGTGATAGAGCAGAAGACGCCCTCCAGAGCGAGGACAAAATAGTGGAAACACATATCCTGGGGCCCGAGTTACTGTAGCTGCCAGGGCATAAACAGGACCAGAGCACCCGGGGAACCATGATGCATATCAGGTGGAAATCCGGAGCACAGAGGCAAGAGGAAGCCCTGAGCATCTCCCCTGTGGCACAAAAGTGACTACGAAAAGAAACAAAGCAGCGTGATTGTGTAACAGGACCGTAAGTTGGGGACAGTGGGTAGGGCTGGTGATACCCGCCATCCCATAGGGTCCTCTAAGGACTGCCAGGTGCAATGCCAGAGTGCAGGGCCAAGAGTATAATCCCCAGAATCACTGCATGTGGCTCTGAAAACAAAATACCCAGACACCAGCCTTTGACGCCCAGCACCCCATATGGTCCCTGAGACATGTCAGGAGTCATCCCTGAGCACCAGCAATCTTTGAGATGCTGTGGTTCTAAAGCCATATATTTGTTATATTATGAAACTGACACAAACGTGGCCGCATACTGCAGAGAGCCAGGTGCTCTCACAAGGCGGCAGGATCCTTCCTGAAGCAAGTCAGAGACAGGCATCCCAGGAAGCCTGACGCTCCTGGCACTGCATAACCTCATTTTGTCACTCCTACCTGGCTTCGGTGTGTCCGATGGCAGCTCACCATCTTCTCCTGCCTCTGTTTTTCCCGAGGATCAGAAACCTGGAGGACAAGTCAGAATTGTGAGCACTGGACAGGAGCAAAACCCCAAAGTTCTGACCAGCCACACCGTTGGGCACTGGCTCAAAGACCCGCCTGGGGGACACTGACTAATGCTTCTTTCTCCCCAGGAGAAGCAAAATGGGTTGGCATCTGTGCTGCCTTTCACGACACAAGTTCTGGGTTTGGCCACAAGAGAGAAAAGTCAGCCCAGCCTTGGTTTGGAGACCCCTCCCGGATCCCACAGAAGGTTCTCACAGTCCCAGCCAGGAAGGACTCTGAGGCCAAGAAATCCCGTGCATCATTACTCCCTTCTGGCCCCATGAAAGAGCCACAGTTTGGGTTATGATTGCATGGGGGAGCCCCTCTCTTCTTTAAAGAAAAGAAAAAAGAAAACAGGGGCTGGAGTGGTCAAACAGTGGGTAGGGCAGTTTCCTCTGCAAGTGGCCAACCTGGGTTCAATTCGCAGCATTCCATATGGTCCCCTAAGCACCACAGGAGTAATTCTTGAGATAGAACCAGGAGTAACCCCTTGAATCACCGGGTGTGAACCAAAAAGCAAATAAATAAAAAGTTTTAAAAATTTTCTACAGGGGCTGGAGCAATAGCACAGTGGGTAGGGTGTTTGCCATGCACGCGGCCAACCCGAATTCAATTTCCAGCATCCCACATGGTCCCCCAAGCACTGCCAGGAGTGCTTCCTGAGTACAGAGCCTGTAGTAACGCCTGAGCATCGGCTGGGTGAGACCCAAAAAGCAAAAAAATAAATAAAAACTTTCTACAGACATACACTTTTACCAGCAGTACACGAATACACAAGCACACACAGATACACCCTTTACCCCCGAATACTCACCTTGATAGCCAGCAGTCTAGGCAGGACTTTGCAACTTGATGTGAGGAAGCAGATATTCCTATTCCAACATACAGTAAACGTGTTAGGATGCTTGAGTTGCTGACACTATCAATCCTCTGCATCCCCACGGCCCCCAGAGCACTGCCAGGAATAACATCTGAGGGCAGAGCCAGAGTAAGCCCTCAGGGTATCTCCGGGATTGCAGAGTCCCCCATTCCCTACTCCAGAAATAGCTCCAAAAGGAAAGTATCACTGGCAAACCCTGGCCACCTGCAGACACACCTTCCCGCCCGACCCACGAGGGCAGCCAATGAAAAAGCTGGACGGCAACAGGGTCTAAAGCCTTTTTGAGGGGGGGGTGTCGTCTCTGGCCCTCAAAGTGAATCTGGAGAATCTACAGCAGCGAAACTGGGGCAAGGACCCAACATGGGTCAGCCGGGAGGATCGGGAAGGCTAAGGCCCCGCCCTCGGCAGCTCCTGCACCCCAAGGCCCACAGCTCCCGTGGCCACAGCGGACCCCCAGGATCACGCACTCACACCCACAACTCCCGCATCCCACTAGAGCCCCCGATGAACCTCCCAAAGCTCCGCGCCCAACAAAAGACTCCATCATACCTCAGGAACTGCCTGGATATCGGGGAACACAAGAAAAACATGTGCGAGAGGCTGGCTTTGTCTGCGGCTCATAGTGTGGAGCCGGGGAGGTGCGGGGCGCTCACGGGAGGCCACCCCCGACCTGAAGCAAGACAAAATCAGCCTTCAGATTCCCGCTTCCTCGCTGGGGCCCACTTGGTCCTTCACCCACCTAATAAGAACTCTCTGGCCCCGTTTCCAGGAAGAGAAGCACCAGGAAGGCCCCACTGTGATGTCACTTCCGGTCCTGCAAGCAGCCTTAAAGGGCCAGACTCCAGATGTGCAGAGAACCATTATCCCCACCCAGGAGAATCAGTGGCTGGAGGGGAATGGATTTAATAAGGGAGTTGAGAGGCAGCTGCTGCAGTAGCTGGTGAGCATGGGAGCTCGTGTAAGAAGAAGTCCCCTGATGCATTACTGGCCAGTCAAGTGTGGAGTCAATGCTCCCACACACAAGGCCATCTGGAAAACTAAAACAGGGTTGATCCGGGTAAAACAGACAGATAGGGAATGGGTGGGGCACAGAACAGTGAGTTTCTCTGGGAAGTAACAAATCAGGATGGTGGTGAAAGCAGTGACAGGGCAGCCAGCCCGGGAGAAGAACTGGAACAATCCAGACAGAGAGCAGCCACCTGAGAGCTGGACAGAAACTGGAAAGGAAAGAAAGGCTGCTAAGGACATCTGAGAGCACTTTATGTGTTAATGGTCTACCCCTGACAACACTCAAGCAATGGAAAGTCACCGGCAAGGAAAGTTCCATGGGGAGGATTCAGAAATACATTTTCAAACCCAGAGTATGGACCAGGAGTGATGAGTACAGTGGGTTAGCACTTGCAGTGAACTTGGTCAACTTGAGTTCCATCCTGGGCATCCCAAATGGTTACCTGAGCACCACCTGACACTAGGAAGTGTCAGGTGTGCTTCCAAATAAGAAACATTATTGAAAGAAAACAATCCAGCATGAGGACCCATCCTAGAATGGAGGTGTATACTGAGCTCACAGTTAGCAAACTTTCCTGATCAAAAGGCCTTATTTAGCCTTTTCAAAAACCTAAATGATTTATAGCATCCTAGTTACCACTAGATTATTGGGGTTTTTACTGCTTCCAAAATCAAAGAGTTTCAGGCTTTTTCCCCCTCTATTTGTAAAGTGAAAAGTGCTCTTCATTTTTATTTATTTTTTTGCTTTTTGGGTCACACGTGGTGATGCATAGGGGTTACTCCTGGCTCTGCACTCAAGAATTACCACTGGAGGTACTCAGGGGACCTTATGGGATGCTGGAAATTGAACCTGGGCCAGCCACGTGCAACACAAGCGCCCTACCCGCTGTGCTATTGTTCCAGCCCCTCTTCTTTTCCTTTAAAAAATTTTGTTCATGGCTAATACCTGGCTCTGAACTCTGGGGATCCTATAGGATGCTGGCTTCAATCCTGGTCAGCATCATACAAGGCAAAAGTTCTCTTGGTGTACTAGCCTCCTGCCCCGTGGGGGATTCAGGGGATGATTCTTTACTTGCTTGGGGCGCAATAGTATTTGGTGGAGCTATTTGACTTTCACATACTTCTCACTCATAAATAGGTTCTGGACGTCCCACAGGAAACTGTAAGAGAATGCAGAGCCTGGTGCTGCATATGGGATGTGCTGGGCTTTGTGTCCTGGTGTGACCCCTCACTCCCATCCAGGGGTCTGTTACTTGACCCAAGGCCCAGCTCCCAACTGTCCCACCTGGAGACTAGCCGGTAGCCTGGGGAGGGTCACTCCACTTCCCCCATCTCTGCTCTGGTCCATTACCTGGACCAGGTTGGTCTTCCTCACATGGTCCCAGGTTTCGATGCTCACGACCTTCACCTCCAAGTCCACCTTACCGGGCTCCAGAGGAATGAGCATGTAGGGCACCCTCTTGGATGAGCTCGGGGGCACGACCACCCTCTGACGCAAGGGGGGTCCTGACTTGGACATGCTGCACAGAGCCTCCTTGTGGGTCAATTCCACTCAGACCTGGGAACAGGGGTGGGGTAGTGGTTGGGGTGATTGGCCATCCACCCTGCTTCTTGCTGCCCTGAATATCACCAGAGCAAAGATCCTCCTTCATGCTGTGTGACCTCAGGGAAGCTGCTGCACCTCTCTGGGCCTCCTTTTTCTCCTCTCTACACGTGTTGTTGCAGGGACTGGGAGATGATACAGGAGTGAGGTTGCAAGCATGGTATGTGTGGATTCAATCTCCAGCACCACACAGACACTTGGTCCCCCAGGAATGGCTGGGTCCTCTAAAGGCCCTTTCGGGTGTCAGCCCAGGGTTGCCCAGGTGACCTCCAGTACCTCATCCTCGAGACCTTGCAATGAACTGCCACCCTATTGTCCAGGAATTGCCAGTGGAGAACCCCATCGATTTCTTGAGCACTGCTGTTGCCCTCCCAACAGAAAGCATCATGGTCGCCCCCTCTCCTCCACTTGGGTGCCTGGGAGGGAAGCAAAGGAGAAAACATCATCGAAAAAAACAGCTTTGCCAAGGAGTTCGGTGGTTTCCAGCCCCTTAGCCCCTTTAGAAAAGCGGGTAGGGCGTTTGCCTTGCATGCAGCCGACCCATGTTCCCTTCCCAGCATTCCATGCAGCTGACCCATGTTCGATTCCAAGCATCCCATATGGTACCCTGAGCACTGCCAGGAGTAACTCCTTAGTGCAGATCCAGGAATGACCCAAAAAGAAAAAAAAATAGAAAGTGAAGACCCTCCCACAGTCATGACATGAATAATGTTTCATTCCTGTATAAACTTTCCTATGCTCAGAAAGAACCTGAAAATAAATTAAAGGTCTTCCCTCCTACCTCACATATATGAGTAGAGCCAGTGCTCCCTCCTGAAACAACTCTAGAGACAGTCAGCCCGAAAGGCCTATGCGCTCCTGTCACTGCATCATATCATCTAGTCACTTTCCTCCTCCCTGTGGACGGTGGGTCAGACAGCGTGACATCATCTTCTCTCACCTATAATTCCTGAGAATCAGCAGGAAGCTCCGTGCAAAGATCTAGAGACGTCAGCACTGTGAGCATGACAGAGGTGCACAAACCCCAGGGTCCTGACCAGAAGTTTCTGCTTTGGAGTCTGAAATTGCTCTCAAGGAGGGCAGGGCAAGCAGCTGACCTGCTCTCATATCTCACGGGTCAAAGATCCACTTGAACTGAAAATGCTATGATATCTAAACAGAAATATAGTGGAACAGAGAAGAAGTAGGCCCCGGGCCAGAGCAACAGCATATTGGGGAGGGCAATTGCCTTGAATGAAGCTTACTCTGGTTTAATCCCCCACATTCCACTGGACCCCCCCAAGCCACCTGGAATGACTTCTAAGTGCAGAGTCAGGTTACTCCAGTACCCAGAGTACTGCTGGCTGTGGCCCCAAAACAAAAACACACAAGTAAAAAGTGAATTGTGTAGATAATCGGAAAAAAGAACACAAGGTTCTGGACTTTACCCAGCATAAAAGCATTTTTATGATCGCTACAGAGATAGCACAGATCACAAGGTGCTTGTCTGACACACAGCTGACAAGGGTTCAGTCCCCATCACCCCACAGGATCCCCAAACCTAGAGCAATCAATGAAAACAGAGCCAGGGGTAAACTCCACGGGGTGTGGCCAACCAAAAAAAAAAATTAGGTGTCAGAACTATAGTATGGTAGGGTATGGGCCTTGTACACAGCTGACCTGTGTTCAGTCCCTGACACCACACTGGGTACCAAAAGCAGCAACCACAGGGTATGACCAGAAAAAAAGTTTTTTTTTTCATGTGTCAACATCCACCAGCCAGTTTTGGAGAATGCAGGTGAGACTTGGGTTTTGGAGCCACAGGTGGCAGATCTTTGGGCTCACCCAGGTGGTGCTTGAGGAATCCTGCGTTGTGCAGGAGATTGTACCATGTGGCTGGTTGCCTGCAAGGCCAGGGCTTGCACCCCTGGCCTATCACTGATCCCAGGAAATCAAGGTCTCTATAAGTACTGTGAACCATATGAGAAGGACACAGGCAGGAAACAGGGATGAGGCCCAGCTGGTAGAGGTCCAGGCAGGGCTGCTGGCACCTGGGGCCTCCCGGTGCAAACCTGAGCGAGAAGTACAAACTGCAATTTCAAAGGTTTGCAGGGGCCAGAAAGAGCACACAGTGAATGGCAGGGCACTTGTCATGCATGTGGCAGACTCAACTTCACATCCTGAATCACCAAGGAGTGATCCCAGAGAACTGCTGGGTTTGGCAAAAGCCCACACAGACAATCCCCCTCCTGCCCAAATAAAGGCAATGAGGAATTTATCTGCCAACAACAGAGGTCTGAAATCTGGTAATATATTCACAAGGGTCAATCCTTTGGTTTTTTTTTTCTGTTTTGGGACCACACTCAGAAGTGCTCAGGGCTTATAGGCCAGGTTTTCAGACTATATGATTTTACTCCTATGGGTACATGATTTTATAAAAGAAAAAAGGGATGAAAAATTACACTTGGGGCCAGAGTGACAGTACAACGGGCAGGGCATTTGACTTGCACCCAGCTGACCTGGGTTTGGTTCCTGGCATCCCATATGCTTCCCCGAGCACTACCAGGAGTGCATCCTGAGTACAGAGGGTGAGTGCAGAGCCAGGAATAAGCCCTGAGCATCGCCAGTGTGACCCAAAAAGTGGAGAAAAAATTGTGATTACCCCAAGTGAAAGTTTAAAGTCCATAATTTCACTCAGAGCCTCCAAGTCCTTCCTTTCCTCCCAACAGCCTCTTTGTCAAAGGACTCAAGACTGTTTATATTTAAGAACTTCCAATTAAGGTATGAATAGAGGAGTAGGAGAGAATACACCAGACTGAAGCAGATATTGGCCAACTGAAAGCCTGAGGGCATTCCCTGGTACCCCTAGTCCCCTGAGCAGGACACAGACCTCAGGCACTGCCAGGTATGGTCCTAAATCTTACCTTATCTGCTCCCCAAGTTGTGAGTTAGACCCAGGGAGAGGAGCTCAGAGGGCTAAACACCTGCTTTACATTTGGGGGACATGACATGGCTCACCCTGCATCCTAGACACACAGACACTGAGTGGGGAGAGTCTCTGATTATCTCCAAATTTGTAGCAAACAGGGGGGGGAAAGACAGGTGAAATATCACAACACCAAAAAGAAGTTCAAAGAATACTCGTGTGTCAAAACAAATTCTGGTGTGGGAGGGTTGCGGCCATACCTACTGATGCTCAGGGAACCCTATGCCGTGTCGGGGCATAACTCTGGTCACTATAAGAAAGACAAACGCCCTCCTGACTATACTAATGACCACCCCCTAAGAGTGAGACATTTAAAACCTACTGCAGCTGGTCCCGGGAAAACCCCTTTCTGCAAGTACTCACTTCAACAGCAGGGCACACCCCTGGTCTGGGAGAGATGGACAGTGAGGGATGCTTGGAATCTTGACAGGTGAGGCAGAAATTCTTTTTTCTGAGGAAATATAATCATATAGGGTTAACAAAGATAGTAAGATGATAGGGTGCTTTTCTTTCAAGCAGCTAAGCCGGGGTCAATATGCAACAGTACATACGCTCACCCACCTCAGCACTGCTAAAAATGAAGCCTGAGCTCAGAACAAAGAGTAATCCCTGAGCACTGAGTGGTGTTTTTAATTTTCATTACATTTCATCACCCTGTTATTCGTCGATTGCCTCAAGCAGGCCCCAGTAACGTCTCTTTCATCCTAGCCCTGAGATTATATTCAAGGCTCTTTAGGAGAAGAGACCCATCATTGTTACTGGTATTTGGCATATTTGGTGCGCCACGGGGAGTTTGCCAGACTCTGCCCTGTGGGCAGGCTATATTCGATAGCCTGCAAGTTTGTCCAAAGTAGGAATGAGATAATAAAATATCATAAAAAGATGTTCTGATAAGATGTCGCGCGGTCGCGAATGCGGCCGCGCGGTTCTGGGATCTGGATTTTATAGTCTCTGAGTCTTGGCCGCTGATGGGATTAGACGGCGCCAGGGGGCAAGGTGGTGGGTGTGACCCCTGCCTACTGCAATTTGGAGGATCTGGGTGGAAGATGCTCGACTCCAATTCGAGTAGGCTTGGAGGACTCGGCCCCGGAACCCGCGTGGCTTTGTCCCTCTGCCAGTACCTTCATGTGTGCGGAGAGTGGTCTCAGAATGGTGGTGGCAGGTCCTGGAGGTCTTCGGCTGCCAGAGCCCCGGTCGGGGCGGGGAGGAAAGCTCAACCCGCTCCCCTCCAAGGGACCCCAGCGAGGAACAGCCAGGCGCAGGGGCAGGAGACTCACTGCACTGTTCTCGTCCGGGATCTGGATTTTATAGTCTCTGAGTCTTGGCCGCTGATGGGATTACACGGCGCCAGGGGGCAAGGTGGTGGGTGTGACCCCTGCCTACTGCAATTTGGAGGATCTGGGTGGAAGATGCTCGACTCCAATTCGAGTAGGCTTGGAGGACTCGGCCCCGGAACCCGCGTGGCTTTGTCCCTCTGCCAGTACCTTCATGTGTGGGGAGAGTGGTCTCATCATGGTGGTGGCAGGTCCTGGAGGTCTTCGGCTGCCAGAGCCCCGGTCGGGGCGGGGAGGAAAGCTCAACCCGCTCCCCTCCAAGGGACCCCAGCGAGGAACAGCCAGGCGCAGGGGCAGGAGACTCACTGCACTGTTCTCGTCCGGGATCTGGATTTTATAGTCTCTGAGTCTTGGCCGCTGATGGGATTACACGGCGCCAGGGGGCAAGGTGGTGGGTGTGACCCCTGCCTACTGCAATTTGGAGGATCTGGGTGGAAGATGCTCGACTCCAATTCGAGTAGGCTTGGAGGACTCGGCCCCGGAACCCGCGTGGCTTTGTCCCTCTGCCAGTACCTTCATGTGTGCGGAGAGTGGTCTCATCATGGTGGTGGCAGGTCCTGGAGGTCTTCGGCTGCCAGAGCCCCGGTCGGGGCGGGGAGGAAAGCTCAACCCGCTCCCCTCCAAGGGACCCCAGCGAGGAACAGACAGGCGCAGGGGCAGGAGACTCACTGCACTGTTCTCGTCCGGGATCTGGATTTTATAGTCTCTGAGTCTTGGCCGCTGATGGGATTACACGGCGCCAGGGGGCAAGGTGGTGGGTGTGACCCCTGCCTACTGCAATTTGGAGGATCTGGGTGGAAGATGCTCGACTCCAATTCGAGTAGGCTTGGAGGACTCGGCCCGGGAACCCGCGTGGCTTTGTCCCTCTGCCAGTACCTTCATGTGTGCGGAGAGTGGTCTCAGCATGGTGGTGGCAGGTCCTGGAGGTCTTCGGCTGCCAGAGCCCCGGTCGGGGCGGGGAGGAAAGCTCAACCCGCTCCCCTCCAAGGGACCCCAGCGAGGAACAGCCAGGCGCAGGGGCAGGAGACTCACTGCACTGGTCTCGTCCGGGATCTGGATTTTATAGTCTCTGAGTCTTGGCCGCTGATGGGATTACACGGCGCCAGGGGGCAAGGTGGTGGGTGTGACCCCTGCCTACTGCAATTTGGAGGATCTGGGTGGAAGATGCTCGACTCCAATTCGAGTAGGCTTGGAGGACTCGGCCCCGGAACCCGCGTGGCTTTGTCCCTCTGCCAGTACCTTCATGTGTGCGAGAGTGGTCTCATCATGGTGGTGGCAGGTCCTGGAGGTCTTCGGCTGCCAGAGCCCCTGTCGGGGCGGGGAGGAAAGCTCAACCCGCTCCCCTCCAAGGGACCCCAGCGAGGAACAGCCAGGCGCAGGGGCAGGAGACTCACTGCACTGTTCTCGTCCGGGATCTGGATTTTATAGTCTCTGAGTCTTGGCCGCTGATGGGATTACACGGCGCCAGGGGGCCAGGTGGTGGGTGTGACCCCCGCCTACTGGAATTTGGAGGATCTGGGTGGAAGATGCTCGACTCCAATTCGAGTAGGCCTGGAGGACTCGGCCCTGGAACCCGCGTGGCTTTGTCCCTCTGCCAGTACCTTCATGTGTGCGGAGAGTGGTCTCAGCATGGTGGTGGCAGGTCCTGGAGGTCTTCGGCTGCCAGAGCCCCGGTCGGGGCGGGGAGGAAAGCTCAACCCGCTCCCCTCCAAGGGACCCCAGCGAGGAACAGCCAGGCGCAGGGGCAGGAGACTCACTGCACTGGTCTCGTCCGGGATCTGGATTTTATAGTCTCTGAGCCTTGGCCGCTGATGGGATTACACGGCGCCAGGGGGCAAGGTGGTGGGTGTGACCCCTGCCTACTGCAATTTGGAGGATCTGGGTGGAAGATGCTCGACTCCAATTCGAGTAGGCTTGGAGGACGCGGCCCCGGAACCCGCGTGGCTTTGTCCCTCTGCCAGTACCTTCATGTGTGCGAGAGTGGTCTCATCATGGTGGTGGCAGGTCCTGGAGGTCTTCGGCTGCCAGAGCCCCTGTCGGGGCGGGGAGGAAAGCTCACCCCGCTCCCCTCCAAGGGACCCCAGCGAGGAACAGCCAGGCGCAGGGGCAGGAGACTCACTGCACTGGTCTCGTCCGGGATCTGGATTTTATAGTCTCTGAGTCTTGGCCGCTGATGGGATTGCACGGTGCCAGGGTGCCAGGTGGTGGGTGTGACCCCTGCCTACTGGAATTTGGAGGATCTGGGTGGAAGATGCTCGACTCCAATTCGAGTAGGCTTGGAGGACTCGGCCCCGGAACCCGCGTGGCTTTGTCCCTCTGCCAGTACCTTCATGTGTGCGAGAGTGGTCTCATCATGGTGGTGGCAGGTCCTGGAGGTCTTCGGCTGCCAGAGCCCCTGTCGGGGCGGGGAGGAAAGCTCAACCCGCTCCCCTCCAAGGGACCCCAGCGAGGAACAGCCAGGCGCAGGGGCAGGAGACTCACTGCACTGTTCTCGTCCGGGATCTGGATTTTATAGTCTCTGAGTCTTGGCCGCTGATGGGATTACACGGCGCCAGGGGGCCAGGTGGTGGGTGTGACCCCCGCCTACTGGAATTTGGAGGATCTGGGTGGAAGATGCTCGACTCCAATTCGAGTAGGCCTGGAGGACTCGGCCCTGGAACCCGCGTGGCTTTGTCCCTCTGCCAGTACCTTCATGTGTGCGGAGAGTGGTCTCAGCATGGTGGTGGCAGGTCCTGGAGGTCTTCGGCTGCCAGAGCCCCGGTCGGGGCGGGGAGGAAAGCTCAACCCGCTCCCCTCCAAGGGACCCCAGCGAGGAACAGCCAGGCGCAGGGGCAGGAGACTCACTGCACTGGTCTCGTCCGGGATCTGGATTTTATAGTCTCTGAGCCTTGGCCGCTGATGGGATTACACGGCGCCAGGGGGCAAGGTGGTGGGTGTGACCCCTGCCTACTGCAATTTGGAGGATCTGGGTG
Organism: Sorex fumeus; assembly: GCF_029834395.1. Classification (NCBI taxonomy): domain Eukaryota; kingdom Metazoa; phylum Chordata; class Mammalia; order Eulipotyphla; family Soricidae; genus Sorex; species Sorex fumeus. The sequence continues at coordinate 657,003 of NW_026606097.1, read as the reverse complement.
GAAGATGCTCGACTCCAATTCGAGTAGGCTTGGAGGACGCGGCCCCGGAACCCGCGTGGCTTTGTCCCTCTGCCAGTACCTTCATGTGTGCGAGAGTGGTCTCATCATGGTGGTGGCAGGTCCTGGAGGTCTTCGGCTGCCAGAGCCCCTGTCGGGGCGGGGAGGAAAGCTCACCCCGCTCCCCTCCAAGGGACCCCAGCGAGGAACAGCCAGGCGCAGGGGCAGGAGACTCACTGCACTGGTCTCGTCCGGGATCTGGATTTTATAGTCTCTGAGTCTTGGCCGCTGATGGGATTGCACGGTGCCAGGGTGCCAGGTGGTGGGTGTGACCCCTGCCTACTGGAATTTGGAGGATCTGGGTGGAAGATGCTCGACTCCAATTCGAGTAGGCTTGGAGGACTCGGCCCCGGAACCCGCGTGGCTTTGTCCCTCTGCCAGTACCTTCATGTGTGCGGAGAGTGGTCTCAGCATGGTGGTGGCAGGTCCTGGAGGTCTTCGGCTGCCAGAGCCCCGGTCGAGGCGGGGAGGAAAGCTCAACCCGCTCCCCTCCAAGGGACCACAGCGAGGAACAGCCAGGCGCAGGGGCAGGAGACTCACTGCACTGGTCTCGTCCGGGATCTGGATTTTATAGTCTCTGAGTCTTGGCCGCTGATGGGATTACAGGGCGCCAGGGGGCCAGGTGGTGGGTGTGACCCCCGCCTACTGGAATTTGGAGGATCTGGGTGGAAGATGCTCGACTCCAATTCGAGTAGGCTTGGAGGACTCGGCCCCGGAACCCGCGTGGCTTTGTCCCTCTGCCAGTACCTTCATGTGTGCGGAGAGTGGTCTCAGCATGGGGGTGGCAGGTCCTGGAGGTCTACGGCTGCCAGAGCCCCGGTCGGGGCGGGGAGGAAAGCTCAACCTGCTCCCCTCCAAGGGACCCCAGCGAGGAACAGCCAGGCGCAGGGGCAGGAGACTCACTGCACTGGTCTCGTCCGGGATCTGGATTTTATAGTCTCTGAGTCTTGGCCGCTGATGGGATTACACGGCGCCAGGGGGCCAGGTGGTGGGTGTGACCCCCGCCTACTGGAATTTGGAGGATCTGGGTGTAAGATGCTCGACTCCAATTCGAGTTGGCTTGGAGGACTCGGCCCCGGAACCCGCGTGGCTTTGTCCCTCTGCCAGTACCTTCTTGTGTGCAGAGAGTGGTCTCAGCATGGTGGTGGCAGGTCCTGGAGGTCTTCGGCTGCCAGAGCCCCGGTCGGGGCGGGGAGGAAAGCTCAACCCGCTCCCCTCCAAGGGACCCCAGCTTGGAACAGCCAGGCGCACGGGCAGGAGACTCACTGCACTGGTCTCGTCCGGGATCTGGAATTTATAGTCTCTGAGTCTTGGCCGCTGATGGGATTACACGGCGCCAGGGGGCCAGGTGGTGGGTGTGACCCCCGCCTACTGGAATTTGGAGGATCTCGGTGGAAGATGCTCGACTCCAATTCGAGTAGGCTTGGAGGACTCGGCCCCGGAACCCGCGTGGCTTTGTCCCTCTGCCAGTACCTTCATGTGTGCGGAGAGTGGTCTCAGCATGGTGTTGGCAGGTTCTGGAGGTCTGCGGCTGCCAGAGCCCCGGTCGGGGCGGGGAGGAAAGCTCAACCCGCTCCCCTCCAAGGGACCCCAGCGAGGAACAGCCAGGCACAGGGGCAGGAGACTCACTGCACTGGTCTCGTCCGGGATCTGGATTTTATAGTCTCTGAGTCTTGGCCGCTGATGGGATTACACGGCGCCAGGGGCCAGGTGGTGGGTGTGACCCCCGCCTACTGGAATTTGGAGGATCTGGGTGGAAGATGCTCGACTCCAATTCGAGTAGGCTTGGAGGACTCGGCCCCGGAACCCGCGTGGCTTTGTCCCTCTGCCAGTACCTTCATGTGTGGGGAGAGTGGTCTCATCATGGTGGTGGCAGGTCCTGGAGGTCTGCGGCTGCCAGAGCCCCTGTCGGGGCGGGGAGGAAAGCTCAACCCGCTCCCCTCCAAGGGACCCCAGCGAGGAACAGCCAGGCACAGGGGCAGGAGACTCACTGCACTGGTCTCGTCCGGGATCTGGATTTTATAGTCTCTGAGTCTTGGCCGCTGATGGGATTACACGGCGCCAGGGGGCCAGGTGGTGTGTGTGACCCCCGCCTACTGGAATTTGGAGGATCTGGGTGGAAGATGCTCGACTCCAATTCGAGTAGGCTTGGAGGACTCGGCCCCGGAACCCGCATGGCTTTGTCCCTCTGCGAGTACCTTCATGTGTGCGGAGAGTGGTCTCATAATGGTGGTGGCAGGTCCTGGAGGTCTTCGGCTGCCAGAGCCCCGGTCGGGGCGGGGAGGAAAGCTCACCCCGCTCCCCTCCAAGGGACCCCAGCGAGGAACAGCCAGGCGCAGGGGCAGGAGACTCACTGCACTGGTCTCGTCCGGGATCTGGATTTTATAGTCTCTGAGTCTTGGCCGCTGATGGGATTGCACGGTGCCAGGGTGCCAGGTGGTGGGTGTGACCCCTGCCTACTGGAATTTGGAGGATCTGGGTGGAAGATGCTCGACTCCAATTCGAGTAGGCTTGGAGGACTCGGCCCCGGAACCCGCGTGGCTTTGTCCCTCTGCCAGTACCTTCATGTGTGCGGAGAGTGGTCTCAGAATGGTGGTGGCAGGTCCTGGAGGTCTTCGGCTGCCAGAGCCCCGGTCGGGGCGGGGAGGAAAGCTCAACCCGCTCCCCTCCAAGGGACCCCAGCGAGGAACAGCCAGGCGCAGGGGCAGGAGACTCACTGCACTGGTCTCGTCCGGGATCTGGATTTTATAGTCTCTGAGTCTTGGCCGCTGATGGGATTACAGGGCGCCAGGGGGCCAGGTGGTGGGTGTGACCCCCGCCTACTGGAATTTGGAGGATCTGGGTGGAAGATGCTCGACTCCAATTCGAGTAGGCTTGGAGGACTCGGCCCCGGAACCCGCGTGGCTTTGTCCCTCTGCCAGTACCTTCATGTGTGCGGAGAGTGGTCTCAGCATGGTGGTGGCAGGTCCTGGAGGTCTTCGGCTGCCAGAGCCCCGGTCGGGGCGGGGAGGAAAGCTCAACCCGCTCCTCTACAAGGGACCCCAGCGAGGAACAGCCATGCGCAGGTGCAGGAGACTCACTGCACTGGTCTCGTCCGGGATCTGGATTTTATAGTCTCTGAGTCTTGGCCGCTGATGGGATTACACGGCGCCAGGGGGCCAGGTGGTGTGTGTGACCCCCGCCTACTGGAATTTGTAGGATCTGGGTGGAAGATGCTCGACTCCAATTCGAGTAGGCTTGGAGGACTCGGCCCCGGAACCCGCGTGGCTTTGTCCCTCTGCCAGTACCTTCATGTGTGCGAAGAGTGGTCTCAGCATGGTGGTGGCAGGTCCTGGAGGTCTGCGGCTGCCAGAGCCCCGGTCGGGGCGGGGAGGAAAGCTCAACCCGCTCCCCTCCAAGGGACCCCATCGAGGAACAGTCAGGCGCAGGGGCAGGAGTCTCACTGCACGGGTCTCGTCCGGGATCTGGATTTTATAGTCTCTGAGTCTTGGCCGCTGATGGGATTACACGGCGCCAGGGGGCCAGGTGGTGGGTGTGACCCCCGCCTACTGGAATTTGGAGGATCTGGGTGGAAGATGCTCGACTCCAATTCGAGTAGGCTTGGAGGACTCGGCCCCGGAACCCGCGTGGCGTTGTCCCTCTGCCAGTACCTTCATGTGTGCGGAGAGTGGTCTCAGCATGGTGGTGGCAGGTCCTGGAGGTCTTCGGCTGCCAGAGCCCCGGTCGGGGCGGGGAGGAAAGCTCAACCCGCTCCCCTCCAAGGGACCCCAGCGAGGAACAGCCAGGCGCAGGTGCAGGAGACTCACTGCACTGGTCTCGTCCGAGATCTGGATTTTATAGTCTCTGAGTCTTGGCCGCTGATGGGATTACATGGCGCCAGGGGGCCAGGTGGTGGGTGTGACCCCCGCCTACTGGAATTTGTAGGATCTGGGTGGAAGATGCTCGACTCCAATTCGAGTAGGCTTGGAGGACTCGGCCCCGGAACCCGCGTGGCTTTGTCCCTCTGCCAGTACCTTCATGTGTGCGGAGAGTGGTCTCAGCATGGTGGTGGCAGGTCCTGGAGTCCTTCGGCTGCCAGAGCCCCGGTCGGGGCGGGGAGGAAAGCTCAACCCGCTCCCCTCCAAGGGACCCCAGCGAGGAACAGCCAGGCGCAGGGGCAGGAGACTCACTGCACTGGTCTCGTCCGGGATCTGGATTTTATAGTCTCTGAGTCTTGGCCGCTGATGGGATCACAGGGCGCCAGGGGGCCAGGTGGTGGGTGTGACCCCCGCCTACTGGAATTTGGAGGATCTCGGTGGAAGATGCTCGACTCCAATTCAAGTAGGCTTGGAGGACTCGGCCCCGGAACCCGCGTGGCTTTGTCCCTCTGCCAGTACCTTCATCTGTGCGGAGAGTGGTCTCAGCATGGTGGTGGCAGGTCCTGGAGGTCTTCGGCTGCCAGAGCCCTGGTCGGGGCGGGGAGGAAAGCTCAACCCTCTCCCCTCCAAGGGACCCCAGCGAGGAACAGCCAGGCGCAGGGGCAGGAGACTCACTGCACTGGTCTCGTCCGGGATCTGGATTTTATAGTCTCTGAGTCTTGGCCGCTGATGGGATTACAGGGCGCCAGGGGGCCAGGTGGTGTGTGTGACCCCCGCCTACTGGAATTTGGAGGATATGGTTGGAAGATGTTCGTCTCCAATTCCAGTAGGCTTGGAGGACTCGGCCCCGGAACCCGTGTGGCTTTGTCCCTCTGAGTGGTGTTTTGGCCCAAAAATGTATAATAAAATAAATTATAAAGGAATTGGAGAGATCGTATAGCAGGTTAGGTGCTTGCCTTGCATTCGATTTTAATTCTGGGCATCTCCTATGGTTCCTGGCACCACTACAAGTGCGTGCTGAATGGAGAGCCAGGAGGAACCCACGTGCATCGCTGGGTGTAACTCAAAAAGCAAAATAAAAAAAGAAAGAAAAAGTAAAGAGAAGCTCCCCACCTCCTTGCACTCCCAGAACCCACTGAATGCAGAAGGAACAAGTGAAGATCAAAGGCTCTGCCATGTGGGGCTAGAGCAACAGCACAGACGGTAGGGTGTTTCCCTTGCATGTGACCAACCCGGATTCCCAGTAACCAATATGGTCCCCTGAGCACCTCCAGGGGTAATTCCTGAGCGCAGAGCCAGGAGTAACCCCTGTGCATTGCTGGGTGTGAACCAAAAAGAAAAAAACACTCTGCCAAATGCTTTTGAGCCATAAGCACATAAATGTGCTTCCCCTCCCCCACCCACCCTATTACAGGCCCCTGGCTCTGGGCTCACTCCTGGCTGGTACCGGGACGCTGTGGGGTGCCAGGATCAAACCCGGCCAGCCCCGTCCCCCCCTTAAGCATCTTCCTAAGTAAGTTCTCCTTAGTAACAACGACCTTCTTTCCCTCAAACTCAATTTATAAATAAGAAAAAGCTTTCGGCAGGGGCGCTCAGCGCATCCCTGGTGAGGGGCCGCCAACCCGGGCCACCGCCACGAGCAACCCCACTGCCCACAAGGTGGAGACCGCTGAGGTTCAGGCGCTCAGATCGACCACTCAGGCGGGCTGCGGGGAAACCGATCTTCCCGTACCCCTGGACCGCCCTGCATGCCCTGGGGGGCCTGTCACCCGCTCCTCACCTTCTGTGGCAACTTGGCCCGCCTGCACTTCCGCCCAGAATGCCAAGGCAGTGCGGATAAAGGACCTGGATTCTGTGACGTCACCTGCACCTTCGCCCAGAGCCTTAAAGGGCCAGGCTTCAAGTATTCCTGACCAGGTACTTTCCTGCTCAGAAAGGTTCATTTTGCCCCGTTTCTGTGATAGGATAGGACACTGAGGGTTGCCAGGTCTGGGTCAGATGGAGACAGACAGACTGGACAGATAGCATGTCGATCAGAAGCCTTTTTTTTATGAAGGAAATAAAATTCACAAAGATTCTTTGCAAATAGCCACCCAAACCATCTCTCTGAGTCCCCACGTACATTTATATAGCACTGAAAGTCCAGGTCTTGAGTAGCTTCAACTGTTTATTTTCACAATTATAGGAGAGAGCTATTTCTAGCTCTAAGAGAATCACGTGGCTCAGAAAGGGGTCAGGGGTAGCTCAGAAGTGGACTCAGGGATTGGTGATGACTGGGAAGATATTTGTGTACGCCAAAATTCCTGTGTCTGTATTTGTGAGTGTTCAGAGTAAATGGTGCTCTCTCTCCAGTTATTCCTTGAGAGCTGTGTGCAGCAACTCTTCAAACAGTGCTCAAGCTCTACATAGCCATGAATTCTATAAGGATCAGACAAATGAACGGAAAGTCCCTTAACTGCTGTGCAGCTAAATAGTCTTTTAATATTTTTGTACTAGATGATTTATTAACCTATAATTCTTCAAAATTTGAACCAGTTGCCAAGAACAACGGTATAGCAGGTGTGCAGGAGAAAGCCTCTTTTTCAGACACGTTGATCTATTGTTCGGCTACAATGATTTGGTGTTTGTTACAGTAAGAATATGAAATTTAGTTCACAAGCTTACTTCTTAGCGGAATTATTCCATACACATACTCAATTTCTTGTAACCACTCCACTAGGGTGCCAGATCGTCACAGAGTGCAAATAGGAACAATAGGTTAGGGTCCCTCCAAAGTGAGGTAGTAAGTGTCAATAGCTAATTTCTTTGTGTATTTGCTTTTCCTTGCTTCAATAACTATGATTACATAAATTTACGGGGTAACAGGATGTAGGTCTGGTGAATCTAATTTTGTAGGTGCTTATGAAAAGGACAGGTGCATCAGGATGTGCTTTTTTCTAACCAACAGACTGTGCTTCTCTTGGGAGCCTGCTACTTTGCCTAGCAGGACAGCCTGCAAGCTGGTGTGAACAAACACTCCAAATTTTGTAGTTCATCCAGATTTGATGGTGTGGGGGCCCAACATCCCAAGTCCCAGGGACGTCCGCAGAAAGCCTTCAAAGGACCTGTTAGTGCTGGCACTCTTCTCTCTGGTCCGTGAGTCAACTCTGGAATGGTGTAGAAGGCTGGACGCAGCACAACCTCCCCTATCTTCAACTTCCGTATCTTCCCACTACACTGTCCTCCCGTTCTTTGTTCTTCGATTTGCTTGAGCAGGCCTGGTAACGGCTCCATCGTGAGAACTGTTGTTACTGTGTTTGGCATATCTAATATGTCACGGGGAGCTTGCCAGGTTTTGCCATGTGGGCGCGATAGTCTCGGTAGCTTGCCGGGCTCTCCGACAGGAGCAGAGGAATTGAACTCGGGTCAGCCTCAAGGGCCTTGCGCAAGGGAAACGCCCTACCCGCTGTGCTATTGCTCCAGCCCAAGTACTACACTATTCTGTTGGAAATATAGCTTTAAACATTCTAGGTTTAACACTGGTATGTCCACTCTCCATTGTCACAGTGAGTTTAAGTTTATTGGATTACACCCATAACAATGCTCCTGAGTTACTCACATTGCTCTGTTTCTTGGAATATAGCTCTAAACACTTTAGGTTTAACATTGGTATGTCCTTTCTCCCTCGCAACAGGGAGCTTAGGTTTACCACAGTGCTCCTGAGACACACACATTCTTCTGTGTTTCTCTGTAACTTCCTTCTCTGTAATTTGCTTTAACAACTGGCCTGTCATACTTTTCTCCTAATCAGACTCTGTTAACTCGTAAGGTCGGATTCCTCAGAAATCTGAGTGAAATACTGCTTTTCTCTTCTCCTTATGTTCTTTGCATAGTTATTTTAGAGCAGCGTCCTTTTCATATAGACATAGGAAAACAGTTAATACTATGACTATGTAACTTGGGAGTTAATTGACTCCAAATAATAATTCATACCTGGGCATCTGCTTTCTCAATCTAAGCCTCAGTTGCCCTTAGTTTTTAGCACTCCAAAGGCAGGGTCTTGATGAGGGACTGAATGGGCCCAGAGCTAGCTGTTAGGTACACTGGTATCAAAATGGGCTAAACCACAATGCCATATAAGTTAAGAGCATGGCCATGGACAAATTCTGTCATGTTCCAAAGAGTAACAACTAGATTAGGACCATGCTAGTGTTAAGACTAATCTGACCTGAGCACTGTAGTCTGAGATCTATATTAAGATGTCCCCAGCGTAATGTATCTATTACTGTGTTCATACAAAATGATTAATTTTATTAAGGAGTAGAATTAAGATGAATGTTTATATGGTTGCTGGACTAAGGGAAGGAAAAACACACCCATAGATGGCATTTCACATTTAGGTGGGTCTTCTTGCTGAAAGAGTTTGTCCTAGAAGAAGCTTCCCCCTAGAGAGGGACCATACATCCATTGATTGTATGACCTCGCCTATGTGTAATTGCTACCCCAACTCCCTCATGATTTGGGAGATAACTAAGGCTGTAAGACTCGGCAAGGGAAAAAATATCAAGATAGAATCCAAGAGGGAGAGTCCAAGAGGAATGAAGGAGATTCATGAAAGGAGAATCAGAGGAGAATTGAGATGAGATTGGAGGAAACTGCAATCGATACCAACCAGCCTGGCCCTCATTCCCTCCGTCATCCACCCATGGCCATCGGCTGTCCAAGGGTTGGGGAAAGTAGGCTGATACCATCAAATTCAGCTGGGTGCGGAGGAAAGAGAAGAGAGAGAGGAGAGAGAGAGGGCTTCATATTTATTTTTTGAATACACAACACGAACTGACAAACCAGTTCTTTGAAACAATTACCACTTGTGTTTGTTTTCAATAAAAGAAAAAAATTAAAGTACTTTATTGATATGAAAAATAATAGATTTTTTTTCAGTTTCAGTACCCAGTAAGGCTAAGTGCCTTTTACTCCCAGGGTAAGACTCTGGATTTCCTCCTTGCAGTGTCCAGAGATCACAGATATAATGGCAGGGAGAGCGCTCGGACCCCCCCCCCCCTTTCAAGTCACATGCTTGCTCCACTGATCTATCCCGCAGGGTATAATGATATTCATTTTTAAATGTGTGAATCTAAACAGCTCACGCATATTCAGTGACCCTATTCCCAAGTCAGATCGCAGCTCTGCCAAATCCTGACACTGTGGTTTGAGTTCTGAAATAAATCACAGCAAGTAAGGTAAGAATTAGTCGAATGACACCTGGGTGAACAAGCCGAGCAGGTGGATGACATCTCTGTGGTTCTCACTGTCCAAATAGGCCCAGAGAAAAGGGAAGATTCTTTGGGAGTATCGCTGGGAGGAGCTTGACAATCACACACTAGCCTTTTGGGTTTTCTATTTGACTAGACTCAGGGATATTTGAGGATCATATGGGATACTGTGAATCAAACCCAGTGTAAGGCAAGCACCCTTCCCAATATACTATAAGTTCAGCACATACTAGCTTTATTAAGGGCTCATTCATTGACTTTTTAACATAAAAGCAAAGAATATTTCATAGTGGGTCAGAGAGAGAATAGCTATCTCTCTTGCATATGGGCATCTGCCTTGCACAAGGCTGACTGGGGCAGGATTCTGAGCACTGCCCAAAGGAACACCTGAGGACCGCCAAGAATAAACCCCTCGGGAACATCAGAATCCAAACCAAAACAAAACAAATTGTCTTCGTATACTCAAAAAACAGGGCTGAAGCGATATCACAGTGGTAGGGCATTTGCCTTGCAAGCAGCCAACATGGCTGACCCAAGTTCGATCCCTCCACCCCTCTCGGACAGCCCAGCAAGCTACCGAGAGTATCTCGTCCACACGGCAAAGCCTGGCAAGCTCCCCGTTACAGATTCGATATGCCAAACACAGTAACAACAAGTCTCACAATGGAGAAGTTACTGGGCCCGTTCGAATAAATTGATGAACAACGGGAGGACAGTGACAGTGACTCAAAAAACATGCTAATGATCTGAGGGCAAAGACAAGCTTAGTGACAGAGAGGGCGGGGTGCAAGGTGGTTCTGCTGCGACTGAAAAGGGCACCCCAACATTACAGGCTGTGCAGCCAGGCTGGTAAGGGAAAGGGGTACAAAGGACCCTAAATCCCTTGAACACATGACTAATGAAGAAGAATGAAGCACAGGATCACCCCAAGGGAGTGAAGGGCCCTATGAGTACAGCACAGATGCCTGCATCCAGGAGCCCGAGGCCCCCGGGGTCAGCAGTATGTTTCACAGACACGATGCCCAGGGCCCAAGCCTTGGAGGGTCCTCAGATACTCAGCTGCACACACACCTCTCCTCCCTGGCCTCAGGGCTCCTCCTACCAGCCAGGGGATTACAGCTGGCGTCACCCTAGAATACCCTGCCCCCACAGAATCAATGTAGAGATTAGTGACAAATGAAAAGGCGAGAGGCCTAACCCATATGTCCCTGATATAACCAGCCAAGTTACTGAAAGTGCGCAAACAACACAATCTTCACTTTTGCTGCCTTGCACGCAACTTGTCCAATTCAATCCCTGGATCCCATAGGATCTCCCAAGCAAACACCAAGACTGATAAGTGAGTGGAGAATCCAGAGTCACATCTGAATATCACGGTGTGGCAGAAAAATGAAACTAAACAAAAAAAAATGGACGCATACAAAATATAAAGTTGGTGCTGAAAGATAGTACAGCAGGTGGGGCGGATTCGTCAACCACACATACCCAGGCTTGGCAATTCCCAAATTACCTTTCTGAGTTTTCATTTTTGACCAGACCCAGTGATGACTGGGGGAACATATCTGATGTCCAGATTCAACCTGGGTTGGCTCTGTGCAAGGGAAGCACACTTGTGTGTACTATCTCTCCGGCTACATTTAACTTTGTTATGTGCTCCCTCATTCAATATTTAAATATAAAGTCAAAAAATATTCCTTAGTGGGTGGAAGAAAACAGCAGGTAGGGCATTTGCCTTCCAAGAGGCTGACAGGGGCGGATCCCTGAGCACCACCAAAAACAACCTCTGTGAACAGCCAGGAATAAAGGCTGAGTCTTTCAGGCCCAAAACAAAAACAAATTCATTTTGTTGATATTATGAAAAGCCATGCTAATTATCCAAGGGCAAAGATAAGCACAACAGGGCTGGAGTGATAGCACAGTGGGTAAGATGTCTGTCTTGCATGTGGGCGACCCGGGTTTGATTCTCAGCATCCCATATTGCCCCCTGAACACTGATAGGAGTAATTCCACAGTGCAGAGCTGGGAGTAACCCCTAAGCATCGCTGGGTGTGACCCAAAAAGAAAAAAAAGAGATAAGTATGACAGTGAGGGCACAATATCCAGCTGCACTTGGAAAGAGACCTGACATTGCAGGCTGTACAGCTGCGTGCAACCGTTCCCTCCACTTTTTGACCTCTTAGGCAGCCCCTTGCCTTAGTCTATATCAGATGCCCCCTCCCATGAGTGGGCCTCTGTCCTCTTGACATTTTCCCTCCTAGATGTATCAGGTCGTGGTTTTTGTGTTGGTGCCGCACCTCCTTCCCTTGACCCTTCCAATCTATGTGTCACCCATATCCCTGATCCTTCTCTCCAATTAGACCAGTGAACTCTCCCTTCATCTGGATCCTGGTGGCTGTGCGTTTGAGCGGGACTTAACCCACATCTGGCTGGATCCGTCTTTCACCCCGCCCAGGACTTCTGTGTCTCCGTTGTGAGCTCTCTACCATCCGGTTAATTCCTTTTAGGAAGCTTGGGACAATAGGACTGATCTCCATCGTAATCATCGCAACCTGTTCACACTGTCGCTACCCTCCTGACCCTGACCCTTGCGGGCGCAGGGACAGGCATCGCATCCCTGGTGACTCAACATTCTGCACTAGCCTCCCATCATGCCGCTGTCGATGCAAATATCAGCCGCTTGGAAGGCTGGATCGCCCATTTGGAAGAATCCCTCAATTCCTTGTCTGAAGTTGCTCTGCAGAATCGGAGAGGACTTGACCTTCTTTTTGAAAGAGGGTGGACTCTATGCTGCACTGGGGGAGGAATGCTGTTTCTATGTCAATCATAGTGGAGTCATTCGGGATACCATGCTGGAACTCCACGAGGGTTTAGAGCTCAGACAACGCCAACGAGAGTCCTCTACCTCTACCTGGGGCTTTCACACTCTTCTCCCATACCTACTCCCCTTCTTGGGCCCCCTTACTGCACTCTTTTTAATTGTTACTATTGGACCTTGCGTGTTTAACCGTCTAATCAGCTTTATCAAACAGCAGGTTGCCTCACTGGTCGCAGCACCTATACAGGTGCATTACCACCGCCTGGCAATGGAAGATGCTCCCCTAGACCATGCGGCCGCAAATTCTGCTGCTACAGAGGACTGCTAGCAGGTTGTGGTTAGTTGGACCCAAACTTGAGTTGTTCATGGCCAGTTCCCCTGCCCCTCTCTGATCTGACAATCTCGGTATGAAAGAGTCGGACTTTACCCTATTCCATTTTGTTCAGCCACTAGGTGTCTGGCAAAGCACTGCAAGGGAGGCCTCATGGCTGATTCCGACTACCTGTGGAGGACACTGGGCCTGCATGGAGGTTTCCTCTGCCTAACACTGGCCTTTTTCCACGGTTCCCCTCCGCTAGTAGGGTGGGTAGGGGAAAATGGGCTCTGTCTACTTTCCTCCCCTCTGCAAAACAGAGGGCTTCTTGATATCCTGGAGGGGCCCAGTCAATGCTCCCCCTAGCTGGCGTCTTTTATAATAAAGGAAGGGGGAGATGTGGGAAGCTGGCCCTTTAACTGACCAAGAGCCTACGTGCCTGTGCTAGGTATGGCTATCTTAACCTATGTGGCCCTCTGCAGGTAAAGCCTGTGGTATGGTAATCGTGACCTACATGACCCTCGGCAGGTAAAGCCTGTGGTATGGTAATATGACCTATGTGGCCCTTCGCAGGTAAAGCCTGTGGTATGGTAATCCTCACCTACATGACCTTTGGCAGGTAAAGCCTGTGCTATGTATGGTTATTCCGAGAAAACAATTGTCATGGCTGTAAGTGACAATGATTTACTTAGTATAAGCTTTGTAATGCATGGTATGTCAAACTTATAGACTGTGTAACTTTCCTAACCACATTTGGGCACGACGCTTTGTGTAGCTACCTCACTAATATATACCCCCATCGCCCTCAATAAAGTCTGTCCCTTTTTCTCTTTGTTTCTAAGCTGTATTCTATCTCTTGTGCCTTGTGTTCATTCGGTCAGTCCTTCCCTGCACCTACGGATCCTAGGGTCATATCCGCGGGCCGGAGAGTGGTCGGGCGGGGCCCCCCATATCCCCAGACATGACCAGCCACACCCTCGGGCACTGGCTCACAGACCCACCTGGGGGATACTGCCTAATGCTGCTGTCTCCCCAGGAGAAGCAAAATAGGTTGGCATCTGTGTTGCCTTTCACAACACAAGCTCTGGGCTTGGTTACAAAGGAGAAAACTCAGCCCTGTCTTGACCTGAGGACTCCTCCCTGGGTCCCACAAAAGGCTCTCACAGGCACAGCCAGAGGCTGACTCGGAGGCCAGATCACATGAATCAGCAACCTACAGGCTGGCAGCAGGGCTGCCCCCCACAACCATACCCCAGAATGTGGCTCTATCACGGGGACAGCCCTTCATCTCTTAAAATAACTCACTTTCTACACACACACACACACACACACACACACATACACACTAACACACACCCTTTACCCCCAGTACTCACATCGATAAACAGGTATCTAGACAGGGTTTTGGAACCTGATGTGAAGAAGTAGAAGTTCCTGATCCAGCAGACAGTAAAACTAGAAAGATGCTTGCCTTGTTGACACCAGTCAATCCTCTGCATCCCTACGCATCCCCATGGCCCCCAGTACACTCCAGGAAGAATATCTGAGCCAGGATTCAGAGTAAGCCCTCAGGGTATATTCGGGCATGCAGAGCCCCCATTCCCCACCAAAAATAGCCGCAAAAGGAAACTAAAACCCGTCACCTGTGGATCCACTGCTCCGGATGGCCCCATCATACCAGGGAAGCCATTGAAAAAGCCGGACAGTAACAGAGTCTCTTGGCATTATGGGAGCTGCAACTCTGCTGAAAGTGAATCTGGAGATTTTACAGCAGCGAGTCTGGGGCCAAGGTCTCAACGTAGGTTAGCTGGAGGTCAGGATGGCTAAGCCCCAGCCCGTGGAAGGTCCCTCACCTCCAAGGCCCACAGATCCGTTGCTCAGCCCTGTACCCACCCGCTGCTCCTCCATCGCAGAGTTGGATGCGATTGTGGCTGCAGGTGCCCCCCAGGATCACTCACTCACATCCTCCACCCTTGATCCCGTCAAAGATCCACCGCATCTCAGGAACCACCTGGTATCAGGGAATAAGTAAAAAAGAAGTCCAAAAGTGCCCCCCTACAATACTACCAAAAGCATTGTATAAATTCAATGTAAACCCTATCAGGATACCCATGACATTCTTAAAAGAAATGGAGCAAACACTCCTGCAATTTATATGGAACAATAAGCCTCCACTAATAGCTAAAGCAATTCTTGGGAAAAAAGAAAATGGGAGGAATCAACCTCCCTAACTTCAAACTGTACTACAAAGCAGTAATAATCAAAACAGCATGGTACTGGAACAAAGGCAGAACTGCAGACCAGTGGAATAGGGTTGAATACACTGACATCACCCCTCAACCATATGATCATCTAATCTTTGATAAAGGTGCAAGTAATGTGAAGTGGAGTAAGGAAAGCCTCTTTAACAAAGTGTGCTGGCAGAACTGGATGGCTACATGCAAAAAAGTGGGCTCAGAACTCTGCCTAACACCATGTACAAAAGTAAGATCAAAATGGATTAAAGACCTCAACATCAGACCAGAAACCATAAGGTACATTGAAGACAAAGTTGGCAAAACCCTCTATGACACTGAAGCTAATGGTATCTTCAAAGATGCCATGCCACTGGCCGAGCAAGTGAAAACAGAGATAGATAAATGGGACTATCTTAAAGTAAGAACTTTCTGCACCTCAAAAGAAACAGTGACCAAAATACAAAGACAGTCTACAGAATGGGAAAGGATATTCGCCGAATACACATCTGACAAGGGGTTGATATCCAGGATATACAAAATACTGGTTGAACTCCACAAGAAGAAATCATCCAACCCCATCCAAAAATGGGGCAATGGAATGAACAGAAACTTTCTCAAAGAAGAAATCCAAATGGCAAAAAAGCACATGAGAAAATGCTCTACATCATTAATCATCAGGGAGATGCAGATCAAAACCACAATGAGATACCATCTCACACCTCAGAGACTGGCCCACATCCAAAAGAACAAAAGCAACCGATGCTGGCGCGGATGTGGCAAGAAAGGGACACTCCTTCACTGTTGGTGGGAAGGTCCACTGGTTCAGCCCTTCTGGAAAACAGTATGGATGATGCTCAAAAAATTAGAAATTGAGCTCCCATTTGACCCAGCAATACCACTCCTGGGAATATATCCCAGAGAGGCAAAAATGTGTAGTTGAAGTGACATTTGCACTTGTTTGTTCATTGCAGCACTCTTTACAATAGCCAGAAACTGGAAGAAACCTGAATGCCCAAGAACAGATGACTGGTTAAAGAAACTTTGGTACATCTACACAATGGAGTACTATGTAGCTGTTAGAAAAGATGAAGTCATGAAATTTATATACAAGTGGTACAACATGGAACGTATCATGCTAAGCGAAATGAGTCAGAAAGAGAGGGATAAACATAGAAAGACTGCATTCATCTGGGGAATATAAAGTAACAAAATATGAGATTAATACCCAAGAATAGCTGAGATCAGCACCAGGAGGTTTACTCCATAGCTTAGAGGCCAGCCAGGCATTCTAGTGGAAAGGGCAGCTCAGATAGAGAAGGGAGCACCAAATAAAGAATGTTTGGAGGATCCTCCCAGGAGGGAAGATGCATATTGAAAGTAGACTATGGACTGAACATGTTTGCCACTCAAAGCCTCTTTTGCAGACCACAGCACCAAAAAGGAGAGATAGAACACAAGGGATCGCCCTGCCATAGAGGCAGGGTGGGATGGGAGGGATCGGGTTGGGAGGGATATTATCCATGGTGGTGGAAAATGGGCACTGGTGGAGGGATGGGTATTTGATCATTGTATAATCTAAACCCAAGCACAAAAAATGTAAATCTACAACTGTACCTCATGGTGTTTCACTAATAATAATAAAAAAATGAAAAAAAAAAGTGCCCCCCCTAAGCTGGCGAGGACCCGCAGCTCAGGGTGGAGAAGGGGAACTGCCAGGCGCTCACGGGAGATTGTCCCCTTTCTGCCACAAAGTTGGCTTTCGGAGTACCACTTTTCCACAGGGGCCCTACTCTGTCCTTTACCCATGTGCGCAATGACACTGACCCAGTTTCCAGGAATAGAAGCACCAGGAAGGGCCCCCTGTGATGTCACTTCTGCTTCCACAAGCAGCCTTAAAGAGCCAGACTCCAGATGTGGAGAGAACCATGATGACCACCCAGGTGGATCTGTGGCATAAGGGTGGTGGGCTCACCTAAAGGGATGGAGGCAGCTGCTGTACTTGCCGGCCACACAGTAGAGGGCTAGTGACAAGTAAGAAGTCCTACTGGACAAACATGAGCCGATGCTCTCACACACAGTCCATCATGAAAAAAATAAAATAAAATGGGGTTCATTCGAAGTAAAAGAAGCAGATAGGGAGCAGGTGGGACACAGGACAATGAATTTCTCCGGGTAATCATCCATCAATGTGAGGAGAAAGCAGTGACTCGAAGCCAGCACAAGAGCAGAGAGGAACTGCCTAGAAGCAGCCCAGAGTTCTGGAGAACTGGTGGAACAGGAGCAAAGGCTCGTAAGAACATCAGAGAAAACTGTCCAGTCAACGGTCTATGATTGTCAACACGCGAGCAGTGAACACTCATCTACAAGGAAAACCGAGGAGGCAGTTTCCGAATCCTGAGTGGGGCTGGAGAGATAACACAGCAGGTAGGACGTTTGCCTTGCATGCGGCCTACCTAGGTTTGATTCCTAGCACCCATAGGGTCCTGTGAGCACTGCCAGGAAGAACTCCTGACTGCAGAGACAGGAGTATCCCCTATTCATTGTCAGGTATGACCCAAAAAGCAAAAACAAAAAGTAGATCCTTTTCATCTCTGGATGTGGTACACAAGCAAAATCAAAACAATGATACTGAAAAAGTGTCATTTGCAAAGCCCAGCCTCTGGCAGGGATCAAACCACCATGTGGCCCTGCCATATCACAACAATCAAAGAACAGACAACAACAGGGGGGCTGGGGCCCTGCCCTTTGAAGTGAATCTGAAGGTTCTACACAAGTAAGTGATGCCAGGGCCAAATGCTCTGGAAAAGGGCACAGCAAAGTCCCATGCTGGGAGGGTCGGGACAGCCAAGCCCTGCACTCTGCAGGTCCCGCAGGCCCCTAGCTCAGCCCCTGCGCTCAGTCCCACGCCCACCTGCTACTGACCATTCATGGAGCTGGAGGTGATGGTGGTCAAAGGGAACCCCACGATCACCCACACACACCGCAACCCCAACACCCCCTAAAACTTCTGGTTCCCCTAAAGCATCCCTCGTGCCTCAGGAAATGGCTGATATCAGAAATGAGAGGAAAAACAAGCACAATAGGGCGCCACCCAAGCTGGTGCGGCCCTAGCGCTTTCAGGACGGAGAACAGGAGGCACTGGGCGCTCACAGAACGCCACTCGCGTCCTGACAACAAATAGGTATTCACAGTCCCCCTTCTACAAAGGGCCGCCATTTCCTCCCCTACCACCAGACCAATGGCAGCCTGATCAGGCAACCACAATGGGAAGAGAAATAAACATCTGAAAGTCCTTGGCCTGGGACTCCACTTCCACTGCTGCCAGAACCTGAGCCTTAAAGGGCCATGGTCCAGATGCAGAGACCCTGTTTGCCCACCCAGATGAATCTGTGCTTCCAAAGGGTATGGACTGGATAAAGGTGTGCAGAGATGGCTGTGGAGAGTGGTGATTCACACAGTGGGAGGATGGGGATAAAAAAAAAAAAAAAACCCTGATCCTGTACTTTTCAGTCAAACAATGACCCAATGCTCTCACACACAGTCCATCAGGAAAAATGCAGCTGGGATGATTCAAGATAAAACAGGGAGGTTGGTACAATTCATCAAATGCTGAGTTTCTAGTGGAAGTAGTCAAGATGGGGTAAAAGCAGTGACTGCAAAGCCAGCCCTGGAGATGCAGAGAGGAACTGGCCTAGCAGCAGCCCAGAGAGCTGGACAGACACTGGAAGAGGAGCAGAGGCTGGTAAGAACATCAGAGAGCACTGTCTAGTCAACGCACTACCCCCTGAAAACACCAAACCAGTGGACTCTTGCCTATAAGGAAAATAATTTCAGAAGCCAAATTTTACATCCACAGTATGGGGCAGGAGGGTAGTACAGTGGCTTGGGCGCTTGCGGAACTTGCCTTGCATGTGGTCAATCTGTGTTAAACCCTCAGAATTCCAAAAGGTCTCCTGAGCACCATCTACGTGTAAAGCCCGGAGTAGGCCCTGAACACTGCCCGTTTGCACCAACAACATCATATATTCTGATCCTAAAAATGGAGGCTAATGGGCAGCAAGCGATTTCGGTCACCTCGGAGCCTTTTTTGTCCTTTAAGCAGATCTGAATCCTTTTTATCATTCTAGTGAAAACTACATTGAGGGGACTTTGCTAATTCTAAATGTGTGTATGTGTGTTTATCTATATCTATATCTAAAATATATATATATGTAATTTGTTCACAGTCAACCTCCACCAACCAGTTTTGTAGAATGCAGGTTTGGATTTTGGCGCTACAGATGGCAGAACTTTGAGCTTACCTGAGGGCTGAGCTCCTTATTTACCTTTGGGAGACATGGCATGGTTCCCCCTGCATCTCAGACACACAGACACAAGAGGGGGAGAGTCTCTGACTATCTCCAAGTTTGCAGCAAATGGAGCGGGGTGGGGGGAGAGGGAAAGACAGGATAAACGCCCCAACTCCAAAAAGATGCTCAAAGAATGCTCAGGTGTCAAGACAAATTCTGAAGTGGGAGGGTTGGAGTCATACCTAGTGATGCTCAGGGGACAATATCACCTAGTGATGTTGTGGCTGGGATAACTCTGGTCACCCCAAGAAACACAAACCCCCTCCTGGCTGCACTACTGCACCAGCCCCTGAAAGTGAGACATTTAGAACCTATTGCAGCTGGTCCCTGGAAAATCCCTTTCTGCAAGTACTCACTTCAACAGCAGGGCACACCCCTGGTCTTGGAGAGATGGACAGTGGAGATGCTTGGAATCTGGACAGGTGAGGCAGAAATTCTTTTTTCTGAGGAAATATAATCACATAGGGTTAGCAAAGCTAATAAGTTGATAGGGGGTTTTTCTTTCAAGCAGCTAAGCTGGGGTCAATATGCAACAGCACACAGGCTTCCCCACTCCAGCACTGCTAAAAATGATACATGAACTCAGAACTAAGAGTAACCCCTGAGCACTGAGTGCTGCTCTGGCCAAAAAAAAGTACAATAAATTAAGTAATGAAGACATTTCTGGGGCCGGAACGATGATACAGCAGGTAGGGAGTTTGCCTTCCATGTGGCCAGCCCGGGTTCGATTCCCAAAATCACATATGGTCCCCCAGTACTTGCAGAGGTGATTCTTGAATGCAAAGCATGAGTAACCCCTGAGCATCGCTGGGTGTGACCCTAAAAATAAAAAAAAAAAAGAAATTTCTGTGTAAAGAGATTGGAGACACAGTATAGCCAGTGAGGTGCTTGTCTTGCACTCGGCCTAACCAAGTTTGAATCCTGGCATCCCATACGGTTCCCTGAGCCCAGCAGGAGTGATCCCTGAGTGCAAATGCAGGAGAAGTAACTGAGTCTTGCAGTTGTAATTCCTACAGACTAAATAATTAATTCATTTAAATGAATAAAGGTGTGGTGGCCAATAGTGATCCTAAATAGCATTATTATAGGGTCTAGGGCACACTCTGGAAGTGCCCAAGCTACTTCCTGCTAAGATGGCATATTTGGTTGCAAGACCCACTGTAGCACCACCCTGATGCACCCCTCCAGACCGCAACCTGAGTTGGCTTAGAGCTACACACCTTGGGGCCTGAGTGACAGCACAGACAGAGCATTTCTTTTGAAGGCGGCCAACCTGGGTTTAATTCTGGGCATCCCGTATGGTTCCTAGCACCACTAGGAGTGCTTGCTGGAGTTAGAACCAGGAGTAACCATAATGCCTCGCTGGGTGTGACCCAAAATGCAAAGTAAATAAAAAAAGGAAAGAGAAGCTCCCCACCTCCCTGAACTCCCAGAACCCACTGAATGCACAAGAACCAGTGAAAATCAAAGGCTCTGCCAAATGCTTTTGAGCCCCAAGCACATAAAGAATATGCCGCGCCCCTCCCCCATCCAGCCCGGCCACCCCCCAAGAATGACAGGCCAGAGCGGAGGGTTTTTTTTCTTTCATGCTGCTGACCCAGATATGGTGTACCCTGAGCAACCCCAGGAGTGACCCCTGAACACTGCCACGTGGGGCTCAACATTCTCCCACAAGGAAAAAGAATGCCCCTCAAGGTTCCTTTGATGAGGGAATCCCATGTTTTAGCTCTACTCCACAATCAGCCTAAGGAATGAAAGGGGGCCAGTAACGGGATGTCCTGGGGTCACTGCTGGGATGATCCACCCAACCCCGTGACTGACCAGTTGCTGGAGTCGCCCCGAAACTAAGATAACGCTGAGCTGCCCTCACACGCCCCATCAGATCTGGGGGAGACTGAGGCTCCCTCTAGCTCTGACACTTTCTGCTTTGTGAGGGCCCCGAGCGATGGGTCAGCAGGGAGGGCGCTGGCCTCATATCCTCCTCGGATCCCCAGGGAGGGAGTCCTGGGTGCCACCGGATAAGGGTCTAAAACACATAAAATAAAATTAAAACTTTTTTTGCCACTTTTGTTTGTTTCGTTATTGGAACTTTCAGAAAGAACTTAGCGCTTCAAATTCGTTTCTCTCCTCGACCACATGCTTCCTCTACCCACCGACATTTTCATTGGGGGTGCTGGGGGGCTTTGCTCAAGGGTTACTCCGGGCTCTGGGCTCACTCCAGGCCGTGATCGGCAGCTGTGAGGTGCCGGGGATCGAACACGGCCAGCCGCGTTCCCCCCTTACACATCTTCCTAAATAAGTTCTACTTAGTAAAAACGACGGTTTTTCCCTCAAAATCAACTTAAACAAGATAAAACTTTCGGTAGGAGCGCTAGGTGCATCCCAGGTGAGGGGCCGCCACCCCGGGCCACCGCCACGGAGCGACCCCGCCGCCCACAAGGCAGAGACCACGGACGTTCAGGCGCTCAGAGCAACCACTCGGGCGGCCAGCGGGGAAACCGACCTTCCGGGACCCCCTGCCCCCCTTGGGTGCCCCCTCATCTACTCCTCACCTTCAGCAACCACGCGACCCGCTGGCACTTCGGCACAGAACGCCAGGGCCAGCGGATAAAGGTCACGGATTTTGTGAAGTCACCTGCACGGTTGCCCAGAGCCTTAAAGGGCCAGGCTTCAAATATTCCTGACCAGGTAATTCCCTGGTCAGAGAGGTTCATTTTTTCTCGTTTCCAACATCCCATACGGTCCCCCAAGAACAGCCAGGAGTAATCCCTGAGTACAGAGCCAGGAGTAACTCCTGTGCATCTCTGGGTTTGGCCAAAAAAACAAAAAAAAAAGGCAAAAGAAAACAAAAAGTGTGACAGTGATAATTGTGATCGAGGGGTGGTTTTTGTACCCACTCACTTAGTTCCTATTTAATCAGTTTTCACCTGAATTCCATCATCAAGACCCATTATTTACAGGGGCAAGAGCAATAGCACAGCGGGTAGGGCGTTTTCTTTGCATGAAGCCGACCCAGGTTCGATTCCCAGCATCCCATATGGTTCCCTGAGTACAGCCAGGAGTGATTCCTGAGTGAAAAGCCAGGAGTAATCCCTGAGCATCTCCGGGTGTGACCTAAAAAAGTAAAAAAAGGACACATTATTTACAGGTTAACGTACACATCAAGTTCAAGTGCTGGGGCACTGGCATAGGAAATAGTAATCATTACTATAATTATTATGGTTTGCTATATAAGGTAACTCAGGAGGTTAATTCAGGTTCATAAGGAACTCAGGCCTTAGTAGGCATATGAAAATACACAGTGGCAAGAACTCTTAAGAGTGTACAGAATGGGAAGACCTTTGTGTTTCCCTGAACTGCAATCATCAGCAATTCCCTTTCCCTCATAGTACTGACATCACCAGTTTGATTTGAACTTGAGAACTGTAACATAAAGAATGAACTAGGAGTGTATATTTAAGACATCAAAAGGTTGAAGCCGAGTGTTTGCCATAGGATCCCCAAAGCACCACACTCCCAGAGTAATTCCTGAGTGCATATCAGGAGAAACCCCTGAGCATCACCCAGGTGGGAAACAAAAATGAAAAAAAATGGTCAAAGGGCAAGCCCTGAGGAACCCAGAGATAATGGAGGCATTGTGTATCCCACCCAAGGCCTGGGGGAGATTAAATGATGCATTCAAGGTAAATTGAAATTCAGATTTTAGGGACTGCTGGGCATTTGTTCTTGCAGGGGATGATTGGATATGATCCATTTCCCTCCCAGGCCCACCAGGAGTGATCCTGCCTGTGGAGCCAGAAGTAACTCCTGGGCATTTCTGGTTGTGCCTTACCCCCACCCCTACAAAATACTTGTTTTGTGTATTGAACAGAAAGGGCTATGTCAGGGGGATCAGGTTTATAAATGGCAGATGTGAGCAATTTTAGTGATCCCTGTGATCAAGGCTTTCTCTGCCTGTAGATGGTTTTTCTGGGCTCACCTCCAGTATCACATGGTCCCCTGGTACCACAGGGAGTAATCAGCTACCTCGGTAGCACTGGGAGCCTTAGGATTTGCATCTTTGAGGAAGGAGACACAGTCAGCACTGCTCAGGGCTTATTTATTCCTGCCTTTGCACTCAGGCGTCACTCCTCTGGGGCCAGGGTTGAGGTCTCCTAATGTCCTAACGTCCAGCACCTCCTAATGGTTTGGAGGGAATTGATATGGGCATGCAGGCAGATAGAGAAGTTCCACCCTCCCAAGGCAAAGGCAATAAATTTCCTGGGAATAGCTCTGAAGTTGTGAAGGACAACCTTGCAAAAAACAGGAATTAAGGCCTGATCAGGCCCTCACTTATGGCCAGCAACAGACACAGAGAAGCTCCTGCAGAAACAAAAGGCGAGGAAAGGAATTTCAAAGAAGATCATCACCACTCCCAACCTGCCTAGGCAACCTCCTTAGCAACGGGACTTTGACCTAGGTAAAAGCCTAGATTGGATTCCCTCCTTTTTGAGGGAGACTGCTCATTGGCTTTCCCAGACATTTGAGGGAGCAGGGCAAGTGGGGGATCCCCGAGTGTGGGAACCAAAGTCTTAGTCCAGAAGGATGTGGGGCCCCCCACCAGTGCTTCCGACCCCCTCCTGCAAATCATATAGTCAGATCAGGAGGTGTGGACCAGGTGGGGCGGTGTGGGGGTTGGGGAATGACTCCAGACCTCAATTGTGCTGCTTCATTCTCGAGGGGTCCGTGTGCCAAGAGGAGCCTCCTCTGGTGGATTCAACTCTCTTACACCCGCAAAGGGCTGGAGGGGATGAGAGAGTCCAGCATCTTCCAGCCCTGCCCGTGTCCGACTGGGCCTTTTGTCAGAGAATAAACTGGGGATCTGTGTCCGGGTATCCCTGCTGCCTGGGGCTTGCCCCCCTCACTCTATGTGTGGAAGGATACCCAGTGAGCAGTGCTCCAGAGCCAGCTACCCGAGAGAAAACAGGGTGACACAGGAGAGGCTTGCCTTCCCACAGTACTACGTGTCCAACCTGCTCAGTTCTAAAGGTCTCCAGACCCCACGTCCACATATCACAGCACCCCGCGTTGCTGAGGGTGCCATCTTCCATCCTGAGTTTTGAGGTTCCTATACACATGAGAATTCCCATGTCTTCTGTTTTCCGTTCAGGAGGGTGGCAGAGGCCAGATTCAACTCCAGCATCTCCAGATGTCTGGGGTGAAGGCAACAGCCATCTGAGGAACTAAGGTGTGTTAAGAAGAATTTTAATTAACACAGAAATATTGAGCCTAAGACTGGGCAATCTTCTTCCCTGGAAAATCTAAATACATCACTTCTTCCAAGGAATTTTTTTTGCTTTTTGGGTAATACCCAGCAATGCTCATGCGTTACTCCAGGGTCTGCACTCAGAAATTACTCCTTGTGGTACTTGGGGGACCATATGGAATGCCGAAGATTGGACACAAGTTGGCTGTATGCAAGGCAAACATACTACCAGCTATCCTGTAGCTCTGGCTCTGAGGGTTTTTTTTTGGGGGGGGGGGACTGTTTTGGTGTGTGCCCACAGGTTTCTGGGAAACATTGAGTACTAGGGATTGAACCTGGTCGGTTACAAGCAGGGTGAGATTATTTTGTCGTTGTTCAGTTCATTTTGAACAAGAAAAGTTATGAGCCCTCTTTGCTCTGTCTGTGGCCCAGCTCTTTGGAAAGGTTTCCAGTTATAGTCAACCCCAGGTGCCATAACCCCACATTTTGAGAATGTCCAAACCCTCTTCTACAAAGAAAAGGGGTCAGAGATACAGCAAGATACAGCTCAGAACCCACCAAGTTAGGGTGGGGGAATCTGCCATCACAGGACTGAGGCTGTCTTGGTTTGATTTGGTTTGTTCATGGTTTGGGGGCCCAACACCAGCAATTCTCAGGGTTACTCCTGGCTTTGCACTCAGGAATCACTCCGACATGATGGTGGGCTGTACGGAGAGTCAGACAAAGAACCAGGGACCTGTGACTGCAAGCCAAGAGCACTAACCGCCCTGCTCCAGCTGCAGCGACCCAAGCAGCTTACCTGATTAATGACCCTATATCTAACACTGAAGTAAAGAAAAGGGCTGGAAATCAAGCGTGGGAAAGGTCGGCCCGCAGCAGTTCTGCGAAGCGCTATGAATTGGAACTGTGGGCATTTCCGTCCCTCCCCAGGCTTGTTTCTCTTAAGAATTTCCCACCCTTGGGTTTGCTTCAGGGATAAGTATGGGATAATTAAGGATCAAGCAAGTCGCTTCCACAGGTGCTGCTGTACGAGTACCGGATGAGGGCTTTCTTTCACTAGAGTAACCTGGGTTCGATTCCAGACTTCAGATCTTGTAGGGTACATATCTGAATCTTCTTGGGGGTTGAGTGGGTTGCTCACGCTTTGTCTCTGGTCCAGGAGGGGTGCAGAGGATTGAACCTGAGGTGGAAAGAGCAAGGCAAAGTCATTTATTTTTATTTTTTGTTCTCTTCACTGAGCTAGAAACCTTCTGAAGCCACTTTGCTACATCTGTGACCAAGCCATTGAGAAATATTTCCTGTTATTGGCAACCCACACCCCAGCACACCACATTCTGAGGAAACCCAAACCTCTACTACAAGGAAGAGGCAGCATGAATACAGCAAGATACAGATCAGAAACCCCTCATTGGGGTGAGGGAATCCTCCAATAAGGGACTGAGGCTGTTGTGGTTTTATTCGGTTTGTTCATGGTTTGGAGGCCACAAATCCAGCAATATGCAGAGGTTCTCCTGGCTCTGCAATCAGGACGCACTCTGGCATGATGGTGGGGCTGTATGGAGAGCCAAAGAATGTGAGTGTTTTCTTTCACTTGGGTAACCTGGGTTCGATTCCAGTGTTCAGATATTGTAGGGTACATAACTGGACTCACTACAAACACTGCTCCTCTCCCACAGTCCAGGAGCTTCTTTCCTGGGGTGGTTTGTGTCCATGGACTGAGCAGAACAGTCTCCGAGTAGCTTTTCCCAGGGGAGCGCTTCTTTGCAGCGTGGGCGCTCACTTCCTTCCGGTCACCCACAGAAGACATTCCACCTGTCTTTGCATCTTCATGGGGCTGAGGGCATAACTTCTCACTCGAGATTTTGTCACAGTGCACATGATCAGAAAAATTCCACCTGGACTGGCTGCTACCCTGAAGAACAGCAAGGGAGGATTCCAATTACTATGCTGTGCCTAAGATTCTCCTTGTTCAGAAAATTCTAGACCATCAGGTTGGTTTCTAACAGTTACCTGACTCAATTTCAATTCTGACATGTGGATGAATTTTCCAGGCAACGACCTAACATTTCAGCAATATGGACAAGCAAAATAGACCAACGGCAGGTCACATAGCTGTGTAAAATTTTTCCAACTCAAAAGAACAGACACAGTAGGTGAAAATAACTCCCTCTGTAGAAAATTGAAGCCTCAGTTTAAAATGAAAATAAAAGGGGCCTGAGACTGGGTTTGGTTCTAGCTCAGTTTGGAGCCCGGGATACACATGTGCAGGCAATGATGCATCCCCTCACAGCCGAGATGGACCTTTGCAAAACATCTCACCTGAAGCAGGTTCCTCTCCAGGATCATTGCGTTTTTTTGTTATCTTGTTCTATTTACGTGGGCTGGAGCGATAGCACAGCGGTAGGGCATTTGCCTTGCACGCAGCCAACATGGCCGACCCGAGTTCGATTCCTCTGCCCCTCTCGGAGAGCCCGGCAAGCTACCGAGAGTATCTCTCCCGCACGGCAGAGCCTGGCAAGCTACCCGTAATGTATTCGATATGCCAAACACAGTAACAACAAAGTCTCCAATGGAGACGTTACTGGGCCAGCTCGAGCAAATCGATGAACAACGGGAGGACAGTGACAGTGTTCTATTTACGTAGGTGGGGAGAGGGTCACACCAAGCATTGCTCAAGGATTCCTGCTGCTGGGGCACTGGGGGCCATGTGGTGTGCTGGAATGGAACCATAGTTTTCTTCCTGGTGCCAAGCAAGTGCCCTTCCTAATGCAAAAGCACTAGTGCTGAACCATTGAGTTCTTTTCAACACACTTGTCTTTGCTGTCTATCAAATGTAAAGTCACAGTATTTCCCCTGTAATGAAAGGAATTTTGGGGGAGTCGGTGCCATAGTGCAGGCGTAGGCCTTTGCCTTGCAAACAGCCAGCCCAGCTTCAATTTCAGGCATCCCATGTGGTACCCCAAGCACCCCTAGAAATAATTCCTGAGCGGAAAGCTAGGAGTAACCCCTGAGTATCGCTGGATGTAACCCAAAAAGCAAAAAATTAATAAATAATTTTTTAGGTTTTATAATTTTATTATATGTGCTGCCAAACAGTTGGAATTGGAAGATACCGTCTTGAGTGAAGTTAGCCAGAAAAAGAAACAATAACAGGATGATGCCACTCATCTGTGGAATACAGAACATTGGATGTGGAAATGTACGGTAAAGTGACTGCTTAAATCATCCCTGACTCCAGTGTTTAGAGAGAAGCCGGTCAAAGAAGGAAAGAAGTCTGGGAGCAGAAGAGAACCAGAAGTTTACAGGGATCAGGGCTTCATTTATGGCAGTGACATGAGTGAGGGGTGTAATCATTTACCCAAAATACAGATGCAACAGAATCGAAAAACAAGAGATCTAAGCCGCAACCACTGAAACTTAGTCATGTGGTTGTCCAGAACAGGCGGGAGTGGAGTTGGGACTGGGGTGGGTACAGAATATGGGAACACGTGTGACACGGGTGCAGGGATTGGTGCTGAATTATTGTATGCCTTAGTACAAGTACGAATAACTTTTAAAATCCTGGCACTTTAAAAAACAGTACAATGAAATAAATTTCCAGATTTCAGCACCAACTGACGTTATAGACCCTCTAGTTCCAGCATTAGGCTGATATTTTTCCTGTGGTGCTGAGACCATAGATGTGGTTGTGGGGATGGAGCCGGACCCTACCTTTCAAGTCACATGCTGGGTCCACTAAGCACACCAACGGCATAATATTTAGTCTCAATAAGAGAATCTTACCAGCACACTTGTATGCAATATCCATGTTCCCAAATGAAATTGCTGCAATGCCATATCCTAAACCTGTGATTTGAATTCTCAAATCAAAAACAATACACAAGAATTAGTCCAGTGTTGAATGGTACACACCTGAATGGCTGAGCAGGTGAAGGACATCTCCATGATTCTCAGTTAGAACAAGCCTACAGAAAGAAAAACTCTGCTGGAAGTGTCTCTGGGAGGAGCACAGCAATTCCCGAACAAACCTTTTGGGTTTTGTTTCTGATCAGACCCAGTGATCCTCAGGATACCATAGGGGATGCCAGACATCGAAGGGAGGCAGTGTCTGTAAGGCAAGCACCCTCCCTGATACACTGCCATTCTGGTTCCAATTAGCTTCACTATGGGCTCACACTCACAATTTCACATGCAAACAATAAAACATTTTTGGTTGGTCAAGAGTACAGCAGGTAGCCTTGCATGAGGCTGACGGGTTGATCCCTGAACACAGCTGAAAGCAACTTCTGAGAACTACCAGGAATAACTGCTGAGAATCACCCAGGCCACAAAACCAAAGAAAACTACATTTCTTTCTATACTCAATACACCATGGCGTGATCCAAAGGCAAAGATAAGCATGGTGTCAGATTGACAGAGCAGGGTCCAGTGCTCCAGAAAGAGCACCCAACCCTGTAGGTGTACAGTCAGGCTGGTTATACAGCCAGGGGAAAAAGGGCCTTGAAACTCATGAACCATTCCACATACCTGACAGATGAGTAAGAATAACAACAAAGTCAAGAAATCAAAGGGTAGGATTTCTCGGTAACAGACAGCTCAGGGGAGTGAAGGGCAGCATGAGCACAGCACAGACACCTGATCCGGGAACCCGAGGACCTCGGGGTCAGCAGCATGTTTCACATGCTCTCAAGGCACTCACACAGTGCCCAGGGCCTCAGCCAGGGTCCTCAGACACTCAATGGCACAGACACCTCTCATCCCCGTATTTAGGGCTCCTGTTCCACCCAGGAGGTTAACACTGGCTTCACCCCAAAAAGCCTTGTCCCCACAGAGATGGAAGCATGGATTAGTCACAAGGAAAAGACGACAAGTAAACCTCGTGTGTCCCTGGTCTAACTGGCCATATTACTGAAAAGGCATGATCATAATATCCACTTTCAATATACCAGAGATTGGTGGGGAGTGAGACATAAGATAAGGTTTAAATTTAAGAGTTAAATAATGGGGCCCCAGATAATACCACTAACGGTCTAGGTTTGGCCCAGCATATGGCTGACTTAAGTTTCATTCCAGCATTGTATGTAGTTTTGTTTTGGGGTCACACTTGGTGATGCTCAAGGGTTAATCCTGTATCCGCACTCAGGAATCACTTCTGAGAGTATTGGCTCCATGGAAGGTTAGTGATTGAACCTGGTTTTCTGAGAGTAAGGAAGTGCCCTCCCCACTTACGCTTTCTCACCCCGGAACCAAATGGAGTTTCTGAACCTCTCCCAGAGTGATCACTGAGTGCACAGTCAGGAGGAAATCCAAGCACCCAGGTGAGGACAAGCATGGCAAGACCCCCAGCTTTATTTTAAGGTAAAAACAAAGGGAAATAGAAGGCGGTGTAGGCAGACAGTACAGCAGGTGGGGCAAAGGACTTGCCCATAGTCAAACCAAGTTTGTGCCCTACCAGCCAGCCATGATCCCTGAGTGCAGAGGCCAGGAGCAAACCCTGAGTCCGACTGGTTTGACCCAGAACAAATTTTAAAATCCATAGAAGAGTCCAATGGAGGCAGGGTGACAATGTACAGGATTGGGGAATATGCTTTGCATGTGGGACCCTCTGACTTGATTCCAGGCACCATCTGGTCTCCTGGGAACACTGGAAGTGTCCCCAAGCACTTAACACAACATCAGCTGAGGGGGTTAGGCGCTAAGATATAAATGATCTTAGGGGGCAGAGAGATGGCACAGCAGGGAGGGAGTCTGCTTGCATGCAGTCCAACCGGGTTTGATCCCATGTATCCCTTAAGGTCCCTGAGCACTGCCAAAAGTAATTCCTGAAGTCAGAGCCAGAGTAGCCCCTAAACACCACTGAGTGTGGCCCAAAAGCCAAAAAGTAAATGAACGAAAATTTTAAAATTACAAGTAAAAGAACTAAACAAACTTGAGTCACACTTTTACAAATTATTACTCAAGTTAGAATCTTTGGGATTAGTGAGAAGATATTGAGCAGAGAGCGCTAACCTTGCCCTGAGCCGACACAGGAGGGAGCCCTGAGCAGAGATGGGTGTGGCCCACACTTCCCCTCTCAAATAAATAAAATGACATTTCAGATAGTAAAATAGGGGCTGGAGAGACAGTACAGTGGGGACAGTGCTGCCTTGCTGTGGCTGATCTAGGTTCGAGTCCCCACGTCCCATATAGTCTCCAGAGCTCTTCCAGAAGTGATCCTTGAGTGCAGAAGCAGGAGTTATCCATGTGCATCACCAGGTGTGTCCCCAAACAAAGCAAACAAAGCAAAAAATTTAAGTTGATCTCATAGCAAATAAAGCAAGTGCTAAGGAGATACTCCAGAAGGTCGGGACTCTCCTGTGCCCTACACAAACTTAGTGCTCTGTACCTGCATCCCATATGATTCCTAAGCATCACCAGAAGGAAATCGTGAGTGCACGAGGAACACTCATGTAACAGGAGGAACCTCTGAGCATCACCATGTGTGACCCCAAAGAAAAACAAAGAAAAAATAAATGAAGTTGAAGGCCTGTCTAGGCTTGCACTCTGCAAACTCCTGACCAGGTTGCAATCCACAGTACCCGCATTGTCCCCTGATCACTGCCAGGAGTGATCTTTTGGCACAGGGTAAAGGTAAAGGCCCTCCCGTTGATCGTCGATTTGCTCGAGTGGGCCCAGTAACGTCTCCATTGGAGACTTTGTTTTTACTGTGTCTGGCATATTGAATACTCTCGGTAGCTTGCCGGGCTCTCCGAGAGGGGCGAAAGAATCGAACTTGGGTCGGCCATGTTGGCGGCTTGTAAGGCGAACACACTACCGCTATAGAAAATGCTGAGTGTGGTCCCGGAACAATACCAAAAACAAAAGAAAACATGAAAGTTAAGTGTGGTAATAGAAGTAAATTTACTTTGTATATTTTGGGGGTTGCACCCAGCAATGCACAAGGTTTAATCCTGAATCTGGGCAGAGGAAATACTCTTGGCTGTGTCTTGGGATTGTATTGGATGCCGTGGATTGAACCTGGACTAGCCACAAAGAAAAAATGCCAGACTCATTATACTATTGTTCTGGCTGAAAGGAATTTCATTTCGTAAAGGAAGAAAAAGCTCATAGGGTGCTTGAATGCATTTAGCTGACCCGAATTTGATACTGGGCATCCAATATGATTCTCCATGTGTACCAACAATGATTTCTGAGTATAGAATCAGTAAGAACACCTCAGAATCAATAGTGTGCCCAAGAAAGAAAGTAAGAAAGAAAATGACAGAAAAAAGAAAGAAAGAAAGAAAGAAAGAAAGAAAGAAGGAAGGAAGGAAGGAAAAAATGAAAGGAAGTAGAGAAACAGCTATCTGCATGGCTGTCACACCTACCAGTCAATCAGAATCACAGCCTGGCCCAGCCCCTAGAAGCCCACATGGGTTTTTCTGGGCATGGGAAGCAGGCCCAGCAGCTCTCACCGACAGCCCACAGGTGCTGGTGGGGTCTCCAGGATCACATCCCCGTAGAGCTTCCTCTGAGAGGCATCCAGGCACGGCCACTCTTCCATGGTGAATCTCATGGCCACATCGGGAAAGATCACCATGTCCTAAGCTGGTACACAGAGGGGGTGTGAGTGAGGCCATCACACATCACACCCTATACTATGGGGCCTGAGGATGAGACACACAGTGCCCTAGAGGAGTACAGGGCCTCCTCCTCTCTTCACTCCCATCGGGAGGAACCAGCCTCCACTGCATTTCAGGGTGATGGGTGACAGGTCCCGGTAATCACTTGAGAGAAGCCAGATCTGCTACAATGACACTATACTACAAGGTTCCTGCAGGTACTAGACTAACACAGGGCCACCCCAGGGACAAAGCCAATGAATACTGCTCTGGTGAGCACTGCAGAATGAAACACCCAAGTACATAAGCAGCAGCACCAAAAATAGAAGCTACACTGGGTTGGACCAAACACTAGACGACCCTCCGTGTCACACTTCCACACGCCCTGTTCTAGGGATGAGAAGGGGAGACTCAATGTACAGTGCAAACTGAAAGCTCTGTGTGGACAAATGTGCCTGTAGGACCCTGAAGTCACGGTTCAGGGCTGCCTCTAATCCCTGTTCAAGAGGCAAAAATGTCTTGATCTTTAACACCTCTACCAGATACAACATACTTTGCTTGTCTCCCAAGTACCGGCGCAAGATCAGAACTGCACGCACAGCAGCATGTGAACGTGACTCTGTGTGACTGAGCAGGCGAAGCCCTCCAGAGCGGGAAGGACAAGGCAGGGGAAACACATATTCTGGGGCCCGAGTCACTGTAGCTGCCAGGATACATATGGGGCCAACACACCAGGGGCCCCTAATGCCCCTGAGGTGTGAACCTAGAGCACAGAGCCAAGAGGAAGCCCTGAGCACCTCCACTGTGGCACAAAAATAAATATAAAAGAAAACAAAGCATCAAGCAGCATGGTAGGGGTAGGGCTGGCAATTCTTCAGTCCCACACGGTCCTTCATGCACTCTGAGGTGCTATGCTGCAGTGCTGAGCCAGGAGTAATTGTGAACATCACAAGGTCTGGTCCCACATCACATCCCAATATAAAATAACCAAAAACCCCAAAGTTAGCCTTGGACCCCGAGTATCCTGTAAGATCCCCAAGTTCTCAAAGAAGTGATCCTTGAGCACTGAGTTGGGAGAATTTCTGGAGCACCTCTGGGTGAGGACTAAATCCATATACAACAAAACAAACAGGGACAAAATTTACCTCATACAGCATAGTTGGAAACCCTTTCCAGGAATCTCAGTCCAGGGCTCCTTCCTATACCAACTGGAGACAGATGGGCCAGGAAGACAGCAAGTTCCTGGCACTGCATCATGTCATCTTGACACTTACCTCTTTCCTGGCAACAGTGTGTCAGATGGTGTGTCACCATCATCTCCAGCATCTGTTATTCCTGAAGATCGGCAGGAGGCTATGTGCAAAGATCTGGAGAAGTCAGGACTCCATCCTAAAATCTACAGGAAGGTCCCACAGGTCCAGCAAGGGGCTGAATCTGAGCCCAGGTGCCCAAGCACATCAGCGCCCCCTGCAGGCCGGCATCAATGCTGGCCCCAGTGACCCTTAGCCTGAAAGTGGCACTGCCATGGGCTCAGCTAAAGGGCCTCAGCATGGGCAAACTATCAGGTGCCCTCTGGCACCTGGGCAGGGACATGCATATGGGAACTCTCTGCAGGGACCAGGATCACTTCTGGGCCCATATGAGCCCAAAGCACAGTCCTAGTTCCGTCCTGCTGAACCGGGCTCCTCTGGGTCCTGATCTACTCTACTCCAGAATCTGCATATCCACGTGAGCCTCTTCCAGTACTCCCTCCTGTCTTGCAGGAACAGATTTGAGTACCACGCAAATGTGTGTTGTAGAGCATAATTATCCTATTATCCAGAGTGTTTACTAAAGATCATGATAGGAACTGTGTCTGACAGTCAGAACTTCTTGTGTAAGTCTACTTTCTAACTAAACATTTTCTATCTCATGTGCCACAGCAATATAACAGTATACATTATCAGCTTGCAGTTGGCTGTCCCAAGGAAATACCCAAGCATACCTTATGGTGCCCTGACCCTGGCAGCAGTGAACCCTGAGTTCAGTCAGGAGTTAGACCGACAAACTGTAGGATATGGCCTAGAAGGTCAGCAACTTGGTAACTCTAACCAAGCAGGAGAGAAAAGAAAAGAGAAAACAATGTCATGTGCAATGACAAATTCTAGCCTGCTATAGTTAGAGTCAAACAGTGGGTGTTTATTTATTTATTGCTTTCTGGGTCACACCTGGCAATGCTCAGGGGTTACTCCTGGCTCGGAACTCAGGAATTACTTCCGGTGGTGCTTAGGGGACCATATGAGATGCTGGGAATTGAACCAGGGTTGGTTGCGTGCAAGGTAAACGCCCTCCCCGCTGTGCTCTCTCTCTAGCCCCAAACAGTGGGTGTTTAAAGCCTCATTATACGCCTTTTACTCGTATGCAGGGGCTCAAACCTTGGTTGGCTTTGTGCAAGGCAAGTGCCCTTAGCACTGTACTTTGGCTCTGGCCATTTATCAGTTAATTGCTTCCCAGCACACGAGGAGTGATCCCTGAGCAGAGCTTCTTGTCTCCAAAAAAACCCGTTCCTTCAAAAAAGAAAAAAAATACACGAAAAAACAAAATACAAAGATATGTTTATCCACTGTACTCACCCAACAACCAGTTACCAGGGGTCACTTGGCCAGGGAGAGATGAGGGTGAGGGGTGGCTTGCTACTTGACTTAAGAGACTAGAAAATCCTGATCTGGGAATAAAACTATGTAGGGATAGGTAAAGGTAAAAGGTAAAGGCCCTCCTGTTGATCGTCGATTTGCTCGAGCGGGCCCAGTAACATCTCCATTGGAGACTTTGTTGTTACTGTGTCTGGCATATTGAATACTCTCGGTAGCTTGCCGGGCTCTGCGAGAGGGGCGGAGGAATCGAACTCGGGTCAGCCATGTTGGCTGCGTGCAAGGCAGACGCCCTACCCGCTGTGCTATCGCTCCAGCCCTATGTAGGGATAAAACAGACAATAAAACAGGTTGGATGCTTACTTTGCTGACTCCGATCAATCTTCTTCATCCCGTACGGCCCCCAGAGCACCGTCAGCAATAATTCCTGAGCACAGTGACAGAAATAAAACCTGAGCATCTACGGGTGGACCACCCACCGCAGAAAAAAAAAAGACCAAATAAAAATAGCTACAAAAGAATTTTAATTGGCAAACCCAGCCACCTTCAAGCACGACGCCCCCGGTGGCTTCGCCCCATCACAGCAGCCAGTGACAAACAAGGATGAAAACCGGTTCCTTTGCCAGCAAGAGGCTGAAACGATGCCCCTCATGTGAGTCTGGAGGTTCTAGGTTGACTCCTATGTCTGGCCCAAAGGTTCAAGGACAGGGCCCAGTGCAGTTTGTGCTGGGAGGATCGGGACAGTCAAGCCCCCATCCTACGCAGATCCCGCACCTC
Source organism: Sorex fumeus (assembly GCF_029834395.1). NCBI lineage: Eukaryota > Metazoa > Chordata > Mammalia > Eulipotyphla > Soricidae > Sorex > Sorex fumeus. The sequence continues at coordinate 621,870 of NW_026606097.1, read as the reverse complement.
AATGCCCAATTCCCTGCACCCAGCCTGCACCCACCCGCTGCTACACCATCACAGAGCTGGAGGCAATTGCGCCTCAGGAACTACCTGTATATAGGGGAATAAGCGAGAAACAAGCACGAAAGAATCCCCCAAGCTGACGTGGTTCTACCGCTCACAGTGGAGAGATGGTTGGCGTGGGGTGCTCATGGGAGGCCGCTCCCTTCCTGCCACAAAATCGGCCTTCAGAGTCCCCGTGCCATGCCAGAACGCCACTTCCTCCTTCCCCCCGGGTTCCCAAGGGCAGCATGACTGAAGCATCTGTGTCAGAAACAAAATGTGTACCCAGTAGCTCCTGCGCTGTGATGTCACTTCAGGCTCCGCAGGCAGCATATACAGGGCCAGGCTCCAGGTGTGGAGAGGTTGTTTCGGAAAACTCAGGTGAATCTGTGCTGCAACGTGGATGGGCTTATACGTAAGAGTAGAGAGGAAGCTCCTGGAGTGGTTAGTCACACAGTGTGGGGCTGGGAGTAAGGAGAAGTGCCCTGATGCTGTAATAGGGTGAACCAACGCTCTCACACTCAAGTCCATGGGGGGAAATGAAGCAGATTGTTTCAGTAACTGGCAGGTAGGCAGAATAACCATATTTCTATTTAAGATGGAAATGAGCCATGCTGAAATGTCCCAAGAACCACTGAAAGAAATCCCAATAAACAATCCTGTGTCTGATGGGGTGGGACCCTAGAAAAAATGAACCTGTGGCTGGAGGGAAGGTCCAGGGGGCGGACACATGCCTGACACTCACAGTTTTGATTTCTGACCTCCAGATGGCACAAGAGCACTGCCAGGAGAAATTACTGAATGTATTCCCAGGAGAAATCCAGAGCATTGCTGTGTGTAGCCCCCAAACAAAATCAAAACCAAAAAATAATGAATGAAGTTGCAGACCTGGTGCAGAGTGGATAAGACACCAGCCTCATAAGCTGTTTGACTGGGTTAATCCACATCACCTCCGTGGTTCCTGGAGCACTGCCAGGAATGATCCTTCATCAGAGAGCCAGGAGGAATGGGCACTGTGGCCCAGAAACAAATCCCAAAATAACATACTGAATTGAAGTATAGCACAATTAACTTATCAATGGAAGGAACTATTTATGCAGGAACCCGAGCAGGGCGTGTGCAGTCACCCCTACGTGTAGTCCTATACCTCAAACCCCTTCATTGCTCTGTGAGTATGCTAACAGCTTTGCATTAAATGGGTCATTCTGATCATCAGTCAGTGGTCCCCCATCTCTTTGTTTCTCTTTTGACTCCAGCAACACGTCCCTGTAGAGATTCCTCTGAGATGCAACCAGGCATGTTCATTCCTCTCAGGTAAAACTCTCTGCCATGTTGACATAGGTAAGTGCATCTTGAACCAGCACACACAAGGGGAGGAGGAGGCCATCCCACTCCACACAATAGGGCCAAAGGATGATATACTGCAACACCATAGAGGAGCTCAGGGCCTTTCCCCTCTCCCCACATCAGAAGGGAGAAACCGGCCTCCACCAACACTTTAGGGTGACGGGCCCCAGTAATCACAGTATGGAAGCCAGATCTCTTGCAATGGCACTATACTGAAAGTTGATGGACTTGCACACAGCCACCCCAGGGACAAAGCCAATGAACACTGCTCCTGTGAGCAACAGACAGAGTAATACCTAAGCACAGACCCAGTAGGACCAAAAGAAAGCAACACTGGGTTAGACCAAACCACGAGACATTCCTCCCTCATGCCACACCCCCACATCACCCGTTCTAGGGATGAGAAGGAGACACTCAATTTCCAGTGAGCAACTCAAAGATGCTGTGGACTGGAGTACCCTTGGGTTGGCCACATGCAAGCCAAGCACTGTACTTGCTTTACTATGGCTCTGGCCAATTCTAAAATGAATTTCTTCTCAGCACACTAGGAGTGACCCCTGAGCAAAGTTCCCCTTCCCCGATCATGATCACGACCATCCTTGTGTTCGTCGATTAACTCGAGCAGGCCCCAGTGACGTCTTCTTCATCCTAGCCCTGAGATTCAAGGCTATTTCAGGGTTAGAAGAATGAGACCCATCATTGTTACTGGTATTTGGCATATTCGGTACGCCACGGGGAGCTTGCCAGACTATGCCATGTGGGCAAGTTATATTTGGTAGCCTGCCAGTTTGTCCAAAGTAAGCATGACATAATAATGTCGCTCAGCCGCATTCACTTCTGGGATCTGGGTTTTATAGTCTCTGGGTCTTGGCCGTTGATGGGATTACACGGCGCCAGGGGGCCAGTTGGTGGGTGTGAACCCTGCCTACTGGAATATGGAGGATCTGGGTGGTGGATGCTCAGCCCCAATCTGAGCAGGCTTGGAGATCTCAGCCCCGGAACCCACATGCCTTTGTTCCTCTGCCGGTACCTTCAGGTGTGCGGAGAGTGGTCTCACCATGGTGGTGGCTGGTTCTGGAGGTCTTCGGCTGCCAGAGCCCTGGTTGGGGGGGGGGAGGGAAACTCAACACACTCCACTCCAAGGGGCCCTGGCGAGGACAGCCAGGCACGGGGGCAGGAGACTCTACGCTGTTCTCTTCCGGGATCTGGGTTTTATAATCTCTGGGTCTTGGCCGTTGATGGGATTACACATTACACGGCACCAGGGGGCGAGTTGGTGGGTGTGACCCCTGCCTACTGGAATATGGAGGATCTGGGTGGAGGATGCTTCCCCATACTCACATATCTTCCTTTCAGAAAAACATAAAACAACAAGTTTACCGATGTAGCCACCCCAAGAACCAGTATCCCTGATATCCTGGTCAGGGAATGATGAAGAGAAAGGAACTCTTTGCAACTGGGCATGTGGAAGTAGAAATTCTTTTTCCCCTAGGAATATTGCTGTTTATTCAGCCATTAATTAGGCTGATTGAAATGGGCATGAACTACACCTTACTTTCCCCCCTTTTTTCATAATTTTATTTATTGAATCACCGTGAGAGCAGTTAGAAAACTTTCGGGATCAAATCTCGGTCATACAATGAAACACCCATCCCTTCACTAAGCCCATTTTTTTACCACTAAAAACCCCAGTATACCCCCCATTCCACATCCTCCACCTACCTGTGGGGCAGATGATTTCCACATTACTCTCTCTCTCTACTTTGATCACATTCAATATTTTGACACTAGACCCACCATTACTATTTGGGATTTTACCCAAGCACAGAGATCTGCCAAAAAGGCAACAATAGACAATTTATTTTCTATTGCAGGTTATAAATAACATATGATTTTTTTAATTTTGAAAATTTAACAATATGGAGGGATTTCTGCCAAAATCTGCTGGGTTCTGATAGTTGTTCCTGAGTCTATGGAATCATGGCCATTAAGCAGCTTTATCAGAAGAGACGCGGTTCGTGGGTGCAACTTAGGGTCTCGGGGCTGGAGGAAAGGGCCACCTCCACACCCATACTGTGAGGCCCATTGTATCTTGTCACTGTGGGCCCAAACCTGACTTTCCAATGGCCTCTGGAGGATGGTGGCCATGGATCCGCCAAGGGGAGCAGGCGGAGGCACAGCATCCTTTCTCCCTGTGTGACCTGGCGACAGTAACCTACTGCGTGGTCCAACGCATTTCGGCCAAAAGCTGCTGGGTTTCTAGGTTTGTTTCTGAATCTCTGGGATCATGGCCATCAAGAAGCTTGATCATGAGCCACAGAGGCCATTCATGGGCACCAGGCAACTCGGGGGCTCTTTGGAGTGGGGAGAAAAGGACCGGCTCCACCACCATCCCCTTAGGTACTGCATGTCTCATCACTGCGGGACCAAACCTAACCGTCCAGAGGCCATTGGAGATAGCGTTCACCGAGCCACCAGGGGTAACAGGACAAGGCACGAAACCTATTTCCACCTGGGGTGGCCCAGCACCGGTAACCTAATATGGGGAACAGATGCATTTCTGCTAAAAGTCGCTGGGCTCTGAAATTTGCTTCTGAGTCTCTGGGATCATGGCCGTTAAGCAGCTTGATCCCAAGCAAGAGAGTCCATTGGTGGGCAGTGACACAGGGTCTCATTGGGGCAGGGAGGAAAGAGTCATGTCACCCCCATCTCATGAGGCCCTGCGTGGATCGTCACAGCAGGCCCGAACCTGACTGTCCAATGGTAGATGTCCAATGGCAGATGGCAGCCATCAAGTCAAAGGGGGAGCAGGCAGAGGGACACACCCTTTCCCCCTTGCCGTTGTCTGACACTGGTAGCCCATTGAGGGGACTGGGTGCATCACTGCAAAGGCTGCTAGGTTCCAAGATTTATCTCTGAGTCTATGGGATAATGTCCTTTAAGCAGTTTGATCAGGAACCAGAGAAGCCTTACCTCCATATATATAGCTGAGCAAGAAATTGTTTCTTGGTGTGTCTCACACATACCTAACTTTTGGCTGTTTACTTTCCTGGTAAACTTTGCCCCAAGTTTTTGGAGTCTGGCCAAAGGCACAGCAGCAATTTTGGGGTATCTGGAAGTCTGAGGGTGCCATCAGTCTGCTGATACACTCGCTTCACAGCCACAGATTGAGCTGCTGGGGGCACCACACCACCAGGAAGTAGAAATTCTTGATATGAAAAAAAAAACCAATATTGGGGTTAGACTCACCGTAAATCGAGTAGGATTTTTGCCTTGCTGATCCAGGTCAAACCTTCCCATCCCATAGAAGCCCGACAGCACCCCAGAATAATTCCCGAGCTGCAGAGCCAGAAGTAAGCCTTGAACATGGAAGAATGTCTTTTCTTCCCTTCCAACTCCACGGAATATAAAGAGCTACTAAAATTAATCCAAAGAGGGGCTGGAGTGACAGCAGAGAGGACAGGACATTTTCCTTCCACGAGACCAACTCGGGTTTGATTTCCAGCAACAATATGTCCCCTGAACACTTGTAATTCCTGAGTGTATAAACCAGGGGTAACACCTGTGCATCGCTGGGTGTGACCCAAAAAGCAATATATATATATATATATATATATATATATATATATATATAATCCAACGAGCAAATTTCAGAGGCAAATACCTCTCACTTGTAAAGACACACCTGGAAGGCCCCATCCCAGCTTGGGAGCCAATAAAAATGACAGCGACATATCTGGAATTTTGATTAGTGTTATATCCAGTCCAAAGACTCCAAACAGGGCCACACGCTGTCCTGAGTAGGGAGGTATGAGATGGCTAGGACCTCCACTTTCTGCAGGTCCCTCAAACCAAGGCCCAAAGTCCATGTGCCCACCCTCCAGTACCATCTTGGACCTGGTTGCAATTGTGGCTGCAAGCCAGAAGCAGAGCAAACAATAACACAGTTGTTAGCCATGACAGCTCTGAGCAGGGGGTGATTTTGTATCTGTTTATTCAGTCAACTTTCTCCTAATTTTCATCACCAAGACCCATTATTTACAAGTTAAATAAAAAAGCAAGCTTAGCACTACTTTACTGACATAGCTGCAGCCTGGGTGAAAATCAGCAGGTACCTTTCACTGACATGAGAAGGCCGTCACAAGCAGGCAGGTTTACTTCCCTCGTAACCTCACTTTTGTTGCACCCTTGACCATCTTGTCCAAAGGAAACTTGCTTTACTGAGCTGTTCTGTTCTGACCTTAGAGACTATTATTAAGGGATCAAATCATCCAGTATGAATTTTTCTATGTTGACTAATGTGTGAGGATAATATGAAGCCATTTCCACATTCCTGACATATATGCGGTTTCTCTCCAATATGAATTCTGATATACTGACTAAGAGAATAGCACCAAGTGATGGCCTTCCCACATGTGTGACACTGATAAGATTTCCCTCTACTGAATTTTACTGTGCTGAGCAAGGTATTCAGAATGGTAGGGCTTCCCACATTCATCACATATATAAGGCTTTTTTCCAGTGTGAATGCTCCTATATACACTAAGTCTTGAGGCTCCAGCAAAGGCCTTTCCATATTCCTTACATATATAAGGTTGCTCTCCAGTGTGAATTCTCCTATGTACATTAAGTATTGAGGCCACAGGAAAGGCCTTCACACATTTCTTACATATAGAGTTTCTCGCCAGTGTGAATTTTCCTATGTACAGTATGTCTTGAGCATCCAGAAACGGCCTTTCCACATTCCGTATATATATATACAGGTTCTATCCTGTGTGAATTCTCCTATGTACACTAAGTTTTGAGGATCTAGTAAAGGCCTTCCCACATTCCTTACATAAATATGGCTTCTCTCCGGTATGAATTCTCATGTGTATAGTAAGGGAAGTGAAATGTGTGAATGCCTTCCCACATGTCTGACACTGATGAGGTTTCTCTCTAAGATGAATTTTTTTATGTGCATTAAGATAAGAGCACAGAGTAAAGGCTTTCCCACATGTCGGGCACTGATGAGATTTCTCTCCACTATAAATTCTCCTATGATTCCTAAGTTACTGAGATTGACAGAAGACCTTCCCATATTCTTTGCAGATATATGGTTTCTCTCCAGTGTGAATTCTCCTATGTACACTAAGTCTTGAGGCTCCCGCAAAGGCCTTTCCACATTCATTACATATATACGGTTTCTCTCCAGTGTGAATTCTCCTATGTACACTAAGAATTGAGGCCATAGCAAAGGCCTTCCCACATTCCTTACAATATATGGTTTCTCCCCAGTGTCTGTTCCTATGTGCAGTAAGTCTCGAGGCTCCAGAAAAAACCTTTACACATTCCTTACATACATATGGTTTCTCTCCACTGTGAATTCTCCTATGTACAATAAGACCTGAGGCTCCAGCAAAGGCCTTTCCACATTCTTTGCATATATATGGTTTCTCTCCAGTGTGAACTCTCCTATGTACACTAAGTCTTGCAGCCCCAGCAAAGGCCTTTCCACGTTCTTTACATCTATACGGTTTCTCTCCAGTGTGTATACTTGCATGTCTACTGAGGCTTGAGGATTGAGTAAAGGCCTTGCCACACTCCAGACATACATAAGGCTTCTCTCCACTATGAGTTTTCATATGTCTATTAAGATGTGAGGTCTGAATAAAGGCCTTCCCACAAGTCTGACATTTATGTGGTTTCTCTCCTGTATGAATTCTCCTATGCATAAAAAGATACGATAGTTTAGTGAAGGTCTTCCCACATTGTTCACATGCATAAGGTTTTGCTCCTGCATTTATATTCATTTGGGCACGATGGAGTAAACCTTGACTCACACTTTGTCGTTGGTGCCAACTTTTCTGGGGATTCTGTCCACTGTGGTTTTCTAAGGGAATACCACGGGCTGGAGAGATAGCATAGCAGGTAGGGCGTTCGCCTTACAAGCGGCCAACATGGCCGACCCGAGTTCGATTCCTCCACCCCTCTTGGAGATCCTGGCAGGCTACCAAGAGTATTCGATATGCCAGACACAGTAAAAACAAAGTCTCCAATGGAGACATTACTGGGCCCGCTCGAGCAAATCGACGATTGACGGGAGGGCCTTTACCACGGTGCTGAGAACATGGGGAGGATCCCCCACATTCCTTACACTTAGATGTGTTCTGCTGATGGTGACTTTGGTTGAGGGTACGTCGCTTTGAAGGTCCCACTATAAACAGTGCTGCTCTCCCTAGACGCTGCACCACTGGGGAATTTTCTGCCCGTGAACTGAAAACAACACACACCAAGAAACTTTTTCCTGGTGAGGGCTTCTTCAGAGTGAGGTCGCTCTCGCCATTCTGATCACTCTCAGAAGACATCCCGCCTGTTTCGGTGTCCCCAAGGCACGAAGGGCAGGTCTGCTCACTCAAAACATTGTCACAGAGCGCAGGATGAGAGACATTCCTCTCAGGCTGGCTGATTCTCTGTAGAACAGCAGAGAAGGATGCCAATTAACACTTATTCTCCAAGTCTCCTGTCAAAAACTTGAGTCTTTCACATGTATTATCTCATATATGCACAATACAAATGCAATTACCGACATCACTTAATCACTTAACTTCCCGTTAGTCGTCGATTTGCTCGAGTGGGCGCCGGTAACGTCTCCATTTGTCCCTGTTGCGTGCTACTGTAGCACAATGGCATCTGTTCACTCAGGGAACATGAAGAGCCTCAAACCGATCATTCATGACCTTCACGAGAAGTATGACAATCTGGTAGGTGGGCGGCCACGCGGTCTTTTGACATCCCGTGGAATCCAGTCAGTAACAGCTCTAGTCCAGCGGTCATCTTTAAATCTCATTACGTGACCAGCCCATCTGATTTTTGACACCTTGACAAACGAGACAGCGTCCCTGATTCTTGATTGTCGACGGATGTCAGAACTCTGGATTCTTTCTCTCATTTGAGTGAAACGTGATATTCCAAGCATAGCTCTTTCTATTCTTCTTTGGGAGACCTGAGTAGCGTTCTCATCTTGTTTGCGTAGGGCCCAGGTCTCTGAGGCATATTTTAATGCAGGAAGAACAGTGGAACCAAAGAGATGTGCCCGGAGTCGGAGGTTCTTTGTCCCCTTAGCTATCTCTTCGATGTTCTTGAAGGCGTTCCAAGCTGCTCTCTTCCTCCTGCGCAGCTCGGGTGCCAGGTCATTTGTCATGTTGACTTATCGACCTAGATACACATAGCTGTTGCATTCGGAGATGGTCATTCTGTTGAGAGCGAATGGGGCATCAGGAACGAGGCTGTTTCTCATGAACACTGTCTTCGTAAGATTCAGCTGTAGTCCTACGTTTCCACACTCACGGTCAAAGTCGGCCAGCATTTGTGCCGCTTGACTGATGTTTGGTGCTATTAAAATAATGACATCAGCAAAGCGGAGGTGGTTTAACTGCCGACCATCTATCTTCACTCCCATTCCGTCCCATTCCAGTCATCACATGATGTTCTCGAGGTTGGCACTGAAGAGTTTCGGTGAAAGAGTATCACTCTGCCGGACCCCTCTCTTGACATCAACGGTCATTTCTTTGTAGAATGGTGAGATCCTGGTAGTGAATCCGCAATACAGCTCACGGAGGATCCTGATGTATTGGGCTTGAATTCCCTGATTGGCTAGGGCTTCAATGACCACTTCCGTATCAACAGAATCAAAGGCCTTCTTTAAATCATTGAACGTTAAACAGAGCGGCATCTTGAACTCCCGAGAAACCTCAATGAGTTTGGTTATTATGTGGATATGGTCGATGGTGCTGAATCCTTTGCGGAACCCGGCTTGCTCGCATGGTTGGCCTTCATCTAGTGTTCTCTCAATCCTAGTTAGGATGACTCGAGTGAACAACTTGTAGATGACAGACAATAGGCAGATAGGGCGATAGTTGCCAATGTCATGGATGTCTCCCTTCTTGAACAGTAGTACGGTCCTGCTGGTTTCCCATTGGGACGGAACCTTGCATTCAGACAGGTAGCGAGTGAAGAGCCGAGCCAGTGTATTGATGAGTACTGATGGCAGGTTCTTCAGGTGTTCAGGTCTGACCTTGTCTGGGGCGGGTGCTGTTTGTTTCTTTACGGACAAAATGGTGTGTCGGATTTCGGAAGGGAGAACGTTGGGAATGACATATCCATCCTGTGGAATTTGGTATGTCGGCAAGTGCACATGGCTATCGAAGAGATTTGAGTAGAATTCATGGATAATCTTCTCCATTGCCATTCTGAAGGATGTGATGGATCCATCAGGACGTCGTAGGGCAGTCATCTTGGTCTTGTAGTTGGTGAAGGACAGGCGGGCGTAACAAATACTTTTCCCAGCTTCTGCCGCATCTACCAGTACTTCTGCTCTTCTTCTCTTTGAGGTCTTCCTTGATCGCATCTCTGCACTGCTTTGCAAGCTCGGACATTAGTTTGCGGTTGCCTAAGGCATGCGCCAAACCACGTAGGCGAATTAGCTCAACAGTTTTCGAAGACAGGCATTTTTTTGTGGCTATCTCTCTCTTGTCGTTCCTCGCACATTCATGGAGGTGCTGAACCAGTCGATCGTATTCCTCATCAATGTTGTCAACAATGGCATCTTCCCATGTTGCCGCAATAGTGCCAAAGAGTTCCCAGTTGGTGGTCGTTCTGGAAGTTCTCTTTTTGAACTTTGCAGCCCTTTCTCCCCACTCTGTTAAGTAGAATTTTGCATGAAGGACACGGTGGTCCGATCCTGTTCGAAATTTTGGGACAATAGTGACATCGTTCAGGCAAAACCTTCTATTGAATATGATGTCATCTATTTCGTTGTGGAATCGTCCACCAGGAGACTCCCATGTCCAACGTTTAGATTCTGCCTTCTGGAACTGCGAGTTACCATGGATGGTCTTGGTCGACATGATGAACTCAGTCTCTCACCCTGTTCGTTCCATTCTAGGCCATTGGTCCCGATGTGAAGTTCTTCAGCTGATCTTCTCGGTCCTATCTTGGCATTAAAATCACCCACGATGATCTTGTAGAAGGTGTGGTCTTCTTTTTAGAACTTCTCCACCTCCATGTAGAATTTTTCGATTTCTCTTTCATCATAATGAGATGTTGGTGCATAGACAACGAAGATAGAAACTGCAGGCAGTGAGCCACATCTATTCACATGTAAACGTCCGATTCGGGTTGTTAGGCATTCGAATGAATCAATGCTCTTGGCCAAGTTTGTGTTGACAAGGACACCGACGCCTCCAACACCTATTTTATCGCATGTTCCGAGAAACAATTCTTCTCCAGTGTCGAAAACGGCATGGTGAGATTCGTGCCTTCTTGTCTCAGTCAGACCAATGATGTTGTACTTGATCATTCGCGCTTGTACCATCAGGTCCTCGATGGATGTATCTGATGATAGCGTACGTGCATTGAAAGTACAGACGATCATTTTTGTCTTCCTTCATTGTGGCAGCCTAATTCGGCCTTGAGATTTTGACATATGGATTACCCACATATGAATTTTATTATAGAATAATTTCACGTTATTGTAAGTTGGGCACACAAAATTGATGGACACAGAGTCAGTAAATTCTGTGAATTCCCGCCCCCCCCAACTTAATAAAGGAGCAAACTGGAAATAATTCCTCCTATAGAAAACTGACTCACCCTTTTAAAGACAAAATGAAATACATCACATGTGGGTTTGATTAATGCTCATTGCAGAACCTGTGATGCAGGAGTGACGGCAACGTTGCATCGTCACACAGCTGAGACAGACAAAGCGGCCATAAGTGATGGCTTTCAGGATCAAAGAATTTTTTTTGTTTTTTTTCTGTTTTGTAATTTCTATTTATTGGGGGTTGTGTGGATGGAGGGGCATACAATGCAGTGTCTAGGATCAGTTCTGTGGGTTGATGGAGACCATAAGGACTGCTGGGCATGGAATATCCATCCCTGTGCAAAGCAAGTATATCTTTCACTGCACTATCTCTAGGACCCACAAATTAGCATTGTAAACAACTACCAATGTCAAGCAAATGAAAACTCACAGTATTTTTATACATGGTTGATTTCAGTACCTATTGAAGGTAAGGGTCCTCTACTCCAAGCAACAGGCTTTGGAATTCCTCCCTGCCACGCCAAGCCCTCCACCTTAACAATTACATACTTGGTCCACTGAGCTATCCCGCTGGCATAATAATATTTATTCTGAATTAGCGAATCTTACCAACGCTGTCGTACTTGCTGACCTCATTCCCAAATCAAAGTGCTGTAATGCCAAATCCTGAAGCCACGGTTTCAGTTCTGGAACTTAACACAATATGCAATTCAAGAACTTGTCAGAAAAAAAAAAAAGTTGGAAAATGATGCCATGAATTTAGTATACATCTCTGTAGTTCTCAAAGTCCAAAGAGTCCCACACTAAGGAAAAGTTCCGGTTAGTGGAAAATTGTGAGGATCTTGGCAAAACTACACTAGGTTTTGTTTTTGTTTTTGAGCAGACCTGGTAACGTTCAGGAACCATATGTGATGCTGGTTATTGAACAGGTCACCTTCAGGCAATGCAAGGCACTCCTCCATGTACTATAGTTCAGATCCAAACTAGCTCTGTTATGTGCTCACTTATTCGGATTTAAACAAAAAGGTCTAAAAATATTTTTACAGGTATAGTGACACCGTGGTTGTGAATCCAATCAGGTAAGTCATAGATAGGGGAGGGGGTGAATCAGGAACGGTGAATCTCATTGACTGACAGAGAGCAAAAATAACAACAGAGACATGGACGCAAATTACAGGATCATTCTGTGACAGACAGTCCAGGGGAGTGAAGAGCCGCATGAGTGTGTCACAGACCCATGGATCCAGGAGTCCACCGGACTCAGCAGTGTGTTTCATACATGCTCAGGTCACCCATACACTGCACAGGGCCTGAGATAGCAAAGGTCCTCAAACATTCCCCTGCACACACGCCTCTCCTCCCTGACCTCAGGGCTCCTCCTTCCAGCCAGGAAATGACTGCAGGCTTCATCCCAGAGTGTCCTGTCTTGACAGAGACAGAGGCATGGATAAGAGACAAGGAAAAGGTGACAGGTAAATCCCCGTGTTTTCCTGATAAAACTGGGCAAATATCTGAAAGGCATCAGCAGAATGTCCATTTCCAAAATGCCACATATTTGTAGTTATTCGAGAGGTAAGACCCAGGTTTCAATTTAAGAGTGAAATAGGTGGACCCTGAATATACCACAATACTCTAGACCTGGCCTTGTGTATGGCCAACAAGAGGTTGATCAGCACAATATGTTGTTGGTTTTTGTCTTGTTTCGGGCCTCACCTGCCAATGCTCAGGGGTGTCTCCTAACTCTGTATTCAGAAATCACCGCTGGTGGTGCTTGGGGATCAGGGATTGAACTCACGTGCGCTCCTTGCAAGACAATCACTTTCCTCCCTGTACTTTCTCTCTTGGACCAGCACCACATGGAGTTTCCTGAGCCCCTCATGAACTCATCACGGATTTCAGTAATACTAAGTGCTTAATAAATCTGGAAATGGCCAAAGGTGGCAAGAGACCCTTATTTTTAAGCTGTAAAATGTTTCAAGAAAGAGAGCACAGCAGGAGTTTCTCAAAGCCAACCCAGTTGCGATACCTGACATCCCCTAAGATCCCTCATGCCATCCAGGAGTGATCTCTGAGTGCAGAGTCCAGGAGGAAACCCTGAGTCCTGCTGAAGTCTCACAAAAACCATTAGAAGTAAATCCAAGCACTGAAATAGGGCAGCAATTATGAGTTGAGAGACGAAATATTAAAGCCCCGGTGGCAGGAGAGATAGTACAGCACATAGGACAGAAGCATTGCACACACATGTGGGTTTGATCCCAGGCAGCCCATATGGTCTTGGAACAGTGCCAGGTTTGGATCCTGAATACACAGGCAGGAATAATCCCTATCCATAAGGAAAAAAACGAAAAAGAAAAAACCCTCTGACTTGAGAGCCTGGTTGAATAGTACTGGGGGTGAGGTACCAATGTTTTAAGTTGCCAAGAGGTTTCAGTCCACGGTACCCCGGTTCCTGAGCACTCTTAGGAGTCATCCTTTAGCACAGAGCTAGGAGAACTGTGGACTGTGCCTGCAAACAAAGGCAACAGCAAAATCAATTAAACACAAAAAAGTTCATGTAGTACACAAGGTAAATTGATTCACCAATGGCTGCCACTATTTAAAGGGACCTGAGCGATAATTGGGCAGATAGGGATTTTCCCATGGACACAGTAGAAACAGGTTGATCTGAATCACCCCACAGGGTCCTGCTACTCCACCAGAGTGATTCCTGAGGACAGAGTTGAGAGTAAGCCCTGATTATCCACAGGTGAACCCTAAAAAAACCAGGGAGGGAACAGCTACCACATGGCTGTCCAACATCCCAGCCCATCACAATGACAGCTACTGTTGTACACACAGCCACGGCCCAACCCCAGGAAGCCCAAGTGGGTCTGTCCAGACACGGTTGGCCCCACACTGCTCTCACCGACAGGCTGCAGATGCTGGTAGATCTCCAACATCACGTCCCTGTAGAGCTTCTGCTGAGAGGCCGCCAGGCATGACCATTCCTCCGGGGTGAAGTTCACAGCCAAGTCATGGAAGGTCAGTGCGTCCTGAGTCAGCACACGGAGAGGGTGGGAGTCAGAGTCTATCTTAGCCTCATTCCCACTACTGTGAGGCCAGGACCCAGGGTCCTATATTGTCGCTGGGCCTCTCCCCTCTGAATGAACCAACCTCCACGCATGGCTGACGGGCCCCAGAAATCACATAAGGCAGCTGGATCTGCTAAAGTGGGAGGACATTATACAGAAGGTTCTTGGATGTATCTGCCTTTCCTGGTAACCCCAGGTCCAATTCGAGCACCACTGGTCCAGTGATCACTGTAGAGAGGATCACCTGAACACAGACTTGTACGATCCCAAAGACCATCCCTGGGTGCAGCAGAAACCACTGCCTGCCCACTGCTGTAACCCCACAGCTCATGACCACTAGGACTGAGAACTTGACAGTCCATATAGACAACTAGTCATAGCTGTGTATGGACATGTGTGCCTGTAGGAACTCACTGCTCAGGGCCGCCCCAAATTCCTCTCAAAGAAGTTAGAAGTTTCTTGACCCCAACAGCTCTACTAGCCTCAGAGATCCTTGGCTCTTTCTCCTTCAGATAAGTGCATGCCCAGAAATCGACATGTCTGGCAATGCCAGAGTGCAGCACATGGAATGATTGTGAAAATCCTTTGCTGTGCTAACCCAAATAAAACATAAAACCTAAAATGAAACCCTTCGACCTCCAGCATCCCATTGGTCACCTAGACCTGTAAGGGATGATCATTGAGCACTGAGCTTCCAGTACTCCTCATGCACCACTGGGTCGGCCCCAAAGCCAAATAAAACAAAACAAACATACACAATAGCAGCTTCGAAGAGCAGAATGTGATGGTCTGATTGGAAGTCTCATCTTGGAATCCGTCCAAAAGAAACTCAGAACAGATGGCCCTGGGGGCTGGAGCAACAGCACAGCGGGTAGGACTTCTGCCTTGCACGCGACCGACCCAGGTCCGATTCCCAGCATCCCATATGGTCCCCTGAGCACCACCAGGAGTTATTCCTGAGTGCAGAGCCAGGAGTAAGCCCTGTGCATCGCCGGGTGTGACACAAAAAGAAAAAAAAAAAGAAACAACCCCAAACAGATGGCCCAGGAAGCCTGGGCACTCCTGGCACTATCTCATGTCATTCTGTCCCTCGACTCCTACCTGGGGACGGTCTATCAGAGACCGTGTCACCATCTTCTCCCACCACTGTTGTTCTGAGGAGCAGCAGGAGACTCCGTGCAAAGACCTGGAGAAGTCAGAATAGTGAGCACCAGAGAGGAGCACCTCCTCCCACCCCTGAGCTCGGACCAGCCAAACCCTTGGGTAGAGGCTCAAATTCCCACCTCAGGGAGACAGTGGCAGAAGCTCCTATCTCCGCTGGGGATGCAAATTTTGCTGGCATCTGTGCTGAACTTCAGGATAGGAGCTAGGGTCCAGGCTGCAGGGGTGGAAATGGCAGCCTTCTCTAACTCCAAAATCCCTCCCTAGATACCACAGGAAAGTCCCTACAGGCCCAGCTAGGGGCTGACTCTGAGCCCAAGGGCTCCCGAAAAGCAGCGCCCGCCCCCTGCAGGCTCGCAGAAGTGCTACCCCTTGAGAACTATAGCCTGGAATGTGTCTTTTCCACTGGGAAAGACACAGGGATTTAGAGTGGACAAATGTTCAGCCACTCTCTTGCAGGGTGGACAGAACCTGAGTCTGGGCACTCTGTCCGAGGAACCAAGACCGCTTCTGGGTACAGTTGGGTCAGAGACACAGCCCTGCTCTTTACCACTGGACCTGAGCCCTTATGGGTCCTGATTCACTCTAACCCTAAAACGGCACATCTGCGTGAGCCTCAGCCAACACTTGCTCCTGTCGTGCAAGAATATATTAGAAAACCACGCAAACAGTCGGTTGTACAGCAAAATAATTCAAATAGCCAGGGCATTTACTAAGGACCTTAATATAAACTGTCAGGAATTAAGACCTGAGCACTGTAGATTATGAATAAAAATACTGAAAGAAAAAGGCAAATTCGAAGCACAAGAAACAAACAGAAATCATGTGCAAAATAAGAGGGAAGAAGATTTCAATAGTCAAATAGCAGGACCTTAAAACTTTGTTTTTCTGCTCTTCCTCTTCACCCTCCAAGCTGTCCTGGTCTTCTTCTCCACCCAGTCTTTACTCCCCCCCCCCCCCCGCCCCACAACCGGTTCTGGTGGGGGCGTCGCCTCTTCTGAAGTGGGCGTGCCTTTGTTAGAAATGGGCGTGGCCTGATTTTAGGCAAGCGGCCCCTTAAGCAGCTGCAGGTATTTTAGACATACCAAGAAACCTAGTACCCATACCTACACACCAACATGAAGAAACAACGCAAATTCCCACCACATGCGGAGGACGATGAAAAGATTCCAGAAGCCTCTGTAGGTGCGACACACCGAAGGGACCTCTCTGACAAAGAATTCAGATATGAAGTCATGAAGATGTTCAATGAACTCAATGAAACAGTCAGACAGATATCCAGTAAATTAAAGGAGGACATGAAAGAAAGACTTGAGAAAATACAGGAATAAATGGGAGTAGAAATTGGAAAGCTACGCACAGAAATGTCACGAATTAAAGATTCTGTAGATTAAATAAAAAAACTCAGTCTGTTCCCTCAATAGTAGAATAACCTACTGATTCTGAGGACAGAATCAGTGAGCTGGAAGATCAGCTGCACCAAGCCAACAGGCAACAACACACAATGGCAAGGGACCTCAAAATAGCTCTAGAGTGAATCAGAGTCCTAGGAGACAATTCCAAGAGGAACAACATTAGAATTATTGGAATACCAGAAGCTCAGGGCAACAATCCCAATGAAAAATCCACGGTTAAACGAATCATTGCTGAAAAATTCCCAGAACTCGACAATGCAGCCATTCAGGTTCAAGGAGCCCAAAGGGTGCCAGCTAAAAGAGACCTTAACAAAAACACTACAAGACATATGATAGTTAGAATGATGAATGCTGCCAATAGGGACACAATACTGCAAGCAGCAAGGTCAAAGAAGGAAATCACATACAAAGAAGCACCCCTTACATTCACGGCAGACCTATCAGAGGAAACCCTCCAAGTCCAAAGGCAATAGGGGGATAGAGTGAAAAAACTCACTTAAATGCGTCACCAGGAATACTCTATCTGGCTAAACTCTCACTCAAAATTGAAGGAACGGTACACTATTTTCTAGATAAATAGCAGCTCCGGAAATTCATAGACTCAAAACCAAACCTAAAAGAAGGGGTATAAGGGCTACTATAAGACAAGACAAACCTTATAAGCACAACAGACCCTTACAGAAAGATGACACAAAGCCCCATAACAATAATATCTCTCAATATCAACAGTCTTAATTCACCAATTAAAAGAAACAGAGTGGGAAAATGGATTCAGAGACAAAACCCAACATTCCAATGCCTATAAGAAACTCATCTCAACAGTCAGAGCAAACACAGACTCAAAGTGAAAGGATGGAATACAATCCTGCAAGCAAACAGCTCCCTCAAAACGCTGGGGTGATCATACAAGTATCCGACAACATTAATTTCAGGCTGAAAAAGATTAGAAAGGACAGCGAAAGCTATTTTCTCTTCATCAAGGGATACGTACAACAGGAAGAAATCACACTCTTAAATGTATATGCATCTAATGAGGGAACAGCTAAATATTTAAAACAACTGCTAATCGATTTTAAGGAGGACATTGCTAGCAACACAATAGTAGTTGAAGACTTCAACATTGCCTTATCACCTCTGGATACATCAACAAGAACAAAACTCAGCAAGGAAACATTGGCTTTGAAAGAAGAAATAGAAGAGAAAGGGCTTATAGAACTCTACAGGGCTTTACACCCCAAAAAGAAAGAATACACATTCTTCTCCAGTGCGCACAGAGCATTTTCCAAAACAGACCATGTGCTAGGCCACAAAACATACCTCAATAGAATCAGGAAGATAGAAATAGTATTAACAGTCTTTTAAGTCCACGATGAGCTGAGGATAGAAATGAATCACGCACAGACACGGAGAACCAAATCAAACACCTGGAAATTAAACAACTCAATGCTGAACAATGAGTGGGTAAGGAAGGAAGTCACGGACGAAATCAAAAGATACCTGGGAGTGGCTGGAGAGATAGCACAGCGGGTAGGGTGTTAAACTTGCATGCAGCCGACCTGCTTTTGACTCCCAGCATCCCATATGGTCCCCTGAGCACTGCCAGGAGAAACTCCTGAGTGCAGAGGCAGGAGTAACCCCTGTGGATGGCCAGGTGTGACCCAAAAAGCAAAAAAAGGGATACTTGGAAACAAATGAGAATGAAGACATGAGCTACCAGAACTCATGGGATACAGCTAACACTGTATGAAGGGGAAAATTCATAGCTCTGAAAGCATTTTTTTTTAGAACAGAAGAAACGATGCACATAAACAACTTGATTTCACAGTTCAAGATCTTATACAAGATCAACAGAATGAGCCCAAATCAGGCAGAAGGAAAGAGATCATAAAACGTAGAGCAGAAATCAACGACATGGAAACCAAAGAAACAATCCAAAAGATCAATGAAACCAAGCGCTGGTTCTTCGAGAAAATAAAAAAAGATAGATAAACCACTAGCAACATTCACAAAGAAAGAGAGAGAACCCTAATAAATCTAATCAGAAATAAGAATGGGTATATCAGAACAGGAACCAAAGAAATTCAAAAGATCATCAGAGACAACTTTGAAAGTCTGTATGCCACGAAACAAGAGAACCTAGAAGAAATGGATAAATGCCTGGATTCCTATTATCTCCCAAAGCAAAATCAAGAAGATCTAGAGTACCTGAATAGACCTCTGAACATCAAGGAAATTGAAACTGTAATCAAAAGTCTTCCCCAAAACAAAAGCCCAGGTCCAGATGGATTCACTAGCGACTTTTTCCAAACATTTAAAGAGGATCTATTTATTGCCAGTTCTTCTCAAGGTTTTCAGGAAATTGAAGAAACAGAAACTCTCCCAAACAGTTTCTATAAAACCCATGTCTCTCTCATACCAAAAGGAAACAAAGACAGCATAAGAAAAGAAAACTACAGGCCGATATCACTGATGAACAAGGATGCGAAGATTCTCAACAAAATACTAGCAAATAGAATTCAACAGCTATCAAAAAGATCATACACCATGACCAAGTGCGATTCATCCCGGGGATGCAAGGATAGTTTAACGTTGGAAATCAATCAACATAATCTATCATAACAACAAAAGAAAAGATAAAAATCATATGATCATATCAATAGATGTAGAGAAAGCATTTGACAAGATTCAGCAGCCGTTTATGATGAAAACCCTCACCAAAATGGGGATAGAGTGGATTTTCCTCAATATAGTGAAAGCCATCTACCACGAGCCTAAAGCAAGCATCATCCTCAATGGGGAAAAACTGAGAGCCTTTCCTCTAAGATCAGGGATGAGACAAGGATGCCCACTCTCTCCACTATTGTTCAATATAGTACTTAACTAAGGAAGTAAAGGACCTGTACAAAGAAAACTACAAAATGCTACTTCAGGAAATAAAAGAGGACACGAGGAAATGGAAAAATATCCTCTATTCATGGATCAGGAGAATTAATATTGCCAAAATGGCAATACTTCCCAAAGCACTGTACAAATTCAATCCGATCTCTATTACAATACCCATGACATTCTTCAAAGAAATGGAGCAAACACTCCTAAAATTTATATGGAACTATAAGCCCCCACGGATAGCTAAAACAATTCTTGGGGTAAAAAATGGGAGGAATCAATCTCCCTAACTTCAAACTCTACTACAAAGCAGTTATAATTAAAACAGCATGGTACTGGAGCAAAGGCAGAGCTGCAGACCAATGGAAGAGGGTTGAATATACTGACACCCCCCCCAAGCATATGATCATCTAATCTTTAATAAGGGCCAGGAAAAGTGAAGTTGAGCAAGGAAAGCATCTTTAACAAATTTTGCTGGCAAAACTGGATGGCTACATGCAAAAGTGGGCTCAGATCTCTGCCTAACACCATGTACAAAAGTAAGATCAAGATGGAGTAAAGACCTCAACATCAGACCAGAATCCATAAGGTACATTGAAGAAAAAGTTGACAAAACCCTCCATGACACTGAAACAATGGTATCTTCAAATGGTTTCACAGCACTGGCCAAGCAAGTGAAAACAGAGATAGACAAATGGAACTACTTTAAACTAAGAAGCTTCTGCACCTCAAAAGAAACAGTGGCCAAAGTACAAGACAGTCTACAGAATGGGAAAGGATATTTGCCGAATACACATCCCACAAGGGGTTGATATCAAGGATATACAAAGTACTGGTTAAACTCCACAAGAAGAAAACATCCAACCCCATTAAAAAATGGGGCAACAAAATGAACAGAAACTTTCTCAAAGAAGAAATCCGAATGGCTAAAAGGCATATGAGAAAATGCTCCACATCATTAATCATCCAGGAGATGCAACAAAACAACAATGAGATTTCATTTCAATCATTTCACACCACAGAGACTGGCCCACATCCAAAACAACAAAGCAACCGGTGTTGGAGCAGACGTGGGGAGAAAGGGACTCTCCTTCACTGCTGGTGGGAATGCTGACTGGTTCAGCCCTTTTTGAAAACAGTATGGACGATTCTCAAAAATTTAGAAATTGAGCTCCCATTTGACCCAGCAATACCACTCCTGAGAATATAGCCCAGAGAGGCAAAAAATTATAGTTGAGGGGCTGGAGCAATAGCACAGCAGGTAGGGCGTTTGCCTTGCACGCGACCAACCCGGGTTCAATTCCCAGCATCCAGTATGGTCCCCTGAGCACCGCCAGGAGTAATTACTGAGTGAATGAGCCAGGAGTAGCTCTTGTGCATTGGCAGGTGTGACCAAAAAACCAATAATATATAGTCGAAGTGACATCTGCACTTGTTTGTTCATTGCAGCATTGTTTACAAGACCTAGAATCTGGAAAACACCTGGTGTCTGAGAACAGATGACTGGTTAAAGAAACCTTGGTACATCTACACAATGGAGTACTATGTAGCTGTTAGAAAGGAAGTGTCACGGTCCTCTCGTTATTTGTTAATTTGCTCGAGTGGGCCCAGGAATATCTCCATTGTGACTTGTTGTTACTGTGTTTGGCATATCAAATACGTCACGGGTAGCTTGCCAGGCTTTGCTGTGCGGGCAAGATACTCTCGGTAGTTTTCCAGGCTCTCCAAGAGGGGCGAAGGAATCTAACCTGGGTTGGCTGGGGTGGCTGCATGCAAGGCAAACACCCTACCGCTGTGCTATTGCTCCAGCCCGTTAGAAAGGATGAAGTCATGAAATTTACATACAAGTTGTACTACATGGAAAGTATCATGCTAAGCAAAATGAGTCAGAAAGAGGGGGACAGACATAGAAAGATTGCATTCATTTGGGGAACATAAATTAACAAAATAGCAGACGAACACCCAAGAATAGCCAAGATAAATATCAGAAGGTTTATTCCATGGCGTGGAGGCCAGCCGCACACTCTAGGTATAGAGGCAACTCAGATAGAGATGGGAGCACCAAACAAAGGGTGTTGGGATGATCCGCCAAGGATGGGAGATGCATGCTGAAAATAGACTATAGACTGAACATGATTGCCACTCAATGCCTATTTTGCAAACCACAGCACTCAAAAGGAGAGAGAGAGAGAGACAAAAGGGAATGAGCTGCTACAGAGGCAGGGTGGGATGGGGGGATGGGGGCGTGAGAGGGATACTGGGATTAGTTGTGGCGGAGAATGGGCACTGGTGGAGGGATGGGTACTCAATCACTGTATAAATGAAACCCCAAAATTTGTAAGTGTACAATTGTACCTCATGGTGTTTCACTAATAAAAATTATAAAAAAATAACTTGGTATTTCTGCCACGGTTTTCCATGAAGTATTATTCTCTTTTTCTGCGATCACACGTTTTCTGTGTGCATGTGGGTGTGTCTGTCTGGGTATGTGTGAATGTTTTTCTTCTTTGAGTCAGAACCAGCACGGCTCAGGTAATATTCCTAGCTCTGCGCTCAGGTTTCACTCCCGGCAGGTTTGGGGACCAGTGGGATTCAAGATACAGAACTTGGGTTGGCTGTGTGCAAGGCAAGCACCCTACCTGCTGTACTTTTGCTCCGCCCTTTTCTATGTAAGTTTCTTCCAAAAATACCAAGAGTCATGAACACAGCTCTCCCTCCCCACCCAAAAAAATCTTCTTTCAAAAAATAAACATTTAAAACTCCTTTACCTCAGGGAGAGATGAAGGGTGCTTTGCAGCCTGACGTGAGGGAGCTGAGATTCCTGATCTGGAAAAAGAAACAACAGTGTTGAGTTTGGACAGGCAGTAATGTGAGTTGGGCATTTGACTAGATGAACCGATCAATCCTCTGCATCCCATATGGTCCCCAACAGCGCCAGGGATAATACCTGATATTAGAGGCTAGAGTAAGTCCTGAGCATCTCCGGATGTGGCCCCTCCCCCTCAAAAAAACAAAGAAGCAAAAACAGCTCCCCAAGTACATTTTCATTGGAAAACCCCCGGCACCTGAAGGTCCCCTCACCCCCATCCCCTTCATGACACTGGTTATCACAGCTGACAATGAAGATGACCAGCAACAGGTCTCCTGCCATTAGGTGGAGGGGCTTCAGATCTTCCCTTCAAATCTGGAGATTCTACGGAAGATTAGCGCCGGCGGTTCAAATATGGAACTGCTGAGAGTGTTGGGATGGCCAAGCCTCCAGCTGAGTCCCGCATTCGCCCGCTGTTGCTCCATCCCAGAGCTGGAGACGATGGTGACCATAGAGGCTCTCCAGCATCAAGCACTCACAGCTGCTAACCCTGATACAGCCTGCACTGCACCCCAAAAGATCCATGTCCCCTTAAAGACTCCACCACACCTCAGAAACTGACAGAATACCGTGGAAGAGTGAAAAAAAGTGCAAAAGAGCCCCCCAAGCTGGCTCGGCCCCTCCGGTCACTGTGGAAACGGGAAGCCGCGGGGTGCTCACAGGAGGCTGCTTGAGTCCTGCCACAAAATCCGCCTTCAGAGTCCCCCTTCCAGGATGGGGCACAAATTTACTTGTCCTTTTCCAAGTGAGCAACAGCCCCAGTGCCTGTGTCAGGGATGGATAATGAGCCATGGCATCAATTATGACATCACTTCCGTTTTCATAAGGTGCCTTAAAGAGCCAGAGTCTAGGCACTGAGAACCTTTTTGCCACCCAGGTGAATCTGTGCTGTAAGGGGGATGGACTCGAATAAAGGAGTAGAGAGGCAAATGCTGGACTGGTCTGTCACACACTAAGGGGCTTGAGGGTAAGAAGAAGTCCCCTGATCCTGCAGTTGTCACCAAACATTGAACCAATGATATCTAGACACACAATGCTGCCCTGACTCTTGCCAAATGATCCCTGAGCTCAGAGACAATAGTGAACTCTGAACACCGTAGGCTGTGGTGAAAAACATAACACAAAAAAGGAAAATTCTACCAAAGGGGGAAAATGATGTGCAAAGACAAATTCTAGAGTGAAGAGTCAAATTTCTGTTCCTTAAAATCCCCTATTCTTGATATTTCCCTGCTACAGAAACTCAGTTTCTCCTGAATCCCTATTTTTCTTTCTCCATTTTGCATCTTTCTTAATTGTACATACATATATATGTGTCTTTGTGTGATTTTTGTTTGGAGGCCACATCTGGCAGACTCAGCGCTTATTCCTAGCTGTATACTCAGGAATCACTCTTGTACGGACCATATGGGATGCAGGGATGCAGGGTACCTAGGTCGATTGCTTGGATGGTTAAGTGCTTACTCGCTGGCTCTGGCCCTATGTAAATGTGCTCCTAGCACACCCAGGGTGATCCCTGAGCAAATTTCCTTACCCCTGAAAATACAAAACTATCTTGCTTAAAAGAACACAACCCTTTCCCTTGTTGGAATAGAGTTCTAAACAATTTAGGTTTAACATTGATCCATCATTTCTCCTCTGCTACAAGGAGCTTAGGCTTATTGAGTGACACCCATCCCAATGCTTCTGAATCACCCCCATTTCCTTAGCATTCATTTTTAATTTCCAGGTGCTTCTGCTTCCTCTATGCATTAATCACCCATTTCCCCTAACCAGAACCTGTGAATTGTAAAGTCAGATTCTTCAGAGAGCTTTGGATTTTGTATTCGTAAGTGAAATTTTGACTTTCCCTTTCCTTTATTTCCTCTGCAGTTTACTTTAGACAAATATCCTTTTTGCTCCTGGACAAGGACCAGTGCAGTCCTATATTGGGAAGATTGTGCTGGGAGGAACTTGCATAGACAAAGGAAGACAATATTATGCTTTTGTGACTTCAGAGTTAATTGACTCCAGATACTATATACTCCTGGGCATTGTCATATTTATGAGACTCAAGCCTCAGCTGGCCTATGTTCCTAGCACATCAAAAGCAAGAGACTGGATGGAACCAGGATAGCTCTGAGCTACCATGGCATTGAAAAGGGACAGGTAAGCACCATAACAAATTCTGTCATTGAGGTAGACAGGTAGATAGGGAAAGGCCTTTGACAATGAAACTTGGATTAACAAAATGTCATGGAAGAATTCTAGGACTGATCCACCTTGTGGATACAGAAAATAAAGACCTGATACGACCATCAGCAGACCCTGAGGATATTGGCCCCTTCCCCATGAAGTTTCTCTTTTCAAAAACTGGGCCCTCTTCCTTAATCTGATTAACTTTCGTGATTCAGCCCAAAGAAGACCATCACCACTCCCAACCTCCCTGGTAAACTCCTCGGTAACGGGACTTTTACCTAGGAAGAAGCCGCACATGGGGGAAGGTTGGAGAAACCCTATAAAGGCCACCTTGAACAAAGGAAGGACCACATATGTTGCCAAGCCCATGTGCTTCTTCCACCCACGTGGCCTAGCACATGTGTCGCCCGCATCTCCCCTCTTGAGATGTGTACTTTCATGCTTTTGTGTCTAATGCTAGGATGTGTGTAGGGGCTCTCTCTCCGCTCTTGGAGAAGCCCGTGTTGTCTCTTGAGTACGTCACTCTCTCCCTCTCTCTCACTCCACACCTAAAAATCCTCCAAATAAAATCTATTTATTTCACTGCTTGTCTATTCCTGAAATTACTTTCTGTGAGGTGAGATAATAACCCAGTAACCCTGGGTCCCGGGTAGCGACGGTTGAGGAGAACGTGACTGTCTTTCTCCTCCCCAATTCACATAAGTCACCCGTGGGGCCCACCAACATCATCATGGCCCAAACATAAGCAACTGGATAAGGATCATTCTGGGGTTAGGAAGGACTAAACTGTTCTGGGGAGTGTAGTCTGGGAGCTATAGGAAATATCCCCAATAGAGACACCCTATAAACTTAATAGGATCTTTTACTCTGTCCATTCAAAATGAACACAAAGAGTGAGTGTAAATTTAAGATGACTGTTTCAATGAATATGGACAAAGCGAAGAAAAAATATGTCCTTAAGAGAAAATTCTGCCCTTGAGCTGAACTCTCCTTCCAAGTCAGATTTTTATGCTAGAAGTTGTCCCCTTCCTTTGATTGTACAACCACATCTATGTCTATTTGCTAAACCTGACTCTGTGGGATGGGTTGGAGTAAAAAGGCTGTGGAAGACAGGTGAGGAGAGGGAATGAGGAGCAGTGGGAGACTGGTATAGGTGCACAGGATAATGGAATAAAGAGCAACTGATCATTGTGTGCCCACAAATTAAAATGTGGGGGTACGGTGAGGTGGTGGTGGTCCAGCACTGCCTCCTCACCTCCTTCGTCCCTCTCAACAGAGACAGAGAGACAGAGAGACTGAAAACCACAGCCTGATGGTGAAAATTGCCCTTTTAATGCAGAACAGCTACCATATTTATAGAACATCTGAGGGGGCATGAGGTATGGACATAGGAGTGACTGATCATTTACGCAGAAAAATATTTGGCAGAAGGAATTCTCAGGGAGAGATTCACTCAAAGAGACACTCTGTCTCCCAGGGACATCTGCATTGCTTTTATCTTTTTCTCTAGTTGTATAAGTTATCAATACTTGCAGTTGTATGGATAAGCATAGTAAGAGACAAGGATCCCAACACTTACTTCTCTGGGCTCTGAGAGCAAGCAAGGCTTTTACTGTAAATCCCAGACTGAGTCCTCAGGCCAGTTCAACTTGTCCTTCCCCAAGGGGATCCTGTCTCTAAAGTTGTAACAGTTTGCATCAAGACCATGCATTTCTGCTTTCTAGAATATTCATTTCGTAGCCAGGGT
Source organism: Sorex fumeus (assembly GCF_029834395.1). Taxonomy (NCBI): domain Eukaryota; kingdom Metazoa; phylum Chordata; class Mammalia; order Eulipotyphla; family Soricidae; genus Sorex; species Sorex fumeus. Next base: position 595,577 of record NW_026606097.1, on the reverse strand, counting down.
AGTTTTGCCACTTTCCCCGGGTCCATCCCAGTCCCACGGCTGGTCTTCCCTTTTGGGGCATTAGGAACTACAGAAAATGTAGCCTGAGTCAAGTAATTATGACCAAGCAATTATGGCCAGGAGTAGATATATTTCAGAGTCCATCAACTCCCAAATATTATGAGTATAGCATTGATGGCCTTTCTCTGTTTAACCAAAGAACATTCTGTATACTCAAAACATAAAAAAGCTATAGAGGAAATTGAAAAGCAGGTACAAATACACAGCACTTCAACTACAAAGCAGTACAAATACGAAGCTGAGAATTAACAGAAAGTTATTGCTTATAAGTAATCATGACTGACTTGGGCAACTGCGACAACGTGAGGTAAAATACAAAGAAAAGGTTAAAGATAAACTTTAACTAAATTAGGGAGGTTAGCAAGAACAGCATAAGCTTCTCTGGGAAGAGCAAAAGGGGAAATTCACAGATGAAGCCTAAAACACTGTTAAGTTAATATCCAGCAGATCACCAACAGCCTGGCCCCTGTATCCTTCTTCGATCCTCTGTCTCCCTTCACCCACCAGGGTGGGGAGACCAATCATGGCCACCAAATGCATGCAGCACATGCCCAGACATTATTTGAACACAGCTCTCAGTATTCAGTGTAACAGCCGCGTTTTGCCCTGATCAGGGAGAGATGAAGAGTCGGGGTGCAATTTTCAACTTGATTTTAGGGTACAGAAATTCAACATGCTAGAAAAAACAACAAAGTGGAGTTAGAGATGGTAAGCTGGGAGGGACGCTTCCCTCGCAGACACAGATTGATACTCTGCATCTCACGTGATTCCTAAAGATGAAAAAACCAATTGCAGAGTGCTGCTACTGAAGTTAAGCCCGGAGCTGCCACAGATGTCCCCAAAATACAATAAAAAATAGCCCAAAAGTATATTTTCATTTGCAAACCGCAACCTCTACTAGTACCACGGCCCCAGGATGGCCCTGGACATCAAGGCTAATAATGACTAGTGACCGAGAGCTACAGTGTCATTTGCCATTAGGGAGCTGCCCCCCCGCCCCCGCCGCTCAAAAATGAACAGTCCTTTTATAGTTTTGGATGCACCACCGTCAATATGGACGAGAAACTTCTGACTCTGTGCTCAGGAACCCGTCCTGGTGGAGCTCGGAGATCAAACTTGGATGGGCCAGATGCAAAGCAAACGCCCTAACCGCTGTGCTATTTCTCTGGTCCACTATGTGAATCCGCAGGTTTTGCAGCAGTGAGGTCGGGGCCAAAGCGTCCAGGACAGGGCCCAGCGCAGTCCCGTGCTGGGAGGGTTAGGACGGTCCAGTCCGACGCTCTGCAGCCCCCGCGCTCAGCCCCGTGCCCACCCGCCACTGTCCCACGGCAGAGCCAAAGGCGATTGTGGCTGTAGGGGATCCCGGATCCACGCACTCACACCCCCGACCCCTGCGCCCAGGCACAGCACCCACTGCACTCACCAAAGCTCCACGTCCCCCACCAGACAAGCCTGAGCTTGAGAGTAGATGGTCTCCAGATAATATTACCTCCTGGACATCTGCTCTTTTGACTGAAGCCTCAGTTGCCCTTTCTTCCTCGATCCCCAAAAGAAGGGTCCAATGAGGGACTAGATGGACCCAGGGCAAGTGGTGAGCTAGCTACCCTGGCATCGAAATGGGCCTGGACAAAGTACCATAGTGCTTATTCATATGAGCCTGGTCATGGACAAATTTTGTCATGTATCAAAAAGTAATAACTAGAATTGGACGCTGCTGGGATTAGGAGTGATTGATCCGGCCTGAGCACTGTAATCTAATCTGTGGTGAGAAGTCCCCAGGAGAGTCACCCACAACCCTAAAAGTGTCTATTACTGTTTCCATACAGAATGGTAATCATTAGGAAGTAAAACTAAATATGTCAATTAAGTTCCTGGTCTAAGGAGATGAGTAACACACCTTAAGGGCTGCTTTTTCTTCGTGGGATGCAGGTGATGGGGAAGTCTGGAAAACCATTTTTCATTGTGCTTCCCGTGGGGAGGCATGGATTGGGGTCGTGGTGAGAGAAGAAAAAGAGAAACTTCATGGAGACAGGGCGAATGAAGGAGACTGAGAAAAGAGATGGTCCTCCTCCACCCAGATCCCCTATCTTCCAGTATGTAGGCGTTACAACCACAAACTGCCCCCGGCGCTGTGTAATCCCATCAATGGCAAAGACCCAAAGACTATAAAACCCTGCTCCTGGAAGAGAACAGCACAGTCTCCTGCCTCCGTATCTGGCTGTCTTACTCGGGCCTCTTGGAGGAGGGTGTGTTGAGTTTCCCACCCCAATATGCAACAGGACATCGGCTCACCCACTCCAGTACTGCTAAAAATGATACATGAACTCAGAACCAAAAATAACCCCTGAGCATCGAATGCTGCTTTGGTCAAAAAAGTACACTATATTAAATAATAAAGACATTTCTGGGGCCAGAACGATGGTATACCAGGTAGAGAGTTTGCCTTCCATGCGGCCAACCCAGGTTCGATTCTCAAAATCTAATATCGCCCCCCAGCACTGCCAGGAGTGATTCTTGAATGCAAAGCCCGAGTAAACCCTGAGCATCGCTGGGTGTGACCTTAAAAATGCAAAAAAGAGAAATTTCTGTGGAAAGATATTGGAGACACAGTATAGCAGGTGAGGTGCATGTCTTGCACTCGGCCAAGCCAAGTTTCAATCCTGGCAACCCATACGGTGCCCTGAGCCCAGCCAGGAGTATACCTGAGTGCAAAGGCAGGAGAAGTAACTGAGTCTTGCAGTTGTACTTACTACAGACTGAATAATTAATTCATTCAAATGAATAAAGTTATGGTGGCCAATAGTGATCCTAAATTGCATTATTAGAGGGTTCAGGGCACACTCTGGAAGTACCCAAGCTACTTCCTGCTAAGATTGCATATTTGGTTGCAAGACCCACTGTAGCACCACCCTTATGCACCCCACCAGACCGCAACCTGTGCTGGCTTAAAGCTCCACACCTTGGGGACTTGAATGACAGCATAGACAAATGAGCATTTCTTTTGAAGGTGGCCAACCTGTGTTTAATTCTGGGCATCCCTATGGTTCCGAGCACCACTAGGAGTGCTTGCTGAATTTAGAGCCAGGAGTAAGCATAATGCCTCGCTGGGTGTGACCCCAAATGCAAAATAAATAAACAAAAAGGAAAGAGAAGCTCCCCACCTCCCTGAACTCCCAGAACCCACTGAATGAACAAGAACCAGTGAAAATCAAAGGCTCTGCCAAATGTGTTTGAGCCCCAAGCACATAAAGAATATGATGCGCCCCACCCCCCATCCAGCCCCCATCCAACCCCCAAGAATGACAGGACAGAGGAGAGGGTGTTTTTTCCTTCAGGCTGCTGACCCAGATATGGGGTACCCTGAGCAACCCCAGGTTTGACCCCTAAACACTGCCAGGTGGGGCTCAATACCCCCCACGAGGAAAAAGGATGCGCCCCCAGGTCCCTTTGATGAGGGAAACCCATGCTTTACCTACTCCACAAGCAGCCAAAGGAATGAAAGGGGGCCAGTAACGGGATGTCCTGGGAACACTGCTGGGATGATCCACCCACCCCTGTGACTGACCAGGTGGCGAGAGTCGCCCCGAAACTAAATTAACGCTGATGATCCCTCACACGCCCCATCAGATCTGGGGGGAGACTGAGGCTCCCTCTAGCTCTGACACTTTCTGCTTTGTGAGGGGCCCGAGCGATGGGTCAGCAGGGAGGGCGCTGGCCTCACATGCCGACACCCCAAAGGGTCCTCGGATCCCCAGGGAGGGTGTCCTGAGCGCCACCAGGTAGGGGTCTAAAACACATAAAAAATTAAAACGTTTTTTCCACTTTTATTTGTTTCGTTATTGTCCTTGTTTCTGGAACTTTCAGAACGAACTTAGCGCTTCAAATTCATTTTTCTCCTTGACCACGTGCTTCCTCTACCTACCCATATTTTTGTGCGGTCTGGGGGGCTTTGCAAAGGGATTACTCCGGAATCTGGGCTCACTCCAGGCTGGTACCGGGACACTGTGTGGTGCCGGGATTGAACCCGGCCGGCCGCGTTCCCCCATTATGCATCTTCCTAAATAAGTTCTACTTAGTAAAAATGACCCTGTGTCCCTCAAAATCAGTTTATAAACAAGATAAAACTTTTGGCAGGAGCGCTCTGTGCGCCCCGGGTGAGGGGCCGCTACCCCGGGCCACCGCCATGGAGCAACCCCGCCGCCCACAAGGCGGAGAACGCGGAGGTTCAGGCGCTCAGAGCGACCACCCGGGCGGGTGGCGGGGGCACTGACCTTCGGGGACCCCCTGCCCCCCAAGGTGCCCCCTCACCCGCTCCTCACCTTCCACAACCAGGCGACCCGCTGGTACCTCCCCACAGAATGCCAAGCCCTGGCGGATAAAGGTCGTGGATTTTGTGATGTCACCTGCATGTTCGCCCAGAGCCTTAAAGGGCCAGGCTTCAAATATCCCTGACCAGGTACTTGCCTGCTCAGGAAGGTTCATTTTTCCTCATTTCCGGGATAGCACCAGGTGATCCAGATAGCTGGGGGTCGCCAGGTCTGGGATAGATAGAAAGGGATGAGCTGAGCAGATAACATGTCGAACAGAGAGTCTTTGTATTTACGAAGGAAATAAAATTCACAAAAGTACTTTGCAAACAGCCACCAAGACCATCTCTGTGAGTCCCGATGTTCATGTATATATTCATTTACAACCCTCAGCCACATGCTAGAAATAGGTCCCCAGGAATCTTTCTTTTTTAAGTAAATAGATTTCATTTGGAGGATTTTTAAGCTGTGGAGTGGGGGGAAAGAAAGAAAGAGAGAGAGAGAGAGAGAGAGAGAGAGAGAGAGAGAGAGAGAGAGTAAAGTTAGACATGAAAGCATGAATGTACACATCCCAAGAGGGGAGATGCGGGCAACACATGTGCTCGGGAACCACATGTGCTCGGCCATGTGTGTGCAAGCAGCACATGGGCACATGGGCTCCGGCAGCATATGCGCCCCCCGGGAATCTTTCTGGCAGGTGCCAATAAAAAAGACGGGCTTCAATAAGGTCCCTCACCATTGGGGGCTGAGGAGCTGCCCCTCAAAGTGATCTGGCAGTTTTACACACACATATCTACACCGAAAGCTGCGGGACAGGGCCTGGTACAACCCCTGCTTGAGAAGGCTGGGATGGTCAAGACTTCTTCCATCAGCAGGTCGGGCAACCTCGAGACCCACAGCCCCCCATGTTCGACTCCGCACCCAGGCCATGCTGCTCCATCGCAGAGCTGGAGACGAATATGCCCCCAAGCTCACACCCGAGACCCACGTGCCGTGTTAAATCCTCCCAATGCAAACTGCAAAGTTCTACATTCTCCTAAAGCCTCTGGAGCAAGGCAGACCCCAGGAACCCACTGGATATGGATAAGGGGGACTGAAAAGCAACCACAAAATTGTCCTGGAAGCTGGAACAATCCCATTGTTCACATTACAGGCACTGAAGGTGAGAGGTCCTCATGTCCTGCCACTGATTGGCATTCAGTTCCCCCCTTCACCTGAAGTATCAGTTTGTCCTTTAAACACTTGCCTGTATGAGGCCTGATCCACTTGACAGCATTAGGAAGTAAAGGTGCACATGGAAGACTCCTGTCTGTGACATCATCCATTTCACCAAGGAGACTTAAAGTGCCAGGTTCCAAGTGCAGACAGATCATTATGGCAGCCCAGGTGAACCAGTGCAAGGGGGATGAGCTCGAATTAAAAAGAGGAGAGGCAAGTGCTGGAGGGGCTGTGCCTGATAGTCTTCTCGTCAACAAAATTCTAGACCTGCAGGTTGGTTTCTAACATTTACCCAACTCGGTTGCAATTCTGACACATGGATGGATTTTCCAGGCAACGACCTAACATTTCAGCAAGATGGACAAGCAGAATAGACCGACGGTAGGTCACATAGCTGTGTGATTTTTTTCCAACGCAAAGAACAGACACAGTAAATGGAAATGACTCCCTCTGCAGAAAATTGAAGTACCAGTTTAGAGTGAAAATAAAAGGGGCCCGAGACTGGGTTTGGTACTACCTTAGTTTGAAGCTTAGTGGGAGAGCTTAGTGGGATACACCTGCAAAGGCAATGATGCATTCCCACACAGCCGAGACAGACCTTTGAAAACATCTCACCTGAAGCAGATTCCTCTCGAGGATCAATGAGTTTTCTGTTATCTTGTTCTCTTTATTTAGGTGGGGAGAGGGTCACACCAGCATTGCTCAGGGATTCCTGCTGCTGGGACTCTCGGGGCCGAGAGAGATAACCACGAAAAACCCGCCTTTCTTCGAACACTCTTGAACTTATTCGCCAACGTGGCTTGGCACATGCCTCAGGAAACAGCAAGCGAACGTCCAAGCTCGCAAAACAATGCAGAGAAGCCATCAAGGATGGCCTCAAAGACAGGAGAACAGCGATGCTGGTAGATGCGGCAGAAGCCGTGAAAAACCTTCGTAATGCCTGCCTGTCCATCACCAACTACAAGACCAAGATGACTACCCTCCAACATCCTGATGGATATATCACATATCTCAGAAGGGCAATGGAGAAGATTATCCATGACTTCTACTCAGATCTCTTTAATAGACACGTCCACTATCCCACATACCACATTCTGCATGACTGATATATTGTTCCCAATGTTCTCCCTTCCAAATTTCAACACGCCATCTCGTCAGTAAAGAAACAAAGAGTACCTGGCTCAGACAAGATCAGACCTGAACACCTGAAGAACTTACCAACAGTACTCATCAATACACTGGCTCGGCTCTTCACAGGCTACCTGTCTGAATGCAAAGTTTCATCCCAATGGAAAACCAGCAAGACTGTACTACTATACAAGAAGGGAGACATCTATTACATTGGCAACTATCGCCCAAACTGCCTATTGTCTGTCATCTGCAAACTGTTCATTCGAGTCATCTTGAATAGGATCAGCAGAACACTAGATGAAGAACAACCAGGTGAACAAGCCAGGTTCCGAAAAGGATTCAGTGCCATGTACAATATCCACACGATTACTAAGCTCATTGAGGTTTCTCAGGAATTCAAAATGCCGCTCTGTCTAACGTTCATTGATTTAAAGAAGCCTTTTTTTTCTGTTGAGATGGAAGCGGTCATAGAAGCCCTAGCCAATCAGGGTGTACAAACTCAATACATCAGGATCCTCCATGAGCTGTATTGCGGATTCACTACCAGGTTTTCACCATTCTACAAAGAAGTAATTATCCATGTCAAGAGAGGCGTGGTACCAGACAACTGGGAAGTAGAAATTCTATATATGGAAAAAAACACCAATATTGGGGTTGGACTCACTATAAAGCGAGTAGGATGCTTGCCTTACTGATCCAGGTCAAACCTCCCCATCCCATAGGAACCCAGCAGCACTGCAGAATAATTCCTGAGCTGCAGAACCAGAAGTAAACCTTGAGCATCAAAGAATCCCTTCCAACTCCCCTGAATTTAAAAAAAAACTATTAAAATTAATCCAAAGTGGGGCTGAAGTGATAGCAGAAAAGGTAGGACGTTTGACTTGCACATGACCAACCCGGTTTCGAATCCCAGCAACAATATGGTCCCCTGAGCTTTACCAAGAGTAATTCCTGAGTGCATAAGCCAAGAGAAACCCATGTGAAACGCTGGGTGTGACCCAAAAAGCAAAAAATAAATAAATAAATAAATAAATAAAAATCCAAAGATTAAATTTTCAGATGCAATTATCTCTCACTTGTCCAAACACGCCCCAAAGTCCCAAACCCAGCACGGAAGCCAATGAAAATGACCAACGCCAAAAGTGTCCCTTTCCTTTGGGGCTGCCCGTGAACATATCTGGAGTTTCGATAAGTGTTATGTCCAGTTCAAAGGCTCCAAACATAGTCTTGCGCAGTCTCGAGTAGGGAGGAATGAGATGGCCAAGACCCCCACTCTCTGCAGGCTCCTCACAACAAGGCCTGAAGTCCATGTGCCCACCCTCCAGTGCCATCTTGCACATGGTTGTGATCGTGGCTGCAGGGCCCCTCAGGATAACGCACCCTCACCCATGGCACTTGAGCCAAAGAACAGCCCCCAATGCACCCCTCAAAAGCTCCACATCCTCTAAAGCCTGGATATTCAGAACAAGTAAAAAAAGCATGAAAGTGCCCTACAAGCTGGTGTGACCTGTCGCTCAAGTTCCCAAACCGGGATTTTCAGGGTGCTCAAGCATTCCAAATTCTAACACAGGAAACACTGAAGAATGAAGGTTTACCTGTTTTTCCATTTTCAAAGAATTCAGTGCTGCATCTTGGTTGATTTCTGCCATAATTCCCACCAAACAGCCCCTCTGGGCCAAGCCAGAAGCATAGCAAACAATAAGAGAGTAGTGAGCCGTGACAGCTCGGAGCATGGGGGTGTTTCTATACCTGTTCATTCAGTCACCTTCCTCCTTATTTTCGTCACCAGGACCCATTATTTACAAGTTAACACACAAGCAATTTTAAGCCCTAGAATACTGGCATAGGTGCAGCCCGGGTGAAAACCAGCAGGTACATTTCAATGACAAGAGAAGCCTGTTCCGAGCAGGCAGGCTTACTTCCCTCTTAACTGTACTTTTTAACACCCTTGACTATTGTGTCCAAAGGAAACTTGCTGGTCTGACTTGTCCTGTTCTGTCCTTAGAGACTGTTATTAAGGGATCAAATCATCCAGTATGAATTTTTATGTGTTTATTATGGTGTGAGGGGTACATGAAGCCCTTCCCACATTACTGACATATATGCAGTTTGTCTCCAGTATGAATTCTCATATACTGAGTAAGAGAATAGCACCAAATGAAGGTCTTCCCACAAGTCGGACACTAATAACGTTTCCCTCCACTGTGAATTTTCCGGTGCTTAGCAAGGATTTAGAATGGCAGAAGGCCTTGCCACATTTCTCGCATATATAAGGTTTTTCTCTGGCATGCTCAAACACGCACGCAAAGCAGTGCAGCTCGCACTTTGTCCGATCTCGCAAAACAGTGCAGAGATGCGATCAAGGAAGACCTCAAAGAGAGAAGAGCAGAAATACTGGTAGATGCGGCAGAAGCCTGGAAAAGTATTTGTAATGCCCGCCTGTCCTTCGCCAACTACAAGACCAAGATGACTGCCCTCCGATGTCCTGATGGATCCATCACATCCTCCAGAATGGCAATGGAGAAGATTGTCCATGACTTCTACTCAAATCTCTTCGATAGACATGTCCACTTGCCGACATACCAAATTCCACAGGATGGATATGTCGTTCCCAACGTTCTCCCTTCCGAAATCCGACACAGCATTTCGTCCGTAAAGAAACAAACAGCACCCGCCCCAGACAAGGTCAGACCTGAACACCTGAAGAACCTGCCGTCAGTACTCATCAATACACTGCCTCGGCTCTTCACTCGCTACCTGTCTGAATGCAAGGTTTCGTCCCAATGGAAAATCAGCAGGACCGTACTACTGTTCAAGAAGGGAGACATCCATGACATTGGCAACTATCGCCCAATCTAAGTATTGTCTGTCATCTACAAGTTGTTCACTTGAGTCATCCTAAATAGGATTGGCAGAACACTAGATGAAGGACAACCATTCGAGCAAGCCGGGTTCCGCAAAGGATTCAGCACCATCGACCATATCCACACGATAACCAAGCTCATTGAGGTTTCTCGGGAGTTGAAGATGCCGCTCTGTTTAACGTTCATTGATTTAAAGAAGGCCTTTGATTCTGTTGAGATGGAAGCGGTCAATGAAGCCCAAGCCAATCAGGGCATTCAAGCCCAATAGATCAGGATCCTCCGTAAGCTGCATTGCGGATTCACTACCAGGATCTCACCATTCTACAAAGAAGTGATCGTTGATGTCAAGAGAAGGGTGCGGCAGGGTGATACCATTTCACAGAAACTCTTCAGTGCCACCCTCGAGAACATCATGCGACGACTGGAATGGGAAGGAATGGAAGTGAAGATAGATGGTCGGCAACTACACCACCTCCGCTTTGCTGATGACATTGTTTTAATAACACCAAACATCAGCCAAGCGACACAAATGCTGGCCAACTTTGACCGTGAGTGTGGAAAGGTAGGACTAGAGCTGAATCTTACGAAGACTATGTTCATGAGAAACAGCCTTGTTCCTGATGCCCCATTCGCTCTCAACAGAACGACCATCTCCGAATGCAACAGCTATGTGTACCTAGGTCGAGAAGTCAACATGACAAATGACCTGTCACCCGAGCTGCGCAGGAGGAAGAGAGCGGCTTGGAACGCCTTCAAGATCGTCGAAGAAATAGCTAAGAGGACGAAGAACCTCTGGCTCCGGGCACGTCTCTTTGATTCCACTGTTCTTACTGCATTAATGTATGCCTCAGAGACCTGGATCCTACGCAAACAAGATGAGAATGCTATTCAGGTCTCCCAATGAAGAATAGAAAGAGCTATGCTTGGAATATCACGTTTCACTCAAATGAGAGAAAGAATCTGGAGTTCTGACATCTGTCGACGATCAAGAATCAGGGACGCTGTCTCGTTTGCCAAGGTGTCAAAAATCAGATGGGCCGGTCACGTAATGAGATTTAAAGATGACCGCTGGACTAGAGCTGTTACTGACTGGATTCCACGGGATGTCAAAAGACCGTGTGGCCGCCCACCTACCAGATGGTCAGACTTCTTCGAGAAGATCATGAACGTTCGGTTTGAGGCTCTTCATGTTCCCAGAGCGAACAGATGCCATTGGGCTACAGTAGCACGCGACAGGGACAAATGGAGACGTTACTGTCACCTGTTCGAGCAAATCGACGACTAAAGGAAATTTAAGTTATGTTATTCTCTGGCGTGAATGCTACTTTGTACACTAAATCTGGTAAAGGTAAAAGGTAAAGGCCCTCCCGTTGATCGTCGATTTGCTCGAGCGGGCCCAGTAACGTCTCCATTGGAGACTTTGTTGTTACTGTGTCTGGCATATCCAATGCTCTCGGTAGCTTGCCGGGCTCTCCGAGAGGGGCGGAGGAATCGAACTCGGGTCGGCCATGTTGGTCGCTTGTAAGGCGAAAGCCCTACCCGCTGTGCTATCGCTCCGGATCCCACTAAATCTGAGGCTTCTCAAAATGCCTTTCCACATTTTTTACATGTATATGGTTTCTCTCCTGTGCGTATTCTCCTATGTACATTAAGTATTGAGGACAAACAGAGGCCTTCCCGCATTCCTTACATATAACGTTTCTCTCCAGTGTGAATTTTCCTATGTACACTAATATTTGAGGCTGTAGCAAATGCCTTCTCACATTCCTTACATAAATACGGTTTCTCTCCACTATAAATACTCCTATGTACAGTCAATTGTGAGGGAGAAGTAAAGGCCTTTTCACACTCCATACATATCTAAGACTTCTCTCCAGTATGAATTCTCATATGTAGAGTAAGAGAATAGAACCGTGTGAATGCCTTCCCACATGTCTGACACTGATGAGGTTTCACTCTGAGATGAATTTTCATATGTGAATTAAGTCTTGAGGCTCCAACAAAGGCCTTTCCACATTCCTTACATATAGTCGGTTTCTCTCCAGTGTGAATTCTCTTATGTACACTAAGACCTGAGGCTACAGCAAAGTTCTTCCCACATTCCTTATATATATACGGTGTCTTTCCAGTGTGAATTCTCCTATGTAAACTAAGTCTTGCAGCCCAAACAAAGGCCTTTCCACATTCTTTACATCTATACGGTTTCTCTCCAGTGTGAATAACTGCATGTCTACTGAGGCTTGACAACTGAGTAAAGGCCTTGCCACACTCCTCACATATATAAGGCTTCTCTCCACTATGAGTTTTCATGTGTCTATTAAGATGTGAGGTCTGAATAAAGGCCTTCCCACAAGTCTGACATTTATATAGTTTCTCTCCTGTATGAATTCTCCTATGCAAAATAAGATTTGCTGATCTACTGAAGGTCTTTCCACATTCTTCACATGTATAAGGTTTCACTCTTGCATTATTATTCATATGGTCATGATGGAGTAACCCTTGACTCACACTTTGCTTTTGGGGCTGCCTTTTCTGGGGATTCTGTTCACTGTGGTTTTCTAAGGGAACAACACAGTGCTGAGAACATGGGGAGGCTCCCCCACATTCCTTACACCTAGATGGGCTCTGCTCACGGTGATTGTGGTTGAGGGTATGTTGCTGTGAAGGACTCACTATAAACAGTGCTCCTATCCCTAGCAGGTGTCCCATTGGGGAATTTTTTGCCTGTGAACTGAGAATAACGCATTCCAAGGAACTTTTTCCAAGAGAGGACTTCTTAGAGTGAGGTAGCTCTCACCATTCTGATCACCCTCAGAAGACACCCCGCCTGTCTCGGCGTCCTCATGGGGTTGAGGGTAGGATTGCTCACTAGAGACATTGTCACACAGTGTAGGATCAGAGACATTCACTTGGGGTGGCAGTTTTCCTGTAGAACAACAGAGGATTCTAACTATTGACATATTCACTGAGTCTTCCTGACCAAAAACTGAGCCCTTCAGCTGTGGTTTCACACATATGCACCACACAAATGCAATTTCCGACATACGAATTGTCCTACAATAGAATAATTTCATGTAACTGTAAGTTGGACAAACAAAACTGATGGATGCAGAGTCAGTAAATTCTGAGGCTTTCTCCCCTTTAAATTAATGAAAGAATACAACTGGAAATAATTCCTTCTATAGAAAATGGAAGCATCTATTTCAAGAGAAAATGAAATAGATCCACATGCGGGTTTGGTTAAAGTTCTGTGTGGAACCTGTGATGCAGGGGTGAAGACAACGCTGCATCGTCACGCAGCTGAGACAGACCACGTGGCCATTGCAAAGCTCTCACCACAAGTGATGGCTTTCAGGATCAATGAAGTTTTTTGTTCTTTCTGTTTTGTAGTTTCTATTTATTGGGGGTGGGGTGGGTGGAGGGGCACACCATGCAGTGTCTAGGATCATTTCTGTGGGTCTATGCTGTCTATAAGGTGTGCTGGGTAAGGACCATCCATCGCTGTGCAAAGAAAGTATATTTCTCACTGCACCCTCTATAGGGTGCACCAATTAGCTTTCAAAACGACTACCACTGTCAAGCAAATCAAAACTCACAGTACTTTTATACATGGTTTATTTCAGCACATAGTGAAGCTAAGGGTCCTATACTCTAAGCATCAGATTTTGGAATTCCTCCCTGCCATTCCCAGCCTTCCACCTTAACAATCACATACTTGGTCCACTCCTGCTGGCATAATAATATTTATTCTGAATTAGCGAATCTTACCAACACACTTGTACTTGCTGACCCCATTCCCAAATCAAAGTGCGGTAATGCCAAATCCTGAAGTCGCGGTTTCCGTTCTGAAACTGAACAAAACATGCAAATCAAGCACATGTCAAAAAATGTAGCATAATGATGCCATGTAGTTAACAGTACATCTCTGTGGTTCTCAAAGTCCAAAGAGTCCCACACTAAAGAAAAGATTCGGAGAGTGGAAAACTGTGAGGATCTTGGCAATTCTACACTAGGTTTTGTTTTTGTTTTTGAATAGACCTGGTAATGTTCAGGGAACCAGGTTATTGAACAAATTATTGAACAGGTCACCTTCAGGCACTGCAAGGCACTCCCTGCTGTACTATCGTTCAGATAGAAACTAGCTCTGTTGTGGTATTACTTATTCGAAAGCCATGGAAGCACATTACAGGATCATTCTGTGACTGACAGTCCAAGGAAATGAAGAGCAGCATAAGTGCGGCACAGACCCAAGGATCCAGGAGACCAAGGCCCCAATCTCAGCAGCGTGTTTCCTACATGTTCATCGCACCCATACACTGCACAGGGCCTGAGCCAGGAAGGGTCCTCAGACACTCACCCGCACATACGCCTCTCCTCCCCGACCTCAGGGCTCCTCCTTCCAGTCAGGAGATCACCGCAGGTTTTATCCCAGGGTGCCCTGCCCCAAAAGAGACAGAGGCATAGATAAGTGACAGGGAGATGGTGACAGGTAAATCCCCATATTTTCCTGATACAAGTGGGCATATATCTGAAAAGCATGAACAGAATGTCCATTTCCAAAATGCCATATATTTCTAGTTATTCGAGAGGTAAGACCCAAGAAAATACCACAAATACTATAGACCTGACCTTGTGTATGGCCGACAGGGGGTTGATCAGCACAGTATGTTGTTGGTTTTTGTCTTCTTTGGGGTCTCACCTGGCCATGCTGAGGGCTGACTCCTGACTCTGTATTCAGAAATCACTGCTGCTGGTGCTCGGGGATGACATGGGATGCCTGGGATTTAACCCACGTGCGCCGCTTGCACACATCTGCCGCCCAACCCCAGGGAGCCCGCGCGGGTCTGTTTAGACATGGTTGGCTCCACACTGCTCTCACCGACAGCCTGCAGATTCTGGTAGGTCTCCAGCATCACGTCCCTGTAGAGCTTACACTGAGAGGCCTCCAGGCATGACCATTCCATCGGGGTGAAGTTCACAGCCATGTCAGGGAAGGTCACTGCGTCCTGAGTCAGCACACAAAAAGAGTGGGAGTCAGAGTCTATCTTAGCCTCATTCGCACTACTCTGAGGCTAGGTACCAGGGTCCTATATTGTCGCTGGGCCTCTCCACTCCAAATGAACCAGCCTCCAAGCACACGCATGACTGACAGGCCCCAAATATCACATAAGGCAACTGGATCTGCTAAAGTGGGAGGAAGTTTTACAAAGGTTCTTGGATGTATCTACCTTTCGTGGTAACCCCCCAGCCAATTAGAGCACCACTGTTCCACTGAGCACTGTAGAGAGGATCACCTGAACACAGACTTGTACGATCCAAAAGTCTATCCCTGGGTGTAGCAAAAACCACTGCACACTCAACGCTGCAACCCCACAGCACATGACCACTAGGATTGAGAACTCAACAGTCCATATAGACAACTACTCAGAGCAGTGCATGGCATGTGTGCCTGTAGGAACTCACTGCACAGGACTGCCTCAAATTCTGCTCAAACAAGGTAGAAGTTTCGTGACCCCAACATCTCTACTGGCCGCAGAGATCCTTGGCTCTTTCTCCTTGGGATCGGTGCATGCCCAGAAATCCACGCACAAGATTACTTGAACCCAAGACTGTATGACGGAGCAGGTAGTCTCTCCAAAGTAGGAAGGACAAAATAGGAGAAAAGCAAGTCTGGGGGCCCAAGTCACTGTAGTTGCCAGGACGCAAACGAGGCGATCACACCCCAGGGTGCTCTGAGGCCAGTCAGTTGTGAATCCAGAGCACAAAGTCAAGAGGACAGCTGATGACAAAAACAATGCAAAAGAAACCAAAGCAGCAGGTTAGGGTAACACGACAGCTATTCCGGGGACAGCATGTAGGACTGGCGATCCCCGACATCCCATATGGTCCCACAAGCACTACCAGGGGCAATGCCAGAGTGCAGCACAAGGAATGATTGCGAGAATCCTTGCTCTGCCACCCCTAATAAAACAGAAAACCCAAGATGAAACCTTTGGACCTCTAGCATCCCAATGATCACCTAGACCTTTCAGGAAAGAGCACTGCACACAGAGCTTTGAGTACTCCTCATGCACCACTGGGTTGGCCCCAAAGCCAAATAAAACAAAACAAACATAGACAAAAGCAGCTTCAAACACCAGAATGGGACGGTCCGATCAGACGTCTCATCTTGGAATCCATCCAAAAGAAACTCAAAACAGAAGGCCCAGGAAACCTGGGCACTCCTGATACTACCTCATGTCATTTTATCTGTCTATTTCTACCTGTGGACGGTTTATCAGAAGCCGCATCACCATTTTCTACTGTCACTATTGTTCTGAGGATCAGCAGGAGGCTCCGTGCAAAGACCTGGAGAAGTCAGAACAGTGAGCACCAGAGAGGAGCACCTCCTCCCACTTCTGAGCCAGACCAGCCACACCCTCGGGCACAGCCTCACAATTCCACCTCTGGGAGACAATGGCAGAAGCTCCTGTCTCCGCTGGGGATGCAAATTTTGTTGGCATTTGTGCTGTACTTCAGGAGAGGAGCCTGGGCCCAGGCTACAGGGGAGGAAAAGACACCGTTCTCTGATTCCCGGATTCTTCTCTGGCTCCTACAGGAAAGTCCCTATAGGCCCTGCCAGGGGCCGACTCTCAGTCCAGGAGCTCCCAAACACTAGCGCCCCCCTTCAGGCTGGCAGAAGTGCTGCCCCCAGGGAACCGTTTCCTGGAATGTGGCTCCACCATGTGACTTAGAGTGGACAAACCTTCGACACTCGCTTACAGCGTGGACAAGGACATGAACCTGGGCACTCTGTCCCGGGGACCTCAGTATTTGCCACAATGGCAGGTGTCGTCTGCTCAGGGAAGATGAAGAGTCAGGGGTGCTTTGCAGCTTGATGTGAGGGAGCTGAAATTCATGAACCTAAAAAAGATGTACAAGTATTGTGGTTAGATGGCAATAATGTGAATTGGGCGCTTGACTAGATGAACCGATCAATCCTCTGCATCCCATATGGCCCGTAGCAGCGCCAGGGACAACACCTGAGCTTAGAGACTCGAGTAAGTCATGAGCATCTCCGGGTATGTGCCCTTTCTCCCCCCTTAAATATAAAGAACCAAAATACCCCCCCCAAATACATTTTCATTGGCAAACCTCAGCCACCTGCAGGCCACCTTCCCCATCACATACCCCGCATGATCGCGGCTCTCACGGAAGACAATGAAAATGACCAGCAACAGGTCTCCTGCCATTAGGTGTAGGGGCTGAAGCTCTGCCCCTCAAATCTGGAGATTTTACAGAAGTGAGCTTAGGGCCGATGGTTCAAACATGGGACTGCTGGGACGGGTGGAATAGCCAAGTCCTCGGATGATTCCCGCATTCAGCCATTGTTGCCCCATCCCGGAGCTGGAGACGATCGTGGCCAAAGAGGCACCGTAGAATCACGAACTCAAAACTGTCACTCCTGAACCCTGAGACAGCAACCCCTGCACCCCCAAAGCTCCGCGTCCCCCACCACACCTCACTATCCACCTGGATGTTGGCGAACAAGTGAAAAACCAGTGCAAAAGTACCCCCCAAGTTGGCTCGGCCCCTCGGCTCAGAGTGTGGAAACGGAAAGGCGCGGGGTGCTCACAGGAGGTTGCTTGAGTCCTGCAACTAAATCCTTCTTCAGACTCCCCCTTCCAGGATGGGGCACAAATTTACTTGTCCCGACCCAAGTGAGCAACAGTCCCAGTGTCTGATTCAGGGATGGAAAATTAATCATGACATTTATGACATCACTTATGACATCGCTTCTGTTTCCATTAGGTACCTTAAAGAGCCAGAGTCTAGGCCCTGAGAACCATTTTGCCACCCAGGTGAATCTGTGCTGCAAGGGGGATGGACTCGAATAAAGGAGTGGAGAGGCAAATGCTGGACTGGTCGGTCACACAATGGGAGCCTGGCGGTAAGGAGAAGTCCCCTGATCCTGCAGTTGTCAACTAACATCGAATCAATGATATCTAAACACAGAATGTTACCCTGACTCTTGTCAAATGATCCCTGAGCTCAGAGACAAGAGTAAACACTGAGCACTGTAGGCTGTGGTGAAAAATATAACAAGAAAAAAGGCAAATTCTACTGAAGGGGGGAAAATGATGTACAAAGACAAATTTGAGAGTGAAAGATTAAATGGGTCAAATTTCTGATCCTTAAAAATCCCCTATTCTTGGGGCCAGAGAGATAGGACAGTGGGTAGGGCATTTGCCTTGCACGCGGCCAACCCAGGTTCAATTCCCAGCATCCCATATGGTCCCCTGAGCATTGCCAGGAGTAACTCCTGAGTGGAAAGCCAGGAGTAATCCCTGTGTATTGCCAGGCGTGACCCAAAAAAGAAAAAATAATCCCATATTTTTAATCTATCCGTGCTACAGAAACTCACAGTTTATCCTGAATCTCTGTTGTTCTTTCACCATTGTGCATATATATGTGTAGATATAAGTGTGACTTTGTGTGATTTTTGTTTCGAGACCACAACCGGCAGATTCAGGGCTTACTCCTATCTCTACACGCAGGAATCAATCTGGTACAGACCATATGGGATGCAGGGCATAGAACCTGGGTCGATTGCTTGGATGGTTAAGTCTTTACCCACTGTACTATGACTCTGGGTCTAACTAAACGTGCTCCTAGCACACTCAGTGGGATTCCTGAGCAAATGTCCTTACTCCTGGAAAACCAAAACTTTCTTGCTTAAAAAAATCCTTTACCCTGGTTGGATTCTAGTTCTAAATAATTTATATTTAACATTGGTTCATCATTTCTCCTTTGCTACAAGGAGCTGAGGCTTACTGAGGAACACACATCCCAATCACACCCATTTCCTTAGTATTCATCTTTAATTCCCTGTGCTCTGCTTCCCCTATACATTATACACCCATTTTCCCTAATCACAACCTGTGAATTGTAAAGTCAGATTCTCCAGAGATCTCTGGATTTTGTATTTGTAAATAAAATGTTGACTTTCTCTTTCCTTTATATCCTCTACAGTTTACTTTAGAAAAATATCCTTTTTTGCTCCTGAAGAAGGACCAGTGCAGTCCCAAGTTGGGAAGATTGTGCTGGGAGGATTGGGATGGCCATGCCCCCAGCCCTCAGCTTTGTATAGACAAAAGAAGGCAATATTATGCTTTTGTAACTTCAGAGTTAATTAACTGCAGATACTATATACTCCTGGGCATTGTCATGTTTATGAGACTTAAGCCTCAGCTGCCCTTTGTTCTTAGCACCCCAAAGCAAGAGACTGGATGGACCCAGGAGAGCTGTGAGCTACCCTGGCATCGAAAAGGGACACATAAGTACCATACCAGAAGGGTGACTGATCATTTACGCAGATAAACATTTGGCAGAGTAAATTCTCATGGGGAGATTTACCCAAGGAGACACTCTGTCTCCCAGGGACAACTACATTGTTTTTATCTTTTCCTCTAGTTGTATAAGTTATCAACACTTGTATTTGTTTGGATAAACACAGTAAGAGACAAATATACCAACACTTAGTTCTCTGGGCTTTGACAGCAAATAAGGCTTTTTTTTCTTTTTGCATTTTTTGGGTCACACCCAGTGATACAAGGGGATACTCCTGGCTCTGCGCTCAGGAGTTACTCCTGGCATTGCAGAAGGGACCATATGGGATGCTGGGAATCGAACCCAGGTTGGCCGTGTGCAAGCCAAACACCCTACCCGCTGTGCTATCTCCAGCCCCCAGAGCAAATAAGGCTTTTAACACTTACTTCTCTGGGCTCTGAGAGCAAGCAAGGCTTTTACTGTAAATCCCAGACTAAGTCTTTAGGCCAGTTCACCTTGTCCTTCCCCATGGGGATCCTGTCTCTAATCTTGTAACTGTTTGCATCAAGACCATGCACATGTGCTTTCTAGAATGTTCCATTTAGAAGCTGGCGTAGTTTTCCCACTTGCCCCTGGTCCATACAAGTTCCACGGCAGACCCTCCCTTTTGGGGTGTTAGGAACTACAGTAACTGAAGCCCGAGTCAAGTAATTATGACCAAGCAATTATGCCCAGGTGTAGATATACTTGAGTCCGTCTACTCCGAAATACTAGGAGCATAAACATTGATGGTCTTTCTGTGTTTAACCAAAGAAAAGTGCTGTAGAGTGAAAAAATAAAAATGCTATAGGGGAAACAGGAAAGCAGGTACAAATCCACAGCCACTTCAACTGCAAAGCAGTACAAATACAAAGTTGAGAATAACCAGAAAGTTATGGTATATAAGTAATCAAGACTGGCCTGGGGAACTGAGACAACGCGAAGAAAAATACAAAGGAAATATTAAAGATAAACTTTAACTAAATTAGGGATGTTACCAAGGACATGATAAGCTTCTCTGGGAGGAACAAAAGGGGCAATTCACAGATGAAGCCTAAGACACTTTGGGTAAATATCCAGCAGATCACCAAGAGCCTGGCCCCTGTTTCCTTCTTTGATCCGCTGTCACCCTTCACCGGCCAGGGTGCGGAGACCAATCACAGCCACCAAAGGCACGCAGCGCATGTCCAGACATTATTTGAACACAACTCTCAGTGCAATAGCCGGGTTTTGCCTAATCAGGGAGAGATGAAGAGTCAGGGTGCAATTTTAAATTGATTTTAGAAAATTGATTTTACAGAAATTCTTCATTAGAAAAAACAACAATGTGGAGTCTGAGATATTAAGCTGGGAGGGGCGCTTCCCATGCTGACCCTGGTTGATATTCAGCATCTCACATGACACCTAAAGAACTTAAAGAACAAGAATTCCAGAGTGATGCTCATTAAGGAAGCCCCGAGATTACATATTTGTGCCCAAAATACAACCAAAAATAGCCCCAAAGTAAATTTTCAGTTGCAAACCGCAACCACCCCTAGAACCTTACCGAAGGGATGGTCTGTAAATCAAGGCTACTAATGAATAGTGACTGAGGGCTACAGTGTCATTTGCCATTAGGGAGCTGCCCCTCAAAAATGAACAGTCCTTTTATAATTTTGGAGGCACCACCGGCGATATGGACGAGAAACGTCTAACTGCGGTCAGGCACCCGTCCTGGTCGAGCTTGGAGATAGACCTTGGGTGGGCCAGATGCAAAGCAAACACCCTAACCGCTGTGCTATATCTCAGGTCCTCTAAGTGAACCTGCAGCTTCTACAGCAGTGAGGTTGGGGCCAAAGTGTCCAAGACAGGGCCCAGCGCAGTCCCGAGCTGGGAGGGTAGGGATGGCCCAGCGCCCCCCACCCACCCACTCGGCCCCCCGCCCACCTGCCACCGTCCCACGGCAGAGCTGCAGGGGATCCCCAAAACCACGAACTCACACCCGCGACCCCTGCGCCCCAGCACAGCCCCCGCTGCACTCACCAATGCTCTGAGTCCCCCACAAAACCCCGCCGGGTGGCAGGAACCGCGTGGATATCAGTTGAAAAAGCTTAAAATTGTCCTTTGAGCTGGCTTTGCTCCGCCCCTCAGAGCAGAAACCGGGAGGCGCGGTGCAGGGTGCTCACGGGAGGCTGCTAGTGTCCTGCCACGAAACCGGCCTTCATAGACCCCTTTCACAATGGACAGACAGCCTCTTCTCCCTTCACCTGCTTAACAAATGGAGGCCTGATCCAGCATCTTGCACCCAAACATGTAAATGCCCTGCTGTGACGTCACTTCCGCTTCTGCAAGCAGCCTTAAAGGGCCAGACACCAGCTGCGCAGAGAACAACTAGGAAAATACAGGTAAATGTGTAAGGCTGGTTGGCTGGAACGAAAGCACAGTGGATAGAGTTTTTGCCTTGTACGCAGCTGACTCAGTTTCAATCATATGAATTCTATACGGTCCCATTTTGGTGTATAAGAGATTGTTAGGATTTTACTGCTTCCAAAGTGTAAGCTTCAAAACATTTACCCTCAATGTTTGTGTAAATCAAATGGAAAACTGAATACAATGAGTACAGATATGCTACAGCGAATGAAGTGCTTCCTTGCATGTGGCTCTACCCGGACACAAATTATGGACAGCACTGCGGGATGTGACTCCCAGAACATAACACAGAAGGGCCTGAAGAATAGAGGTTTGGCTGTCTATACAACGTCAAAAAAGGCTAACCACAGCATCCTGGTTGAGCTATGCCATGATCCATGCAAAGCAGGGCCTCTGAGTCAAGTCAAAGTCACAGCAAAGAATGAAACCATGGTGAGTCGTGACAGTACCCAGCAAAATGCAATGTTAGTACCTATTTACTTCTTATTTAATTCCATCCACCTTGCCTTATCACTAAGAACCATTATTTACCAGCTAACATACTGGGAAGTCCACATGCCAGGACATTGTCATAACCATGGTGCAGGGGATAATCAGCAAGTACCTTTCACTTACGGTACTAGTATCACAGGAAGCTTTCACATATAACAGGATTATTTCCTTCCTTCCTGTACTTTTGTATCTATCCCCCACCTACTTGTTGAAACTAAAATTGTTTTACCTAAAGGCCCTGTTCTGACGCCGGCCATTGTTATCATGAAAGTGATTGATCCAACATAACTTTTATATTTACTAAAACTTGAGGGAACATGAAAGCTTTCCTATATTCCTTACCTACAGGATTTTCTCCAGGATTGTCTTTAAAGTTGCAGGTGAGAATAATTCACTTTCCACGTTCTTACATAAATATACATATATTCTTACATGTATAAATATGTCTATTTATATATAGCTTCTCTCCAGTGTTAATTCTCCTATGCATAAGGCCCGAGGATCCAGGAAAGTCCTTCCCACACTCCTGACAGATGTAATTTGTCACTGCAAAATGACTTTTCACATGCGCAGTAAGGGCTGGAGACAAACTGAACACCTTTCCACATTCCTTACACTTATGAGATTTCTCTCCACTGTGAATTTTCCTGTTCAGAAAGCTATGCCAATTGCATCAAAATTTTCCTGCAGTCATTTCATATATAAGGCCTCAATCCAGGATAAATTTTTCTCACACACCAAAGATTGAGGATTGAGTAAACATCTTCCCACACCCCTACATATGTCTTCTTCGAGAATGAATTTTCCTATGTTTAATAAGGAGTTAGGGGAAAGTGAAGGCTTTGCAAAAGTCATAACAAACGTAAGGTTTGTCTCCTATATCAAAATTTCAGTGTCACAAAAGGATTGTGAAATAAGCAAAGGCCTTGCCACACTCCTTACATATATACATGGATTCACTGCAATGTGCGTTTTCTTTTGGACAAAAAAGTTTGAATAGTAAGTGAAGACCCTCCCATAGTAGTGACACGAATAGTGTTTCATCCACCTGTATGAACATTCCTATGCTCAGAAAGACCTGAGGTGAAAGGCCTTTCCACCAACCTCCCATATATAAGGGTTTTCTACAAAACAGAATTTATGAAAACTAAGACTTCAGGAAGAAGCAAAGGCCTTCCTACATTGCTCCCAAATATAAGTTATCTCTCCAGTGTTCCATTGTGAGTTTTTCTGTGTATTAAGGCTTGTGGAATAAGCAAAGACTTTCACTCTGTATATGCATATGGTTTCTTTCCAGTGTGACTTTTTCTGTGCATACTAAGATGTATGAGTCAGAGAAAGGCCACAGCACATTCCTTACATGCATACGGACTCTCCAGTAGGACCTATCCTATGAATAAGGTATGAGGATCCATCAAAGGCCTTCCCACAGTCCTTAAACAGATTCTCTCCTGTGTGGATGTTCACATAGTCCCACCGGGGTCATGCTGGACTCAAAAGTTTGTCCTCAGTGCTTACATTTCTGGGAATTCTGTCCAATATGGGCTTCTATGGGAAAGTGATGGTGCTGAGGACATGGGAAGAGTGATCTGATCACCCTCAGAACACATCCCACCTGTCTCGGCATCCCTGTGGGGATGAGGGCCAAATTGCTCACTCGAGCCTTTATCACAGTGTGCAGGAAGAGACATTCCACCAGGGCTGGCTACTGCCATGTAGAAGAACAGAGGATTGCACTCATTAGTCTATGCCATGAGAGTTTTCATGTCAAAAGAAATTAAGCTCTTTAGGTAGGTAGCTGGTAGGGCACGGGACAATGAGTTTCTTGGGGAAATAATAAATCCAGATGGGGATGAAAGCAGTGACTCCGAAGCCAACCCTGGGGATTCAGAGAGGAACTGGCTTAGTAGAAACCCAGAGAGTTGGAGACTTGGAAGAGGAACAAAGGCTGGTAAGAACATCAGAGAGCAAGGTCTGGCCAACGCTCTACCCCTTGACAACACGCGAGCAGTGAACTCTCAGCTTCAAAGAAAACCCCAGGAGTCAGTTTCAGAAACATGATTTCAAACTGAGAGTATCACGATAGTACAGTGCGCTGCATGCAGTCAATCTAGGTACAATGTCCAGAATTCCAAAGGGTCCCCTGAGCACTATCTGACTAATAGATGGATGGAATTTTCCTTTATCCAATCGCAAATGTTTCCTTTTTTACCTCTATTATTAGTAAAGTAACATGGGTGGGATCCAGGAATGTGACCATCCTTGTGAGAAATCACAGGTAAACGGAATGTTCTCCTGGGATGTGGAGATCTTGGGACCTGACCCATATTCCCACTTATAAAAGATTTCATCAAGGCGCCCCTTCTATCCTTTCAAACAACATTCTGTGCACAGTTACATGTATCTAAACTCTCCAACTGAGACCAGAGCAACTGTAGATCTGGGTAAGGTGTTGTTTGCACATGGCCAACCTAGGTTCAATCCCCAGAATCCTGTAGTTTCCAGGAACACCATCAAAAATAATACCTGAGTGAAGAGCCAAGAGAAACCACTGAGGATCACCAGGTATTGTAGTATAATAGTGGTCTGCCCTTGCTCCCTGGCAGGTGAGATCTTATGTTTCTTGATTGCCTATAACCTTTTAATTACCTTTGTCAACTGATCAGACTTTGACTTGTAAATATTGTCTTTCTCTTCTCCTTAATGTCTTTTGCATGGTTAGCTATTTCAGAGCAATTGCTTTTTGTATGGATACAGGAAGACAGTTACAAAGAAAAGCCTGAGCTTGAGAGTTGGTCTCCAGATAATATTACCTCCTAGACATCTGCTCTCTTGACTGAAGCCTCAGCTGCCCTTACTTCCTCAATCTCATAAAGAAGGGTCTGATGCGGAACTAGACGGACCCAGGGCAAGTGGTGAGCTAGCTACGCTTGCATCAAAATGGGCCTGGCCAAAGTACCACAATGCTTATCTATAAGAGCCTGGTCATGGACAAATTTTGTCACGAATCAAAAAGTAGTAACTAGACTTGGATGCTGCTGGGATTGGGAGTGATTGATCCGGCCTGAGTCTGAATCTGTGGAGATAAGTACCCAGGAGAGTCACCAACAAGTCTAAAAGTGTCTATTACTATGTCCATACAGAATGGTAATCATTAGGAAGTAAAACTAAATATGTCAATTAAGTTGCTGGTCGAAGGAGAGGAGTAACACACCTTTAGGGCTGCTTTTTCTTCATGGGCTGCAGGTAACGGGGAAGTCTAGAAAATCATTTTTCATTGCGCTTCCTGTGGTGAGGCGTGGATTGGGGTCGTGGTGAGAGAAGAAAAAGAGCAGTTTCAGGAAGACAGGGGGAATGAAGGAGACTGAGAAAAGAGATGGTCTTCCTCCACCCAGATCCCCTATCTTCCAGTATATAGACGTTACACCCACCAACTGCCCCTGGTGCTGTGTAATCCCATCAATGGCCAAGACTCAGAGACTATAAAACCCTGCTCTTGAAAGAAAACAGGCAGTCTCCCACCTCCGTGTCTGGCTTTCTCACTGGTGCCTTTTGGAGGAGGGTGTGTTAAGTTTCCCTCCCAACCCCAAGCAGAGCCCCGGCAGCTCAAGACCTCTGGTTCGAGCCACAGCCATGCTTAAGACCACTCTCCACAAGTTCGGCCGAGCCTCACGCATGAAGGAACCGGCAGAGAAACCCAGGTGTGCAGGACCTGGGGCTGAGATCTCCAAGCTGCTCGTATTGGGACTGGGCCTCCTCCACCCAGATCTCCCATCTTCCAGTATGTAGGTGTTACACCCACCAACTGTCCCCGGTGCCGTGTAATCACATCAATGGCCAAGACCCAAAGACTTTAAAACCGTGATCTGGGAAGTGCACAGTCACACGAAATTTTATTATCTAGTCTTAATCTGGAAAAACTGGCAGGCTACCAGAAGTATCCTGCCCACACCGCAGAGTCTGGCAAACTCCCCATGGTGTATTCAATATGCCAAAAACCAGTAACAATCATGGTTCTCTTTCTCCTGACCCTGAAAGAGCCTCAAATGTGGCACTTCTTAAAATCTCAGGGATAGGAAGAAGGAGACATTACTGGGGCCTGCTTGAGTCAATCGATGAACAACAGGATGACAACGAGACAGTGAGAGAAGAGACACAGAGTTAGAGGACACTGTTGCGACTTAAAGAGAAGGCTGAGAGCTGAGATTAAGAGTGGCTGGGGAGATTGGAGAGGAGTCACAGAGAGCATTGGAGAGCGAGTTAAGAGAGAGGGTTGGATAGAGCTGGGAGACAAGAGACTGAATAAACAGCAAGTAATCAGCAACCAGCCTGGTCCTCATTCTACTTTCATCGGTCCACAGCAACAACTGTCCAGGGTGGAGAAGTGGCTCAAGAGCAACAAATGTGGACAGTGAGAGAGAGCCGCCAGGAGACACCGGGAACATCTATTAATGTGTAAATCCTGTTCAAACTCCCACTTCTCATAGGTTCCCCCAGGCCCCCCTGGAGTGACTCCTGAGTGCAGAGTCAAGAGTAAGCCCAGAGCACTTCTGGCTGTGATCCGAAAACAAAAACACAAAAAAGTGAACTGGGGGGGGGGGGGGCTGGAGCGATAGCACAGTGGGGAGGGTGTTTACCTTGGACACGACCAACCCAGGTTTGATTCCCAGCATCCCCAATGGTCCCCCAAGAACCGCCAGGAGTAATTCCTGAATTCGTGAGCCAAGAATGACCCTTGTGCATCACTGGGGGTGATCCAAAAAGCAAAAAAAAAAAAAAGAAAGAAAGTGAATTGTGTAGTTAATCAGAAAAAAGAACACAACTATCTCGACTTAGCAAAGAAGCATTTTTATGATGGCTACAGAGAAAGCACAGACCACGCGTTGCTTGTCTGGCACAGAGCTGACCGAGGTTCAATCTCTACCACCTCACAGGGTCCCCAAACCTAGCATTATCAATGAGAACAGAGCCGAGGTAAACTCTAATCTCCATTGGGTGTAGTCAACCAAAAAATAAATCAATAAATTTAGGTGCCACAGCTATAGTCTGGTAGGGTACTGGCCTTGTACACGGCTGACCTGTATACCCCGGCACAACACTGAGTACCATTTGTTACCTTTTGGCAGCAACCACAGGGTATGACCATATATATATATATATATATGTATATATACATATATATGTATACATATACACATATATATGTATATATACACATATATGTGTGTGTTTGTGTATGTGTGTATATCTATATCTATATATATATTTATATGTATATAATATATATATGTAATTTGTTCACTAGTCAACCTCCACCAACCAGTTTTCTAGAATGCAGGTTTGGATTTTGCTAAAGGTGGCAGAACTTTGAGCTTACCTGAGAGGTACTTGGAGGAATCCTGCTTTGTACAGGAGACTATATCATAGTAGACTGCTTTCAAGGACAGGTCTTGCATTCCTGGCCTATCTCTGACTGCAGGAATTCAAATTCTATATAAATAATGTGAACCTTGTGAGAAAGTTACAGCAGGGGGCAGGGATGAGGCCCAGCTGGTAGATAGAGGTCAGGACAGGGTTGCTGGCACCTGGGGCCTCCTGGTGCAAACTTGAGCCAGAAGTACAGGCTGCAATTTCAAAGGCTATCAGCGGCACGAAAGAGCTGACAGTGAGTGGCAGGGCATTTGCCATGAACGCAAAAGACTTAACTTCACAACCTGAATTGCCAAGGAGTGATCCCGGAGAGCTGCTGGGTTTGGCAAAATCCCACATAGCCAATCCTCCTGCCCAAATAAAGGCAATGAGGAGTTAACTGCCAACAGAAGAGGTGCAAAATCTAGCAATATGTTCTGAACTGTCAGTCCTCTGGGTTTGTTGTTTCGGTTTTAGGACCACATCCAGAAATGCTCAGAGCTTACAGGCCAGGTTTTCAGGCTATGATTTACCTATGGGTACGTGATTTTATAAAAGAAAAAGAGGATGAAAAATTAGAGGATGAAAAATTATACTTGGAGCCAAAGTGATAGTACAGTTGGCAGGGCATATGTTTGGTCCCCGGCATCACATACAGTTCCCCAAGCACTCCCAAGAGTGACACTGATATTTGTGATTGAGGGGTGGTTTTTGTACCCTTTTACTTAGTTCCTATTTAATCAGTTTTCCCCTGGATTCCATCATCAAGACCCATTATTTACACGGGCTAGAGCAATAGCACAGAGGGTAGGGCGTTTTCCTTGCATGCGGCTGACCCAGGTTCGATTCCGAGCATCCCATAAGGTCCCCCGAGCACAGCCAGGTGTGATTCCTGATTGCAAAGCCAGGAGTATCCCCTGAGCATCTCTGGGTGTGACCAAAAAAAAGGACCAATTTTTTACAGGTTAACATACAAATCAAGTCCAAGTGCTGGGGCACTGGCATAGGAAAAAGTAATCATTACTATTATTATTATGGTTTGCTATATAAGTAAAATCAGGAGGTTAATTCAGGTTCACCAGGAGCTCATACCTTGGTAGACATATGGAAGTGCACAGTGGCAAGAACTCTTAAGAGTTTACAGAATGGGAAGATCTTTGTGTTTCCCTGAATTGCAATCATCAGCAATTCCATTTCCCTCATAGTACTGAAGACACCAGTTTAATTTGAACTTGAGAACTGTAACATAAAGAATGAACTAGGAGTGTATATTTAAGACATCAAAAGGTTGAAGCAGAGTGCTTGCCACAAGATCCCCCAAGCACCACACTTCCAGACTAATTCCTGAGTGCATATTCAGGAGAAACCCCTGAGCATCACCCAGGTGGGACACAAAAATGAAAAAAAAATGGTCAACGGGCAAGCCATGAGGAACCCAGAGATAATGGAGGCATTGTATATCCCACCCAAGGGCTGGGGGAGATTGAATGATGCATTCAAGTTAAATTGAAATTCAGATTTTAGGGATTGCTGGGAGTTTGTCTTGCAGGGGATGACAGCATATAATCCCTTTCCCTCCCAGGCCCACCTGGAGTTATCCTGCCTGGGGAGCCAGAAGTAACTCCTCGGAATTTCTGATTGTGCCTTACCACACCCCTACAAAAAAGTACTTGTTTTCTGTATTGAACAGAAAGCGCTATGTCAGGGGGATCAGGTTTATAAATTACAGATGTGAGCGATTTCAGTGATCCCTGTGATCAAGGCTTTCTCTGCCTGTAGATGTTTTTTCTGGGTTCACCTCCAGTATCACATGGTTCCCTGGTACCTCAGGGAGTAATCAGCTACCTGGGAAGCACTGGGAACCTTAGGATTTGCATCTTTGAGGAGGGAGACATAGTCAACAGTGCTCAGGGCTTATTTATTTCTGCCTTTGCACTCAGGAGTCACTTCTCTGGGACCAGGGTTGAGGGCTCCTACCGTCCTAACGTCCAGCAACTCCTAATGGTTTGGAGGGAATTGATGTAGGCATGCAGGCAGATAGGGAAGGCTCCCCCTCCCAAGGTAAAGGCAGTAAATTTCCCGGGAATAGCTCTGAAGTTGTGAAGGCCAACCTTGAAGAAAACAGAAACTAAGGTCTGATCACACCCTCACCTATGGCCAATAACAGACCCAGAGAAGCTCCTGCAGAAACAAAAGGCCAGGAAAGGAATTCAAAGAAGATCATCAACACTCTCAACCTGCCTAGGCAACCTCCTTAGCAACGGGACTTTGACCTAGGTAAAAGCCTAGATTGGATTCCCGTCTGTTCCAGGGAGACTTCTCATTGGCTTTCCCAGACATTTGCGGGAGCAGGGCAAGTGGGGGTTCCCCGAGTGTGGGAACCAAAGTCGAACTCCAGAAGGATGTGGGGGCCCCCAACACTGCTTCTGACCCCCTCACTCAAATCATATAGTCAGATCAGGAGGTGTGGACCAGGTGGGGTGGGGTGGGGGTTGGGGGATGACCCCAGACCTCAATGGTGCTGCTTCATTCTTGAGGGGTCTGTGTGCCAAGAGGAGACACCTCTGATGGATTCAACTCTCTTACACCCGCAAAGTAAGAGAGGGGATGAGAGAGTCCAGCATCTTCCGTCCCTGGCCGCGTCTGACTGGGCCTTGGGTCAGAGAATAAACTGGGGATCTGTGTCCGGGTGTCCCTGCTGACTGGAGCTTGCCCCACTCACTCTATGTGTGGAAGGATACCCAGTGAGCAGTGCTCCAGAGCCAGCTACCCGAGAGCAAACAGGGTGACACAGGAGAGGCTTGCCTTCCCACAGTACTACGTGTCCAACCTACTCAGTTCTAAAGGTCTCCAGACCCCACTTCCACATATCATAGCACCCCGCATTGCTGAGGGTGCCATATTCCGTCCTGAGTTTTGAGGTTCTTATACACAGGAGAAGTCCCATTTCTTCTGTTCTCCGTGGAGGAGGGTGGCAGAAGCCAGATTCAACTCCAGCATCTCCAGATGTCTGGGGTGAAGGTAACAGCAATCAGAGAAACTAGGGTGTGTTAAGGAGAATTTTAATTAACATACATGGGGAGAGGATCACACCAGCATTGCTCAAGGATTACTGCTGCTGGGACTCTCGGGGCCGAGAGAGATAACCACGGAAAAACTGCCTTTCTTCGAACACTCTTGAACTTATTCACCAATGTGGCTTGGCACATGCCTCAGGCAACCGCGAGCGAATGTCTAAGCTGGCAAAACAATGCAGAGAAGCCATCAAGGATGACCTCAAAGACAGGAGATCAGCGATGCTGGTAGATGCGGGAGAAGCCGGGAAAAGCTTTTGTAATGCCCTCCTGTCCTTCACCAACTACAAGACCAAGATGTCTGCCCTCGGACATCCTGATGGATCTATCACATCGTCCAGAAGGGAAATGGAGATTATTCATGACTTCTACTCAGATCTCTTTAATAGCCACGTCCACTTGCCCACATACCACATTCTGCACCATGGATATATCGTTCCGAATGTTCTCCCTTCAAAATTCAACATACCATCTCGTGGGTAAAGAAACAAAGAGCACCTGGCCCAGACAAGATTAGACCTGAACACCTGAAGAACTTACCATCAGTACTCATCAATACACTGGCTCGGCTCTTAACACGCTGCCTGTCTGAATTCAAGGTTCCATCCCAATGGAAAATCAGCAAGACTGTACTACTATACAAGAAGGAAGGCATCCACGACATTGGCAACTATCGCCCAATCTGCCTATTGTCTCTCATCTATAATCTGTTCACTCGAGTCACCTTAATAGGATTAGCAGAACAGTAGATGAAGAACAACCATGTGAACAAGGTGGGTTCCGAAAAGGATTCAGTACCATCTACAATATCCACATGATTACTAAGCTCATTGAGGTTTCTCAGGAGTTCAAGATGCCGCTCTGTCTAACGTTCATTGATTTAAAGAAGGCCTTTGCTTCTATGGAGACAGAAGCGGTCATAGAAGCCCTAGCCAATCAGGGTGTACAAACTCAATACATCAGGATCCTCCGTGAGCTCTATTACGGGTTCACTACCAGGATTTCACCACTCTACAAAGAAGTAATTATCCATGTCAAGAGAGGGGTTCGGCAGGGTGATACCATTTCACCAAAGCTCTTCAGTGCCACCCTTGAGAACATCATGCGATGACTGGAATGGGAAGGAATGGGAGTGAAGATAGATGGTCGGCAACTATACCACCTCTGCTTTGCTGATGACATTGTTTAATAACACCCAACATCAGCCAAGAGGCAGAAATGACACCGACTTTGACTGTGAGAGTGGAAAGGTCGGACTACAGCTGAATTATGAAGCATCACAATTACGAAGACAATGTTAATGAGAAACAGCGTCATTTCTGATACTCTACTCGCTTTCAATGGAACCACCATCTCCGAATGCAACAGTTATATATACCTAGTTTGAGAAAGAAACATGATGAATGACCTGGCACCTGAGTTTCGCAGGAGGATGACAGCATCTTGGAATGCCTTCAAGAGAATTGAAGGAATAACTAAGAGTACAAAGAACGTCCAGCTTCGAGCACATCTCTTCAATTCCACTGTTCTTCCTGCATTAACATATGACTCAGAGACCTGGGACCTATGAAAACAGGATGAGAATGCTACTCAGGTCTCTCAAAGAGAAATCGAAAGAGCTATGCTTGGAATATCACGCATCACTCAAATGAGAGATAGACTCCGGAGTTCTGATCTCCGTCAAGGGTCAAGAATCAGGGACGCTGTCTGATCTTCTAAGCCATCAAAAATCAGATGGGCTGGACACGAAATGAGGTTTACAGACAACCACTGGCCTAGACCCATTACTGACTAAATTCCACGGGATGTCAAAAGACTGCTTGGACGCCCACCTACAAGATGTTCAGACTTCTTCCTCAAGACCCTGAAAAATCGGTTTGAGGCTCTCCATGTTCCTAGAACAAACAGATGCCATTGGGCTACACTAGCATGCAACAGGCATGCATGGAGACGTTACTGACACCCACTTGAAAAAAATCGATGAATAAAGGGAGATCAATTGATATATTTTTCAGGTTTTAGAATTACTGCTTTTGTGCAGCAACATGGTTGGAACTGGAAGATACTGTCTTCAGTGAAGTTAGCCAGAAAAAGAAACAAAAACAGGATGCTGTTCACTCATCTGTGGAATACCGAACACTGGATGTGGAAATGTAATGTAAAGGGGCTGCTTAAATCATCCCTAATTCCAGTGTTTAGAGAGAAGCCGGACAAAGAAGGAAAGAAATTTGGGGAGGAAGAGACCCAGAAGTTTACAGGGATCAGGGATTCCCTGATCATGCCAGTGACATGAGTGAGGGGTGTAGCCATTTACCCAAAACACAGATGCAACAGACCTAAAACAAGAGATCTAAGCTGTAACCACTGAAACCTAGTCATGTGCTTTTCCAGATGACAGGCGGGGGCAGAGTGGGCACCTGGGTG
Source organism: Sorex fumeus (assembly GCF_029834395.1). Classification (NCBI taxonomy): domain Eukaryota; kingdom Metazoa; phylum Chordata; class Mammalia; order Eulipotyphla; family Soricidae; genus Sorex; species Sorex fumeus. The sequence goes on along the minus strand of NW_026606097.1, from coordinate 562,841 downwards.
GGGAGGGAATACAGGAACACGGGTTGAGGGAAGCTGATGCAGGAATTGGTGTTCAATGATTGTACGCCTAAATACAACTATCGATAACATTGAAAATACTGGCATTTTAATGAAAACTTTAAAAAACAATACAATAAAATACATTTCTAGATTTCAGCACCCACTGAGGTTAAAGACCCTCTAGTCCCAGCATTAGACTCTGATATTTTTCCTGTGATGGTGAGGCCATAGATGTGGTTGTGGGGATGGAGCCGGAGCCCACCCTTCAAGTCGCATGCTCGGTCCACTGAGCACTCCAATGGCATAATAGTTTCAACAAGAGAATCTTACAGCACACTTGTATGCAATACCCCTGTTCCCTAAAGAAATTCCTGTAATGCCACATCCTAAACCTGTGATTTGAGTTCTGAAATCAAACAAAATGCACAATGAGAATTAGTCCAATGTTGAATGGAATGCAGTTGAATGACCAAGCAGTTGGAGGACATCTGCATAGTTCTCACAGTCCAAGCAAGCCTACAGAAAGGGAAAATCTGCGGGAAGTGTTGCTGGGAGGAGCTCGGCAATCACCCAAAACATCCTTTTGGGTTTTGTTTTTAATCAGACCCAGTGATGCTTGGGATACCATAGGGGAAGCTGGACATCGAAGTTAGGGGGCATCTGTAAGGCGAGAACAGCAGTGATGCACTGCTGTTCTGGTCCTAATTACCTTCACTCTGGGCTCCCAGTCAGAATTTAACATACACACAATAAAACATTTTTTGGTGTGTACAAGCGTACAGTAGATAGGCATTTGACTAGCATGAGGCTGACAGGGTTTGATCCTTGAACACTGCTAAAAGCAACTTACGAGAACCACCAGAAATAACTGCTGAGCATCCCCAGGCCCCATAACAAAAGAAAACTCAATTTCTTCCCATATTCAAAAACCCATGACAATGATCCAAAGGCAAAGATATGCATGGTGTCAGATTGACTGAGCGGGGTCCAGAAAGGGTACCCGACCCTTTAGTTGTACAGTCTGGCCAGTTCTACAACTGGGAAAACAAAAGCCTTGAAACACATGGACTACTTGACATACCTGGCAGATAGGGAAGAATCACAACAAAATAAAGAAAGCAAAGCACTGGATTTCTCCGTAATGAACAGCTCCGGGGAGAAGACACCCCTACCCCATGCCACACCCCCACATTACATGTTCTAGGAATGAGAAGGGGACGCTCAATGTCCAATGAGCAATGAAACGATGTTGTGGACTGGAGGACTCCTGGGTTGGCCACATGCAAGGTACACATCCTACTTGCTCTACTATTACTCTAGCTATTTCTAAATAAATGGGAGAAAACGGGGGAAATGGGAGAGCACTTAGAAAGCTTTCAGGTTTAAGTATCGGTCATACAATGAAACACCCATCCCTTCACCTTGCCCATTTTCCATCACTAAAAACCCAAGTATAACGCCACTCCATAGCCTTCCTCTACCTGTGGGGCAGATAATTTCCACATTCTTCTCTCTACTTTGATTACATTCAATATTTTGACACAAGACCCACCATTATTATTTGGGATTTTACTCCGGCACTTAGATCTGGTGAAAACGCAACAGTAGACAATACTTTTACGATTGCTGGTTATAAATAACATATGATTTTGGAATTCTGAAACATTAACAACTAAATCTGGAGGGATTTCTGCAAAAACCTGCTGGGTTCTGAGATTTGTTCCTGAGTCTCTGGGATTATGGCCATTACACAGCTTTATCACGAGCCAGAGAGGTGGTTCGTGGGAATGACTTAGGCTCTTGTTGGGGTGGGGAGGAATTGGCCAGCTCCACACCCATCCTGCGAGGCCCCATGTATCTTCGTGAGTGTGGGCCCAAACCTGACTTTCCAAAGGCCTTTGGTGGATGGAGGCCACCGAGGTGCCAAGGGGGAGCAGTTAGGGGGACAGCACCAATTCCCCCTGGGGTGGACCTGGGACAGTAACCTACTGCAGGGTCCAGATGCATTTCTGCTAAAAGGCACTGGGTTTCGAGATTTGTCTCTGAATGTCTGGGATCATGGCCATTACTCACCTTGATCACAAGCCATAGAGGTCAATCATAGGTGCCAGAAAACTCGGGGTTTCATTGGGGTGGGGGGGAAAGGGCCGGCTCCACCACCATCCCATTAGGCCCTGCATGTCTCCTCACTGCAGTCCCAAACCTAACTGTCCAGAAGCCCTCAGAGATGGCAGCCACTGAACCGCCAGGCACGAAACCTATTCCCACCTGAAATACCCAGCTTTGGTAACCTACTGTGGGAACAGAACACATTTCTGCTGAAAGCCGCTGGGTTCCGAAATTAGTTTCTGAGACTCTGGGATCATGGCCGTTAAACAGAGTGATCAAGAGCCAGAGAGTTCGTACATGGGCAGCGACTTGGGGTCTCATTGAGGTGGGGAGGAAAGTGCAGCGCCCAGCCCAATCCCATGAGGCCTTGCATGTCTTGTCACTACAGGCCAAAACCTGTCTGTCCAATCGCCTCTGGAAGATGCTGGCCACAAAGCCACCAAGTGTGATCAGGCGGAGACACACACCGTTTCCCCCTTGTGGTGGTCTGTCGCCAGTAGCTCATTGCGGGTGTGGGGCGCATCTCTGCAAAAAGCCGCTTGGTCCCGAGATTTGTCTCTGGGATCATAGCCTTTAAGAGGTTTGATCAGGGTTCCTTCTCTTATGCTGAACGCTTCAAAGATGGCGCTGGGGGGTGGGCTGTGGGCGTGACTTCCGGAATCAGAGGTTACCTGGGAGGTATAGTCCGGCAGATTTGAGAAAAAGTCCTCGCATTCTCGATCTGTGTTTGTAGAGGCTTCTGGTCACCGGGGTTCCATCTGGGGGAGGCGGGATGCGGCACCTACTCCATCTGGAACTTGCCGGTGCTCTCGGCTCTTTTTGGAACCTGTTTTTCCTTTTTTTTTTTCCCTCCGGGATCCCGCACCCTCCATGTGTTCCTTCTCTTATGCCGAACGCTTCAAAGATGGCGCTGGGGGGCGGGCTGTGGGCGTGACTTCCGGAATCTGAGGTTACCTGGGAGGTGTAGTCCGGCAGATTTGAGAGATATATACATCTCTCTATATACAAAGTGATCAATGAGAAGTAAACGACCCAATCTTTCTCCCTGAAAATCAGAGTTAAGTTTGGAGCACGGCCACAGCCCCAGAAACACAAAGACTTAATGCAGAACCCAGCAGCTTAGAGCAGAAAAGTGAACGGACGATGAGTTAACCCAGGCCATCATTTCTGCCCAGAGGGGAAAGGGGGTTGCCCCATTCGCCCTCTCTTCTCTGGAAAGAAGGATGGCGGCCACATGGGAGCCTTGTGGACAGCAGGTATGAGCCGGGGGTGTGGGGGGCGACTAAAACCTCACGAGAAGGGGGGCGTTCCGGTCCGTCCTTCACGCCCTACCGAGGTCAACAGTTGCCCCCTACGAGCGGCTCCCCAGCACGGCCACAGTCCCAGAAGCACAAGGACTTAATGCAGAACCCGGCAGCTTGGAACAGAAAAGTGAAAGGACTATGTGTTAATCCAGGTCATCAAGTCTGCCGGAGAGGAAAGGGTGTTGCCCCATTCGCCCTCTCCTCTCTGGAAAGAAAGATGGCGGCCACATGGGAGCCTTGTGGACAGCAGGTATGAGCCGGGAGTGTGGGGGCGACTAAAACCTCATGGGAAGGGGGGCGTTCTGGTCCATCCTTCACGCCCTACCGAGGTCACCAGTTGCCCCCCACGAGCTACTCTCCAGCACGGCCACAGCCCCAGAAGCACAAGGGCTTAATGCAGAACCCAGCAGCTTGGAGCAGAAAAGTGAAAGGACTATGCGTTAATCCAGGCAATCATTTCTGCCCAGAGGGGAAAGGGTGTTGCTCCCTTCCGCCCTCTTCCCTCTGGAAAGAAAGATGGCGGCCACATGGGAGCCTTGTGGACAGCAGGTATGAGCCGGGGGTGTGGGGGCGACTAAAACCTCATGGGAAGGGGGGCGTTCCAGTCCGTCCTTCACGCCCTACTGAGGTCACCAGTCACCCCCCACGTGCGGCTCTCCAGCACAGCCACGGCCCCAGAAGCACAAGGACTTAATGCAGAACCCGGCAGCTTGGAGCAGAAAAGTGAACGGACTATGCGTTGATCCAGGCCATCAAGTCTGCCAGAGGGGAAAGGGTGTTGCCCCATTCGCCCTCTCCTCTCTGGAAAGAAAGATGGCGGCCACATGGGAGCCTTGTGGACAGCAGGTATGAGCCGGGAGTGTGGGGGCGACTAAAACCTCATGGGAAGGGGGGCGTTCCGGTCCGTCCTTCATGCCCTACCGAGGTCACCAGTTGCCCCCCACGAGCAGCTCTCCAGCACGGCCACAGCCCCAGAAGCACAAGGGCTTAATGCAGAACCCAGCAGCTTGGAGCAGAAAAGTGAAAGGACTATGCGTTAATCCAGGCAATCATTTCTGCCCAGAGGGGAAAGGGTGTTGCTCCCTTCCGCCCTCCTCCCTCTGAAAAGAAATATGGCGGCCACATGGGAGCCTTGTGGACAGCAGGTATGAGCCGGGGGTGTGGGGGCGACTAAAACCTCATGGGAAGGGGGGCGTTCCGGTCCGTCCTTCACGCCCTACCGAGGTCACCAGTTGCCCCCCACAAGCGGCTCTCCAGCACAGCCATGGCCCCAGAAGCACAAGGACTTAATGCAGAACCCAGCAGCATGGAGCAGAAAAGTGAACGGACTATGCATTGATCCAGGCCATCAAGTCTGCCGGAGGGGAAAGGGTGTTGCCCCATTCGCCCTCTCCTCTCTGGAAAGAAAGATGGCGGCCACATGGGAGCCTTGTGGACAGCAGGTATGAGCCGGGAGTGTGGGGGCGACTAAAACCTCATGGGAAGGGGGGCATTTCGGTCCGCCCTTCACGCCCTACCGAGGCCACCAGTTGCCCCCACGAGCGGCTCTCCAGCACAGCCACAGCCCCAGAAGCACAATGACCTAATGCAGAACCCAGCAGCTTGGAGCAGAAAAGTGAAAGGACTATGCGTTAATTCAGGCAATCATTTCTGCCCAAAGGGGAAAGGGTGTTGCTCCCTTCCGCCCTCCTCCCTCTGGAAAGAAAGATGGCAGCAACATGGGAGCCTTGTGGACAGCAGGTATGAGCCGGGGGAGTGGGGGCGATTAAAACCTCATGGGTCGGGGGGCATTCCGGTCCATCCTTCACGCCCTAACGAGGTCACCAGTCGCCCCCCGCGAGCGGCTCTCCAGCACGGCCATGGCCCCAGAAGCACAAGGACTTAATGCAGAACCCGGCACCTTGGAGCAGAAAAGTGAACGGACTATGCGTTGATCCAGCCCATTAAGTCTGCCGGAGGAGAAAGGGTGTTGCCCCATTCGCCCTCTCCTCTCTGGAAAGAAAGATCGCGGCCACATGGGAGCCTTGTGGACAGCAGGTATGAGCCGGGAGTGTGGGGGCGACTAAAACCTCATGGGAAGGGGGGCGTTTCGCTCCGCCCTTCACGCCCTACCGAGGCCACCGGTTGCCCCCCGTGAGCGGCTCTCCAGCACGGCCACGACTCCAGAACACAGAAACCAATTTCTTAACTATCTGACTTTCAGTAGAAATACTTCCAGGGTCAATAGGTAAAATAGCAGAAATCCAAAACCAACATTTAATTCTTGAACCCAGCTGTAGAAAGCAAATCACTTCACAATGCTTTTTCAGCATGTCTGATTTGGGGGGGGGTAAACTCTAAATAATAGTGGTGAATCTTTTATTGAAACAATCAAAGCAGATAGAGTGTTAACTAGAATTCATCTGCCTCACAGGGACGGGGAGGGGTGGGGGGGTGGGGTTTTATTGGGGTTCTTCATGGTAAAAAATAAGTATTGGTAAAGGGATATGTGTTTGATATTTGCATGAGTGAGACATAAACCTGAAAGCTTTGTAACCTTTCCCACAGTGATTCAATAAATAAAAAAAAATAGGTTTAAAATAAATTACCTGCTAATAATGAGCATGGAAGATTATGAAACCAAAAAAAAAAAGAGGTTTGATCAGGAACCAGAGAGACCTTGCCTCCAATTATATAGCTGAGCAGGAAATGGTTTTTTGGTGTGTCTTGCACATACCTAACTTTGGCTGTTTACTTTCTTGGAAGACTTTGCCCAAAGTTTTTGGAGTCTGGCCAAAGGCACAGCAGCAATTTTGGAGTATCTGGAAGTCTGATGGTGCCATCAGGCTGCTGATGCAGTCGCCTTACAGGCACAGATTGACCTGCTGGCGGTACCATACTCCTGGGTTGTAGAAATTCTATATATGGGGAAAAAACACCAATAGTGGGGTTGGAATCACTGTGAAGCGACTAGCATGCTAGCCTTGCTGACCCTAGTCAAACCTCCCCATCCGATAGGTACCCAGCAGCACCACAGAATAATTCCTGAGATGCACAACCAGAAGTAAACCTTGTGCATCAAAGAATCCCTTCCAACTCCCCTGAATAAAAGCTGCTATTAAAATTAATTCAAAGAGGGGCTGAAGTGATAGCAGAGCGGGTAAGAGGTTTGACTTGCACGTGACCAACCCGGTTTCGAATCCCAGAAACAATATGGTCCCCTGAGCTTTACCAGGAGTAATTCCTGAGTGCATAAGTCAGGAGAAACCCATGTGAAACGCTGAATGTGACACAAAAAGCAAAAAAAAAAATTATAATCCAAAGAGTAAATTTTCAAGGCATATACCTCTCACTTGTCTAAACACACCCCAAACTGCCAAACCCAGCACTGAAACCAATGAAAATGACTGACGGCAAAAGTGTCCCTTTCCTTTGGGGGCTGCCAGTGAACATATCTGGAGTTTCAATAAGTGTTATGTCCAATCCAAAGACTCCAAACAGGGTCCTTCACAGTCTCCAGTAGGGAGGAACAAGATGACCAAGACCCCCACTCTTTGCAGGCTCCTCACACCAAGGCCTAAAGTCCATGTGCCCAACCTCCAGTGCCGTCTTGGACCTGGATCGATGGTGGCTGCAGGGGCCCTCAGGAAAATGCACCCTCACCCATGACACCTGAGCCACAGAACAGCACACAATGCACCCCTCAAAAGCTCCACATCCACTAAAGTCTGGATATCCAGAACAAGTAAGGACCAAGCGTGAATGCACCATACAAGCTGACTTGACCTATGCTCAAGTTGCCAAACCAGGATATTTGCAGGGTGCTCAAGCATCCCAAATCCTAACACAGGAAATACTGAAGAATGAAGGATTACCTATTTTTCCATTTTCAAAGTATTCAATGCTGCATCTTGGTTGATTTCTGCCATAATTCCCGCTAAACCAGTCCCTCTGGGCCAAGCCAGAAGCATAGCAAACAATAACCGAATAGTGAGCCATGACAGCTCTGAGCAGGAGGGTATTTCTGTACCTGTTTATTGAGTCACCTTCCTCCTTATTTTCATCACCATGGCCCATTATTTACAAGTTAACACACAAGCAATTCCAAGCACAAGAATACTGGCATAGGTGCAGCCCGAGTGAAATTCAGCAGGCTTCAGCAAAGGACTTCCCACATTCCTTACATATATACGGTTTCTCTCCAGTGTGAATTCTCCTATGTACACAAGGTTTCAGGCTTCAGCAAAGGACTTCCCACATTCCTTACATATATTGTGGTTTCTCTCCAGTGTGAATTCTCCTATGTACACTAAGTCTTGAGGCCAAAGCAAAGGCCTTTCCACATTCCTTACATATATACGGTTTCTCTCCAGTGTGAATTCTCCTATGTACATTAAGGCTTGAGGCTGTAGCAAAGGCCTTCCCACATTCCTTACACATATACGGTTTCTCTCCAGTGTGAATTCTCTTATGTATAGTAAGTCTTGAAGCTCTAGCAAAGGCCTTTCCACATTCCGTACATATATAAGATTTCTCTCCAGTGTGAATTCTCCTATGTACATTAAGGCTTGAGGCTGTAGCAAAGGCCTTTCCACATTCCTTACATATATACGGTTTCTCTCCAGTGTGAATTCTCCTATGTACATTAAGGCTTGAGGCTTTCGAAAAAGCCTTCCCACATTCCTTACATATATACGGTTTCTCTCCAGAGTGAATTCTCCTATGTACACGAAGGCTTGAGGCTTCAGCAAAGGACTTCCCACATTCCTTACATATATATGGTTTCTCTCCAGTGTGTATTCTCCTATGTACATTAAGGCTTGAGGCTGTAGCAAAGGCCTTCCCACATTCCTTACATATATACGGTTTATCTCCAGTGTGAATTCTCCTATGTACATTAAGGCTTGAGGCTGTAGCAAAGGCCTTCCCACATTCCTTACATATATATGGTTTCTCTCCAGTGTGAATTCTCCTATGTACATGAAGGTTTGAGGCTCCAGCAAAGGCCTTGCCACATTCCTTACATATATACGGTTTCTCTCCAGTGTGAATTCTCCTATGTACACTAAGTCTTGAGGCCAAAGCAAAGGCCTTTCCACATTCCTTACATATATACGGTTTCTCTCCAGTGTGAATTCTCCTATGTACACTAAGTTTTGAGGCCAAAGTAAAGGCCTTTCCACATTCCTTACAAACATAGTATCTCTCTCCAGTGTGAATTTTCCAATGTTCACTAAGTCTTGAGGACAAAGCAAAGGCCTTTCCACATTCCTTACATATATACGGTTTCACTCCAGTGTGAATTCTCCTATGTACACTAAGTCTTGAGGCTACAGCAAAGGCCCTTCCACATTCCTCACATATATATGGTTTCACTCCAGTGTGAATTTTCCTATGTACATTAAGTCTTGAGGCTACAGCAAAGGCCTTTCCACATTCCTCACATATATAAGGTTTCTCTCCAGTGTGAATTCTCCTATGTACACGAAGGCTTGAGGCTTCAGCAAAGGACTTCCCACATTCCTTACATATATACGGTTTCTCTCCAGTGTGTATTCTCCTATGTACATTAAGGCTTGAGGCTGTAGCAAAGGCCTTTCCACATTCCTCACATATATACGGTTTCTCTCCAGTGTGAATTCTCCTATGTACAGTAAGTCTTGAAGCGCTAGCAAAGACCTTTCCACATTCCTTACATATATACAGTTTCTCTCCAGTGTGAATTCTTCTATTTCCACTAAGATTTGAGGCTTTCGCAAAGGCCTTCCCACATTCCTTACATATATACGGTTTCTCTCCAGTGTGAATACTTCTATGTACACTGAGGCCTGAGGATCGAATAAAGTTATCAGCACACTCCTGACATATATAAGGCTTCCCTCCACTATGAGTTTTCATAGGTCTATTAAGACTAGAGGTCTGAAAAAAGGCCTTCCCACATGTCTGACATTCATGAGGTTTCTCTCTTGGATGAATTCTCCTATGCATAATAAGATGTGATGATTGATCGAAGGCCTTCCCACATGCTTCACATGCAAAAGGTTTCGCTCCTGAATTTATATTCATATGGTCATGATAGAGTAACCCTTGACTCACACTTTGTTCTTGGGGGTGACTTTTCTGGGGATTCTGTCCACTGTGGTTTTCTAAGGGAACACCACAGTGCTGAGAACATGGGGAGGCTCCCCCACATTCCTTACACGTAGACGGGTTCTGCTCACAGTGACTGTGGTTGAGGGTATGTTGCTGTGAGGGACTCACTATAAACAGTGCTTCTCTCCCTAGCAGGTGCCCCATTGGGGAATTTTGTGTCTGTGAACTGAGAATAACACATTCCAAGGAACTTTTTCCAGGCGAGGGCTTCTCAAGAGTGAGGTAGCTCTCACCATTCTGATCACCCTCAGAGGACATCCCGCCTGTCTCGTCGTCCTCATGGGGCGGAGGGCAGGATTGATCACTCGAGACATTATCATACAGTGCAGGATCAGAGACATTCCACTGGGGGTGGCAGCTTTCCTGTAGAACAACAGAGGATTCTAATTATTGACTTATTCACTGAGTCTTCCTGTCAAAAAACTGAGCCCTTCAGATGTGGTTTCACACATATGCACCACACAAATGCAAATATTGAAATATGCATTGTCTTACAATTGAATGACTTCATGTTACCATAAGTTGGACGCACAAAATTGATGGATAGAGAGTAAATTCTGTGAGTTTCGCCCTTTTAAATTAATGAAGGAATACAACTAGAAATAATTCCTTCTATAGAAAACGGACACATCCATTTCAAGAGAAACTGAAATACATCCACAGTGTGTTTGGTTAAAGCTCAGAGTGGAACCTGTGATGCAGGGGTGAAGACCACGCTGCATCGTAACGCAGCTGAGACAGATCACGTGGCCATTGCAAAGCTCTCACCACAAGTGATGTCTTTCAGGATCAATGAAGTTTTTTGTTCTTTCTGTTTTGTAGTTTCTATTTATTGGTGGTTGGGTGGGTGGAGGGGCACACCATGCAGTGTCTAGGATCAGTTCTGTGGGTCTACGGTGTCTATAAGGAATGCTGGATAAGGACCATCCATCCCTGTGCAAAGCAAGTATATTTCTCACTGCACCATCTCTAGGGTGCACAAATTAGCTTTCTAAACAACGACCACTGTCAAGCCAATCAAAGTTCACAGTATTTTTTATACATGGTTGATTTCAGCACCTAGCAAAGCTAAGAGTCCTCTACTCCAAGCATCAGGTTTTGGAATTTCTCCCTGCCAATCCCAGCCTTCCACCTTTACAATCACATACTTGGTCCACTCCTGCTGGCATAATAATATTTATTCTGTATTCGTGAATCTTACCAACTCACTCGTACTTGCTGACCCCATTCCCAAATCAAAGTGCTGTAATGCCAAATCCTGAAGTCGCGGTTTCAGTTCTGAAACTGAAGAGAACATGCAATTCACACGTCACACATGTCACAATACGTAGCAAAATGATGCCATGTGGTTAAGAGTACATCTCTGTGGTTCTCAAAATCCAAAGAGTCCCACACTAAACAAAAGATTCGGATAGTGGAAAACTGTGAGGATCTTGGCAATTCTACACTAGGTTATGTTTTTGTTTTTGAGCAGACCTGGTGATGTTCGGGGAACCAGGTTATTGAGCAGATTATTGAACAGGTCACATTCAGGCACTGCAAGGCGCTCCCTGCTGTACTATCGTTTAGATCCAAACTATCTCTGTTATGGTCTTACTTATTCGAAAGCCATATAAGCAAATTACAGGATCATTCTGTTATTGACAGTCCAGGGAAATGAAGAGCAGCTTGAGTGTGGCACAGACCCCAGGATCCAGGAGACCAAGGCCCCAGTCTCAGCAGCGTGTTTCATACATGCTCAGGGCACCCATACACTGCACAGGGCCTGATCCAGGAAGGGTCCTCAGACACTCACCCGCACACACACCTCTCCTACCCGACCTCAGAGCTCCTCCTTCCAGCCAGGAGATCACTGCAGGCTTCATTCCACTGCGCCCTGCCGCAAGAGAGACAGAGGCATGGATAAGTCACAGGGAAAAGGTGACAGGTAAATGCCCATGTTTTCCTGATATAAGTGGGCATATATCTGAAAACATATATCTGAAAATCCGAAATCCGACACGCCATTTCGTTGGTAAAGAAGCAAACAGCACCCGGCCCAGACAAGGTCAGACCTGAACACCTGAAGAACCTGCCGTCAGTACTCATCAATACACTGGCTCGGCTCTTCACTCGCTACCTGTCTGAATGCAAGGTTCCGTCCCAATGGAAAACCAGCAGGACCGTACAACTGTTCAAGAAGGGAGACATCCATGACATTGGCAACTATCGCCCGATCTGCCTATTGTCTGTCATCTACAAGCTGTTCACTCGAGTCATCCTGAATAGGATTGGCAGAACACTAGATGAAGGACAACCATGCGAGCAAGCAGGGTTCCGCAAAGGATTCAGCACCATCGACCATATCCACACGGTAACCAAGCTCATTGAGGTTTCTCGGGAGTTCAAGATGCCGCTCTGCTTAACGTTCATTGATTTAAAGAAGGCCTTTGATTCTGTTGAGACGGAAGCGGTCATTGAAGCCCTAGCCAATCAGGGCATTCAAGCCCAATACATCAGGATCCTCCGTGAGCTGTATTGCGGATTCACTACCAGGATCTCACCATTCTACAAAGAAGTGATCGTTGATGTCAAGAGAGGGGTTCGGCAGGGTGATACCATTTCACCGAAACTCTTCAGTGCCACCCTCGAGAACATCATGCGACGACTGGAATGGGAAGGAATGGGAGTGAAGATAGATGGTCGGCAACTACACCACCACCGCTTTGCTGATGACATTGTTTTAATAACACCAAACATCAGCCAAGCAGCACAAATGCTGGCCGACTTTGACCGTGAGTGTGGAAAGGTAGGACTACAGCTGAATCTTACGAAGACAATGTTTATGAGAAACAGCCTTGTTCCTGACGCCCCATTCGCTCTCAATGGAACGACCATCTCCGAATGCGACAGCTATGTGTACCTAGGTCGAGAGGTCAACATGAGAAATGACCTGGCACCCGAGCTGCGCAGGAGGAAGAGAGCGGCTTGGAACGCCTTCAAGAACGTCGAAGAAATAGCTAAGAGGACGAAGAACCTCCGGCTCCGGGCACATCTCTTTGATTCCACTGTTCTTCCTGCATTAACATATGCCTCAGAGACCTGGGCCCTACGCAAACAAGATGAGAACGCCATTCAGGTCTCCCAAAGAAGAATAGAAAGAGCTATGCTTGGAATAACACGTTTCACTCAAATGAGAGAACGAATCCGGAGTTCTGACATCCGTCGACGATCAAGGATCAGGGACGCTGTCTCATATGCCAAGGTGTCGAAAATCAGATGGGCTGGTCACGTAATGAGATTTAAAGACGACCGTTGGACTAGAGCTGTTACTGATTGGATTCCACGGGATGTCAAGAGACCGCATGGCCGCCCACCTACCAGATGGTCAGACTTCTTTGTCAAGATCATGAACGATTGGTTTGAGGCCCTCCATGTTCCCGGAGCGAAGAGAAGCCATTGGGCTACACTAGCACGCGACAGGGACAAATGGAGACGTTACTGGCGCCCGCTCGAGCAAATCGACGACTAACGGGAAGTTAAGTGACTAAGTGATTAAGTGATATCTGAAAAGCATGGAGAATGTCCATTTCCAAAATTTCACATATTTCTAGTTATTCGAGAGGTAAGACCCAAGAAAATATCACAAATACTCTACACCTGGCCTTGTGTATGGCCTACAGGGGGTTGATTAGCACAGTATGTTTTTGTTTTTTGTCTTGTTTTGGGTCTCAGCTGGAAATGATCAGGTGAGACTCCTGACTCTGTATTCAGAAATCACTGCTGCTGGTGCTAGGGGATGACATGGGTTGCCAGGAATTTAAACCACGTGCGCCGCTTGCAAGAAAATCACTTTCCTCCCTGTACTGTCTCTCTAGGCCCAGCAGCACATGGAGTTTCCTGAGCCCCTCATGAACTTTTCACGGATTTCAGTAAAACTAAGTGCAGAATAAATCTGGAAATGTCCAAGGGTGACAAGAGACCCTTATTTTTTTAAGCTAAAAATGTATCCAGAAAGAGAGCACAGCACGAGTTTCTCATGGACAATCCAGTTGTGATACCCGATATCTCCTAGGGTCCCTCATGCCAGCCAGGTCCCTGAGTGCAGAGTCCAGAAGCAAACCCTAAGTCCTGCTGAAATCTCACAAGAACCATTAGAAGTAAATCCAATCACTGAAATAGGGCAGCATCTTATGAGTTGAGAGACGAGATATCAAATCCCGTGTGGTGGGAAAGAGATAGTACAGCAGATAAGACAGAAGTGCTGCACACACATGTGGGTTTGATCCCAGGCATCCCATATGGTCTTGGAGCAAGGCCAGGTGTGGATCTTGAATACAGAGGCAGGAATAATCCCTAATCCCTATGGAAAAAAGAAAATGCAAAAACCGTGAGTGACTGGTACAAAAGTACTGGGGGTGAGGCAACGACAATTTAACTTGCCAAGAGGTTTCAAGATACGGTTCCATATGGCCCCTGAACACTCTTATTAGTCATCCTTTAGCACAGAGCCAAGAGAACTGTGGACTGTGCCCCCCAAACAAAGGCAATAGCAAAACCAATTAAACACACAAAATTTTGTGTAGTACACAAAGTAAATTGTTGCAACAATGGATGGAACTATTTAAAGGGACCTGAGCGATAACTGGGCAGATAGGGATCTTCCCATGGACACAGTCGAAAATGGTTGATCTGAATCACCCCATAGAGTCCGGCGACCCCACAAGAGTAATTCCTGAAGACAAAGCAGAGAATAAGCCCTGAGTATCCACAGATGAACCCTAAAAAAACGAGGGAGGGCAGAGCTACTGCACGCCCGTCACAGAGCTACTGTTGGACACACTGCTGCCGCCCAACCACAGGGAGCCCACGCGGGTCTGTTTAGACATGGTTGGCTCCACACTGCTCTCACCGACAGCCTGCAGATTCTCGTAGGTCTCCAGCATCACGTCCCTGTAGAGCTTCCGCTGAGAGGCCTCCAGGCATGACCATTCTTCTGGGGTGAAGTTCACAGCCACATCATGGAAGGACACTGTGTCCTGAGTCAGCACACGAAGAGGGTGGGAGTCAGAGTCTATCTTAGTCTCATTCCCACTACTCTGAGGCCAAGTCCCAGGGTCCAATATTGTCGCTGGGCCTCTCCACTCCGAATGAACCAGCCTTCTTGCTCAAGCATGACTGATGGGCCCCAAAAATCACAAAAGGCAACTGGATCTGCTAAAGTGGGAGGACGTTATACAGAAGGTTCTTGGATGTATCTGCCTTTCCTGGTAACCCTCCGGCCAATTCGAGCACCACTGGTCCAGTGAGCACTGTAGAGAGAATCACCTGGACACAGACTTGTACTATCCAAAAGACTATCCCTGGGTGTAGCAAAAACCACTGCACATTCACCGCTGCACCCCCACAGCTCATGACCACTAGGATTTAGAACTCGACAGTCCATATAGACAACTACTCAGAGCAGTGCATGGCATGTGTGCCTGTAGGAACTCACTGCACAGGACCGCCCCAAATCCCACTCAAAGAAGGTAGAAGTTTCTTGACCCCAACATCTCTACTGGCCGCAGAGATCCTTGGCTCTTTCTCCATGGGATCACCGCATGCCCAGAAATCCACACACAAGATTATGTGAACGTAAGACTATATACGGAGCAGGTAGTCTCTCCAAAGTAGGAAGGACAAAACAGGAGAAAAGCAAGTCTGGGGGCCCAAATCATTGTAGTTGCCAGGGCGCAAACGGGGCGAACACACCCCAAGGTGCTCTGAGGCCAGTCAGTTTTGAATCCAGAGAACAGAGTCAAGAGGACAGCTGATGACAAAAACAATGCAAAAGAAGCCGAAGTAGCAGGTTGGCGTAAGAGGACAGCTATTCCAGGGAAAGCATGTAGGACTGGCGATCCCCAACATCCCATATGGTCCATAAGCACTTCCAGGGAAAATGCCAGAGTGAAGCACAAGGAATGATTGCGAGAATCCTTGCTCTGCCACCCCAAAGTAAACAGAAAACCCAAGATGAAACCTTTGAACCTCCAGCATCCGATTCATCACCTAGACCTTTCAGGAATGAGCATTGAGCACTGAGCTTTGAGTATTCCTCATGCACCACTGGGTCGGACCCAAAGTCAAATAAAACAAAACAAACATAAACAAAAGCAGCTTCAAACAGCAGAATGGGACGGTCCGATCGGAAGTCTCATCTTGGAATCCGTACAAAAGAAACTGAAAACAGATGGTCCAGGAAGCCTGGGCACTCCTGGTACTACCTCATGTCATTCTATCCCTCTACTCCTACCTGGGGATGGTTAATTAGAAGCCGCGTCACCATCTTCTCCTGTCACTGTTGTTCTGAGGATCAGCAGGAGGCTCCGTGCAAAGACCTGGAGAAGTAGGAACATTGAGCACCAGACAGGAGCACCTCCTCCCACTCCTGATCTCAGACCACCCACAACCTCGGGCACAGCCTCACAATTCTACCTCTGGGAGACAATGGCAGAAGCTCCTGTCTCCGCTGGGGATGCAAATTTTGTTGGCATCTGTGCTGCACTTCAGGAGAGGAGCCTGGGCCCAGGAGACAGGGAAGGAAAAGACAGCTTTCTCTGATCCCCAGATTCCTCTCTGGCTCCCACAGGAAAGTCCCTGTAGGCCCTTTCAGGGGCCGACTCTCAGCCCAGGAGCTCCCGAATACTAGCGCCCCCCTGCAGCTGGCAGCAGTGCTGCCCCGTGGGAACCTTAGCCAGGAATTTGGCTACACCATGTGACTTAGAGTGAACAAATCTTCGACACTCTCTTGCAGGGTAGACAAGGACATGCACCTGGGCACTCTGTTCTGGGGACCTCACTATTTACCACAATGGCAGGTGTCGTCTGCTCAGGGAGAAATGAAAAGTCAGGAGTGCTTTGAAGATTGATGTGAGGGACCTGAAATTCATGAACCAGAAAAAGATACACTGGTATTGTGGTTAGAAGGCAATAATGTGAACTGGGTGCTTGACTAGATGAACCAACCAATCCTCTGTATCCGATATGGCCCCCAGCAGCGCCAGGGATAATACCTGAGCTTAGAGACGCGAGTAACTCATGAGCATTTCCGCGTATGTGATCTCTCTCCCCCTAAAATATAAAGAACCAAAAATAGCCCCCCAAATACATTTTCATTGGCAAACCTCTGCACCTGCAGGCCCCCTTCTCCCCCATATACCCCGCATGATCGCGGCTATCACGGCAGAAAATGAAGATGACTAGCAACAGTCTCATGCCATTAGATGGAGGGGCTGAAGCTCTGCACCTCAAATCTGGGGATTCTACAGAAGCGAGCTTAGGGCCAATGGTTCAAACATGGGACTGCTGGGACGATTGGAATAGCCAAGCCCTCGGATGATTCTCGCATTCACCCACTGTTTCCCCATCCCGGAGCTGGAGACGATTGTGGCAAAAGAGGCACGCCAGAATCACGAACTCACAACTGTCACACCTGTACCATGAGACAACCCCCACTGCACCCCCAAAGCTCTGCGTCACCCTAAAACCTCCATCACACCTCACGATCCACGTGGATGTTGGCGAACAAGTGAAAAACCAGCGCAAAAGTGCCCCGCAAGTTGGCTCGGCCCCTCGGCTCAGAGTGTGGAAATGGGAAGGCGCAGGGTGCTCACAGGAGGTTGTTCAAATCCTGCAACTAAATCCTTCTTCAGAGTCCCCCTTCCAGGATGGGGAGCAAATTTACTTGTCATCTGCCAAGTGAGCAACAGCCCCAGTGTCTGAGTGAGGGATGTAAAATGAACCATGACATTTATGACATCACTTATGACATCACTTCCGCTTCCATTAGGTACTGTAAAGAGCCAGAGTCTAGGCACGGAGAACCTTTTTGCCACCCAGGTGAATCTGTGCTGCACGGGGGATGGACTGGAATAGAGGAGTGGAGAGGCAAATGCTGGACTGGTCGGTCACACACTGGGGGGCTGGGGGTAAGGAGAAGTCGCCTGATCCTGCATTTTCACCTAACCTCGAATCAATGATATCTAAACACAGACTGTTACCCTGACTCTTCTCAAATGATCTTTGCGCTCAGAGACAAGAGTAAACACTGAGCACTGTAGGCTGTGGTGAAAAATATAACAAGAAAAAAGGCAAATTCTACCGAATCGGGGGGGGGGGGGAATGATGTACAGAGACAAATTCGAGAATGAAACATTAAAAGAGTCAAATTTCTGGTCCTTAAAAATCCCCTATTCTTGGGGCTAGAGAGATAGGACAGCGGGTAGGGTGTATGCCTTACACACGGGCAACCTGGGTTCGATTCCCAGCATCCCATATCGTCTCCTGAGCATTGTAAAATAATAAGTAAAAATAATAAGTAAAAATAATCCCATATTTTTTTATCCATCCCTGCTACAGAAACTCACAGTTTATCCTGAATCCCTGTTGTTCTTTCACCATTGTTTGTGCATATATATGTGTATATATAAGTGTGATTTTGTGTGATTTTTGTTTCGAGGCCACAACCGGCAGATTCAGGGCTTACTCCTAGCTCTACACGCAGGAATCACTCTGGTACAGACCATATGGGATGCAGGGCATAGAACCTGGGTCGATTGCTTGGATGGTTAAGTTCTTACCCACTATACTATGGCTCCAGGACTAAGTAAATGTGCTACTAGCACACCCAGTGGGATTCCTGAGCAAATGTCCTGACTCCTGGAAAACCAAAACATTCTTGCTTAAAAAAACAAAACCCTTTACCCTGGTTGGATTCTAGTTCTAAACAATTTAGGTTTAACATTGGTTCATCATTTCTCCTCTGCTACAAGGAGCTGAGGCTTACTGAGTAACACCCATCCCAATCACACCCATTTCCTTAGTATTCATCTTTAATTCCCTGTGCTCTGCTTCCCCTATACATTATTCACCCATTTTCCCTAATCACAACCTGTGAATTGTAAAGTCAGATTCTCCAGAGATCTCTGGATTTTGTATTTGTAAATAAAATGTTGACTTTCTCTTTCGTTTATATCCTCTACAGTTTACTTTAGAAAAATATCCCTTTTTTGATCCTGGACAAGGACCAGTGCAGTCCCAGGTTGGGAAGATTGTGCTGGGAGGATTGGGATGTCCATGCCCCCAGCCTTCAGCTTTGTCTAGACAAAGGAAGGCAATATTATGCTTTTATAACTTTATAGTTAATTAATTAACTGGAGATATTATATACTCCTGGGCACTGCCGTATTTATGAGACTTAAGCCTCATCTGCCCTTTGTTCTTAGCACCCCAAAAGCAAGAGACTGGATGGACCCAGGAGAGCTGTGAGCTACCATGGCATCGAAAAGGGACACGTAAGCACCATAACAGAGGAGTTACTGATCATTTACACAGATAAACATTTGGCAGAGTAAATTCTCATGGGGAGATTTACCCAAGGAGACACTCTGTCTCCCAGGGACATCTACATTGCTTTTATCTTTTCCTCTAGTTGTATAAGTTATCAACACTTGTAGTTGTTTGGATAAACACAGTAAGAGACAAATATCCAAACACTTAGTTCTCTGGGCTTTGATAGCAAATAAGGCTTTTTTTTGCCTTTTTGGGTCACACCTGGTGATACAAGGGAATACTCCAGGCTCTGCGCTCAGGAGTTACTCCTGGCGTTGCACAAGGTACCGTATGGGATGCTGAGAATCGAACCCAGGTTGGCCGCGGGTGCAAGCCAAACACCCTACCCGCTGTGCTATCTCTCCAGCCACCAGAGCAAATAAAGCTTTTAACACTTACTTCTCTGGGCTCTGAGAGCAAGCAAGGCTTTTACTATAAATCCCAGACTAAGTCTTCAGGCCAGTTCACCTTGTCCTTCCCCATGGGGATCCTGCCTCTAATGTTGTAACTGTTTGCATCAAGACCATGCACATGTGCTTTCTAGAATGTTCCATTTCGAAGCTGGGGTAGTTTTCCCACTTGCCCCTGGTCCATACAAGTTCCATGGCAGAACCTCCCTTTTGGGGTGTTAGGAACTACAGTAACTGAAGCCCGAGTCAAGTAATTATGACCAAGCAATTATGCCCAGGAGTAGATATACTTGAGTCCATCTACTCCCAAATACTAGGAGTATAAGCATTGATGGTCTTTCTGTGTTTAACCAAAGAACAGTGCTGTAGAGTTAAAAAAATAAAAATGCTATAGGGGAAACAGGAAAGCAGTTACAAATACACAGCCACTTCAACTACAAAGCAGTACAAATACAAAGTTGAGAATAACCAGAAACTTATGGTATATAAGTAATCAAGACTGGCCTGGGGAACTGAGACAACGCGAAGAAAAACAAAGGAAATGTTAAAGATAAACTTTAACTAAATTAGGGATGTTACCAAGGACATGATAAGCTTCTCTGGGAGGAGCAAAAGGGGCAATTCACAGATGAAGCCTAAGACACTTTGGGTTAATATTCAGCAGATCACCAACAGCCTGGCCCCTGTTTCCTTCTTTGACCCTCTGTCACCCTTCACCGGCCAGGGTGCGGAGACCAATCACAGCCAACAAAGGCATGCAGCGCATGTCCAGACATTATTTGAACACAACTCTCAGTGCAATAGCCGGGTTTTGCCTAATCAGGGAGAGATGAAGAGTCGGGTGCAATTTTCAAATTGATTTTAGGATACAGAAATTCTACGTTAGAAAAAAACAACAATGTGGAGTCAGAGATATTAAGCTGGGACGGGCGCTTCCCAGGATGACCCTGATTGATATTCAGCATCTCACATGAAACCTAAAGAACTTAAAATAAAAAGAATTCCAGAGTGCTGCTCCTTAAAGGAAGCCCCGAGATTACATATTTGTGCCCAAAATACAACCAAAAATAGCCCCAAAGTAAATTTTCAGTTGCAAACCGCAAACACCCCTAGTACCCCACCCAAGGGATGGTCTGGAAATCAAGGCTACTAATAAATAGTGACTGAGGGCTACAGTGTCATTTGCCATTAGGGAGCTGCCCCTCAAAAGTGAACAGTCCTTTTATAGTTTTGGAGGCACCACCGGCGATATGGACGAGAAACTTCTAACTGCGCTCAAGCACCCATCGTGGTCGAGCTTGGAGATCGATCTTGGGTGGGCCAGATGCAAAGCAAACGCCCTAAGCGCTGTGCTATCTCTCTGGTCCTCTAAGTGAACCTGCAGCTTCTACAGCAGTGAGGTTGGGGCCAAAGCGTCCAAGACAGGGCCCAGCGCAGTCCCGAGCTGGGAGGGTAGGGATGGCCCAGCACCCCCCCCCCACCTGGCCCTGTGCCCACCTACCACCGTCCCGCAGCGGAGCTGCAGGGGATCCCCAGAACCACGCACTCACACCCACGACCCCTGCGCCCCGGCACAGCCCCCGCTGCACTCACCAAAGCTCCGAGTCCCCCACAAAACCCCGCCGGGCCGGGCCGCAGGAACCGCCTGGATATCAGTTGAAAAAGCTTAAAAGTGTCCTTAGAGCTGGCTTTGCTCCGCCCCTCAGAGCAGAAACCGGGAGGCGCGGTGCAGGGCACTCACGGGAGGCCGCTAGTGTCCTGCCACGAAACCGGCCTTCATAGACCCCTTCCACGATGGACAGACAGCCTCTTCTCCCTTCAACTGCTTAACAAATGGAGGCCTGATCCAGCATCTTGCACGCAAACATAAAATGCCCTGCTGTGACGTCACTTCGCTTCTGCAAGCAGCCTTAAAGGGCCAGACACCAGCTGCGCAGAGAACAACTAGGAAAATGCAGTTAAATGTGTAAGGCTGGTTGGCTGGAGCGAAAGCACAGTGGATAGGGTGTTTGCCTTGTACGCAGCTGACTCAGGTTCAATCATCTGGATTTTATATGGTCCCATTTTGGTGTACAAGAGATTGTTAGGATTTTACTGCTTCCAAAGTGTAAGTCTCAAAACATTTACCCTCAATATTTGTGTAAATCAAATGGAAAACTGAATACAATGAGTGCAGATATGCTACTGCGAATGAAGTGCTTCCTTGCATGTGGCTCTACCCGGACACAAATTATGGACAGCACTGCGGGATGTGACTCCCAGAACATAACACAGAAGGGCCTGAAGAATAGAGGTTTGGCTGTCTATACAACGTCAAAAAAGGCTAACCACAGCATCCTGGTTGATCTATGCCATGATCTATGCAAAGCAGGGCCTCTGAGCCAAGTCAAAATCACAGCAAAGAATGAAACCATGGTGAGTCGTGACAGTACCCAGCAAAATGCAATGTTTGTACCTATTTACTTCTTATTTAATTCCTTCCACCTTGCTTTATCACTAAGAAACATTATTTACCAGTTAACATACTGGGAAGTCCACATGCCAGGACATTGTCATAACCATGGTGCAGGGGATAATCAGCAAGTACCTTTCACTTACGGTACTAGTATCACAGGAAGCTTTCACATATAACAGAATTATTTCCTTCCTTCCTGCACTTTTGTATCTATCCCCCACCTACTTGTTGAAACTAAAATTGTTTTACCTAAGGGCCCTGTTCTGACGCCGGTCATAGTTATCATGGAAGTGACTGATCCAACATAATTTTTATATTTACTAAAGCTTGAGAGAACATGAAGGCTTTCCTATATTCCTTACCTACAGAATTTTCTCCAGGATTGTCTTTAAAGTTGCAGGTGAGAATAATTCACTTTCCACGTTCTTGCTTAAATATATATATTCTTACATATATAAATATGTATATTTATAAATAACTTCTCTCCAGTGTGAATTCTCCTATGCATAAGGCACGAGGATCCAGGAAAGTCCTTCCCACACTTCTGACAGATGTAAGGTTTCACTGCAAAATGACTTTTCACATGCGCAGTAAGGGCTGGAGACAAACTGAACACCTTTCCACATTTCTTACACTTATGAGATTTCTCTCCACTGTGAATTTTCCTGTTCAGAAAGCTATGCCAATTGCATCAAAATATTCCTGCAGTCATTTCATATACAAAGCCTCAATCCAGGATAAATTTTTCTCACACAGCAAAGCTTGAGGATTGAGTAAAAATCTTCCCACACCCCTACATATATTTTCTTCGAGAATGAATTTTCCTACGTTTAATAAGGAGTTAGGGGAAAGTGAAGGCTTTGCAAAAGTCATAACAAACATAAGGTTTGTGTCCAATATGAAAATTTCAGTGTCACAAAAGGATTGTGGAATAAGCAAAGGCCTTGCCACACTCCTTACATATATATTATATATATATGGATTCACTGCAATGTACGTTTTCTTATGGACACAAAAGTTTGAATAGTAAGTAAAGACGCTCCCACAGTAGTGACACATATAGTGTTTCATTCCCCTGTAAGAACTTTCCTATGCTCAGAAAGACCTGAGAAGAAATGAAAGGCCTTTCCACCTACCTCATATATAAGGGTTTTCTATGAAACAGAAATTATGAAAACTAAGACTTCACGAAGAAGCAAAGGCCTTCCTTCATTACTCATAAGTATAAGTTATCTCTCCAGTGTGAGTTTTTCTGTGTATTAAGGCTTGTGGAATAAGCAAAGACTTTCCACTCCGTATATGCATATGGTTTCTTTCCAGTGTGACTTTTTCTGTGCATAATAAGATTTTTGAGTCAGAGAAAGGCCACAGCACATTCCTTACATGCATACAAACTCTCCAGTATGAAATCTCCTGCATATAAGGTATGAGGATCCATTGAAGGCCTTCCCACAGTCCTTACACTTAAACGGTTTCTCTCCTCTGTGGATGTTGACATAGTCTGACCGGGGTCATGCTGGACTCAAAAGTTTGTCCTCAGTGCTTAAATTTCTGGGGATTCTGTCCATTATGGGCTTCTATGGGAAAGTGATGGTGCTGAGGACATGGGAAGAGTGATCTTCTGATAACCCTCAGAAGACATCCCACTTGTCTTGGCATCCCTGTGGGGATGAGGGCCAAATTGCTCACTTGAGCCTTTATTCACAATTTGCAGGAAGAGACATTCCACAAGGGCTGGCTGCTGCCATGTAGAAGAACAGAGGATTGCACTCATTAGTCTATGCCATGAGAGTTTTCATGTCAAAAGAAATCAAGCTCTGCAGGTAGGTACCTGGTAGCGTACGGAACAATGAGTTTCTTGGGGAAG
Source organism: Sorex fumeus (assembly GCF_029834395.1). NCBI lineage: Eukaryota > Metazoa > Chordata > Mammalia > Eulipotyphla > Soricidae > Sorex > Sorex fumeus. Next base: position 539,213 of record NW_026606097.1, on the reverse strand, counting down.
TCATAAATACAGATTGGGAGTAAAGCGACTCCGAAGCCTACCCTGGGGATTCAGAGAGGAACTGGCCTAGTAGAAATTCAGAGAGCTGGAGACATGGAACAGGAGCAAAGTCTGGTAAGAATATCAGGGAGCAAGGTCTGGCCAACGCTCTACCCCTTGACAACACGCAAGCAGTGGACTCTCAGCTTCAAGGAAAACCCCAGGAGGCAGTTTCAGAAACATGATTTCAAACTGAGAGTATCACGATAGTACAGTGCGCTGCATGCAGTCAATCTAGGTACAATGTTCAGAATTCCAAATGTTCCCCTTAGCACCATCTGACTCATAGATGGATGAAATTTTGCTCTATCCAATCATAAATGTTTCCTATTTTACCTCTAATATTAGTAAAGTGACATCTGTGGGATCCAGGAATGTGACCATCCTTGTGAGTAATCACAGGTAAATGAAATGGTCTGCTGGGATTTGGAGAGCTTGGGACCTGACCCATATTCCCACTTATAAAAGATTTCATCAAGGGGTCCCTTCCATCCTTTCAAATAACATTCTGTGCACAGTTACGTACATCTAAACTCTCCAATTGAGACCAGAGCCACTGTAGATATGGGTAGTGTGTTGCTTGCACATGGCCAACCTAGGTTCAATCCCCAGGATCCTGTAGAGTCTCCCAGAGAGCCATCATAAATAAAACCTGAGTGCAGAGCCAGGAGAAACCACTGAGGATCACCAGGTATTGTAGGATAATAGTGGTCTGCCGTTGCTCCCTGGCAGGTGAGAGCTTATGTTTCTTGATTGCCCATAACCTTTCAATTACCTTTGTCAACTGATAAGACTTTGACTTGTAAATAATGTCTTTCTCTTCACCTTAATGTCTTTTGCATGGTTAGCTCTTTCAGAGCAATTGCTTTTTGTATGGATACAGGAAGACAGTTAGAAAGAGAAGCCTGAGCTTGGGAGCTGATGATCTCCAGATAATATTACATCCTGTACATCTGCTCTCTTGACTGAACCCTCAGTTGCCCTTACTTCCTCGATCCCCAAAAGAAGGGTCCAATGAGGGACTAGATGGACCCAGGGCAAGAAGTGAGCTAGCTACCCTGGCATCGAAATGGGCCTGGACAAAGTACCATAATGCTTATCTATAAGAGTCTGGTTATCCCCCTTTTTGATTCATGACAGAATTTCATTTCATATATATGTGTGTGTGTGTGTGTGTGTGTGTGTGTGTATGTGTGTATATCTATATCTATATGTATACGTAATTTGTTCACAAGTCAACCTCCACCAACCAGTTTTGTAGAATGCAGGTTTGGATTTGGGCGCTACAGGTGGCAGAACTTTGAAATTACCTGAGTGGTGCTTGGGGAATCCTGTGTTGTAAAGGAGACTGTACCATGGCAGACTGCTTGCAAGGACAGGTCCTGCATTCCTGGTCTATCTCTGACTGCAGGAATTCAAATTCTATATAAATAATATTAACTTTGTGAGAAAGATACTGCAGGGGGCAGGGATGAGGCCCAGTTGGTAGATAGAGGGCAGGGCAGGGTTGCTGGCACCTGGAGCCTCCTGGTGCAAACCTGAGCCAGAAGTACAGGCTGCAATTTCAAAGGTTTGCAGCGGCCTGGAAGAGCTGAGAGTGAGTGGCAGGGCACTTGCATGAACGCAAAAGACTTAACTTCAGAACTTGAATTGCCAAGGAATGATCCCGGAGCACTGCTGGGTTTGGCAAAACCCCGCATAGCCAATCCTCCTCCTGCCCAAATAAAGGCAATGAGGAGTTAACTGCCAACAGAAGAGGTGTGAAATCTAGTAATATATTCTGAACGTTCAGTCCTCTGGGTTTGTTGTTTTGAGACCACACCAGAAATGCTCAGAGCTTACACGCCAGGTTTTCAGACTATGATTTTACTCCTATGGTTACGTGATTTCATAAAAGAAAAAGAGGATGAAATATTACACTTGGATCCAGAGTGATAGTACAGTTGGCATGGCATATGTTCGATCCCTGGCATCACATACAGTCCCCCAAGCACTGCCAGGAGTGATTCCTGAGTGCCAAGCCAGAAATAACACCTGAGAATTACCGCTGTGTCCCAAAAAGAAAAAAGAAAAAAAAGAAAAAAGAAAAAAAGAAAAATTAAATTTAGCCCAAACGAGATTTTAAAGTCCATAATTTCGCTTAGAGCCTCCAACTCCAACTCCTTCATTTTCCCCTAACAGCCATCTGTTGAAAGGGCTCTAGAAATTTCACATGTAAGAACTTTCCATGAAGGTATAAACAGGACAAAGCACACCAGACTGAAGCAGATGCAAGACACCTGCAAGGCCAGAGGGCCTTCACTTGTATCCAGTGTCCACTAGTCCACTGAGCACAGAGCAGGTCACAGATCTCAAGTACTACCAGGTGTGGCCCCAAATCTCACCTCACCTTCTCCCCAAGTAGTGAGATACACCCAAGGAGAGGAGCTCAGAGTGCTGAGCACCTGATTTACCTTTGAGGGACATAGCATGGCTCCCCCTGCATCTCAGACACACAGACACAAGGAAGAGGGAAAGACAGGAGAAACACTCCAACTCCAAAAAGATGCATAAAAAATTCTCATGTGTCAAGACAATTTCTGAAGTGGGAGGGTTGGAGTCATACCTAGTGATGCTCAGGGGACAATATCACCTAGTGATGTTGTGGCAGGGATAACTCTGGTAACCGCAAGAAAGACAAACGCCCTCCTGGCTGTACTACTGCCCCAGCCCCTAAGAGTGAGACATTTAGAACCTATTGCAGATGGTCCCTGGAAAACCCCTTTCTGCAAGTACTCACTTCAACAGCAGGGCACACCCCTGGTCTTGGAGAGATGGACAGTGGAGATGCTTGGAATCTGGACAGGTGAGGCAGAAATTCTTTTTTCTGAGGAAATATAATCACATAGGGTTAGCAATGCTAATAAGTTGATAGGGTGCTTTTCTTTCAAGCAGCTAAGCCGTGGTTAATATGCAACAGGACATAGGCTCACACACTCCAGCACTGCTAAAAATGATGCATGAACTCAGAACCAAGAGTAACCCTTGAGCACTGACTGTTGCTGTGGCCAAAAAAAGTACAATAAATTAAGTAATGAAGACATTTCTGGGGCCGGAACGGTGGTACAGCAGGCAGGGTGTTTGCCTTCCATGCGGCCAACCTGGGTTCAATTCCCGAAGTCCCATATGGTCTTCCAGTACTGCCAGGAGTGATTCTTGAATGCAAAGCCTGCGTAAACTCTGAGCATCGCTGGGTGTGACCCTAAAAATAAAAAAAAAAGAAATTTCTGTCTAAAGAGATTGGAGACATAGTATAGCAGGTGAGGTGCTTGTCTTGCACTCAGCCAAATCAAGTTTGAATCCTGGCATCCCATACGGTGCCCTGAACCTGGCCAGGAGTGACTGCTGAGTGCAAAGGTAGGAGAAGTAACTGAGTCTTACAGTTGTACTTCCTACAGATTAAATAATTATTTCATTTAAACGAATAAAGGTGTGGTGGCCAATAGTGATCCTAAATTGCATTATTAGAGGGGTTAGAGTACACTCTGGAAGTGCCCAAGCTACTACCTGCTAAGATTGCATATTTGGTTGCAAGACCCACTGTAGCACCACCCTGATGCACCCCTCCAGACCCCAACCTGAGTTGGCTTAAAGCTCCACACCTTGGGGCCTGAGTGACAGCATAGACAAATGAGCATTTCTTTTGAAGGTGAAGAACGTGGGTTTAATTCTGGGCATCGCTTATCGTTCCTAGCACCAGTAGGAGTGTTTGCTGAATTTAGAACCAGGAGTAACCATAATGCCTCACTGGGTGTTACCCAAAATGCAAAATAAATAAAAAAAGGAAAGAGAAGCTCCCCACCTCCTTGAACTCCCAGAACCCACTGAATGCACTAGAACCAGTGAAAACCAAAGGCTCTGTCAAATTCTTTTGAGCCCCAAGCATATGAAGAATGTGCCCAGCCCCACCCCCATCCAGACCCGACACCCCTCAAGAACGACAGGACAGAAGGGAGGTTGTTTTTTCCTTCATGCTGCTGACCCAGATATGTGGTATCCTGAGCAACCCCAGGAGTGACCCCTGAACACAGAGAGGTGGGGCTCACACCCCCCACGAGGAAAAAGAATGCGCCCCAGACCCCTTTGATGATGGAATCCCATGCTTTATCCCTACTCCACAATCCACCTAAGGAACGAAAGGGCACCAGTAACGGGATGTCCCGTGGACACTGCTGGGATGATCCACCCACCCCTGTGACTGACCAGGTGCTGGTCGTCGCCCTGAAACTAAATGAACGCTGAGGTGCCCTCACCCGCTCCATCAGATCTGGGGGAGACTGAGGCTCCCTCTAGCTCTGACTCTTTCTGCTTTGTGAGGGCCACGAGCGATGGGTCAGCAGGGAGGGCGCTGGCCTCGCATCCCGACACCCCAAAGGGTCCTCGGATCCCCAGGGGGTAGTCCTGAGCGCTACCGGGTAAGGGGCTAAATCACATAAAAAAAATTAAAACTTTTTTCACTTTTGTTTGTTCGGTTATTGTCCTTGTTTCTGGAGCTTTCAGAATGACCTTAGCGTTTCAAATTCGTTTTTCTCCACCACGTGCTTCCTCTACCCACCCACCTTTTTGGGGGGCGCTGGGGGGCTTTGGTCAGGGGTTACTTCCGGCTCTGGGCTCACTCCAGGCCATGATCAGATGCTGTGAGGTGCCGGGATCAAACCCGGAAGGTCGCGTTCCCCCCTTACGCATCTTTCTAAGTAACTTCTACTCGGTAAAAATGATCGTTTTTCCCCAAAAATCAATTTATAAATAAGATAAACCTTTCGGCAGCAGCTCTCGGTGCGACCCGGGTGAGGGGCCGCCACCCCGGGCCACCGCCACGGAGCGACCCCGCGGCCCACAAGGCGGAGCCGGCGGAGGTTCAGGCTCTCAGAGCGACCACTCGTGCGGCCTGCGGGGAAACCGACCTTCCTGGACCTCTCTGGCGCCCTGGGTGCCCCCTCACCCGCTCCTCACCTTCCGCACCTAAGCCGCCCGCCAGCACTTCTGCCGACTTCCAAGACGCGCAGGGAAAGAGGGTCCAGACTCTGTGACGTCATAGGCAGTGCGCCCAGAGCCTTAAAGGGCCAGGCTTCAAATATTCCTGACCAGGTACTGGTCATTTTATCCCGTTTCTGGGATAGGATCAGGTGATCAGTACATCTGATGTTTGCCAGGTCTGGGATAGATGGAGAGTGACGGACTAAACAGATAGCACGTCAATCAGAAGTCTTTGTTTTGACGAAGGAAATAAAATTCACATTCTTGCAAACAGCCACTCAGACCTCTCTGAGTCCCCACGTTTATTTATATCACACTGAAAGTCCAGGTCTTGAGTAGCTTCAACTGTTTGTTTTCACAATGATAGGAGAGATTCAGAAACTAAGTGAATCACGTGGCTCAGAAAGGGGTCAGGGGTAGCCCAGAAGGGGACTCAGGGATTGGTAATGACTGGGAAGACATTTGTGTACGCAAAAATTCCTGTTTCTGTATGTGTGTGTGTTCAGAGCAAACGGTGCTCTCCAGTTAATCCTTGAGAGCTATGGGCAGCAACTCTTCAAACAGTGCTCAAAGTCTACATAGCAGTGATTCTACATGGATCAGACAAATGAACAGAAAGTCCCTTAACTGCTGTGCAGCTAAATAATCTTTTAATATTTTAATACTTGATGATTTATTAAGCTATAATTCTTCAAAATTTGAACCAGTGGGAAAGAATAACTGTACAGTAGTAGTACAGGAGAAAGCCTCTTTTTCAGACGTGTTGATCTATGATCTGTTGTTTGGCTATGATGATTTGGTGCTTGTTACCGTAAGAATATGAAATTAATTTAGTTTACAAGTTTACTTTTTAGCGGAGTTATTACAAAAACATACTCAATTTCTTGTAACCATTCCACTAGGGTGCCAGATCGTCACAGAGTGCAAACAGGAAAAATAGACTAGGGTCCCCCCAAAGTGAGGTAGTAAACATCAATAGCTGATTACTTTGTGTATTCGCTTTTTTTTTGCTTCGGTAACTATGCTTGCGTCACTATGCTTAGATAAATTTACGGGGTACCAGGATGTGGGTCTGGTGAATTTAATTTTGTGGGTGCTTATGAAATGGACAGGTGAGTCAGGATGTGCTTTTTTTTTCTAACCAACAGACTGTGCTTCTCTTGGGAGGCTGCTGCTTTGCCTGGCAGAACAGCCTGTAACCTGGTGTGAACAAACACTCCAAATTTTGGAGTTCATTCGAGATTTGATGGTGTGGGGACCCAACATCCCAAATCCCTGGGATGTCCGCAGAAAGCATTCAAGGGACCTGTTAGTACTGGCGATCTTCTCTCTGATCCCGAGAGTCAGCTGTGGGATGGTGTAGAAGGCTGGACGCAGCACAACCTCCCCTATCTTCAACTTCCCCTATCTTCCCACTACCACCCTGTCCTCCCATTGTTCATCAATTTGCTCGAGCAAGCCCAATAGTGTCTCCATCGTAATACTTGTTGCTATTGTCTTTGGCATATCTAATATGCCACGGGGAGCTTGCCAGGCTTTGCCATGTGGGCGAGATACTCTCGGTAGCTTGCCAGGCTCTCCGAGAGGGGCGAAGGAATTGAACTTGGAGCAGCCTCAAGGGCCGCGTTCAAGGCAAACGCCCTAACCGCTGTGCTATCGCTCCAGACCAACTACTACACTGTTCTGTTGAAAATATAGCTCTAAACATTTTAGGTTTTACACTGGTATGTCCATTCTCCCTTGTCACAGGGAGTTTAAGGTTTATTGGATTACACCCATACAATGCTCCTGAGGCACTCCCATTCCTCTGTTTCTTGGAATATAGCTCTATAAACACTTTAGGTTTAACATTGGTATGTCCTTCCTCCCTTGCCAGAGGGAGCTTAGGTTTACCACAGTGCTCCTGAGGTACTCCCATTCTTCTGTGTTTCTCTGTAACTTCCCTCTCTGTGCTTTCCTTTCCCAACTGGTCTGTCAAATATTTCTCCTAATCAGATTCTGTTAAGTTGTAAGGTCTGAATCCTCAGAAATCTGTGTGAAAAACTGCTTTTCTCTTCTCCTTATGTCCTTGGCATAATTACTTTAGAGCAACACCCTTTTCGTATAGACATAGGAAGATAGTTAATACTCTGACATTGTAACTTGGGAGTTAAATGACACCAAATAATACTTCATACCTAGGTATCTGCTTTCTCAATCTAAGCCTCAGTTGCCCTTAGTCCCTAGCACCCCAAAGGCAGTGTCATGATGAGGGACTGGATGGACTCACGGCTAGCTGTGACGTACCCTGGCATCAAAATGTGCTAGACCAAAATGCCATATAAGAGCATGGCCATGGAAAAATTCTGTCATGATCCAAAGAGTAACAACTAGATTGGTATCATGCTAGGGTTAAGAAAGACTAATCTGACCTGAGCACTGTAATCTGAGATCTATAGTAAGATGTCCCCAGCTTAATGTATCTATTACTGTGTCCATATTAAATGACTACTAATTTTATTAAGGAGTAGAATTAAGATGAATTTTTATATGGTTCCTGAACTAAGGGAAGGAAAAACGCACCCAAAAATGGCATTTCACCTTTAGGTGGGTCTTCTTGCTGAAAGAGTTTGTCCTAGAAGATGTTTCCTCTGAGAGAGGGACCATACATCCATTGATTGTATGACCTCGCCTATGTGTAATTGCTACCCCAACTCCCTCATGATTTGGGGGATAATTAATGCTATAAAAGTTGGCAAGGGAAAAAATCAAGAAAGAATCTGAGAGGGAAAATCCAAGAGAAATGAAGGAGATTCATGGAAGGAGAATCAGAGGAGAACTGAGAGGAGATTGGAAGAAACTGCAATTGATACCAAGGAGCCTGGACCTCATTCTGTCCGTCATCGACCCATGGCTGTCACCTGGCCAAGGGTGAGGGAAGCAGCCTGAGACCATCAAATTCAGGCGGCGGTGGGGGGGGAGGGGAGAAGAGAGAGAGAGGAGAGAGGGGGCTTCATATTCATTTTTTGTAAACACAGCATGAACTGACAAACCAATTCTTTGAAACAATTACCACTTGTGTTTGCTTTCAGTAGATTAAAAAATTAAAGTACTTTATTGATATGAAAAATAATAGATTTTTTTTCAGTTTCAGTACCCAGTAAGGCTAAGTGTCTTTTACTCCCAGGATAAGACTCTGGATTTTCTCCTTGCAGTGTCCAGAGACCACAGATGTAATGGCAGGGAGAGAACCCGGAACCCCACCTTTCCAGTCACATGCTTGCTCCACTGATCTATTCCGCTGGGTATAATGATATTCATTTTTGAATGTGTGACTCTTACCAGCTCACACATACTCAGTGACCCTATTCCCAAGTCAGAGTGCACCTATGCCAAATCCTGAGACTGTGATTTGAGTTCTTAAATAAATCACAGCAAGTCAGGTAAGAATGAGTCGAATGACTCTTGGGTGAACAGGCCGAGCATGTAGATGACATCTCTGTGGTTCTCACTGTCCAAACAGGCCCAGAGCAAAGGGACGATCCTTTGGGATTATTGCTGGGAGAAGCCTGGCAATCACACACTAGCCTTTTGGCTTTTCTATTTTACTAGAACCAGAGATATTTGAGGATCCTATGGGAACTGCAACTCAAACCCTGTGCAAGGCAAGCACCCTCCACACTATACTATGACTTCAGCACAAACTAGCTTTATTATGGGCTCACTCAATGACTTTTTAACATAAAAACAAAAGAATATTTCATAGTGGATCAGAGAGAGAATAGCAGGTAGGGCATCTGCCTTGCATAAGGCTGACAGGGGCAGGATTCTCAGCACTGCCCAAAGGAACCCCTGAGGACCGCCAGGAATAAACCCCTTGGCAACATCAGACCCCAAACCGATACAAAACAAAATGTCTTCATATACTCAAAAAACATGCAAATGACCTGAGGGCAAAGACAAGCTTAGTGACAGAGAGGGTGGGGTGCAAGGTGGTTCTGCTGCTCCTGAAAAGGGCACCCCAACAATACAGGCTGTGCAGCCAGGCTGGTAATGGAAAGGGGTACAAAGGACCCTGAATCTCATGAACACATGACTAATGAATAAGACTGGAACAAGCCAAGAAAGCAAAGCACAGGATCACTCCAGGGGAGCGAAGGGTTGTGCGAGTAGAGCACAGATGCCTGCATCCAGGAGCCCGAGGCTCCCTGGGGTCAGCAGCATGTTTCACACACACACACTCAGGGCACACCCACGATGCCCAGGGCCGAGCCTGGGAGGGTCCTCAGACACTCAGCTGCATACACGCCTCTCCTCCCCTGCCTCAGGTCTCCTCCTACCATCCAGGGGATTACAGCTGGCTTCACCCTAGAATACCCTGCCCCCACAGAATCAATGTAGAGATTAGTGACAATGAAAAGGTGAGAGTCCTAGCCCATGTGTCCCTGATATAACCAGCCAAGTTACTGAAAGTACGCAAACAACACAATCTTCACTTTTGCTGCCTTGCACGCAACTGGCCCAATTCAATCCCCGGATCCCAGATGATCCCCCAAGGAAACACCGAGAGTGATAAGTGAGTGCAGAACCCAGAGTCACCCCGAAGTATCATCGCGTGGCTGAAAAATGAAACTAAAGAAAACAAAATTGGACGCATACAAAATATAATGTTAGGTCCTTGAGAAAATTTTATTTGGGAGAGTTTTGAATTATTGAGTAAATAATGTATTATAAAGGTAACTTTAAAAGTATTGTGTATTTGTTTTGTTTTGCTTTTTGGGTCACAGCCGGCGATGCATAGGGGTTACTCCTGGTTCTGCACTCAGGAATTACTCGTGGCAGTGCTCAGGGGACCATATGGGATGCTGGGAATCGAATCCGGGTCAGCCACGTGCAAGGCAAACGCCCTACCCGTTGTGCTATTGCTCCAGTCCCCTGCCTTTTCTAAATAATTCAAGCACACCAGCAGTGAGCCCTAGGCAAAGCTCCTATTCACAAAAAAATCAAATATCTTCCTTCCAGTATCTTACTTTACCAGCGTTACACAAAACAACAGCGAGGGAAGCCTGCTAAGGGAGAGATGAAATGAGAAAGGTGCTTTGCTCCTTAACATATTCCTACATACTCTTTTTTTTTTCTTTTTGGGTCACACCTGGCGATGCTCAGGGTTTCCTCCTGGTTCTGCACTCAGAAATTACTCTTGCAGAGGGACCATATGGGAAGCTGGAAATCAAACCCGGGTAGGCCACATGCAAGGCAAATGCCTTACCTGCTGTGCCCAATCAAAATAATCAATCAAAATAATCAAAATAAATCGCTCCAGCCCAATCAAAATAAATCTTCTATTTTGTTTTTTTGGAGGCCACACAGCTGATGCTAAGTGGTAATTCCTGGCTCTGCACTCAGAAATCAATCCAGGTTGTTGCTAGCAGGATGGAACCTCGGTCTGCAATGTGGAAAACAAAGGCTTTCAGTGCTTTGATGTAGGTCCCTCACCCCAAGACCTGCAGTCCCCCTGCTCAACCCTGCTCCCACCCGCCTCTGCCTATCGCTGACCTGGAGGCGATCGTGCCTGCAGGGGCCCCCCAAGGTCATGCACTAACACCCACGCACCCTGCACCCTGGTACAGCCCCCATCATACCCCTCAAAGCTGTGTCCCCGAGAGCCTCCACCGCTCCACAGAAACCACCTGGATATCAGGGAACAAGTGAAAAAATGTGTGAAAGCGCTCCCCAAGCTGGAACAGGTAACCCTCTTATAGTACAGAGGCAGAGAAGTGTGGGGTGCTCACAGGAGGCCTTGTCTCCTGCCACAAAATTGGCCTTCACAGTCAGCTTTCCAAGAAGATACTCTACTTTGTCCTTTATCCACAAGAACAATGACTGCTGGGCCCTGTGTCCAGGACACCAGCATCTGGAGGGTCCTGAGTTCACTCTCACTGAGTGCAGAGTCAGTAGTAAACCCAAGCATCCAACAAGGAAAATGATGGAAATCCCCCCAAATTTATATTAAGCTAAAAACAAAGGGAAAGACGGAGGGTAGCAGGTATTACAGCAGGTGGGGCAATGGTCTTGTCAATGGTCAGACCAGGTATGATCCCCGACAACTCCATACTGTCAACCACCAGCCAGGCATGATCCCTGAGTGCAGAGACAAAGATCAAACCCTGAGTCCTGCTGGTTTGGTCCAAAACAAATTTTAAAAAAACTTAAAGAGTCCGATGAAGGCCAGGTGACAATGCAAAGGATTCAGAAACATGCTTTGCATGCAGGAACCTCTGATTTGATGCTGGGCGACACCTGATCACCAAAGAACACTTGAAGTCACCCCAAGCACTGAGACTAACAGCAGATGAGGGGGTGAGACTTTAAGAAATAAATGATCTTAGGGGCTGTAATGACAGCATAGAGGGCACGGCTTGCATGCAAACCACCAGAGTTCGAATCTCAGCATCCCATATGGTCCCTGAGCACTGCCACGAATAAATACTGAGGGAAGAACCAGGAGTAACCCCTGAACACCACTGAGTGTAGCCCAACAACCAAAAAATAAATGAATGGAATTTAATAGTTACAAATGAAAGAAAATAAAAATTCCTAGTGTGTTCCGGAAACAACACCAAGAGCAAAAGCACAACACCCAAGTTAAATGTGGAAAGAGAAGTAAATTTATTTCGTTTGTTTTGAGTCACATACACAGCAATGTATAGGGTATATTCATGGCTCTGGGCTGAGGAAATACTCCTGGCCATGCCTGGGTTCCATATTGGATGTCAAGTATCAAACTAGTAGTGATTCCTGAGTGCAGAACCTGAAGTCAACATGTGCATTTCCAGATGGACTGCAAAATGAAACAAAGTAAAAAAAATTAAGTAGAACTCATAATAAATAAGGCCCACAACTGGGGAGATACTCCAGCAAATTGGGGCTCACCTGTTCCTTGCACATACTTAGCATTCTGGTCCCCGTCCATTCCTCTGGGGTGAAGCTCATGGCCACATCGGGGAAGGTCACCACGTCCTGACCGACATACACAGGGGACAGGAGTGAGGCCATCCCACCCCATACTATGGTGTAGGGCCTGATCACAGCTCCCTCAGGCATAAGACAGCGAGGTGGGAAGAATGAAGAATTGCCTGATTTTTGATTCACAAAAATTTTTGGCAACATTATGGTTGATCTCTGCCATAAACCCCTTCAAAACAGGGCCTCTGGACCAAGCCAGAATCAGAGCAAAGACTGAGACAATGGTGAACCTTGGCAGTCCAAAGTGAGGGGTGGTGAAATATGTATGTATTTAATTTACTAAAGAGAAAAATCCCCAACTGCTAATAAAATTTTAGGATTAAAATTGATAAGAAAACAAACTTGCAATATCAATCGATGTAGTAATAAATTTATGTGAACATTGTTATATTTGATTGCAGGATTTTAAGACTCTAAGAATCTTTGAAGCTTTTTGTTGCTTCAATAGGTTTTTACATATTGATTTTTAATTTTTATTTAGTCAGCTTTCTATTGACTTTCATTACCAATACCCATTATTTACAAGTTAATATACACGTGAAGTCCAAACGCTGGGACACTGCTAAAGCTGAAGCCCGGGTGATAATCAGCAAGTACCTTTCCCTTATAGTACTGATGTCACTGGGAGCTTGTCACACGCTACCTGGATTATTTTCTTCTTGGCTGCACTCCTGCAGCCCCCTAACACTCCTGGTCCAAACAAAACTTGTCTTCTCTAGGGGCACTCCTCTGAATGTGGGAATAGTTATTAGGAATCACTCATCCAGTGTGCATTTGATGAAGTCTACAAGGCTTGAGACGTATGCAAAGGCCTTCCCACATTAAAAAGATAAGATTTCTCTCCAGTATATGTTTTGATATGGCTAGTAAGGGTCATGGGTTGAGTGAAGGCCTTGCATTTTTCTTACATATTTAAGACTTCTCTCTACTATGACTTTTATTATTTTTTTTACTTTTTCTTTCATAATTTTTTCTTCTTATATTTATTGAATCACTGTGGGAAAAGTTACTAAGCTTTCAGGTTTGTCTCGGTCATACAATGATAAAACACCTTTCCCTTCACCAGAACTCATTGTTAACCACTAAGAACCCCAATATACCCCCCTCCCAACCCTCCCAATGACTGTGAGGCAAGAATTTCTACTTACCTTTTCTCAACATTGATTACATTCATTATTTCGACAAAAGATATACCATTATTGTTTAGAATTCCCCCCCCCCAAATAATCAGAATTGTTGAAAAGGCACTGTGAAGTACTTTGTTTTCTATAGCTGGTTATGAGAATCATATAATGCCATGGGGCCTCGATTATGTATTTCTCCAAAGAGCCAGATCATTATGAGATTGGTTTCTGTGCATCTGATGTTATGGCTGTGCAGGAGAGCCACTCGTGGGGGGCAACTAGTGACCTCTGTAGGGCGTGAAGGATGAGCCGGTACCAACCCCCTTCCCATGAGACTACAGTTGCCCTGTTACCGCCCGCACATACTTGGCTTTCCAATAAGCTCTGAGACGGTGGCCACATTATATGGGATCCAGATGCATTTCTGCGAAAAGCCACTAGGTTTCAAGATTTGTTTCTGAGTCTCTGGGATCATGGCCGTTAATAAGCTTGATCAGGAGCAGGAGAGGCCATTTGTATGCGGCGACTCGGGGTCTCGCTTGTATGGGGAGGAAAGGGCTGGTTCCAATCCCATCTGCTGAAGCCCCGCGTGTCTCATCACTGCAGGTCCAAACCTGATTGTCCAGTGGCCTCTGGAGGATGGCGGTCACCAGGCTGCCAGGGGGAACAGGCCAAGGCATGAAACCTATTCCCACATGGAGTGGCCCAGCGCCAGTAACCAATTGCAGGAACAGGATGCATTTCTGCCAAAAGTCTTTGGGTTCTGAGATTGGTTTCTGAGGCTCTGGGATCAGGGCCATTAAGTAGTTCAATTAGGAATAAGAGAGGCTATGCCTCCAATTCTATAGATGAGCTGGAGGTGGTTTGTGCGTGTGTCTCCCACATACCAAACTTTTGGCCGTTTACTTTCTTGGTAAACTTTGCCCCAAGTTTTTGGGGTCTGGCCAAAGGCACTGCAGCAATTTTGGGGTATCTGAAAGAAAGACGGTGCCATCAGGCTGCTGATGCACTCACCTCACAGGTACAGATTGACCTGCTGGCGGCACGATAGCCCTCTACTATGACTTTTAAAATGCATAGTAAGGCTACAGGGTAGAGCGAAGACGTTCCCACATGTCAGACATTTATATGGTTTCTTTCCAGTGTGATTGTTTTCTGTGTTTAGTAAAACACCAAGCTTGAATGAAAGCCTTCCCACAGTCCTTATATATGTAGAGTCTGTCTCCAAGACCAATTTTCCTGTAATTCTAAGACTTGAGGGCATAATGTAGGACTTTCCCCATCATTTACACATGTAAGTTATGTGTAATAAGGAGGAGTAACTGAATGGGTTCCCACAGTCCTAACAAATATAAAGGATTCCCCGAATTCATCTCAAAGATGGTAAAAGTGATTCGATCCTAAGGTTCTCTGCCCCAAATCCCTGGGACAGGCACATGCCCAGACCTGCATACACAGCATTATCGAACATGAGACTGTGTGACTGAGCAGGTGAGGCTCTCAGAGCAGGAAGGACAAAATAGGAGAAACACATATCCTGGAGCGATAGCACAGCTGGTAGGTCGTTCGCCTTACAAGTGGCCAACATGGCCGACCGGAGTTCGATTTCTCTGCCCCTCTCGGAGAGCCCGGCAAGCTACCGAGAGTATTTGATATGCTAGACACAGTAACAACAAAGTCTCCAATGGAGACGTTACTGGGCCCGCTCGAGCAAATCGACGATCAACGGGAGGGCCTTTACCTTTACCTTTACCTTTACATGTCCTGGGGTTTGAGACATTTGTAGCCATCAGGGTACATACATAAGCAGCACACCTGGATTCCCCTGATGCCTGCCAGAGGTGAATCTGGAGCACAGAGCCAAGAGGAAGCCTGAGGATCTACACTGAAGCACAAAAATTAACATGAAAGAAAACAAAGCATCAGGGTAGAGTAACAAAACAGTGGGTCTGGGACAGCATTAAGGGCTGGTAATAACGCCGTCCCTTATAGTTCCTCAAGAACTGGCAGATGGTTATCCTTTGTACAGAATCAGAAATAACCTGAGCATCACTGGGTATGGCCCCTCCCCTTAAACATCTTCCAAAAACAAACAAACAAATAAGTCTAATCAGCGTTGGACCCCTGGCAACCTACACAGTTGGTACCCCAGTCTTGAAAGGAATGATCCTTGAGCACCACTAATAACACAGCGGTAGGGCGTTTGCCTTGCACGCAGCCAATATGGCCGACTGGAGTTCGATTCCTCCACCCCTCTCGGAGAGCCCGGCAAGCTACCGAGAGTATCTTGCCCGCACGGCAGAGCCTGGCAAGCCACCCGTGATGTATTCGATATGCCAAACACAGTAACAACAAAATCTCCAATGGAGATGATACTGGGCCCACTCGAGCAAATCAATGATCAACGGGAGGGCCTTTACTTTATTCAAATCAAAAAAAAAAAATAAAACAGCGGCCTCAAACAGAGCTGATTAATCAGGCCAGGAGCCGGATCCACAGGCTCCTTCCTAAAACAATCAGAGACGATCAGCCTGGGAAGTTTGTACTACATGTCACTGCACTGCGTTGTCTTCTCACTCTCCCACCTGAAGATGGTGTGGCAGAGGCCATCTCACCATCTCCTGCCTGTTTTTCCTGTGGACCAACAGGAGGCTCCATGCAAGTACCTGAGCCGTGGGCACCAGAGAGGAGCACAACCAGCCCCGGCCCCCACCTGACCAGAAGTCCCTGCATTGGAGCCAGAAAGGTAGTGACCAGCTGGATGTTTGGACACTGGCTCACAGAAACATCCACGGCGAGACACTGACAGATGTTCCTGTCTCTCGGGGAGAGAGAAATGGTTTGTGACCCAGCTGCTGTCAGGACAGGAGTGGTTGAGGCCTACAGGGGAGGAAACCCCGGTGCTGCCCAAGTCCGGGACTCTACCTAGGGAACCACACAGGAAGTTCCTAAAGGCCAGAGACTAACTCTGAGGGCAGGAGCTCTCACGTAGCTGCAGCCCCTGCAGGCCCCCGTGACCACAGCGCCATTATTGGCTCTGCCGTGGGGCCAGTCACAGGGACTCAGGGTGGACAAAACTTCAGCTGTCCTCTTGCAGAGTGGATAGGACACGGGCCTGGGAGCTCTCTTTCAGGAACCAAGGTCACTTCTGGGCTCGAGTAGGCCCCAGGCAGTCCCAGCTCTGACCCTCTGGACCTGGACCCATCCTGGTCTTGATTTACTGTAATCCCCAATCAGCACATGAGCCTCATCCAGCACTTGCTCCTATTTTGCAAGAATCACTCTGAAAACCATGTAAAAAGTGTGTTGTACCACAAAACTATCCAAATAACTAGGGTGTTTACTATGACCCATGATGTTATGTGTGTCTAACAACAGGAATTTCTAGAGTGAATCTATTTTGAAACTATGAATATTATATCTTGGGGCCTGGAGTGGTAATACAGTGGATAAGACATTCACTTTGCACTTGGCTGACCCAGGTTCAATATACTAGAATATATATGGGCCCCTGATCCTTGTAGGAAATGATCCCTGACATCAGAGGCAGGAATAAGCCACGGACAATGAATGGTGATTACCAAAAATACTGCAACTTCAAAAGGTAACTATAATGAAACAAGAGAACAACAACAAAAAATACCCAAGTGTCAATTCTGAGGCATACACACCAGGTCGCCAGATGTGAAGAATAGTGAGTTGGTAGGTCACATGGTAACACGTTCAGTGTTCTGTCTCTCCAAAGAAATACAGACACAGGGACCACAACAACTGATGGCCAATGGATAGTGCATAGTCAATCTTTAATTCAGAATCGAATAGCATACTTATAGAACATCTGAGGGGTTCTGAGGTACAGAACGTCACTTATTGTGATTCACCATTTACAGAGGTCAAGCGTTTCAACAGAGATAATTCTTTGCAGGGGAATTAACTCAAGGAGACGTTCTGCCGGAGACTTTGCTGAGAAATTCGCTCATGGGCTATATGCATCTGTGTTGCTTTTCTCCTTCCCTGCTCGTACATACTAAACAATTAAGTTTACTTCTTATTAATATTTGAAATTATCAATACACACAGTAGAGAAACATCCCAAAACTTACTTCTCTGGGGTCCAGGAGCTAAGATTAAAAGCTGGCTGGGATCCAGCTTTCTGGGGTTAGCGACTACAGCAACTGAAGCCTGAGTAAAGTAATTATGATTGATGGCCAGCAGTATATATATTTAGAGTCAATTAACTCATAAATATTAAGAGCTTATCATGAATGTTTTTCCTGTTTTGAAGCAAAGAACATTGCTCTATAGTGATAGATTATAGATTATACAGGTTACAGCGGAAAGGGAAATGCAAATAAATGACTGCAGATACAAAGTCTAGAGTCACGAGAAGGTTTGACTTTATGATGTAAGGATAGATTAGGAGTGCTCATAAGAGCACTATAACCATCTTTGGGGGGAGCAAAAGTGGAAATTTACTGATCAGACCTAAAACACTTAGGATAAAGACAAATTCTAGAGTGAAACATTTTAAGTGGATTCTTAAGCCACTTTTTCTGTATTTTTCTATTCTGCAAAAATTCATGATTTCTCGTGAATACTCCTCCTCTCTCTCATTGCTCTAATAGCCTCTCTGTGTGTATGTGTATGTGCATGCACATGTTTCAATTTTAGACCACAACTGGCAGTGCTCAGGGATTTGCAGCTCTGGGATCAGGGTTCAGTCCTAGTGGGGCTCAGGGACTATAAAATTACTAGACATAGAGAGACCTGGGTTGGCTGCTTCAAGGAAAGTACCCTACTTGCTGTACTATTGCTCTGGCCCTTTCTAAGTGAATTATTTCCACCACATCAAGAGTGACCCTGAACAAAGCTTCCCCAACAACACCCCTCCCCGCCCCGAAAATCAACTATTTCTCTTAAAAAAGGAAAACAAAACTTTACCCCCAGTACTCACAACAGCTGGGGGTCATCTGGTCAGGGAGAGATTACATGCGTGGGGTGCTTTGCAACTGGACCTTAGGATGGAGAAATTCTTTACCTAGAGAAAAATACAAAAGCTGGGACCAGAGACAGTAAGTGGGTACGAACTTGCCTTGCATGCAGCCAACCGAGATCAAGTCCCGGCATCCCTTATGGTCCCCAAGTACCACGAGCAGGAATTCCCGACTGCAGAGCCGAAAGTAAACCCTAACCACCATCAGATGTGGTACAAGAGCCAAACCAAAATGATAATAATGAAAAAGTTTCATTTGCAATCGCCACCCACCTGCAAGGACTGAGACACTGGGTGGCCCCACCGCATTAGGACAGTCAAACAAAGGACAGAGGACGACTGGGTCCCCTGCTGCAGTGGGGCGGGGGCCCCACCCTTCTAAGTGAACCTGAAGGTGCCACACTAAGGATGCCAGGGCCAAAGGCTCCGGACAGGGCCAAGCAAAGTCAGGTGCTGGAGGTTCGGGAGGGCTAAGCCCCGCCCTCTGCAAGTCCCGGAGCCCCAGACCCACCGGACTCTGACCCTTCCAGGAGCTGGAGGAGATCTTGGCCAAGGGAAATCCCAGGATCACTTGTTCACACCTGCGACCCCTGCGCCTGGCACAGGCCCCACTGCACCACCCAAAGCCTCTGGGTCCCCTGAAAGCTTTCGCCTTACCTCACCTCAGGAACCGCCTGGACATACTGAACAGTGGAAAGCAAGCGTAAAAGCACCCCCCCAAGTTGGCGCAGCCCCACCACTCACAGTGCCAAGACGCAGGGTGATCACCTGAGGCCACTTGTGTTCTGCCACAAAATCGGCCTCACAGTTTCCCTGTCAGGCCAGGCGCCAGTTCCTCCTCTACCCACGAGACCAATGGCGGCCAGAGCCAGGCAACCACAACAAGAACAGAAAGGATTTCTGAAGGGCCCGTCTATGACATCATTTCTGCTTCTGCCAGGAGCCTTAAAGGGCCATGGTCCAGATGCAGAGACCCTCTGTGCCCACCCAGGTGAATTCGTGCTACAAGGAGGACGGACTGGATAAAGGAGTGGAGAGGTAGCTGCTAAAGTGTTTGCTCACACAGTGGGGGCCTGAGGATAAGAGGAAGACCCCTGATCCTGCACTGGCCAGTATAACATTGAAACAATGATCTTACACACAGTCCATCAGGAAAAACACATGTGGGTTGATTCAAGGACAAACAGGCAGGTTGGTACAAGGCAACTGACATTGAGTTGCGTGAGGAAGTCATCAAGACGGGGTGAAAGCAGTGGAAATGGCAGCCTTCTATGATCCTCAGATTCCTCCATGGAGCACAAAAAATTCCCTAGAGGCCGAGCCAGGGGACTCAGGAGTTCCGGAGTACCAGCACCCCCTGCAGGCAGGTAGCAGTACTCCCCCTGGGAACTACAGCCTGGAATGAGGCTCTGACATGGGGAAAGACTGGGACTTAGGGTAGACAAACCTTCAGCCACTCTCCTGCAGGGTGGACAAGGGCATGCACCTGTACACTCTGTCCAGGGGAACAAGGTCACTTCTGGGTCCAGATAAGCCTGAGGTAGAGCCGTGCTCTGTCCTGCTGGACCTGGGCCCATCTGAGTCCTGATTTACTCTAATCCTGCATCAGTACATCTGCATGAGTCTCATCTTATACTCGCTCCTGTTGTGCAGGAATATATTTGAAAACGATGCAATCACCCAGGTTTATAGAAAATAAATCCAAATATCCAAGGCATTTATTTACTAAGGACCATAATATGTACTGTGCCTGTCATTTGGAACTTCTCAAGACTACTTATACTGTAAATATTCTATTTTGGGGGTGGCGTGGTCTTACTCTCAGCTGACCCAAGTACGATACTTGGCCACGCTGAGCCCTGGCTGCAGTGATCCCTGAGCTGAGTCAGAAGTAAGGGCAGAACACTACAGGGAGTGTCCAAAACTACAGCAACAACAGGACAACTATAAGAAAGCAAAACAAACAAACAAACAAAAATCATGTGCAAAGTAAAACTAGAGAGGAACCTTTCAATAGTAAAAGAGTGGGTTCTTAAAACTCTGGTTTCTGGCATTTCCATAGTTTCACGGAAGGCTTATTATTCTCTTTTCTTGCAAGTACATGTTTTCCTGTGTGTGCAAGTGTGTATGTGTGTGTGTGTTTTTCTTTGAGCCATCACAAGCATTGCTCAGGGGGTATTCCTAACTCTGCACTCAGGGTTTCAAACCTGGAAGCTTTGGGGATCACTAGGATGCAGGGGACTGAACCCAAATTTATTGTGTGCAAGGCAAGTATTTGCTGTACTTTCGCTCTGCCCCTTCCTACATAAATTTCTTCCAAAAGTACCAGGAGTCTTGTACAAAGTTCCCCCCACACACACACAAATAAACAAGTATCTTCCTTCAAAAAAAGGGAAAAATTTAAAAAACGACAACAAAAATCTTTACCCTCAGAATTTATCCCAATAGCCACGGGTCACCCGCTCAGGAAGAGATGAAGAGTGGAGGGTGCTTTGCAACTTAACATGAGATGAAACTTGTGATCTGAAAAAAAAAAAAACACCAATAGTGTTGTTGGACATACAATGAAGTCTGTAGGGCACTTGCCTTGACCCGGTAAATTCTCCCCGTACCTATGTCCTGCAGCAACACCAGCAGGAATCATACCTAAGCCCAGAGCCAGAGGTAGCCCTGAACATCTCTGAGGATGCCCCCTCTCCCCAACGCCCCCTAAAACAACCCCCAAACCAAAAACAGCCCCAAGAGAATATGTTCATTGGCAAACCCAGCCACCTGCAGGTCCACTGCCCCCGAATGTCACGAACCAACACAGCGGCAATGAAAATGATGTACAGCAAGGGGACCCTTATCATGGGGGGGTGAGGGGGACTGCGGCTCTGCCCTTCAAATCTGGAGGTTCTACAGCTACGAGATTAGGGCCAAAGGCTACAATATGGGACTACCGGGAGGGTTGGGACAGCCAAGACCCCCGCCCTGTGCAGGTCCAGCACCCCCGTGCTAAGCCCCTCCCCCACCCGCCGCTGCCCCATCATGGAGATAGAGGCCATCAAGGCCTCAGTGGCCCCCATGGACCACGCCCACACACCCGCAACACTGCGCCCCAGTACAGCCCCCACCTTGCCCCCCAAAGCTCCCCGTCCCCCTAAAGCCTCCGCCATGCCTCAGGAACACCTGGATGTTGGGGAACAAGTGAGAAACCAGCGTGAAAGCGTCCCCCACGCTAACGCGTTGCTCACAGTGCAGAGACGGAGAGTCGCCCCTCTCCTGCCCCAAAATCCGCCTTCAAGAACCACTTCCAGGTAGTTCCATGCCATCCTTCACCCAGGTAACAATGTTGGGACTGACTGAACCATCTCTGTCAGCAAGAACACAGGTACCAGGAAGGCCCTGTCTGTGACGTCACTTCCGTTTCCACCAGCAGCCTTAAAGGGCCAGGCTACAAGTGCGGAGAGATCCTTTCGGGACACCCAGGGGATCCTGTGCGGCCTATGAAGATTCGAATCCCAGCATCCCATATGGTCCCACAAGCACCGCTAGGAATAATTCCTCAGTGCATAGCCAGAAGTACCCTGTGTGTATCGCCAGATGTAACCCAAAAGGCCAAAAAATGAATAAAATAAAATTTGAGATAACAAATTTGCAATATTAATATCAATAGGTGGAGAAAACAAATTCATGTGAACATTGTTATATCTGGTTTTAGGGTTGGTAAGACTGTGTCTTTAATTTTTAAAAGATTTTTTTGCTTCAAGAGGTTTTTCCTTTTATATTTGGTACTTATTTAGTCACTTTCCTCCTGTCTTCCATAACCAAGACTGTTATTTACAAGTTAACACACTGTGAAGTTTAAATGCCGGGACACTGGCATAACTATAGCCCTGGTGATAATCACGGAGTACCTTTCCCTTACAGGATGATGTCATGGGAAGTGTTTCATGCTGGATTCTTAGCTTCTGGGCTGGACTTTTGTAGCCCCCTCCTAACCTTCCTGGTCTAAATAAAACTCGTCTTCTCTAGGGGGATTGTTCTAAACTTGGGGACAGTTCTTCGGGGTCAACTCATCCCATGTGCATTTTACAAAGACTACAAAGGCTAGAGAGGCACACAAAGGCCTTCCTACATTTACAAACATGAGTTTTCCCTCCAGTTTGTATTTTCCTATGGATCGTAAGAAGAGTTGAGGGTTGAGTGAAGGCCTTTGCACATTCCTGATATATGTAAGACTTCTCTCCACTATGAATTTTCCTATGCATACTAAGGCTTGAATGTAGAGCAAAGGCCTTTTTTAACATGTATGGAGTTTCTCTCTGGTATGAAATTTTCTGTTTAGTAAAATATCAATTTTGAATGAAGGCCCTCCCACAGTCCTTCCATATTTAAGCTCTCTGCCATATGAATTTTCTGTGATCACTAAGGCTAGAGGAAATAATATAGGCCTTCCTGCTTGCCTTACATACATAATGTTTCTTTCCAGTATGAATGTTCTTATATGTAATAATGAGTGAGAGGTAAGTGAATGCCTTCCAAGAGTCTATATATATATATATATATATATATATATATAGACTCACACTATATATATATATATATATATATGGATTCTTTTAGTGTGCGTTTGCCTGTGCTTAGTAAGTTCTGAGTACAAAGTAAAGGTCTTCCCACAGTCCTTACATGAGTAACGTTTCTCTACTGCATGAATTTTCTATGCACAGAAACCCCTGAAAAGGAAATAAAGGTCTTCAAAATTCCTTATCCTTACATAAATAAGGTCTCTCTAAATGAATTTTCCTATGCATACTAAGTCTTGAGGTCTTCCCATATTCCTTGGATGAATAGCGTTTCTCTCCTGTATGAATTCTCCTATGTATAATCAGGTATGAGGATAGATCTAAGCATTCCCACATTTTTTACATGTTTACAATTTCTCTCCTGTGTGGATATTCAGGTGATGGCACTTGTGTGGTGGCTGACTCAAATTGTGTCCGTGCTGCTAACAGCCCTGGGATTTTTCCCATCTGAAGAATTCCTGCCTGTCTCAGAATCCCCACAGTGATGCAGGCACCACTGCTCACTCGAGACTGTCACAGTGCACAGGATAAGAGGCATTCCGCTGAGGCTGGTTGCTTCCCTGGAGAATAGCAGAGGAGGTTTACAATTATTTCTTGATTTCTTGAGGGTCTCCATGTCAAAAAAAAGTCAAACCCTGCAGGTCTAACATTTCCACCATGGAAATACAATTATTGACACATATATGGCTTTTCCTGGAATGACCAAATAGTTTTGCACGATGTTCATGAAAAATTGACAGAAGTGTTGTTATTACATGTGTCCATTTTTTCTCAACTCAACGAAGAACACATTAAGTGGAAATTATTTCTATACAGAAAAAGGAAGCACCAGTTTCAAGCAAAAAAATACACCCAAGTCTGGGTTCGGTTGTAGCTCAGTACAGAGCTCGGGATGCATGTATGAAGGCAAGGCCGAGTCCCCACAAAGCTGAGAATGCAGGGGCCATTGAAATCATCTAACCTAATTGAATCAATGTCAGGATCAATGAGGATTTTGGGTTTTTTATGTTTATAAGTTGGGACAGTGTCACACGAAACAATGCTTTGCAACTGGAACTTAGGAAGCAGAAATTCTTGACCTTGAAAATAAGACATAAAAGTTGGGACGAGAGACAGTAAAGTGGGTAAAGGAATTTGCCTTGCACGTTGCCAACCCTGATCAATCCCTGGCATCCCATATGATCCCCGAGTACCATCAACAGGAATTCCCAACTGCAGAGCCAAAAGTAAACCCTGAGCATCTCCAGATATGGTACACAAGCCAAACCAAAAAATAATGAAGGGGCTGGAGGAAAAGCAGAGCCGGCACAGCATTTACCTTGCATGTAGCCAACCCAGATTTAATTCCCAGCATCCCACCTGGTCTCCTGAGTATCGCCATGAGTAATTCTTGAGTGCAGACCCAGGAGTAACCCCTGTGCATCGCCGGGTGTGACCCAAAAATAAATAAATAAATAAATATGTGAAAAGAAAACAAAGAAAAAAGAAAAGAAAAAAAATTCACTTGCAAACGTCACCCACCCACAGGGAATGAGCCACTGGGTCGCCTTTTCCCATCACAACAGCCAATCAAAGCACAGAGGTGAATTGGGTTTTCTGCTGCAAGGGGGCTGGGGCCCTGCCCTTTGAAGTGAATCTGAAGATTCTACACTAGTGATGCCAGGGTCAAAGGCTCTGGAAACAGCCAAGCTAAGACCAGTGCTGGCAGGTTTGAGAGGGCTAAGCCCCACCCTGTGCAGGTCCCTCAGTCCAGGACCCACCCCCCTCTGAGCCTTCCCGGAGCTGGAGGCGATCCTGGCTAAGGGGACCTTCCCACAATCACTTGTCACACGTGCGAACCCTGCACCCTGGCACAGGCCCCACTCCACAGCCTAAAGCCTCTGGGTCCCCCTAAAGCCTTTGCCATACCTCAGGAACCTCCTGGATATCAGTAATGAGTGAAAAACAAAGGTGAAAGCGTCCCCAAGCTGGACCAGCTCTGCCACTCACAGTGCAGGCGACTGGGAGGCCGCTAGTATCCTGCACAAAATCAGCCTCCACAGTCCCCCTGTATAAAGAGCCGCCAATTCCTCCTCTACCCACAAGACCTGTGGCAGCCTGAGCCAGGCAACCATGACTAGAATAGAAAGGATGCTGAAAGACCAGTTCTGTGACATCACTTCCGCACCCACCAGGATCCTTAAAGAGCCATGGTCCAGATGCAGAGAGACGCTCTGTCCCCATCTAGGTAAATTGGTGCTTTAAGGGGGCTGGACTGGATAAAGTAGTGGAGAGGCAGCTGCTGGAGTGGTGGGTCACACAGTGGGGGGCTGAGGTAAGGACAAGAGCCCTGATCCTGCACTGGTCAGTCAACCACTGAAATAATACTCTCACAAACAGTCCATCAGGAAAAAAATAAAACATGTGGGTTGATTCAAGGTCAAACAGGCAGGTTGGTACAAGGCACCTGACACTGAGTTTCATGAGGAAGTAATCAAGATGGGGTGAAAGCAGTGACTCTGAAGCCAGCCCTGGAGATGCAGAGAGGAACTGGCCTAGTAGCAGCTCAGAGAGCTAGACAGACACTGGAAAGGGGAAAAGCCTGGTAATACCATAAGAAAGCACTCTCCAGCCAACATGCTACCTCTTGAAAATGCCTGACTAGTAGACTCTTGCATACAAGAAAAACCACAGGAGGTAGTTTCAGAAACACACTTTCAAATCCAGAGTATGGACAAGAGGGATATTACAGTGGGGTGGACGCTTGCCTTGTATGTGGTCAATCTGGGTTCAATCCTCATAATTCCAAATGGTGCTCTGAGCACCATCAAAGTGAAAATCAAGGAGTAAGCTCTACACACTGCCAGGTGTGTACCACCAACAAACATTATTTATATATATAGCGATAGCACAGTGTGTAGGGCTTTTGCCTTGCAAGCGGCCAACATAGTGTACCCGAGTTCGATTCCTCCGCACCTCTCGGAGAGCTAGGCAAGCTACCGAGAGTATCTCGCCTGCACAGCAAAGCCTGGCACGCTACCCGTGGCGTATTCAATATGCCAAACACAGTAACAAAAAGTCTCAAAATGGAGACGTTACTGGGCCTGCTCGAGCAAAATAGATGAACAACGGGAGGAAAGATTTTTTGACATATATAATATATGGAGTATTTGTACTATACATAATGTATATCATATAAATTACATCACGGATCACGGTCCTCCCGTTGTTCATCGATTTGCTTGAGCAGGCCCAATAATGTCTCTATCATGAGACTTGTTGTTACTGTGTTAATCATATCAAATACATCACGGGTAGCTTGCAGGGCTCTGCCATGAGGGCAAGATACTCTTGGTAGCTTGCCAGCTCTCCGAGAGGGGCTGAGGAATTGAACTTGGGCCGGCCATGTTGGCTGCGTGCCAGGCAAATGCCCTACCCGCTGTGCTATTGCTCCAGCCCATAAATTACATATATATCAAATTTACATCAATGTACATATATGTACACATAAAAACTTAGAGTATATTCCGACCCTAAGAATGGAGGATAATAGGCAGCAAACAATTCTGGTCACTTTGGAGTCTTTTATAACCTTTAAACAGATCTGAATCCTTTTTATCATTGGGGTGACTACGAGATTGATGGAACTTTGCTAATTCCAAATAGAATTCTTATTTTATTTCTCTGATAATATTGAACTGACGGGTGGGATCCAGGAACTTGACCAACCTTGTGAGTAATCACATGAAAATGGAAGGGCCCGCTGGGATGTGGGGTGCCTGGGGAGTGTTGGGATGTGGGGAACTGACCCATATCCACAACATTTGTCAGACATTTGAATCAAGGAGCCCCTTCCATCCTTTCAAACATCTTTCTACGCACAGTAAAGTTCATTTAAACTGCTTCGAGTAGGGGCCAAAGAGACAGGACAGCAGGGACGACATTTCTCTTGCATTACCTTTTTTTTTTGAATGGGAAAATACTTTATTTTCACAACCAAAGCAGAAAAGATGCCTTATGAGTAAAAGACAGGAAAGTTATTCCATATTTTACAACATGAAAACTTTTTTATAATTATAAATAATATAGGGCTGGAGCAATAGCACAGTGGGTAAGACATTTAGCTTGCACACAGCCAACATGGCGGACCCGAGTTCGATTCCTCTGCCTCTGTCAGAGAGCCTGGCAAGCTACCGAGAGTATCTCGCCCGCGTGGCAGAGCCTGGCAAGCTACCTGTGACGTACTTGATATGCCAAACACAGTAACAAGTCTCATGAAGGAGACGTTACTGGGCTCACTTGAGCAAATCAATGAACAACGGGAGGACCGTGACCGTGATAACTAATATAGTCTCTGGGTCTTGGCCGTTGATGGGATTACACGGCACCAGGGGGCCAGTTGGTGGGTCTGACACTTGCCTACTGGAATTTGGAGGATCTGGGTGGAGGATGCTCAGCACCGATCGTGAGCAGTCTTGGAGATCTCATCCCCGGGACCCGCATGCCTTAATAAAACCCAATCAAAGGACAGACAACAACGGGGGGTGGGGGGTGGGGGGTTGGGCCCTGCCGTTTGAAGTGAATCTGAAGTTTCTATACGAGTGAGTGATGCCAGGGCCAAAGTGAATCTGAAGTTTCTACACGAATGAGTGATGCCAGGGCCAAATGCTCTGGAACGGGCCAGAGCAAATTCCCATGCTGGGAGGGTCGGGACAACAAAGCCCTGCCCTCTGCATGTCCCGCAGACCCCGAGCTCAACCCCTGCGCTCAGCCCCACACCCACCTCCTGCTGACCATTCATGCAGCTGGAGGTGATGGTGGCCAAAGGGGACCCCATGATCACCCCCACACACCACAACCCCTGCACCCCCTAAAGCCTCTGGGTTCCCCTAAAGCATCCCTCATGCCTCAGGAAATGGCTGATATCAGAAATGAGAGAAAAACAAGAACAAAAGGGCCCCCCAAACTGGAGGGGCCCTGGTGCTTCCAGGGGGGAGAACAGGAAGCGCTGCGCGCTCATGAACCGCCACTCGCTTCCTGACAAAAAAATAGGTCTTCACAATTCCCCTTACATGAAGGGCCGCCATTTCCTCCTCTACCACTAGACCAATGGCGGCCTGATCAGGCAACCACAATGGGAAGAGAAAAAAAATATCCAAAGGTCCCTGGCCTGGGACGCCACTTCCACTGCTGCGGGAACCTGAGCCTTAAAGGGCCCTTGTCCAGATGCAGAGGCCTTTTTTGCCCACCTAGGTGAATCTTTGCTTCAAAGGGGATGGACTGGATAAAGGTGTAGAGAGGTGGCTGTGGAGAGTGGTGGGTCACACAGTGGGGGGTTGAGGATAAGAACCCCTGATCCTGTACTGGTCAGTCAAACAATGACCCAATGGTCTCACACACAGTCCATCAGGAAAAACGCAGCTAGGGTGATTCATGGTAAAACAGGAAGGTTGGTACAATTCACTGAGTGCTGAGTTTCGTTGGGAAGTAATCAAGATGGGTTGAAAGCAGTGACTGCAACCCAGCCCTGGAGATGCAGGGAGGGACTGCCCTAGCAGCAGCCCAGAGAGCTGGACAGACACTGGAAGAGAGAGGCTGGTAAGAATATCAGAGAGCACTGTATGATCAACGCACTACCCCTTGAAAACCCCGAACCAGGGCACTCTTACCTACAAGGAAAGAATCAGAAGCACAATTTTAAATCCAGACCATGGGGCAAGAGGTTAGTACAGTGGCTTCGGCGCTTGCCTTGCATGCGGTCAATTTGGGTTCAACCCTCAGAATTCCAAATGGTCCCCTGAGCACCATCTAAGTGCAAAGCCAGGAGTAGGTCCTGAGCACTGCCAGGCTGCACCAAAATCATATATTCCGACCCTAAAAATGGAGGATAATAGGCAGCAAGCCATTTTGTTTACCTTGGAGCCGTTTTTGTCCTTTAAACAGATCTGAATCCTTTTTATCATTCTGGTGACTACTACTTTGAGCGGACTTTGCTAATTCTAAATAAAACACTTAATTTTTATGTGATATTATTGAACTTGTGGGGGGAATCCAGGAACATGACCAACCTTGTAAGTAATCATAGGTAAATGGAACAGCCTTCTGGGATGTGGGGAGCTGACTCATATGCCCGGCATTTGTCAGACATTTGACTCAAGGGGCCCATTCCATCCTTTCCTGTCTTTCTAAACACAGAAATGTTCATTTAAACTGGTTCAAATAGGGGCCCAAAAGTAGGTACAACAGACAGGACATTTACCTTGCACCAGGTTTAACAGGGTTCCTGGAGTACCACCAGGAGTAATCTCTGAGTATTTCAGGATATGATCCAAAAAGATGGGGAAAACAAAGTTTAAAATTTAAAAACAAACTGTCTTCACGGCACTCCATTTAAGAACCTTGCCAGGGCCATTTAACTAAGATGACACTTTCTGAAACATTTATCCTTTGTACTTACATAACGCTAAGCAGTACCTGAACACATGGGAGGCAGAGATGGCATGGGGGAAGGAGCTGGTGACACACATCCCACCGGGACTCCAACCACGGTAACCCATAATGATCCTGAGTCCCCCAGGTATGGATGACTGAGCTGAGAGCGAGGACTAGGACTCAGATGGGTGTGGCTCCAAAGAACATAAATCAGGAATCCCTGAAGAACAAAGGTGTGGCTGTTTCTCTTCCATAACCCCCCCAAACCAAGGACCTCAAAACCAAGTTACAGGGGCTGCTGTGATAGTCCAGGTGGAGGGCTTTATCCTTGCATGGAGCCTGCCCAGGTTCAATCCTTCCCATCCCATATGGTCCACAGGAACTGCCAGGAGCAATTACTGATTGTTGAGGCAGGAGTAACACCTGAGCATCACTAGGTGTGAATCAAAAAGCAAAAAAAAAAGTCTAGACAGAGTCACAACAAATAATAAGACAGGGGTGAGCCTTGACAGCCCTGTGCGAAGGAAATTTTTTTTGCCTTTTAATTCACATTCCTCCTGGCTTTCATCAGAAAATCCAAAAAGTACATGTTAACATCCACATCAAGTTTAAATTGTGGAACCCTGGCACAGACTTTCCCTTATAGACTGACATCACAAAAAATTTGTTACACACTAAGGGATAATTTCCTTCCTGGCTGCATTTATGTAGCACAGCATCCCATGGTACAAAGAAAACAGACTTTACCAAAGGGGCCTGTTTTGACATTAAAATAACATTAAAAATTTTTATTAAGGCATTGAGTAGTTGCTACCCCTAACTCTGTGGGATGGGAAATAAAGCCTGTGGGACATGGGTGAAGAAAGGGATAAAGAGCAGTGGGAGACTGGTATAGTACACAGAAGAATGGAATAAAGAACAACTGATCACTGTGAGTCCACAAAGTAAAATGCGGGTCCCTTCCCAACAGAGACAGAGAGACAGGGAGACAGAAAACCACACCCTGATGGTGAAAATGGCCCGTTTAATGCAGAACAGCTACCATGCTTATAGAACGTCTGAGGAGGCATGAGCTAAGGACATAGGAGTGACTGTTCATTTACGCAGATAAACATTTGGCAGAAGAAATTCTCAGGGAGAGATTCACTCAAAGAGACACTCTGTCTCCCAGGGACATCTACATTGCTTTTATCTTTTCACCTAGTTGTATAAGTTATCAATACTTGCAGTCGTTTGGATAAACACAGTAAGAGACAAAGATCCCAACACTTAGTTCTCTTGGCTTTGAGAGCAAATAAGGATTTTAACACTTAATTCTCTGGGCTCTGAGAGCAAGCACGGCTTTTACTCTAAATCCTAGACTAAGTCATCAGGCCAGTTCAGCTTGTCCTTCCCCATGGGGCTCCTGTCTCTAACGTTGTAACAGTTTGCATCAAGACAATGCATATCTGCTTTCTCGAATGTTCCATTTTGGAACCCGGGTAGTTTTGCCACTTGCCCCGAGTCCATCCAAGTCCCACAGCAGAACCTCACTTTTGGGGTGTTGAAACTACAGTAACTGAAGCATGAGTCAAGTAATGATGACCAAGCAATTATGCCCAGGAGTAAATAACTTCAGAGTCAATCAACTCCCAAATATTAGGAGCATAGAATTGATGGTCTTTCTGTGTTTAACCAAACACATTGTTGCATAGTAAAGACATAAAAAATCTAAAGGAGAAATAGAAAAGCAGGTACAAATACACAGCAGTTCAACTACAAAGCAGTACAGATACGAACTTGAGAATTACCAGAAAGTTATGGCTTATAAGTAATCAAGACTGACTTGGGGAACTGAGACAATGAGAGGAAAATACAAAGAAAAGGTTAAAGATAAACTTTAACTAAATTAGGGATGTTAGCAAGGACATGATACTCTTCTCTGGGAGGAGCAAAAGGGGCAATTCACAGATGAAGCCTAAAACATTGTTAAGTTAATATCCAGCAGATCACCAAGAGCCTGGCCTGTTTCCTTCTTCGATCCTCTGTCACCCTTCACCGGCCAGGGTGGCGAGACTAATCATGGCCACCAAATGCACGCAGCACATACCCAGACATTATTTGAACACAACTCTCAGCACTCAGTGTAACAGCCGCGTTTTGCCCTGATCAGGGAGAGATGAAGAGTAAGGGCACAATTTTCAACTTGATTTTAGGGTACAGAAATTCTACATGCTAGAAAAAACAACAATGTGGAGTCAGAGATAGCAAGCAGGGAGGGGCGCTTCCCTCGCTGACCCAGATTGATACTCGGCATCTCACGTGACCGCTAAAGATTTAAAAAAATAATAATCGCAGAGTGCTGCTCCTGAAATAAACCCCAAGCTTCCATAGATGTGCTCCAAAAAACCAAAAATACCCCTAAAGTAAATTTTCATTTGCAAACCGCAACCACCCCTATATCCACGCACACAGGATGGCTCTGGACATCCAGGCCACTAATGAATAGTGACCCAGGGCTGCAGTGTCATTTGCCATTGGGGAGCTACGGTCCCTCCACCCCGACCCCTCAAAAATAAACAGGCCTTTTATAGTTTTGGAGGCACCACCGGCGATATGGATGAGAAACTTCTGACTCTGCGCTGAGGCATCCGATCTGGTCCAGCTTGGAAATCGAACTTGGGTGGGCCAGATGCAAAGCAAATACCCTAACCGCTGTGCTATCTCTGCGGTCCTCTAAGTGAATCTGCAGCTTCTACAGCAGTGAGGTCCGGGCCAAAGCATCCAGGCCAGGGCCCGGTGCAGTCCCGTGCTGGGAGGGTCAGGACGGCCAAGCCCCAACGCTCTGCAGACCCCGTGCTCAGCCCCGCTCCCACCCATCACTGCCCCATGGCGGAGCTGCAGGGAATCCCCAGAACCACGCACTCACAGCCGCGACCCCTGCTTCCTGGCACAGCCTCCACTGCACTCACCAAAGCTCCGCCTCCCCCACCAAACCCCGCCGCGCAAAGGGAACCACCTGGATATCGGGAAACGGTTGAAAAAGGAGCCCGAAAGCGGCCTCCAAGCTGACCTGGCCCCACCCTCACAGTGCGGAGACCAGGAGGCAGCTAGTGCCCTGCCACAAACCCGGCCTTCACAGAGCCCTTCCATGCGAGACAGCCACTTCACCCCTCACCTGCATAGCAAATGGACGCTGACCCAGCATATTGCACGCACACACCAAAATGCCCTGCTGTAATGTCACTTCCGCTTCTGCAAGCCGCCTTAAAGGGCCAGACAACAGCAGCACAGAAAACAACTAGGAAAATGCAGGTAAATGTGTAAGGCTTGTTGGCTGGAGCGATAGCACAGTGGATAGGGCATTTGCCTTGCATGCAGCTGACCCAGGTTCAATCATCTGCATTCTATATGGTCCCCAAAGCAGTACCAGGAGTGCAGAAGAGCCGGAGAAATCCGTGAGCACCGCTGGGTATGACCCCCCCCACCAAAAAAATGATAAGTGTACTGCAAGTGGAATGGGCTCACATTAAGGAGTGGAGAAGTGGTAGCAAGAGTGTTCAGTCACAAAGTGGGCATCTGGAGAAAGAAGTTTCCCGATCCTGTATTGCATAGTGACTCTGAAGCCAGCCCTGGAGATGCAGAGAGGAACTGATCTAGTAACAACCCAGACTGCCAGAGAGACACTAGAACAGGAGAAAAGGCTTCTACCCCTTAACAACATGAGAGCAATGGACTCATGTCTACAAGAAAAACCCAAGGAGGCAGTTTCAGATACAATATTTCAAACCAACAATGGCCTGAGGGATAGTGTAGTGGTTTGGGCACTTGACTTGAATTCGGTCAACCTGATATCAGTCCCTGACATCCCCAATAGTGGCCTGGCACCACCAGGAGAAATCCATAAGAACTTTTAGATTTCCCCCAAAGCGAAAATAGATAATTAAGTACATAAAACAAAGCATACAGAACAACCCCCAGCATGGAGGCATACATGGGGCTAACAGGCAACAAATCACACTGGTCCATTTGTAGACTGGCATGGCCTTTTGAACAGATCTACATGGTGTTTACCATTTTGGTATATAATAGATTGTTAGGATTTTACTGTTTCCAAAGTGTAAGTCTCAAAACATTTACCCTCAATGTTTGTGTAAATCAAATGGAAAACTGAATATAATGAGCATAGATATGCTACAGCGAGTGAAGTGCTTCCTTGCATGTGGCTGACCTGAACACAAATTATGGACAGCACAGCAGGATGTGGCTCCCAGAACATAACACAGAAGAGCCTGAAGGATGGAGGTTTGGCTGTCTATTCAATGTCAAAAGGGTTCACCACAGCATCGTGGTTGATGAACCCCACAAACCAGAGCCTCTGAGCCAAGTCAGAGTCACAGCAAAGAATAAAACCAAGGTGAGTCTTGACAGCACCCATGAAAATGCAATTTTTGTACCTATTTACGTCTTATTTAATTCCTTCCACCATGGTTTATTAGTAAGCACCATTATTTACCAGTTAACATTCTCAGAAGTCCACATACCAGGACGTTATCATAACCATGGTCCAGGTGATAATCAGCAAGTACCTTTCACTTATGGTACTAGTATCACAGGAAGCTGTCACATGTACCAGGATTATTTCCTTCCTTACTGTACTTTTCTATCAATACTCCTCCCACTTGTTGAAACTAAAATTGTTTTATCCAAGGTCCCTGTTCTGACCCCAGTCACTGTTATTATGGAACTTATTGATCCAGCATAGCTTTTATATTTACTAAAGCTTGAGGGAATATGATGGCCTTCCTCTATACCTTCCCGACAGGATTTTCTCCAGTTATTCTCTTTAAAGGCTGCAGGTGCGAATAATGGGCTTCCCATGTTCTTACATATATACAGGTTCTCTCCAGCGTGAATTCCCCTACGCATAATAAGGCCCGAGGATCCAGCAAAGTCCTTCCCATACTCCTGACATATATAAGGTTTCACTGCAAAATGACTTTTCACATGCACAGGAAGGGCTGAAGACAAACTGAAGACCTTTCTACATTCCTTACACTTGTGAGGTTTCTCTCCACTGTGGATTTTCTTGTTCAGAAAGCTATGCTAATTGCATGAAAATTTTCCTGCAGTTCTTACATATAAAAGGCCTCAATCCAGGATAAATTTTTCTACACACAGCAAAGCTTGAGGATTGAGTAAAGTTCTTCTCACACCCATACATATGTTTTTTTTTTCGAGTATGAATTTTCCTATGTTTAATAAGGAGTTAGGGAGGAAGAGAAGGCTTTGCCAAAGTCTTTACAAACATAAGGTTCATCTCCAGTATGAAACTTTCTGTGCCTCAAAAGGTTTGCGAAATAAGCAAAGGCCTTTTCAGACTCCTTACAAATATGTGGATTCACTGCAGTGTGTTTTCTTGTGAACAAAAAAGTTTGAATAGAAAGTGAAGCCCCTCCTACAATAGTGACACGAATAATGTGTCATTA
Organism: Sorex fumeus; assembly: GCF_029834395.1. Taxonomy (NCBI): domain Eukaryota; kingdom Metazoa; phylum Chordata; class Mammalia; order Eulipotyphla; family Soricidae; genus Sorex; species Sorex fumeus. The sequence continues at coordinate 504,589 of NW_026606097.1, read as the reverse complement.
CTGTAAGAACTTTTCAATGCCGCGAAAGACCTGAAAAGAAATGAAAGGCCTTTTCACCTACCTCACAAATATAAGGGTTTTCTCCAAAATGGAAATTGTGAAAACTAAGACTTCAGGAATAAGCAAAGGCTTTCCTACATTGCTCACATATATAGGTTATCTCTTCATTGTGAGTTTTTCTGTGCACTAAGGCTTGTGGAATAAGCAAAGACTTCCCACTCCGTGCATGCATATGGTTTCTTTCCAGTGTCAATTTTTCTGTGCATACTAAGTTGTAAGGGTCAGATAAAGGCCACGACACATTCATTACATGCATAAAAACTCTCCAGTATTAAATTTCCTGTGTATCAGGTATTAGGATCCTATGAAGGCCTTCCCACAATCCTTACATATAACCGGTTTCTCTCCTGTGTGTATGTTCACATAGTACCACCGGGGTGACACTGGACTCAAGTTTGTCCTTAGTGCTTACATTTCTGGGGATTCTGTCTATGAAGGGCTTTTAAGGGAATGGGATGGTGCTGAGGATATGGGAAGGGTGATCATCTGATCACCCTCAGAAGACATCCCACCTGTCTCGGCATCCCCATGAGGATGGGGGACAAATTGCTCACTTGAGCCTTTATCATAGTGTGCAGGAAGAGATATTCCACCAGGGCTGGCTGCTTCCTTGTAGAATAGAAGAGAAGGATTCCAGTTAGTAGTTTATGCCATGAGAGTTTTCATGTCAAAAGAAATCAAGCTCTGCCGGTATGTAGCTGGTGGGGTATGGGACAGTGAGTTTCTTGGGGAAGTAATAAATTGAGATGGGGTGAAAGCAGTGACTCTGAAGCCAGCCCTGTGGATTACGAGAGTAACTGGCCTAGTAGAAACCCAGAGAGTTGGAGACATGGAACAGGAGCAAAGGCTGGTAAGAACATCAGAGAGCCCGTTCTGGACAACACTCTACCCCTTGACAACACACAAGTAGTGGACTCTCAGCTACAAGGAAAACTCCAGGAGGCCGATTCAGAAGCATAATTTCAGTATCAGGCTAGTACAGTGGGTTGTATGCAGTCAATCTAGGTGCAATGTCCAGAATTCCGAATGGTCCCCTGAGCGCCATCCACCCTGAGATGGATGGAATTTTGCTCTGTCCAATCATAAATGTTGTGCTTTTTTCTTCTAATATTAGTAAAGTGACATGGGTGGAATCCAGAACTGTGACCCACCTTGTGAGTAATCACAGGTAAATGGAATGACCTGCTGGGATGTAGGGAGCTTGGGATCTGACCCAAATTCCCACTTATAAAAGATTTTATCACGGGGTCCCTTCCATCCCTTCAAACGACATTCTGTGTACAGTAAAGTTCATCTAAACTGTCTCCAATTGAGACCAGAGCAACTGTAGATCGGGGTAGGGTGTTGCTTTCACATGGCCGACCTAGGTTCAACCCCCAGGATCCTGAAGAGTCTCCTAGAGCACCAACAGAAATAATACCTGAGTGCAGACCCAGGAGAAACCCCTGAGCATCACCAGGTATTGTAGGATAATATTGGTTTGCCGTTCCTCCCTGATCTCTGGAGCTAATTTTTGTTGATTGCCCCCGAACCTTTCAATTACCTTTGTCTCCTGATCAGACTTCCTTTAAACATTTTCTCTTCTCCTTAATGACCTTTGTGTGGTTAGCGATTTCAGAGCAATTGCCTTATGTATGCATATAGGAAGACAGTTACAAACACAAGCCTGCGGCTTGGGAGTTGATTATCTCCAGATAATATTACCTCCTCAACATCTGCTCTCTTGACTTAAGCCTCAGTTGCCCTTACTTCCTTGATCCCCAAAATCAGGGTCCCGAAGACGGACTGAATGGACCCAGGACAAGTGGTAAGCTAGCTACCCTAGCATCGAAATTGGCCTGGCCAAAGTACCATAATGCTTATCTATAAGTTAAGAGAATGGTCATGGACAAATTCTGTCATGAATAAGATAGTAATAACTAGACTTGGACCTTGATGGGATTAGGACTGATTGATCTGGCCTGAGCACTGTAGTCTGAGTTTGTGGTGAGAAGTGCCCAGGAGTGTCACCCCACAAGCCTAAAAATGTCTAGTACTGTGTCCATACAGAACGGTAAATATTAGGAAGTTAAACCGTCACTGTCACTGTCCTCCCGTTGTTCACTGATTTGCTTGAGCGGAACCAGTATCGTCTCCATTTTGAGACTTGTTGTTACTGTGTTTGGCATATTGAATATGTCACGGGTAGCTTGCCAGGCCTTGTGCAAGGCAAACGCGCAAGCGCTGTGCTAAATATATTAAGTTATTTGCTGGTCTAAGTAGAGAAGAAGCGCACCTTAAGGTGTGCTTTACCCCCGTGGGCTGCAGGTGATGGGGAAGTCTGGAAAAACATTTTTCATTACACTTCCCGTGTGGAGGCGTGGTTGGGGGGCATGGTGAGAGAAGTAAAAAAAAAGCAGCTTCATGGAGACAGAGGGATTGAAGGAGACTGAGAGAATAAGAGATACAGAGTTAGAGATGGTTGCGACTTAGAGAGAAGGCTGAGAGCTGAGAGTAAGTGTGGCTGGGGAGATTGGAGAGGAGTCATGGAGGGCATTGTAGAGCAAGTTAGAGAGATGGTTGGAAAGAGCTGCGAGAGAAAAGGGATTTAATAAACTGCAAATACTCAGCAACCAGCTTGGCCCTCATTCTTGTTTCGCTGGGCCAAAGCAACAGCTGTCCGGGGTGATAAGTGGATTGAGAACACCAAATGCGTACAGGGAGAGAGGCGCCCAGAGAGTCCGGGAACATCTGTTAACATGTCAATCTTGTTCAATCCCCACTTCCCATAGGTACCCCAAGCCTCCCTGAAGTACTTCCTGAGTGCAGAGTCAGGAGGAAGCCCAGAGTACTTCTGGCTGTGACCCGAAAACAAAAACACACAACAAGTGAATTGTGGGGGGCTGGAGCGATAGCACAGTGGATAGGGCGTTTACCTTGCACGCCACTAGCCCACGTTTGATTCCCAGCATCCCAATGGTCCCCAAGCACCGAGAGGAGTAATTACTGAATGCATGAGCCAGGAGTAACCCCTGTGCATCACCAGTTATGACCCAAAAAGCAAAAAAAGTGAATTGTGTATTTAATCAGAAAAAGGAACACGACTTTTTCAAATTAACATAAAAGCATTTTTATGATCACCACAGAGATAGCACAGACCATGACTTGCTTGTCTGGCACACTGCTTAAAAGGGTTCAATCCCTATCACCTCACAGGGTCCCCAAACCTAGCATTATCAATGAGAAAAGAGCCAGGGGAAAATCTAATCTCCATCGGGTGTGGTAAACCAAAAATAAATAAAAAATTTAGGTGCCAAAACTATAGTCTGGTAGGGTACTGGCCTTGTACACGGCTGACTTGTATACCCCGACACCACACCAAACTAGGTACCTTTTGGTACCTCTTGGCAGAGACAATAAGGTATGATATTAAATATATATATATATACACACATATATATGTGTGTGTGTGTTGTGGGTTATATATATATATATATATATATATATATAATTTGTTCACAAATCAACCTCCTGCACCAGCCAGTTTTGTAGAATGCAGGTTTGGGTTTTGGGGCTATAGGTGGCAGAACTTTGGGCTTACCTGAGTGGTGCTTGGGGAATCCTGCGTTGTACAGGAGACTGTAAGGTGGAAGACTGCTTTCAAGTACAGGTCCTGCACTCCTGGACTATCTCTAATCACATCAATTCAAATTCTATATAAATAATGTGAACATTGTGCGAAGGATACAGACAGAGGGCAGGGATGAGGCCCAGCTGGTAGCGGTCAGGGCAGGGCTGCTGGCACCTGGGGCCTCCCAGTGCAAACCTGAGCCAGAAAGTACAGGCTGCAATTTCAAAGGTTTGCAGGGGCCTTAAAGAGCTGACAGTGAGTGTCAGGGCACTTGTCATGAATTCAGAAGACTAAACTTCACATCCTGAATTGCCAAGGGGTGATCCCGGAGCACTGCGGGGTTTGGCAAAAGCCCGCATATCCAATCCTCCCCCTGCACAAATAAAGGCAATGAGAAGATATCTGCCAACAGCAGCAGTGTGAAATCTAGTAATATGTTCTCAAGGGTCAATCCTCTGGGTTTGTTATTTTGTTTTGGGACCACATCCAGAAGTGCTCAGAGTTCACAGGCCAAGTTTTCCGACTATGATTTTACTTCTATGGGTGAGTGATTTTATAAAAGAAAAAGAGGATGAAAAATTATACTTGGAGACAGAGTGATAGTACAGCGGGCAGGGCATTTGTTCGGTCACCGGAATCCAATCCGGTCCCCCAAGCACCGCCAGGAGTGATTCCTGAGTGCCAAGCCAGAACTAACACCTGAGCATCACCGCTGTGTCCCAAACAAGATAAGAGAATAAAAGGTAAAGAAAAATTACACTTATTCCAAATGAGATTTTAAAGTTCATAATGTTGCTCAGAGCCTCCAACTCCTTCCTTTCCTCCTAACAGCCACTTGTTGAAAGGACTCAAGAATGTTCACATCTAAGTACTTTCAATGAAGTTATGAACACAGGGGCAGGGAGGAGCACACCAGACTGAAGCAGATGCTGGCCAACTTGAAGCCCAGAGGGCCTTCCCTGGTACCTATTGTCCACTAGTCCCCTGAGCACAGAGCAGGGCACAGACCTCAATCACTGCCAGGTGTGGCCCCAAATCTCACCTCATTTGCTCCCCAAGTAGTGAGATAGACCCAAGGAGAGGAGCTGCATCTCAGACACACATACACAGAGGGGTAGAGTCTCTGACTATCTCCAAGTTTATGGCAAATGGGGCGGGGAAGACAGGAGATATACTCCAACCTCAAAAAGATGTTCAAAGGATGCTCATGTGTCAAGACAAATTCTGGAGTGGGAGGGATGGAGTCATACCTAGTGATGCTCAAGGTGTGGTGGGGATAACTCTGGTCACGGCAAGAAACACAAATGCGTTCCTGGCTATGCTACTGCACCAGCCCCCTAAGAGTAAGACATTTAGAACCTATTGCAGTTGGTCCCTGGAAAACCCCTTTCTGCAAGTACTCACTCAACAGCAGGACACTCCTCTATCTGGGAGTGATGGACAGTGGGAGATGATTGGAATCTTGGCAGTTGAGGCAGAAATTCTTTTTTCTGAGGAAATATAATCATATAGGGTTAGCAAAGATAATAAGTTGCTAGGGTGCTTTTCTATCAAGCAGCTAAGCCGGGGTCAATATGCAACAGTACATAGGCTCACCCACTCCAGCACTGCTAAAAATGATACATGAACTCAGAACCAAGAGTAAGCCCTGAGCATTGAGTGGTTCTGTGACCTCAAAATTTACAATAAATGAAACAATAAAGAAATTTCTGTGAAAAGAGATTGGAGAGATAACAGAGCAAGTGAGGTGCTTGTCTTGCAGTAAGCCAACCCAGGTTTGAATCCTGGCATCCCATATGGTGCCCTGAGCTCAGCCAAGAGTGATCTCTGAGTACTGAGGCAGGAATAGCAATTGACTTTTGCAGCTGTACTCCTAAAGACTAATTAATTAATTCATTTAAATCTATAAAAGTGTGGTGGCCAATAATGATCCTAAATTGCATTATTAGAGGGTTTAGGGCACACTATGGAAGTGCTCAAAATACTTCCTGCTAAGATTGCATATTTGGTTGCCAAACCCACTGTGGCATAGCACAACCCTGATGCACCCCTCTGGACCCACCCCCACAACACTGAGTTGACTTAAAGCTCTACAGCTTGGGGCCTGAGTGATAACATAGACAAATTTGCACTTGTTTTGAAGGCGGCCGACCTGGGTATAATCTGGGCATCCCTGGCACCACTAGGACTACTTGCTTAATATAGAGACAGGAGTAACCAACATGCATCGCTGGGTGTGACCCAAAAAGAAACATAAGTAAATAAATAGAAGAAGTAAATAGAAGCTCCCCACCTCCCTATACCCCCAGAACCCACTGAATGCACAAGAAACAAGTGAAAATCAAAGGCTCTGCCAAATGCTTTTGAGCACCAAGCATATAAAGAATATTCCCAGCACCCCCCCCCTGACGCCCAGGAAGAATGAAAGGACACAGGAGAGGGTGTTTTTTCCTTCATGCTGTTGACCCAGATATGGGGTACTTGAGCAACCCCAAGAGTGACCCCTGAACAGTGACAGGTGGGACTCAAAAATCCCCAAGAAGAAAAAGAATGCCCCCCAAGTCTCTTTGATGAAGGAAACCTGCGCTTTAGCCCTACTCCACAATCAGCCTAAGGAATGAAAGGGGGCCAGTAACAGGATGTCCAGGGTACACTGCTGGGATGATCCACCCACGCCTGTGAGTGACCAGGTGCTGGGAGACGCCCCGATACTAAGTTAATGCTGAGGTGCCCTCACGCACCCCATCCGATCTGGGGGGGAGACTGACACTCCCTCTAGCTCTGACACTTTGTGCTTTGTGTGGGGCCCAAGCAATGGGTCAGCAGGGAGGGCACTGGAATCACATCCTGACACCCCAAAGGATCCTCGGATCCCCATGGAGGGACTCCTGAGCACCACCAGGTAAAGGCCTAAAGCACATCACGATCACAATCATCCTGTTGTTCATTGATGGTATTGATTGTCCCAGCTTCCCCTGGATGCCCTCTCATCCGCTTCTCACCTTCTGCAGCCCGCTGGCACTTCCACCCAGAATGCCAAGGCTCCTCTGATAAAGGACCCGGATTCTGTGACGTCACCAGCACGGTTGCCCAGAGCCTTAAAGGGCCAGGCTTCAAATATTACTGGTCAGAAAGTTTCATTTTTCCTCATTTCTGGGATAGGATCAGGTGACTCAGACATCCGGGGGTCGCCAGGTAGGAAAAGATGGAGAGTGACGACTGAACAGATAACATGTCAAGTAGAGAATCTTTGTATTTAAAAAGGAAGTAACATTCACAAAAATACTTTGCAAACAGCCACCAAGACCATCTCTCTGAGTCCCGACGTTCATTTATATATTCATGTACAACTCTCAGCCACATGCTAGGACCAAGCCCCCAGGATTCGTCCTGGCAGCTGCCAATGAAAAAGATGGGCTTCAACAGGGTCCCTCTCCACTGGGGGATGAGGAGCTGCCCCTCAAAGTGATCTGGAAATTTTACATACACATGTCTACACTGAAAGCTGCAGGACAGGGCCCAGCACAACCCTTGGTTGAGAAGTTTGGGATGGTCAAGAGTTCTGCAATCAGCAGTTCGAGGGTCCTCAATTCCCAGAACCCCCAATCCTCAGCTCCGCACCCAGGCCACTCTGCCCCATCGCAGAGCTGGAGGGGAAGGTGCCCCCAAGATAACGCACAAACACCTGAGACCCCTGTGCCTTGCTAAATCCCCCCAATGCAACCAGCGAAGTTCTACATCCTCCTAAAGCCTCTGGAGCAAGTCAGACCCAGGAACCCAATGGAAATGGATGGGGGATTGAAAAACATCCACAAAAGTGCTCCAAAATCCGGTGCGGTCCTGTCAGTTATATTACAAGCACTGGAGGTGAGAGGTCCTCATGGCCTGCCACTAATTGGCCTTCAGTGCCCCGTCGACTGAATTATCACTTTGTCCTTTAAACGCGTGCCTGTAGGAGGCCTGATACACTTGACATCATTAGGAAGTAAACGTGCACATGGAAGACTCCTGTCTGTGACATCATCCATTTCACCAAGGAGCCTTAAAGTGCCAGATTCCAAGTGCAGAAAGACCATTATGCCAGCGTAGGTGAACCAGTGCAAGGGGGATGAGCTCGGATAAAGAAGAGGAGAGGCAAGTGCTGGAGGGGCTGGTCACAGAGGTCAGGGCAGCGAGTTAAGGCAGAGCCCCTTGATCCTGTACTTGTCAAACATGGAACCAATGCCCCCCCACACACGTCCATCATAAAAACAAAAGCAAGTTGATTCCAAGTAAAACAGGCAAGTAGGTTGTGAATGGCTCATGGGACAATGAGTTTCGCTGGGAAGTCATTAATCAAGATGGGTGCAGTGACTCTGAATCCAGCCTTGAAGATGCAGAGGAACTGGCCTAGCAGCAACCCAGAGAGCTGGAGAGACACTGGACAGGAGCAATGGCTGGGAAGAACATCAGAGAGCACTGTACAGTGAACACTCTACTCCTTGAAAACACAAGAACAGACAACTGTAACCTACAAGGAAACCCCAGGATGCAGCTTTAGAAACACATATTCAACCAAGAGTAAGGGGAAAGAGGTTAATACTGAGGCTTAATGCTTGTGTTAAACATGGTTTTCCTGAGTTCCATTCTTGGTATACAAAATAATACAAACTCCTAAGAACTGCGAAGTACAGCATGAATTACATAAAACATACTTCAATAAATAAATCCCATGTATGAACCAACCCTATGAACGAAGGCACATAGGAGCTAGTGGGCACCAAAGTGTACCAGATCATTTTGTAGACTTAGTCTTTTTTAAATTTTTTTTTATTTTTTTAATTTATTTATTGAATCACCATGGGAAAGGTTACAAAGCTTTCAGGTTTAGGTCTCAGTCATGCAAATATCAAGCACATTTCCCTTTACCAAAACTTATTTTTTACCATGAAGAACCCCAATAAAACCCCACCCCCCACCCCTCCCAGTCCCTGTGGGGCAGATGAATTCTAGTTAACACTCTATCTGCTTTGATTAGATTCATTGTTTCAATAAAAATTCACCACTATTATTTAGAGTTTAACCCCCCACCCCCAAATCAGACATGCTGACAAAGCATTGTGAAGTGATTTGCTTTCTACAGCTGGGTTCAAGAATTATATGTTGGTTTTGGATTTCTGCTATTTTACTTATTGACCCTGGAAGTATTTCTACTGAAAGTCAGATAGTTAAGAAATTGGTTTCTGTGCTCTGGAGTCGTGGCCGTGCTGGAGAGCCGCTAGTAGGGGGGCAACTGGTGGCCTCGGTAGGGTGTGAAGGGCGGACCGAAACGCCCTCCTTCCCATGAGGTTTCAGTCGCCCCCAGTCCCCCGGCTCATACCTGCTGTCCACAAGGCTCCCATGCGGCCGCCATCTTTCTTTCCAGAGAGGAGAAGGCGACTGGGGCAACACCCTTTCCCCTCCGGACAGACCTGATGGCCTGGATTAACGCATAGTCCGTTCACTTTTCTGCTCCAAGGTGCCGGGTTCTGCATTAAGTCCTTGTGCTTCTGGGGCCGTGGCCGTGCTGGAGAGCCGCTCGCGGGGGGTAACTGGTGACCTCGATAGGGCGTGAAGGACGGACCGGAACGCCCCCCTTCCCATGAGGTTTTAGTCGCCCCCACACCCCCGGCTCATACCTGCTGTCCACAAGGCTCCCATGCGGCCGCCATCTTTCTTTCCAGAGAGGAGAAGGCGACTGGGGCAACACCCTTTCCCCTCCGGACAGACCTGATGGCCTGGATTAATGCATAGTCCGTTCACTTTTCTGCTCCAAGCTGTCGGGTTCTGCATTAAGTCCTTGTACTTCTGGGGCCGTGGCCGTGCTGGAGAGCCGCTCGCGGGGGGCAACTGGTGACCTCGGTAGGGCGTGAAGGACGGACCGGAACGCCCCCCTTCCCATGAGGTTTTAGTCGCCCCCACTCCCCCGGCTCATACCTGCTGTCCACAAGGCTCCCATGCGGCCGCCATCTTTCTTGCCAGAGAGGAGAAGGCGAATGGGGCAACACCCTTTCCCCTCCGGACAGACCTGATGGCCTGGATTAACGCATAGTCCGTTCACTTTTCTGCTCCAAGCTGCTGGGTTATGCATTAAGTCCTTGTGCTTCTGGGGCCATGGCCGTGCTGGAGAGCCGCTCATGCGGGGCAACTGGTGACCTCGTTAGGGCGTGAAGGACGGACCGGAACGCCCCCCTTCCCATGAGGTTTTAGTTGCCCCCACACCCCCGGCTCATACCTGCTGTCCACAAGGCTCACATGTGGCCGCCATCTTTCTTTCCAGAGAGGAGAGGGCGAATGGGGCAACACCCTTTCCCCTCCGGACAGACCTGATGGCCTGGATTAACGCATAGTCCTTTCACTTTTCTGCTCCAAGCTGCTGGGTTCTGCGTTAAGTCCTTGTGCTTCTGGGGCCATGGCCGTGCTGGAGAGCCGCTCATGCGGGGCAACTGGTGACCTCGTTGGGACGTGAAGGACGGACCGGAACGCCCCCCTTCCCATGAGGTTTTAGTTGCCCCCACACCCCCGGCTCATACCTGCTGTCCACAAGGCTCCCATGTGGCCGCCATCTTTCCTTGTGTTTAAGTCCTTGTGTTTCTGGGGCTGTGGCCATGCTCCAAACTTAACTATGATTTACAGAGAGAAACATTGGGTGGTTTACTTCCCAGGGATAACTTTGTATATAGAGAGATGTTGTGCGGCCGCGTGAGCAGCCGCACGGTTTTGAGTAAAAGTCCTAGTTCCCGCATACTCGAGCTGTGTTTGTAGAGGCTTCTGGTCACCAGGGTTCCATCTGGGGGAGGCGGGATGCGGTACCTACCCCATCTGGGGCTTCCCGATGATCTCGGCTCTTTTTGGAACCTGTTTTTTTTTTCCTTCGGGATCTGTGGATCCCGCCCTCCATGTTGTCCTTCTCTTCCGACTTAGTCTTTTTTATGTTGTAGTACTGCTATTTATGCAGCCACTGATTAGCTGATTGAATTGGGTATGAACTCAACCTTACTTTTTTCATAGTTTTATTTATTAACCCCAATATTCCCCCATTCCACCCCACCCAATGCCTGTGAGGCAGATGATTCCTACTTATCTCTTCTCTACATTGGTTACATTCATTATTTCTACATAAGATGCACTATTATTGTTTAGAATTTCCCCCCAACAATCAGAATTTCTGAAAAGGCATTGTGAAATACTTTATTTTCTATAACTGGTTATGAGATCATATAATGTTGCAGGGCCGCTATTGTGGCCACACAATTTTGGATTTCTGCAAAGAGCCAGATAATTTAGAGTTTGGTATCTGTGTGCCTTGTGTTATGGCTGTGCCGGAGAGCTACTCTTGGGGGACAACTCAGGACCTCGGTAGGGAGTGAAGGACAAGCCGGTACCACCCCTGTTCCCATGAGACTGCAGTTGCCCTTCACTGCCGGCTCATACCTTCCTTTCCTATAAGCTCTGAGGCGGTGGCCACCTTGCTGCTGTGGGGGGGAAGGAGGCAGAAGGGAGCAACACTGTTTCCCTCCCTGGGAGGCATGGTGCTGGAGTTTAACGCATGGTACATTTACTTTTCTGCCACAAGCTGCCGGGCTCTGAACTAAGTCCATTTGCCTCTGGAGCCATGTCTGTGCCGGAGAGCCACTTGTGGGGCGCAACTCGTGACGACAGTAGGGCATGAAGGATGAGCCAGTACCGACCCCTTTCCCATGAGACTACAGTTGCCCCGTCACTGCTGGTGCATACCTGGCTTTCCAATAAGCTCTGAGGTGGCGGCCACCTTGCTGCCAGTGGGGAGAAAGGCGGAAAGGAGCAACACAATTTCCCTCCCGGGGAAGTATGGTGCTGTAGTTTAACGCAGGGTCCATTCACTTTTCTGCTGCAAGATGTCGGGCTCTGGATTAAGTCCTTTTGCCTCTGGAGCCATGACCGTGTATGCGGTCCAGATGCATTTCTGCCAAAAGCCGCTGGGTTTTGAGATTTGTTTCTGAGTCTCTGGAATCATGGCCATTAATCAGCTTGATCAGGAGCCAGAGAGGCCGTTAGTAGGCAGTGACTTGAGGTCTCAGTGGGGAGGGGTGGTAAGGGCCGGTTCCACAACCATCTGGTGAGGCCCCGCGTGTCTCGTCACTGTGGGCTCAAACCTGACTGTCTTGTGGCCTCTGGGGATGACAGTCACCAGGCCGCCAAGGTGAACAGGCCAAGACACGAAACCTATTCCCACCTGGAGTGGCCCAGCCCCAGTAACCTACTGCAGGAACAGGACACATTTCTGCCAAAAGCTTTTGGGTTCTGAGATTTGTTTCTGAGCCTCTGGGATAATGGCTGTTAAGTAGTTCGATCAGGAATCAGAGAGGCCATGCCTCCGATTATATAGCTGAGCCGGAGGTGGTTTGTGGGTATGTCTCCCACATACCTAACTTTTGGCCCTTTACTTTCTTGGTTAACTTTGCCCCAAGTTTTTGGTGTCTGGTCAAAGGCATAGAAGCAATTGTGGGGTATCTGAAAGCCTGACTGTGCCACCAGGCTGCTGATGCACTCACCTCACAGGTACAGATTGACCTGCTGGCGACACCATATCCCAAGACTTGGTCCTTTGGACAGACCAAAAATGGTTTTAATCATTCTGGTGGCTAGTAGGGTTGAGATTACACCACTTGCAAACACAACGTGTTGTCATCTTTTCTCCTAATATAACTCCTAATATAAATGAGGATAGTGGTATCCAGGAATGTGACCACCCTTTATAGTTAGTCATCACAGCTGATGTTATTGCCTACCAACCATGCTTAGATGAGAGTTTGGGCATTCTGCCAGGTTCCCACCATTTGTAAAATATTTTGACCAAGGGGCCCGTTCCATTCTTTCGTAGAATCATCCGAAATCTTTCTATACACAGTCAAATCCATTTCAACTATCTCTAATCCACTCTATTAAAGAACAATGACAGGGCCATTATCCTAAACTTTTCAGAAATATTTATCCTCAATGCTTAGGGAAATCTAATAAAAATCTCAGTGCTAGGAGTGCAGAGCTGATACAGCGGGAAGGTGCTTGATTGCACAAGACTGATCTGGATTCAAAGTCCAGATTCCCATAAGGACACCTATGTCCTCCCTCGCAGGTATGGATGAGCTCAGAGCCAAGAATACGGCCTGAGCAAAGCAGGTGTGGCTCCTCAAAACATAACAGAGGAAGGCCTGAAGTGTGGAGGTTTACATCTTTTTCCATTCCAAAGGATTCACTGCAACATCCTGCTTGATCTCTACCATAAACCCTGAAAACCAGGGCCTCTGTTCAAACCATAGTCCAAGCAGAAATGAGATTCTGGAAGCAGAAATGAGACTCTGGGCTGGAGTGATAGCACAGCAGGTAGGGTGACTGCATTGCAGCTTGAGTTTGAGTTTCAGTCGTACAATGATTGAACACCCATCCCTCCATTTTCCCCCATCAATGTCTCCCCCTACCTCTATGGCAAACAATCTCCCCCATACTCTTTACTTCTGGGCATTATGGTTTGCAATACAGATACTGAGGGGCTATCACCTATGGTCCTTTATCTATTTTCGGCAAACACCTCCCATCCCGAGCGATCCTTCTAACCCTCATTGACTTAGTGATCTCTTCTCTATTCCAGCTGCCCGTCCCCAGATCATGAGGCAGGCTACCAACCATGGAGTAATATTCCTGGGCCTTGTGTGTACTGCCCTTGGGTGTCAGTCTCATGTTTATATTCCACAATGAGTGCAGTCAGTCTATGTCTGTTCCGCTCTTTCTGACTCATTTCACTTAGCATGATAACAATATTTCTTTCTTTCTCTTTTTTGTCATTTTTTTCCTTTTTGGGTCACACCCAGCAATGCACAAAGAAAGATGTCACAAATAAACACAGAGGAATGGGAGCACTGTGATAGGAGTATCCTGACAAACCTAAAAACTCTGTCGCATACCCACCCCAAGGAACTCAGCTCCAGCAGCTGAAAACCTCCAGAACTCAACCACCACCCTGCTCACTGTCACTCTCGGTACGCTTGGGCCAGCTTCACGTATGACTGAATCCCCAGAAAACCCAGTTATGCGGGACTTTTTGAGTGAGAACTCAGGGTTCGATGGAACCAGGAACAAGGATCCTTCACTCATATCCCCCTGTTTCCAGAAACAGCAGTCACACCCATAAGCAACCTCTGGCTGGTGCCAGATACTCTAATCATCGGCCACCATCCAGAGTCACATGTTCTTCTCTCCCAGAAGGGAGAATAACATGACACTTGCCATAACCACGCTGCTGGATCCCGTGCTAGGCTGTTTCACTTGGGGTGCTCCAGAGGGCGGCCGGTTGAGACCCCTTCACACCCCAAAGGACCTATCCCTGGCAACCAAAACCCTCCAGAACTCAAGTGCCACCATGATCATGGCCACTCCCCACGCACTCTGGCCGAGCCTCACCCACAAGTGAACCTATTCCTGAACCGCACGGCTACATTTGAATCCGCACGACACTTCATACCACACACCACTCAAACTCCAAGAGTAACGCACCACATTTGATGGGGTTCATGTAAGAGGCAACCAATCTTACCAATCTTAGAGGAAAATATTTTTTACACACACACACACACATATATATATATATATATATATATATATATATATAGAGAGAGAGAGAGAGAGAGAGTACACAAGGCTCAACCTTTAACAACATTTGAATGATCTCTTATAGAAGGGCTTAATGGCCCGTGGGTGAAACACAACAATCCTCACATTCTTTCCTCTAAGAAAACTTTTTGTATCATGTTCAGTGGTTTTTCATAACAAGCAATACCAAATATATTATTTCAGTTCTGCTTTTGGGGCCCAGGTTGGGGTTTGAGATGGAACCTTCCAAACTATGGTGGTGTGAAGGTGTCATGGTGGTGGAATTGGTGTTTGAATATTAATTGTAATCAAATATTGTGAACTACTTTATAAAATCTAAATAATTTAAAATAACCTAATATCCGAGGCCAGTGAAAACAGGGGCCACGTGAACTAGTGAATGGTTGGGAATTACCACAAAAGTTTGGAGATAGAGGGTAATTAATATAGAGGAGGATTCATCGTGACAGCATAGTTAGAAATGATCACTCTGAACAAGAACTGAGTGTTGAAAGTAGGTGAAGGGATATACATAACTTTTCAGCATCTGTATAGCAAACCATAATGACTAATATAAGCAAAAGAGAATGAGAGAGAAGAGAGGTGTCTACCATAGAGGCAGGCTGGGGGGTGTGACTTGAAGGGGTGGGAGGAAAACTGGGAACACTAGTGCTAAGAAATGATACTGGTGGAGGGATGGGTGTTAGAACTTTTTATGACTGAAACCCAATCATGAACAGCTTTGCAATGCCCTATCTCCTGGTGATTCAATTTTAAAAAAATAAATAATCATCACGATCACGATCACGACCATCCTGTTGTTTGTCAATTGCCTCGAGCAGGCCCCAGTTACGTCTCCTTCGTCCTAGCCCTGAGATTCAAGACTCTTTCCGGGTTAGGAGAATGAGACCCATCATTGTTACTGGTATTTGGCATATTGGGTAAGCCATGGGGAGTTTGCCAGACTCTGCCGTGTGGGCACGTTACATTCAGTAGCCTGCAAGTTTGTCCAGGCTTATTATTTTAAATAATAATAAAAATAAAAACTTGCATGCTCATGGATTGATATTTTCCACAGATACTATAATGAATCTGCTTTTCCTCCACTCATTCTGTCCTCATCATTCAATGAGAATTGGATATACTCTGACATGGAAACTGAATCCTGCCATGGCCTAACCCAACCAAAATATCAAAAATTCCTCAATAGATCCTCTGCCCATATCTTCCTATCTCCAGCAACTCAGCAGTCACACCCATAAGCCATGTCTGGTTTGCGACAGATAATCTCGTCATTGGCCACCATCCAGACTCATATGTCCTTCTCTCCTGGAGGAGAGTATAACATGACACTTGACATAACTATGCCACCAGACCCTGAGCCAGGCTATTTCACCCAGGGCGCCCCAGAGGGGTTGGATAAAACCTCTCCCTGCCCCAAGGGACCCAGTCCTGGCAGCCGAAAACATCCAGAACTCAACCACCGTCATGCTCATGGCCGCTCTCCATACATTTGGACTGAGCCTCACCCGTGATTGAATCACCATATGCAGGACTGGAATAGAGATCCTCTGGCCATATGGCCCTGTCTCCAACAAGTCAATAGTCACGCCCATAAACAACCTCTGGCTGAGTCCAGATAATCTCGTCATTGGTGACCGTCCAGATCACATGTCCTTTCCCGGAAGAGGTCATAACATGACACTCGCCAGAAGAATGCTGCCAGACCCTGCACAGGGTTTGACCCCACATGCTCAGGTCAAGCCTCACCCATGAGTGAACCTATTCCTGGACTGTGTGGCCACATTCACAGCCGTGTAACGCTTCATAGGACACAACCCTACCCATATTCCAAGAATACTACACCACATTTGATGGAGTTCAAAGAAGGAGGCAACTAATCTTAGAGGGAAATATTTCTTTTACAGATATATATATATATGTGTGTGTGTGTCCGTATATATATATGTGTATGCATATATATATATATATATATATATATATATATATATGCACAGAAGGCTAAACCTTTAACAACACATTATCACTTATGGTCCCTGGGTGAAATACAACAATCTTCACACTCTTTCCTCTAAGGATACATTTCTGTAGAATTTTCAGCAGTTTTTTATAACAAACAAAATACATTATTTCGTTTCTGCTTTGGGGCAAGGGTTGGGGTTCAGGATGGATAGAAACATCTAAAATATGTTGTTGGGAAGGTACAATGGTGGTGGAATTAGCGTTGGATATTAAATGTAATCAAATATTGTGAACTACTTTATAAAATAAAAAATAACAAAAAATAACCCTCAATAATGTGAAGTTCTGACGTGCAACTAACATCCTCAAGCATTTCTCTCCTTGGGAAAAGTTGGCAGTCAGGCGGATGCTGGACCACATCTGGCAGTGCTCAGGCTATTCCTGACTTGGTGCTCAGAAGGGTTCAAGAATAAAATGTGGGCCAGATAATCTCATCAATGGACACGATCCAGAGACTCATTGTCCTTCTCTCTTGGAAGACAGCATAAAACAACACATGCAATAGCCATGCTGCTGGACCCCAAGCCAGGATGTTTCATACAGGGTACCTGGGAGGGGGGTAGAGGAAGCCCCTCCCTAACCCCAAGAAACCGAGACCTGGCCACTGAAATCCTGGACTGCGTGACCACACAATATCACATACCTCACACCGCTCATATTCCAAAAGTAGCACACCACATTAAATACGGTTTAATTTAACAACATATTAGTAATCTCTTATAGAAGGGTTTAATGGCCCTTGGGATAAATACAATAATCTTCAGACACACTCCCCTAAGGAAAGTTTTCTGAGCATTTTCAGTGATTTATTGCTAACAAAAATAGAAAATAAATTACTTTAGTTCTGCTTTGGGGCAGAAGTTGGGGTTCGAAATGGAAACATCTAAAATGGTGGGAAGGTCCATTGGTGGTGGAATCTGTGTTCAAATATTTAAGTGTAATTGTCAAATATAAAGTAGTTGCCAAATATTGTCAACTACTTTATAAAAGTAGTTGTCTACGCACCAACATCCAATTATGATGAAGGAGAAATTGAGAAGTTCTACAGAA
This sequence comes from Sorex fumeus, assembly GCF_029834395.1. Taxonomy (NCBI): domain Eukaryota; kingdom Metazoa; phylum Chordata; class Mammalia; order Eulipotyphla; family Soricidae; genus Sorex; species Sorex fumeus. The sequence continues at coordinate 487,182 of NW_026606097.1, read as the reverse complement.
AGCTGGAGAATTTCTATAAAGAAGATCACACCTTCTACAAGATCAATTTTGGTAATTTTAATGTCAAGACAGGAGCAATAAGATCAGATGAAGAACTCATAGTCAGGACCCATGGCCTAGAATGGAATAAACAGGGTGAGAGTCTGTCTGAGTTCATCATGTTGACCAAGACCGTCCATGGTAACTCATAGTTCCAGAAGGCCAAATCTAAATCTTGGACATGGGAGTCTTCCAGTGGATGGTTAACAATGAAATTGATCACATCATATTCAATCGATGGTTTTGCCTGACTAATGTCGCTGTGGTCCCAAAATTCCATACAGGACCGGACCACCGTCTCCTTCATGCAAAATTCTACTTCACGGTGTGGGGAAAAAGGGCTGCAAAGTTTAAGAAGAGAACTCCCAGAACAACTACTAACTAGGAGCTCTTTGGCACTATTGCAGCAACATGGGAAGATGCCGTCGTAAAAAATATTGATGAGGAATACGATTGACTGGTTCAGCACCTCCATGATTGTGTGAGAAACGCTAAGAGAGAGATAGCCAAAAAAATGCCTGTCTTCGAAAACTCTTGAGCTTATTTGCCAACATGGCTTGGTGCTAGCCTCAGGCAACTGCAAGCGAATGCCCGAGCTTGCAAATCAGTGAAGAGAAGTGATCAAGGAAGACCTTGAAGAGAGATGGGCAGTAGTCCTGGCAGATGCAGCAGAAGACGGAAAAAGCATTCACAAAGCCCTGCTGTTCATGGCCAACTACAAGACCAAGATGACAGCCCTCCGACGTTCTGATGGATCTATCATATCTTCCAGAAGGACAATGAAGAAGATTATCCATGACTTCTATTGGGACCTCTTCGATAGCCACATCCACCTGCCTACATACCAAATTTCGCTGGATGGATATGTAGTTCCCAACGTTCTCCCTTCTGATATCTGACACACCATTTCGTCGGTAAAGAAGCGAATAGCACCTGGCCCAGACAAGGTCAGAACCAAACCCTGAAGAATCTGCCGTTAGGACTCATCAATACACTGGCTCTGCTCTCCACACACTACCTATCTGAATGCAAGTTTCCATCCCAGTGGAAAATCAGCAGGACTGTACTACTGTAAAAGAAGGGAGACATTCAAGACATTGGCAATTATTGCGCAATCTGCATATTGTCTGTCATCCAGAAGCTGTTAACTCGAGTCATCCTGAATAGGATTGGCAGAACACTAGATGAAGGACAACCATACCAGCAAGCCAGTTTCCGAAAAGGATTCAGCACGATTGACCATATCCACATGATAACCAAGCTTTTTGAGGTTTCTCTGGAGTTCAAGATGCTGCTTTGTCTAACGCTCGTTGATTTAAAGAAGGCCTTTGTTTCTGTTGAGATGGAAGCTGTGATCGAAGACAGCTAGCCTAGCCTAGCCAAACAGGGCGTTCAAACTCAATACATCAGGACCCTGCGTGAGCTCTTTTACGGATTCACTACAAGGATCTCACCATTCTACAAAGAAGTGATCATGGATGTCAATAGAGTGGTTCGGCAGGGTGATACGGTTTCACCAAAACTCTTCAATGCCATACTCCAGAACGTCATGTGAAGACTGCAATGGGAAGAAATGGGAGTGAAGATAGACGGTTGGCATCTACACCAAATCCGTTTTGCTGATGACATCGTTCTAATAACACCAAACATTAACCAACTGGCAAAAAGGCTGGCTGACTTCTACCGTGAGTGTGGAAAGGTTGAACTACAGCTGAATCTCACCAAGACAATGTTTATGAGAAACAGTCTCGTTCCTGACGTTCCATTCACTCTCAATGGAATGATCATCTCCGAATGCAACAGTTATGTGTATAGGTCGAGAAGTCAATATGATGAATGACCTGGCACTTGAGTTGCGCAGGAGGAAGAGAGTGGCTTGGAACACCTTTAAGAGAGTCAAAGACATAGCTAAGAGGACAAAGAACCTCTGGCTCCAGGCACATCTCTTCGAATACACTATTTTACCTGCATTAACATATGCCTCAGAGATCTGGGCCCTATGAAAACAAGATGAGAACGCTATTCAGGTCTCCCAAAGAGGAACTGAAGGAACTATGCTTGGAGTATCACGCTTCACTCAAATGAGAGAATGAATCCGAAGTTCAGACCTCCGTCAACGGTCAAGAATCAGGGATCCTGTCTCATTTGCAAAGGTGTCAAAAATCAGATGGGCTGGACATGTAATGAGATTTGGAGATGACTGCTGGACTAAAGCCATTCCTGACTGGATTCCCAGTCATGGCTGCTCACCTAAGAGATGGCCAGATTTCTTCATCAAGACTCTGAGCAATCAGTTTGAGGCTCTTCATTCCTGTTCCTAGAACAAACAGACGCCATTTGGATACACTAGCACGTGTCAAGTATGGATGGAGATGTTATTGGTGCCCGCTCGAGCAAATCGATGAGTAATGGATGTCAAGTGATCAAGTGATTTATAAAAATAAAATTTAAATGAACATTTTTTTCTTTTTGGGTCACACCCAGCGATGCACAGGGGTTATTCTTGGCTATGCACTCAGGAATTACTCCTGGTGGTGCTCAGGGGATCATATGGGATGCTGGGAATCAAACCCGGGTCGGCCATAGATTGGGATTGGGAAGGAAACTGGGGATACTGGTCGAAGGACAGTCACATTGGTGGTGTTGGAACAATAAATGATTGAAACAAGTAAGTATTCTCTACCCAGGGCCTTTCTGTAAGCTTATTTTTTTATCCGTTTCTAGGAACAGGAAAGGAGCTCCATGGAGGTGCCTGACAGGGTCCCCCTCTCTTTAAAAATGCCCTTGTTTGGGTCCAAAGGTTTGGAGTGCAGTTCAGTGTTCACCTTCAGTGTTGAGAGCCACCAGGGTTGGTGCTGCTGATGTAACACCCAGTGGGGCAGACACGGGAAGGGGGGAACAAAGGGAGCCCACATTCAAACTTGGGGTCTTTTGCCAGCCTGGCATGCACCCCAGCCCTTTGAGTCATTGCCCTGGCCCGTGGCAACGTTTCAAAGCCATTTCAAATTCAAACAAAAACCAAGTTATAAGTGTTCATCTTAGGTGTGAAGAATATATTTGCTACAGTTGAAATAGCATAAATTGAAGCTTCTCCACTTGAATCAAGTGAAGATCCAAGACACACTGTTTCCTTGAAATCGAGGCATCCCAATTATAATATAGAAATTTGAGATCAACGCACTAGAGTGGGGAAACTTGCTGGGCTCTGGACTCCAGAATCACTGCCAAGTTAAATCACTTGATCACTTGATACCCTGTTACTCATCGATTTACTCGAGCGGGTGCCAGTAACGTCTCCATTCATCCCTGTTGCGTGATCACGTAGGCCAGTGGCATCTGCTCGTTCTAGGAACATGCAGAGCTGCAAAACAATCATTTAGGATCTTGACAAAGAAGTCTGACCATCTTGTAGGTGGGCGTCCACGTGATCTTTTGACGTCGCGTGGAATCCAGTTAGTAATGACTCTAGTTCACTGGTCATCTCTAAATCTCATTACGTGTCCAGCCCATCTGATTTTTTATGCATTAGCAAATGAGACAGCGTCCCTGATTCTTGAGCATTGACGAAGATCGGAACTCTGGATTCTATCTCTCAATCAAGCATGATACTCCAAGCAAAGCACTTTTGATTCCTCTTTGAGAGACTTAAATAGCGTTCTCATCCTATTTTCCTAGGGTCCAGGTCTCTGACGCATATGTTAATGCAGGAAGAACAGTGGAATCGAAGAGATGTGCTCGGAGCTGGAGGTTCTTTGTCCTCTTAGTTATTTCTTCAAAGCTCTTGAAGGCATAGCAAGCTGCTCTCTTCCTCCTGCGTAAATCAGGTGTCAGGTCATTCATCATATTGATTTTTCGACCTAGGTATATATAACTGTTGCATTCGGAGATGGTGGTTCTGTTGAGAGTGAATGGAACATCAGAAACAAGACTGTTTCTCATGAACATTGTCTTTGTGAGATTCAGTTGTAATCCGACCATTCCACACTCACGGTCGAAGTCAGTCAGCATTTGTTCCACTTGGCTGATGTTTGCTGTTATTAGAACGATGTCATCAGCAAAGCGGAGGTGGTGTAGTTGCCAAACATCTATCCTCACTCCCAATCCTTCCCATTCCAGTCGTCGCATGATGTTCTTGACGGTGGCACTGAAGAGTTTTGGTGAAATGGTATCACCCTGCGAACCCCTCTCTTGACATGGATGATTACTTCTTTGTAGAATGGTGAAATCCTGGTAGTGAATCCATAATAGAGCTCACAGAGGGTCCTGATGTATAGAGTTTGTACGCCCTGATTGGTTAGGGCTTCGATAACCGCTTTGATTCTCAACAGAATCAAAGGCCTTCTTTAAATCAATGAAATTTAGACAGAGCGGCATCTTGAACTACAGAGAAACCTCAATGAGCTTGGTTATAGTGTGGATATGGTCGATGGTGCTGAATCCTTTTCAGAACCTGGCTTGTTCGCATGGTTGTCCTTCATCTAGTGTTCTGTCAATGCTATTCATGATGACTCGAGTGAACAGTTTGTAGATGACCAACAATAGGCAGATTGAGCGATAGTTGCCAATGTTGTAATGTCTCCCTTCTTGTATAGTAGTACAGTCCTGCTGGTTTTCCATTGGGATGGAACTTTGCATTCAAACAGGTAGTGTGTGAAGAGCCAAGCCAGTGTATTGATGAGTACTGATGGTAAGTTCTTCAGGTGTTCAAGTCTGAACTTGGCTGGACGAGGTCTTCTTTGTTTCTTTACCGAAGAGATGGCGTGTTGGATTTCGGAAGGTAACATTGGAAATGACATATCCATCTCGCGGAATTTGATATGTGGGCAAGTGGATGTGGCTATTAAAGAGATCTGAGTACAAGTCATGAATAATCTCCTCCATTGCCCTTCTGGAAGATGTGATAGATCCATCAGGATGTCGGAGGGCAGTCATCTTGGTCTTGTAGTTGGTAAAGGACAGGCGGGCATTACGAATGCTTTTCCCGACTTATGTCACATCTACCAGCACTGCTGCTATCATGTCTTTGAAGTCATCCTAGATTACTTCTCTGCACTGTTTTGCCAGCTCGGACATTTGCTTGCCTGAGGCATGTGCCAAGCACGTTGGCGAATAAGTTCAAGAGTGTTCGAAGAAAGGCATTTTTTTGTGATTATCTCTCCCTTGGCATTCCACGCACAATCATGGAGGTGCTGAATCATTCAATCATATTCTTTGTCAATGTTGTCAATGATGGCATCCTCCCATGTTGCCGCAACAGAGCCGAAGAGCTCCCAGTTGGTGGGCATTCTGGGAGTTCTCCTTAAACTTTGCATTCTTTTCTCCCCATTCTGTGAGGTAGAATTTTGCACGAAGGAGATGGTGGTCCGATCCCTTTTGGAATTTTGAGCCAACAGCAACATCGGTTAGGCAAAACCACCGATTGAATATGATGTGGTCCATTTCATTGTGGAACCATCCACCAGGAGACTCCCATGTCCAACATTTAGATTCAGCCTTTTGGAACTGTGAGTTACCATGGATGGTCTTGGTTGACATGATGAACTCAGACAGTCTGTCACCCTGTTTGTTCCATTCTATGCCATGGGTCCCAATGTGGAGTTCATCGGCTAATCTTCTTGGTCCTATCTTGGCATTAAAATCACCAACAATGATCTTGTAGAAGGTGTGATCTTCTTTATAGAATTTCTACAGCTCCATGTAGAACTTCTCAATTTCTCCTTCACCATAATTGTATGTTGGTGCATAGGCAACAAAGATAGAAACTGCTGGCAGTGAGCCACATCTATTCAAGTGAAATCATCCAATTCGGGTTGTTAGGCATTCGAATGAATCAATGCTCAGGGCTAAGTTCGTGTTGACAATGATACTGACATCACCGATGTCTCTTTTGTCACATGTTCCAAGGAACAGTTCTACTCCAGTGTCAAAAACGGTGTGATGTGATTGATGCCTTCTCGTTTCAGTCAGACCAATAATGTCATACTTGATCTTTCGCACTTGTACCTTCAGGTCCTCGATGAATGCATCAGATGCCAGCGTACATGCATTGAAAGTACAGACAACCATTTTTGTCTTTCTTCGTTTTGGCAGCCTAGTTCTGCCTTGAGATTTTATCAGCCTCTCCTTCCACATCCTTCTCGACTCTGCCGTATTCACGGTCAAGGGAATGAAATCCATTTTATTTTACTGGATTTGGCATATCGAATATGCCACGGATAGCTTGTCAGGCTCTTCCGTTTGGTTGGGATATTCAAGGTAAGCTGAAAAAATAAATAAACATAAATAAAAAGTCGCACAGCCGTGAATGCGGCCATGCGCTCCCGGGAGCTTGGTGTGATAATCTCTGGATCCTGGCCGTTGTTGGGGTTACACCTTAGTTAAATCATAAAGTTAAAAATAACCTAACTTAAATTCTCAGAAACTGATAACATTTTAATATGATGCCATGCAATTCGCTTCCCCTACCCCTCATTGAAGCCGTCATAAACAAGAAATTGACAAACACATCTCTGACCCGTTTATTTCTCTGGTTCTTGCTTTGTCCAAATGAGGCAGGGGCGGGGGTGGGGGAAACACAGTGCTGGGTAGAGCATAACAAAAAAATTACCCCCCACATAATTAATTAAAATACGTTTTTTTAAAAAAAACATAATTGCTGGACAGGTGAGAAACGGGCGTTTCACCCTGGGTTATCAGTTCCGAATCTGGCACCTGATCCCCACAGCAAAAGCATTTCAGACACACACACCACTGACCCTGACTCAAGGGTGGCTCTCCCAGAACATGGAGAGCAGGGCAACTAGCTGTCAGAAGGAAACTCCCCCAAAAGTTTCTCAAGGAGGATCTGAACCCAATCCCTGATGTCGGCAGTATAGTCGCCTCTACCAACAGGGTTTAAACTGCGCTGGTCACAAGTCATCAAATCCGACTCGCCCCCAATGACTTAATCCACCACCTGCCAGAAGGAGCCTCTGAGTCCTTGGTGAATCTCCTTCGTCCCCATGGTCGCTTCCTCCCTGGCCCACTCTAGGCAAATACAGCCCCCATCCTGCTGACCTGTCATCTGGGGATTCCTGGGAGACTCGAGATGCTCGGGATCCACAGTGCAATTTTCTATACCTCATCCCCGCAGATCAGAGTCCACGACTAACCCTTAGACCTCATCCTCGCAGATCAGATCACGACTAACCCGTGGATGTCGAGACAGGCAATGAGCAAACCCTGCCACAAGGTCAGGAAATACCTATGAACACGCCTTCTGTTGGTCCATGTTTTGCCCTGCTCCTCTCTCATTGGTTGTTGCTAAGGCCTAGAGCCATGCGGACTGGTTACTGGGGGCGGGCTCAAAGGTGCGTGCTCCTTAGCCAGGAAACCTTTGTGCTCCAGCCACCAGCTTCTCTTCTGTACTGTTAGATGCTGACCGTTAGACTATAGACCCTGTGCTTCATCACCGGACCTAGTCCTCCAATGCCTGTTTATAAGCTTTTCCGCATGTTTTGCAAAACCCAGAACAAATACCCAGACCTTGGCTCTAATTCATTAGAAGGTCTCAGTGGACCTATATATCAGAGTTTTAGAAATTAAGATCAATCTTAGGATATTTGAAGTTTTAGTTTAGCCAATAAGAGATCTGTCCAAGTTTCCATAAGATTCACTTGCCACATGTGTATTGGTGGTGGTGGTGGGGGGGGGGAGTTAGCACTTCCTAATTAAGGAACTTTCTACAAAATTTGCCTTGCATGTGGCCAGCCCAGGACTTTAGACTTCGCATCTGGCACAGTGAGTTTTGATGTACTAATTACAAATGTTGCTCTGCCAAACCCAGTATTGTGGCTCAAATAACAAAGAATCTCAGAAAACCCTGCCTTTCCTTAGCATTTCTGGTTCACGGATGCAGGCTAACAAAATAAAAGGTGACTGACAGTTACCGGAATTTCACATTCAAACGAATACACACAGCGCCTCAATCTTTGTTTTCTTTTATCTCGAAATCTATTTTTATTTTACTGAATCACCATGAGATACAGAATTACAAACTTTCATGATTGCGTTTTGATCTTGAAATCTTTTGAGACAAATAGAAAGTGGTTTGTAGGAAGCTCATAGCTATGGGTATGTTGTATGGTAATACTCTCAATGTAATATTCAGGATAATTAAGGTGTTTTACTGGAGTGACAGAGAAGTTATGTATTTCTCAATATATATGTTGTTATTTTGTTCAGTTTAAATTGTTTGTCTATTGGTTACGGGAATATCTACAAGGTCTTATAAACCTGTTCCCTCTCCCCTGGCAAGGCAGTAGAGAAGTCCAGTCTTCAGTCCCAAAGCAGGCCCCAGAAGCCTGTTAGCTGGATCCGCCTCTGTAAATGCACTATCTGAGTACCTAGAGTAAACTCTCTGCATGCTTTAAAGCGTGCGGTAATAATACTTTGGAGTTTTCTTTTGTTTTGAGGCCTCACCTGGCAGTAGTCAAGAAATACTCCTGGCGGGGCTTAGTGGATCATACGGGATGCTCAGGATTATGCTCAGATTAGGTGCATTTAAGGCAATTACCCTACCTGCTGTACTATCACTCCAACCACTATTATGGTAGGATTTTAAATGGAAACTTTAGTAACCCTTCATAAGACGATATTTTTTTTTCTATAGATAAACCTGTATCTGAGGGGCAATATGGTTTCTCTTCCACATTTACAATTACAGTTACAGATTGTATTCAGTAAAGTTGGCAATGTGTTCACATTGGTTTGGTAAGAACTGGGGTCAAAATTTATAAATTATTTATTTTTTTATTGAATCAGGGTGAATTAGAGCATTACATAATTGTTCATGATTGTGATTCAATAGTCCAACACCCATCCCTTCTACCAGTGTATTTTCCCAAAACCAGGGTCCTCAGTTTCTCTCCCACTTCTTCAAGTCACCCCCAACCCCAGCCTGTCTCTATGGCAGGTAATTCTCTCTCTCTCTTTCTCTATCTCTATTCAATCTTAGCCCCAGGGTAGAGAGAAGAGAAAGGAAAAAAGAGTGGAGGGAAGGGAGAGAAAAGTCAGAGGAGAAGGAATGGGGGTCAGGCCCGGGGATTCAGGTTTTATTAAGGAAAGTTAGAGCCAAATATCTAAACCACAGTATCAAGAACAATGAAATCAAGAGACCAAAATTATAACAGCCAAACTGAGAAAGATGCTTGTCCAGAGGGGATGGCTGGAGTTGGGTAGGTGATATGGGCAGGAACCTGAGACCATTGGTGGGGGGAACTTGGCACTAGTGGTGGGATTGATGTTGTAATGTTGTATGTCTAAAGTTCAACCATGAATAACTTTGGAAATCATGGTACATTAGTTTTTCACATGTCCTGATTGGAAAACAAATTTTAAAAAGAAAAGAAAATGAAATGTCTTTGATAATTATATTTCATGGAAAAGAAAGTCAAAGCAGAGGGAACACATCAAACTTAAACACTTCTGCACTGCCAACGAAGGGCGGCCAAAATCAAAACACTCCCTCAATAAACAGGAGAAAATATCTGCACAGCATTCGTGTGACAAAAACACAAATTTCCAAGATGTGCGAACGATGGCAAAACTTAGAAACAAAATAATATACTCAGAACTTACACCTTGCTCTGTGCTCAGAGATCACTCCTGGTGGCCTTCGGGGACCATAAGTGGTGCAGGGGATCAAACCCAGGCCAGCCTCGGTAGTGTTCAAAGCAAGTTCCCTTCCCACTGTCTAAGTAATCCAGCCCCTGTCCACCTAATTTTAATTGATGCTTTCAGGACCTTAATGACCCGATTTAAGCAAAGAGAAGTGTCGAAAATCTTAAACGTGGGAAAATTTGGACCACGCAAGTTATGCTTAAACGCCACAAGATGTAGTTGTGGCTGTTTCCGTCCCTCTCCATTCCCGTTTCTCTAAGAATTTTCCACCCTTAAGTTTGCTTCTGTGTTAAGTATAGGGTAATTAAAGATCAAGCACGGAGCTTCAAAGGGGCGTTGTAGGAGAGCATTGAGGTTGCTAGTCTTTCACACAGGTGACCAGCATTCGATTCCTGCCTTCAGATCTTGTGGGGTACATAGCTGAATCACCTTGGGGGTTGAGAACGCTGCTCCATCTTTGCCTCTGGACCACGACAGGTGCAGAGTATTGACCCTGATGTGAACAGAGCAAGGAAAACTGCAAGGCTGGAGCCATAGCACAGCAGGTAGTGCGTTTGCCTTGCATGTGACTGACATGGCCAATCCGAGTTTGATTCCTCCACCCCTCTCGGCAAGCTACCGAGAGTATCTTGCCCACAAGGCAAAGCCTGCCAAGCTACCCATGACATATTTGATATGCCAAACATAGTAGCAAGTCTCACAATGTTACTGGGCCCGCTCGAGCAAATCGATGAAAAATCGGAGGAAAGTGACAGTGACAGTCTGAGCTGAAAAACATCAGAAGCCAATTTGTTATGTCTGTGACCAGACCATTTAGAAGTATTTCCTGCTATTGGCAACCCACACCTTATCACCCCACGTTCTGAGGGTACCCAACCCTCTTTTACGAGGAAGAGGCAGCATGGATGCAGCAAGATTCAGCTCTGAAACACCCACGTTGGGGTGAGCTAATCCTTCAGTAAGGGACTGAGGCTGTTTTGGTTTTATTTGGTTTGTTCATGGTTTGGGAGCCACAAATCCAGCAACGCGCAGAGGTTCTCCTGGCTCTGCACTCAGGAAGCACTCGGACGCACTCGGGCATGACGGTGGTGCTGTATGGACAGCCAAAGAGTGTGAGAGCTTTCTTTCACTTGGGTAACCTGGGTTCGATTCCAGTCTTCATATATTGTGGGGTACATAACTGGACTCACTATAAACAGTGCTCCTCTCCCACAGTCCAGGGACTTCTCCCCTGGGGAGGTTTGTGTCCATGGACTGAGCACAACAGTCTCTGAGTAGCTTGTGCCAGGGGAGCTCTTCTTTGCAGCGTGGGTGCTCAATTCTTATGGTAACCCACAGAAGACCCTCCCACCTGTCTTGGCATCCTCATGGGGCTGAGGGCATAACTGCTCACTCGAGATTTTGTCACAGTGTGCATGACCAGAAGAATTCCACCCGGGCAGTTTGCTACCCGAAGAACAGCAGAGAAGGATTCCAATTACTGTGCCTGATAGTCTTCTCGTCAAAAAAAAAATTCTAGACCTGCAGGTTAGTTTCTAACATTTACCCGACTCGGTTGCAATTCTGACACGTGGATGGATTTTCCAGGCAAAGACCTAAAGTTTCAGCAAGATGGACAAACAAAATAGACCGACGGCAGGTCACATAGCTGTGTAAGTTTTTTTCCAACTCAAAGAACAGACACAGTAAGTGGAAATAATACCCTCTGCAGAAAATTGAAGCTCCAGTTTAGGGTGAAAATAAAAGAGGCCTGAGACTGGGTTTGGTACTAGCTCAGTGTGCAGCTTAGTGGGATAGCTTATTGGGAGACACGTGAGAAGGCAATGATGCATCCTCACACATCTCACCTGAAGCAGATTCCTCTCAAGGATCAATGAGTTTTCTGTTATCTTGTTCTATTTACTTATGTGGGGAGAGGGTCACAACACCATTGCTCAGGGATTCCTGCTGCTGGGACTCTGGGGACCATATGGGGTGCTGGGATCAAACCAGTTTTCTTCCTGGTTCCAAGCAAGTGCCTTTCCTAAAGCAAAACCACTAGTGCTGAACCATCGATTCATTTCAGCAATCACACTTGTCCTTGCTGCCTATCAAATGTAAAGTCACATTATTTACCCTAGAATAAAAAGAATTTTGGGGGGAGTTGGTGCAGGGGTAGGCATTTGCATTGCACACAGCCAGCCCAGCTTCAATTCCAGGCATCCGATATGGTCCCCCAAGCACCAATAGAAATAGTTCTTGAGCGGAGACCTAGGATTATCCCCTGAGCATCACTGGATGTAACCTCAAAAGCAAAAATAAATAAATATTTTTAGGTTTGAGAATTACTGCTTTTATGCAGCAACACGGTTGGAACTGGAAGATACCATCTTGAGTGAAGTTATCCAGAAAAATAAACAAAAACAGGATGATGTCACTCACCTGTGGAATACCAAACACTGGATGTGGAAATGTACTGTAAAGGGGCTGCTTAAATCATCCCTGATTCCAGTGTTTAGAGAGAAGCCGGACAAAGAAGGAAAGAAATTTGGGGTGCAAGAGAACCAGAAGTTTACATGGATCAGGGATTCATTTATGCCAGTGATATGAGTGAGGGGTGTAGTCATTTACACAAAACACAGGTGCAAGAGAACTGAAAACAAGAGATCTAAGCCGTAACCACTGAAACGTAGTCATGTGCTTATCCAGATGACAGGCGGGGGTAGAGTGGGGACTGGGGTGGGGAGGGAATACAGGAACACGGGTGGAGGGAAGCTGATTCAGGCATTGGTGTTCAATTATTGTACGCCTAAGTACAACTATCAATAACTTTTAAAATCCTAGCACTTTAATGAAAACTTTAAAAAATACAATGAAATAAATTTCTAGAATTCGGAACCCACTGAGGTTAAAGACCCTCTAGTCCCAGAATTAGGCTCCGATATTTTTCCTGTGGTGCTGAGACCATCGATGTGGTTGTGGGGATGGAGCCGGACCCCACCTTTCAAGTTGCATTCTCGGTGACTGAGCACTCCAATGGCATAATAGTTAGTTTCAACAAGAGAATCCTACAGCACATTTGTATGCAATTTCCCTGTTCCCAAAGGAAACTGCTGTAATGCCACATCCTGAACCTGTGATTTGAGTTCTGAAATCAAACAAAATGCACAATGAGAATTAGTCCAGTGTTGAATGGAATGCAGTTGAATGACCAAGCATGTGGAGGACATCTCCATAGTTTTCACAGTCCAAGCAAGCCTACATAAAGGGAAAATCCGCGGGAAGTGTTGCTGGGAGGAGCTCCGCAATCCACAAAAAAGCCTTTTGGGTTTTGTTTTTAATCAGACCCAGTGATGCTTGGGATACCATAGGGGATGCTGGACATCGAAGGTAGGCAGCATCTGTAAGGCGAGTACCCTCCGTGATGCACTGCTGTTCTGGTCCTAATTAACTTCACTATGGGCTCACAGTCACAATTTAACATACACACAATAAAACAATTTTTGGTGCGTACAACCGTACAGCAGGTAGGCATTTGCCTTGCATGAGGCTGAAAGGGGTTTATCCTTGAACACTGTAAAAAGCAACTTATGAGAACCACCAGGAATAAATGCTGAGCATCTCCAAGCACCAAAACAAAAGAAAACTAAACTTCTTCCTATATTCAAAAAACATGGCAATGATACAAAGGCAAAGATAAGCATGGTGTCAGATTAACTGAGCGGGGTCCAGAAAGGGTGCCCGACCCTTTAGGAGTGCAGTCAGGCTAGTTATACAGCCGGGGAAACAAGGGCCTTGAAACACATGGACTATTAAACATATCTGACAGATGAGGAAGAATGACAACAAAGTAAAGAAAGCAAAGCACAGGATCTCTCCATAATGAACAGCTCCGGGGAGGAGACTCCCCTAACCCATGAAACACCCCCACATTACATGTTCTAGGGATGAGAAGGGGATACTCAATTTCCAATGAGCAACTCAAAGCTTTTGTGGACTGGAAGACTCCTGGGTTGGCCACATGCAAGGCAAGCATCGTACTTGCTCTACTATTGCTCTGGCCTTTTCTAAATATATGGGAGAAAACGGGAAAAAATGGAAGAGCACTTACAAAGCTTTCAGGTTTAAGTCTCAGTCATACAGTGAAACACCCGTCCCTTCACCGTGCACATTTTCCACCACTAAAAAACCCAAGTATACCGCCATTCCACACCCTCCCCCTACCTGTGGGGCAGATAATTTCCACATTACTCTCGCTACTTTGATTACAGTCAATATTTTGACAAGACACCCACCATAATTATTTGGGATTTTACCCCAGCACTCAGATCTGCTGAAAACGCAGCAGTAGACAATTATGTTTCTATTGCTGGTTATAAATAACGTATGAATTTGAAATTCTGAAATTTTAACAATTAAATCTGGAGAGATTTCTGCCAAAACCAGCTGGTTTCTGAGATTTGTTCCTGAGTCTTTGGGATTATGGCCATTAAACAGCTTTATCACGAGCCAGATAGGCGGTTCTATGGAATGACTTAGGGTATTGTTGGGGAGGGGAGGAAAGGGGCGGCTCCACCCCATCCTGAGAGGTCCCACATATCTCGTGAGTGTGGGCCCAAACCGGACTTTCCAATGGCGTTTGGAGGATGGAGGCCACCGAGCCGCCAAGGGAGAGCAGGTGGAGGGACAGCACCAATTCCCAATGGAGTGGCCTGGGGACAGTAACCTACTGCAGGGTCTAGACGCATTTCTGCTAAAAGGTGCTGGATTTCAAGATTTGTCTCTGAATCTCTGGGATCATGGCCATTACGCACCTTGATCACGAGCCACAGAGGCCAATCGTGGGCACCAGATAACTCGGGGTCTTTTTGGGGTGGGGAGAAAAGGGCCGTCTCCACCACCATCCCGTTAGGCCCTGCATGTCTCCTCACTGAGGGCCCAAACCTAACCGTCCAGAAGCCATTAGTGATGGCGGACACTGAGCCGCCAGGCACGAAACCTATTCCCACGTGAAATACCCAGCTTTGGTAACCTACTGTGGGAACCAGACACATTTCTGCTGAAAACCGCTGGGTTCCGATATTTATCTCTGAGTCTCTGGGACCATAGCCTTTAAGCAGTTTGATCAGGAACCAGAGAGATCTTGCCTCCAATTATATAGCTGAGCCAGAAATGGTTTGTTGGTGTGTCTTGCACATACCTAACTTTTGGCCATTTACTTTCTTGGAAGACTTTGCCCAAAGTTTTTGGAGTCTGGCAAAGGCACAGCAGCAATTTGGGGTATCTGGAAGTCTGACGGTGCCATCAAGCTGTTTATGGACTCACCTTACAGACACAGATTGACCTGCTGGTGGTACCATACCCACGAGAAGTAGAAATTCTATATATGGAAAAAAACACCAATAGTGGGGTTGGACACACTGTAAAGCGAGTAGGATGCTTGCCTTGCTGATCCAGGTCAAACCTCCCCATCCTATGGGAACCCAGCAGCACCACAGAATAATTCCTGAGCTGCAGAACCAGAAGTAACCTTGAGCATCAAAGAATTCCTTCCAACTCCCCTGAAAAAAGAAGCTATTAAAATTAATCCAAAGAGGGGCTGAAGTGATAGCAGAGCGGGTAGGACATTTGACTTGCACGTGACCAACCAGATTCAAATTCCAGCAACAATATGGTCCCCTGAGCTTTACCAGGAGTAATTCCTGAGTGCATAAGCCAGGAGTAACGCCATGTGCAAAGCTGTGTGTGACCCAAAAAGCAAAAAAAAAAAAAAAAATTAATCCAAAGACTAAATTTTCAGAGACAAATACCTCTCACTTGTCCAAATGCGCCCCGAAGTCCCAACCCCAGCACGTAAGCCAATGAAAATGACCGACGGCAAAAGTGTCCCTTTCCTTTGGGGGCTGCCCGTGAACATATCTGGAGTTTCGATAAGTGTTATGTCAAGTCCAAAGGCTCCAAACAGGGTCCTGCGCAGTCTCGAGTAGGGAGGAATGAGATGGCCAAGACCCCCACTCTCTGCAGGCTCCTCACACCAAGGCCTGAAATCTATGTGCCCACCCTCCAGTGCCATCTTGGACCTGGATGCGATCGTGGCTGCAGGGGCCCTAAGGATAACACACCCTCACCCATGGCACCTGCGCCACAGAACAACCCCCAATGCACCACTAAAACGCTCCACATCCCTTAAAGCCTGGATATCCAGAACAAGTAAAAACAAGCATGAAAGTGCCCTAAAAGCTGGCGTGACCTGCTGCTCAAGTTCTCAAACCGGGATTTTCAGGGTGATCAAGCATTCCAAATCCTAACACAGTAAAGATTGAAGAATGAAGGTTTACCTGTTTTTCCATTTTAAAAGTATTCAACGCAGCATCTTGGTTGATTTCTGCCATAATTCTCGCTAACCAGCCCACCTGGGCCAAGTCAGAAGCATAGGAAACAATAAGAGAGTAGTGAGCCGTGACAGCTCTGAGCAGGGGGGTGTTTCTGTACCTGACTATTCAGTCATCTTCCTCCTTATTTTCATCACCAGGACCCATTATTTACAAGTTAACACACAAGCAATTCCAAGCACAAGAATACTGGCATAGGGGCAGCCAGGGTGAAAATCAGCAGGTAGCTTTCACTGACATGAGGACAAGCCTGTCCCAAGCAGGCAGGCTTACTTCCATCTTAAGTGCACTTTTTTAACACCCTTGACCATCGTGTCCAAAGGAAACTTGCTTGAATGACTTGCCCTGTTCTGTCATTAGAGATTGTTATTAAAGGATCAAACCATCCAGTATGAATTTTTGTTTTTTAAGGTGTGAGGGGTACATTAAGTATTGAGGCCATACAGAGACCTTCCCACATTCCTTACATATACAGTTTCTCTCCAGTGTGAATTTTCCTATGTACACTAATGTTTGAGGCTGTAGCAAGGCCTTCCCACATTCCTTACGTATATATGGTTTCTATCCACTGTGAATTCTCCTATGTACAGTCAAGTGTGAGGATGACGTTAAGGCCTTTCCGCACTCCAGACATATCTAATATTTCTCTCCATTATGAATTCTTATGTTTAGAGTAAGGGAAGAGAACCGTGTGAATGCCTTCCCACATGTCTGACACTGATGAGGTTTCTCTCTGAGATGAATTTTCATATGTGCAGTAAGTTTTGAGGATGTAGCAAAGGCCTTCCCACATTCCTTACATATATACGGTTTCTCTCCAGTGTGAATTCTCCTATGCACAGTAAGTTTTGAGGCTCTAGCAAAGGCCTTCCCACATTCCTTACATATATACGGTTTCTCTCCAGTGTGAATTCTCCTATGCACAGTAAGTTTTGAGGCTCTAGCAAAGGCCTTCCCACATTCCTTACATATATATGGTTTCTCTCCAGTGTGAATTCTTCTATGTACAGTAAGTTTTGAGGCTGTAGCAAAGGCCTTCCCACATTCCTCACATATATACGGTTTCTCTCCAGTGTGAATTTTCCTATGTTCACTAAGAGTTGAGGCTAGAGCAAAGGCCTTCCCACATTCCTTACATATATACGGTTTCTCTCCAGTGTGAATTCTCCTATGTATACTGAGGCCTGAGGATTTAGTAAAGGCCTTTCCACAGTCCTTACATATATATGGTTTCTCTCCCGTGTGAATTTTCCTGTGGTCACTAAGTGTTGAGGCTACAGCAAAGGCCTTCCCAAATTCCTTACATATAAACAGTTTATATCCAGTGTGAATTCTCCTATGTACACTAAGATTTGAGGCTACAGCAAAGGATTTCCCACATTCCTAACATATATACGGTTTCTCTCCAGTGTGAATTCTCCTATGTACACTAAGACTTGAGGCTGCACCAAAGGCCTTCCCACATTCCTTACATATATATGGTTTCTCTCCAGTGTGAATTCCCCTATGTACAGTAAATTTTGAAGGTCTAGCAAAGGCCTTTCCACATTCCTTACATATATATGTTTTCTCCCCAGTGTGAATTTTCCTATGTTCACTAAGAGTTGAGACTACAGCAAAGGCCTTCCCACATTCCTTACATATATACGGTTTCTCTCCAGTTTGAATTCTCCTATGTATAATGAGGCCGGAGGATTGAGTAAAGGCCTTTCCACATTCCGTAGACATATATGGTTTCTCTCCAGTGTGAATACTTCTATATATACTGAGGCCTGAGGATACAGTAAAGGCATTGCCACTCTCCTGACATATATAAGCCTTCTCTCCACTATAGGTTTTCAGAGGTCTATTAAGACTAGAGGTGTGAATAAAGGCCTTCCCACATGTCTGACATTCATGAGGTTTCTCTCCTGTATGAATTCCCCTATGCATAATAAGATGTGATGATTGATCGAAGGCCTTCCCACATGCTTCACATGCAAAAGGTTTCACTCCTGAATTTATATTCACAAAGTCATGATGGAGTAACCCTTGACTCACACTTTGTTCTCGGGGCTGACTTTTCTGGGGATTCTGTCCACTGTGGTTTTCTAAGGGAACACCACAGTGCTGAGAAAATGGGAAGGTTCCCCCACATTCCTTGCACCTAGATGGGTTCTGCTCACGGTGACTGTGGTTGAGGGTATGTTGCTGTGAGGGACTCACTATAAACAGTGCTTCTCTCCCTAGCAGGTGCCCCACCTGGGGATTTTGTGTCTGTGAACTGAGAATAACACACTCCAAGGAACTTTTTCAAGGAGAGGGTTTCTTCAGAGTGAGGTAGCTCTCGCCATTCTGATCACCCTCAGAAGACATCCCACCTGTCTCGTCGTCCTCATGGGGCTGAGGGCAGGATTGATCACTCGAGACATTATCATACAGTGCAGGATCAGAGACATTCCACTCGGGGTGGCAGTTTTCCTGTAGACAACAGAGGTTTCTAATTATTGACTTATTCACTGAGCCCTTCAAATGTGGTTTCACACATATGCACCGCACAAATGCAATTACTGACATATGAATTGTCTTACTATTGAATAACTTCATGTTACTGTAAGTTGGACGCACAAAATTGATGGATAGAGATTGATGGATAGAGATTCAGTAAATTCTGTGACTTCCTCCCCTTTAAATTAATGAAGGAATACAACTGGAAACAATTCCTTCTATAGAAAACAGATGCATCCATTTCAAGAGAAAATGAAATACATCCACATGTGGAAGCTGTGATGCAGGGGTGAAGACAACGCTGCATCATCCCACTGCTGAGACAGACCACTTGGCCATTGCAAAGCTCTCACCAAAAGTGATGCCTTTCAGGATCAATGAAACTTTTTTTCCTTTGATTTGTAGTTTCTATTTATTGGGGGTTGGGTGGGTAGAGGAGCACACCATGCAGTGTCCAGGATCAGTTCTGTCAGTCTATGCTGTCTATAAGGTGTGCTGGGTAAGGAATATCAGTCCATGTGCAAAGCAATTATATTTCTCACTGCACCATCTCTAGGGCGCAGAAATTAGCTTTCTAAACAACTACCACTGTCAAGCGAATCAAAACTCACAGTATTTTTAAACATGGTTGATTTCAGCACCTAGCAAAGCTAAGAGTCCTCTACTCCAAGCATCAGGCTTTGGAATTCCTCCCTGCCATTCCCAGCCTTCCACCTTAACAATCACATACCTGGTCCACTCCTGCTGGCATAATATTTATTCTGAATTAGCGAATCTTACCAACTCACTTGTACTTGCAGACCCCATTCCCAAATCAAAGTGCTGTAATGCCAAATCCTGAAGCCGCAGTTTCAGTTCTGAAACTGAACAAAACATGCAATTCAAGCACTTGTCAAAAAATGTAGCAAAATGATGTCATGTAGTTAAGAGTACATCTCTGTGGTTCTCAAAATCCAAAGAGTCCCACACTAAAGAAAAGTTTCGGATAGTGGAAAACTGTGAGGATCTTAGTAATTCTACACTAGGTTTTGTTTTTGTTTTTGAGCAGACCTGGTAATGTTCGGGGAACCAGGTTATTGAACAGGTCACATTCAGGCTCTGCAAGGCACTCCCTGTTGTACTATCGTTCAGATCCAAACTAGCTCTGTTATGGTCTCACTTATTCGAAAGCCATGGAAGCAAATTACAGGATCATTCTGTGATTGACAGTCCAGGGGAATGAAGAGTAGTGTGAGTGCGGCACAGACACAAGAATCCAGAAGACCAAGGCCCCAGTCTCAGCAGTGTGTTTCCTACATGCTCATGGCACCCATTCACTGCACAGGGCCTGAGCCAGTAAGAGTCCTCAGACACTCACCCTCACACACGCCTCTCCTCCCCAACCTCAGGGCTCCTCCTTCCAGCCAGGAGATCACCGCAGGCTTCATCCCGGAGTGCCCTGCCCGACAGAGACAGAGGCATGGATAAGTGACAGGGAAAAGGTGAAAGGTAAATCCCCATGTTTTCCTGATATAACTGGGCGAATATCTGAAAGGCATGAATAGAATGTCCATTTCCATCATGCCACATATTTCTAGTTATTCGAGAGGTAAGACCCAAGAAAATACCACAAATACTCTAGACCTGGCCTTGTGTATGGCCGATAGGTGTTTGATCAGCACAGTATATTGTTGGTTTTTTTCTTGTTTGGGGTCTCACGTGGCAATGCTCAGGGGTGACTCCTGACTCTGTATTCAGAAATCAACGCTGCTGGTGCTCGGGGATGACATGTGATGCCCGGGATTTAACCCACGTGCGCCACTTGCAAGAGAATCACTTTCCTCCCTGTACTGTCTCTCTAGGCCCAGCAGCACATGGAGATTCCTGAGCCCCTCATGACCTCATCACAGATTTCAGTAAAACTAAGTGCATAATAAATCTGGAAATGGCCAAGTGTGGCATTTTTTTTAGCTAAAACATGTATCCAGACGGGGGTATGGTGCCACCAGTAGATCAATTTGTACCTGTGAGGTGAGTGCATCAGCAGTCTGATGGCGCCTTCAGACTTCCAGATACCCCAAAATTGCTGCTGTGCCTTTGGCCAGACCCCAAAAACTTGGGGCAAAGTTTACCAAGAAAGTAAATGGCCAAAAGTTAGGTATGTGGGAAACACACCCACAAACCAACTCCGGCTCAGCTATATAATTGGAGGCAAGGCCTCTTTGTTTTCTGATTCAACTGCTTAATGTCCATTATCCCAGAGACTCAGAAACGAATCTCAGAACCAAGCGGCATTAGGTAGAAACACGTCTGGTTCGTGCAGTAGGCTGCTGGTTCTGGGCCAACCCAGGTGGTAACAGGTTTCATGCCTTGGCCTGTTCTCCTTGTCGGCCCAGTGGCCACCATCCTTCAGAGGCCACTGGATAGTCAGATTTGGGCCCCCAGTGACGAGACACACAGGGACTCATGGGATGGGGGTAGAGTCGGGCTTGTTCTCCCCACCCCAACGAGACCCCATTCATCACCCACGAATGGC
The DNA here is from genome assembly GCF_029834395.1 of Sorex fumeus. Classification (NCBI taxonomy): domain Eukaryota; kingdom Metazoa; phylum Chordata; class Mammalia; order Eulipotyphla; family Soricidae; genus Sorex; species Sorex fumeus. The sequence continues at coordinate 466,110 of NW_026606097.1, read as the reverse complement.
CTCTCTGGCTCCTGATCAAGATGCTTAATGGCCATGATCCAAGAGACTCAGAAACAAATCTCAAAACCCAGTGGCTTTTGGTACAAATGCGTCCAGACCCCACAATACGTTACTGTCACCGGGCCACCTCAGGGAAGAAAGGGTGTTGTCCCTCCACCTGCTCTCTCTTGGCGGCTTGGTGGCCGTCATCCTCCAGAGGCCACTGAACAGTCAGGTTTGGGCCCCCAATGACGAAACTTGTTGGGCCTCACAGAATGAGGGGGAAGCCGGGCCTGTCCTCCCCACTCCAACAAGACCAAGTCATCACCCACAAATGGCCTCTCTGGCTCCTGATCAAGCTGCTTAACGGCCTTGATCTCAGAGACTCAGAAATAAATCTCGAAACCCAGTGGCTTTTGGTAGAAATGTGTCTGGACCCCGAAGTAGGTTACTGTCACCGGGCCACCCCTGGGGGGGAAGGGTGCTGTCACTCCACCTGTTTCCTTCTGGTGGCTCAGTGGCCGTCATCCTCCAGAGGCCACTGAACAATCAGGCTTGGGCCCACAGTGACAAAACTTGTTGGGCCTCACGGGATGGGGTGGAGCCGGGCCTGTCCTCCCCATCCCCACAAGACCCAAAGTCATCGCCCACAAACGGCCTCTCTGGCTTCTCAACAAGCTGCTCAATGGCCATGATACCAGAGACTCAGGAGTAGATCTCGAAACTCAGTGGCTTTTGGCAGAACTCCCTCCAGATTTAAGTGTTAAAATTTCATAATTTCAAAACCACATGGCCCTACTGCAGCCACTTGACATCATATGTTATTCATAACCAGCAATAGAACACAAACTGTCTATTGTTGCCCTTTCAGCAGATCTGAGTGTTGGGGTAAAATCTCAAATAATAGTAGTGTGTTTGGTGTCAAAATATTGAATTTGATCAAAGTAGAGAGAGAGTAATGTGGAAATCATCTGACCCACAGGTAGGGGGAGGGTGTGGGATGGGGTTATACTGGGGGTTTTGGTGGTGGAGAATGGGCACTGGTGAAGGTACAGGTATTTCATTTTATGTCCAAGAATTAGACCAAAAAGCTTTGTAAATGCTCTCACAGTGATTCAATAAATAAAATTATAAACAATGAAAAAAACCTAAGGTGAAGTTCATGCACAATTCAATCATCTAATCAGTGGCTGAATAAATAGCAGTACTCCTACAAAAATGTATCCAGAAAGAGAGCAGAGCAGGAGTGTCTCACGGCCAATCCAGTTGCGATACCCGATATCATCTAGGGTCCCTCATGGCAGCCAGGAGTGATCCCTGAGTGCAGAGTCCAGGAGCAAACCCTAAGTCCTGATGAAATCTCACAAGAACCATTAGAAGTAAATCCAAGCACTGAAATAGGGCAGCGTCTAATGAACTGAGAGACGAGATATCAAATCCGCTGTGGTGGGAGAGAGATAGTACAGCACATAGGACAGAAGCGCTGCATACACATGTGGGCTTGATCCCAGGCAGCCCATATGGTCTTGGAGCAAGGCCAGGTGTGGATACTGAATACACAGGCAGGAAAAAATCCCTAATCCCTGAGAAAAAAAGAAAATGCAAAAACCGTGAGTGACTGGTGCAAAAGTTCTGGGGGTGAGGCACCAACATTTTAAGTTTCCAAGAAGTTTCAGTCCACGGTACCCCATGGCCCCTGACTCTGTGCTAAAGGAGTCAGGAGAACTGTGGACTGTGCCCCCATAAAAAGGAAAGAGCAAAACCAATTAAACACACAAAATTTCATGTAGTATACAAAGTAAATTGATTCACTAATAGATGGTTCTATTTAAAGGGACCTGAGCGATAATTGGACAGATAGGGATCTTCCCATGGACACAGTCAAAACAGCTTGATGTGAATCACCCCATAGGGTCCGGCTACCCCACAAGAGAAATTCCTGAGGACAAAGCTGAGAGTAAGCCCTGAGTATCCACAGGTGAACCCTAAGAAAACGAGAGAGGAAAGAGCTACTGCATGGCTGTCGAATATCACAGCCCGTCACAGAGCTCCTGTTGAACACACAGCTGTCACCCAACCCCAGGGAGCCCACGCGGGTCTGTTCAGACACGGTTGGCTCCACACTGCTCTCACCGACAGCCTGCAGATGTTGGTAGGTCTCCAGCATCACGTCCCTGTACAGCTTCCGTTGAGAGGCCTCCAGAGATGACCATTCCTCCGGGGTGAAGTTCACAGCCACGTCATGGAAGGTCACTGCGTCCTGAGTCAGCACACGGAGAGGGTGGGAGTCGAGTCTATCTTAGCCTCATTCCCACTACTGTGAGGCCAGGACCCAGGGTCCTATATTGTCGCTGGTTCTCCCTCTCCGAATAAAACAGCCTCCATGCACGCGAATTGCTGACGGGCCCCAGAAATTACATAAGGCAGCTGGATCTGCTAAAGTGAGAGGATGTTATACAGAAGGTTCTTGGATGTATGCCTTTCCTGGTAACCCCCCGGCCAATTCGAGCACCACTGTTCCAGTGAGCACTGTAGAGAGGATCACCTGAACATAGACTTGTACGATCCAAAAGGCTATCCCTGGGTGTAACAAAAACCACTGCATGCTCACCGCTGCACCCCCAAAGCACATGACCACTAGGATTGAGAACGTGAAGTCCATATAGACAACTACTCAGAGCAGTGCATGGCATGTGTGCCTATGGGAACTCACTGCTCAAGACCGCCCCAAATCCTGGTCAAAGAATGTAGAATTTTCTTGACCCCAACATTTCTACTGGCCTCAGAGATCCTTGGCTCTTTCTCCTTGGGATCACCACATGCCAAGAAATCCACACACAAGATTATGTGAATGTAAGACTATATGACCGAGCAGGTAGTCTCTCCAAAGTATGAAGGACAAAACGGGAGAAAAGCAAGTCTGGGGGCCCAAGTCACTGTAGTTGCCAGGGCGAAAATGGGGCCAGACCACCCCAGGGTGCTCTGAGGCCAGTCAGTTGTGAATCCAGAGCACAGAGTCAAGAGGACAGCTGATGACAAAAACAATGCAAAAGAAACCAAAGCAGCATGTTGGCGTAACAGAACAGCTGTTCCGGGGACAGCACGTAGGACTGGCAATCCCCAACATCTCATATGGTCCCACAAGCACTGCCAGGGGCAATGCCAGAGTGCAGCACAAGGAATGATTGCTAGAATCCTTGCTCTGCCACCCCTCATAAAACAGAAAACCCAAGATGAAACCTTTGGACCTCCAGCATCCCATTCGTCACCTAGACCTGTCAGGAATGAGTACTGAGCACTGAGCTTTGAGTACTCCTCATGCACCACTGGGTTGGCCCCAAAGCCAAATAAAACAAAACAAACAGACACAAAAGCAGCTTCAAACAGCAGAATGGGACAGTCTGATCGGAAGTCTCATCTTGGAATCCGTCCAAAAGAAACTCAAAACAGATGACCCAGGAAGCCTGGGCACACCTGGTACTACCTCATGTCATTCTATCCGTCTACTCCTACCTGGGAACTGTTTATCAGAAGCTGTGTCACCATCTTCTCCTGTCACTGTTGTTCTGAGGATCAGCAGGAGGCTCCGTGCAAAGACCTGGAGAAGTCAGAACAGTGAGCACCAGAGAGGAGCACCTCCTCCCACTCCTGAGCTCAGACCAGCCACACCCTCAGGCACAGCCTCACAATTCCACCTCTGAGAGACAATGGTAGAAGCTCCTGTCTTTGCTGGGGATCCAAAATTTGTTGGCATCTCTGCTGCACTTCAGGAGAGGGAGCCTGGGCCCAGGCTACAGGGGAGGAAAAGACAGCCTTCTCTGATCCCCGGATTCTTCTCTGGATCCCACAAGAACGTCCCTGTAGGCCCTGCCAGGGGCCGACTCTCAGCCCAGGAGCTCCCGAATATTAGCGCCCCCCTTCAGGCTGGCTGCAGTGCTGCCCCCAGGGAACCATAGCCTGGAATGTGATTCAACCATGTAACTTAGAGTGGACAAACCTTTGACACTCTTGTACAGGGTGGACAAGGACATGCACCTGGGCACTGTGTCCCGGGGACCTCAGTATTTGCTACAATGGCAGGTGTTGTCTGCTCAGGGATAGATGAAGAGTCGGGGGTGCTTTGCAGCTTGATATGAGGGAGCTGGAATTCATAAACTAGAAAAAGATACACCAGTATTGTGGTTAGAAGGCAATGTGAACTGGGTGCTTGACTAGATGAACTCATCAATCCTCTGCATCCCATATGGCCCCCAGCAGCGCCAGGGATAATACCTGAGCTTAGAGACTTGAGTAAGTCATGAGCATCTCTGCATATGTGCCCTCTCTCCCCCCAAAATCTAAAGAACCAAAAATAGCCCCTGAAATACAATTTCATTGGCAAACCTCAGCCACCTGCAAGCTCCCCTTCCCCCATCCACTGCATGACCCGGGCTCTCACGGCAGACAATGAAGATGATCAGCAATAGGTCTCCTGCCATTAGGTGGAGGGGCTGAAGCTCTGCCCCTCAAATCTGAAGATTCTACAGAAGCGAGCTTAGGGTCGATGGTTCAAACATGGGACTGTGGGAGGGTTGGGACAGCCAAGCCCCTGGCTGAGTCCCACATTCACCCACTGTTGCCCCATCCTGGAGCTGGAGACGACCATGACCAAAGAGATACCCCAGAATCACGAACTCACAACTGTCACTCCTGAACCATGAGACAGGCCCCACTGCAACCCCAAAGCTCGGCGTCCCCCTAAAAGCTCCACCACACCTCAGGATACACCTGGATGTTGGTGAACAAGTCAAAAACCAGCGCAAAAGTGCCCCCCAAGTTGGCTTAGCCCCTCAGCTTAGAGTGTGGAAATGGGAAGGTGCGGGGTGCTCACAGGAGGTTGCTCTAGTCCTGCAACTAAATCCTTCTTCAGTGTCGCCCTACCAGGATGGGGCGCAAATTTTACTTGTCCTCTGCCAAGTGAGCAACAGCCCCCAGTGTCTGTGTCAGGGATGGTAAATGAACTATGACATTTATGACATCACACATGACATCACTTCCGTTTCCATTAGGTACCTTAAAGAGCCAGAGTCTAAGCACTGAGAACCTTTTTGCCACCCAGGTAAATCTGTGCTGCAAGGGGGATGGACTCGAATAGAGGAGTGGAGAGGCAAATGCTGGACTGTTCGGTCACACACTGGGGGCGGGGGGTAAGGAGAAGTCCCCTGATCCTGCATTGCCACCTAACATCGAACCAATGATATCTAAATACAGAGTGTTACCCTGACTCCTGTCAAATGATCCCTGAGCTCAGAGACAATAGTAAACACTGAGCACTGTAGGCTGTGGTGAAAAATATAACAATAAAAAAGGCAAATTCTACCGAAGGGAGGAAAAATGATGTACAAAGACAAATTTGAGAGTGAAACACTAAAAGAGTCAAATTGCTGGTCCTTAAAAATCTGCTATTCTTAAAAAAATCTCCTATTCTTGGGGCTGGAGAGACAACACAGCGGGTAGTGTGTCTGCCTTGCACGAGACCAACCCAGGTTCGATTCCAAGCATCTCATATGGTCCCCTGAGCATTGCCAGGAGTAACTCCTAAGTGCAAAGCCAGGAGTAATCCCTGTGCATCGCCTGGTGTGACCCAAAAAACAAAAATATCCCCTATTTTTGATCTATCCCTGCGGCAGAAACACACAGTTTCTCCTGAATCCCTATTGTTCTTTCACCATTGTTTGTGCATATATATATATGTGTATATATAAGTGTGACTTTGTGTGAATTTTGTTTCGGGGCCACAACCGGCAGATTCAGGGCTTACTCCTAGCTCTACACGCAGGAATCACTCTGGTACAGACCATATGGGATGAAGGGGTAGAACGTGAGTCGATTGTTTGGATGGTTAAGTCCTTACCCACTGTACTATGGCTCCGGGTCTAACTAAACGTGCTCCTAGCACACCCAGTGGGATTCCTGAGCAAATGTCCTTATTCCTGGAAAACCAAAACTTTCTTGCTTAAAAAAAACGAAATCCTTTACCCTGGTTGGATTCTAGTTCTAAACAATTTAGGTTTAAGATTGGTTCATCATTTCTCCTCTGCTACAAGGAGCTGAGGCTTACTGAGTAACACCCATCCCAATCACTCCCATTTCCTTAGTATTCATCTTTAACTTCCCTGTGCTCTGCTTCCCCTATACATTACTCACCCATTTTCCCGAATCACAACCTGTGAATTGTAAAGTCAGATTCTCCAGAGATCTCTGGATTTTGTATTTGTAAATAAAATGTTGACTTTCTCTTTCCTTTATATCCTCTACAGTTTACTTTAGACAAATATCCTTTTTTGATCCTGGACAAGGACCAGTACAGTCCTTGTAGGGAAGATAGTGCTGGAAGGTTTGGGATGGCCATGCCCCCAGCCCTCAGCTTTGTATAGACAAAGGAAGGCAATACTATGCTTTTATAACTTCAGAGTAAATTGACTGCAGATACTATATACTCCTGGGCATTGTCATATTTATGAGACTTAAGCCTCAGCTGCCCTTTGTTCTTAGCACCCCAAAAGCAAGAGACTGGATGGACCCAGGAGAGCTGTGAGCTACCCTGGCATTGAAAAGGGACAGGTAAGCACCATAACAAATTCCATTATGACACAAATATAAGCGACTGAATAAGGATCCTGCTGTGGTTAGAAAGAACTAACCTGTCCTGGGGAGTGTAGTCTGGGAGCTATAGTAAATATCCCCAATAGAGACACCCTATAAACTTAATAGATCTTTTACTGTGTCCGTTCAAAATAAACAGAAAGAGTAAGTGTAAATTTAAGATGACTGTTTCAATGAATATTAACTAAGCAAAGAAAAAATATGTCCTTAGAGAAAATCGTGCCCTTGAGATGATCTCTCCTTGGAGTTAGATTTTTGGCCTAGAAATTTCCCCTGAGGGAAAGGCTTTACATCCTTTGATTGTACAACCACATCTCTGCGTATTTGCTACCCCTGACTATGTGGGATGGGCTGGAGAATAAAGACCGTGGGAGACGGGTGAGGAGAGGGAATGAGGAGCAGTGGGAGACTGGTATATGTACGCAGGAGAACGGAATAAAGAGCAACTCATCACTGTGAGTCCACAACGTAAAATGTGGGGGTGTGGTGAGGTGTTGGTGGCTAGAGCTGCCTCCACACCTCCGGAACCCTTCTCAACAGAGACAGAGGACAGCGAGACAGAAAATCACAGCCTGATGGTGAAAATGGCCTGTTTATTGAAGAACAGCTATCATACTTAGAGAACATCTGAGGGGGCATGAGGTAAGGACATGGAAATGACTGATCATTTACACACATAAACATTTGGCAGAGGAAATTCTCATAGGGAGATTCACCCAAGGAGATACTCTGTCTCTTATCTTTTCCTCTAGTTGTAAAACTTATCAACACTTGTAGTTGTTTGGATAAACACAGTAATAGACAAAGTTCCCAACACTTAGTTCTATGGGCTTTGATAGCAAATAAGGCTTTAAAAAAAATTTTTTTTGCTTTTTTGAGTCACACCCGGTGATACAAGGGGTTACTCCTGGCTCTGCACTCAGGAGTTACTCCTGGCATTGCTCAGGGGACCATATGGGATGCTGGGAATATTGAACCCAGGTTGGCCGCGTGCAAGGAAAACACACTATCCGCTGTGCTATCTCTCCAGCACCCAGAAAAAATAAGGCTCTTAACAATTAGTTCTCTGGGCTCTGAGAGCAAGCAAGGCTTTTACTGTAAATCCCAGACTAAGTCTTCAGGCCAGTTCAGCTTGTCCTTCCCCCTGGGGGTCCTGTCTCTAACGTTGTAACAGTTTGCATCAAGACCATGAATATGTGCTTTACAGAATGTTCCATTTCGAAGCAGGGGTAGTTTTCCCACTTGTCCCGGGTCCATCCAAGTCCCACGGCAGAACCTCCCTTTTGGTGTGTTAGGAACTACAGCAACTTAAGCCCGAGACAAGTAATTATGACCAAGCAATTATGCCCAGGAGTAGATATACTTGAGTCCATCAACTCCCAAATATTAGGAGTATAAGCATTGATGGTCGTTCTGTGTTTAACCAAAGAACAGTGCTGTAGAGTAAAAACTTAAAAAAGCTATAGGGGAAACAGGAAAGCAGTAAAAATATACAGTCACTTCAACTACAAAGCAGTACAAATACAAAGTTGAGAATTACCAGAAAGTTATGGTTTATAAGTAATCAAGACTGACCCGGGGAACTGAGACAACGCGAGGGAAAATACAAAGGAAATGTTAAAGATAATCTTTAACTAAATTAGGGATGTTAGCAAGGACATGATAAGCTTCTCTGGGAGGAGGAAAAGGGGCAATTCAGAGATGAAGCCTAAAACACTTTGGGTTAATATTCAGCAGATCACCAACAGCCTGAACCCTCTTTCCTTCTTTGATCCTCTGTCACCCTTCACCGGCCAGGGTGGGGAGACCAATCATAGCCACCAATTTTAAAAAAAGAAAATACATAATTAAGTACATAAAGCACCGCATACAGACCAAACCCCAGCATGGAGACATGCATGGGGCTAACAGGCAGCAAAGCACACTGATCTCTTTGCATCCTGGCTTGGCCTTTTGCACAGATCTCCATGGTGTTTGCCATTTTGGTGAATAGTAGATTGTTAGGATTTGACTGCTTCCAAAGTGTAAGTCTCAAAACATTTACCCACAGTGTTTGTGGAAATCAAATGGAAAGCTGAAAACAATGAGTGTGGATATGCTACAGTGAGTGAAGTGCTTCCTTGCATGTGGCTGATCTGGACACAAATTATAGAAAGCACAGCGGGATGTGGATCCCAGAACATAACACAAAAGGGCATGAAGAATAGAGGTTTGGTTGTCTATCCAAGGTCAAAAGGGTTCAGCGCAGCATCCTGGTTGATCTCTGCCATTCATTCATTCATCATCCTGTTATTCGTCGATTGCCTCGAGCAGGCCCCAGTAACGTCTCTTTCATCCTAGCCCTGAGATTATATTCAAGGCTCTTTAGGAGAATGAGACCCATCATTGTTACTTGTATTTGGCATATTGGGTACGCCATGGGGAGTTTGCCAGACTCTGCCCTGTGGGCAGGCTACATTCGATAGCCTGCAAGTTTATCCAAGTTTGTCTGAGATCTTAATTGATCACAGATCTCTGCCATGATCCTCTGCAAACCAGGGCCTCTGAGCCAAGTCAGAGTCACAGCAAAGAATGAATCCATGGTGAGTCTTGACAGTACCCAGCAAAATGCAATGTCTGTACCTATTTACTTCTTATTTAATTTCTTCCACCTTGCTTTATCACTAAGAATCATTATTTACCAGTTCACATACTGGGAAGTCCACATGCCAGGACATTGTCATAATCATGGTGCAGGGGATAATCAACAAGTACCTTTCACTTATGGTACTAGTATCACAGGAAGCTTTCACACATAACAGGATTATTTCCTTCCCTACTGTAATTTTGTATCAATCCCCATCCCACTTGATGCAACTAAAATTGTTTTACCTCAGGGTCCTCTTCTGACGCCGGCCATTGTTATTATGGAAGTGATTGATCCAGCATAACTTTTATATTTACTAAAGCTTGAGGTAACATGAATGCCTTCCTATATTCCTTACCGACAGGATTTTCTCCAGGATTCTCTTTAAAGCCGCAGGTGCAAATAATGCACTTTCCACGTTCTTACATAAATATATATATATATTTTTACATATATAAATATGTATGTATTTTTTATCATTTTTTTATTAGTGAAACACCATGAAGTACACTTATAGACTTATAAATTTTTGTGCTTGGGTTTCAGTTATACAATGATCAAGAACCCATCCCTCCACCAGTGCCCATCCTCCCCCACCATGGGTCCTAGCATCCCTCCCACCCCCCATCCTCCCCCCCACGTCCCACCCTGCCGCTGTGGCAGGGCATTCCTCCCTGTTCTCTCTTCTTTTGGGTACTGTGATTTGCCAGAGAGGCATTGAGTGGCAGTCATGTTTGGTCTATAGACCACTTTTAGCATGTCTCTCCCACCCTGGGAGGGTCTTCACAACACCCTTTATTTGGTGCTCTCTTCTCTATCTGAGCTTCCTTCTCACCTAGCACGTGTGGCTGGCCTTCAAGTCATGGAGCAAAATTCCTGGTACTAATCTGAGCCCTTCCTGGGTGTTAGTCTCCCGTTTTGTTGCTTTATGTTCCCCAGATGAATGCAATCTTTCTGTGTCTATCCCGCTCTTTCTGACTCATTTTGCTTAACATGATACTTTCCATGTAGTACCACTTGTATGTAAGGTAAGGTAAGGTAAAGGCCCTCCCGTTGATCGTCGATTTGCTCGAGCGGGCCCAGTAACGTCTCCATGGGAGACTTTGTTGTTACTGTGTTTGGCATATCGAATACTTCACGGGGAGCTTGCCAGGCTCTGCTGTGCGGGCGAGAAACTCTCGGTAGCTTGCCGGGCTCTCCAAGAGGGGCGGAGGAATCGAACTCGGGTCGGCCATGTTGGCCGCTTGTAAGGCAAACGCCCTACCCGTAAATTTCATAACTTCATCTTTTCTAACAGCTACATAGTACTCCATTGTGTAAATGTACCAAAGCTTCTTTAACCAGTGATCTGTTCTCGGGCACTCAGGTTTTTTCCAGATTTTGGCTATTGTAAAGAGTGCTGCAATGAACAAACAATTGCAGATGTCACTTCGACTATACATTTTTGCCTCTCTGGGATATATTCTGAGGAGTGCTATAGCTGGGTCAAATGGGAGATCGAATTCTAATTTTTTGAGAATCGTCCATACTGTTTTCCAAAAGGGTTGGACCAGCCTGCATTCCCACCAGCAGTGAAGGAGGGTCCCCTTCTCGCCACATCTGCGCCAGCACCTGTTGCTTTTGTTCTTGTGGATGTGGGCCAGTCTCTGTGGTGTGAAATGATATCTCATTGTTGTTTTGATCTGCATCTCCCTGATGATTAGTGATGTAGAGCATTTTCTCATGTGCCTTTTTGCCATTCGGATTTCTTCTTTGCGAAAGTTTCTGTTCATTTCCTCACCCCATTTTTTGATGGGGTTGGGTGATTTCTTCTTGTGTAGTTTAACCAGTACCTTGTATATCCTTGAAATCATCCCCTTGTCGGATGTGTATTTGGTGAATATTCTTTCCCATTCTGTAGGCTGTCTTTGTATTTTGGTCACTGTTTCTTTTGAGGTGCAGAAGCTTCTTACTTTAAGATAGTCCCATTTGTCTATCTCTGTTTTCACTTGCTCGGCCAGTGGCATGACGTCTGGTCCAGGTGGATTTACTAGCGAATTTTTCCAGGTTCAGGTCCAGATGGATTTACTAGCGAATTTTTCCAAACATTTAAAGAGGACCTATTGCCAGTTCTTCTCAAGTTTTTCCAGGAAATTGAAAAAACAGAAACTCTCCCAAACAGTTTCTATGAAGCCCATATCTCTCTAATACCAAAAGGAAACAAAGACACAACAAGAAAAGAAAATTACAGGCCAATATCCCTGATGAACACGGATGCGAAGATTCTCAACAAAATACTAGGCAATAGAATCCAACAACTCATCAAAAAGATCATACATCATGACCAAGTAGGATTCATCCCAGGGATGCAAGGATGGTTCAACATTCGGAAATCAATCAACATAATCCATCATATCAACAAAAGAAAAGATAAAAATCATATGATCATATCAATAGATGCAGAAAAAGCATTTGACAAGATCCAGCACCCATTCATGATGAAAACCCTTGCCAAAATGGGGATAGAGGGGACTTTCCTCAATATAGTTAAAGCCATCTACCACAAACCTACAGCAAACATCATCCTCAATGGGGAAAAACTGAGAGCCTTCCCCCTAAGGTCAGGGACGAGACAAGGATGCCCACTCTCTCCACTGCTGTTCAATATAGTACTGGAAGTACTTGCAATAGCGATTAGGCAAGAAAAAGATATTAAGGGCATCCAGATAGGGAAAGAAGAAATTAAGCTCTCACTATTCGCAGATGACATGATACTATACTTAGAGAACCCTAAAACCTCTACCAAGAAACTCCTAGAAACAATAGGCTTGTATAGTAAAGTGGCAGGCTATAAAATAAATACCCCAAAATCCATGGCTTTCCTATATGCAAATAATGAAAGAGAAGAAAGTGACATGAAGAAAACAATTCCATTCACAATTGTGCCCCAGAAAATCAAGTACCTAGGAATCGCCTTAACTAAGGAAGTAAAGGATCTGTACAAATAAAACTACAAAACGCTACTTCGGGAAATAAAAGAGGACAGGAGGAAATGGAAAAATATCCCCTGTTCATGGATGGGGAGAATCAACATTGTCAAAATGGCAATACTTCCCAAGGCACTGTACAAATTCAATGCAATCCCTATAAGGATACCCACGACATTCTTCAAAGAAATGGAGCAAACACTCCTGAAATTTATATGGAACAATAAGCCCCCACGAATAGCTAAAGCTCCTGAAATTTATATGGAACAATAAGCCCCCACGAATAGCTAAAGCAATTCTTGGGAAAAAGAAAATGGGAGGAATCAACCTACCTAACTTCAAGCTCTACTACAAAGCAGTAATAATCAAAACAGCATGGTACTGGAACAAAAGCAGAGCTGCAGATCAATGGAATAGAGTTGAATATACTGACATCTCCTCCCAAACATATAATCATCTAATCTTCGATAAGGGGGCAAGAAAAGTGAAATGGAACAGGGAAAGCCTCTTTAATAAATTGTGCTGGCAAAACTGGACAGCTACATGCAAAAAAGTGGGCTCAGATCTCTGCCTAACGCCATGCACAAAAGTAAGATCGAAATGGATTTATGACCTCAACATCAGACCGGAATCCATAATGTTTATTGAAGACAAAGTTGGCAAAACTCTCCACGATATTGAAGTTAGTGGTATCTTTAAATATGTATATTTATATATAACTTCTCTCCAGTGTGAATTCTCCTATGCATAAAGCCTGAGGATCCAGGAAAGTCCTTCCCACACTCCTGACAGATGTAAGGTTTCACTGCAGAATGACTTTTCACATGCGAAGTAAGGGCTGAAGACAAACTGAACACCTTTCCACATTCCTTATACTTATGAGGTTTCTCTCCACTGCGAATTCTCCTGTTCAGAAAGCTATGCAAATTGCATCAAAATCTTCCTGCAGTCATTTCATATATAAGGTCTCAATCCAGGATAAATTTTTCTCACACAGAAAAGATTGAGGATTGAGTAATAATCTTCCCACAACCCTACATATTTTTTCTTCAAGTATGAATTTTCCTATGGTTAATAAGGAGTTAGGGGAAAGTGAAGGCTTTGCCAACGTCTTTACAAACATAAGGTTTGTCTCCAGTATGAACATTTCACAAAAGGATTGTGAAATAAGCAAAGGCCTTGCCACATTCCTTACAGATAGATAGATAGATAGATAGATAGATAGATAGATAGATAGATTCACTGCAATGTGCATTTTCTTACGGGCAAAAAATTTTGAATAGTAAGTGAAGACCCTCCCACAGTAGTGACACAAATAGTATTTCACTCCCCTGTGTGTAAATTCACACAAATAGGGGGCTCGGCACCCACAGCGGCGGTGGCTCTATCTCTCCCGCCGCCTGCGTTCGGTAGTCTCACCCTTCTCCCACCCCGGAGAGGTCGATGGTGATGATCAGGCAGAGGAAGGAACGAGGGTCAGGCTGGTAGGTATTAGTCGTAGTTTATTCTGATTCTCTCCTCATCTCTCCTTCTGTCTCTCCCCATCTTTCTCTGCCCCCCATTCTTCCTCCTCCAGCTACTTCATTCTCCTTCTCCACCCCACTTCATCCTCGTCTCTCTACTGATCCTCTATGAACTCTCCTCTTCCTTCTGCCCCACTCCTACAGTACAGTTAAAATCCTCTCTCTGTGAGGAATTGGGGAAACAATTAGGTGCGGTCGCAATCAATAGGGGTAGAGATCAACAGGGATAGAAATCTTAGCCTCAGGGAAGACCGCTCCTAGGACAGATCCTTCCTCAGCAGGAGGACCCAACCTAGAGCAGAATACCATGGGCGTGCCTCTCCTCTCCTTGTCTGACAAGCATATAAAATATAATAGAAATCATTTTGTATGGATACAGTAAGAAATATCTTAAACTTATAGAATTGCTCTCCTAGGGCCATCTTGAGCTCAGACTACGGTGCTCAGGCCAGATAGTCTTTCCCACCCCTAGCAGGATCCTAGTCTTGTCGTTACCTTGGATCATGACAGCATTTGTCCATGATCAAACTCTTAACTTATAGTTAAGAATCGTGGCACTTTGGCCTGGCCCATTTCGCTGCCAGGGTAGCTCACTACTTGCCCTGGGTTCATTCAGTCCCTCGTCGGGACCCTGATTTTGGGGTGTTAGGAACTAAGGGCAACTGAGGCTAAAGTCGAGAAAGATGCCCGGGAGTAAATAATATTCAAGGCCAATCAAATCCTAAGTTACAAAGCATAATGTTAACGGTCTTCCTGTATCTATACAAAAAGGATATTACTTTAAGGTAAACTATTCATAAGGCATAGGGAGAGGAGAAAGACAATATTTCACTCATAAATATAAAATCATAGATTTCTGGGAAACTGATCTTACAAATTAACAAAGTCTGATTAAGGGGAAAGCTGATTAACTGGGTGGGAAGGAGAGCATAGGGAAGATTGTTTACAGATAAACACAATGGAAGTGGAAGTGCTTCAGGAGCACTGTGATGGGTGTAACCAGATTGATGGGTGTAACCAGATAAACCTAAGCTTCTTGAAGGACAAAGCAATGTTACCCAACACCACTGTATGAACTTTTCTATTCTCAGAAAGACCTGAGAAGAAATGAAAGGCCTCTCCACCTACCTCACATATATAAGGGTTTTCTATGAAACAGAAATTATGAAAACTAAGACTTCAGGAATAAGAAAAGGCCTTCCGACATTGCTCACAAGTATAAATTATCTCTCCAGTTTGAGTTTTTCTGTGTACTAAGGCTTGTGGAATAAGCAAAGACTTTCCACTCCGTATATGCATATGGTTTCTTTCCAGTGTGACTTTTTCTGTGCATACTAAGATGTATGAGTCAGAGAAAGGCCACAGCACATTCCTTACATGCATACGGACTCTCCAGTATGAAATCTCCTGTGTATAAGGTATGAGGATCCATCAAAGGCCTTCCCACAGACCTTACACTTAAACAGTTTCTCTCCTGTGTGGATGTTCACATAGTGCCACCTGGGTGATGCTGGACTCAGAAGTTTGTCCTCAGTGCTTATATTTCTGGGGATTCTGTCCAATATGGGTTTCTTTGGGAAAGTGATGGTGCTGAGGACATGGGAAGAGTGATCTTCTGATCACTCTCAGAAGACATCCCACCTGTCTCGGCATTCCTGTGGGGATGAGGGCCAAATTGCTCACTTGAGCCTTTATCACAGTGTGCAGGAAGAGACATTCCACCAGGGCTGGCTGCTTCCATGTAGAAGAACAGAGAAGGATTCCAATTATTAGTCTATGCCATGAGAGTTTTCATGTCAAAAGAAATCAAGCTCTGCAGGTAGGTAGCTGGTAGTGTATGGGACAATGAGTTTCTTGTGGAAGTGATAAATCCAGATGGGGATGAAAACAGTGACTCCGAAAACAGCCCTGGGGATTCAGAGAGGAACTGACATAGTACAAACCCAGAGAGCTGGAGACATGGAACAGGAGCAAAGGCTGGTAAGAACATCAGAAAGCAAGGTCCGGCCAACGCTCTACCCCTGGAAAACACGCGAACAGTGGACTCTCAGCTACAAAGAAAACCCCAGGAGGCAGTTTCAGGAACATGATTTCAAACTGAGAGTATCAGGGTAGCACAGTGCGTTGCATGCAGTCAATCTAGGTACAATGTCCAGAATTCCAAATGGTCCCCTGAGCAACATCTGACTAACAGATGGATGGAATTTTGCTCTACCCAATCATAAATATTTCCCTTTTTTACCTCTAATATTAGTAAAGTGACATGGGTGGGATCCAGGAATGTGAGCAACCTTGTGAGTAATCACAGGTAAACGGAATGGTCTGCTGGGATGTGTGGAGCTTGGGACCTGACCCATATTCCCACTTATAAAAGATTTCATCGGGGCCCCCCTTACATCCTTTCAAACGACATTCTGTGCACAGTTACGTGCATCTAAACTATCCAAGTGAGACCAGAGCAACTGTAGATCTGGGTAGGGTCTGTAGAGTCTCCCGGAGCACCATCAGAAATAATATCTGAGTACAGAATCAGGAAAAACCACTGAGGATCACCAGATATTGTAGGATAATAGTGGTCTGCCCATGCTCCCTGGCAGGTGAGAGCTTATGTTTGTTGACTGCCCATAACATTTCAATTACCTTTGTCTCCTGATCAGACTTTGACTTGTAAACATTGTCATTCTCTTCTCCTTAATGTCTTTTGCATGGTTAGCTATTTCAGAGCAATTGCTTTTTGCTTGGATACAGGAAGACATTTACAAGAGCAAGCCTGAGCTTGAGAGTTGATGGTCTCCAGATAATATTACCTCCTGGACATCTGCTCTTTTGACTGAAGCCTCAGTTGCCCTTAATTCCTCGATCCCCAAAAGAAGGTTCCGATGAGGGACTAGATGGACCCAGGGCAAGTGGTTAACTAGCTACCCTGGCATCGAAATGGGCCTGGAAAAAGTACCATAATGCTAATCTATAAGAGCCTGTTCATGGACAAATTCTGTCATGAAACAAAAAGTAATAACTGGACTCGGACGCTGCTGGGATTAGGAGTGATTGATCCGGCCTGAGCACTGTAGTCTGAATCTGTGGTGAGAAGTCCCCAGAAGAGTCACCCACAAGCCTAAAAGTGTCTATTACTGTGTCCATACACAATGGTAATCATTAGGAAGTAAAACTAAATATGTCAATTAAGTTGCTGGTCTAAGGAAAGGAGTAACACACCTTAAGGACTGCTTTTACTTCGTGGGCTGCAGTGATGGGGAAGTCTGGAAAAGCATTTTTTATTGCGCTTCCCGTGTGGAGGCGTGGATTGGGGTCATGGTGATAGAAGAAAAAGAGCAGCTTCAGGGAGTCAGGGGGAATGAAGGAGACTGAGAAAAGGGATGGTCCTCCTCCACCTAGAACCCCTATTTTCCAGTATGTAGGCATTACACCCACCAACTGCTCCGAGCGCTGTGTAATCCCATCAATGGCCAAGACTCAGAGACTATAAAACCCTGCTCCTGAAAGAGAACAGTGCAGTCTCTTGCCTCCGCATCTGGCTGTCTTACTGGGGCCCCTTGGAGGAGGGTGTGTTGAGTTTCTCTCCCCACCCCGTGCAGAGTCCCAGCAGCTGAAGACCTCTGGTTCGAGCCACAGACCCACAAGTTCAGACGAGCCTCATGCATGAATGAACCAGCAGAGGAACTCAGGTGTGCAGGACCTGGGGCTTAGATCTCCAAGCTACTCATATTGGGACTGGGCCTCCTCCACCCAGATCTCCCATCTTCCAGTATGTAGGCTTTACACCCACCAACTGGCCCCGGTGCCGTGTAATCCCATCAATGGCCAAGATACAAAGACTATAAAACCTTGCTCTGGTAAGTGCGTGGCCACACGAAATCTTATTATCTAGTCTTACTCTGGAAAAACTGGCAGGCTACCAGAAGTGTCCTGCCCACACCGCAGAGTCTGGCAAACTCCCCATGGTGTATTCAATATGCCAAAAACCAGTAAAATGATGGTTCTCATTCCCCTGACCCTGAAAGAGCCTCAAATGTGGCACTTTTTATAATCTCAAGTATAGGAAGGAGACATTTACTGGGGCCTGCTTGAGTCAATCGATGAAGAATAGGATGACAATGATACAGTGAGAGAAGAAGAGACACAGAGTTAGAGGACACGGTTGCGACTTAGAGAGAAGGCTGAGAGCTGAGAGTAAGAGTGGCTGGGAAGTTTACAAAGAACATTGGAGAGCGAGTTAGAGAGAAGGTTGGATAGAGCTGCGAGAGACAAGAGAGTGAATAAACTGCAACTAATCAGCAACCAGCCTGGTCCTTATTCTACTTTCATCGGTCCAAAGCAAAGCTGTCCAGGGTGGAGAAGTGGATTGAGAGCACCAAATGTGGACAGTTGAGAGAGAGCCGCTAGGGGAGACCAGAAACATGTTAACGTGTAAATCCTGTTAAAACCCCCACTTCTCATAGGGTCCCCCAGGCCCCTCTGGAGTGACTCCTGAGTGCAGAGTCAGGAGTAAGCCCAGAGCACTTCTGGCTGTGATCCGAAAAAAAAAACCACAAAAAAGTGAACTGTGGGACGGCTGGGGCGATAGCACAGCGGGTAGGGTGTTTACCTTGGACACAACCAACCCAGGTTTTATTTCCAGCATGCCAAATGGTTCCCCAAGCACCGTCAGTAGTAATTTCTGAATGCATGAGCCAAGAAGAACCCCTGTACATCACTGGGGGTGACCCAAAAAGCAAAAAAAAAAAGTGAATTTTGTAGTTAATCAGGAAAAAGAACACAACTTTCTCGACTTAGCATAAAAGCATTATTATGATGGCTACAGAGATAGCACAGATCATGAGTTGCTTGTCTGGCACATAGCTGAACAGGGTTGAATCTCTATCACCTCACAGGGTCCCCAAATCTAGCATTATCAATGAGAACCGAGCCGGGGTAAACTCTAATCTCCATTGGGTGTAGCCAACCAAAAATAAATCAATAAATTTAGGTGCCAAAAGTATAGTCTGGTAGGGTACTGGCCTTGTACACGGCTGACCTGTATACCCCGGCACCACACTGAGTACCATTTGGTACCTTTTGGCAGCAACCACAGGGTATGACCATACACGCACACACACACACACACACACACACACACATATATGTGTGCACACACACACATATATATGTGTGTTTGTGTATGTGTGTATATCTATGTAATTTGTTCAGAAATCAACCTCCACCAACCAGTTTTGTAGAATGCAGGTTTGGATTTTGCTACAGGAGGCAGAACTTTGAACTTACCTGAGTGGTGCTTGGGGAATCCTGCGTTGTACAGGAGACTGTACCATGGCAGACTGCTTGCAAGGACAGGTCCTGCATTCCTGGTCTATCTTTGACTGCAGGAATTCAAATTCTATATAAATATTTTGAACCTTGTGAGAAAGATACAGGCAGGGGGCAGGGATGAGGCCCAGCTGGTAGATCGAGGTCAGGGCAGGGTTGCTGGCACCTGGGGCCTCCTGGTGCAAACCTGAGCCAGAAGTACAGGCTGCAATTTCAAAGGTTTGCAGCGGCCCGGAAGAGCTGAGACTGAGTGGCAGGGCACTTGTCATGAACGTTAAATGACTTAACTTCACAACCTTAATTGCCAAGGAGTGATTCTGAAGCACTGCCTGGTTTGGCAAAAATCCCGCATAGCCAATCCTCCTCCTGCCCAAATAAAGGCAATGCGGAGTTAACTGCCAACAGAAGAGGTGTGAAATCTAGTAATATATTCTGAACGGTCAGTCCTCTGGGTTTGTTGTTTTGTTTTGGGAACACATCCAGAAATGCTCAGAGCTTACAGGCCAGGTTTTCAGACTATGATTTTACTCCTATGGGTACGTGATTTTATAAAAGAAAAATAGGATGAAATATTATACTTGGATACAGAGTGATAATACAATTGGCAGGGCATATGTTCAATCCCTGGCATCACATACAGTCCCCCAAGCACTCCCAGGAGTGATTCCTGCGTGCCAAGCCAGAAATAACACCTGAGCATTACCACTGTCTTCCAAAAAGAAAAGAAAAGAAAAATTAAATTTAGGGGAAACAAGATTTTAAAGTCCATAATTTTGCTCAGAGCCTCCAACTCCAACTCCTTCATTTTCCCCTAACAGCCATCTGTTGAAAGGGCTCTAGAAATTTCACATGTAAGAACTTTCCATGAAGGTATAAACAGGAGAAATCACACCATACTGAAGCAGATCCCATCCACCTGGAAGCCCAGATGGCCTTCCCTGGTATCCAGTGTCCACTAGTCCCCAGAGCACAGAGCAGGGCACAGACCTCAAGTACTACCAGGTGTGGCCCCAAATTTCACCTCATCTGCTCCCCAAGTAGTGAGATACACCCAAGGAGAGGAGCTCAGAGGGCTGAGCACCTGATTTACCTTTGTGGGACATGGCATGGCTCCCCCTGCATCTCAGAACACAGACAGAAGAGGGGGAGAGTCTCTGACTATCTCCAAGTTTGTAGCAAATGGAGCGGGTGAGGGGGAGAGGGAAAGACAGGAGAAACACTCCAACTCCAAAAAGATACATAAAAAATTCGCACGTGTCAAGAAAAATTCTGAAGTGGGAGGGTTGGATTCATACCTAGTGATGCTCAGGGGACAATATCACCTAGTGATGTTGTGGCAGGAATAACTCTGGTGACCGCTAGAAAGACAAACACCCTCTTAGCTGTACTACTGCACCAGCCCCTAAGAGGGAGACATTTAGAACCTATTATAGCTGGTCCCTGGAACACCCCATTCTGCAATTACTCACTTTAACAGCAGGGCACACCCCTGGTTTTGGAGATATGGACAGTGGAGATGCTTGGAATCTGGACAGGTGAGGCAGAAATTCTTTTTTTCTGACAAAATATAATCATATACAGTTAGCAAAGCTATTATTAAGTTGATAGGGTGCTTTTCTTTCAAGCAGCTAAGCCAGGATCAACATGCAACAGGACATAGGCTCACCCACTCCAGCACTGCTAAAAATGATACATGAACTCGGAAATAAGAGTAACCCCTGAGCACTGAGTGCTGCTGTGGCCAAAAAAAGTACAATAAATTAAATAATGAAGACATTTCTGGGACCGGAACGATGGTACAGCAGGTAGGGAGTTTGCCTTCCATGCGGCCAACCCAGGTTCGATTCCCGAAATCCCATATGGTCCCCTAGTACTGCCAGGAGTGATTCTTGAATGCAAAGCCTGAGTAAACCCTGAGCATCGCTGGGTGTGACACTAAAAATCAAAAAAAAAAAAAGAAATTTCTGTGTAAAGAGATTGGAGACACAGTATAGCAGGTGAGGTGCTTATCTTGCACATGGCCAAATCAAGTTTGAATCCTGGCATCCCATACGGTGCCCTGAACCCCGCCAGGAGTGATCCCTGAGTGCAAAGGCAGAAGTAACTGAGTCTTGCAGTTATACTTCTTACAGATTAAATAATTATTTCATTTAAACGAATAAAGGTGTGGTGGACAATAGTGATCCTAAATTGCATTATTAGAGGGTTTAGGGCACACCCAGGAAGTGCCCAAGCTACTTCCTGCAAAGATTGCATATTTGGTTATAAGACCCAATGTAGCACCATCCTGATGCACCCCTCTAGACCACAACCTGAGCTGGCTTAAAGCTCCACACCTTGGGGCCTGAGTGACAGCATAGACAAATTAGCATTTCTTTTGAAGGTGGCCAACGTGGGTTTAATTCTGGGCATCCCTTATGGTTCCTGGCACCACTAAGAGTGCTTGCTGAATTTAGAACCAGAAGTAACCATAATGCCTCACTGGGTGTTACCCAAAATGCAAAATAAATTTAAAAAAAAAGGAAAGAGAAGCTCCCCACCTCCCTGAACTCCCAGAACCCACTGAATGCACAAGAACCAGTGAACATCAAAGGCTCTTCCAAATGCGTTTGAGCCCCCAGCATATGAAGAATATGCCCAGTCCCACCCCCATGCAGACCCGACACCCCTCAAGAACGACAGGACAGAGGGGAGGGTGTTTTTTCCTTCATGCTGCTGACCCAGATATGGGGTATCCTGAGCAACCCCAGGAGTGACACCTGAACACAGCCAGGTGGGGCTCAACACCCCCCCACGAGGAAAAAAAATGCGCCCCAGGCCCCTTTGATGATGGAATCCCATGCTTTATCCCTACTCCACAATTCGTCTAAGGAATGAAAGGGGGCCAGTAACGGGATGTCCCCGGGACACTGCTGGGATGATCAACCCACCCCTGTGACTGACCAGGTGCTGGTTCTCGCCCTGAAACTAAATTAATGCTGAGGTGCCCTCAGACGCTCCATCAGATCTGGGGGAGACTGAGGCTCCCTCTAGCTCTGACTCTTTCTGCTTTGTGAGGGCCACGAGCGATGGGTCAGCAGGGAGGGCGCTGGCCCCGCATCCTGACACCCCAAAGGGTCCTCGGATCCCCAGGGGGGAGTCCTGAGCGCTACCGGGTAAGGGGCTAAAACACATAAAAAATTAGAACGTTTTTTTCACTTTTGTTTGTTCGGTTATTGTCCTTGTTTCTGGAGCTTTCAGAACGACCTTAGCGCTTCAAATTCGTTTTTCTCCTCGACCACGTGCTTCCTCTACCCACCCACCTTTTTGGGGGGTGCTGGGGGGCTTTGCTCAGGGGTTACTCCCGGCTCTGGGCTCACTGCAGGCCGTGATCGGACGCTGTGAGGTGCCGGGATCGAACACGGCCGGCCGCGTTCCCCCCTTACGCATCTTTCTAAGTAACTTCTACTCAGTAAAAATGATCGTTTTCCCCCCAAAATCAATTTATAAATAAGATGAACCTTTCGGTAGCAGCTCTCGAGCGGGCCCAGTAACGTCTCCATTGGAGACTTTGTTGTTACTGTGTCTGGCATATGGAATACTTTGCGATAGCACAGCGGGTAGGGCGTTCGCCTTACAAGCGGCCAACATGGCCGACCCGAGTTCGATTCCTCCGCCCCTCTCGGAGAGCCCGGCAAGCTACCGAGAGTATTCGATATGCCAGACACAGTAACAACAAAGTCTCCAATGGAGACGTTACTGGGCCCGCTCGAGCAAATCGACGATCAACGGGAGGGCCTTTTCGGTAGCAGCTCTCGGTGCGACCCTGGTGAGGGGCCGCCACCCCGGGCTACCGCCACGGAGTGACCCCGGCGCCCACAAGGCGGAGACCGCGGAGGTTCAGGCGCTCAGAGCGACCACTCGGGCGGCTGTCGGGGAAACCGACCTTCCTGGACCCCCCGCTGCCCCCCTGGGTGCCCCCTCACCCGCTCTCACGCTCTGCACCTAAGCCAGCCCGCCAGCACTTCCGCCCAGACTTCCAAGATGCACAGGGAAAGAGGATCCCGATACTGTGACGTCATCGGCAGTGCGCCCAGAGCCTTAAACGGCCAGGCTTCAAATATTCCTGACCAGGTACTGGTCATTTTATCCCGTTTCTGGGATAGGATCAGGTGATCAGTACATCTGATGTTTGCCAGGTCTGGGATAGATGGAGAGTGACGGACTGAACAGATAGCACGTCAATCAGAAGTCTTTGTTTTGACGAAGGAAATAAAATTCACTTTCTTTGCAAACAGCCACCCAGACCTCTCTGAGTCCCCACGTTTATTTATATCACACTGAAAGTCCAGGTCTTGAGTAGCTTCAACTGTTTATTTTCACAATGATAGGAGAGATTCAGAAACTAAGTGAATCACGTGGCTCAGAAAGGGGTCAGGGGTAGCGCAGAAGGGGACTCAGGGATTGGTAATGACTGGGAAGACATTTGTGTATGCAAAAATTCCTGTTTCTGTATATGTGTGTGTTCAGAGCAAACCGTGCTCTCCAGTTATTCCTTGAGAGCTATCCGCAGCAACTCTTCAAACAGTGCTCAAAGTCTACATAGCAGTGATTCTACATGGATCAGACAAATGAACGGAAAGTCCCTTAACTGCTGTGTAGCTAAAAAATCTTTTAATATTTTAGTACTTGATGATTTATTAAGCTATAATTCTTCAAAATTTGAACCAGTGGGAAAGAATAACTGTACAGTAGTAGTACAGGAGAAAGCCTCTTTTTCAGACATGTTGATCTATTGATTTATTGATTGGCTATGATGATGTGGTGCTT
Source organism: Sorex fumeus (assembly GCF_029834395.1). Taxonomy (NCBI): domain Eukaryota; kingdom Metazoa; phylum Chordata; class Mammalia; order Eulipotyphla; family Soricidae; genus Sorex; species Sorex fumeus. Next base: position 442,237 of record NW_026606097.1, on the reverse strand, counting down.
GTTACCGTAAGAATATGAAATTAATTTAGTTTACAAGTTTACTTTATAGCGGAGTTATTCCAAAAACATACTCAATTTCTTGTAACCATTCCACTAGGGTGCCAAATCGTCACAGAGTGCAAATAGGAAAAATAGGTTAGGGTCCCCCCAAAGTGAGGTAGTAAACATCAATATCTGATTACTTTGTGTATTCGCTTTTCTTTGCTTCGGTAACTATGCTTGCCTCACTATTCTTAGATAAATTTACGGGGTACCAGGATGTGGGTCTGGTGAATTTAATTTTGTGGGTGCTTATGAAATGGACAGGTGAGTCAGGATGTGCTTTTTCCTAACCAACAGACTGTGCTTCTCTTGGGAGGCTGCTGCTTTGCCTGGAAGAACAGCCTGTAACCTGGTGTGAACAAACACTCCAAATTTTGGAGTTCATTCGTGATTTGATGGTGTGGGGGCCCTACATCCCATGTCCCTGGGATGTCCACAGAAAGCCTTCAAAAGACCTGTTAGTGCTGGCGATCTTCTCTCTGGTACCTAGAGTCAGGTCTGGGATGGTGTAGAAGGCTGCACGCAGCACAACCTCCCCTATCTTCAACTTCCCCTATCTTCCCACTACCACACTGTCCTCCCATTGTTCATCGATTTGCTCAAGCAGGCCCAATATAGTCTCCACCTTGCGACTTGTTGTTACTGTGTTTGGCATATCTAATATGCCACGGGGTGCTTGCCAGGCTTTGCTGTGTGGGCGAGATACCTCTGTAGCTTGCCAGGATCTCCGAGAGGGGCGGAGGAATCAAACTTGGAGCAGCGTCAAGGGCCACGTGCAAGGCAAATGCCCTACTAAGTAACTTCTACTCAGTAAAAACGATCGTTTTACCCCAAAATCCATTTATAAATAAGATAAACCTTTCGGTAGCAGCTCTTGGTGTGACCCGGGTGCTATTCTGTGCTATCGCTTCAGAATAACTACTACACTATTCTGTTGGAAATATAGCTCTAAACATTTAGGTTTATCACTGGTATGTCCATTCTCCCTTGTCATAGGGAGTTTAAGGTTTATTGGATTATGCCCATACAATGCTCCTGAGGCACTCCCATTCCTCTGTTTCTTGGAATATAGCTCTAAACACTTTAGGTTTAACATTGGTATGTCCTTCTTCCCTTGCTAGAGGGTGCTTAGGCTTACCACAGTGCTCCTGAGGTACCCCCATTCTTCTGTGTTTCTCTGTAACTTCCCTCTCTGTGCTTTGCTTTCCCAACTGGTCTGTCACATATTTCTCCTAATCAGACTCTGTTAAGTTGTATGGTCTGAATCCTCAGAAATCTGAGTGAAAAACTGCTTTTCTCTTCTCCTTATGTCCTTGGCATAATTACTTTAGAGCAACACCCTTTTCGTACAGACATAGGAAGATAGTTAATACTGACATTGTAACTTGGGAGTTAATTGACACCAAATAATACTTAATACCTGGGCATCTGCTTTCTCAATCTAAGCCTCAGTTGCCCTTAGTCCCTAGCACCCCAAAGGCAGTGTCATGATGAGGGACTGGATGGACCCACGGCAACTGTGACGTACCCTGGCATCGAAATGGGCTAGGCCAAAATGCCATATAAGTTAAGAGCATGGTCATGGACAAATTCTGTCATGATCCAAAGAGTAACAACTAGATTGGTACCATGCTAGGGCTAAGAAAGACTAATCTGGCCTGAGCACTGTAATCTGAGATCTATAGTAAGATGTCCCCAGCTTAATGTATCTATTACTGTGTCCATATTAAATGACTACTAATCTTATTAAGGAGTAGAATTAAGATGAATGTTTATATGGTTCCTGAACTAAGGGAAGGAAAACGCACCCATAGATGGCAGTTCACCTTTAGGTGGGTCTTCTTGATGAAAGAGTTTGTCCTAGAAAAAGTTTCCTTTGAGAGAGGGACCATACATCCATTGATTGTATGACCTCGCCTATGTGTAATTGCTACCCCAACTCCCTCATGATTTGGGGGATAATTAATGCTATAAAAGTTGGCAAGCGAAAAAATCAAGAAAGAGACTGAGAGGGAAAATCCAAGAGAAATGAAGGAGATTCATGGAAGGAGAATCATAGGGGAACTGAGAGGAAATTGGAAGAAACTGCAATTGATACCAACGAGCCTGGCCCTCATTCCTTCCTTCATCCACCCATGGCCGTCAGCTGGCCAAGGGTGGGGGAAGCAGCCTGAGACCATCAAATTCAGGAGACGGTGGGGGGGAGAGGGGAGAAGAGAGAGAGAGGAGAGAGAGAGGGGACTTCATATTCATTTTTTGTAAACACAGCATGAACTGACAAACCAATTCTTTGAAACAATTACCACTTGTGTTTGCTTTCAGTAGAAGAAAAATGAAAATACTTTATTGATATGAAAAATAATAGATTTTTTTTCAGTTTCAGTACCCAGTAAGGCTAAGTGTCTTTTACTCCCAGGATAAGACTCTGGATTTTCTCCTTGCAGTGTCCAGAAACCACAGATGTAATGGCAGGGAGAGAACCCGGAACTCCACCTTTCCAGTCACATGTTCGCTCCACTAATCTATCCCGCTGAGTATAATGATATTCCTTTTTGAATGTGTGAATCTTACCAGCTCACGCATACTCAATGACCCTATTCCAAGTGAGATTGCAGCTATGCCAAATCCTGAGGCTATGATTTGAGTTCTTAAATAAATCACAGCAAGTCAGGTAAGAATTAGTCGAATGACACTTGGGTGAACAGGCCGAGCAGGTAGATGACATCTCCGTGGTTCTCACAGTCCAAACAGGCCCAGAGCAAAGGGACGATCCTTTGGGAGTATCGCTGGGAGGAGCCTGGCAATCACACACTAGCCTTTTGGCTTTTCTACTTGACTAGACCCAGGGATATTTGAGGATCCTATGGGAACTGCAACTCAAACCCTGTGCAAGGCAAGCACCCTCCCCACTATACTATGACTTCAGCACAAACTATCTTTATTATAAGCTCACTCAATAATTTTTAACATAAAACCGAAAGAATATTTATAGTGTGTCAGACAGAGAATAGCAGGTAGGGCATCTACCTTACATAATGCTAACAGGGGCAGGATTCTGAGCACTGCCCAAAGGAATCCCTGAGGACTGCCAGGAATAAACCCATTGGCAACATCAGACCCCAAACCGATACAAAACAAAATGTCTTCGTATACTGAAAAAACATACAAATGACCCGAGGGCAAAGACAAGCTTAGTGACAGAGAGGGCGGGGTGCAAGGTGGTTCTGCTGCTCCTGAAAAGGGCACCCCAACAATACAGGCTGTGCAGCCAGGCTGGTAAGGGAAAGGGGTACAAAGAACCCTGAATCTCATGAACACATGACTAATTAATAAGACTGGAACGAACCAAGAAAGCAAAGCACAGGATCACCCCAGGGGGGCGAAGGGTTGTGTGAGTAGAGCACAGATGCCTGCATCCAGGAGCACGAGGCCCCCTGGGGTCAGCAGCATGTTTCACACACACTCAGGGCACACCCACGATGCCCGGGGCCGAGCCTGGGAGGGTCCTCAGACACTCAGCTGCATACACTCCTCTCCTCCCCGGCCTCAGGTCTCCTCCTACCATCCAGGGGATTACAGCTGGCTTCACCCTAGAATACCCTGCCCCCACATAATCAATGTAGAGATTAGTGACAATGAAAAGGTGAGAGTCCTAGCCCATGTGTCCCTGATATAACCAGCCAAGTTACTGAAAGAACGCAAACAACACAATCTTCACTTTTGCTGCCTTGCACGCAACTGGTCCAATTCAATCCCCGGAACCCATATGATCCCCCAAGCAAACACCAAGACTGATAAGTGAATTCAGAAGCCAGAGTTACCCAGAAGTATCATGGCGTGGCTGAAAAATGAAACTAAACAAAACAAAATTGGACGCATACAAAATATAATGTGAGGTCCTTGAGAAAATTTTATTTGGGAGAGTTTTGAATTATTGAGTAAATAATGTATTATAAAGGTAACTTTAAAAGTATTGTGCATTTGTTTTGTTTTGTTTTGCTTTTAGGGTCACAGCTGGCGATGCATAGGGGTTACTCCTGGTTCTGCACTCAGGAATTACTCGTGGCAGTGCTCAGGGGACCATATGGGATGCTGGTAATCGAACCCGGGTCCAGTCCCCTGCCTTTTCTAAATAATTCAAGCACACCAGCAGTGAGCCCTAGGCAAAGCTCCTATTCACCAAAAAATCAAATATCTTCCTTCCAGTATCTTACTTCACCAGCGTTACACAAAACCACAGCGAGGGAAGCCTACTAAGGGAGAGATGAAATGAGAAAGGTGCTTTGCTCCTTAACATATTCCTACATACTCTTTTTTTCTTTTTGGGTCACACCTGGCGATGCTCAGGGTTTCCTCCTGGTTCTGCACTCAGAAATTACTCTTGCAGTTGCTCGGTGGACCATATGGGAAGCTGAGAATCAAACCCGGGTAGGCCACATGCAAGGCAAATGCCTTACCTGCTGTGCCCAATCAAAATAATCAAATAAAATAATCAAAATAAATCGCTCCAGCCCAATCAAAATAAATCTTCTATTTTATTTTTTGGAGGCCACACAGGTGATGCTAAGTGGTAATTCCTTGCTCTGCACTCAGAAATCAATCCAGGTTGTTGCTAGCAGAATGAAACCTGGTCTGCAATGTTTAAAACAAAGGCTTTCAGTGCTTTGATGTAGGTCCCTCACCCCAAGATCTGCAGTCCCCCTGCTCAACCCTGCTCCCACCCGCCTCTGCCTATCGCTGACCTGGAGGCGATCATGGCTGCAGGGGCCCCCCAAGGTCACGCATTCACACCCACGCACCCTGCACCCTGCACTCTGGTACAGCCCCCATCATACTCCTCAAAGCTGTGCCCCCGAGAGCCTCCACCGCTCCCCAGGAACCACCTGGATATCAGGGAACAAGTGAAAAAAATGTGTGAAATCGCTCCCCAAGCTGGAGCAGGTAACCATGTTATAGTACAGAGACAGGGAAGTGTGGGGTGCTCACAGGGGGCCTTGTTTCCTGCCACAAAAATGGCCTTCACAGTCAGCTTTCCAAGAAGATACTCTACTTTGTCTTTTATCCACAAGAACAATGACTGCTGGGCGCTGTGTCCAGGACAGCAGCAACTGGAGTGTCCTGAGTTCACTCTCACTGAGTGCAGAGTCAGGAGTAAACCCAGGCATCCAAGCAAGGACAATGATAGAAATCCCCCCAATTTTATATTAAGCTAAAAACAAAGGGAAAGACAGAGGGTAGCAGGTATTACAGCAGGTGGGACAATGGTCTTGCCAATGGTCAGACCAGGTATGATCCCCGACAACCCCATAGTGTCCGCCACCAGCCAGACATGATCCCTGAGTGCAGAGACAAAGATCAAACCCTGAGTCCTGCTGGTTTGGCCCAAAAGAAATTTTAAAAAATCTAAAAGAGTCCAGTGAAGGCAGGGCGACGATTCAGAAACATGCTTTGCATGGAGGAACCTCTGATTTGATGCTGGGCGACACTTGATCGCCGAAATCACTTGAAGTCACCTCAAGCACTGAGACTAACAGCAGATGAGGGGGTGAGACTCTAAGAAATAAATGATCTTAGGGGCTGTAATGACAGCATAGTGGTCAGGGCTTGCATGCAAACCACCAGAGTTCGAATCTCAGCATCCCATATGGTCTCTGAGCACTGCCATGTGTAAATACTGAGGGAAGAGCTAGGAGTAACCCCTGAACACCACTGAGTGTGTCCCAACAACCAAAAAATAAATGAATGGAATTTAAAAGTTACAAATGAAAGAAAATAAAAATTCCTAGTGTGTCCCCGAAACAATACCAAGAGCAAAAGCAAAACACCCAAGTTAAATGTGGAAAGAGAAGTAAATTTATTTCGTTTGTTTTGCGTCACATACACAGCAATGTATAGGGTATATTCATGGCTCTGGGCTGAGGAAATACTCCTGGCCATGACTGGGGTCCATATTGGATGTCAAGTATCAAACTGGTAGTGATTCCTGAGTGCAGAACCTGAAGTCACCATGTGCATTTCCAGATGAACCCCAAAATGAAACAAATTAAAAAAAAATAAGTTGGACTCATAATAAATAAGGCCCACAACTGGGCAGATACTGCAGCAAATTGGGGCTCACCTGTTCCCTGCACATACTTAGCATTCTGGTCCCCGTCCACTCCTCCGGGGTGAAGCTCATGGCCACATCGGGGAAGGTCACCACGTCCTGACCGACATACACAGGGAACAGGAATGAAGCCATCCCATCCCATACTATGGTGTAGGACCTAACTACAGCTCCCTCAGGCATAAGAAAGAAAAGTGGGAACAATAAAGAGTTGCCTGATTTTTGATTTACAATGATTCTCAGCAACATTATGGTGGATCTCTGCCATAAACCCCTTCAAAACAGGGCCTCTGGGCCAAGCCAGAATCAGAGCAAAGACTGAGACAATGGTTAACCTTGCCAGTCCAGAGTGAGGGGTGGTGACATATGTATGTATTTAATTTACTAAAGAGAAAAATACCCAACTGCTAAAAAATTTTAGGATTAAAATTGATAAGAAAACAAACTTGCAATATCAATCGATGTAGTAATAAATTTATGTGAACATTGTTATATTTGATTGCAGGATTTTAAGACTCTAAGAATCTTTGAAACTTTTTGTTGCTTCAAGAGGTTTTTACGTATTGATTTCTAATTTTTATTTAGTCAGCTTCCTCTTGACTTTCATTACCAAAACCCATTATTTACAAGTTAACATACACGTGAAGTTCAAATGCTGGGACACTGCTAAAGCCCGGGTGATAATCAGCAAGTAACTTTCCCTTATAATACTGATGTCACTGGAAGCTTGTCACACGCTACCTGGATTACTTCCTTCTTGGCTGAACTCCTGCAGCCCCCTAACACTCCTGGTCCAAACAAAACTTGTCTTCTCAAGGGGCACTCCTCTGAATGTGGGAATAGTTATTAGGGATCACTCATCCAGTGTGCATTTTATGATGTCTACAAGGCTTGAGACGTATGCAAAGGCCTTCCCACATTAACAAACATAAGATTTCTCTCCAGTATATGTTTTGCTATAGCTAGTAAGGGTCATGGGTTGAGTGAAGGTCTTGCATTTTTCTTACATATTTAAGACTTCTCTCTACTATGACTTTTATTATTTTTTTACTTTTTCTTTCATAATTTTTTCTTCTTATATTTATTTAAAAGTAAAGGCCCTCCCGTTGATCATCGATTTGCTCGAGCGGGCCCAGTAACGTCTCCATTGGAGACTTTGTTGTTATTGTGTCTGGCATATCAAATACATCACGGGGAGCTTGCCAGGCTCTACCGTGCGGGCGAGATACTCTCAGTAGCTTGCCAGGCTCTCTGAGAGGGGTGGAGGAATCGAACTTGAATCGGCCATGATGGCTGCGTGCAAGGCAAGCCCCCTACCGCTGTGCTTTATTGAATCACTGTGGGAAAAGTTACTAAGCTTTCAGGTTTGTCTCGGTCATACAATGATCAAACACCTTTCCCTTCACCAGAACTCATTTTTCACCACTAAGAACCCCAATATACCCCCCTCCCACCCCTCCCAATGACTGTGAGGCAGACAATTTCTAATTAGCTCTTCTCCACATAGATTACACTCATTATTTCGACAAAAGATGCACCATTATTGTTTAGAATTTCCCCCTCAACAATCAGAATTGTTGAAAAAGCATTGTGAAATACTTTGTTTTCTATAGCTGGTTATGAGAATCATATAATGCCATGGGGCCACGATTATGTATTTCTCCAAAGAGCCAGATGATTACGAGATTGGTTTCTGTGCATCTGATGTTATGGCTGTGCAGGACAGCCGCTCGTGGGGGGCAACTAGTGACCTCGGTAGGGCGTGAGGGATGAGCCGGTACCAACCCCCTTCCCATGAGACTACAGTTGCCCTGTCACCGCCGGCTCATACTTGGCTTTCCAATAAGCTCTGATACGGCGGCCTCATTATATGGGATCCAGATGCATTTCTGCGAAAAGCCACTAGGTTTCGAGATTTGTTCCTGAGTCTCTAGGATCATGGCCGTTAATAAGCTTGATCAGGAGCCAGAGAGGCAGTTTGTAGGCGGCGACTCGGGGTCTCTCTTGAATGGGGAGGAAAGGGCCGGTTCCAATCCCATCTGGTGAAGCCCCGTGTGTCTCATCACTGCAAGCCCAAACCTGACTGTCCAGTGGCCTCTGGAGGATGGCAGTCACCAGGCTGCCAAGGGGAACAGGCCAAGGCACAAAACCTATTCACACCTGGAGTGGCCCAGAGCCAGTAACCTATTGCAGGAACAGGATGCATTTCTGCCAAAAGTCTTTGGATTCCGAGATTGGTTTCTGAGGCTCTGGGATCAGGGCCATTAAGTAGTTCAATTAGGAATCAGAGAGGCCATGCCTCCAATTATATAGCTGAGCTGGAGGTGGTTTATGCATGTGTCTCCCACATACCAAACTTTTGGCCGTTTACTTTCTTGGTAAACTTTGCCCCAAGTTTTTGGGGTCTGGCCAACGGCACTGCTGCAATTTTGGGGTATCTGAAAGAAAGAGGGTGCCATCCAGCTGCTGATGCACTCACCTCACAGGTACAGATTGACCTGCTGGCGGCACGATAGCCCGCTACTATGACTTTTAAAATGCATAGTAAGGCTACAGGGTAGAGTGAAGACGTTCACACACGTCAGACATTTATATGGTTTCTTTACAGTGTGATTGTTTTCTGTGTTTAGTAAAACATCAAGCTTGAATGAAAGCCTTCCCACAGTCCTTATATATGTAGAGTCTGTCTCCAAGACCAATTTTCCTGTAATTCTAAGGCTTGAGGGCATAATGTAGGACTTTCCGCATCGTTTACACATGTATGTTATGTGTAATAAGGAGGAGTAACTGAATGCCTTCCCACAGTCCTTACAAATATAAAGGATTCCCCGAATTCATCTCAAAGATGATAAAAGTGATACGATCCTAAGGTTCTCTGCCCCAAATCCCTGGGACAGGCACATGCACAGAACTGCACACACAGCATCATCTGAACATGAGACTGTGTGACTGAGCAGGTGAGGCTCTCAGAGCAGGAAGGCCAAACAGGAGAAACACATGTCTTGGGGCCTGAGACATTTGTAGCCATCATGGTACATACATAAGTAGCACACCTGGATTCCCCTGATGCCTCTCAGAGGTGAATCTGGAGCACAGACCCAAGAGAAAGCCCTGAGTACCTCTACTGTAGCACGAAAATAAACCTGAAAGAAAACAAAGCAGCAGGATGGAGTAACAGAACAGTGGGTCTGGGACAGCATTAAGGGCTGGTAATAACGCCGTCCCTTATAGTTCCTCAAGAACTGGCAGATGGAAATCCTTCATACAGAACCAGAAATAACCTGAGAATCACTGGGGATGGCCCCTTCCCTTCAACATCTTCCAAAAAAAACAAACAAATAAGTCTAATCAGTGTTGGACACCTGGCACACTATACAGTTGGTCCCCCAGTCTTGAAAGGAATGATCCTTGAGCACTACTAATACAGCCTATTCAAATCAACAAAAAAATAAAACAGTGGCCTCAACCAGAGCTGATTAATCAGGCCAGGAGCCGGATCCCCCGGCTCCTTCCTAGAACAATCAGAGACTATCAGCCTGGGAAGCTTGTGCTACATGTCACTGCACAGCATCGTCTTCTCACTCTCCTGCCTGAAGATGGTGTGGCAGAGTCCATCTCACCATCTCCTGCCTGTTTGTCCTGTGGACCAACAGGAGGCTCCATGCAAGTACCTGAGCCGTGGGCACCAGAGAGGAGCACAACCAGCCCCGGCCCCCACCTGACCAGAAGTCCCTGCATTGGAGCCAGAAGGGTAGTGACCAGCTGGATGTTTGGACACTGGCTCACAGAAACATCCACGGCAAGACACTGACAGATGTTCCTGTCTCTCGGGGGAGAGAGAAATGGGTTGTGACCCAGCTGCTGTCAGGACAGGAGTGGTTGAGGCCTACAGGGGAGGAAACCCCGGTGCCGCCCAAGCCCGGTACTCTACCTAGGGAACCACACAGGAAGGTCCTAAAGGCCAGAGACTAACCCTGAGGCCAGGAGCTCCCATGTAGCTGCGGCCCCTACAGGCCCCAGTGACCACAGTGCCATTATTGGCTCTGCTGTGGGGCCAGTAACAGGGACTCAGGGTGGGCAAAACTTCAGCTTCCCTCTTGCAGAGTGGATGGGACACGGGCCTGGGAGCTCTCTTTCAGGAACCAAGGTCACTTCTGGGCTCGAGTAGGCCCCAGGCAGTCCCAGCTCTGACCCTCTGGACCGGGACACATCCTGGTCTTGATTTACTGTAATCCCCAATCAGCACATGAGCCTCATCCAGCACTTGCTCCTATTTTGCAAGAATCACTCTGAAAACCATGTAAAAAGTGTGTTGTATCACAAAACTATCCAAATAACCAGGGTGTTTACTATGACCCATGATGTTATGTGTGTCTAACAACAGGAATTTCTTAGAGTGAGTCTACTTTGAAACCATGAATATTATATCTTGGGGCCTGGACTGTTAATACAGTGGATAAGACATTCACCTTGCACTTGGCTGACCCAGGTTCAAAATACTCTTATATAGATGGGCCCCTGACCCTTGTAGGAAATGATTCCTGACTTCAGAAAAAGGAATAAGCCACGGACAATGAAGGGTGATTACCAAAAATACTGCAACTTCAAAAGGTAACTCTAATGAAACAAGAGAACAACAACAAAAAATAACCAAGTGTCAATTCTGAGGCACACACACCAGTTTGCCAGATGTGAAGAATAGTGAGTTGGTAGGTCACATGGTAACAGGTTCAGTGTTCTGTCTCTCCAAAGAAATACAGACACAGGAACCACAACAACTGATGGCCAATGGATAGTGCATAGTCAATCTTTAATTCAGAATCGAATAGCATACTTATAGAACATCTGAGGGGTTCTGAGGTACAGAACTTCACATGTTGTGATTTACCATTTACCCAGGTCAAGTGTTTTAACAGAGATAATTCTTTGCGGGGGGGGATTAACTCAAGGAGACGTTCTGCCGGAGACTTTGCTGAGAAATTCGCTCATGGGCTATATGCATCTGTGTTGCTTTTCTCCTTTCCTGCTCGTACATATTAAACAATTAAGTTTACTTCTTATTAATATTTGAAATTATCAATACACACAGTAGAGAAACATTCCAAAACTTACTTGTCAGGGGTCGAGGAGCTAAGGTTAAAAGCAGGCTGGGAACCAGCTTTCTGGGGTTAGCGACTATGGCAACTGAAGCCTCAGTAAAGTAATTATGATGGATGGCCAGCAGTATATATGTTTTAGAGTCAATTAACTCATAAATATTAAGAGCTTAGCATGAATGGTTTTTCTGTTTTGAAGCAAAGAACATTGCTCTATAGTGATAGATTATACATTATACAGGTTACAGTGGAAAGGGGAATGCAAATAAATGACTGCAGATACAAAGTCTAGAGTCACCAGAAGGTTTGACTTTATGATTTAAGGATAGATTAGGAGTGCTCATAAGAGCAATATAATCATCTTTGGGGGGAGCAAAAGTGGAAATTTACTGATCAAACCTAAAACACTTAGGGTAAAGACAAATTCTAGAGTGAAACATTTAAAGTGGATCCTTAATCCACTTTTTCTGTATTTTTCTATTCTGCATAAATTCATGTTTTCTCGTAAATAATACTCCTCTTTCTCATTGCTCTCATATCCTCTCTGTGTGTATGTGTATGTGCAAGCACATGTTTCAATTTTAGACCACAACTGGCAGTGCTCAGGGATTTGCAGCTCTGGGATCAGGGTTCAGTCCTAGTGGGGCTCAGGGACCATATGGATTACTAGACATAGAGAGACCTGGGTTGGCTGCTTGCAAGGAAAGTACCCTACTTGCTGTACTATTGCTCTGGCCCTTTCTAAGTGAATTATTTCCACCACATCAAGAGTGACCCTGAACAAAGCTTCCCCAACAACACCCCCACCCCAAAAATCAACTATTTCTCTTAAAAAAGGAAAACCAAACTTTACCCCCAGTACTCACAACAGCTGGGGGGTCATCTGGTCAGGGAGAGATTACATGTGTGTGGTGCTTTGCAACTGGACCTTAGGTTGGAGAAATTCTTTACCTAGGGAAAATACAAAAGCTGGGACCAGAGACAGTAAGTGGGTACGAACTTGCCTTGCATGCAGCCAACCGAGATCAATTCCCAGCATCCCTTATGGTCCCCTAGTACCACGAGCAGGAATTCCCGACTGCAGAGCCGAAAGTGAATCCTGACCACCACCAGATGTGATACAAGAGCCAAACCAAAATGATAATAATGAAAAAGTTTCATTTGCAAACGCCACCCACCTGCAAGGGCTGAGACACTGGGTGGCCCCACCGCATTAGGACAGTCAAACAAATGACAGAGGACAACTGGGTCCCCTGCTGGAGTGGAGCTGGGGCCCCACACTTCTAAGTGAACCTGAAGGTGCCACACTAAGGATGCCAGGGCCAATGGCTCCGGACAGGGCCAACCAAAGTCCGGTGCTAGAGGTTCGGTAGGGCTAAGCCCCGCCATCTGCAAGTCCCGCAGCCCCAGGCCCACCGGACTCTGACACTTCCAGGAGCTAGAGGAGATCTTGGCCAAGGGGAACCCCAGGATCACTTGTTCACACCTGCGACCTCTGCGCCTGTCACAGCCCCCACTGCACCGCCCAAAGCCTCTGGGTCCCCTATCAGCTTTCGCCTTACCTCACCTCAGGAACCGCCTGGACATCCTGAACGGAGGAAAACAAGAATGAAAGCACCCCCCAAGTTGGCGCAGCCCCACCACTCACAGTGCCAAGACGCGGGGCGCTCACCTGAGGCCACTTGCATTCTGCCACAAAATCGGCCCCACAGTTTCCCTGTAATGCCAGGCACCATTTCCTCCTCTACCCACGAGACCAATGGCGGCCAGAGCCAGGCAACCACAATTAGAACAGAAAGGATTTCTGAAGGGTCCGTCTATGACATCATTTCTGCTTCTGCCAGGAGCCTTAAAGGGCCATGGTCCAGATGCAGAGACCCTCTGTGCCTGGGACTTAGGGTAGACAAACCTTCAGCCACTGTCTTGCAGGGTGGACAAGGGCAAGCACCTGTACACTCTATCCAGGGAAACAAGATCACTTCTGGGTCCAGATAATAAGCCTGAGGCACAGCCGTGCTCTGTCCTGCTGGACCTGGACCCATCTGAGTCCTGATTTACTCTAATCCTGCATCAGCACATCTGCATGAGTCTCATCCTATACTCGCTCCTGTTGTGCAGGAATATATTTGAAAACGGTGCAATCACCCAGGTTTATAAAAAATAAATCCAAATATCCAAGGCATTTATTTACTAAGGACCATAATATGAACTGTGCCTGTCATTTGGAACTTCTCAAGACTACTTATACTGTAAATATTCTATTTTGGGGGTGGAGTGGTCTTACTCTCAGCTGACCCAAGTACGATACTTGGCCACGCTAGGCCCTGGCTGCAGTGATCCCTGAGCTGAGTGAGAAGTAAGTGCAGATACCTACAAGGAGTGGTCAAAACTACAGCAACAATAGGACAACTCTAAGGAAGCAAAGCAAACAAACAAACAAAAAATCTTGTGCAAAGACAAACTAGCGAGGAACATTTAAATAGTAAAAGAGTGGGTTCTTAAAACTCTGTTTTCTGGCATTTCCATAGTTTCCCAGAATCCTTATTATTTTCTTTTCTTGCAATCACATGTTTTCCTGTGTGTGCAAGTGCGTATGTGTGTGGGTGTGGGTCTGTGTGTGTTTCCTTTGAGCCAGAACAAGCATTGCTCAGGGGGTATTCCTAACTCTGCACTCAGGGTTTCACTCCTGGAAGCTTTGGGGATCACTATGATGCAGGGGACCAAACCCGAGTTTACTGTGTGCAAGACATGTATTTGCTGTACTTTTGCTCTGCCCCTTCCTACATAAATTTCTTCCAAAAGTACCAGGAGTCCTGTACAAAGCCCCCCCCCCCACACACAAATACACAAGTATCTTCCTTCAAAAAAAGGGGAAAAATTTAAAAAACGACAACAAAAATCTTTACCCTCAGTATTTATCCCAATATCCACGGGTCACCCGCTCAGGAAGAGATGAAGAGTAAAGGGTGCTTTGCAACTTGACATGAGGGAGATGGAACTCGTGAACTGAAAAAAAAAAAAACACACCAATATTTTGGTTGGACAGACAATGAAGTCTGTAGGGAACTTGCCCTGAGTCAGTAAATTCTTCGCGGACCTATGTCCCGCAGCAACACCAGCAGGAATCATACCTGAGCCCAGAGCCAGAGGAAGCCCTGAGCCCTCTCCAAGGATGCCCCCTCCCCCCATTGCCCCCCAAAACAACCCCCAAACCAAAAACAGCCCCAAGAGAACATGTTCACTGGCAAACCCCAGCCACCTGCAGGTCCACTGCCCACGAATGTCATGGACCAACACGACAGCAATGAAAATGATGTACAGCAAGGGAACTCTTGCCATGGGGGGGGGTTAAGGAGGGCTGTGGCTCTGCCCTTCAAATCTGGAGGTTCTACAGCTACGAGATTAGGGCCAAAGGCTACAATATGGGACTGCCAGGAGGGTCGGGACAGCCATGACCCCCGCCCTGTGCAATTCCAGCACCCCCGGGCTCAGCCCCAAGCTCAGTTCCTCCCCCCACCCGCCGCTGCCCCATCACAGAGATAAGAGGCCATCATGGCCTCAGCGGCCCCCAAGGACTACGCGCTCACACCCGCAACACTGCGCCCCAGTACAGCTCCCACTGTGCCCCCCAAAGCTCCGCGTACCCCTAAAGCCTCTGTCACACCTCAGGAACACCTGGATGTTGAGGAACAAGTGAAAAACCAGCGTGAAAGTGTCCCCCACACTAACGCGTTGCTCAAGTGCAGAGACGGAGAGTCGCCCCTCTCCTGCCCCAAAATCCGCCTTCAAGAACCGCTTCCAGCCAGTTCCAGGCCGTCCTTCACACAGGTAACAATGGTGGGACTAACTGAACCATCTCTATCAGCAAGAACAGAGGTACCAGGAAGGCCCTGTCTGTGACATCACTTCCGTTTCCACCCGCAGCCTTAAAGGGCCAGACTCCAAGTGCGGAGAGATCCTTTCGGGACACCCAGGGGATCCTGTGCGGCCTACGAAGTTTCGAATCCCAGTATCCCATATGGTCCCTCAAGCACTGCTAGGAATAATTCCTCAGTGCATAGCCAGAAGTACCCTCTGTGCATCGCCAGATGTAACCCAAAAGGCCAAAAAAATGAATAAAATAAAATTTGAGATAAGATAAAGATAAAGGCCCTCCCGTTGATCGTCGATTTGCTTGAGCGGGCCCAGTAACGTCTCCATTGGAGACTTTGTTGTTACTGTGTCTGGCATATCCAATACGTCACGGGGAGCTTGCCAGGCCCAATCTCGGTAGCTTGCCGGGTTCTCCGAGAGGGGCAGAGGAATCGAACTCAGGTTGTAAGGCAAACACCCTACCGCTATGCAATAGGTGGAGAAAACAAATTCATGTGAACATTGTTATATATGGTTTTAGGGTTGGTAAGATTGTCTTATTAATTTTAAAAAGCTTTTGTTGCTCCAAGAGGTTTTTCCTTTTATACTTGGTACTTATTTAGTCACTTTCCTCCTGGCTTCCATAACCAAGACTGTTATTTACAAGTTAACACACTGTGAAGTTTAAATGCCGGGACACTGGCATAACTATAGCCCTGGTAATAATCACCGAGTACCTTTCTCTTATAGGATGATGTCACGGGAAGCATGTCATGCTAGATTCTTAGCTTCTGGGCTGGACTTTTGTAGCCCCGTCCTAACCTTCCTGGTCTAAATAAAACTCGTCTTCCCTAGGGGGATTGTTCTAAACTTGGGGACAGTTCTTCGGGGTCAACTCATCCCATGTGCAGTTTACAAAGACTACAAAGGCTAGAGAGGCACACAAAGGCCTTTCTACATTCACAGACATGAGCTTTCCCTCCAGTTTGTATTTTCCTATGGATTGTAAGAGTTGAGGGTTGGGTGATGGCATTCCACTTTCCTGACATATGTAAGACTTCTCTCCACTATGAATTTTCCTATGCATACTAAGGCTTGAATGTAGAGCAAAGGCCTTTCTAACATGTGTGGGGTTTCTCTCTGGTATGAAATTTTCTGTTTAGTAAGACATCAAGTTTGAATGAAGGCCTTCCCACAGTCCTTCCATATGTAAGCTCTCTGCCATATGAATTTTTCTGTGATCCCTAAGGCTTGAGGATATAATGTATGCTGTTGGGTAACATTGCTTTGTCCTTCAAGAAGCTTAGGTTTTATCTGGTTACACCCACCTCAGTGCTCCTGAAGCACTTCCACTTCCATTGTGTTTATCTGTAAACAGTCTTCCCTATGCTCTCCCACCCAGTTAATCAGCTTTCCCCTTAATCAGACTTTGTTAATTTGTAAGATCAGTTTCCCAGAAATCTATGATTTTATATGTATGAGTGAAATATTGCCTTTCTCCTCTCCTTATGCCTTATGAATAGTTTACCTTAAAGTAATATCCTTTTGTATAGATACAGAAAGAACGTTAACATTATGCTTTGTAACTTAGGATTTGATTGGCCTTGAATATTATTCACTCCTGGGCATCTTTCTCGACTTAAGCCTCAGTTGCCCATAGTTCCTAACACCCCAAAAGCAGGGTCCCGACGAGGGACTGAATGGACCCAGGGCAAGCGGTGAGCTACCCTGGCAGCGAAATGGGCCAGGCCAAAGTGCCACGATTCTTAACTATAAGTTAAGAATTTGATCATGGACAAATGCTGTCATGATCCAAGGTAACGACAAGACTAGGATCCTGCTAGGGGTGGGAAAGACTATCTGGCCTGAGCACCGTAGTCTGAGATCAAGATGGCCCTAGGAGAGCAATTCTATAAGTTTAAGATATTTCTTACTGTATCCATACAAAATGATTTCTATTATATTTTATATGCTTGTCAGACAAGGAGAGGAGAGGCACGCCCATGGAATTCTGCTCTAGGGTGGGTCCTCCTGCTAAGGAAGGATCTGTCCTAGGAGCGGTCTTCCCTGAGGCTAAGATTTCTACCCCTGTTCATCTCCACCCCTATTGATTGTGACCACACCTATGTGTAATTGTTCCCCCAATTCCTCAGGAGAGAGGATTTAACTGTACTGTAGGAGTGAGACAGGGGCAGGAGAAGGAAGAAGAGAGTTCAGAGAGGGGCAGAAGGAAGAAGCAGAAGTTCAGAGAGGATCAGAAGGAAGAGGAGGATGAAGGGGGATGGGGAAGGAGAATGAAGTAGCATGGGAGCAGAGACAGGAGAGACGAGGAGAAACAGAGAGAGATGGGAGCAGAGAGAGAGAAGGAGAGACAGAAGGAGAGATGAGGAGAGAATCAGAATAAACTACGACTAATACCTACCAGCCTGGCCCTCGTTCCTTCCTCCGCCTGACCATCGCCATCGACCTCTCCGGGGTGGTAGAAGGGTGAGACTACCGAACGCGGGTGGTGGGAGAGATAGAGCCGCCGCCGTGTGGGTGCCGTGCCCCCCAAGTTGTGTGAGTTTACACATCTGGCGTCCCTGGGCCGGCGCGAGCCTCCAACCGGTACACAACTAAAGGTAAGAATAGCGTTCGGTACACCCCAACTCTAGAAAATTTGGTGAAAGAACTAAGATTTTGTGGTGCAGTGAATTAAACTGCTAGCCATACTCCCCACTAACATGGGACAAAAACAGTGCCGAGCGAAGTCCTTTCAAAATGTTTCGTGCCAAAGTGAACGTGGCCAGTTTTTTATTGAATTGATTAAGCATTTTGCAAAGAGAACTGGACATCGTGTTTCTCGGGACCAACTCCGGTCCTGCCTAAAAACTGTTTATAAATATCATCCTTGGTTTCCAGATAAAGGTACTTTGGAGCCTAAGGTTTGGGAAAAGATTAAGAGTAATGTCTTCAAGGAATTTAAAGAAGGGGCTCAGATCCCCAAACAGTTCTGGGTAACTTGGGAAATTGTTAACTCCATTCTTAAGGCTTTGGAAGATACCTCGGAGGAGGAGGATGTTAGATATAATATGGGAAGCTTTCCTCCGGAGTTAAACAGAGAGGATTTTAAGATCAAGGATGAAATTAAGAACGTTTCTACTACTGAGAGAGCCATACCTTCGGCTCCTCCCATGCCCAAGCCTAGAAAGAAGCCTGATGCGCAATGCTTGACTGCTCCTATACCCAAGCCCCGAAAGCAGCTCAAGGCGTTTCCAGTGCAAACACGTTCTCAGAGCCAAAATCTCTCTGTCACTAATGAATTAACTTTCCCTACTGCTATCGCACCAGAGAGACCTCCACCTCCACCTCCTCTGTACGACTCTACTTCTAGTACGTCAGAGGAAAGTGATGCATATGATGAGCCAGCTACCACTTCCTCAGATTTTGAGTCTGAGAGTGACTTGGTACAGGAGGCTTCTCACAGGAGTCGCCGCTCAGCCAAGAGGCCTCCAGGCCGCTCGGGACATGCTCCCGATAGAAGCTTACAACTGAAAGCTCTCGACCATAAGTGGTCAATCCCACCCAGACCCCATGAGCTCCGTCTCTTTTTTCCCATCCAGCTGGAGGAGAATCAGTCTCCATCTTATGAAGGGTTAAGAATGGATTCACTCAGTAATTTCAAAAAGGCCTGTGCCTTGTACGGACCTACATCTCCGTACTGTAAGGAGTATCTTACAGGCTGGAGCAATAAGGCTCACTGGGTATCTCAAGATTTTCACGTGGTTGCTAAGATGTGCTTAAGCCCTTCTCAGTACATCCAGTGGAGGATGTGGTTCAGTGATGAGGCCAAGGCAAAACTTCAGAGCCTAGGCCATGCTGGACGAAAATTTTCAGGGATTAAATTGACTTACGAGATGTTAATAGGTGAAGGGAAATGGCACGACCCTAAGAAGCAAGTCACCTTGCCTCGTGCTGTTTTTGCTCATGTCCGTGATGCCGCCCTGTGGGCCTGGGAAAGGATCGATGCAGATGCTGAATTTAAGGGAAGCTATACAAAGATTGTTCAGGGTGCCACAGAACCATATGCAGATTTCATAGGGAGGTTGATGGAAGCCATTGAAAGACAGGTTAAGGGTAAGGAAACCCAGGAACATTTGACTAAACAACTGGCCTTTGAAAATGCTAACGAGGATTGTCAGGCCATCCTGCGTCCCATTAAGGAGAAGGAGGACATAATGGGGTACTTGAAGGCATGTCGGAATGTTGGTTCTATCAAACATCAGGCATGCATTAATGCTGCCTAGGCCTATGCCATACAGAGACAAAATCAGGGCAAATGTTTTAATTGTGGGAAATCAGGCCACTTCCGTAAGGATTGCAGGGCACCTCCCAAACGTGCAACTGTGAGACCACCACCTGGACCTTGTCTACGATGCCGTAATGGAAACCACTGGGCCAGAGATTGCCCCTTCAATCTTGGTGTAGCTGGTGACCCTAATTCGGGAAACTTGCAGTGGGGCCAGCCCCAGGCCCCGCAAAATCAGGGGACATTCCCAGCTGCAGCTTTTCTCCCCAATGTGGAGCTTCAGAGCTCCAGTCAGTAGATTCACTGCAACCAGCCACGGCAGGGAGCGCCACCGTGGATATTCCCTGCTCTGATACAGTTAGTATTTCTCTCACCCAGAGTCCCTGCAGATTAAATTCTGGTGCAAAGGGACAAGATTTGAACCCCCAGGTAGAAAGGGAGTTTGCTCAAGCAAACGGTACAAGCAGCACATCAGGTTTTCATGGTTGTCTGGAAGACTTCCTGACAGTGCAAGGAAAGGCATCTCCGATCCCTGACTCCATTCCTCATGCAGAGCATTTAGAGGCTCACCAACAAGTGGTTGAGTTCAGGGAAGAAGCTATCCCGTGTATGGGACATGCGGAGCTGAGTTCTGCACCTAACGTGTATCAGGTTTTGAGCCAGGACAAAACTGAGAAACTTTGGGATCAAAGCGTTGTGTCTATTAGTGAATTTGCACTGGCAAACCAAGCAGAACTTTGTGTAAAAGGGCTCAGCTACCCTGAGATTCCTCAGTCAGGTCAGAGGCGGAGAAAGCCTTCTCTAGTTTCTAGTCTTGATTCCCAAGAACATCTGCCAGGAACTCAGTCTGGACAACTGACTCTCAGGTCTTTTATCAGAACCAATGGTGAACTGCTAGTTCCAAAGAAGGTTATTCAAAGATTCAGGCTGGTACAGTTTTACTTTTGGAAAAGTGAACTTCTACTTCTAGTTCATGAGATGCCGCCTCTGGGAAAATGGCTTCAGGGTCAGTGGGTACGTGGTTATTCTCCCACTCAGCCATTGCTTATTGACCCAGGAGGCACAGAGATACCTCATTCCTGGGTGCTCACCCACTCAGCCATTACAGACGCTGAGTTTGGTGAGGGACAAAAGGCATTGTCACTAGGATACTTCTGCTTGTGTGTGTGTTTATGGTTATGAAGCAGATTATTTCTGATATCAGAAAGAGCTTCCAATGAAGGCTACAACTTCTTGCCACATTGGTTTTTTCACTCGCCCATGTGCCAGGGCCTGCTAGTAATATCTCAGACTCAGTTTATGTTGTTGGTCTCTTCCCTGGTACTGTAACTAAGTTTCTAAGTACATCAAATGCAATATAGCTCAACAATTGCTTCAGCAGCAACAGTCTCTTTTACAAAAGTGTTCTGAACTTGTTTTTATTACTGATATCAGATCTCATTCTGGTCTTTCTGGACCTGTGAATCGGGCATAGTTCAAAAAAAAAAAAAAGGAGGTATGCCCCGTTCAACTCCTTGTCCTTGACATTGTTCTCTTTACAAATTTTGAATTTACCTCGAGGGGAGCCATATACAGCAGCTGAAAAGCATTTTCAGGAAGATGCACAAGCTCAGAAAACTACTAATTCTTCTATTTTGATTAAAATTGACAGAGACTGGGCAGAATGAGGGAGACACCTCATTCGAGGAAGAAGCTATATTTTTCTTTCAACAAATAACCCCACCAAGAAACTTTGGGTCTCATTGCATTTCATCAGGAGCCGAATTCATCTATTTGCTTTAACTTTCAGACTTTTGCAGTCTTACAACTCTCTAAATTCCAGCTCCAAGCTATCGACAAGCTGATTTCAAGCTGATTTCAGCTGGAATTCACAGGTAAATCAGAGAAGCCAGCATCAGAAGGCCTGCAGCAAAGGATTCCAGCTCCTTCAACATATCATGAGATCAAATTAAAAGCATTCCTTATACCCTTCTCTTACAGGTTGTGGATTGGGCAACTCCAGAACCCCATATTTTGGATTAACAATTCCTTACTTTTACCCTCTCCTTAGAATTCACAGGTGTCTCAGCTCTCAAAGGAGAAAGGAATGACTTTTAATAGGAACGCCTTTTAATTTTTCTCTAGGAGAACTGTCGGAGTTCCCCCCTGTCTCTTTCTCTATCCACAGGCATGGAGATGTACCAAACCCCAATGGTTGAAACCTGATAACTTTAAAAAAGTGTTTTTTCCAAACATAAGCTAGGTTGCACATATATGACTGCCAGTGAACCTGACCAGAGAATGACTGCATTCCCCTGCTGAAGAGCTCCTGACAGAAATTGTGATGCTCCTGTTCCAGTGCTCACTGCCTGATCCAGTGCTCCCTGAAGTTCATCAGACTCCAATAGCTACTCCCCTGGGACTCACTGCTGTGACCACTACTGTTGCTGTTGCAGAAATAACTCTTCAAATTGTGATCCGGACTCTCCATTTCTTCAAAACGTGACTAAATGACTCTGATCACCCTTGAACAGTGCAGGACTATCGACACTTTGCAACAAGCACTGCTCTGGGTTCAGGGGTGGACTGAAGTTTTAGCACAACAAATGAGACTTTGTGTTTGTAATTGTTACTCTTTCTATTTCAAATTTTGTGTTTTTGTAAACAGAAAAGGGGGAGATGTTGGGTAACATTGCTTTGTCCTTCAAGAAGCTTAGGTTTTATCTGGTTACACCCACCTCAGTGCTCCTGAAGCACTTCCACTTCCATTGTGTTTATCTGTAAACAGTCTTCCCTATGCTCTCCCACCCAGTTAATCAGCTTTCCCCTTAATCAGACTTTGTTAATTTGTAAGATCAGTTTCCCAGAAATCTATGATTTTATATGTATGAGTGAAATATTGCCTTTCTCCTCTCCTTATGCCTTATGAATAGTTTACCTTAAAGTAATATCCTTTTGTATAGATACAGAAAGAACGTTAACATTATGCTTTGTAACTTAGGATTTGATTGGCCTTGAATATTATTCACTCCTGGGCATCTTTCTCGACTTAAGCCTCAGTTGCCCATAGTTCCTAACACCCCAAAAGCAGGGTCCCGACGAGGGACTGAATGGACCCAGGGCAAGCGGTGAGCTACCCTGGCAGCGAAATGGGCCAGGCCAAAGTGCCACGATTCTTAACTATAAGTTAAGAATTTGATCATGGACAAATGCTGTCATGATCCAAGGTAACGACAAGACTAGGATCCTGCTAGGGGTGGGAAAGACTATCTGGCCTGAGCACCGTAGTCTGAGATCAAGATGGCCCTAGGAGAGCAATTCTATAAGTTTAAGATATTTCTTACTGTATCCATACAAAATGATTTCTATTATATTTTATATGCTTGTCAGACAAGGAGAGGAGAGGCACGCCCATGGAATTCTGCTCTAGGGTGGGTCCTCCTGCTAAGGAAGGATCTGTCCTAGGAGCGGTCTTCCCTGAGGCTAAGATTTCTACCCCTGTTCATCTCCACCCCTATTGATTGTGACCACACCTATGTGTAATTGTTCCCCCAATTCCTCATGGAGAGAGATTTTAACTGTACTGTAGGAGTGGGCTGGGGCAGAAGGCAGAAGGAAGAAGAGAGTTCAGAGAGGATCAGAACCCAGACTCCAGAGAAGGAGGATGAAGGGGAATGGAGAAGGAGAATAAAGTAGCCGGGGGAGGAAGAATGGGGGGAGAGATAGAGAGACAGAGGAGAAGAGGAAAGAATCAGAATAAACTACGACTAATACCAGCCAGCCTGGCCCTCGTTCCTTCCCCCGCCTGACCATCGCCATCGACCTCTCCGGGGTGGTAGAAGGGTGAGACTACCGAACGCGGGTGGCGGGAGAGATAGAGCCGCCGCCGTGTGGGTGTCGTGTCCCCCAAGTTGTGTGAGTTTACACAGTATGCCTTCCTGCTTGCCTTACATACATAATGTTTCTTTCCAGTATGAATGTTCTTATATGCAATAAGGAGTGAGTGGTAAGTGAATGCATTGCAACAGAATATATATATATATATATATATATATATATATATGGATTCTCTTCAGTGTGCGTTTCCTGTGCTTAGTAAGTTCTGAGTACAAAGTAAAGGTCTTCCCACAGTCCTTACATGAGTAACGTTTATCTACTGCATGAATTTTCTATGCACAGAAACCCCTGAGAAGGAAATAAAGGTCTTCAAACATTTCTTATCCTTACATGAATAAGGTCTCTCTAAATGAATTTTCCTATGCATACTAAGTCTTGAGGTCTTCCCATATTCCTTGGATGAATAGTGTTTCTCTCCTGTATGAATTCTCCTATGTATAATCGGGTATGAGGATAGATCTAAGCCTTCCCACATTTTTTACATGTTTACAATTTCTCTCCTGTGTGGATATTCAGATGATCACATTTGTGTGGCAGGTGACTCAAATTGTGTCCGTGCTGCTAACAGCCCTGGAATTTTTCCCATCTGAAGAATTCCTGCCTGTCTCAGAATCCCCACAGTGATGCAGGCACCACTCTCACTCGAGACTGTCACAGTGCACAGGATCAGGGACATTCCGCTAAGGCTGGTTTCTTCCCTGGAGAACAGCAGAGGAGGTTTACAATTATTTCTTGATTTCTTGAGGGTCTCCATGTCAAAAAAAGTCAAACCCTGCAGGCTTGATGTCTAACAATTCCACCATGGAAATACAATTATTGATACATATATGGCTTTTCCTGGAATGACCAAATAGTTTTGCAAGAAGTTCATGCAAAATTGACAGAAGTGTTGCTATTAACATGTATCCAAATTTTTCTCAACTCAACGAAGAACACATTCAGTGGAAATTATTTCTATACAGAAAAAGGGAGCACCACTTTCAAGAAAATAAAAATACACCCGAGTCTGCGTTCTGTTGTAGCTCAGTATGGAGCTCGGGATGAGTGTAAGAAGGCAAGGCTGAGTCCCCACAAAGCTGAGAATGCAGGGGCCATTGAAATCATCTAACCTAATTGAATCAATGTCAGGATCAATGAGGTCTTTGAGTTTTTTATGTTTATATGTTGGGGCAGTGTCACACGAGACAATGCTCATAGTTCTTTGCAACTGGCACTTAGGAAGCAGAAATACTTGACCTAGAAAATAAGACAGAAAAGTTGGGACGAGAGACAGTAAAGTAGGTAAGGGAATTTGCCTTGCATGTTGCCAACCCACATCAATCCCTTGCATCCCTTATGATCCCTGAGTACCATCAACAGGAATTCCCAACTGCAGAGCCAAAAGTAAACCCTGAGCATCTCCAGATATGGTACACAAGCCAAACCAAAAAAATAATGAAGGGGCTGGAGGAAAAGCAGAGCCGGCACAGCATTTACCTTGCATGTGGCCGACCCAGATTTAATTCCCAGCATCCCATCTGCTCCCCTGAGCATTGCCAGGAGTAATTCCTGAGTGCAGAGACAGGAGTAACTCCTGTGCATGGCTGAGTGTGATCCAAAACGAAAAAAAATAAATAAAGTGGGCTAGAGTGATAGCACAGCGGTTGGGCATTTGCCTTGCATGCAGCCAATATGGCAAACCCGTGTTCGATTCCTCCGCCCCTGTCAGAGATCTTGGCAAGCTACAGAGAGCATCTCGCCCGCACGGTAGAGCTTGGCAAGCTAACTGTTTTGTATTCGATATGCCAAGCACAGTAACAACAAAGTCTCCAATGACGTCATTACTGGGCCCGCTCGAGCAAATCGATGAACAACAGGAGGACAGCAAAGAAAGAACGAAAGAACGAAAGAAAGAAAGAAAGAAAGAAAGAAAGAAAGAGAGAGAAAAGAAAAGAAAAAGTTTCAACTTCCAAAACCTCACCCATTCACAGGGAATGAGCCACCGGGTGACCCTTTCCCACCACAACAGCAAATCAAAGCACAGAGGAGAACTGGGTTTCCTGCTGCACAGCGGGGCTGGGGGCCTGCCCTTTGAAGTGAATCTGAAGGTTCTACACTAGTGAAGCCAGGGCCAAAGTCTCTGGAAAGAGGCAAGCTCAGCCCAGTGCTGGCAGGTTTGAGAGGGCTAAGACCCGCCCTGTGCAGGTCCCTCAGCCCAGCACCCACCCACCTCTGAGCCTTTCCGGAGCGGGAGGTGATCCTGGCTAAGGGGACCCTCCCACGATCATTTGCTTACACGTAAGAACCCTGCACCCCAGCACAGCCCCCGCTCCACTGCCCAAAGCCTCTGGGTCCCCCTAAAGCCTTTGCCATACCTCAGGAACCGCCTGGATGTCAGGAACGAGTGAAAAACAAGGGAGAAAGCACCCCCAAGGTGGCCCAGCTCTGCCACTCACAGTGCAGGCGACTGGGAGGCCGCTAGTATCCTGCGACAAAATCAGCCTCCACAGTCCACGTCAAAGGAGCCGCCAATTCCTCCTTTACCCACGAGACCAATGGCAGTCTGAGCCAGGCAACCACAACTAGAAAAGAAGGGATGCTGAAAGTAACAGTTCTGTGACATCACTTCCGCACCTGCCAGGATCCTTAAAGGTCCATAGTCTAGATGCAGAGACCCTCTGTCCCCATCCCGGTAAATTGGTGATTTAAGGGGACTGGACTGCATAAAGTAGTGGAGAGGCAGCTGCTGGAGTGGTGGGTCACACAGTGTGGCGCTGGTGTAAGGACAAGAGCCTGATCCTGCACCAGTTACTCAAACATTGAAACAATGCCCTCACAAACAGTCCATCAGGGAAAAAAAAATGTGGTTGATTCAAGGTCAAACACACAGGTTGGTACAAGGCACCTGACACTGAGTTTCGTGAGAAAGTAATCAAGATGGGGTGAAAGCAGTGACTCTGAACCCAACCCTGGAGGTGCAGAGAAGAACTGGCCTAGCACCAGCCCAGACAACTGGACAGACACTGTAAAGGGGAAAAGCCTATTAATACCATGAGAGCACTGTCCAGCCAACATGCTACCTCTTGAAAATGCCTGACCAGTGGAATCTTGCCTACAAGAAAAAACACAGGAGGCAGTTTCAGAAACACCTTCAAATCCAGAGTATGAACAAGAGAGGTAGTACAGTGGGGTGGGTGCTTGCCTTGTATGTGGTCTATCTGGGTTCAATTCTCATAATTCCAAATGGTCCCCTGAGCACTGTCAAAGTGAAAATCAAGGACTAAGCTAGGCGCACTGCCAGGTGTGTACCACCAGCAAACATACCGATAGCACAGTTGGTAGAGCGTTTTCCTTGCAAGCAGCCAACATAGTATACCCGAATTCGATTTCTCCGCTCTCGTAGAGCTAGGCACGCTACTGAGAGTATCTCACCTGCACAGCAAAGCCTAGCAAGCTACCTGTGGAGTATTCAATATGCTAAACACAGTAACAAGAAGTCTCAAAATGTGACTTTACTGGGCCTGCTAGAGCAAAATACATGAAAAACGGGAGGACAGTTTGGTTTTTGACATATATATATATAATATATGGAGTATTTGTATAATACATAATATATATCATAGAAATTAAGTATATATCAAATTTATATCTGTGTACATGTATATACACATAAAAAACTAGAGTATATTCCGACCCTAAGAATGGAGGATAATAAGCAACAAACCATTCCGGTCACTTTGGAGCCTTTTATGGCCTTTACACAGATCTGAAACCTTTTTATTATTGGGGTGACTACATGATTGATGGAACTTTCCTAATTCCAAATAGAATGCTTATTTTATGTCTCTGATATTATTGAACTGACGGGTGGGATCCAGGAACCTGACCAACCTTGTGAGTAATCACAGGAAAATGGAAGGGCCGGCTGGGATGTGGGGAGCCTGGGGAGTGTTGGGATGTGCGGAACTGACCCATATTCCCAACATTTGTCAAACATTTGAATCAAGGGGCTCCTTCCATCCTTTCAACCGTCTTTCTATGCACAGTAAAGTTCATTTAAACTGTTTCGAGTAGGGGCCAAAGAGACAGGACAGCAGGGATGACATTTCTCTTGAATTACCTTTAACAGGGTCCCAGAGCACTACCAGGAGTAATCCATGAGAATTTCTAGGTGTGACTCCAAAAGACGGCACATGCCCAGAACTGCAAACAGAGAAGTGAGTGAATGCAGGACTGTGTGACTGAATGCAGGACTGTGTGACTGAGCAGGCACGGCTCTCCAGAGCAGAATGGACAAAATAGGGGAAACACATGTCCTGGGATCCGAGTCACCATAGCTGCTAGGGGAGAAAACAGGGCCAGCACACCCTAGGGGACCCATGATGTGCATGAGGTGCGAATACAGAGCACAGAGCAAAGAAGGCCTGAGCACCTCCACTGTGCAACAAAAATAAACAGGAAAGAAAATAAAGCAGCAGGATGGAGTAACAGAACAGAGGGTCGGGCTGTGAACCCAATCTTCCCATATGGTCCCCCTAGCACTGCCAGGTGCAACGCCAGAGTGCAAGGCCAAGAATAATCCCCAGAATCACTGGGTGTACCACTCCAAATAAAACAAAATACCCAGACGCAAGCGTTCGACCCCCAGCACCCCATATGGTTCCTGAGACATGTCAGGAGTCATCCTTGAGCACTAAGGTATGAGTACTCTTTACCTGGGTGTGGTTGAAAAGCCAAATACAACAGAACTGAAATAAACATAGCCTAATAAAGAAAGTATTGGGCCATCCGAAAAGGAGGCACAATACAGGATCATTCCTGAAAAAACTCAGAGACATTTGGCCCAAGAAGACTGAGTGCTCCTGTCACTGCATCACCTTCTCTTGTCACTCTCTACATACCTAGGGATGGGATGTCTGATGTCATGTCACCATCTTCTCCTGCATCTGATTTTCCGAGGATCAGAGACCTGAAGGAGGAGTCAGAGCAGTGAGCACTGGATAGGAGCACAACCCACAGCCCTGACCAGCCACACCCTCGGGCACTGGATCACAGACCTGCCTGGGGGATACTGCCTAATGCTGCTGTCTCCCCAGGAGAATCAAAATGGGTTGGCATCTGTGTTGCCTTTCACGACACAAGTTCTGGGCTTGGTTACAAAGGAGAAAACTCAGCCCTGTCTTGGCCTGAGGACTCCTCCGTGGGTCCCAAAGAAGGCTCTCACAGGCACAGCAGAGGCTGACTCAGAGGCCAGATCACATGCATCAGCGCACCTTGCAGGCTAGCAGCAGGGCTGCCTCCCACAACCATAGCCCAGAATGTGGCTCGATCATGGGGACAGCCCTTCTCCTCTTAAAATAACCCAATTTCTACAGACACACACATACACAATCACACACACCCTTTACCCCCAGTACTCATCTCAATAAACAGGGGTGTAGACAGGGCTTTGCAACTTGATGTGAAGAAGCAGAAATTCCTGTTCTGGTAGACAGTAAAACTAGCAAGATGCTTGCCTTGTTGACACCACTCAATCCTCTGCATCCCTACGCATCCCTATGGCCCCCAGAGCACTCCAGGAAGAATACTTCAGCCAGGAGCTAGAAGAAGCCCTCAGGGTATCGTCGGGCATGCAGAGCCCCCCATTCCCCACACCAAAAATAGACCCAAAAGGAAACTAAAACCCCTGTAACCTGCGGATCCACTACTCCAGATGGCCCTATCATACCAGGGAAGCCATTGAAAAAATCAGATGGTAACAGGGTCTCTTGGCATTTCAGGAGCTGCAACTCTGCCCAAAGTGAATCTGGAGATTTTACAGCAGCAATTCTGGGGACAAGGTCCCAAAGTAGGCCAGCTGGAGGTCAGAACGGACAAGCCCCTGCCCTCGGCAGGTCCCTCACCCCAAGGCCCACAGTCCCCTTGCTCAGCCCTGTAGCCACCCGCTGGTGCTCAATCGCAGAGCTGGAGGCTATTGTGGCCGCAGCAGCCCCCCAGGATTACTCACTTACATCCTCCTCCCTTGACCCCGTCAAACATCCACTGCAACTCAGGAACCACTTGGTATCAGGGAACAAGTGAAAAACAAGTTCAAAGGTGCCCCCAAGCTGGCGAGGACCCGCAGCTCAGTGTGGACATGGGGAACTGCCAGGCACTCATGGGAAATTGTCCCCATTCTGCCACAAAGTTGGCCTTCAAAGTCCCACTTTCTCTCAGGGGCCCTACTCTGTCCTTTACCCATGTTAACAATGACACTGACCCAGTTTCCGGGAATAGAATCACCAGGAAGGGCCCCCTGTGATGTCACTTCTGCTTCCACAAGCATCCTTAAAGAGCCAGACTCCAGATGTGGAGAGAACCATTATGACCACCCAGGTGGATCTGTGGTGCAAGGGGTATGGGCTCATATAAAGGGATGGAGGCAGCTGCTGTACTGGACGGTCACACAGTGGAGGGGTAGTGACAGGTAAGAAGTCCTATTGGGCAAATATGAGCCAATGCTCTCACACACAGTCCATACGGAAAAAAGCAAAGGGGGTTCATTCAAAACAAAAGAGGCAGGTAGGGGGCAGGTGGGCAAGGGACAATGAGCTTCTCCAGGAAATCACCCATCAAGGTAGGGTGAAAGCAGTCACTCGAAGCCAGCACAAGAGCAGAGAGAAATTGGCCTAGTAGCAGCCCAGAGAGCTGGAAAGACGCTGGAACAGGAGCAAAGGCTCGTAAGAACATCAGAGAACACTGTCCATTCAATGGTCTACAATTGCCAATACGTGAGCAGTGAACACTCCTCTACAAGGAAAATCCAGGAGGCAGTTTCCGAACCCTGAGTGGGCCTGGAGAGATAACACAGCAGATAGGTCATTTGCCTTGCATGCGTCCTGCCTAGGTTTGATTCCCAGCAACCCATAGGGTCCTGTGAGCACTGCCAGGAGGAACTCCTGACTGCAGGACAGAAGTAATCCCTTTTCATTGCCAGGTGTGACCGAAAAAGCAAAAAAAAAAAAAAGTAGACCCTGAACAACTGTAGATGTGTACACAAGCCAAATCAAAACAATTATACTGAAAAAGTGTCATTTGCAAAACCCAGCCTCTGTCAGGGATCAAGTCATCATGTGGTATTGCCATTTCACAACAGTCAAAGGACAGACAACAACAGGGAGGCTGGGACCCTGCCCTTTGAAGTGAATTTGAAGGTTCTACACAAGTGAGTGATGCCAGGGCCAAGTGCTCTGAAAGAGTGCAGAGCAAAGTCCCATCCTGGGAGGGTTAGGACATCCAAGCCCTGCCCTCTGCAGGTTCCGCAGGCCCTGAGCTCAGCCCCTGTGCTCAGCCCCACGCCCACCTGCTGCTAACCATTCATGGAGCAGAGGGTGATGGTGGCCAAAGGGGACCCCCATGATCACCCATAAACACCGCAACCCCTGCACCCCTAAAACCTCTGGGTTTCCCTAAAGCATCACTCATGCCTCAGAAAATGGCTGATATCAGAAATGAGAGAAAAATATGCACAAAAGGGCCCCACCAAGCTGGAGTGGTCCTTGCACTCACTGTGCGAAGAACAGGAGGCTCTGGGCGCTCACAGACCGCCACTCACATCCTGACAAAAAATAGGTCTTCACAGTCCCCCATCCACAAAGGGCCACCATTTCCTCCTCTACCACCAGACCAATGGCTGCCTGATCAGGCAACCACACTGGGAAGAGAAAAAATATCTGAAGGTCCCTGGCCTGGGATGCCACTTCCACTGCTGCCAGAACCTGAGCCTTAAAGGGCCCTGTTCCAGATGCACAGACCCTTTTTGCCCACCCATATGAATCTGTGATCAAAGGGGATGGACTGGATAAAGGTGTGCAGAGGTGGCTGTGGAGAGTGGTGGGTCACACAGTGGGAGGGTGGGGATAAGAAGACCCCTGATCCTGTACTGTTCAGTAAAACAATGACCCAATGCTCTCACACACAGTCCATCAGGAAAAATGCAGCTTGGATGATTCAAGGTAAAACAGGATGTTTGGTACAATTCACCAGATGCTGAGTTTCTTGGGGAAGTAATTAAGATGGGGTGAAAGCAGTGACTGCAAAGCCAGTCCTGGAGATGCAGAGAGGAACTGGCCTAGAAACAGCCCAGAGAGCTGGACAGACACTGGAAAAGGAGGAGAGGCTGGTAAGAACATAAGAGAGCACTGTCTGGTCAACACACTACCCCTTGAAAACACGAAACCAGTGGACTCCTGCCTACAAGAAAAAACGTTTCAGAAGCACAATTTTAAATCTAGACTATGGGGCATGAGGTTAGTACAGTGGCTTGGGCGCATGCCTTGCATGTGGTCAATTTGGGTTCAACCCTCAGAACTCCAAATGGTCCCCTGAGCACCATCACATTGAGAGCCAGGTGTAGGCCCTGAGCACTGCCAGGCTGCACCAACATCATCATATATTCCGACCCTAAAAATGGAGGCTAATGGGCAGCAAGCCATTTTGGGCACCTTGGAGCCTTTTTTGTCCTTTAAGCAGATCTGAATCCATTTTATCATTCTGGTGTCTACTACACTGAGGGGACTTTGCCTATTATAAATACAACACTTAATTTTTTTCTGTAATATTATTAAACTTGGTGGGGAGATCCAGGAATGTGACCAACCTTCTGAGTAATCATAGATAAATGGAATGGCCTGCTGGGATGTGGGGAGCTGACCCATATTCCCGGCATTTGTCAGACATTCGATGCAAGGGGCCTCTTTCATCCTTTCATATGTCTTTCTAAAAACAGTAATCACTGAGTATTTCAAGATATGACCCAAAAATACGGGAAAAAAGTTCAAAATTTAAAAACAAACTGTTTTCACGGCACTTCATTAATGAACCTTGTCAGGGCCATTTAACTAGGATAACACTTTCTGAAACATTTATTCTTTATACTTAGACAATGCTAGCCAGGATCTGAACACATGGGAGGCAGAAATGGCATGGGAGAAGGAGATGGTCACACACAGCCCACCTGGATTCCAATCACAGTACCCCATAATGATCCTGAGTCCCCCAGGTAGGGATGACTGTGCAGAGAGCGAGGAGTAGGACTCAGCTGGGTGTGGCTTCAAGGAACATGAATCAAGAGGCCCTGAAGAACGAAGATGTGGCTGTTTTTCTGCTATAATCCTCCAAACCAAGGGCCTCAAAGCCAAGTCACAGGGGCTGGAGCGAAAGTCCAGGGGGAGGGCATTTTCCTTGCATGGGGCCAGTCCAGTTTCAATCCCTGGCATCCCATATGGTACCGAAAAACCACCTGGAGTAATTACTGATTGTAGAGGCAGGAGTAACCCCTGAGCATCGCTGGGTGTGAACCACAAAGCAAAAAGAGAGTCAAGCCAGTGTCACTATAAAGAATGAGACAGTGGTGAGTCTTGAGATCCCTGAGCACAGGGAATTTTTTGCCTTTTAATTCACATTCCTCCTGGCTTTCAACAGAAAATCCAAAAAGTACATGTTAACATACACATCAAGTTTAAATGCCGGAAACTTTGCATAGACTTTCCCTTATACACTGACATCACAAAATGTTTGTTATACACTAAAGCATTATTTCTTTCCTAGCTGCACTTTTGAAGCACAGCATCCAATGGTACAAAGAAAACAGACTTTACCAAAGGGGCGCTGTTTTGACATTAAAAATTGTTATTAGGGCATTGACTTACATAATATGAATTTTCTGATGTTTCCTAAGACCAGAAATAAACAGAAAGGCCTTCCCACATTCTTGACATATATAAGATTTCACACCAGTGTGAACAGCCCTATGTACATTTAGGCCGGAGGCCTGATGAAAGGCCTTCCCACATTCCTTGCAAACAAAAGGTTTCTTTCCAGCGTGAATTCTCACATGACCAGTAAGGGTTGAGGAAGAAACAAAGGCCTTCCCACACTCATTACAAACATAAGGTCTCTCTCCAGTGTGCTTTTTCATATGTCGAGTAAGACTTGAGGATTCAACAAAGGCCTTCCCAGATACCTTACATCCATAAGCCTTCTCTCCAGTGTGAATTCTCATATGATGAATAAGGCTTGAGGGATAAAGAAAGGCCTTGCCACATTCCTTACAAACATAAGGTCTCTCTGCAGTGTGGATTCTCATATGTTGGGTAAGCCTTGAGGATATAACAAAGGCCTTCCCACACACCTTACAAACATAAGGTCTCTCTCCAGTGTGACTTCTCATATGCCTAGTAAGGCTTGTGGATGCAACAAAGGCTTTTCCACATACCTTACAGCAATAAGGCTTCTCTCCAGTGTGTTTTCTCATATGACAAGTAAGTTGTGAGGGATAACAAAAGGCTTTACCACATACCTTACATCAATAAGGCTTCTCTCCTTTGTGAATTTTTATATGGCGAGTAAGATTTGAGGAATAAGTAAAGGCCTTCACGCATTCCTTACATATATAAA
Source organism: Sorex fumeus (assembly GCF_029834395.1). Classification (NCBI taxonomy): domain Eukaryota; kingdom Metazoa; phylum Chordata; class Mammalia; order Eulipotyphla; family Soricidae; genus Sorex; species Sorex fumeus. The sequence continues at coordinate 408,561 of NW_026606097.1, read as the reverse complement.
GCCTCTATTCAGTATGAGTTTTCATAAGCCCAATAAGCATTGAAGATCGAGTGAAGGCCTTTCCATGTGCCTTATATTTATGACATATCTCTCCATTATAAATTTTCCTGTGTATAGAAAAGTTTGAAGAGTAAGAAAAGAGCTTCCCACATTGCTCACACACATATGCTTTCTCTCCAGTATGAATTCTACAATGTTTTAAGAGGTATGAGGGTCTATTGGAGGCCTCTGCACAGTCCTTACATGTATGTGGTTTCCCTCCTGTGTGGATGTTCATGTCATCACAAAGGGGTGACGCTGGATTCACACCATGCCCTTGCCGCCGACACTCCTGGGGATTCTGTCCACTGTGGGTTTCAAAGGAAACATCACGTTCCTGGGAACACGGGGAAGCTCCCCCACATTCCTTACTCTTGGACAGCATTAATCCATGGTGACTTTGCTTGTGGGCCTTTCGGTGTGAAGGACTAACTATAAATAGTGCTCCTCTCCCACATTCTAGGGACTGCCCCAATGTTGGGGTTTGTGTCTGTAGACCAAGAAAAACAGACTGTGTGAACCTTTTCCCAGAGGAGGGATTCTTCAGAGTGAGGTTGCGCTCTCCATTCTGAGCATCCTCAGAGGCTATCCTGACTGCCTTGGCATCCCTGTGTGGCTGAGGACACAACTGCACACTCAAGACTTTTTCACAGTGTGAAGGGTCAGAGACATTCCAATCGGGTTGGCTGCTTCCCTGTAGAACAGCAGAGGATTCCAATTATCATTCTATGCCTTAAGAGTCTCCATGTTAAATGAAATTGATACCTGCAGATTGGTTTCTAACATTTGCACCACACCAATGCAATTCCCGACAGGTGGATGGCATTAACATGGACTAACCTAATGTTTCTGTAAGACACACATGGAAAAATGATGAATGAGAGGCCATTAATTTCTTAAATATTTTTCAACTCAATGAACAGGCAGGAATAACTCCCTCCACAGAAAACTGATGCAATAGATTCAAAAGAAAAAGAAAACACACTAAACTCTGGGTTCAGTTCTATCTCACTGTGGAGCAGAGCCCGGAAAGCATTTGTGAAGAAATGCTGCATCCCACACTGCTGAGACTGACCACAGGGGCCATTGAAAACATCTCACCACAGGCAGATTCTTTTCAGGGTCAATGACTTTCTGTTCTGTATTTTGTTTTCATTTGGGGGTGGGGGTACAGCATGCAGTGCCAGGGATTATTCCAGGTAGGTCTCTGTGAAACACATGGAGCAATGTGGATGGACCAGTTTAAAAGACCAGCTCCTTTCATGATTACCATTTATAGATACTTTCAATCAAATGAAAAAGCATGGCATTTATATGAAACATATTAGAATTTTCCTTAGGTTTTGAGCAGAGATGTCAGCACCCAGTGAAGATAAGTGTCCTCAACCTCAAGCATCATACTCTGAATTTCCCTCTGGCCATTCCCAGACTGCACTTTAAAAATAACATGCTGGTCCACTAACATTTTCCATTAGTACTATAATATTGATTCCAAACTTTCAAATCTTACCGGCTCACCCATACTCGCTGACTGAGTTCCCAAATCCGGAAGCCATGCTTTGAGTTATGAAACGAAACACAATATACAATGTAAGAATTCTTGAATGAAACATCCTTAACCAGGAAGTACAACTTGAGGAACTCTATTGTCCTCACAGTCCAAAGGATCCCACAGAAAAGGGAAGGGCCCTGGGGAGCATTGCTGTGAAAAGCTTGGCAATCCTACAAGACCTTTTTTTTCTTTTTTGTATGCTGAACATACGCAGTGATGCTCAGGGAATTATATGGGATGCTGGTTATTCTACCAGGTAGACAGTGTGCAGGACAAGCGCATTTCCTGCATTACTATCACTCAGAGCCATAATAGCTTTATTATGGCCTCACTTATTAACTAAACAAAAGAGGCAAATTTTTTTGAAAGTATAGCAACATTACAGGCTGTACAAAAAGGCTGGTAAGGAAAAGACAGGGGGACCAAGAAGAGAGAATTTCATGGAAATTCTGGCAGAAGATGAAAAATAATGTCAAAGCCATGAAATTAAAGCCACCCACACACTGCCGAGGGCCTGAGCCATGGAAGGTTCTCAGACACTCACCTGCATGCATGACTCTCCTCCCCGGCCTCAGGGTTCCTCCTTCCAGCCAGGAGATCACCACAGGCTTCACCCCAGAATGCCCGGAACCTCTCAGAGATGGAGCATGGATTAGTGACAAGGAAAACGTGACAAGTAAACCCCATGTCTCCCTATAAAAATGGAGTCAATTACGGGAAAGGCATGAACAGAATCTGTACTTCTAAAATGCTCCAGATTTGGAGTTATCCAAGAGCTAAGATTCAGGTCTGAATTTAAGAGAATATGGGGCCCCAGAAAACATCACAAATAATATAGCCCTGGCATTGCAAAAGGCCAACAGGTTCCCCCCCCCCCCAACGGGGGTTTGATCACAGCACAGCACCTAGTATTTTTTTCTCTAGTTTGGTATCTTCACCTGGGGATGCTCAAGGCTTCTCCCTGACTGTGTACTCAGAAATCACCTTTCGTGGTGCTTGAGCATCACATGGGATGGTAAGAATATAACACATGTCCAGATCTTGCAAGACAAGAACCGTGCTCACTGTACTGTCACTCAAGGCTCGGCATCACATGCAATGTACTGAGCATGCGTGAACTGATGCCTGAGTGCAGTAAACCCCAAAGCTTAACAAATCCCAAAATGGCCAAAGACGACCAAAGCCCCAAATTGGTTATAAAAATAAACATAAAAGGATGCAGACAGACAGCACAGAAGGTCAGGCACTGGCCTTGCTCAAGGTCAATAAAACTTCGATCCTGACATTTAGTAGGGTCTCTTAAGTCATCTGCTTGATCCCTGACTGTATAGTTCAGAGGGAAACCCTGAGTCCTAATGAACAGAGAACAACTGGAAGTGACCACGAGCACTGAAATAGAGCAGCATCTTATGGGGTGAGGCCCTAAGAGATAAATGAACTGTGTTGGTGTGATAGTACAGCAGGCAGGACAGAGACACTGCACACATGTACAGGATTGGTCCCCAGCAGCACACAATGCCCCAGACCACAACCAGGATGAATAACTGAATACTCAGCCAGAAATAACCCCTAAGTGTTTGTAAGTATAACCCCAAACCAAAGCAAAATAAAATAAAAGGGAATGCCCTGCCATAGAGGCAGGGTGGACTGGGGGGATGGGCGTGGAAGGGATACTGAGATTAGTCGTGGTGAAGAATGGGCACTGGTGGAGGGATGTGTAATTGATCACTGTATTACTTAAACCCAAGCACAAAAATTTTTAAGTATTCAACAGTACCTCATGGTGTTTCACTAATAAAAATGAAAAAAAATAAAACTAAACTAAACCAAAATAAATAAAAATAAATTAACTGAAGTTGTGGGCCAGGTGCAATAGTAAGAGGATTAAGACAACAACCTTTTTGGCTACCAAGCCTGTTCAATTCTCAGCACCCCATGGACCCTGAGCACCCCCAGAAGTTATCCCTCAGCACAGAGACAAGAATATTTAAGTTGTGCCCCAAATAAAAACAAAACCAAAATAGAAATTATTTGTAGTACAAGAAATAATCAGAGAACTCAGCATTGGTAGGAACCAGGAACATTTTAGAGAGACCTGAGCGATGGTACAACACGTGGGGAGCTTGCTATGCACGGGGCTAACCTGGGTCGATCCCCAACACTCCAGATTCATTAAAACCCACAAAGAGTGATTCCTATGGACAGAGCTTAGAGTAAGTCCCAAGCATCGCCAGGTGAGCACCAACAAAAAAACCAGGGAAGGAACTAGAGGAACAGCTACTGCATGGCTGTCCTCACCAGGACATTCACAGCTAATGTTGGACACACAGTCACGGCCCAGCACAGGGAGCCCACACCGGTCTGTCCAGACAAGGTTGGCCCCACACTGCTCTCACCAATGGCCAACAGGGGCTCGTAGGTCTCCAGCATCACATCCCTATAGAGCTTTCTCTGAGAGGTATCGAGGCATGTCCACTCCTATGAGGTGAAGCTCACAGCCACGTCGGGGAATGTCACCGTGTCCTGAGCCGACATACAAATAGGGGCAGGGGTCAGGGTCTGTCCCCACCATATTCCCTGGGCTGTGAAGCCAGGACCAACAGGCTCTAGAGGGGCTCGGGGTCTGTCCCCTCGGGAAAAACCAGTCTCCACCTGAACTCCTGGCAGATGGGTCCCAACTTCTCTCTAAGACAGCTGTGTCTATAAAAATGTGAGGATGCTCTACTAGAAGGTTCCCGAAGATGGTGGTCTAGCTCCTGACCCCAGGGAATACCATCACTGCTACTCTGAGCACTGCAGAGAGTGCAGTGATGAGCACACAATCAGTGGGACTCAAATGAATGACCCTGCTTTCAGCTCAAAACACTAAACATACACTCCCTGCAACCCACAGCCCATGTTCTAGGGAGAAGGGGACACTCAATGTACAGCCACCAACTGAAAGCTGAGCATGTACATATGTGCCTGTTGAACTGATCATGGTTCAGGGCCACCCCAAATGTCTCTCAAAGTGTCTTAAGCCCATCAGCTCTGATGACCCCAGAAATCCTTTGCTCTGTCTCCCTGGGACCAGCACATGCCCAGAACCGCAAACCGAGGAGCCAATGAATGCTGGACTGTGTGATAGAGCAGGAGAAGCTCTCCAGAGCTAGAAGGACAAAATAGTGGAAACACATATCCTGGGGCCCGAGTTACTGTAGGTGCCAGGGCACAAACAGGGCCAGTGCACCCGGGGGACCCATGATGCACATCAGGTGGAAATCCGGAGCACAGAACCAATAGGAAGCCCTGAGCATCTCCCCTGGGGCACAAAAATAAATATGAAAAGAAACAAAGCAGCATGACTGTGTAACAGGACAGTGGGATGGGGATAGTGGATAGGGCTGGTGTTACCTGCTGTCCCATAGGGTCTCCTAAGCAGTGCCAGGTACAATGCCAGAGTGCAGAGCCAAGAGTATAATCCCCAGAATCACTGCATGTGGCTCCAAAAACAAAACAAAATACCCAGACACCAGCCTTTGATGCCCAGCACCCATATGGTCCCTGAGATATGTCAGGAGTCATCCCTGAGCACCAGTAATCTTTGAGCTGTTGTGATCCAAAAGGCAAAAACAATGAAACTAACACACGTGGCCTCAGATAGTAGAGAGCCGGGCGCTCCAACAAGGCGGCAGGATCTTTCCTGAAGCAAGTTAGAGACAGACAGCCCTGGAAGCTTGACGCTCCTGTCACTGCATCACCTCATTTTGTCACTCCTACCTGGCGTCGGTGTTTCCGATGTCACCTCACATCTTCTCCTGCCTCTGTTTTTCCTGAGGATCAGAGACCTGGAGGAGAAGTCAGAATTGTGAGCACTGGACAGGAGCAAAATCACCAAGTTCTGACCAACCACATCCTCAGGCAGTGGTTCACAGATCTGCCTGGGGGACACTGCCTAATGCTTCTGTCTCCCCAGAAGCAAAATGGGTTGTCATCTGTGCTGCCTTTCGCGACACAAGTTCTGGGCTTGGCTACAAGTGAGAAAAGTCGGCCCTGCCTTTGTCTGGGGACTCCTCCTGGATCCCACAGAAAGTTCTCACAGGCCCAGCCAGGAAGGACTCTGAGGCCAGGAAATCACATGCATCAGCGCCCCTTCTGGCCCCGTGAGAGAGCCACCATTTGGGCTATTATTGCATGGGGGAGCCCCTGTCTTCTTAAAAAAAAAAAAAAAACAAAAGAAGGAGCTGGAGTGGTCGAACAGTGGGTAGGGTGGTTTGCTTTGCAAGTGGCCGACCTGGGTTCGATTCCCAGCATCCCCTGGGGTCCCCTGAGCAACACAGGAGTAATTCTTGAGACAGAACCAGGAGTAACCCCTTGCATCACTGGGTGTGAACCAAAAAGCAAATAAATAATTTTTTTTAAAACTTTCTACAGGGGCTGGAGCAATAGCACAGTGAGTAGGGTGTTTGCCTTGCACATGGTCAAGCCGGATTCAATTCCCAGCATCCCACATTGTCCCCCAAGCACCGCCAGGAGTGCTTCCTGAGTACAGAGTCCAGTAGTAACCCCTGAGTATCGGCTGGGTGAGACCCCAAAAGCAAAATAAATAAATAAATAAATAAATAAACTTTCTACAGACATACACTTTTATCAGTAGTACATGAACACACACAAGCGCGCACACACACACACACCCTTTACCCCCCGTACTCACCTTGATAGCCAGCAGTCTGGGTAGGACTTTGCAACGTGATGTCAGGAGGCAGATATTCCTATTCCAACATACAGTAAATCTGTTAGGATGCTTGTGTTGCTGACACTAATCAATCCTCTGCATCCCCCAAGGCCCCCAGAGCACTGCCAGGAATAATGCCTGAGGCCAGAGCCAGTGTAAGCCCTCAGGGTATCTCCGGGAATGCAGAGCCCCCCATTCCCCACGCCAAAAATAGCCCCAAAAGGAAATTATCATTGGCAAACCCAGACACCTGCAGATCCACCATCCGGGCCTGACCTACGAGGGCAGCTGATGAAAAAGCTGGATGGCAACAGGGTCTCTTACCTTTAGTGGGGGCTGCGGCTCAGCGCCTCAAAGTGAATCTGGAGATTCCACAGCAGCGAAACTGGGGCAAGGACCCAACATGGGTCAGCTGGAAGGTTCGGGAAGGCTAAGGCCCCGCCCTCGGCAGCTCCTGCACCCCAAGTCCCGCAGCCCCCGCGCTCAGCCCCGCGCCCACCCGTGGCTGCCCCAAAGCAGAGCTGAAGGCGACCGTGGCCACACTAGCCCCCCAGGATCACACAATCACACCCGCGACCCCCGCATCTCACTACAGCCCCCTATGAACCTCCCAAAGCTCCGCGCCCCGCAGGACTCCATCATACCTCAGGAACCGCCTGGATATCGGGGAACACAAGAAAAACAGGCGCAAGAGGCCCCTTGAGCTGGCGTGGTCCCGCGGCTCACAGCGCGGAGACAAGGAGGCTCGGAGGCTCACAGGAGGCCACCCCCGACCTGCACAAAGACAAAATCGGCCTTCAGAGTCCCCTTTCTCACTGGGGCCCTACTTGGTCCTTCACCCACGTGAACAAGGACTCTCTGACCCGTTTCCAGGAAGAGAAGCACCAGGAAGGCCCCACTGTGATGTCACTTCCGGTGCTGCAAGCAGCCTTAAAGGGCCAGACACCAGATGTGTAGAGAAGTATTAACCCCACCCAGGTGAATCAGTGGCGGGAGGGGGATGGATTTGAATAAGGGAGCGGAGAGGCAGCTGCTAGAGTAGTTGGTCAGTGTGGGAGCTCGGATAAGAAGTCCCCTGATGCTTTACTGGCCAGTCAAATGTGGTCAATGCTCTCACACACAAGGCCATCAGGAAAACTGCAGCAGGGTTGATCCTGGTAAAACAAGCAGTTAGGGAGTGGGTGGGGCACAGGAAAGTGAGTTTCTTAGGATTGTTAAATTTTTATGGGGGTTTGATGTGGGCCCACGAGGTTCTGGAGAACAATAGAAATGCCTAGAATTGAAGCTCATTTGCCACAATGAAGGCAAGTTTCCATTGTTTAAAAAAAATAAATAAAGGGCTGGAGAGATAGCACAGCAGGCAGGGCGTTTGCCTTGCACGCGCCCGACCGGCATTCAATTCCCAGCATCCTATATGGTTCCCTGAGCACCGTAAGGAGTACTCCTGAGTGCAGAGCCAGGAGTAACCCCTGTGCATCACCGTGTGTGACCCAAAAAGAAAAGAAAATTTTAAATAAAAATATTATGTTCTCTCTCTGAGCAAGTCAAGTTCTAACCCCCCTCTGTTTATTCTCTGGCTGAACTACTTCATAAAAGTTTCCTGTTATTGTGTACCCCACAACCTGACACCCTAAATTTTTGACGGTGTTCTCCTCCCATTCTGTGAGAATGAGGAATGTGGAAGCAAGATTCATCTCGGTACCCCACTAAGGTTCCATCTGAAGGAATCTGCCAACGTCAGATTGAGGATGCTCTTATTTCTTTCCTTTTTAATGTTTTGGGAGTCACAGCTGATGTTGCTCAGGGGTGACAACTGGCTCTGTACTCAGGAATGACTCTTGGTATATGGGATACCGGCAAAGGTACCCAAGTCTGCAGAACACAAGACAAGTGCCCTAAGGGCTCTGCTACTGCTGCATGCCCCAGGCTGCATGCTTAATCCTTAATTACACCACACCTAACATGGAAGTTAACCCTAGGGTGAAAATTTTTACGCTGTGGAACCGCCCCACAGCGACATCTAGTGGCGGTTAAGCGGAACTCCCATTGCCCGAGTTCCCCACCCTTAAGATTTCCAGCCATCAGATTTGCTTCAATGCTGGGACTCATTAAGAATCAAACACGCAGCCTGGGACCATAGTGGGATAACAGTGGGTAAGGCCTTGCATCGGTTTGGAGTTCTTGCACCCCATATAGACCCATGCACGCCAACAGAAATATCTAACAATTGGCGGGACCAACCCCTGAGCATTACTGTGTGCCCCTCCCCCCGAAACAGATGCTTGCTGCCCTCCAGAGCCCCACCCACACACTCTCTGACCCCACAAGAGTCTCTGGTTTCTTAATTAGGTGTCCAGAATTTGCTATTCCTAGTGGGGTTTGAAGCCACATTAAAAAACATGATCTTCGTTCCCTCCCCACCCACCATACTGACTATCTGGGCAAGTGACACTGGGTTCTTTATTGGGGAGAGGGGTCGGTGGCCACAACAGACCTACTGCGGGCACTCGAGAACCCTACACAATGCTGGGAATTGACCTGTGTTGAGCACAAAGCATTGCCTCCCCCCCCCCGTCTTCTATCTCGAAGAACCCCATCTGAAAGATTTCCTCTATTGGTCACCCCCATACCTCATCACCCTACATTTCGATAAAAGTCATTTCTCTGTTCTGTGTGTAGCTGGTGAGGTCGAAGCAAGATTCAGCTCGTTGTAACTCCAGGCTTGAGGTGAAGGAATCCGCTGACAAAGAAACTGAGGTTATGGTTTTCATTTGATAGATTATGGTTGGGGGCCACACCCGGCAATGTTCTGGGGTGACTCCTGGATATTCTTTCCTTAATTACCCCTGTAGGTGTTCACGGAACTATAAGGGGGTGCCTGGATTTGGACCCAGTTTAACTGCTGCAAGGGGAGCACTTTTCTACCCACTTTCCACCTGCTCTATTGCATGAGGCTTGATCGTTAATCATTGAAGCAAAATCCAGCTCTGGAAATCTTCCCTGTAAACCCGGGAGGCACCTCATCCCCTCCGTCACCACAAGACGGCGCTATTTAATATATTCGTCCCTGCCCAGGGTCCTTTCTCTCAGGAATGTCCATCCCTGACCCTCTCCCCCTTCCAGAACCTACTGAAGCTCCCCAGGACTCTCCAAGCTCTCTGCAGAGAGACCCCTGATCCTTGCCCAACTCTGCAGCCCCCAACACATACCAGTGTCCTGACTTTATTTGGGAGTGGCCACAGCACAACTAAAGCTGTGGGGAGGGCAAGGCTTTCTATGGTGTGGGGGATGGAACCCAGGTTGGCCAGGGGAAGCCAAGAGATTTCTCAGAGTTCTGTCTCCTTTATCTGACCCTTTTTCCCATCATGGTCATCCTCACACATCTTTCCCCTCTATACAGTTTTTTGCTTTTTGTCATCACACGGGATGTTGCACAGGGGTTACCGCTGGCTTGATACTCAGGGATTACTTGTGGCGGTGCTCAGGTGACCATGGGGGATGCTGGGTATCAAACCCGTGTCGACCACATGCAAGGCAAACACCCAACCTGTTGCACATTTGGAAGGACCCCAAGCATTCTCTTACTCCCTGCCAGAGTTTTTGGGATTCCATAGATTTGAGATGTTCAAAACATTGTGCTTGTGGCACTTTTGTGGCAGCCACGAAGTACACTTTCTGCACTCCCCACTCGCTTGGCCAAACAAAAGAGGTTCTACTGAGAGGTCCTGTTCTGACACTGTAAATGTTTATTAGTCATTCAATATGAATTTGACCATGTTTCCAAAGATCAGAGGGAAACAAGAAGGTCTTCCCACATTCTTTACATACATAAAGTTTTGTTGTGTAAGCCTTTTGTTACGAGCAGTGTCTGAGGATGTAGTAAGTGGGTGGAGATGTAAACAAAGGTCTCCCCGCATTCTGCACATGTATATAGTTTCTCCCCAGTGTGAATTCTTCTATGTACTGTAAGCTTTGCGGAACAAGTAAAGGCCTTCACACACCCCCGACATATATAAGGCTTCTCTCCAGAATGATTTTTCACATGCAGAGTCAGGGCTTAGGATTGAATGAAGGCGTTACCAAACACCAAAATTTATGAGGTTTCTTTCACTCTTAATTTCCCTATGTGTAATGAGGAGTGACGGGTACTGAAAAGGTTTCCAACAAACCTCACTTATAACAAGCTTTTCTCCAGTATGTATTTTCTTGTGCTTAAAAAAAGGCTTGAGGGGCTGGAGAGATAGCACAGCGGGTAGGGCATTTGCCTTGCTTGAGTCCTACCTTCCCATATGTTCCCTTGAGTACCGCCAGGAGTAACTCCTGAGTGCAGAGTCATGAGTAACCGCTGTGCATTGCCAGGTGTGACCCAGAAAGCAAAATAAAATAAAATAAAATAAATAAAAATAAAAAATAAAAGGCTTGAGTAAGAAGCAAAGGGCTTCCCACTGTCCTTCCATGCATATGGTTTCTCTCCAGTATTAAGTCTGTTATGTATAATAAGGTATCGGGATTGATGGAAGACCTTCCCACATTCTTGACACGTATATGGTTTCTGTCCTGTGTGGATGTTCACATGGTCACACCGGGGTAGTGCTGGACGCAAAGTTTGTTCTTGCTGCTGACATTCCTGGGGATTCTGTCCACCTCTGTGGGTTTCGAAGGAGATGTCAAGGTGTCGAGGACCTGGGAAGGCTCCCCCACATTCCTTACATTTGGACGGGTTTGTACCATGGTGACATAGGAGACTGTTGGAGTGAAGGACTCTCTATAAACTGTGACCTCTCCCACCGTCCAGGGGCTTCTCCCCTGGGACGGTTTGTGTCCATGGACTGAGCACAACGGTCTCTGAGTAGCTTTTCCCAGGGGAAAGCTTCTTTGCAGCAAGGGCGCTCCCTTCCTTCTGGTCAGCCAGAGAAGACATCCCACCTGTCTTGGCATCCACATGGGGCTGAGGATACAACTGGTTCCTCGAGATTCTGTCACACTGTGCATGATCAGACAACCCACCCAGGCTGGTTGCTTCCCTGAGGAACAGCAGAGAAAACTTACAATTAGTTTGCTGTGCCTGAGAGTCTCCTCGTCCAGAAAATTCACATCTGCGGGTTGGTTTTTAACATTTAACCCCCTTGATTGAAATTATGACATGAGACCGGATTTTCCAAGCAATGACTAATGTTTCAATGAGACGGACAAGCAAAAATTGACCAATGCGGGGTTACAGAGCTATATAAATTTTTTGAACTCAGTGAACAGACACAGTAAGTGGAAATAACTCCCTCTGCAGAAAAATGAAGTACCAGTTTAGACTGAAAATAAAAGGGACCTGAGACTGGGTTTGGTTCCAGCTCAGTGTGGAGCCCAGGATACATGTGTGAAGGCAAAGATGCATCCCCACACACCCGAGAGGGACACTGTGAAAACATCTCACGTGAAGCAGATTCCTCTCCAGGATCAATGAGTTTTTTGTTTCTTGTTCTGTTTACTTAGGTGGGGAGAAGGTCACACCGAGTACTGCTCATGGATTCCTGCTGCTGGGGCTCTGAGGGACATGTGGGGTGCTGGGAAGGAGTCCAGGTTTCCTTCCTGGTGCAAAGCAAGTACCCTTCCTAAGGCAAAATCAGTAGTGCTGCACCATCAGCTTCTTTTCAACAATCGCCACTTGTCTTTGCTGTATATCAGATCTAAAATCACAGTATTTCCCCTGTATTAAAAAGAGATTTCGGGGGGGGGGGGTCAGAGCCATACTACAGGTGTAGGGTGTTTTTCTTGTACGTGGCCGACCTGGGTTCAATCTCGGATATCCCATATGGTCCCTTAAGCATCGCTAGGAGTAATTACTGAGTGGAGAGCCCAGAGTAACCACTGAACATCGCTGGGTGTGACCCAAAAAGCAAAAAAAATAAATAAATACAAATAAGTGTTTTTTTTTAGGTTTTAGAATTGCTGCAGGGGTCGCGGCACCCGCGCGGGAGTCGCCATCGCCGTCGCCCCCGCCGCCGCTACCGCCCCCTCAGCAGCTCCGGGTCAGGTTGCCCAGCTCCCGCGCCGCTCTTGCACCCCGCCACACTGACACTACTTCCACAACCCAGCCGTCGCCACACTCCAGGATGCTTTCCGGACCCGCGCGGCAGCTCCGGCCGAGACCTACGCACAACTAAAGACCCACAGAACAAGATAAGCGGAACTCTCTGAGACCTTGGACTCCAGGCTCGGCGGACCCAGGGACAGAGCTTCTCTGCTTGCTCCCACCACCACAGGTGACAAAGGGATTCTAATCAGGAGCCCCACCCTACCCTGCCCTGTCTGCTTCCATCAACCACCCAGGGATCGAATTGTGCACAGGAGACCCACACTACCCAGATAAATATCCCACTGGCAGACTTCCACTCTCGACTCTACTTCCACTACCCAGCCGTCGCCACACTCCAGGACGCTTTCCGGACCCGCGCGGCAGCTCCGGCCGAGACCCACGCACAACTGAAGACCCACAGAACAAGGTAAGCGGAAATCTCTGAGACCTTGGACTCCAGGCTCGGGGACCCAGGGACAGAGCTTCTCTGCTTGCTCCCACCACTACAGGTGACAAAGGGATTCTAATCAGGAGCCCCACCCTACCCTGCCCTGTCTGCTTCCATCAACCACCCAGGGATCGAATTGCGCACAGGAGACCCACCCTACCCTGATAAATACCCCACTGGCAGACTTCCACTCTCGACACTACTTCCACTACCCAGCCGTCGCCACACTCCAGGACGCTTTCCGGACCCGCGTGGCCGCTTGCGGCCGCGCGACACATCATAAAACACTAAATACCCATCTTCTGGAATTATCGTACCATATTTGATAGGGTTCAAATATGGTAACACCTACAAGGGTGAATAGAGGTCACCCCAAAAGCCTCTATCCCTCTCGGAAAGACTGGCAAGCTACCGAGAGTATTCCGCCTGCACGGAAGAGCCTGGCAAGCTATCCTCTGTGTATTCGATATGCCAAAACCAGTAACTACAACTGGTCTCATTCACCTGACCCTGAAGGCTTCACCGACATGGCAGCACTGAGAAGGATGAGAAAGGAGAGGCCGACAAAATCTCAAGGCCGACGTAGGGTGCCACAACGAAGGAAGACAAAAATGATCGTCTGTACTTTCAATGCACATACGCTAGCATCAGATGCATCCATCGAGGACCTGATGGTACAAGCGCGAATGATCAAGTACGACATCATTGGTCTGACCGAGACAAGAAGACACGAATCTCACCATGCCGTTTTCGACACTGGAGAAGAATTGTTCCTCGGAACATGCGATAAAAGAGGTGTTGGAGACGTCGGTGTCCTTGTGAACACAAACTTGGCCAAGAGCATTGATTCATTTGAATGCCTAACAACCTGAATTGGACGTTTACATTTGAATAGATGTGGCTCACTGCCTGCAGTTTCTATCTTCGTTGTTTACGCACCAACATCTCATTATGATGAAAGAGAAATCGAGAAGTTCTACATGGAGCTAGAGAAGTTCTATAAAGAAGACCACACCTTCTACAAGATCATTGTGGGTGATTTTAATGCCAAGATAGAACCGAGAAGATCAGCTGAAGAACTTCACATCGGGACCCATGGCCTAGAATGGAACAAACAGGGTGAGAGACTGTCTGAGTTCATCATGTCGACCAAGACCATCCATGGTAACTCACAGTTCCAGAAGGCAGAATCTAAACGATGGACATGGGAGACTCCCGGTGGACGATTCCACAACGAAATAGACCACATCATATTCAATCGACGGTTTTGCCTGACTGATGTCGCTGTTGTCCCAAAATTTCGAACGGGATCGGACCACCGTCTCCTTCGTGCAAAATTCTACTTCACAGAGCGGGGAGAAAGGGCTGCAAAGTTCAAAAAGAGAACTCCCAGAATGACCACCAACTGGGAACTCTTTGGTACTATTGCGGCAACATGGGAAGATGCCATTGTTGACAACATTGACGAGGAATACGATCGACTGGTTTAGCACCTCGATGAATGTGCGAAGAACGCCAAGAGAGAGATAGCCACAAAAAGTCGCCTATCTTCGAACACTCTTGAGCTAATTCGCCAGCGTGGTTTGGCGCATGCCTCAGGCAACCGCAAGCTAACGTCCGAGCTTGCAAAGCAGTGCAGTGATGTGATCAAGGAAGACCTCAAAGAGAGAAGAGCAAAAGTACTGGTAGATGTGGCAGAAGCCGGGAAAAGTATTCGTAACGCCTGCCTGTCCTTCGCCAACTATAAGACCAAGATGACTGCCCTCCGACATCCTGATGGATCCATCACATCCTCCAGAACGGCAATGGAGAAGATTATCCATGACTTCTACTCAAATCTCTTCGATAGCCATGTCCACTTGCCGACATACCAAATTCCACAGGATGGGTATGTCGTTCCCAACGTTCTCCCTTCCGAAATCCGACACGCCATTTCGTCGGTAAAGAAACAAACAGCACCCGGCCCAGACAAGGTCAGACCTGAACACCTGAAGAACCTGCCGTCAGTACTCATCAATACACTGGCTCGGCTCTTCACTCGCTACCTGTCTGAATGCAAGGTTCCGTCCCAATGGAAAACCAGCAGGACCGTACTACTGTTCAAGAAGGGAGACATCCATGACATTGGCAACTATCACCCGATCTGCCTATTGTCTGTCATCTACAAGTTGTTCACTCGAGTCATCCTGAATAGGATTGGCCGAACACTAGATGAAGGACAACCATGCGAGCAAGCAGGGTTCCGCAAAGGATTCAGCACCATCGACCATATCCACACGATAACCAAGCTCATTGAGGTTTCGCGGGAGTTCAAGATGCCGCTCTGCTTAATGTTCATTGATTTAAAGAAGGCCTTTGATTCTGTTGAGACGGAAGCGGTCATTGAAGCCCTAGCCAATCAGGGCATTCAAGCCCAATACATCAGGATCCTCTGTGAGCTGTATTGCGGATTCACTACCAGGATCTCACCATTCTACAAAGAAGTGATCCTTGATGTCAAGAGAGGGGTGCGGCAGGGTGATACCATTTCACCGAAACTCTTCAGTGCCACCCTCGAGAACATCATGCGACGACTGGAATGGGAAGGAATGGGAGTGAAGATAGATGGTCGGCAACTACACCACCTCCGCTTTGCTGATGACATTGTTTTAATAACACCAAACATCAGCCAAGCGGCACAAATGCTGGCCGACTTTGACCATGAGTGTGGAAAGGTAGGACTACAGCTGAATCTTACAAAGACAATGTTTATGAAAAACAGCCTTGTTCCTGACGCCCCATTCGCTCTCAATGGAATGACCATCTCCGAATGCAACAGCTATGTGTACCTAGGTCGAGAGATCAACATGAGAAATGACCTGGCACCCGAGCTGCGCAGGAGGAAGAGAGCGGCTTGGAACGCCTTCAAGAACGTCGAAGAAATAGCTAAGAGGATGAAGAACCTCCGGCTCCGTGCACATCTCTTTGATTCCACTGTTCTTCCTGCATTAACATATGCCTCAGAGACCTGGGCCCTACGCAAACAAGATGAGAATGCCATTCAGGTCTCCCAAAGAATAGAAAGAGCTATGCTTGGAATATCACGTTTCACTCAAATGAGAGAAGGAATCCGGAGTTCTGACATCCGTCGACGATCAAGGATCAGGGACGCTGTCTCATTTGCCAAGGTGTCGAAAATCAGATGGGCCGGTCACGTAATGAGATTTAAAGACGACCGTTGGACTTGAGCTGTTACTGATTGGATTCCACGGGATGTCAAGAGGCCGCGTGGCTGCCCACCTACCAGATGGTCAGACTTCTTCGTCAAGATCATGAACGATCGGTTTGAGGCCCTTCATGTTCCCGGAGCGAAGAGATGCCATTGGGCTACACTAGCACGCGACAGGGACAAATGGAGACATTACTGGCGCCCGCTCGAGCAAACCGACGACTAACGGGAAGTTAAGTGATTAAGTGATTAAGAATTACAGATTTTATGCAGCAACAGGGTCGGAATGAAAAGATATGCGTTGCGTGAAGTTAGCCAGAAAAAGAAACACAAACAAATTGATGCACCCATCTGTGGAATGCAGAACACTGGATGCAGAAATGTACTGTAAAGGGTGTGTTTAAATCATCCCTGATTCAGTGTTTCAAGACTGTTATAGTGCATAGGATCAGAGACATTCCATCGAGGCTGGCTGCTTCCGTGGAGAACAACAGAGGAGGATTACAATTATTTCTTGATTTCTTGAGAGTCTCCATGTCAAAAAAATGTCGAGCCCCGCAGGTTTGGTGTCTAACATGTCCACCAGGCAAATATAATTATCGAAACATGTTTGGCTTTCCTGGAATGACAAAATGTTTTTGGAAGAAGGGCATGCAAAATTGACAGAAGTGTTGGTCATTAACTTGTGTCTATTTCTTTCTCAACTCAATGAAGAACACATTACGTGAAAATAATTCCTATACAGAAAATGGAAGCACCAGCTTCAAACAAATAAAAATAAACCAGAGTTTGGGTTCGGTTGTAACTCAGTATGGAGCTCGGGATGCATGTATGAAAGCAAGGGTGAATCTCCACAAAACTGAGAACACAGGGGCCATTGAAGACATCGAACCTAATTGAGTTAATGACAGTTAATGTTAATCAATGAGGTTTTGGGGAGTTTTTTGTATTTATTTGTTGGGGCAGTGTCACACAAAATAGTGCTTATAAACCACTCCTAGCAGGGCTGTGGGGACCATATTGGGTGCTGGGTATAGAACCTGATTCCATCCCTGGAAAAAGCAGTGCACTTCCCACTACACTACTACTAGGGCCAAAAAAAAAAAAACAGTTCTTTTCAACAATGTTCACCTGTGCTTACATTCTATAAAAAAAAAAAAAAACCTCAGTATTATTTTGGTATTTAAAAAAACAGAATGTCTTTAAATCTTAAAACTACTGATTTTATCACCCACTAAGGCTAAGAGACTATTACTCTTGGCATAAGGCTGTGGATTTCCTCCCTGCGGTGCCCGCAGTCTGGAGATCTGCTGACAGCAAAGGATGCCAGGTGCCCCCATTCAAACCACATGCTTGGTCCACTGAAAATCCCACTGGCATAATAATTTATTCTGAACATGCAAACATTTCCAGCTCACTTGTAATCGATGATCCTGTTGTTCTGCATCAAAATGTGGTAATACTGAATCCAACATTTGGGGTTTGATTTCTGAAATCAAACAAAATAGAATGTAAGAGTTACTCACTGGATAGTAGAATGAGGTCCAGCAGATAGCGGACATCTTGATAGTTCTCACAGTCCAAACAGGCCCACAGAAAATGGTAGATCTTTTGGGTGATCACTGTGATGACCTAGACATTATCCAAACTAGCTTTTGGGTGTTGTATTTTGACCAGACCAGATAATGGGACCACATGGAATCCAGGGGATCAAAAATCAGTCAGCTGCCTAAAATCCAAGTGCGCTCCCTGCTATCCATGTCCTGATCCAAACTAATTTTGATATGGACTTATTCATTACTATAAAACAAAGGCAAAAATATCACTAAAAGGAACATGAAAGAACAGGAGAGAGACCATGTGCTTAGCTTGAGGCAGACAGGCTCAGATCTCAGATCCCTGAACACCTCGGGTACAATTCCTGAGCGCACGGCCAGGAGTTACACCTGAGAACCACAAGGAGTCATGTATTACTATGGCTGTGCCCAAAACCTAAACGATGATAAACTTCTTAATCACTTAATCACTTAATCCCCGTTATTCATCGATTTATTCGAGCGGGTGCCAGTAACGTCTCCATTCCTCACGGTTGCGTGCTAGCGTAGCCCAATGGTATCTGTTCGTTTTAGGAACATGTAGAGCCTCAAACCGATCATTTAGGGTTTTGACGAAGAAGTCTGACCATCTTATAGGTGGGCGTCCACGTGATCTTTTGATGTCTCGTGGAATCCAATCAGTAATGGCTCTAGTCCAGCGGTTGTCTGTAAACCTCATTACATGTCCAGCCCATCTGATTTTTGATGTCTTGGCAAATGAGACAGCGTCTCTGATTCTTGAGCGTTGACGAAGATCAGAACTCCGGATTCTATCTCTCATTTGAGTGAATCGTGATATTCCAAGCATAGTTCTTTCGATTCCTCTTTGAGAGACCCGAATAGTGTTCTCATCCTGTTTTCGTAGGGTCCAGGTCTCTGAGGCATATGTTAATGCAGGAAGAATAGTGGAATCAAAGAGATGTGCTCGTAGTTGGAGGTTCTTTGTCCTTTTAGTTATTTCTTCAATGCTCTTGAAGGCATTCCAAGCCGCTCTCTTCCTCCTGCGTAACTCAGGTGCCAGGTCATTCATCATGTTGATTTCTCGACCTAAGTATATATAACTGTTGCATTCGGAGATGGTGGTTCCGTTGAGAGCGATAAACTTCTTAGGTACTCAAAAACATATAATGATCCGAGGGCAAAGATAAGCATGGTGTTAGAGAGGGCAGAGGGGTTCTGACTGCTCCAGAAAAGGGGACCCGGAGTTGCAGGCTCCAGAGTCACCCTGCTGAGGCACATAAAGGAAGACCGAAGGCTGAGATTCCCATGGACTATTCTACACACCTGACAGATAAGGAAGATTAACGACAAAGCCAGGAAATTAAAGCACAGATCATTCCATGATGGACAGTCCAAGGGGGAAGAAGGGGACCATGAAGTTGGCACAGATGCCTGGATCCAGGAGCTTGAAGCCCTACGGCCTCAAACAGCAGAGAGCCGGGCACTCAGGCTCCGAGCCACATCCCACATCTCCTTCCTGAAACAACCAAGACCAGAGAAGCCTGTGCGCTCCTGTCACTGTACTGGGTCCTCTTGTCACTCTCATGCCTGAGGATGGTGTGGCAGAGGGCACGTCACCACCTCCTGCCTTTGTTTTTCCTGTAGATCAGCAGGAGTCTCCATGGAAAGACCTGAGCCATGAGCACCAGAGGAGCACAGCCAGCCCCGCCCCCCACCAGGAAGTCCCTGCATTGGAGCAAGAAATGTAGTGACTTGCCAGACACTTGGTCACTGGTTCACAGAACTATCCTCAGGGATACACTGCCAGATGCTCCTCCCTCTCCAGGGGACAGAGAAGTGGATTGTGACCAGGCTGCCTGTTGGGACAGTAGGGCTAGTCTCAGCCTACAGGGGAGGAAACTACAGCCCTGCCCAAGCCCCGGGAATCCGCTCAGGGCCCTACAGGAACGTACCTAAGACCAGGGACTAACTCTTCGGCCAGGGGCTCCCATGCAGAGATGGCCCCTGCAGGTCACAGTGACAACAGGCCCATTAGTGGCTTTCCGTGGGAACAGTCACAGGGACTCAGGGTGGACAAACCTTCAGCTGCCCTCTTGTATAATGGGTGGGGTCATGGGCCTGGGAGCTTTCTTGCAGTGAACAAGGTCACTTCTGCACTTGGGTGAGTCCCAGGTGCCCCATGTCTGATCTTCTAGACCTAGGCCATCCTGGTCCTGATTCACTGCAATACCGAATCATCACATTAGCTTCCTCCAGCACTTGCTCCTGTTTTGCAGGAACAGCTCTGTAAACCATGTAAACAGTGTCTTGTATCACAAAATTATCCAAATATCCAGGGTGTATACTATGAGCCATGATTTTACGTGTGTCTAACAACTGGAATTTCTGGAGTGGGTCTACTTTTTTTAATGTAGGAGTAGTGCTATTTATTCAGTCATTGATTAGCTGATTGAATTGTGCATGAACTCCACCTTACTTTTTTTCATTTTGAAAAATGGCCTCTGGAGAAAAGTGGCCTCTGGAGAATGACGGCCACTGAGCTGCCAGGGGGGAGCAGGCGGAGGGACAGCACCCTTTCCCCACTGGGGTGGCCCGGGAAGAGTAACCTACTGCGGGGTCTGGACGCATTTCGGCCAAAAGCCACTAAGTTTCGAGATTTATTTCGGAGTCTCTGGGAGCAAGGCCATTAAGCAGCTTGATGAGGAACCAGAGAGCCCGTCCATGGGTGATGACTTGGGGTCTCGTTGGGGTGGGGAGGACAGGCCCGGTTCCCCACCCACCCATCCCGTGAGGCCCAACAAGTTTTGTCACTGCAGGCCTGAGCCTGACTGTCCAATGGCCTCTGGAGGATGACAGCCACCGATTCGCCAGGGAGGAGTAGGTGGAGTGACAACACCCTTTCCTCCCTGGGGTGGCCGGGTAACAGTAACGTACTGCGGGGTCCAGACACATTTCTGCCAAAAGCCACTGGGTTTTGAGATTTGTTTCTGAATCTCTGGGATCATGACCGTTAAGCATCTTGATCAGGAGTCAGAGAGGCCGTTCGTGGGTGATGACTTGGGGTCTTGTTGCGGTGGGGAGGACAGGACCGGCTCCACCCCCATCCTGTGAGGTCCTGCGTGTCTCGTCACTCTGGGCCCAAACCTGACTGTCAAGTGGCCTCTGAAGGATGGCGGCCACTGGGCCACCAGGGGAACAGGCCAAGGCATGAAACCTATTCCCATCTGGATTGGCCCAGCACCAGTAACCTATTGCAGGGACCGGGCACATTTCTGACAAAAGCCTCTGGGTTTCGAGATTTGTTTCTGAGTCTCTGGGATCATGGCCATTAAGCAGTTCAATCAGGAACCAGAGAGGCCATGCCTCCAATTCTATAGCTGAGCCGGAGGTGGTTTGTGGGTGTGTCTCCCACATACCTAACTTTTGGCAGTTTACATTCTTGGTTAAGCTTTGCCCCAAATTTTTGGGGTCTAGCCAAAGGCACAGCAGCAATTTTGGGGTATCTGGAAGTCTGAAGGCGCCATCAGGCTGCTGATGCACTCGCCTCAAAGGTACAGATTGACCTGCTGGCGGCAACCATACTTCTTGGGTCTACTTTTAAACCATGAATATAATATCTTGTGGATTGGTGTGGCAATACAGCAGATAAAACATTCACCTTCCACTTGACTGACCCAGGTTCAGTACACTAGCACATATATGGGCTCCAGACCTCTGCCAGAAGTGATCCTTTAGCTCAGAGGTAGGAATTAGCCACAGACAAAGAAGGGTGTTTACCAGAAATACTGCAACTTCAAAAGTTAACTCTAATGAAAGGAAACAAGAACAACAAATACTCAAGTGTGAATTCTGAGGCACCCTTCCCAGGTTGCCAGATGTAAAGAATAGTGAGTCGGTAGGTCCCATACTATAAGGTGTTTGGTGTTCCGATCTCCAGAGAAACAAAGACACGGGGACCACAACAACTGATGGCAGATGGACCAGTGCACAGTGAAACTTTAATTCAGAACCAAATAGCATACTTATAGAACATCTGAGGGACATCGAGGTACAGGACTGCATGTATTGTGATTTACCATTTACAGAGGTCAAGATTTTCAACAGAGGCAATTCTTTGGTGGGGGGTGGGGTGGGGGGATTAACTCAAGATGTTCTGTCTGATAAATTCACTCGGGGGTTACAAGATCTGTGTTGCTTTGCTCTTTCCCTATGTGTACGTATTAAATAATCAAGTTCACTTCTTATCAATATTTGCAGTTATCTGGATACACACAATAAGAAACATTCCAAAAATTACTTCTCTGGGTCCAGGACCTAATGTAAAAAGATGACTGTGCGTTTTTCCATAAATTCCACATGGAGCCCTTAGTCTTGTTACCCAATGGGATCTGGTCTTTTAGGTCAAGACGGATTGGAAACAAGACCGTACTTTATGACTACTAGACTGATTCTAGATATTGAAGCCAATGTAGCTTTGATGCTTGTCCCAGGTCAAACCAGAGATTCTCGGTTGGATCCAGTTTTCTGGAGTTAGAAAATACGGTAAGTGAAGCCTGAGTCAAGTAATTATGATGAATGCCCAGAAGTAAATATATATTAAAGTCAATTAAACCTCAAATATTAAGCACTTCATATTAACTTTATTCCTTTTAAAAGCAAATAGCATTGCTCTATAGTAATAGATTATACTTTATATATGTTAGAGGGAAAAGAGAAATGCAAATAAATGACTACAGATACAAAGACCAGAGTCACCAGAATGTTTGACTTATAAGTTAAAGATAAACTCAGGGGACTGGGAGTGCTCTAAAGAGCACTCTAAAGAGTAACCTAAGTGCGCTAAAGAGTAACCTCTGAGGGGAAAAAAAGTTGGCAATTCACTGACCAATCCCGAAACACTTAGCGTACATATCCAACACTCATATGTAAAGACAAATTCTAGAGTGAAACATTTAAAGCAAGTCCTTAGCCTCCTTTTCTTTGTTTTCTATGCTCCAGAAATCCGTATTTTCTCTTAAATACTAGTAGTCCCTTTTATTGTTCTCACATCGTCTATGTGTGTTTGTCTCTGTGTGTCCATGTGTTTCAATTTTGGACCACAACTGGCAGTGCTCACAGGTTACTGCAGCTCTGGGATCAGGGCTCAGTCCTACTGGGGATGAGGGACTATGTGAAATACCAGGTGTAGATGGAACTTGAGTTGGCCGCGTACAATGCAAGCACCCTACTGGCTGTACTATTGCTCTGGCCCTTTCTAAGTTAATTATTTCCACCGCATCAGGAGTGACCCTAACCAAGGCTTCGACAACACCACCATACAACCCAGAAATCAACTATTTCTCTTTAAAAAAAAAAACACAAAGGAGCTGGAGAGATAGCACAGTGGGTAGGGTGTTTGCCTTGCACGTGGCCGACCCAGGTTTGATTCCCAGCATCCCATATGGTCCCTTGAGCACCATCAGGAGTAACTCCTGAGTGCAGAGCCAGGAGTAACCCCTGTGCATCGCCGTGTGACCTAAAAAGCAAAAAAAAAAAAAAAAGTTTCACTTGCAAACCTCACCCAACCACTTAGTCACACATGCGAAACCTGCACCCTGGCACAGGCCCCATTCCACTGCCCAAAGCCTCTAGGTCCCCCTAAAGCCTTTGCCATACCTCAGGAACCGCCTGGATATTAGGAACAAGTGAAAAAGAAGTGCAAAATCGTGCCCCCAGGTGCACCAGCTCTGCCACTCACAGTGCAGGAGACTTGGAGGCCGCTAGTGTCCTGCCACAAAATCGGCCTCCACAGTGCACCTATCAAAAGAGCCATCAATTCCTCCTCCACCCACGACACCAATGGTGGCCTGAGCCAGGCAACCACTAGAATAGAAAGGATGCTGAAAGCACCAGTTCTGTGACATCACTTCTGCACCCGCCAGGATCCTTAAAGGGCCATGGTCCAGATGCAGAGAGACCATCTGTGACCATCCAGGTGAGTCGGTGCTCTTAGGTGGCTGGACTGGATAAAGTATTGGAGACGTAGCTGCTGGAGTGGTGGGTCACAGTGGGGGGCTGGGGGTAAGGACCAGAGTCCTGATTCTGTACTGGTTAGTCAACTATTGAAACAATGCTCTCATACACAGTCCATCAGGAAAAACACATATGGGTTGATTCAAGGTCAAACAGGCAAGTTGGTACATGGTACCTGACATTGAGTTTCGTGAGGAAGTAATCAAGAATGGGTGAAGCAGTGACTCTGAAGCCAGCCCTGGAAATGCAGAGAGGAACTGGCCTAGCACCAGCCCAGAGAGATGGACAGACACTGGGAAGGGGAAAAGCCTGGTAAGACCATCAGAGAGCACTGTCCAGTCAACACACTACCTCATGAAAACGCCTGACCAGTGGACTCTTGCCTACAAGAAAAAACACAGGAGGCAGTTTGAGAAACACAATTTCAAATCCAGAGTATGGACAAGAGGACTAGTACAGTGGTGTGGGCTCTTGCCTTGTATGTGGATAATCTGGGTTCAATCCGCAGAACTCCCAATGGTCCCCTGAGCACCATCAAAGTGAAAATCCAGGAGTAAGCGCTGCACACTGCCAGGTGTGTACCACCAACAAACATACATACATATATATATATGGAGTGATAGAACAGCATGGGAGAAGGAGCTGGTCACACACAGCCCACCTGGATTCCAATCACAGTACCCCATAAAATGATCCTGAGTCCACCAGGTATGGATGACTTAGCTGAGAGGGAGGAGTAGGACTCAGCTGGGAGTGGCTTCAAAGAACATGAATCAAGAGGCCCTGAAGAACGAAGGTGTGGCCTGTTTTCTGCCATAATCCCCCAAACCCAGGGCTTCAAAGCCAAGTCACAGGCGCTGGAGCAGTAGTCCAGAGGGGAGAACTTTTTCCTTGCACGGGGCAGCTTAGTTTCAATCCCTGCCATCCTATATGGTCATCAGGAACTGCCAGGAGTAACTACTGATTGTGGAGGCAGGAGTAACCACAGAGCATCACTGCCTGTGACCCAAAAAGCAAAAAAAAATGTCAAGCCAGAGTCACAACAAAGAATAAGACAGTGGTGAGTCTTGACAGCCCTGAGTGAAGTGATTTTATTTTGCCTTTTTATTCAAATTCCTTTTTTTTAACTTTTAATTAGTGAGACACCATGAGGTACAGTTGTAGACTTACAAAGTTTTGTGCTTGGGTTTCAAGTATACAATGACCAAATACCCATCCCTCAACCAGTGCCCATTTCCCACCACCACGGATCCCTGTATCCCTCCCACCCCCCCACGCCCTCATCCCACCCTGCCTCTGTGGCAGGACATTCCCCTTTGTTCTCTTTCTCATTTTGGGTTTTGTGGTTTGCAAAAGAGGCAATGAGTGCCAATCATGTTTGGTCTATAGTCTACTTTCAGCATGCTTCTCCCATCCTGGGAGGATCCTCGCAACACTCTTTATTTGGTGCTCCCTTCTCTATCTGGGCTGCCTTTTTCCCTAGCATGTCTGGCTGGCCTCCAAGCCATGCAGCAAAATTCCTGGTATTAATCTTGGCCACTCTTGACCTTGACAGCCCTGAGAAAAGCAGGTATTTTTTTGCATTTTTATTCATATTCCTCTTAGCTTTCACCAGAAATCTGAAAAGTACCTGTTAACATACACATCAAGTTCAAATTTGGGGACCCTGGCATAGACTTTCCCTTATAGACTGACATCACTGAAAGTTTATTATACATAGCCAGGGTTATTACCTCCCTGGCTGCACTTTTGTAGCACAGCATCCCATGGTACAAAGAAAACAGACTTTCTGAAAAGTTTTGACATCAAAAATTGTTATTAGGTCATTGAGTTATCTACTATGAATATTATGATGTTTCCTAAGACCAGAAGGAAACACAAAGGCCTTCCCACATTCTTGACATATATAAGGTTTCACCCCAGTGTGAACTGCCCTATGTACAATTAGGCTGGAGGCCTGACGGAAAGCCCTCCCACATTCCTTACAAACAAATGGTCTCTCACCAGTGTGAACTCTCACATGACGAGTAAGGGTTGAGGAAGAAACAAAGGCCTTCCCACACTCCTTACAAACATAAGGTCTCTCTCCAGTGTGCTGTCGCATATGGCTAATGAGGGTTGAGGATTCCACAAAGGCCTTTCCACATACCTTACATCCATAAGGCCGTTCTCCATTGTGAATTCTCATATGCATATTGAGGCTTGAGGAAGAAACAAAGGCCTTTCCACATACCTTACATCCATAAAGCTTCTCTTCATTGTGAATTCTCATATGTTGAGTAAGGCCTGAGGATTCAACAAAGGCCTTCCCACATTCCTTACAAACATATGGTCTCTCTCCAGTGTGAATTCTCATATGGGAGATAAGGCTTGAGGATACAACAAAGGCCTTTCGACATACATTACATCCATAATGCTTCTCTCCATTGTGAATTCTCATATGCCGACTAAGGACTGAGGAATAACTAAAGACCTTCCCCCACTCCTTACATATAAAAGGCCTCTCTTCAGTATGAGTTTTCATATGCCCAGTAAGGGTTGAGGATCGAGTGAAGGCCTTTCCACGTGCCTTATATTTATGAGGTTTCTCTCCAGTATGAATTTTCCTGTGTCTAGAAAGGTGTGAGGAGTAACCAAGGACCTTCCCGCATTGCTCACACACATATGCTTTCTTTCCAGTATGGATTCTACAATGTTTTAAGAGGTCTGAGGGTTGAGTGAAGGCCTTCGCACAGTCCTTACATGTATGTGGTTCACCTCCTGTATGGATGTTCATGTCATCACATTGGGGTGATGCCGGATTCAAACCATGCCCTTGCTGCTGATACTCTTGGGGATTCTGTCCACTGTGGGTTCCTAAGGGAACATCACAGTCCTGGGAGCATGGGAAAGCTCCCCCACATTCCTTACTCTTGAACAGGGTCAATCCATGGTGACTTTGCTTGTGGGCCTTTCGGTGTGAAGGACTCGCTGTAAACAGTGCTCCTCTCCCACATTCAAGGGTCTACCCCAATGTTGGGGTTTGTGTCTGTAGACTGAGAATAACAGACTGTGTGAAACTTTTCCCCGGGGAGGGATTCTTCAGAGTGAGGTTGCTCTCTTCATTCTGATCACCCTCGGAGGCCATCCTGCTTGCCTTGGCATCCCCTTGTGGCTGAGGGCACAAATGCACACTCGAAACTTTTTCACAGTGTGAAGGGTGAGAGACATTCCACTCGGGCTGGCTGCTTCCCTGTAGAACAGCAGAGGATTCCAACTATCGTTCTTTGCCTTAAGTGTCTCCATGTCAAAAGAAATTGATACCTGCAGGTTGATTTCTAACATTTGCAACATACCAATGCAATTCCCGACAAGTGGATGGCAATACCATGGACTAACCTAATGTTTCTGTGGAGAGCCCGGCAAGCTACCGAGAGTATTCGATATGCCAGACACAGTAACAACAAAGTCTCCAATGGAGACGTTACTGGGCCCGCTCGAGCAAATCGACGATCAACGGGAGGGCCTTTACCTTTTACCTTTTAACCTAATGTTTCTGTAAGACACACATGGAAAATTGATGAATGAGGGGCCATTAATTTGTTAAATATTTTTTAACTCAATGAACAGGCAGAAATAACTCCCTCCACAGAATACTGATGCACCAGATTCAAGATAAAATAAAACACACTAAATTCTGCGTTCAGTTCTATCTCAATGTGGAGTAAAGCCGGGGATGCATTTGTTAAGAAAAGCTGCATCCAACACTGCTGACACTGACCACAAAGGGCCATTGAAAACATCTCACCATAGGCAGGTTCTTTTCAGGGTCAATGACTTTTTCTGTTCTGTATTTTGTTTTCATTTAGGGTTGGGTTACACAATTCAGTGCTCAGCATTACCAGTAGGTCTCTGTGAAACACATGGCAATGTGGATGGACCAGTTTAAAAGACAAGGTATTTTCACGAATATCATTTGTAGATACTTTCAATCAAATGAAAAAGCAAGGCATATACATGAAACATATTACAATTTTCTTTAGGTTTTGAGCAGAGATGACAGCACCCAGTGAAGATAAGGGTCGTCAAATTCAAGCATCATACTCTAAATTTTTTTCCAGCCGTTCTAGGCCCTGCACTTTAAAAATAACATGCTGGTCCACTGACATTTTCTGTTAGTATTATAAAATTGATTCCAAACTTGTAAATCTTACCGGCTCACTCATACTCGGTGATTGAGTTCCTAAATCCTGAAGCCATGCATTGAGTTCTGAAATGAAACACAATATACAACATAAGTATTCTTCGAATGGAGGGGCTGGAGCAATAGCACAGTGGGTAAGGCATTTGCCTTGCACACGGTTTACCCGGGTTCGATTCCCAGCATCCCATATGGTCCCTTGAGCACTGCTAGGAGTAATTCCTGAGTGCATGATCCAGGAGTAACCCCTGCGCATTTCTGGGTGTGACACCCCCACCCCCCCAACAAAAGAAAAAGAATTCTTCGAATGGGGTGGGACATCCTTAACCAGGCAGTACAGCTTGAGGACATCTATTTGGTTCTCATAGTCCAAAGTATCCCACAGATATCCAAAGTATCCTGGAAAGGATTGCTGTGAAAAGCTTGGCAATCCTACAAGACATGCACGCATGCCTCTCCTCCCCGGACTCAGGGTTCCTCCTTTCAGCCACGAGATCACCGCAGGCTTCAACCCAGAATGCCCTGAACCTCACAGTTATGGAGCATGGATTAGTGACAAGGAAAATGTGACAAGTAAACCGCATGTATCCATATAAAAATGGAGTAAATTACTGGAAAGGCATGAACAGAATCTTCACATCTGAAATGTTCTAGATTTGTGGTTATCCAAGAGCTAAGATCCAGGTCCTAATTTAAGAATAAAATACGGGGCCCATAAAACACCACGAATAGTATAACTCGGGTCTTAAATGTCCAACAGGGGTTTGATCACAGCACAGTAAGTAGTATTTTTTTCTCTAGTTTGAGATCCTCACCTGGGGATGCTCAAGGCTTCTCCCTGACTGTGTACTCAGAAATCACCTTTGGTTTTGCTTGAGGATCATTATGGGTTGGTGAGAATAGAACGCATGTCCAGAACTTGCAAGAAAAACACTGTGTTCGCTGTACTGTCAGTATAGGTTCGGCATCACATGCAATGTACTGAGCCTGTGCGAACTGATGCCTGAGTGCAGTAAACCCCAAAGCTTAACAAATCCAAATATGAACAAAGATGACCAAAGCCCCCAGATGGTTTTTAAAATAAACATAAAAGGATGCAGAGAGACAGCACAGCAGGTCAGGCACTGGCCTTCCTCAAAGTCAATTAAAGTTCGATCCAGACATTCAGTAGGGTCTCTCAAGCCATCAGTTGTGATCCCTGACTGCATAATCCAGAGGCAAATCCTGACTCCGGATGAACCAAGAACCGCTGAAAGTGCCCACGAGCACTGAAATAGACCAAGATCTGATGGGGTGAGGCCCTAAGAAATACATAAACTGGGTTGGGAGCGATATTACAGGAGGCAGGACACAGACACTGCACCCACGTACAGGATTGATACCCAGCAGCACACAATGCCCCGGGCCACAACCAGGATGAATAACTGAATACACAGCCAGAAATAATCCCTACGTATTTTTAAGTATAACCTCAAACCAAATCAAAACAAAATAAGAGAATGCCCCGCCACAGAGGCAGGGTGGGCAGTGGGATGGGGGTGGGAGGGATACTGGGATTAGTGGTGGTGGAGAATGGGCACTGGTGGAGGGATGGGTACTCGATCACTGTATAACTGAAACCTAAGCATGAAAATTTGTAAGTCTACAACTGTACCTCGTGGTGTTTCATTAATAAAAATTTTAAAAAATAAAAAGTAAAAATAAAATAATAAAAATAAAAATAAATTAACTGAAGTTGTGGGCCTGGTGCAATTGTACCACGATTAAGACAGCAACGTTTTATGCTGCCAAGCGTGTTCAATCCTCAGAATCCCATGGCTCCTGGACACCCCTGGGAGTGTTCCCTAAGCACAGAGACAAGAGGATTCAGGTTGTGCCCCAAATAAAAGCAAAATCCCAAAAAATACTAGATATTATGTGTAGTACAAGAAATGATCAGAGAACTCAGCATTGGCAGGAACCAGGAACTTTTTTGAGGGACCTAAGTGATGGCTTAGCGCATGGGGAGCTTGCCATGCACGGGGCTAACCTGGGTCGATCCCCAACACTCAAGATTCATGCAAACCCACAGAGAGTGATTCCTAAGGACAGAGCTTAGAGTAAGCCCTGAGCATTGCCAGGTGAGCACCAACTAGAAAACCAGGGAAGGAGCTAGAGAAAGAGCTACTGCATGGCTGTCCTCGCCAGTACAGTCACAACTACTGTTGGAAACACAGTCACGGCCCAGCACAGGGAGCCCACATGGGACTGTCCAGACAAGGTCAGCCCCGCACTGCTCTCACCAATGGTCCACAGGTTCTGATAGGTCTCCAGCATCACGTCCTTGTAGAGCTTTCTTTGAGAGGCATCCAAGCACATCCACTCTTCTGGGGTGAAGCTCACGGCCACGTCAGGGAATGTCACCGTGCCCTGAACCAGCATACAAAGGGGGCAGGGGGCAGGGTCTGTCCCCACCCTGTACCCTAGGCTGTGAGGCCAGGAACCCAGGGCCCTAGAGGGTCTCAGGGTCTGTCCCATTGGGAGGAACCAGCCTCCACCTGAACTTCTGGCCAACGGGTCCCAACTTCTAAGACAGCTGCATCTATGAAAATGTGAGTATCCTCTTCTAGAAGGTTCCCGAAGGTGGCAGACTTGCTTCTGAACCCAGTGAATTCAACCACTGCTCATATGAGCACTGCAGAGAGTAAAAACTGAGCACACAATCAGTGGGATCCAAATGAGTGACCCTGCTTTCAGCTCAAAACACTAAACATACACTCCTTGAATCCCACAGTCACTTGAGCTGCAAGAGCACAAACAGGACCAGCACATCCGGGGACCCATGATGCACATCAGGCACAGAGCCAGGAGGAAGCCCTGAGCATCTCCACTGTGGCACAAAAATAAATACGAAAAGAAACAAAGCAGCATGACTGTGTAACAGGACAGTGAGTAGGACTGGTGATCCCCACCATTCCATAGGGTCCCCTAAGCAGTGCCAGGTACAATGTCAGAGTGCAGAGCCAAGAGTATAATCCCCGGAATCACTGCGTGTGGCTCCGAAAGGTAAGGTAAAGGTAAAGGCCCTCCCGTTGATCGTCAATTTGCTCGAGCGGGCCCAGTAATGTCTCCATTGGAGACTTTGTTGTTACTGTGTCTGGCATATCGAATACTCTCGGTAGCTTGCTGGGCTCTCCGAGAGGGGCGGAGAATTGAAGTCGGGTTGGCCATGTTGGCCGCTTGTAAGGCGAACGCCCTACCCACTGTGCTATAGCTCCAGCCCTCCGAAAACAAAACAAAATACCCAGACACCAGCCTTTGACGCCCAGCACCCCATATGGTCCCTGAGACATGTCAGGAGTCGTCCTTGAGCACCAGTAATCTTTGAGCTGCTGTGGTCCTAAAGCCAAATACAACGAAACTGACACACGTGGACTCAGACAGTAGAGAACCGGGCACTCCGACAAGGCGGCAGGATCCTTCCTGAGCAAGTCAGAGACAGACAGCCCGGGAAGCCTGATGCTCCTGTCACTGCATCACCTCATTTTGTCACTCCTACCTGGTGTCGGTGTGTCCGATGGCACCTCACCATCTTCTCCTGGCTCTGTTTTTCCTGAGGATCAGAGACCTGGAGGAGAAGCCAAAATTGGGAGCACTGGACAGGACCAAATCCCCAAGTTCTGACCAGCCACACCCTCGGGCATTGGCTCACAGACCCATCTGGGGGACACTGCCAGATGTTTCGTTCTCCCTAGGAGAAGCAAAAAGGATTGGCATCTGTGCTGCCTTTCGTGACACAAGTACTGGCTTGGCTACAGGAGGCAAAACTCGGCCCTGCCTTGGTCTGGGGACTCCTCCCACATCCCACAGAAGGTTCTCAGAGGCCCAGCCAGGAAGGACTCTGAAGCCAGGAAATCCCATGCATCAGCGCCTCCTTCTGGCCCCGTGAGAGAGCTACACTCTGGGCTATGATTGCCTGGGGAAGCCCCTCTCGTCTTAGAAAAAAAAAAAAAACAGGGGCTGGAGTGGTGGAACAGTGGGTAAGGCGGTTTGCTTTGCAAGTGGGACGACTTGGGTTCTATTCCCAAAATGCCATAAGGTACCCTTATCACCTCAGGTACAATTATTGAGAGCAGAACCAGGAGTAACCCCTTGCATCGCCGGGTGTGAACCAAAAAGCAAATAAATAATTTTTTAAAAAAATTTTCTACAGGGGCTGGAGCAATAGCACAGCCGGTAGGGTGTTTGCCTGGCCAACCGGATTTAATTCCCAGCATCGCATATGGTCCCCCAAACACCGCCAGGAGTGATTCCTGAGTGCAGAGCAAGGAGTAACCCCTGAGCATAGGCTGGGTAAGACCCAAAAAGCAAAAAAGTATATAAATAAAAACTTTCTACAGACATACACTTTTACCAGCAGTACACAAACACACAAACACACAAGTGCTCGCACACACCCCCCCACCCCAGTACTCACCTGGATAGCCAGCGGTCTAGGCTGGATTTTGCAACTTGATGTGAGGAAGCACATATTCCTATTTGAACATACAGTAAACCTGTTAGGATGCTTGCTTTGCTGACACTAATCAATTCTCTGCATCCCCACAGCCCCCAGAGCACTGCCAGGAATAACATCTGAGGCCAGAGCCAGAGTAAGCCCTCAGGGTATCTCCGGGAATGCAGAACCCCACATTCCCCACGCCAAAAGCAGCCCCAAAAGGAAATTATCATTGGCAAACCCCGGCCACCTGCAGATCCACCGCGCAGGCCTGACCCACGACAGCAGCGAATGAAAGAGCTGGAGGGCAACAGGATCTCAAGATTTGGGGGAGGGGGCTTTGGCTCTGCACCTCAAAGTGAATCTGGAGATTCTACAGCAGCAAAACTGGGGCAAGGTCCCGACATGGGTCAGCCGGGAGGGTCAGGAAGGCTAAGGCCCCGCCCTCAAGAGCTTCTGCACTCCAAAGCCCACAGCTCCCATGCTCAGCCCCACACCCACCCGCGGCTGCCACAACGTGAAGCCGAAGTCGACCATGGCCACAGCGCCCCCCCCAGGACCACACACTCACATCCACGACCCCCGCATCCCACTACAAGTCCCAACGAAACTCCCAAAGCTCCGCGCCCCCAAAAGACCCCATCATACATCAGGAACCGCCTGGATATCGGGGAACACATGAAAAACAAGCGCGAGAGGCCCCTTGAGTTGGCGCCGTCCTGCAGCTCACAGCGTGGAGAAGGGGAGGCGCAGGGCACTCAGGGAGTCCACCCCTGTCCTGCAGCAGGACAAAACCGGGATTCAGAGTCCCGCTTCCTCGCTGGGGTCCCAGTTTGTCCTTCACCCACGTGACCAAGGACTCTCTGACCCCGTTTCCAGGAAGAGAAGCACCAGAAAGGCCCCGCTGTGATGTCACTTCCAGTCCTGCAAGCAGCCTTAAAGGACCAGACTCCAGATGTGCAGAGAACCATTGTCCCCACCCAGTGAATCCGGGGCAGGAGGGGGATGGATTTGAATAAGTGAGTGGAGAGTCAGCTGCTACACTGGGATCTTGGGTAAGACAAAGCCCCCTGATGCTTTACTAGTCAGTCAAATGTTGGACCAATGATCTCACACACAAGGCCATCAGGAAAACTGCAGGATAGTTGATCTGGGTAAAACAGGCAGGTAGGGAGTGGGTGGGACACAGGACAATCAGTTTCTCTGGGAAGTAACAAATCAAGATGGGGTGAAAACAGTGACTGGGAAGCAAGCCGTGGAGAAGAACTGGAACAACCGAGACAGAGAGCAGCCACCTGCGAGCTGGACAGGAACTGGAAAGGGAAGAAAGGCTGATAAGGACATCTGAGAGCACTTTACGCGTTAATGCTCTACCCCTGACAACACACGAGCAATGGAAAGGTAATTGAAAGGTTTGGGGGAAATAAACAAAGACAAGCTCCCAGAGACCAGGGAGGAAGGGAAAATGAATATTATCCTACAATACCTGGTGATGCTCAGGGGTTTCTCCTGGGTCTGCACTCAGTTGGTGCTCCGGGAGACTCCAGGATCCTAGGGGTTGAACCTAGGTCGGCCATGTGAAAACAACATCTTACCCTGATCTACAGTTGCACTGGTCTCAATTAGAGACAGTTTAGATGAACTTTACTGTGCACAGAATGTCGTTTGAAAGGATGGAAGGGACCCCTTGATGAAGTATTTTATAAGTGGGAATATGGGTCAGCTCCCAAGCTTCCCACATCCCATCAGGCAATTCCATTGAACTGTGATTACTCACAAGGTTGGTCACAGTTCTGGATTCCACCCATGTCACTTTAATAATATTAGAAGAAAAAATGGCAACATTTATGATTGAATAGAGCAAAATTCCATCCATCTCAGGGTGGACGGTGCTCAGGGGACCATTTGGAATTCTGGGCATTGTACCTAGGTAAAGGTAAAGGTAAAGGCCCTCCCGTTGATCGTCGATTTGCTCGAGCGGGCCCAGTAACGTCTCCATTGGAGACCTTGTTGTTACTGTGTCTGGCATATTGAATACTCTCGGTAGCTTGCCGGGCTCTCCGAGAGGGGCGGAGGAATCGAACTCGGGTCGGCCATGTTGGCCGCTTGTAAGGCGAACGCCCTACCGCTGTGCTATCGCTCCAGCCCAAGTACCTAGATTGACTGCATACAATCCACTGTACTAGCCTGATACTCAGTTTGAAATCATGTTTCTGAAACTGCCTCCTGGGGATTTCCTTATAGCTGAGAGTCCACTGCTTGTGTGTTGTCAAGGGGTAGAGCATTGTCCAGACCGTGCTCTCTGATGTTCTTACCAGCCTTTGCTCCTTTTCCGTGTCTCCAACTCTCTGGGTTTCTACTAGGTGAATTCCACTCTTTATCCCCAGGGCTGGCTTCGGAATCACTACATTCAGCCCCATCTGGATTTATTACTTCCCCCAAGAAACTCATTGTCCCATGCCCCACCAGCTACCTACCTGCAGAGCTTGATTTCTTTTGACATGAAAACTCTCATGGCATATACTACTGATTAGAATCTTTCTCTGCTCTTCTACAAGGAATCAACCAGCCCTGGTGGAATATCTCTTCCTGCATACTGTGATAAAGGCTCAAGTGAGCAATTTAACCCCCATTGCCATGGGGATGCTGAGACAGGTGGGATTTATTCTGAGGGTGATCAGAAGATCACCCTTCCCATGTCCTCACCACCATCACCTTCCCTTAGAAGCCAATACTGGACAGAATCCCCAGAAATTTAAGCACTGATGACAAACTTGAGTCCAGTATCACCCCGGTGGGACTATGTGAACATCCACACAGGAGAGAAACCGGTTAAGTGTAAGGACTGTGGGAAGGCCTTCAGTGGATCATAATAACTTATACACAGGAAATTTCATACTGGAAGTTCATATGCATGTATGGAATGTGTCGTGGCCTTTATCTGACTCTTACAACTTATTATGCACAAAAAACTTCACACTGGAAAGAAACCATATGCATGTACGGAGTGAGAAATCTTTGCTTATTCCACATGCCTTAGTACACAAAAAACTCACACTGGAGAGATAACTTATGCTTGTGAGCAATGTAGGAAGGCCTTTGCTTATTCCTGAAGTCTTAGTTTTCATAATTTCTGTTTCGTAGAAAACCCTTATATTTGTGAGGTAGGTGAAAAGGCTTTTTTCTTCTCAGGTCCTTCTGAGCATTGGAAAGTTCTTACAGTAATTACACATTATTCGTGTCACTACTGTAGGAGGGTCTTCACTTTCTATTCAAACATTTTTGTCCACAAGAAAACACACTGCAGTGAATCCACATATATGTAAGGAGTGTGACAAGGCCTTTGCTTATTTCACAGGCCTTTTGAGGCACAGAAAATTTCATACTGGAGACAAACCTTGTGTTTGTAAAGACTTTGGCAAAGCCTTCAGTTCCCCCTAACTCCTTATTAAACACAGGAAAACTCATACTAAAACAAAACATATATAAGGGTGTGAGAAGAACTTTATTCAATCATCAAGCTTTGCTCTGTGTAGAAAAATTTATCCTGGATTGAGTCCTTATATATGTAAAAACTGATGGAAGATTTTCATGCAATTAACATAGCTTTCTGAACAAGAAAATTCACAGTGGAGAGAAACCTCGTAAGTGTAAGGAATGTAGAAATGTCTTCAGTTTGTCCTCAGCCCTTCCTGTGCATAGGAAAAGTCATTTTGCAGTGAAACCTTATATATGTCAGGAGCGTGGGAAGAACTTTTCTGGATCCTCGGGCCTTATTATGCATAGGAGAATTCATACTGGAGAAAAACTATATATATATATATATATATATATATATATATATATGTATGTATGTAAGAATGTGGGAAGCCCATTATTCGCACATGAGGCCTTTTAAGAGAATACTGGAGAAAATCCTGTAGGGAAGAAATAGATGAAGACCATCATGTTCCCTCAAGCTTTAGTAAATATAAAAGTTATGCTGGATCAACCAATTCCATAATATCAATGGCCTGGGTCAGAACAGGGACTTTAGGTAAAACAATTTTAGTTTCAAGACGTGGGTGGGGGATTTATACAAAAGTACAGTAAGGAAGGAAATAATCCTGGTACGTGTGAAAGCTTCCTGTGATACTAGTACCACAAGTGAAAGGTACTTGCTGATTATCACATGGACCATGGTTATGATAATGTCCCAGTAGGTGGGCTTCTGAGTATGTTAACGGATAAATAATGGTTCTTAGTAATAAAGCAAGGTGAAACGAATTAAATAAGATGGAAATAGGTACAAAAATTGCATTTTGTTTGGGTACTGTCAAGACTCACCTTGGTTTCATTCTTTGCTTTGACTCTGGCCTCGCTCAGAGGCCCTGGTTTGCGGGGGTTCATCAACCACGATGCTGCGGTGAACTCTTTTGACATTGAATAGATAGCCAAATCTCCATTCTTCAGGCCTTTCTGTTTTATGTTCTGGGAGCCACATTCCGCTGTGCTGTCCATAATTTGTGTCCAGGTCACTCACATGCAAGGAAGCACTTCACTCGCTGTAGCATGTCAGTACTCATTGCATTCAGCTTTTCATTGGATCTACACAAACATTGAGGGTAAATGTTTTGAGACTTACACTTTGGAAGCAGTAAAATCTAACAATCTAATATTCACCCAATTGTAAACACCATGTAGATCTGTGCAAAAAGCCAAGCCAGTCTACAAATTGACCAGTGTGGTTTGCTGCCTGTTAGCTCCATGCATGCCTCCATGCTGGGGGTTGGTCTGTATGCTGTGTTTTACGTACTTAATTATCTATTTTCGTTTTTGGGGAAACCTGACAGTTCTTAAGGGTTACTCCTGGTGGTTCCCAGGCCACTATTGGGGATGTCAGGGACTGATCTCAGGTTGACCGAGTTCAATGCAAGTTCCCAACCCACTGTACTACCCCTCAGGCCACTGTTGGTTTGAAATATTGGTTCTGAAACTGCTTCCTGGGGTTTTCCTTGTAGGCATAAATCCACGGCTCTCATGTTGTTAAGGGGTAGAAGCCTTTCCTCCTGTTCCAGTGTCTTTCTGGCAATCTGTGTTGTTACTAGATCAGTTCCTCTCTGCATCTCCAGGGCTGGCTTCAGAGTCACTATGCAATACAGGGTCGGGGAACTTTTTTCTCCAGACGCCCACTTTGTGATTTTACACTCTAACAACCACTTCTCTGTTCTTTTATGCGATCCAATTCCACTTGCAGTAAAATCCAGTTCCACTTTTTTGGTCACACCCAGCGGTGTTCAGGGGTTTCTCCTCTCTCTTCTACACTCCTGATCCTGCTTTGGGGACCCTATAGAATGCAGAAGATTGAACCTGGGTCAGCTGCGTGCAAGGCAAATGCCCTGTCCACTGTGCTATCGTTCCAGCCAGCCAGCCAGCCAGCCAGCCAGCCAGCGAGGCTTACACATTTACCTGCATTTTCCTAGTTGTTCTCTGCACAGCTTGTGTCTGGCCCTTTAAGGCTGCTTGCAGAAGCGGAAGTGGCATCACTGCAGGGCATTCAGGTATTTGCGTGCAAGAAGCTGGATCAGGCCTCCACTTGTTATGCAGGTGAGGGGCGAAGTGGCTGTCCCGCGTGGAAGGGGTCTGTGAAGGCCGGTTTCGTGGCAGGACACTAGCGGCCTCCCTTGAGCGCCAGCCCCACCCTCCCGGTCTCCGCGCTGAGGGGCGGGGCCAGGCCACCCTGGAGGCCGCTTTCGCGCTCTTTTTTCAATCCTTTCCCGAGATCCAGGCGGTTCCTGCAGCGCGGCGGGGTTTGTTGGGGGACGCCGAGCTTTGGTGAGTGCAGTGGGGGCTGTACCGGGGCGCGCAGGTCACAGGTGTGAGTGCGTGTTTCTGGGGCTCCCCTGCAGCCACAGTCGCCTTCAGCTCCGCGGTCGGGCAGTGGCGGGTGGGCGCGCGGCTGAGCGCGGGGGGCTGCAGAGCCTCGGGGCTGGGCCGTCCTGACCCTCCCAGCACAGGACTGCGCTGGGCCCTGTCCTGGACGCTTTGGCCTGTACCTCCCTGCTATAGAAGCTGCAGATTCACCTAGAGGACCGGAGAGATAGCACAGCGGTTAGGGCGTTTGCTTTGCATCTTGCCCACCAAGTTTGATCTCCGAGCTCCACCAGGACGGGTGCCTGAGCGCAGAGTCAGAAGTTTCTCGTCCATATCGCCGGTGGTGCCTCCAAAACTATAAAAGGACTGTTACTTTTAGAGGGGCAGAGGGGAAGCTCCCCAATGGCAAATGACACTGTAGCCCTCGGTCACTATTCATTAGTAGCCCTGATGTCCAGGGCCATCCTGTGTGTGTGGATCTAGGGGTGGTTGCGGTTTGCAAGTGAAAATTTAATTTGGGGCTACTTTTGGTTGTATTTTGGGCACATCTGTTGTCGCTCGGGGTTTACTTCAGGAGCAGCACTCTGCAATTATTATTTTTTTGATCTTTAGGGGTCACGTGAGATGCCGAGTATCAATCTGGGTCAGCAAGGGAATCGCCCCTCCCAGCTTACTATCTCTCTGACTCCACATTGTTGTTGTTTTTTCTAACATGTGGAATTTCTGTACCCTAAAATCAAGTTGAAAATTGCACCCCGACTCTTCATCTCTCCCTGATCAGGGCAAAACACGGCTGTTACACTGAGTACTGAGAGTTGTGTTCAAATAATGTATGGGCATGAGCTGCGTGCATTTGGTGGCAATGATTGGTCTCCGCACCCTGCCTGGTAAAGGGTGAGAGAGGATCGAAGAAGAAAACAGGGGCCAGGCTGTTGGTGATCTGCTGGATATTAATTAACTTAACAATATTTTAGGCTTCATCTGTGAATTTCCACTTTTGCTCCACCCAGAGAAGCTTATCATGTCCTTGCTTACATCCCTAATTTAGTTAAAGTTTATCTTTAACCGTTTCATTGTATTTTACCTCTCATTGTCTCAGTTCCCCAAGTCAGTCTTGATTACTTATGAGCCATAACTTTCTCTTAATTCTCAGCTTCATATTTGTACTGCTTTGTAGTTGAAGTGCTGTGTATTTGTACCCACTTTTCTGTTTCTCCTATAGCTTTTTATGTTTTTACTACACAACAGTGTCTATGGTTAATCCAGAAAGACATCAATGCTGTGCTCCTAATATTTGGGAGTTGATTGACTCTGAAGTTACCTACTCCTGGGCATAATTGCTTGGTCATCATTATTTGACTCATGCTTCGGTTGCTGTAGTTCATAACACCCCAAAAGGGAGGTTCTGCCGTGGGACTTGGATGGACCTGGAGCAAGTAGCAAAACTACCCTGGCTTCCATATGGCATATTGTAGAAAGCAGAAGTGCATGGTCTTGATTCAAGCTGTTACAGCTTAAGAGACAGGAGCCCCATGGGGAAGGACAAGCCGAACTGGCCTGAGGTCTTAGTCTGGGATTTACAGTAAAACCTTGCTTGCTCTCACAGCCCAGAGAATTAAGTGTTAAAATCCTTATTTGCTCTCAAAGCCCAGAGAACTAAGTGTTGGGATCTTTGTTTCTTACTGTGTTTATCCAAACAACTGCAAGTATTGATAACTTATACAACTAGATGAAAAGATAAAAGCAATGTAGATGTCCCTGGGAGACAGAGTGTCTCCTTGGGTGAATCTCCCAATGAGAATTTCCTCTGACAAATGTTTATTTGCATAAATGATCAGTCACTCCTATGTCCTTATCTCACGCCCCCTCAGATGTTCTATAAGTATGGTAGCTGTTCTGCATTAAATGGGCCATTTTCACTTACGGTGTGGTTTTCTGTCTCCCTGTCTCTCTGTCTCTGTTGGGAAGGGATCCCCATTTTAGTTTGTGGAATCACTGTACCCGCATATTTTACTTTGTGGACTCACAGTGATCAAGTTGCTCCTTATTCCATTCTCCTTTGCACCTATACCAGTCTCCCACTGCTCTTTATCCCTCTCTTCATCCATCTCCCACAGGCTTTATTCCCCATCCCACAGAGTTAGGGGTAGCAAATACACAGAGATGTGGTTGTACAATCAAAGGATGTAAAGCTCTTCCCTAAAGAGAAATTTCTAGGACAAAACTTTGACTCAGAAGCAGAGATCAGCTCAAGGGCAGGATTTTCTCTAAGGACGTATTTTTTCTTTGCTTAGTTCATATTCATTGAAGCAATCATCTTAAATTGACACTTAATCTTTCTGTTTAATTTGAATGGACACAGTAAAAGATCTATTAAGCTTATAGGGTGTCTCTATTGGGAATATTTCTTATAGCTCCCAGACTACACTCCCCAGGATAGGATAGTCTTTCCTAACCCCAGCAGGATCCTTACCCAGTTACTTATGTTTGGGTCACGACAAAATTTTTTATGGTGCTTACCTGTCCCTTTTTAATGCCAGGGTAGCTCACAACTATCCTGGGTCCATCCAGTCTCTTGCTTTTTGGGTGCTAAGAACGAAGAGTAGCTGAGGCTTAAGTCTCATAAATATGACAATGCCCAGGAGTGTATAATATCTGGAGTCAAATAACTCTGAAGTTACAAAAGCATAACATTGTCTTCCTTTGTCTCTACAAAGCTGAGGGCTGGGGGCATGGCCATCCCGATCCTGCCAGCACAATCTTCCCAACTGGGACTGCACTGGTCCTTGTCCAGGAGCAAAAAGGATATTTGTCTAAAGTAAACTGCAGAGGACATTAAGGAAATAGAAAGTCAAAATTTGACTCACAAATACAAAATCCAGAGATCTCTGAAGAATTTGACTTTACAATTCACAGTTTCTGGTTAGGGGAAATGGGTGATTAATGCATAGGAGAAGCAGAGCACCTGGAAGTTAAAGATGAATACTAAGGAAATGGGAGTGATTCGGGAGCATTGGTATGGGAGTTACTCAGTAAACCTAAACTCCTTGTAGCAGAAGAGAAATGATGGACCAATGATAAACCTAAATTGTTTAGAACTCTAATCCAACAAAGGTAAAGGGTTTTGTTTTTTAAACACCTTGCTATCTTAGTTTTGGTTTTTCAGGAGTAAGGACATTTGCTCAGGGTTCACCTTGGCCCTGCTAGGAGCACATTTACTTAGGGCCAGAGACATAGTACAGTGAGTAAGGATTTAACCATCCAAGCAGTCGACCCAGGTTCCACCCCTGCATCCATATATTCTGTACCAGAGTGATTCCTGAGTGTAAAGCTAAGAGTAAGCACTGAATATGCCGTTTGTGGCCCCCAAACAAAAATCACACAAAGACACACTTGTATATACACACATATATGCACATACAATTAAGAAAGATGCAAAATGGAGAAAGAACAATAGAGTTTCGGTAGCAGGGAAAGATCAAGAATAGGGAATTTTTAAGGACCAGAAATTTGACTCTTTAAATGTTTCACTCTAGAATTTGTCATTGCACATTATTTCCCCCCCTTCGGTAGAATTTGCCTTTTTTTGTTCTTATATTTTTTGCCATAGCATACAGTACTCAGTGTTTACTCTTGTGCCTGAGCTCAGGGATCATTTGCAAGAGTCAGGGTAACA
Organism: Sorex fumeus; assembly: GCF_029834395.1. Classification (NCBI taxonomy): domain Eukaryota; kingdom Metazoa; phylum Chordata; class Mammalia; order Eulipotyphla; family Soricidae; genus Sorex; species Sorex fumeus. Next base: position 366,776 of record NW_026606097.1, on the reverse strand, counting down.
TTGTGTGTCTAGATATCTTTGGTTCAATGTTTGGTGAAAACTGCAGGATCAGGGGATTTCTCCTTATCCCCGGGCCCCATAGTGTGTGACTGACCACTCCAGCATTTGCCTCTCCACACCTTTTTTTTGAGTCCATCCCCCTTGCAGTACGGATTCACCAAGGAGGCAAAATGGTTCTCAGTGCCTAGACTCTGGCTCTTTAAGGCACCTTATGGAAATAAAAGTGATGTCATAAGTGATGTCATAGTTCATTTTCCATCCCTGACACTGACACTGGGACTGTTGTGTACTTGCCAAAGGACAAGTAAATTTGCGCTCTATCCTTAAAGGGGGATTCTGAAGGCGGGTTTTGTGGCAGGATTCGAGCAGCCTCCTGTGAGCACCCCGCGCCTTCCCATTTCCACACTCTGAGCTGAGGGGCCGAGCCAGCTTGGGGGGTACTTTTGCCCTAGTTTTTCACTTGTTCTCTGAAATCCAGGTGTATTCTGAGGTGCGGTGGAGGCTTTAGGGGGATGCGGAGCTTTGGGGGTGCAGTGGAGGCTGTCTCAGGGTTCAGGGGTGACAGCTGTGAGTGTGTGATCCCGGGGGGCCTCTTTGGCCACGATCATCTCCAGCTCCAGGATGGGGCAATAGTGGGTGAATGCGAGAATCAGCCGGGTCTTGGCCGTACCAATCCTCCCAGCAGTCCCATGTTTGAACCATTGGCCCTAACCTAGCTTCTTTAGAATCTCCAGATTTGAGGGGCAGAGCTTCAGCCCCTCCACTTCATGGCAGGAGATATTTTGCTGGTCATCTTCATTGTCTGCCATTTTAGCCAGGGTCATTTGGGGTATGTGGGGGGGAAGGGGACCTGCAGGTGCCTGAGGTTTGCCAATGAAAACGTATTTGGGGGGCTATTTTTGATTCTTTTTATTTGTGGGGGGAGTGGGAACACACCCGGAGATGCTTCTGACTTACTCTAGCCTCTAAGCTAAGGAATTATCCCTGGCACTGCTGGGGGCCATATGGGATGCAGAGGATTGATCGGTTCATGTGGTCCAACGCCCAAGTCACATTACTGCCTGTCCAACAATACTGGTGTATCTTTTTCCAGATCATGAATTTCAGGTCCTTCACATCAAGCTGTAAGGCAGACCTGACTCTTCATCTTTCCTTGACCAGACAGCCACTGGAATCTGGGTAAATACTGAGGGTAAAGTTTGGGATTTTTTTTTTTTTTTTTGCTTTTTGGGTTATACCTGGCGATGCACAGGGGTTACTCCTGGTTTTGTACTCAGGAATTCCTCCTGGCAGTGCTCAGGGGACCATATGGGATGCTAGGAGTCGAACCTGGGTCGGCCGCATGCAATGCAAACACCCTACCCGCTGTGCTATCACTCCAGCTCCAAAGGGCTTTTTAATGTTTATTTTTTAAAGAATATTTTTGTGTGTGCGGGGAGAGGGAAGAGCTGTGTTCATGACTCACTCCTAGTATTTTTGGAAGAAATTTATATAGGAAGGGGCAGAGCAAAAGTACAGCAAGTAGGGTGATTGCTTTACACACAGCCAACCCACGTTCTGTTTCTTGAATCCCACTGGTCTCCACACCTGCTGGGAGTGAAACCTGAGTGCAGAGCTAGGAATACTCCCTGAGCAATGCTGGTTCTGACTCAAAGCAGAAAAACATGCACACGCACCCGCACAGACACATGCACGTACACACAGAAAACGTGTGATCGTTGAAAAAGAGAATAATAATTCATGGAAAACCATGCCAGAAAATCGAAGTTTTAAGGACCTGCTGTTTGTCTGTTTAAATGTTCTTCCCTCTTATTTTGCACATGAATTCTGTTGGTTTCTTGTGCATCGAATTTGCCTTTTTGTTGCAGTATTTTTGGTCATAATCTACAGTGCTCAGGTTTTAACTCCTGACAGTTCATATTATGGTCCCTAGTAAGCCCTGGTTATTTGAATCATTTTTCTATTGAACCATTTGCGCAGTTTTCTAATATATTCTTGGACGGCAGGAGCAAGTGTTGGCTGAGGCTCACGCAGATGTTCCGTTTCAGGGATAGAGTAAATTAGGACCCTAAGGTCTCAGGTCCAGCGCGAGAGAGCAGGGCTGTGCCTCTGACCCAACTGTACCCAGAAGTGATCTTGGTCCCCGGGACAGAGTGCCCAGGCGCATGTTCTTGTCCCTGCTGCAAGAGAGTGGCTGAAGCTTTGTCCACTCTATGTCCCTGTGACTTTCCCCATGGCAGAGCCACATCCAGGCTATAGTTCCCAGGGGGCAGCACTGCTGCCAGCTGCAGGGGCGCCAGTACTTGGGAGCACCGGGACTCAGAGTCAGACCGAGGCTGGGCCTGTAGGGATTGTCCTGTGCAAGTCAGGGAGGAATTCGGGGACCAGAGAGGGCTGTCGTTTCCTCTCCTATTGCCTGGGCCCAGGCTCCTATCCTGAAGTGCAGCACAGATGCCAACAAAATTGGCATCCCCAGTGGAGACAGGAGCTTCTGCCATTGTCTCCCTGAGGTGGGATTATGAGGGTGTGGCTGCTCTGAGATCAGGGGTGGGAGGAGGTGCTGCTCTCTGGTGCTCACTGTTCTGACTTCTTCAGGTCTTTGCACAGAGCCTCCTGCTAATTCTCAGCACAACAGTGGCGGGAGAAGATGGTGATGCGGCTTCTGATAAGCCGTCCAAAGGTAGGAGTAGAGGGACAGAATGGCATGAGGTAGTGCCAGGAGTGCCCGGGTTTCCTGGGCGATCTGTTTTGAGTTTCTTTTGGATGGATTCCAAGTTGAGACTTCCGATCAGACCACGCCATATTTGGCTGTGGGACCGACCCAGCGGTGCATGAGGAATACTCAAAGCTCAGTGCTCAATGATCACTCCTGACATGTCTAGGCAACCAATGGGATGCTGGAGGTCCAAAGATTTTGTCTTGAATTTTCTGTTTTATTTGGGAGTGATAGCACAGCGGTAGGGTGTTTGCCTTGCACGCAGTCAACATGGCCGACCTGAGTTCGATTCCTCCGCCCCTGCCCCTCTCGGAGAGCTCTGCAAGCTACCGAGAGTATCTCGCCCGCACGGCAGAGCCTGGTAAGCTCCCTGTGATGTATTCGATATGCCAAACACAGTAACAACAAAGTCTCCAATGGAGACGTTACTGGGCCCGCTCGAGCAAATCGATGATCAACAATTTGGGGTGCAGAGCAAAGGATTCTCACAATAAATCCTTGTGCTGCACTCTGGCATTGCCCCTGGCAGTGCTTGTGGGATCATATGGGATGGTGGGGATCGCCAGTCCTACACGCTGTTCCCGGAGCAGCTGTCCTGTTACGCCAACCTGCTGCTTCATTTTCTTTTGCATTGTTTTTGTACTCAGACATCCTCTTTACTCTGTTTTCTGGATTCACAATTGATGGGCATCAGAATGCGCTGGGGTGTGCTGGCCACATTTGCGTACTGTCAACTACAGTGACTTGGACCCCAGGACTTATTTTTCCCCTGTTTTGTCCTTCCTGCTCTGGAGAGCCTTGCCTTCTCAGTCATACAGTCTTATATTCACATAAAGTTATGAGTGGATTTCTGGGCATGCGCTGATCCCAAGGAGAAAGAGCCAAGGATCTCTGAGGCCAGTAGAGATGTTGGCGTGAAGAACCTTCTCCTTCTTTGCGAGGGATTTGGGGCGGTCTTGAGCAGTGTGTTCTTCCAGGCACACATGCCATGCACCACTCTGAGTAGTTGTCTATATAAACTGTAGTTCTTAGTCCTAGTAGTCAAGAGCTCTGCGGGTGCAGCGGTGAGCGTGCAGTCGTTTTTGCTGCACCCAGGGATGGTCTTTTGGATCGTGCAAGTCTGCGGTCAGGTGATCCTCTCTACAGTGCTCACTGGACCAGTGGTGCTCGAATTGGACCTTGGGTTACCAGGAAAGGCAGATATATCCGAGAACTTTCTGTATAACATCCTCCCACTTTCACAGATCCAGCTGCCTTATGTGATTTCTGGGACCCGTCAGCCATGCGTCTGCATGGAGGCTGGTTCATTCGAAGGGGAGAGGACTAGCGACAATATAGGACCCTGGGTCCTGGCCTCACAGTAGTGGGAATGAGACTAAGGTAGACTCTAACTGCCACCCTCCCTGTGTGCTGACTCAGGACGCAGTGACCTTCCACGACGTGGCTGTGAACTTCACCCCGGAGGAATGGTCATGCCTGGCGGCCTCTCAGCAGAAGCTCTACAGGGACGTGATGCTGGAGACCTACCAGCATCTGCAGGCTGTAGGTGAGAGCAGTGTGCAGCCAACCCTGTCTGGACAGACCTGCTTGGGCTCCCTGGGTTTGGGCCGCAGCTGTGTGTCCAACAGTAGCTGTGACTGACGGGCTGGTATGTTGAACAGCCATGAGGTGTTTGTTCCCTCCCTGTGTTTTTTTAGGGTTCACCTATGGATACTCAGGGCTTACTCTCAGCTCTGTCCGTAGGAATCAGTCTTGTGAAGTAGCAGGACCCTGTGGGGTGATTCAGATCAACCCGTTTCGACTGTGTCCGTGGGAATATCCCTATCTGCCCAGTTATCGCTCAGGTCCCTTTAAATAGTTCCATCCATTGGTGAATCAATTTGCTTTGTGTACTACACAAACTTCTGTGTGTTTAATTGACTTTGCTGTTGCCTTTGTTTAGGGAACACAGTCCACAGTTCTCCTGGCTCTGTGCTAAACGATGACTCCTAAGAGTGCTCAGAAACCGGGATACCATGGACTGAAACCTCTTGGCAATTTAAAACATTGGTGCATGACTCCCAATACTTTTGCACCAGGCACTCAAATCAGACGGTTTTTGCTTTTTCTTTTTTCCTTAGGTTTAGGAAAAAAGAATCAGGATTACGGCCAGATTCTTTTCATTATTACATGCACATAATAATAATAATTATTATAGTAATAATTACAGTAGTTATTATAGTAATTATAATGATAGTAATAATTATTATGATGTAATAATAATAATAATGTAACGGCCAGAATCCAGAGATTATCACACCCTTTACGACATCTTATCATCTCATTCTTACTTTGGACAAACTGGCAGGCTACCGAATTTATCTTGCCCACATGGCAGTCTGGCAAGCTCCCCGTGGAGTACCCAATATGCCAAATACCAAGAATAATGAAGGGTCTCATTCTCCTAACTCTGAAAGAGCCTTGAATATGGGACTTTTTTTTTTTTTTAAATCTCAGGGCTAGGACGAAGGAGACGTTACTGGGGCCTGCTCGAGGCAATCGACGAATAACAGGATGGTTGTGATTGTGATTGTAATTAGGGATTATTCCTGCCTGTGTATTCAGGATCCACACCTGGCCTTGCTCCAAGACCTTATGGGCTGCCTGTGATCAAACCCACATGTGTGTGCAGCACTTCTGTCCTATGTGCTGTACTATCTCTCCCACCACCGGGGCTTTGATATCTCTTCTCTCAACTCATCAGACACTGCCGTATTTCAGTGCTTGGAGATACTTCTAATGGTTCTTGTGAGACTTCAGCAGGACTCAGGCTTTGCTCCTGGACTCTGCACTCAGGGATCACTCCTGGCTGGCGTGAGGGACCCTAGGGGATGTCGAGTATTGCAACTGGATTGGCTGTGAGAAACTCCTGCTGTGCTCTCTTTCTGGATACATTTTTAGCTTAAAAAAATAAGGGTCTCTTGCCACCTTTGGCCATTTCCAGATTTATTAAGCACTTAGTTTTACTGAAATTCTTGATGAGTTCATGAGGGGCTCAGGAAACTCCATGTAGTGTTAGGCCTAGACAGACAGTATGGTTAGGAAAGTGATTTTCTTGCAAGCAATGCACCTGGGTTAAATCCCCGGCATCCCATGTCATCCCCGAGCACCAGCAGTGCTGATTTCAGAATACAGAGTCAGGATTCGTCCCTGAACATTGCCAGGTTAGACCCCAAACAAGACAAAAACCAACAACATACTGTGCTGATCAACACCCTGTTGGCCATACACAAGGCCTGGTCTATTGTATTTGTGGTATTTTCTTGGGTCTTACCTCTCGAATAACTAGAAATATGTGGCATTTTGGAAATGGACATTGTGTTCATGCCTTTCATTAATTTGCCCCGTTATATCAGGAAACACGGGGATTTACCTGTCACCTTTTCCTTGTCACTTATCCATGCCTCTGTCTCTGTTGTGGCAGGGCACACTGGGATGAAGCCTGCGGTGATCTCCTGGCTGGAAGGAGGAGCCCTGAGGTCAGGGAGGAGAGACTTGTGTTTAGGTGAGTGTCTGAGGACCCTTCCTGGCTCAGGCCCTGTGCAGTGTATGGGTGCCCTGAGCATGTATGAAACACGCTGCTGAGGCTGGGGCCTTGGGCTCCTGGATCCATGGCTCTGTGCCACACTCACACTCCTCTTCATTCCCATCGTATGTCTGTCCAGAATGACTCTGTACATTGCTTCCATGGCTTTCGAATAAGTAAGACCATAACAGAGCTAGTTTGGATCTGAACGATAGTGCAGCAGGGAGTGCCTTGCAGTGCCTGAAAGTGACCTGTTCAATAACCTGGTTCCCTGAACATCACCAGGTCTGCTCAAAAACAAAAACAAAACCTAGTGTAGAATTACAAAGATCCTTACCGTTTTCCACTAACTTAATCTTTTCTTTAGTGTAGGATTTTATGGAATTTGAATACCACAGAGATGTACTCCAACTACATGGCATCATTTTGCTACATTTTTGACAATTGCTTTAACTGCATGTTGTGTTCAGTTTCAGAGCTGGAACCACGGATTCAAGATTTGGCATTACGGCACTTTGATTTGGGAATGGGGTCCGCAAGTACGAGTGAGTTGGTAAGATTTTTAATTCAGAATAAATTATTATGCCAGCGGGAGTGGACCAAATATGTGATTGTTAGGGTGGAGGGCTATGAATGGCAGGGAGGAATTCCAAAGCCTGATGCTTGGGGTAGAGGACCCTTAGCTTTACTAGGTGCTGAAATCAACCATGTATAAAAATGCTGTGAGTTTTCATTTGCTTGACAGTTATAGTCGTTTAAAAAGCTAATTTGTGGGCCATGGAGATAGTGCAGTGAGAAATATACTTGCTTTGCACAGGGATGGATGGTCCTTACCCAGCACTCCTTATAGACACCGTAGACCCACAGAACTGATCCTAGATACTGCATGGTGTGCCCCACCCAACCCCCAATAAATAGAAACTACAAAACATTAAGAACAAAAAACTTCGTTGATGCTGAAAACAATCACTTGTGGTGAGAGCTTTGCAATAGCCACGAGGTCTATCTCAGCTGTGTGAGGATGCAGCGTTGTCTTCACCCCTTCATCACAGGTTCCACTCTGAGCTTTAATCAAACCCACTGTGGTTGTATCTCATTTTCTCTTGAAATGGATGCATCAGTTTTCTATAGAAGGAATTATTTCAAGTTGTATTCCTTCATTAAGTTAACGGTGGGGGGAAGTCACAGAATTTTATGAATCTGCTTCCATCAATTTTGTGCGTCGAACTTACATTTACACGAAGTTATTCTATAATAAGACAATCCTTACGTAGGTAGTTACATTTGTGTGGTGCATGTGTTAGAAACCTCACCTGGGGCTGGAGCAATAGCACAGCGGGCAGGGCATTTGCCTTGCACGTGGCCAACCCGGGTTCGATTCCCTGCATCCCATATGGTCCCCTGAACACCGCCAGGAGTAACTCCTTAGTGCAGAGCCAGGAGTAACCCCTGTGCATCACCAGGTGTGACCCCCCTAAAAAAGAAACCACATCTGAAGGCTCAGTTTTTTGACAGGAAGACTCGGTGAATAAGTTAATAATTGGACTCCTTCTCTGCTCTTCCTACAGGGAAGCAGCCAACCCAAGTGGAATATCTCTGATTCTGCACTCTATGACAATATCTCTAGTGAGCAATCCTGCATTCAACCCCATGAGGACGCCAAGACGTGTGGGATGTCTTCTGAGGGTGATCAGAATGGCGAGAGCTACCTCACTTTGAAGAAGCCCTCCCTTGGAAAAAGTTCCTTGGAGTGTGGTGTTCTCAGTTCACAGTCACAAAATCCCCCAGTCTGGATGCCACTAGGGAAAGAAGCACTGTTTATAGTGAGTCCCTCACAGCGACAAACTCTCAATCACAGTCACTGTGAACAGAACCCATCTAAGTGTAAGGAATGTCGCGGAGCCACCCCATGTTCTCAGCACTGTGGTATTCCCTTAGAAAACTACAGTGGACAGCATCCCCGGAAAAGTGAGCACCGAGAACAAAGTGTGAGTCAAGGGTTATTCCATCATGACCATATGAATATAAATTCAGGAGTGAAACCTTATGCGTGTGAAGCATGTGGGAAGGCCTTCAATCAATCATCACATCTTTTTAGACATAGGAGAATTCATACAGAAGAGAAATCTCATAAATGTCAGACATGTGGGAAGGCCTTTATTCAGCCCTCAGATCTTAATAGACATATGAAAACGCATAGTGGAGAGAAGCCTTATATAAGTCAGACATGTGGGAAGGTCTTTAATCAGCCCTCAGATCTTAATAGACATATGGATATTCATAGTGGAGAGAAACCTCATAAATGTCAGACATGTGGGAAGGCCTTTATTCACACCTCATCTCTTTATAGACATAAGAATACGCATAGTGGAAAGAAGACTTATATATATCAGGAGTGTGGAAAGGCCTTTGCTGGAGCCTCAAAACTTACTGTACATCGGAGAATTCACACTGGAGAGAAACCGTATATATGTAAGGAATGTGGAAAGGCCTTTGCTGCAGCCTCAATATTTAGAGTACATAGGAGAATTCACACTGGACAGAAGCTTTATATATGTGTGCAGTGTGAAAAGGCCTTTGCTGCAGCCTCAAAACTTACTGTACATAGGAGAATTCACACTGGAGAGAAACCGTATATATGCGTGCAGTGTGAAAAGGCCTTTACTACATCCTCACAATTGACTGTACATAGGAGAATTCACACTGGAGAGAAACCGTTTATATGTAAGGAATGTGGGAAGGCCTTTGCTAAAGCCTCAAGACTTAGTGAACATAGAAAAATTCACACTGGAGAGAAACCATATATATGTAAGGAATGTGGAAAGGCCTTTGCTGCAGCCTCAAAACTTACTGTACATAGGAGAATTCACACTGGAGAGAAACCATATATATGTAAGGAATGTGGAAAGGCCTTTGTTGCAGCCTCAAAACTTACTGTACATAGGAGAATTCACACTGGAGAGAAACCGTATATATGTAAGGAATGTGGGAAGGCCTTTTCTGAAGCCTCAAGACTTACTGTACATAGGAGAATTCACACTGGAGAGAAACCGTATATATGTAAGGAATGTGGGAAGGCCTTTGCTATAGCCTCAAGACTTAGTGATCATAGGAGAATTCACACTGGAGAAAAAACCGTATATATGTAAGGAATGTGGGAAGGCCTTTGCTAAAGCCTCAAGACTTAATGAACATAGGAGAATTCACACTGGAGAGAAACCATATATATGTAAGGAATGTGGAAAGGCCTTTGCTGGAGCCTCAAAACTTACTGTACATAGGAGAATTCACACTGGACAGAAACTTTATATGTAAGGAATGTGGGAAGGCCTTTGCTGTGACCTCAATAATTAATGTATATAGGAGAATTCACATTGGATAGAAACCATATATATGTAAGGAATGTGGAAAGGCCTTTGCTGGAGCCTCAGACTTATTGAACATAGGCGCATTCACGCTGTAGAAAAACACTTGAGCACCCTGCAGCTCCTAGTTTGGGAACTTGAGCGGAAGGACACGCCAGCTTGTAGGGCATTTTTGTGTTGTTTTTTCAAAACTTGTTCTGCATATCTAGGTATTAGGGAATGTGGAGCTTTTGAGGGTTGCATTGGGGGCTTTTCTGTGGCGAAGGTGTCATGGGTGAGGGTGCATTATGCTGAGGGTCCCTGCAGCCAAGATCACATCCAGGTCCAAGATAGCATATGAACTTTGGGCCTTGGTGTGAGGGACCTGCAGACAGTGGTGGTCTTGGCAATCTCATACCTCCCTACTCGGGACTGCGCAGGGCCCTTTTTGGAGCCTTTGGACTAGAGATAACACTTATCAAACCTCCAGATATGTTCACGCGAAGCCCCGAAAGAAAAGGGACACTTTTCTGGTCCGTCATTTTTATTGGCTCCTGTGCTGGGGTTGGGACTTTGGGGTGTGTCTGCACAAGTGAGAGGGTTTTGCCTCTGAAAATTTACTGTTTGTATTATTTATTTATTTTGTTTTCTGCTTTTTGAGTTACAACCAGCGATGCACATGGGGTTACTCCTGGCTTATGCACTCAGGAATTACTCCTGGCAGTGCTCAGGGGAACGTATTGTTTCCAGGATTTGAACCCGGGTTTTTTGCGTGCAAGGCAAACCTCCTACCCGCTCTGCTATCACTGCTGCTTAATGGCTATGATCCCAAAGATTCAGAGACAAATCTCAAACCCAGCGGCTCTTGGCAGAAATGAGTCTGAACCCTGCAGTAGGTTACTAACCCCGGGCCACCCCAGAGGGATGTGGTACTGTCCCTCCACCTGCTCCCCCTTGGCGGCTCACTGGCCACCATCCTCCAGAGGCCATTGGAAAGTCACGTTTGGGCCTGCAGTGATGAGATATGTGGAGCTTCACAGGATGGGGGGATGGGAGTGGAGATGGCCCTTTCCTCCACGACCCAACAATAGCTTAGATCATGCCCACGAACTGCCTCTCTGGCTCCTGATAAAGCTGCTTAATGGCCATGATCCCAGAGAGTCAGGAGAAAATCTGGAACTCAGCAGGTCTTGGAAGAAATCCCTCCATATTATTAAAATTTCAAAATTACTAAATCATGTTGTTTATAACCAGCAATAGAAAACAAATTGTCTACTGTTGCCTTTTTGAACTATCTGAGTGCTGGGGTTAAATCCCAAATATAATAATGGTAGGTCTGGTGTCAAAATATTGAATGTAATCAAAGTAGAGAGAAATGTAGAAATCATCTGTCCCCACAGTTAGGGGTAGGGTGTAGAATGGGGGTATACTTGGGGTTTTGGTGGCGGAAAATAGGCACGGTAAAGGGACTGGTGCTTCATTGTATGAACGAGACAAACCCAAAAGCTTTGTAACTTCATTCAGGGCGATTCAAAAAATAAAAATTATCAAAAAAAGGGGGGGGAAAGTACGGTGGAGTCCATGCCCATTTCAGTCAGCCTAATCAATAGCCGAATAAACAACAATACTCCTGCAAATAATATTTTCTACTTCCACATGTCCAATTGCAAAGAATCCCTTTCTCTTCATCTCTCCCTGACCAGAACATCAGGAAAACTGGCTCTTTGGGGTGGCTACATCAGTATACTTGTTTTATCTTTTCCTGAAAGGGAGATATTTGAGTATGGGGAAGGGGAGTTTTGCTCAGGGGTCACTGCTGGTGTGCTGGGAAAAAAATTATTTGGAAATGGCCAGAGCAATAGTACAGCAAGTAGGGTACTTGCTTGCATGTGGCCAACCCAGGAGTCCTCCACTCCACAACACCTTTGAGTTGATCATTGGACATTGAGTGTCCCCTTCTCACCCCTAGAACAGTTGATGTGACGATATGGCGTGGGGGAGGAGTGTCTAGAGTTTTGGTCCAACCCAGTGTTGCTTTCTTTTGGTCCTGCTGGGTCAGTGCTTAGGTGTTACTCACAGGAGCATTGTTCACTGGGTTTGTCTCTGGGGTGGCTGCGTGCACGTCCATCAGCTTCTAATATAGTTCCATTGTGGTAGATCAGGATTCCATCCAGTGACTACTGGGGCCTGTCACCCTAAAGTGTTGGTGGAGGCCGGTTCCTCCCTTGTGGAGTGGGGAAAAGGGAGATCCCTGAGAACCCCTAGGGTGCTGCAGTGTCTCATCCTCAGGCCCATTGTGTGGAGTGGATGGCCTCCTCCTACCCTAGTGTGTGCTGGTTCGAAATGCGGTTACCTCTGTCAACATGGCAGTGAGTTTCACCCCAGAGGGATGAACATACCTGATTGCCTCTCAGAGGAATCTCTAAAGGGATGTTATGCTGGAGTCAGAAGAGGAGCAAAGATATGGAGGACCACTGACTGATGGTCAGAATGGCTTGTTTAATGTGAAGCTTTTAGCATAACTACAGAGCATTGAACGTTGTTGAGCTATAGGACTACACAGAGGGGTGACTGATCATTTACAGAGGTAAAGCATTTTTGTTTGTTTTTGCTTTTTGGGTCATGCCTGGCCATTAACAGGGGTAACTCCTTGCTCTGCACTAAGGAATTTACTCCTGGATGTGATCGAGGAACCATATGGGATGCTGGGAAAAGAACCCTCGTCATCTGCGTGCAAGGCAAATGCCCATCCTGCTGTGCTATGTCTCCAGCCCCTACAGAGGTAAAGGGTTTTGATGGAGACAATTCTGGAGAATTCAAGGAGACACTGTCTCCCAGTGGCTATACAGAGAGATTCTCCCAGGGTCAACAGCATTATATTGCTTTCCTCTTTCTCTATCTACTAGAAAATATTAAACGATTAAACTTACTTCTTATTAATAATTGCAGATATGTGGATAAAGGTAAGGTAAAGGCCCTCCCGTTGATCGTCGATTTGCTCGAGCGGGCCCAGTAACGTCTCCATTGGAGACTTTGTTGTTACTGTGTCTGGCATATTGAATACTCTCGGTAGCTTGCCGGGCTCTCCGAGAGGGGCGGAGGAATCGAACTCGGGTCGGCCATGTTGGCCGCGTGTAAGGCGAACGCCCTACCGCTAGCAGACACAGTAACAACAAAAGTCTCCAATGGAGACGTTACTGGGCCCGCTCGAGCAAATGTGGATAAAAATAGTAAGAAATATAGATTCCAAAATTTAGTTCTCTGGACTCTGAGGGCAAGGTTGCTGGGCTTCTACCATAAATACCATACTAGGTCTTCAGGCCGGTACAGCTTGTCCTTCATGAGGTCCTGTCTTTTAAGTCATAACAGCTAATATCAAGACTGTTCTTTCATGCTTTCTAGACTATTCCATTTCGATTCCAGGGTAGTTTTGCTATTTTCCCCAGATCCATCTCAGCCCTATGGGGCCTTCCTTTTTGGAGTGTTAGGAAGTATGGCAACTGAAGCTTGAATCAAGTAAATATGACAGGTGCCAGGAGTAGATGTATTTCAGGATATGGGCCAGATATTAGGAGCCTATCATTAATAGTCTATCTGTGGTTAAGCAAAGAACATTGCTCTATAGTAGAGTATAAAGGGGCTAATGGGAATATAGAATAGGAAATATTCACTTCAAATACAAAGTTCAGATTCACCTAAGTCATCAAACCTCACTTGGGGAATTGTAAGCTCAAAGTAAAGGTAAAAGAGAAATTCAGGGAATTACAGATGTTCCAAAAGCACTGTGGGGAGGGTGCTTCCTTACGTAAAGCAAACCAGGTTCAATCACTGACCTTCCATGGAGCCAATACTACTAGAAATGATTCCTGAGCGCGGATACAGGATTAACCCTTGAGCATCGCCAACTGTAACCCAAAACAAAACTGCATACAGTGCTGGTAGCTTAGTGGTATTATCTGGGACTCCCTTATTTCACTCTTAAGTTTAAATTTTGTCTTATTCCTCACTCCCCACCAATCTTTGGCATATTGAAAGTGGACGTTATGATCATGCCTTTTCAATAGTATGACCAGTTAGACCAGGGACACACGAGGTTTACTTGTCGCCTTTTCCTTCCTTGTGACTAATCCAGTCCTCTGTCTCTGTGGAGCAGGGCCTTCTGGGGTGAAGCCTGCGTTAATCTCTAGGCTGGAAGAGGAGCCCTAAAGCTGGGGAGGTGAGGTGTGTGCAGGTGAGTGTCTGAGGACCCTTCCTGGCTGGGTCCCTGGGCAGTGTGTGCATGCCCTGAGTGTGTGTGAAACATGCTACTGTGTCCTCGGGCCACTGGATCAGGCGTCTGTACTGCACTCACGCTGCCCTTCACTCCCCGGAGCTGTTCGTTATGGAGAGATCCTGTGCTTTGCTTTCTTGACTTTCTTGTCATTCTTCCTCGTCTGTCAGGTATGTCGAATAGTCCATGAGTTTCAAGACCCTGGTCCCCCCCAGCTGAATAACCAGGCTGACTGTACACCTACAGGGCCGGGTACCCTTTCTGGACCCCTCTCTGTCAATATGACACCATACTTATCTGCTTATCTTTGCCTTTGGATCATTACCATGTTTTTTGAATAAGGTAAGGTAAGGTAAAGGCCCTCCCGTTGATCATCGATTTGCTCGAGCGGGCCCAGTAACGTCTCCATTGGAGACTTTGTTGTTACTGTGTTTGGTATATCGAATACATCATGGGGAGCTTGCCATCTGCCGTGCGGGCGAGATACTCTCAGTAGCTTGTCGGGCTATCCGAGAGGGGCGGAGGAATTGAACTCGGGTTGGCCATATTGGCTGCGTGCAAGGCAAACACCCTACCACTGTGCTATCTTTTATTTTGGGGCCTGGGGATGATCAACAGTTATTCTTGGTGTTTCTCATAAGTTGCTGTTGGCAATGCTCAAGGATCAACCCCTGTCAGCCTCATGCAAGGCAAATGCCTACCTGCTGTACTCTTGTACGCACCACAAAATGTTTTATTGTGTGTATTTTAAATTGTGGCTGTGAGCCCATAGTGAAGCTTATTAGGACCAGAACAGCAGTGCATCACGGAGGGTGCTCGCCAACAGACGCTGCCTATCTTTGATGTCCAGCTTCCCCTATGGTATCTCGAGCATCACTGGGTCTGATCAAAAATAAAACCCAAAAGGCTTGTTCTGGAATTGCCTTGCTCCTGCAGCAACACTTCCCGCAGTTTTTCTCTTTTTGTCGGCTTGTTTGGACTGTGAGAACCATGTCCTCCACCTGTTTAGCCATTCAATTGCATTCCATTCAATGTTGGACTAATCCTCATTGTGCATTTTGTTTGATTTCAGAACTCAAATCACAGGTTCAGGATGTGGAATTACAGCAATTTCATTTGGGAACAAGGGTATTGCATACAAGTGTGCTGTACGATTCTCTTGTTGAAACTAAATATTATGCTATTGGAGTGCTCAGTGGACCAAGCATGTGACTTGAAAGGTAGGGTCTGACTCCATCCCTACAACCATATCTATGGTCTCAGCACCATAGGAAAAATATCAGAGCCTAATACTGGGACTAGAGGGTGTTTAACCTCAGTGGGGGTGAAATCTGGAAATTTATTTCATTTTATTCTTTTTTTAAGTTTTCATTAAAGTGCCAGAATTTTCAAAAGTATTGATAGTTGTACTTATGCATTCAATAATTCAGCACCAATCCCTGCACCAGTGTCAGCTTCCCTCCACCCATGTTCCCGTATTCCCTCCAATCTCAGTCCTCACTCCACCCCCGCCTGTCATCTGAACAACCACATGACTAAGTTTCAGTGGTTGCAGCTTACATCTCTTGTTTTCAGTTCTCTTGCATTTGTATTTTGGGTAAAATGGCTACACCCGTCACTCATGTCACTGCCATAAATGAATCCCTGATCCCTGTAAACTTCTGGTTCTTTTCTGCCCGCAGATTTCTTTCCTTCTTTATCCGGCTTCTCTCTAAACACTGAAATAAGGGATGATTTAATTAGACCCTTTACAGTACATCTCCACATCCAGTGTTCTGTATTCCACCAATGAGTGACATTATCCTGTTTTTGTTTCTTTTTCTGGCTAACTTCACTCAAGATGGTATCTTCCAGTTTCAATCGTGTTGCTGCATAAAATCAGTAGTTCTAAAACCTAAAAATATATATATTTTATTTATTTATTTTTTGCTTTTTGGGTTACATCCAGTGATGCTCTGGGGTTACTCATAGCTCTCCACTCAGGAATTATTCCTAGTGGTGCATGTGGGACCATATGGGATGCCTGGGATTGAAGCTGGGCCGGCTCTATGCAAGGCAAATGCCTACCCCTGTACTATGGAACCCCCCAAAAATTCTTTTTATTACAGGGTAAATACTGTGACTTTACATTTGATAGACAGCAAGGACAAGTGTGATTGTTGAAAAGAACTCGATGGTTCAGCATTAGTGGTTTTGCATTAAGAAGCGCACTTGCTTGGCCCCAAGGAAGAAAACTCTGTTCCATCCCAGCACCCCTCAGGGCCCCCAGAGCCCCAGCAGCAAGAATCCCTGAGTAATGCTGGTGTGACCCTCTCCCCACCTAAGTAAATAGAACAAGATAACAAAAAACTCATTGATCCTGGAGAGGAATCTGTTTCAGGTGAGATGTTTTCAAAGGTCTGTCTCGGCTGTGTGGGGATGCATCATTGCCTTCACAAGTGCATTCCACTAAGCTATCCCACTATGCTCCACACTAAGCTAGTACCAAACCCAGTCTCGGGCGCCTTTTATTTTCACTCTAAACTGGTGCTTCAATTTTCTGCAGAGGTAGTTATTTCCAGTTTCTGTGTCTTGGGCTGGAGCGATAGCACAGCGGTACGGTGTTTGCCTTGTTCTCAGCCAGCCCGGCCGAGCTGGGTTTGATTCCTCCACCCCTCTAGGACAGCCTGGCAAGCTATCGAGAGTATCTCGCCCATGCAGCGAAGCCTGGCAAGCTACCCGTGACATATTCAATACGCCAAACATAGTAACAGCAAGTCTCAAAATGGAGACGTTACTGGGCCTGCTCGAGCAAATCGATGAACAATGGGAGGACAATGTTTGTGTTTGTTTTGTTTGTTTGTCAGTTCTTTGAGTTGAAAAAATTTTTACACAGCTATGTGACCTGCCGTCGGTCTATTTTGCTTGTGCATTTTGCTGAAATGTAAGGTCGTTGCCTGGAAAATCCATCCACGTGTCAGAATTGCAATTGAGTTGGGTAAATGTTAGAAATCAACCTGCCGATCTAGAATTTTCTGGATGAAGAGACTCTCAGGCACAGCACAATAATCAGAATTCTTCTCTGCTGTTCTTGAGGGTAGCAGTCAACCCAGGAGGAATTTTTGTGATAATGCGCACTGTGACAAAATCTCGAGTGAGCAATTATGCCCTCAGCGCCATGAGGATGCCAAGACAGGTGGGATGTCTTCTGTAGGAGACCAGAAGGAAGTAAGCACCCATGCTTTAAAGAAGCGTTCCCCTGGAAAAAGCTACTCGGAGACTGTTCTGCTCAGTCCATGGACACAAGCTTTCCCTGGGGGAGAAGCTCCTGGACTGTGGGAGAGGAGCTCTGTTTATAGTGAGTCCAGTTATGTACCCCACAAGATATGAAGGCTGGAATGGAACCCAGGTTACCCAAGTGAAAGAAAGCTCTCATATTCTTTGGCTCTCCATACAACCCCACCATCACGCCACAGTGCTTCCTGAGTGCAGAGCCAGGAGAATCTCTGTGTGTTGCTTGATTTGTGGACCCCAAACCATGAACAAACCAAATACAAACAAAACAGCCTCAGTCCCTTATTGGAGGATTCCCTCATCCCAACGTGGGCGTTTCTCAGCTGTATCTTGCTGTATCCATGCTGCCTCTTCCTTGTAGTATAGGGTTGGGTATCCTCAGAACGTGGGGTGATGTGGTGTGGGTTGCCCATACCAGGAAATATTTCTAAATGGTTTGGTCACAGACATAACAAAGTGGCTTCTGATGTGTTTTAGCTCAGAGTGTCACTGTCACTGTCCTCCCATTGCTCATGGATTTTTCGGAGCGGGCCCAGTAACATTGTGAGACTTGTTACTATGATTGAATATGACACAGGTAGGTTCTCAGGCTTTGGCGTGCGGGCAAGATACTCTTGGTAGCTTGCCGAGAGTGGTGGTGGAATCAAACTCGGGTCGGCCATGTTGGCCACATGCAAGGCAAATGCCCTATGCCCTGTACTATGGCTCCAGCCTTGCAGCTTTGCCTTGCTCTGTCCACCTCAGGTTCAATCCTCTGCATCCGTCGTGGTCCAGAGGCAAAGATGGACAGCCCATTCGATCCTCGAGGTGATTCAGCTATGTACCCCACAAGATCTGAAGGCGAGAATCGAATACTGGTCACCCATGTGAAAGACGCACACCTTCAAGACTCTCCTACCACTTCCCCTTTGAAGCTCCTGGCTTGATCTTTAATGACCCAATACTTTACACGGAAGCAAACCTAAGAAAGGGTGGAAAATTCTTAAAGGAACGAGCCTTGAGGACAGAAATGCCCACAGCTCCATCTCGTGGTGTTTCAGCATAAATTCTTGGGTCCAAATTTTCCCACTTTTAAGATTTTCAGCCCTTCTCTTTGCTGAAGTGTTAAGTATGAGGTCATTAAATATCCAGCACGCATCTTGGGCCGCTGCAACAGGAGCAGAGCGGATAGGGCTTTTACCTTGCATCCGTCGGACCGGCGTATATTCATAGGCTTCCCCTACGGTTCTTCAGTCAAGTCCATTGTGATTACTGAGTGTAGATCCAGGAGAAGGCCGTGAGCATGCCCAAGTGTGGCCACAGCCATAAAGGAACAAACAAGAAAGAAAAGTAAAACACAGAGCTTTAGTTCCTTGATAGCGATTCTCTCACCATGACTTGAGGGTGTCAGAACTGTATATTCTTCCATTCCCTACATCGGTGTAGAATACTGTTAGAGTACCCTCATAATGTGGAGTGATGGGGTTTGGGTTGCCCATAACAGAAAACATTCCCAGGGCTCGGTCACAGGCATCACAAGGTGCATTCAGAACTTTTCTTGTACAGAGAGAACAATAAATGTGAGAAAATAACCTTACCTTACTCATTAAAGGCTCAGTTCAATCCTCTGCACCCTTCGGGGTTTAGAGACAAAGGTAGGGCAACCCACTCGACCCTCGAGGTGATTCAGCTATCCACCCCACAAAGATCTGAAGGCAGGAATCGAACCCAGATTACTCAAGTGAAAGACAAGCGACCACAGTCTCTCATACCACTGCAACCTGTGGAAGCGGTTTGCTTAATCCGTAATTACCCCATACTGAACACTGAAGCAAAACCAAGGATGGAAAATTCTTAGAGAAATGAGCCTTAAGAGGGACAGAAACGTCCACAGTGCCATCTTGTAGCATTTCAGCGGAACTACCGCTGCCCGACTTTTTCCACGCTTAAGGTTTCCAACCCATTTCTTTGCTTCTCTGTTAGGTATAGGGTCATTAAAGATCATGCCAACCGCTTGGGTTGCCGCAGGGGAAGCAGGGAAGTTCGTGCTCTTGGCTTGCAGTCACAGGCCCCTGGTTCTTTTTCTGAATCTCCATACAGCCCCACTATCATGCCCGAGTGCTTCCTGAGTGCAGAGCCAGGAGAACCTCTGCGCGTTGTTGGATTTGTGGCCCCCAAACCATGAACAAACCAAATAAAACCAAAATAACCTAAGTCCCTTATTGGAGGATTCCCTCACCCCAACGTGTGGTTTCTGAGCTGTATCTTGCTGTATCCATGCCGCCTCTTCCTTGTAGTAGAGCTTTGGGCTCCCTCACAATGTGGGACGATGGGATGTGGATTGCCCATAGCAGGAAATATTTCTCAATGGCTTGGTCACAGACATAGAAAAGTGGCTTCAGAAGATTTCTAGCTCAGAGTGAAGAGCAAAAATAAACAACTAAAAAGAAATAACTTAAAAGAAATGACTTTGTCTTGCTCTTTCCACGTCAGTTTCAATCCTCTGCACTCCTCGTGGTCCAGAGACAGAGACAAAGCGAGAGCAACCCACTCGACCCACGAGAAGATTCAGTTATGTACCCCAGAAATTATGAAGGTTGGAACTGAACCCAGGTTACCCAAGTGAAAGAAAGCACTCGCATGTTCTCCTACTGCAGCACCTGTGGAAGTGGCTTGCTTGATCCTTAATTATCCCATGCTTATCCCTGAAGCAAACCCAAGGGTGGAAAATTCGTAAGAGAAACGGGCCTGTGGAGGGATGGAAACACACACATCGCCATCCCATGGCATTTTGTGCAACTGCAAGGGCCAGACTTTCCCACACTTCAGATTTCCAGACCTTTTCTTTGCTTCAATATCAGGTATAGGGTCATTAATCAGGTAAACCGCTTGGGTCGCTGCAGAGGAAGCAGAGCGGTTAGTGCACTTGACTTGCAGTCACAGGCCCCTGGTTCTTTCTATGGCTCTCCATACAGCCCCACCATCATGCTGGAGTGATTGCTGAGTGCAGAGCCAGGAGAACCCCTGAGTATTGCTGGTGTTGGGCCCCCAAACCATAGACAAACCAAATAAAACCAAAACAGCCTCAGTCCCTTGATAGCAGATCCCCCCACCCCAAATTGGTGGGTTCTGAACTGTATCCTGCTGTATCACTGACCCCTATTCTTTGTTGAAGAGGGTTGGTGCATCCACAGAATGTGGGGTGATTTCACGTGGGGTTGATTATAACTGGAAACCTTTCAAAGAGTTGGGCCACAGACAGAGCAAAGAGGGCTCATAACTTTTCTTGTTCAAAGTGAACAGAACAACGAAAAAAATAATCTCACCCTGCTTGTAACCGACCAAGTTCGATTCCCAGGTACTCAATGGTCCCCAGAACACTGTGGGCACACACAAAAGCAGCCCCCTCAAAACCCTCAGAACCAGAGGTATAGTATAGCTGGTAGGATGTTTGCCTTGCATACAGCTACCCAGGTCCTATCCCCGGCATCCCACATGGTCCTCAAGTACCACCAGGAGTAATTTCTAAGTACAGAGTCTGGAATAATCCATGAGCATTGCTGGGTGTTACTCAAAAAGCAAAAAAAAATTCTTGACAGAAATGATGTATTTAGAATTTCCAGGGAAGGTGATCTCCCAGTCTTAGGCACATTATTCCTGTGTTAATTAAAATTCTTCTTAACACACCCTAGTTCCTCTGATGACTGTTACCTTCACTCCAGACATCTGGTGATGCCAGAGTTGAATCTGGCCTCTGCCAATCTCCTCCATGAAGAACAGAAGACATGGGACTTCTCATGTGTACAGGAGCCCCAAAACTCAGGAGGAAAGATGGTACCCTCAGCAATGTGGAGTGCTGAGATGTGGGGACCTGGGGTCTGGAGATCTTTAGAACCAAGTTGGTTGAAGACATCGTACTGCAGAAAGGCAAGCCTGTCCTGTGTCACCCTGTTCACTCTCGGGCAGCTGGTTTTGGAGCACGGCCCACTGGGTGTCTCTCCACATAGAGGGTAAGTAGGGCGAGTCCCACGCAGCACGGAATACGGACACAGTTCACTAGTTTATTCTCTGACCTGAGTTCCAGAAGGGTACTACAGAGCCGGGCATTGGTGGACTCTCATCCCCTCCAGGCCGTGGCGGGTGAAAGGGAGTAGAATCTACCATAGAGGCCTCCTCTTGGCACACAGACCCCTTGAGAATGAAGGCAGGACCATTGGGGTCAGGGTCATGCCCCACCCTCCACTCCACCCCACCTGGTCCACACCTGATCTGGCTATATGATTCAGGGGAAGGGATTCGGAGGCAGGGGTGGGACAGCATCTGGAGTTGGGCTGAGATGGGGGGCACACAGCTCTGCCAGGGGGCCCCACATCCTTCTGGAGTCAGACTTTGGTTCCCACACTCGGGGACCCCCAACTGCTCTGTTCCCAGAAATTTCTGAGGAATCCAACGAGCAGTCTACCTCGAATGGTAGGGAATCCAGTGGTCAACAAGGAGGTACGGAAGCACCAGATATTTGGGGGAACAGGATGTGAGGCAGGTTTAGAGGCAGGTTTAGGAGGGCTGTATCAACTCTGAGCTGGAAGCCCTTTGTATGCAGTGCAGGGGTGCTAAACTTCCAGCTAAACTTCCACTGCGCCCCCAAGAGTGGAGGGGAGAGGCTTGGTAATCCCCCTGGGGGCTGAAGAAGGAAGGAGATTCCTCTTATCTGACAGTGAGGCAGTTGCAAGAGAAGAGAAATAGGGTGGCTGGAGGCCTCATCACCATTAGTGCCCCTGTGAGGGCGTCCCATCTGTCCCTCACTCTCCTCCGCGACCCCCAGACTCTCAGCTACTGAAGCAAACGGGCCCCCATTGGAAGCCAAACTTCTGGTCAGGCTGTCCGAAACCAGAAGCCGCCACATCCAGCAGCGGGAGGACCCATCCCTGGGGGCGCTGAATTCCAGCAGTGTCTTGGCCTTGCCACTCCCGGGGCACAGGGACCCCCTGCGCGCTCCCACCGCCTACTCCCCTGACCTAGCCGTCCTAGGGGGCCGTATTGCGGCCACCGCCATCTGGCCATCTAGTTGAGGCCCGACTTCTGGCCCGTGGCCTCCCGGGAGTGCAGCATGAGGCCCTGGCTCCCCGCCGCCAAGTCCAGCCTGGCGGCATTGTTCTGGCACAGGTCTGTGAAGGACTGCCAGGTGCGGGTGCTCAGCAGGCACAGGAAGGTCAGCTGCATGCCGCTCTCCCGGGCGCCATCGTCATCCACGTAGGAGAACTGTGGGTGCCCGGGCAGGATTCGGGGGCTAGAGGGCCACCAGGGACAAGCTGGCGAGCCCCGGCTCTTCCTCCTGGTTGCACTTGGCTTTGTTTTAGTTTTGTTTTTGCACACACGGTGGTGCACAGGGATCACTCCACGTGGGTCACAGGGAGTACTATGCGGTTCCCGTGATCAAACCCCGGTCGTCGTGTGCAAGGCCAGTGTGTCCCGTTGGACATCACTGTGGCCCGACTGAGCCTTTTTCTCGCTCCCCAGCATGTGCTTCTCTCTAATCCTTTCTAAGTATGTTTCTATAAAACTAGCTTGTTGGGCCCGAGTGATGATATAGTATGTAGGACACACAGACTCGCACAGCAGGCCCAGGTTCAATTCCTGGCATCCCATAGTGTTCCTCTGAACACATCCAAGAGTAATTCCAGGACGCAGAGCTAGCTGTCAGCCCTGAGTATCGCTTGGTGTAACCCAAAAAGGAAAAGAAAAAAGAAAACAATCTTGCTTCACACACACACACACACACACACACACACACACACACACACCACCACACCACATACACAAATTTTAAAAATCCAGAGAAGCCTCTGACTCCGAGCTTCAACAGTCTGTTCCTGTGGCTGGCACGCTTGACCTTGTTCTCCCAGTCACTGACCCCAGTCATTGCTCAGGCCCCAATCAGGCTGAAACTTGTACCCGGGAGGCCAGTGGGTCCTTCCAGAACACATGGCCCCCAAACTCCCACCATGTCTTTGGGTCCCCCGCCTTCTCTCGCAAGCCAGCCTCTCTCCTCTCGGCCCACCTGCGGCCCAACAGCATGAATGACCTTCCCTCGTTGAATGGAGCCATACTAGCAAGGCAAGCGCCTCCCCACTGGATTATCTCTCTGGCCTCACATATCTTGTTAGGACAGAACAGCCTCGGACTGGGCCAAGGACAATGAAGATAGTATAGTTTCCACTCACGCCTCTATTATCTGCTTGTTCCAGGAGGAATGTATGGGCCCCTGAGCTATGACCATATAAAGGTATAATCTAATTTCATAAAAGACCTTGTGGTTGACTAATGAAACAGTTGCCACCAGTCCAGGCTCAGCCCTCAGACCCGGATATCACGTGAAGCCCGGAGCAGGCACTTACGTAAATTGAGACCTTCAAATCCTCTGTAACGGCCAGTATAGGCCTATAAATGCGCCCTTCTGAAGAAGCTCGGGGTCTTGCCTCACCTACTGGACCTGCATGTCGGTGGGATGGCTTGATTCTGGCGAGCCAGCTCAATAAACTGCCTGCTTGCTGATGGCATTCCTGTGTGGTCCTTGTCTGCGTCGGAGATCCCTAACAATCTTTGTTCTTTTAAAATAAAACAGGTTTTATCTGGACGCTCTGTGGAAGGGGAAAGAGAGAGAGAGAGGGAGAGAGAGAGAGAGAGAGAGAGAGAGAGAGAGAGAGAGAGAGAGAGATGCTAGAGAGAACACGTTGGTTGGTCCCAAGTACAGCAGGCCCGGGACCCAAATGCAGCTATTTGGGTAGAAGTGCTTGTCTCAGGAGACCGGGGCCAGTGTGATTGCACGATCCCCAGCATCACGCAGAGTCCCACAATCACTGCCAGGAATGGCCTTGATGCAGTGCAAAGGTGCTTGTATCTTTATCTCACAGTGATTCAATTAAACACATAGGCACAAACACAAACACACACACACACAAAACCTTGTTGAATGTGTGAGTCTCTCTCCTTTCTGCCCCTTAAATATACCCCCGAGGACTGGAATGTTCCCTTTGATCACAAGTGTATTTCCAGTTGATGCTCAGTCACTCATTTTGGAATACTGGGCATCCACGTACAACCTCTGTTGCTGAAAAGTTATTTGAGCCCAAATCACTGTCTTCCCTCCACAGATTCACAGATTATCAGAGTAATAATGGGGCACTGCCTATCCCAACCCCTGCTCCATTTTGGTGGAAATGGAGGAAAACTATTTTCAGTACCCATCCCCCTCACCCTCTGACATTCGTTTATTCTCACATCTCACTCTGGTTGTGGCCTTCCTCACACATTCTGACTCTGCTCACAATATAGAAAGTTGCCATACAGATTGAAGTCATGGTGCAGAACTAGACATTTGCTTTGCATGAAGCCAGCTCGGTTACAACCTCTGGCATCCCATATGGTTTCCTGGGCACTGGAAGGAGTAAATCCTGGGTGCAGGGCCAGGAGAAACTTTGAGCATCACCAAATGTGGAAAAGAAAGAAAAAATTGTCATTAGGAAAAGGAATTAAACTCATTTTTTTAAAATTTGGGTTGATGTAATTTTTCAGCTAGATAGAAGCAAATGTTGCACAACATTTCCAATGTAGGCACAGTCATGAGTGAAAGAGCACAGGGTTATTTAAAGAAGAATCTGTTTCAGTCAATTATTAAATGAAGTACAAAATATGCATGTAAGTAATAAACAATGTTTTCAAAATAGCATAGGAAAAGGCCTAGAGCAATAGCACCGTGAGGAGGATATTTGCCTTGTACGCAGCTGTCCTGGGTTCAATCTCGGCTACCGCATATTTCCAGATGTAGTGATCCCTGAGTATGAACATAAGTATGAACATATGAACTATACTAAATATATACTACAGCTCACTTTATTCCATTGTATCTTCAATAGTATGATAAAGCAAGTAAGAAGATAAACATTGAAAAATATAAATAATTAGATGTCTTGATTCACTGTTAATGAAGGATCTACATTGGTTAATAATTGAACTCTCCAAAGAAAACTATCATTCTGATAACACAAGTCATAAAAGAATTGCAAAATTAAAGAATTTTCAGCAATCTTACTCATATAAAATAATTCTAATTGGTTCAAGAAATTCTTGATCAAAACGTTTAAATGGTACAAAAATATTTTTGATATGATTTTGCTTTTTGGGCCACATCCATCAATTCACAGGTGTTACACCAGGCTCTGCACTCAGGAATTACTCCTGGCGGTGCTCAGAGGACTTATGGGATGCTGGGAATTGATCCCAGGTCAACAGCGTGCAAGGAAAATGCCCTACAAGCTGTGCTACCTCTCCAGTCCCATTTTTGGAGACAGAAAAAGACATTTGAGTACATAAAATATTCATGAATCAGAACATCTGGTATTGTGATAGAAAATTCTTACCAAAATTAAAAACTCTAAAATTTTTAAAACAATTCCGTAAACAACCCTAGAATCATTTAACTAATCTGAACTAGATAAGATAGTTCTAATTTTATTTTGTTTATTTTGGGGCCACACTCAGCATTACTCAGGGCTTACTCCTGGCTCTGCACTCAAAAATCAGTCCTGGAGGCTCAGGGACCCTATGGGCTGTCGGGGTTCGAACCTGCATCAGCTGCATGCACAGCAAGAGCCCTCCCCACTTCACTGTGGCTTCCTCCCCCAATAGTTCTGATACTTTGGTTATTAAATCATAGGCGCTACGAAAAATACATAAAAAAGGACATTTGAGAGAAAAGTTAAAAATCAATGAGAAATGCATAAAGAGATGGGGAAGATTAATAAAAGAAAAGTGAACTCAGAAAACAAAGTTTAATCAGAGTGTAAAGGTGAATAGAGCTTCTGTGTCAGTGAATGAGTGAGGATGTAAACATTCTAAGTGACTTGTTGTATGTGTTACTATAAGAACTGGTTATGCCACCAAAAACTTTTTTTTATTTTTTTATTTATTTATTTTTTAAATTTATTTATTGAATCACCATGGGAAAGGTTACAAAGCTTTCAGGTTTAGGTCTCAGTCATGCAAATATCAAGCACATTTCCCTTTACCAAAACTTATTTTTTACCATGAAGAACCTCAATAAAACCCCACCCCCCACCCCTCCCAGTCCCTGTGGGGCAGATGAATTCTAGTTAACACTCTATCTGCTTTGATTAGATTCATTGTTTCAATAAAAGATTCACCACTATTATTTAGAGTTTACCCCCCCACCCCCAAATCAGACATGCTGACAAAGCATTGTGAAGTGATTTGCTTTCTACAGCTGGGTTCAAGAATTATATGTCGGTTTTGGATTACTGCTGTTTTACTTATTGACCCTGGAAGTATTCCTACTGAAAGTCAGATAGTTAAGAAATTGGTTTCTGTGCTCTGGAGTCGTGGCCGTGCTGGAGAGCCGCTAGTGGGGGGCAACTGGTGGCCTCGGTAGGGCGTGAAGGGCGGACCGAAAAGCCCCCCTTCCCATGAGGTTTTAGTCGCCCCCAGTCCCCCGGCTCATACCTGCTGTCCACAAGGCTCCCATGTGGCCGCCATCTTTCTTTCCAGAGAGGAGAAGGTGACTGGGGCAACACCCTTTCCCCTCCGGACAGACCTGATGGCCTGGATTAATGCATAGTCCTTTCACTTTTCTGCTCCAAGCTGCCGGGTTCTGCATTAAGTCCTTGTGCTTCTGGGGCCGTGGCCGTGCTGGAGAGCCGCTCGCGAGGGGCAACTGGTGACCTCGGTAGGGTGTGAAGGACGGACCGGAACGCCCCCCTTCCCATGAGGTTTTAGTCGCCCCCACACCCCCGGCTCATACCTGCTGTCCACAAGGCTCCCATGTGGCCGCCATCTTTCTTTCCAGAGGGAGGAGGGTGGAAGGGACCAACACCCTTTCCCCTCCGGGCAGACATGATGGCCTGGATTAACGCATAGTCCTTTCACTTTTCTGCTCCAAGCTGCCGGGTTCTGCATTAAGTCCTTGTGCTTCTGGGGCCGTGGCCGTGCTGGAGAGCCGCTCGCGAGGGGCAACTGGTGACCTCGGTAGGGTGTGAAGGACGGACCGGAACGCCCCCCTTCCCATGAGGTTTTAGTCGCCCCCACACCCCCGGCTCATACCTGCTGTCCACAAGGCTCCCATGTGGCCGCCATCTTTCTTTCCAGAGGGAGGAGGGCGGAAGGGGCCAACACCCTTTCCTCTCCGGACAGACCTGATGGCCTGGATTAACGCATAGTCCTTTCACTTTTCTGCTCCAAGCTGCTGGGTTCTGCATTAAGTCCTTGTGCTTCTGGGACTGTGGCCGTGCTGGAGAGCCGCTCATGGGGGGCAACTGGTGGCCTCGGTAGGGTGTGAAGGGCGGACCGAAACGCCCCCCTTCCCATGAGGTTTTAGTCGCCCCCACTCCCCCGGCTCATACCTGCTGTCCACAAGGCTCCCATGCGGCCGCCATCTTTCTTTCCAGAGAGGAGAAGGCGACAGGCCACCAAAAACTTTTAAAAAATACTTTAAATGAAAATACAGATTAAAAGCAATAAAAGGGGCCAGAATGATAGTTCAGTGGCTGGGAGCTTGTCTTGCTCGTGATGGGTTTGGTATTTATCTCCAGCATCGTATAGGGTCCCCACTTGCCTTTCACACAGCCAACCCGGATTCCATCCTCAGTATCCTCTGAGTATGACCACAGTAATTCCTGCTTGCCTTGCACGCAGCTGACCAGTTACCATCCCATAGGCTGCCCCAAACACCATCTTAGTAATTCCTGTGTGCAGAGGCAGAAAGACCCCTCAGCATCACTTGGTGTGGCTCAAAAGCATAAAGCAAAACAAAGAAGAAAAAACTCCAGAGTATCATGAGTATAACGGAATGTCAGTATAGGAACTCAGGTGAGCTTAACATTCCAATGTGTGTCCCACAAAAACAGCACCAGGAAAAAAATTCTCCGTTTTACAAATTTATTTTTTTATTTATTTTTGTCACATTTTGTTGGATATCAACCCTCAGTGCCCTAGGCTTCACAGAATAATTGACTCTTTCCTCCTCCCAGAGAAGCTTCCCATGCCCTTGCTAACATCCCTAATTTATTAAAGTGTATCTTCAACCTTTCCTTTGTGTTGGATATTAACCCTAAGTGCTTTAAACTTCATCAGTGAATTGTCCCCTTTATTCCTCCTAGAGAAGCTTAACAAGCTCTTGCTGGAAAACTTAATTTGGTTAAAGAACATCCTTAACCTTTCCCTTATATTTTACCTCTCATTGTCACAAATTTCCAAGTTAGTCTTGATTATTCATAAGCCAAAACTTTCTGGTAATTCTGAACTTTGTATTTGTACTGTTTTGTATTTGAAGTGCTCTATATAACTACCTGATTTTCTATCTCCCCTATAGCCTTTACTATGTTTTACTATAGAGCAATGTTCTTTGGTTAAACACAGAAAGACCATTAATGCTATGCTCCTAATATTTGGGAATTGATTGATTCTAAGTTATATCTGCTCCTGGGTATAATTACTTGGTCATAATTACTTGAGTCAGGCTTCGGTTGTTGTAGTTCCTAACACCCCAAAAGGGAGGTTCCGCCGTGGGACTGGGATGGACCCGGGGCAGTGGCACAGCTACCTGGCATCGAAATGGGACATTGTAAAAGGCATACATGCATGGTTTTGATGCAAACTTTTACAACCTAAGAGACAGTACCCCCATTGGGAAGGACAAGCTCTACTGACCTGAGGACTTAGTCTGGGATTTATGGTAAAAGCCTTGCTTGCACTCAGAGCCCAGAGAACTAAGTGTTGGGATCTTTGACTCTTACTGTGTTTATCCAAACAACTGCATTTATTGATAACTTATACACTAGAGGGAAAGATAAAAAGCAATGTAGATGTCCCTTGGAGGCAGTGTCTTCTTGAGTTGATCTCTCCAAGAGAATTTCCTCTGTCAAATATTTATCTATGTAAATGACCAATCACACCTATGTCCTGACTTCAATCCCCCTTCAGATATTCTATAAACATGCTAGCAACTCTCCAATAAAGGGGCAATTTTTACCATCAACTATGTTCCCGCATCTCCCCATCCCTCTTTCTCTCTGTTGGGGAGCCCTGGGGAGGTGGGGAGGTGGGGAGCCAGCTCTGGGCCACAGAACACAAACACACGCATCGCAGTAGCAGCCCCAGTGGTTTACCTTGTGAACTCACACACTTGGTGATGTTCGGGTTACTTCTGGCTCTGCATTCAGGAAGTACTCCTGACAGTGTTTGGGGGACCCTATGGAATGTCAGGGAGGTTGGAACCTGGGTCAGCTGCATGCAAGACAAACACCCTACTCCTACTCTATCTCTCCATCTCCTCCACATCGCAAGAAATGCTAGGAGGAATTTCTGAGTGTAGACCCAGGAGTGAGCCCTGAGCATCACTAGGTGTGACTTCCCAACTAAAAGAAAAACTAAAATAAAATAGGCTGAACCTTGTGCAAAAAAATGAGATTCAAGAAAAAAAAGTCTCAGCACGCCAACCTTGTACTTACATTCCTACAGCTCTTGTTTAGTGGCGAAAGGCTACACTGAGTAGAGCAGAATCTCTGATGAGCTGTTCCTCACTGACGTCTTGCAAGCATGGGCATGGAGGAAGGGGGAAATGAAAAGTAAAAGGGGGAAGATATGTTTTTGTTATTTTGTGATTTTTTTCTTTTTTGGTGGGGGGCACACTTGGCTCTGCTCAGGGATCACTCCAGAGAGACTCAAGGTCCTGGAAGCATCAATTAAAATTATGTGGACAGGGGCTGGATTACTTGGACAGTGGGAAGGGATCATGCTTTGCACAGTGCTGAGGGCTGCCTGGGTTTGATCCCCTGCACCACTTAGGGTCCCCGAGGCCCACCAGGAGTGATCTCTGAGGACAGAGCTAGGAATAAGTTCTGAGTATATTATTTCGTTGCTACGTTTTGCACATCTTGGACATTTGTGTTTCTGTCACACGAATGCTGTGCAGATATTTTCTCCTGTTCATTGAGGGAGTGTTTTAATTTTGGCCGCCTTTCATTGGCAGTGCAGAAGTGTTTTAAGTTTGATGTACTCCTTCTGCTTTGACTTTCTTTTCCATGAAATTTAATTATCAAAGACATTTCTTTTTCTTTTCTTTTTAAAATTCATTTTCCAATCAAGACATTTAAAATAAAAAAGCACCATAATTCCAAAGTTATTCAGTGTTGAGCTTTAGACATACAACATTACAGCACCAATCCGTGCATTAGTGCTAAGTTCTCCCCACCAATGGTCTCAGACTCCTGCCCATATCCCCTACCCACCTCCAGCCCTGCCCTCTGGACAAGCCGCTTTCTCGCTTTGGCTGTTACAGTTTAGGTAACTTGATTTCAGTGTTGTTGACACTGTGGTTAGGGAATTTGATTCTATCTTTCCTTAATAAAACCTGCATCTCCATTCCTGACCCCCATTCCTTCTCCTCTGTCTTTTATCTCCCTCCCTTCCACATTTTTTTCTTTCTCCTCTCTCTATCCTGAGGCTGAGGTTGAATAGAGCATACTCCTCTTTAAGACATTGCATTTCTTCATCCAGTTATTCTAAATGCCTCATACAAGTGGTATCATCCTGTGTTTATCCTTCTTCTGACTTGCTTCATTTAACAATCGTCAAAGACATTTCTAAAGTAGATATGATGGATATTATTATTATTAGCTTTTGAGGTCATATCTGGCGATTCTCAGGGGTTACTCCTGGCTCTGCAGTTTGGAATTACTCCTGGTAGTGCATGGGTGGACCATATGGGATACTGGGAATTTAACCCAGGTCAGCCACATAATAGGCAAACACCCTACCCTTATCAATCTGGTCCCATGATTCACTCTCAATGCTATACTTCCTAGATGTTTGGAGAAATTCATATTATTTATCCATCATTATAATCATAGAGGAACATCACTGACCTGAAACTTCTGTGTACAATCTCTTCATTCTTTCTTATTCCTTTATCACTAGCATCTTGATCACTTGATCACTTGATATACCATTACTCATTGATTCACTCGAGCAGGCGCCAGCAACCTCTCCATTCATCCCTGTCGCGTGCTAATGTAGCCCAATGGCTTCTGCTCATTCTATGACATGAAGAGGTTTAAATCAATCTTTCAGGGTCTTGACGAAGAAGTCTGACTATCTTATAGGTGGGCGGCCACGTGATCTTTTGACATCCCGTGGAATCCAGTCAAGTAATGGCTCTAGTCAGCGGTCATCTCCAAATCTCATTACGTGTCCAGCCCATCTGATTTTTGACGCCTTGGCAATTGATACATGGTCTCTGATTCTTGACTGTCGACAGAGGTCAGAATTTCGAATTATTTCTCTCATTTGAGTGAAGAGTGATACTCCAAGCATAGCTTTGATTTCTCTTTGGGAGACACGAATAGCGTTCTCATCATGTTTGAGAAGGGCCCAGGTCTCTGAGGTGTATGTTAATACAGGAATAACAGTGGAATCGAAGAGATGTGCCCGGAACCAGAGGTTCTTTGTCCTCTTAGCTATTTTTTGATGTTCTTGAAGGCGTTCCAAGCCTCTCTCTTTCTCCTGCGCAACTCAGATGTCAGGTCATTAGTCATGTTGACTTCTCGACCTAGGTACACATAACTGTTGCATTCGGAGACATTTATCCCATTGAGAGTGAATGGAACGCCTGGAGCGAGACCATTTCTCATAAACATTGTCTTTGTTAGATTCAGCTGTAGTCCGACCCTTCCACGGACGAAGTCGGCTAGCATTTGTACCACTTGGCTGATGTTTGGTGTTATAATAACTATGTCATGAGTGAAGCGGAGGTGGTATAGTTATCGACCGTCTATCTTCACTCCCATTCCTTCCTATTCCAGTCGTCGCATGACGTTCTCAAGGGTGGCACTGAAGAGTTTCGGTGAAATAGTATCACCCTGCATAACCCCTCTCTTGACATCAATGATCACCTCCCTGTGGAATGGTGAGATCCTGGTAGTGAATCCGCAATGCAGCTCACGGAGGATCCTGATGTATTGACTCTGAACACCCTGTTTGACTAGGGCCTCGATGACCACTTCAGTCTCAAGAGAATCAAAGACCTTCTTTAAATCAATGAACATTATTTAGGACAGCATCGTAAACTCCAGAGAAACCTCAGTGAGCTTGGTTATCACGTGGATATCGTCGATTGTGCTAAATCCTTTTCGGAAGCCAGCTTGCTCGCATGGTTGTTCTTCATCTAGTGTTCCACTAATCCTATTCAGGATGACTTGAGTGAACAGCTTATAGACGACAGACAATAGGCAGATCGGGCGATAGCTGCCAATGTCGTGGATGTCTCCCTTCTTGTACAGTAGTACAGTCCTGCTGGTTTTCCATTGGGACGGAAACTTGCATTCAGACAGCGTGGGAAGAGCCGAGCCAGTGTATTGATGAGTACTGATGGTAAGTTCTTCAGGTGTTCAGGTCTGATCGTGTATAAAGAGCTGAGCCAGTGTATTGATAAGTACTGATTGCAGGTTCTTCAGGTGTTTAGTCTGACCTTGTCTGGGCCAGGTGCTGTTTGATTCTTTAGCATCTACAGGTATTTTTTTCCTTGGGGCCACACACATATTGATAGTAGGTCACTGACTTAAAGACACAGCCTCTAACAAGAGGAAAACAGTGCTTCTGCCTCTGAGATCTAGAAGGATCATTTGGGGTCAGGCAGAAAAAAAATCAAAAAAGCTAAACTGCCCTGGGGCCTGCAGTTGGGAAAATAGGACCAGGTGCCTCCTGGGTAAAGCGATCTTTCTCTAATTTTATTTAATCTAAATTAACAACTCTCAAGTTAGTTGAATGGTCAGTGATTGGTCAGTGGTGCGGGAACTGGACAGTAGTTATGATAGAGGAGGGTCCATTATGACAACACTAGTTGGAAATGATCACTCTGGACAAGAGCTGAGTGTTGAAAGCTGATAAAGGGACATACATGATAACATCCCGCATCTGTATTGCAAGCCATAATGCCTAAAATGAGAAAGAGAAAGAGAGAGAAAAAAGAGAGAAAGAGTAGAGAGGTACCTGCTATAGAGACCGGTTGGGGTTGGGTGTGACTTGAAGATGTGAGAGGGAAACTGAGGGCCCTGGTGTTGGGAAATTACACTGGTGGGAGGGATGAGTGTTGGAATTTTGTATGGTTGAAACACAATCATGAACAATTTTGTAATACTCTAATGCGTGCTGATTCAATAAAAATATAAACAATTCATAAATTTTGACCCCAGTTCTAACCACAGCAATGTGAACACATTGCCACTTTTACTGAATACGATCTGTGACTGTAATTGAAAATATGGAATGGAAACCATATTACCCCTCAGAGACAAGTTTCACTGTAGAAAAAAAAACAAATTATCGTCTTATGGAGGGTAAATGAAGTTTCCATTTAAAATCCTACTTAATAGGGTTTGGAGTGATAGTACAGCAGGTAGGGTAGTTGCCTTACATGCAACTAATCTGAGCATAATTCTGAGCATCCCCTATGATCCACTGAGCCCTTCCAGGAGTATTTCCTGAGTACTGCCAGGAGAGCCTCAAAACAAAAGAAAAATCCAAAGTATTATTACCACACCATTTAAAGCATGCAGTGAGTTTACTGTATGTAGGTACTTAGATAGTGCATTTACAGAGGGGGATCCAGCCAACAGGCTTCTGGGTCCTGCTTTGGGACCAAAGACTGGACTTCTCTACTGCCTTGCGTCATTGCCAGGGGAAAGAGAACAGGTTTATAAGACCTTGTCGACACACCCGTAACCAAGAGACAATTTAAACTGAGCAAAATACCACAATATATTGAAAAATACATAACTTCTCAGTCACTCCAGTAAAATACCTTAATCTTCCTGAGTATTATATTGAGGGTATTATTACACAACATGCCCAGAGCTATGAGCTTCATACAAACACTTTTTATTTGTCTCAAGAGATTTCAAGATCAAAACACAATCATGAAAGTTTGTAAGTCTGTAACTGTGTCTCATGGTGATTTGTTAAAATAAAAAAAATTTAAAGATTTTGAGATAAAAGAAAACAAAGATGAGGCGTTCTATGTGTTAGTTTGAATGTAAAATTCCGGTAACTGTCAGTCATGTTTTGTTTTGTTTGCCTTCATCCGTGAACCATAAGTACTAAGGAAAGGCAGGGGTGTCTGAGATTCTTTATATTTGAGCGACAATCACTGGGTTTGGGGGAGCCACGTTTGTAATGGGTACATCAAAATTCACCGTGCCTGGTGCCAAGTTCAAAGTCATGGGCTGGCCACACGCAGGGCAAGTTTTATAGAAAGTTTCTCAATTAGGAAGTGCTAACCCTCGCCCCACAAATAGAAATGTGGCAGGTGGATCTTATGAAAACCTGGACAGATCTTTTGTTGGCTAAACTTAAACTTCAAATATCCTAAGATTGATCTTAATTCCTAAAACTTTGATATATAGGTTACACTGAGGCCTTCTAATGAATTCGAGCTAAGGTTTGGGTATTTGTCCTGGGTTTTGCAAAACATGCGGAAAAGCTTATAAACAGGCACTGGACGACTAGCTCCGGTGATGAAGCACAGGATCTGTAGCCTAATGGTCAGCATCTAATGATGGGGAAGAGAAGCTGCTGACTGGAGCCAGCTCCAGTGTCAGTTGGTGGCAGAAGCACAAAGGTCTCCTGGCTAAGGAGCACACGCCTTTGAGCCCGCCCCCAGAAACCGGTGGCTCTGGGCCTTAGCAACAGCCAATGAGAGAGGAGCCGGGCAAAACATGGACCAATAGGAGGCGAATCCATAGGTATGTCCCGGTAGGGTTTGGCTCATTGCCAGCAAATGAGAGAGAAGTGGGGCAAAACATGGACCAATAGGAGGCGTGTCCATAGGTATTCCCCGTCCCTGGAACAGGGTTTGGCTCATTGCCTGCCTCAGCATCCAAGTGGTCAGTCGTGGACTCTGATATGCTAGGATGAGGTCTAGGAAATTGCACTGGGGATCCCGAGCTTCCCAAGAATCCCAAGAATCTTCAGATGACAGGTGAGTAGGATGGGGGGCTGCACTCGCCTAGACTGGGCCACGGAGGAAGGGACTGGGGGGAGGGAGGGACCTCACCTCATTCAGAGGGTCCCACTGGCAGGTGGTGGATTAAGTCCTGGGGGATGAGTTGGATTTGATGGCTGGTGACCAGCGTGGTGCGGACCCGGTTGGTAGAGGCATCTATACTGCTGACGTCATTTATTGGGTGCAGATATTCCTTGAGAAACTTTTGGGGAGTTTCCTTCTGACAGCTCCTCACCCTGCTCTCCATGTCCCACTAGAGCCAACCTTGGGTCAGGGTCAGAGGTGTGTGTGTATGAAATTTCTTTGCTGTGGGGGCAGGTGCCAGATTTGGAACTGATAACCCAAAGTGAAACACCCATTTCTTGCCTGCCCAGCAATTATATTTTTTTAAAAATTTATTTTAATTAAATTTGGGGGGGTAATTTTTTGTCACGCTCAATAGCACAGCGGTAGGGCATTTGCCTAGCATGCAGCCAGCCTGGCTGAGCAGGGTTCGATTCCTCCATCCCTCTCAGAGAGCCCGGCCAGCTACTGAGAGTATCTCCCCATCACGGCAAAGCCTGTCAAGCTACCCGTGATGTATTCAATATGCCAAACACAGTCAATTTCTTTTTTATGACGACTTCAATGAGGGGGAGGGGAGGGGAATTGAGTGACATCATATTAAAACGCTGTCCGTTTCTGAGAATTTAAGTTGGGTTATTTTTAACTTATGATGTAACTTGGCCGTGATTCTGGAGCCCAGACCTAACCTGCTTCCCCACTCTAGTGCGTTCATCTCAACGTTCTATATTTGATTCGGGGTGTCTCGATTTAAGGGAAACAGTGTATCTTGTATCTTCATTTGGCTCAAGTGGAGAAGCTTCAATTTATGCTATTTCAACTGTAGCAAATACATTCTTCACATCTAAGATGAACACCGATAACTTGGTTTATGTTTGAATTTGAAATGGTTTCAAAGCGTTGCCACAAGCCAGGGCAACATCTCAAAGGGCTGGGGGACGTACCAAGCTGGCAAAAGACCCCAAGTTTGAACACGGGCTCCCTTTGTTACCCCCTCCCCGCGTCTGCCTCGCTGGGTGTGAAGTCAGCAGCAACAACCCTGGTAGCCCCCAACACTGAAGTTGAACACTGAACTGCACCCCAAACCTTTGGGCCTGCATCTGGGCAGTTTTCCAGAGAGGGGGACCCTGTCAGGCACCTCTGTAGAGCTCCTCCCCAGTCTCCAGGAACTGATCAAAATAAAATAAGCTTACAGAAAGGCCCAGGGTAGAGAATACTTACTTATTTAAAGCATTTAGTGTCACAAAACCACCAGTGTGACTGTCGTTCCACCAACATCTCCATTTTCCCTCCCAATCCCAATCTATCCCTTTTGGCACATAACAAATTTACTTTGTATTGTTTATTCCAACAAAACTTTGAGAACTACAAATAGAAGCATCAGAAAATAAATCAGCAAGGACTAATTAGTACACATCTGTGTCTTTTAAAAATTTTGTTTGTTCATTTAAATTTTTGTTTTAATTTTATAAGGTAGTTGACAATATTTGACAACTGCTTTCTATTTGAGAATTACACTTAATATTTGAACACCAATTCCACCACCATTGTAACTTCCCACCAACATAATTTAGATATGTCCATCCTAACCCCAACCCCTGCCCCAAAGCAGAAATGAAATAACATATTTTGTATTGTTTTTTATAAAAAAAACTGCTGAAAATCCTACCAAAGAGTATCCTTAGAGAAAAGAGTGTGAAGATTGTTGTATTTCAACCAGGGACCATTAAGCCCTTCTGTAAGAGATAACATGTTGTTAAAGGCTTAGCCTTCTGTGCATATACATATATATGCATATATATATCTATAAAGAAATATTTCCCTCTAAGATTGGTTGCCTCCTACTTTGAACCCCATCAAATGCGGTGCGGTATTCTTGGAGTATGGGTAGGGTGTGTCCTATGAAGCATCACACAGCTGTAAATGTGGCCACGCAGTCCAGGAATAGGTTCACTCATGGGTGAGGCATGACATGAGCATATGGAGTGAAACAGATCTGTGCGGGGTCTGGAAGCATTATTATGGTGAGTGTCATGTTATGATCACTTCCAGTAGAGAAAGACATGCGGAGAAGGCAATGTGATCTGGATGGTGACCAATGATGAGATTATCTGGCATCAGTCACAGTTGGCTTATGGGCATGACTGTTGAGTTGCTGGAGACAGGGGGATATGGCCAGAGGATCTCTATTCCAGTTCCCATTGAACCCAGATTTCTCAGTGACAAAATCCTGCATACCTGGGTTTTCTGGGGATTCAATCATGGGAGAGGCTCAGTCCAAATGTATGAAGAGCGGCCATGAGCATGACCGTGGTTGAGTTCTGGAGGTTTTCGGCTGCCGGGACTGGGTGGGTCTCTTGGGGCGGGGAGGGGTTTCTCCCAACCCCTCTGGGACGCCCAGGGTGAAACAGCCTGGCTCAGTGTCCCGTGGCATAGTTATGTCAAGTGTCATGTTATGCTCCCCTCCAGGAGAGAAGGACATGCGACTCTGGATGGTGGCCGATGATGAGATTATCTGTCGCCAACCAGAGGTGGCTTATGGGTGTGACTGCTGAGTTGCTGGAGATAAGGAGATATGGGCAGAGGATCTATTGAGGAATTTTTGATATTTTGGTTGGGTGAGGCCATGGCACGAGTCATTTTTCATGGCAGAGTGTATCCAATTCTCATTGAATGAGGAGGACAGAATGAGTGGAGGAAAAGCAGATTAATTGTAGTATCTGTGGAACATATCAATCCATGACCACACATATTTTTATTTATTAATATTCTTATTAATTTTTTAAAAAATGAATCACCATGAGAAAGAGCATTACAAAGCTGTTCATGATTGGGTTTCAGTCATACAATGTTCTAAAACCCATCCCTCCACTAGTATAATTTCCCAGCATCAGTGTTCCCAGTTTACCTCCCACCCAATACAAGTCACACGCCCCCACCCCAGCCTGCCTCTATGGTAGACACCTCTCTCTGTCTCATTCTTTTTATCTTATTTTAGGCATTATGGTTTGCTATACAGATGCTGAAAAGTTACGTATATCCCTTTACCGACTTTCAACACTCAGTTCTTGTCCAGAGTGATCATTTCCAACTATGCTGTCATGATGAATCCTCCTCTATCTTAACTACCCTCTACCCCCACACCCTTGTTGTAATTTCCAACCATTCACCAGTCCATGTGGCCCCTGTTTCCACTGGCCTCGGATATTAGATTATTTTAAAATTGTTCAAATTTTATAAAGTGGTTCACAATATTTGATTACATTTAATATTCAAACAACAA
Organism: Sorex fumeus; assembly: GCF_029834395.1. NCBI lineage: Eukaryota > Metazoa > Chordata > Mammalia > Eulipotyphla > Soricidae > Sorex > Sorex fumeus. The sequence goes on along the minus strand of NW_026606097.1, from coordinate 328,216 downwards.
TTCCACCACAATTACACATTCCCACCAACATATTTTGGAAGGTTCAATCCCAAACCCCAACCCCTGCCCCAAAGCAGAACTGAAATAATATATTTTGTATTGTTTGTTATGAAAAACCAGTGAACATGATACAGAAACTTTCCTTAGAGGAAAGAATGTGAGGATTGTTGTATTTCACCCACAGGCAATTAAGTTCTTCTACAAGAGATCATTCACATGTTGTTAAAGGTTGAGCCTTGTGTGATGTGATATATGTATGTATACATATATATATATATATATATTTATCTATGAAAAAAATTTCCCTCTAAGATTGGTAAGATTGGTTGCCTCTTACTTGAACACCATCAAATGTAGCATGGTACTTTTGGAGTTTGAGTGGTGTGTGGTATGAAGTGTGGCCATATGAAGTGTGAAAGCAAATGTTGCTGTGCGGTCCAGGAATAAGTTCACTTGTGGGTGAGGCTCAGCCAGATTGTGTGGAGAGTGGCCATGAGCATGGTGGCGGTTGAGTTCTGGAGGTTTTTGGTTGCCAGGGCTGGGTCCCTTGAGGTGGGAAGGGGTCTCAACAGGTCGCCCTCTGGGGTTCCCCAAGTGAAACAGCCTGGCACGGGGTCCAGCGGCATGGTTATGGCAAGTGTCATGTTCTGCTCCCTTCTGGTAGAGAAGCACATGTGACTCTGGATGGTGGCCAATGATGAGATTATCTGGCACCAGCCAGATGTGGTTTATGGGTGTGACTGCTGTTTCTGGAAACGGGGATACGGGTGAAGGATCCCCATTCCTGGTTCCATCAAACCTTGAGTTCTCTGTCACAAAGTCCCGCATACCTGGGTTTTCTGGGGATCCAGTCATACATGAGGCTTTACCCGAGTGTACAGAGAGTGACTGTGAGCAGGGTAGAGAGAATTTCTTGGACCAATTAGAATTATTTTATATGAGCAAGACTATTGAAAATCCTTTAACTTTGCAATTCTTTTATGACTTGTGTTATCAGAATGATAGTTTTCTTTGGAGGTTTCAATTATTAACCAATGTAGATCCTTCATCAACAGTGAATCAAGACATCTATTTATATTTTTCAACGTGTATCTTCTTTCTTGCTTTATTATACTATTGCAGATATAATGGAATAAAGTGAGCTTATGATACTTGATATGTTCATACTTATGTCCATATTCCGGGATCACTCCTTCTGGGGCTCAGGTGATATGTTGTACCAGGGATCGAACCCAGGACAGCTGTCTACAAGGCAAGTATCCTCCCGGTGGTGTTATTGCTCCAAGCCTTTTCCTATGCTATTTTGAAAACATTGTTTATTACTTACATGCATATTTTGTACTTCATTTAATAATTGACTGAAACAAATTCTTCTTTAAATAATACGGTGCTCCTTTTCCTCATGACTGTTCCTACATTAGAAATGTTGTGCAACATTTACTTCTATCTAGCTGAAAAATTACATCAACTCAAATAAAAAAAAATGAGCTTATTCCTTTTCCTATTTACAATCTTTTCTTTCTTTGACACAGCTGGTGATGCTCAAGGTTTCTCCTGGCGCTGCACTCAGGAATTACTGCTTCCAGTGCCCAGGGAACCATAGGGGATGCCAGAAATTGTACCTGAGCTGGCTTCATGCAAAGCAAATGTCTAGCACTGCACTATGACTTCAACCCGAATGGCGAATTTCTATATTGTGAGCAGAGTCAGAATGTGTGAGGAAGGCCACAACCAGAGTGAGAAGTGAGGATTAACGAATGCCAGAGGGTGAGGGGGATGAGTACTGAAAATAGCTTTCCTGAGCATCACACCACCAAAATGGAGCAGGGGTGGGTTAGGCAGTGCCAGAGATTACAATCTGTGGAGGGAAGACAGTGATTTGGGCTCAAAAACTTTTCAGTGACAGAGGTCGTAGGTGTATGAATAATGTTTCAAAATGAGTGACTGAGAATCAACTGGAAATAGGCTCATGATCAAAGGGAACATTCCAGTCCTCAGGAATGTTTTTAAGGGCCAGCAAGGAGAGAGACCCACACGTTCAACAAGGTTTTTTTTTTTTTGGTGTGTGTTTTTAGTTGAATCACTGTGAGATATAGATACAAGCACCTTTGCACTGCGTCAAGACTCACTCCTGGCAGTGCTTGGGGGATCTGTGGGATCCTGGGATAAAATCCAGGTCAGTGGCATGTACGGCCAGTGCCCTCCCCTCTGTGCCGTCACATTGAGCCTTCCCCCGGCTCCTGAGACAAGCCCTTATACCCGAATAGGCACATTTGTGTCCTAGGCTTGCTCTACTTGTGACCAACGTGTTCTCTCTAGCATCTCTCCCTCTCTCTCTCTCTCTCTCTCTCTCTCTCTCTCTCTCTCTCTCTCTCTCCTTCCTGAGAGTGTCCAGATAAAACCTTTTTTTTGTTTTAAAAAGAACAAACAAATGTGAGGCCAGAGAGCTAGTTCAGAGGGGAGGTGCTTGCCTTGCATGCAGCTGGTCCTGGTTGGATCCCCAGTACTCTGAAGGGTCCCTCAGACCAGCCAGGAGTGATCCCTGAGCATTGCCAGGTATGACCTGCAAACAAAATTAATACTAATGATAATTATTAGTCTTCAGATCACATGTAGCAATGCTCAGGGATCACTCGTGGCAGGACTCTGGGAAACCTCTGAGATACTAGGGATTGAACCCGGGTCAGTTGTGTACAAGGCAGGAGTCTCCAGTATAATCTAGCCCCCGAAGGCAAGAGGGGGATGGTGGGTGGTGACAAACTTAGGGAAGTGGCCCCAAGGGAGCTTAGTTATATTGTCATTGTTGGGTGTACTCAGCTTCACTGGGGACATCTGAGAGACAGTGTGAGGCAGACAGCACTTGGGAATTGCTCCACATCAGCATAGAGCGGGCCAAGAACTAGGGGCATTTGCCCACAAGCTCCATCTGTCCATCATTGCTTGAAGAGTGTGTGCTGCATCGAACCTTTCCTGAAGCCCACTAGCACGATGGGAGACCCAGACGCCTCCAGTTTCCAGCCTGGGATGACAAGGCCACAAGGGCCAGGGCAGGGTCTGGAGAGGTAGTTCAGGAGGTGGGGCACATGCCTTGCACGTGCAAATACTGAGTTTTGTCCATGGAACCACATGTCCCCCACACACAGGTATTACACTGGAGGCCTTCAGCACCTCAAGGTCTGAACAACCAATTCTCACCAGGAGGGGCCCACAAACCCCTTAGCATTGCATAGGAATTGACCCCCCTCATAAAAACCATGCTGGTAGGAGGCAGCCAAAACCTGTGTTCCACTGACTCCCTGTGTCCCCCAGGTGAAACTGGCCTCATGGTCCAGGGAGAAGCCAGGAAGCTGGTACAGCTCCTTCCGTCGAGGGAAGAAGGTCAGTCATGTCATTGGAACTCGGGCAGGTTGGGAAGAGAGACTGGCTTGTGGGAGAGGGCGGGGAACCCATAGACATGGTGGCAGCTTGGGGGCCCTATGTGCTGGAAGGACCCAAAGGTCTGGGGACAAGGTGCAAACTGACTGAGGCTTGAGTAATGACTGGGGTCAGTGACTGGGAGAACAGGGACAAGTGTGCCAGCTGCTGGAACAGACTCTGCTGAAGCTCAGAGCCAGAGAGGCTCAACTGGATTTTTTAAAATTGTGTGTGTGTGTTTGTGTGTGTGTGTGAAGCAAGATAGTTTTCTTTTTTCTTTTCCTTTTTGGGCTACAGCAAGCAATACGCAGGGCTGACTGCTGGCTCTCTGTCCTGGAATTATTCCTGGCTGTGCTCAGGGAAACACTATGAGATGCCAGGAATTGAACTCTGGTCTGCTGTGTGCCCTACCTGCTATATCATCATTCGGGCTCCAACAAGATAGTTTTTATAGTAAATTACTTAGAAATTTTGAGAGAGAAGCACACGCTGGGGAGAGAGCACAGGCGTCTCCAGAGGGAAAAATATTTCAGCCGGGCCCCAGCGATGTCCAACTGGGACACACTGACTTGCACACATCAACCGGAGTTTGATCTCGGGCACCCCATAGTGCCCCCCGAGGCGTGACTGGAATGAGCCCTCAGCACTTCCAGATGTGGAAAAAGAAAACCAAGTGCAACCAGGAGGAAGAACCAGGGCTGGCCGGCCTGCCCCTGGTGGCCCACTCTCCCTGGACTCCTGCCTGGGCAGTTCTCCTAAGTGGACCCGATCGGTGCCCCAGTGAGCACGTGCAGCTCACCTTCCTGTCCCTGCTGACGGCAGACCTTTGCCTACCTGTGCCAGAACTAGGCCACCAGGCTGAGGCCACTGGGGGCCAGGGCCACGAGCTGCACTTGCGGGGGTCTGTGGGCCAGGAGCTGGGCTCAACCAGATGGCGGTGGCCGCACTCCGGTCCCCCAGGACCACTGGTGGATCCGTGGAGCAGGCGGTGGGAGCACACATGGGGGTCCCTACACACGCTAGCCATGCCCCTGACAAGCCCTGCCCACAGCCCCTCAGTTCTGGGGGGGCCCGGCAGAGACCCTGCTGGCATTTAGTGCTCCCAGGGATGGATCCTGTCGCTGCTCAATATGGCAGCTGCTGAATTCAGACAGCCAGACCAGAAGTTCGGCTTCCAACAGGAGCTCTCTGCTTCAGTAGCTGAGAGAGTCGGGGGTCGCGGAGGTGAAGGGGGTACAGATGGGACACCCCCACGGGGGGCACTAATGGTGATGAGGCCTCTAACCGACCCATTTATCTTCTCCTGCAACTGCTTCATGGTCAGACAAAAGGAATTTCCTTCCTTCTTCAGCCTCCCGGGGGACCCCCAAGCCTCTCCCCTCCTCTCTTGGGGGGGCACAGTGGAAGTTTAGCTGGAAGTTTAGCACCTCTGCACCACATACAAAGACTTTCAGGTTCAGAGCTGATACAGCCCTCCTAAACCTGTCTCCCGTCCTGTTCCCCCAAATCTCTGGTGCTTCTGGACCTCCTTGTTGACCACTGGATTCCCTCCTGTTCCAGGTAGACTGCTCATTGGCTTCCCCAGAAATTTCTCGGAGAAGGGCAGGTGGGGGGGTCCCCGAGTGTGGGAACCAAAGTCAGACTCCAGACAATGTAGGGCCCCCTGGACGAGTTGTGTGCCCTCCCACCTCAGCCCAACTCCAGAAGCTGCCTAACCTCTGCCTCCGAACCCTCCCCTGAATCATATAGCCAGAAATGGAGGTGTGGACCAGGTGGGGTGGAGTGGGTGTTGAGGGATACATGTGCCAAGAGCAGGCCACCTCTGGTGGATTCGACTCGCCAAGGGCTGGAGGGGATGAGAGTCCAGCAACTTCCGGCCCTGCAGAGCCCTGCTGGACCTCAGGTCAGAGAATAAACTGGTGAACTGTGTCCGGGTGTCTATGCTGCCTGGGGCTCGCCCCTGTCACCCTCTGCATGGAGAGACACCCAGTGGCTTGTTCAGCAGAGCCAGCTGCCCGAGTGCGAACAGTGTGACACAGGAGAGGCTTGCCTTCCTGCAGTATGATATCTACAACCAACTCGGATTTAAGGGTCTCAAGACCCCATGTGCCCATATCACAGCCCCCCACATTGCTGATAGTGCCATCTTCCGTCCTGAGTTTTGGGGTTCCTATACACATGAGAAGTACCACGCCTTCTGTTCTCTGTGGAGGAGGTTTGCAGAGGCCAGATTCAACTCTTGCATTTCCAAATGTGTGGGGTGAAGGTAACAGTCATCAGAGGAACTAGGGTATGTTAAGAAGAATTTTAATGAACACAGGAATAATGAGCCTAAGACTGGGCAATCCCCTTCCCTGGAAATTCTAAATACATCACTTCTGTCAGGGAATTTTGTTTTGCTTTTTTGGTAACACCCAGCAATGCTCAAGGGTTACTCCAGGCTCTGCACTCAGAAATTACTCCTGATGGTACTTGGGGGACCATATGGGATGCCGGGGATTAGAAACGGGTTGACTGTATGCAAGGCAAATATCCTACCAGCTATACTATAGCTCTGGCATCAAAGGTTTTGGGGGGCCTGCTTTGGTGTGTGCCCACAGGGTTCTGGGGACAATTGAGTACCTGGGATTGAACGTGGTTGATTACAAGCAGGGTGAGATTATTTTGTCATTGTTCTATTCACTTTGAACAAGAAAAGTTATAAGCCGTCTTTGCTCTGTCTGTGACCCAACTCTTTGAAAGGTTTCCAGTTATAGTCAACCTCATGTGCAATCACCCCGTGTTCTGAGGATGCCCCAACCCTCTTCAACAAAGAATAGGGGTCAGTGATACAGCAAGATACAGCTCAGAACCCACCGAATCTTCCATCAAGGGACTGAGGCTGCTTTGGTTTTATTTAATTTCTTCATGGTTTGGGGGACACAAATCCGGCAGTGCGCAGAGGTTCTCCTGAAGCTGCATTCAGAAATCACTCCGGCATGATGGTGGGGCTGCATGGAGATTCAGAGAAAGAACCAGGGACCTGTGACTGCAAGCCAAGAGCACGAACCGCTCTGCTGCCACTGCAGCGACTCAAGCAGCTGCTTGATCCTTAATGATCCTATACCTAACATTGAAGCAAAGAAATGGGCTGAAATCTTAAGCGTGGAAAAAATCGGGCCGCGGTAATTCCACCGAAACGCCAAGAGATGGCGCTGTGGACGTTTCTGTTCCTCTCCGGGCTGGTTTCTAATAATTTTACACCCTTGTGTTTGCTTCAGTGTTCAGTATGGGGTAATTAAGGACCAAGGAAGCCACTTCCACAGGTGCAGCGGTAGGGGAGGCTGTGGTTGCTTGTCTTTCACTTGAGTAATTTGGGTTCGATTCCAGCCTTCAGATCTTTGTGGGTTGGATAGCTGAATCTCCTCGGGGGTCGACTGGTTTGCCCTAGCTTTGTCTCTGAACCTAGAGGGGTGCAGAGGATTGAACTGATCCTTTAATGAGCAAGGCACGGTGATTTCCTTATATGTTTTCTTCTTTTCTCTCTGTACAAGAAAAGTTTTGAACACACCTTGTGATGCCTGTGACCGAGCCCTTTGAATGTTTCTTGTTATGGGCAACCCACACCCTATCACCCCACATTATCAGGGTACTCTAACCGTCTTCCACACCAACGTGGGGAATGGAAGATTATACAATTCTGGCAAACTCAACTCGCAGTGAGAGAGTTCGCCATCAAGGAACTGAAGTCCTATGTTTTACTTTTCTTTCTTGTTCATTCCTTTATGGTTGTGGCCACACCCGGGTATGCTCAGGGCCTTCTCCTGGCTCTGCACGCAGTAATCACTGTGGACATGACTGAAGAACTGTAGGGGAAGTCTATGACTATGCCTGGGTCCTATGGATGCAAGGCAAAATCCCTATCCTCTCTGCTCCCGTTGCAGTGGCCCAAGCTGCGTGCTGGATCCTTAATGACCTCATACTTAACATTTAAGCAAAGAGAAATGCTGAGAATCTTAAATGCGGGAAAAATTGGACCACGGAAGTTAGGCTGAAACGCCACGAGATGGAGTTGTGGGTGTTTCCGTCCCTCTCCAGGCCCGTTTCTCTAAGAATTTTCCACCCTTAGATTTGATTTTGTGTTAAGTATGGGGTGATTAAAAGATCAAGCACGGAGCTTCAAAGGGGCAGTGTTAGGAGAGCCTTGATGGTGCTAGTCTTTCACACAGGTGGCCAGCATTCGATTCCCACCTTCAGATCTTATGGGGTACATAGCTGAATCACCTTGTGGGTTGAGTGGGCTGCTCCATCTTTGCATCTGGACCACGAGGGGTGCAGAGGATTGAACCTGACATGGGCAGAGCAAGGCAAAGCTGCAAGGCTGGAGCAATAGCAAAGCAGATAAGGCATTTGCCTGGCATGCGGCCAACATGGCTGACCTGAGTTTGATTCCTCCACTCCTCTCGGCAAGCTACCGAGAGTATCTCGCACACAGGGCAAAGCCTGTTAATCTACCCATCACATATTCGATATGCCAAACACAGTAACAAGTCTCACAATGTTACAGGGCCCGCTAGAGCAAATCCATGAACAATGGGAGAACAGTGACAGTGACACTCTGAGCTAAAAAACATCTGAAGCTACTTTGTTACGTCTGTGACAAAACCATTTAGAAATATTTCCTGCTATGGGCAACGCACACCTCATCACCCCATGTTCTGAGTGTACACAAACCTCTTATACGAGGAAGAGGCAGCATGGGTACAGCAAGATACAGCTCAGAAACACCCACATTGGGATGAGGGAATCCTCTACTGAGGCTGTTTTGTTTTTATTTGGTTTGTTCCTGGTTTGGGGGCCATAAATCGAGCAACGTGCAGAAGGTCTCCTGACTCAGGAAGCATTCCAGCATGAGGGTGAGGCTGTATGGAGAGCCAAAGATTGTGAGTCCTTTCTTTCATTTGGGTAACCTGGGTCCGATTCCAGCCTCCATATCTTGTGGGGTACATAATAAACAGTGCTCCTCTCCCACAGTCCAGGGGCTTCTCACCTGGGGCAGTCTGGAACCATGGACTGAGCAGAACAGTTTCCGAGAAGCTTTACCCAGGGGAGTGCTACCCTGCAGTGTGGGAGCTCACTTCCTTCTAGTCGCCCACAGAAGATATCCCACCTGTCTTGGCATCCTCATGGGGCTGAGGGCATAAATGCTCACTCGAGCATTTGTCACAGTGCGCATGATCAGAAAAATTCCACCTGGGCTGGCTGCTACCCTAAAGAATAGCAGAGAAGGATTCCAATGACTATGCTGTGCCTGAGAGCTCCTTGTCCAGAAAATTCTAGACCTGCAGGTTGGGTTCGAACATTTACCCAACCCGATTGCAATTTGGGCATGTGGATGGATTTTCCAAGCAGCGACCTAACGTTTCAGCAAGATGGACAAGCAAAATACACCAACGGCAGGTCACATAGCTGTGTAATTTTTTTCCAACTCAAAGAACAGACACAGTAAGTGGAAGTAACTCCCTCTGCAGAAAATTGAAGCAGCATTTTAGAGTGAAAATAAAAGGGGCCTGAGACATGCACATAAATCCACACATAACATTATGTGAATGTAAGACTGTATGACCAAGAAGGCGAGGCTCTCCAGAGCAGGAAGGACAAAACAGGGGAAAAGCAATTCCTGGAGCCCAAGTCACTGTAGTTGCTAGTGCGCAAATGGGGCCAGCGTACCCTAGGGTGTTCTGATGCCCATCACTTGGGAATCCAGAGCACAGAGTCAAGAGGATGGCTGAGTACAAAAACAATGCAAAAGAAAAAGAAGCAGCAGTTTGGCGTAACAGGACAGCTGTTCCGGGGACTGCGTGTAGGACTGGTGATCCCCGCCATCCCATATGGTCCCACAAACACTGCCAGGGACAATGCCAGAGTGCAGCACAAAGAATGATTGCAAGAATCCTTTGCTCTGCCATCCGAAATAAAACAGAAAACCCAAGACAAAATCTTTGGTCCTCCAGCATCCCATTGGTCACCTAGACATGTCAGGAATGATCATTGAGCACTGAGCTTTGAGTACTCCTCATGCACCGCTGGGTCGCTCCCAAAGCCAAACATGGGGCATTCGATCGGAAGTCTCATCTTGGAATCCGTCCTAAAGAAACTCAAAACAGATTGCCCAGGAAGCCCGGGTTCTCCTGGCACTACCTCATGCCATTCTGTCCCTCTACTCCTACATTTGGACGGTTTATCAGAATCCGAGTCACCATCTTCTCCTGCCATGTTGTTCTGAGGATCAGCAGGAGGCTCTGTGCAAAGTCCTGGAGAAGTCAGAACAGTGAGCACTAGAGAGGAGCACCTCCTCCCACCCCTGAGCTCAGACCAGCCACAACCTCACAATCCCACCTCAGGGAAACAATGGCAGAAGCTCCTGTCTCAGCTGGGGATGCAAATATTGTTGGCATCGGTGCTGCACTTCAGGGTAGGAGCTCAGGCCCAGGCTACAGGGGAGGAAACGATAGCCTTCACTGATCCCCGGATTCCTCCTTGGATTGCACAAGAAAATCCCTACAGGCTCAACCAGTGGCTGACTCTGAGTTCCGTTACTCCCGAGTACCAGTGCTCCTGCAGCTGGAAGCAGTGCTTCCCCCTGGGAACTATAGCCTGGATGTGGCTCTGCCATGGGGAAAGCCACAGGGACATGGAGTGGACAAAGCTTCAGCCACTCTCTTGCAGAAGGGACAAGAACATGCACCTGGGAACTCTGTCCCGGGGACCGAGATCACTTCTGGGTACAGTTGGGTCAGAGGCACAGCCCTGCTCTGTCCCACTGGAGCTCTTATTGGTCCTGATTTACTCTAACACTGAAACGGCACATCTGCGTGAGCCTCAGCCAACAGTTGCTCCTGTTGTGCAAGAATACATTGGAAAATCGCGCAAATAGTCGTTTGTATAGCAAAATAATTCAAATAATGAGGGTTTTTACTAAGGACCATACTATGAACTGTCAGAAATTAAGACCTAAGTACTGTAGATTATGACCAAAAATACTGCAACAAGAAGGCAAATACGAAGCACAAGAAACAAACAGAATTCTATGTGCAAAATAAGAGGGAAGAACATTTATATAGTCAAATAGCAGGTCCTTAAAACCAAGTTTTTCTGAAGGATTTTCCATGAATTCTTATTATTCTCTTTTTCTGCGATCCCACGTTTTCTCTGTACACATGTATGTGTCTGTGTTGGTGTGTGTGCATGTTTTTTTTCTTTGAGTCAGAACCAGCATTGCTCAGGGAGTATTCCTAGCTTTGCATTCAAGTTTCACTCCCAGCAGGTATGGGGACCAGTGGGATTCAAGACACAGAACTTGGGTTGGCTGTGCGCAAGGCAATCACCCTACTTGCTGTACTTTTGCTCCGCCGCTTCCTATGAAAATTTCTTCCAAAAATACCAGGAGTGAGTCATGAACACAGCTCTCCCTCCCCACCCACACACAAAAATCTTCTTTTAAAAGATAAACATTAAAAACCCCTTTACCCTCAGTATTTACCCCAATTCCAGGGGTTGTCTGCTCAGGGAGAGATGAAGAGTCAGGGCTGCTTTACAGCTTGATGTGAGGGAGGTGAAATTCATGATCTGGAAAAAGATACACCAGTATTGTTGTTGGACAGGCAGTAATGTGAGTTGGGCATTTGACTAGATCCACCGATCAATCCTCTGCATCCCATATAGCCCCCAGCAGTTCCAGGGATAATTCCTAAGCTTAGAGGCTAGAGTAAGTCATAAGCATCTCCGGGTGTATTCCCCCTCCCCCCAAAAATCCAAAGAAACAAAAATAGCCCCCAAATACATTTTCATTGGCAAACCTCAGTCACCTGCAAGCCCCCTCCCCCCCCCCCCACATACCCCACATGACCCCGGCTATCACGGCAGACAATGAAGATGACCAGCAAAGGATCTCCTGCCATTAAGAGGAGGGGCTGAAGCTCTGCCCCTCAAATCTGGAGATTCTACAGAAGCGAGGTTAGGGACTATGGTTCAAAAATGGGACTGCTGGGAGGGTTGGGACGGCCAAGCCCCCGGCGATTCCCGCATTCACCCAATATTGCCCCATCCTGGAGCTGGAGATGATCGTGGCGAAAGAGGCCCCCCAGGATCACAAACTCACAACTGCCACCCCTGAACCTGATACAGCCCCCACTGCACCCCCAAAGCTCTGGGTCCCACCAAAACCTTGACCACACCTCAGGATCCACCTGGACGTTGGGGAACAAGTGAAAAACCAGCGCAAAATTGCCCCCCACAAGCTGGCTCAGCCCCTCGGCTCATAGTGTGAAAACGGCATCGTGGGGGGTACTCACAGGAGGTTGCTCGAGTCCTAAAATTAAATCCTTCTTCAGAGTCCCCCTTCCAGGATGGGGCACAAATTTACTTGTCCTTTGCCAAGTGAGCAGCAGCCCCAGTGTCAGTGTCAGGGATGGAAATTGAACCATGACATTTATGACATCACTTATGACATCACTTCCGTTTCCATAAGGTGCCTTAAAGAGGCAGAGTCTAGGCACTGAGAACCTTTTTTTTGCCACACAGCTGAATCTGTGCTGCAAGGGGGATGGACCCGAATAAAGGAGTGGAGAGGCAAATGCTAGAGTGGTCGGCCACACATTGAGGGACTGGGGGTAAGGAGAAGAAGGAGAAGTAAACTGATTCTGCAGTTGTCACCAAACATTGAACCAATGATATCTAGACACACAATGTTATCCTGACTCTTACCAAATGATCTCTGAGCTCAGACACAAGAGTAAACACTGAGCACTGTAGACTGTGGTGAAAAATATGCAAACCCCCCCCCCCAAATTCAAATATTATCAAAGGGGGGGAAATGATGTACAAAGACAATTCTAGAGTGATACATTTAAAGAGTCAAATTACTGATCCTTAAAAATCCCCTATTATTGATCTTTCCCCGCTACAGAATGTCACAGTTTCTTCTGAATCCCAATTGTTCTTTCTCCATTTTGCATCTTTCTTAATTATACGTGCAAATAAGTGTGTATACACAAGTGTGTCTTTGTGTGATTTTTGTTTGGGGACCACAACTGGCAGATTCAGGGCTTACTCCTCGCTTTACATTCAGGAATCACTCTGGTACGGACCACATGGGATGCAGGGGATGGAACCTGGGTCCACTGCTTGGTTAAGTCCTTACTCACTGTACTATGGCTCCGGCCCTAAGTAAATGTGCACCCAGGGTGATCCCTGAGCAAATGTCCTTACTCCTGAAAAACCAAAACTTTCCTGCTTAAAAAAAACCTTTACCCTTGTTGGATTAGAGTTCTAAACAATTTAGGTTTAACATTGGTCCACCATTTCTCCTCTGCTGCAAGGAGCTTAGGCTTACTGAGTGATGGCTATCTCAATGCTAGTGAATCACTCCCATTTCCTTAGTATTCATCTTTAACTTCCAGGTGCTCTGCTTCCCCTATGCATTAAATACCACTTCCCTAACCAGAACCTGTCAATTGTAAAGTCAGATTCTTCAGAGATCTCTGGATTTTGTATTTGTAAATCAAATTTTGACTTTCTCTTTTCTTTATGTCCTCTGCAGTTTACTTTAGACAAATATCCATTTTGCTCCTAGACAAGGACAAATTCAGTCCCATGTTGGGAAGATTGTGCTGGGAGGATCAGGATGGCCATGCCCCCCGACCTCAGCTTTGTAGAGACAAAGGAATACAATGTTATGCTTTTGTAACTTCAGAGTTAATTGACTACAGATACGATTTACTCCTGGGCATTGTCATATTTATGAGACTTAAGCCTCAGCTTAACACAGGCATGCGGTCCGGAGGCTGAGATCTCCAAGCCTGCTCGGATCGGGGCTGAGTATCCTCCACCCAGATCCTGCACCCAGAATCCTCCACCAAGTCCCAGAAACTATAAAATCCTGCTCCTAGAAGTGGAGCATCTTATCTCGTTCTTACTTTGGACAACCAGTCAGGCTACCGAACGTAACCTGCCGACAGGGCAGAGTCTGGCAAAGGACCCGTAGCATATCCAGTATGCCAAATATCAGTAACAATGATGGGTCTCATTCTACTAACCCTAAAAGAGTCTTGAATATGGCACTTTTTAAAATCTCAGGGCTAGGACGAAGGAGACGTTACTGGTACCTGCTCGAGGCAATCCACGAACAACAGGATGATTGTGATTGTGACTGAAGCCTCAGCTGCCCTATGTTTCTAGCACCCCAAAAGCAAGACACTGGATAGACCCAGGATAGCTGTGAGCTACCCTGGCATTGAAAAGGGGCAGGTAAGCACCATAACAAATTCCATCATGACCCAAACATAAGAAACTGGATAAGGATCCTGCTGGGGTTAGGAAGAACTAACCTGTCCTGAAGAGTGTAGTCTGGGTGCTATAGTAAATATCCCCAACAGATCCACCCTATAAGGTTAATAGATCTGTTACTGTGTCCATTCAAAATGATCAGAAAGATGAAGTGTAAATTTAAGATGATTGTTTCAATGAATATGAACTAAGCAAAGAAACAATATGTCTGTAGAGAAAATCATGCCCTTGAGCTGATCTCTCCTTCCAAGTCAGATTTTTGCCCTAGAAGTTTCCCCTGAGGGAAGAGCTTTACATCCTTTGATTGTAAAACCACATCTCTGAGTATTTGCTACCCCTAACTCTGTGGGATTGGCTGGAGAATAAAAGCTGTGGGAGACGAGTGAGGAGAGGGGATGAGGAGAAGTGGGAGACTGGTATAGTTGCGCAGGAGTATGGAATAAAGAGCAACAGATCACTGCGCGTCCACAAAGTAAAATGTGAGGGTGCGGTTAGGTGTCGGTGGTCCAGCGCTGCCTCCTATCTCCTGAGCACCTCCCAACAGAGACAGAGAGACAGGAAGACAGAAAACCACAGCCTGATTATGAAAATGGCCATTTAATGCAGAACAGCTACAACACTTATAAAACATCTGAGGGGCATGAGGTAAGGACATAGGAGTGACTGGTCATTTACAGAGATAAACATTTGGCAGAGAAAATTCTCATGAGGAGATTCACCCAAGGAGACATGCTGTCTCCCAGGGACATCTAAATTGTTTTTGCTTTTATCTTTTCCTCTAGTTGTATAAGTTATCAATATTTGCAATTGTTTGGATAAACAGCAAGAGAGAAAGATCCCAACACTTAATTCTCTGGGCTCTGAGAGCATATAAGGCTTTTAACACTTGATGCTAAAACTTAAATGTTAAAACTTAAAACAGTTAATGCTCTGAGAGCAAGCAAGACTGAAAATTCCAGACTAAATCCTCAGGCAAGTTCAGCTTGTCCTTCCCCGTGGGGATCCTGTCTCTAACGTTGTAACAGTCTGCATCAAGACCATGCATATCTGCTTTCTAGAATTTTCCATTTCGAAGCCAGGGTAGTTTTGCCACTTGCCCCAGGTCCATCCAAGTACCATGGCAGAACCTCCCTTTTGATGTGTTAGGAACTACAGCAACTGTAACCTGAGTCAAGTAATGATGACCAAGCAATCAAGCCCTGGAGTAGATAACTTCAGAGTCAATCAACTCCCAATTATTAGGAGCATGGCATTGATGGTATTTCTGTGTTTAACCAAACAAATTGTTGTATAGTAAAAACATAAATAATCTAAAAGGGAAATAGAAAAGCAGGTACAAATTCACAGCACTTCAACTACAAAGAAGTACAAATATGAAGTTGAGAATTAACAGAAAGTTATGGCTTTAAGTAGCCAAGACTGACTTGGGAACTGAGACAATGAGAGGTAAAATAGAAAGAAAAGATTAAAGATAAACTTGAACTAAATTAGGGATGTTAGCAAGGACATGATAAGCTTCTCTGGGAGGAGCAGGAGGGGCAGATGAAGTCTAAAATACTGTAAGTTAATATCCAGCAGGTCACCAAGAGCCTGGCCCCTGTTTCCTTCTTTGATCCTCTGTCACCCTTCACTGGCCAGGGTGGGGAGACCAATCATGGCCAACAAATGCATGCAGCACATGCCCAGACATTATTTGAACACAACTCTCAGTACTCAGTGTTACAGCCGGGTTTTGTCCTGATCAGGGAGAGATAAAGAGTCGGGGTGCAATTTTTAACTTGATTTTAGGGTACAGAAATTCTATATGTTAGAAAAAACAACAATGTGGACTCAGAGAGATAGTAAGCTGGGAGGGGTGCTTCCCATGCTGACCCAGATACTCGGTATCTCACATGACCCCCTAAAGAACTGAAAAAAAAAAAGAATTCTAGAGTACTGCTCCTGAAGTAAGCCCTGAGCTTCCACATATGTGCCCAAAATACAACCAAAAATAGCCCAAAAGTAAATTTTCATTTGCAAACTGCAACCACTACTAGGACCACAGCCCCAGAATGGCCCTGGACATCAAAGCTACTAATGACTAGTGACCGAGGGCTACAGTGTCATTTGCCATTAGGGAGTGCCCCCTGCCCCCCCGCTCAAAAATGAACAGACTTTTTATAGTTTTGGAGGCACCAGCGGCGATCGGGATGAGAAACTTCTGACTCTGCGCCCAGGAACCCAATCTGGTCGAGCTTGGAGATCGAACTTGGGTGGGCCAGATGCAAAACAAACGCCGTAACAGCTGTGCTATCTCTCCGGTCCTCTAAGTGAATCTGCAGGTTCTACAGCTGTGAGGTAGGGGCCAAAGCATCCAGGACAGGGCCCAGCGCAGTCCCGTGCTGGGAGGGTCAGGAAGGCCGAGCCCCGACAGCCCCAACGCTCTGCAGCCCCCGCGCTCAGCCCCAAGCCCACCCGCCACTGCCCCATGGCGGAGCTGAAGGCGATTGTGGCTGCAGGGGATTCCAGAACCACGCACTCATACCCCCGGCCCCTGCGCCCCTGCACAGCCCCCACTGCACTCACCAAAGCTCCGTGTCAACCACCAAACCCCTCTGCGGGAACCACCTGGATATCGGAACCGATTGAAAAAGGAGCGCGAAAGCGTCCTCCCAGGTGACTTGGCCCCGCCCCTCAGCGCAGAGACCGGGAGGCTGGGGTGGGGCGCTCACGGAAGGTTGCTGGTGTCCCGCGGCGAAACCTGCCTTCACAGACCCCTTCCACGTGGGACAGCCACTTGGCCCCACACCTGCGTAACAAGTGGACGCTGATCCAGCATCTTGCAAGTAAACAACTAAGTGACCTGCTGTGATGTCACTTCCGCTTCTGCATGCAGCCTTAAAGGACCAGACTCCAGCTGCGCAGAAAACAACTGGGAAAATGCAGGTAAATGTGTAAGGCTGGTTGGCTGGAGCGGAAGCACAGTAGATAGGGTGTTTGTCTTGTACGCAACTGACCCAGGTTCAATCATCTGGATTCTATATGGTCCCATTTTGGTGTATAATGGATTGTTAGGATTTTCCTGCTTCCAAAGTAAAAGTCTCAAAACATTTGCCCCCAGTATTTGTGGAAATCCAATGGAAAGCTGAATATAATGAGTGCAGATATGCTACAGCGAGTTAAGTGCTTCCTTGCATGTGAGTGACCTGGAAACAAATTAAGGACAGCACAGCAGTATGTGGCTCCCAGAATATAACACGGAAGGGCCTGAAGAATGGAGGTTTGGCTGTCTATTCAATGTCAGAAAGGTTCACCGCAGCATTGTGGTTGATGAACCCTGCAAAACAGGGACTCTGAGCCAAGCCAGAGTCACAGCAAAGAATGAAACCAAGGTGAGTCTTGACAGCACCCACCAAAATGCAATTTTGTACCTATTTACGTCTTATTTAATTCCTTCCACCCAGGTTTATTACTATGAACCATTATTTACCAGTTAACATACTCGGAAGTCCACATACCAGGACGTTATCACAACCATGGTCCAGGTGATAATCAGCAAGTACCTTTCACTTATGGTACTATTATCATAGGAAGCTGTCACACATACCAGGATTATTTCCTTCCTTACTGTACTTTTGTATCAATCTCCCATCCACTTGTTGAAACTAAAATTGTTTTATCCAAGGTCCCTATTCTGACCCCTGTCACTGTTATTATGGAATTGATGGATCCAGCATAACTTTTATATTTACTAAAGCTTGACAGAACATGATGGCCTTCCTCTATTCCTTCCCTAAAGGATTTTCTCCAGTATTCTCTTTAAAGGTCACATGTGCAAATAATGGGCTTTCCATGTTTGTACATATACATAGTTTCTCTCCAGTGTGAATTCTCCTATGCATAATAAGGCCTGAGGATCCAGGAAAGTCCTTCCCATACTCCTGATATATATAAGGTTTCAGTGCAAAATGACCTTTCCCATGCACATGAAGGGCTGAAGACAAACTAAAGACCTTTCTACATTACTTACACGCATGAGGGTTCTCTTCACTGTGAATTTTCTTCTTCATAAAGCTATGCTAATTGCATAAAAATCTTCCTGCAGTCCTTACATATAAAAGTCCTCAATCCAGGATAAATTTTTCTACACACAGCAAAGCTTGAGGATTTAGTAAAGTTCTTCTCACACCCTTACTTATGTTTTTTGAGTATGAATTTCCCTATGTTTAATAAGGAGTTAGGGGGAAGCGAAGGCTTTGCCTAAGTCTTTACAAACATACGGTTTGTGTCCAGTATGAAATTTTCTGTGCCTCAAAAGACTTGCGAAATAAGCAAGGGCCTTGTCACATTCCTTACATATATATGGATTCACTGCAGTGTGTTTTCTTGTGGACAAAAAGTTTGAATAGAAAGTGAAGACCCTTCTACAGTAATGACAAGAATAATGTGTCATTACTGTTTTCCAATGCTCAGAAAGATCTGATAAGAAATGAAAGGCCTTTTCACCTACCTCACAAATATAAGTGTTTTCTGCAAAATGAAAACTGTGAAAACTAACACTTCAGGAATAATGAAAGGCTTTCCTACATTGCTCACATGTATAGGTGACTTTTTTCTCTGTACTAAGGCTTGTGGAATAAGCAAAGACTTCCCACTCCGTACATGCATATGGTTTCTTTCCAGTGTGACTTTTTCTGTGCATACTAAGTTGTAAGAGTCAGATAAAGGCCACGACACATTCCTTACATGCATACGAACTCTCCAGTATGAAATCTCCTGTGTGTAAGGTATTAGGATGCTATGAAGGCTTTCCCACAATCCTTACACTTAACCAGTTTCTCTCCTGTGTCGATGTTCACATAGTCCCACCGGGGTGACACTGGACTCAAGTGTGTCCTCAGTGCTTAAATTTCTGGGGATTCTGTCCATTATTGCTTCTAAGGGAAGATGATGGTGCTGAGGACATGGGAAGGGTGATCTTCTGATCACCCTCAGAAAACATTGCACCTGTGTCAGCATCCCCGTGGGAATGGGGGATAAATTGCTCACTTGAGATTTTATCACAATGTGCAGGAAGAGATATTCCACCAGGGCTGGCGGATTCCTTGTAGAAGAGCAGAGAAGATTCTAATTAGTAGTCTATGCCATGAGAGTTTTCATGTCAAAAGAAATCAAGCTCTGCAGGTAGGTAGCTGATGGGGCATGGGACAATAAGTTTCTTGGGGAAGTAATAAATCCAGATGTCGGTGAAAGTAGTTATTCCGAAGCCAGCCCTGGGCTTAAGAGACGAATTGGACTAGTAGAAACCCAGAGAGTTGGAGACAGGGAACAGGAGTAAAGGCTAGTAAGAACATCAGAGAGCACAGTCTGGACAACACTCTACCCTTTGACAACACACAAGAAGTGGACTCTCAGCTATAAAGAAAACCCCAGGAGGCAGTTTCAGAAACATGATTTTAAACTGAGTATCAGGCTAGTACAGTAGGCTATATGCAGTTAATCTATGTACAATGTCCAGAATTCCAAATGGTCCCCTGAGCACCATCCATCCTGAGACGGATAGAATTTTGCTCTATCCAATCATAAATGTTGCACTTTTTTCTTCTAATATTAGTAAAGTGACATGGATGGAATCCAGGACTGTGACCAACCTCGTGAGTAATCACAGGTAAATGGAATGGCCTGATGGCATGTGGGGAGCTTGGGAGCTGACCCATATTCCCACTTATAAAAGATTTCATCAAGGGGTCCCTTCCGTCCTTTCAAATGACATTCTGTGTACAGTAAAGTTCATCTAAACTGTCTCCAATCGAGACCAGAGCAACTGTAGTTCAGGGTAGGGTGTTGCTTTCACATGGCCGATCTAGGTTCAACCCCCAGGATCCTGAAGAGTCTCCCAGAGCACCAACTGAGTGCAAACTCAGGAGAAACCCCTGGGCATCACCAGGTATTGTAGGATAATATTGGTTTGCCCTTCCTCCCTGGTCTCTGGGAGCTTGTCTTTGTTTATTGCCCCTAAACCTTTCAATTATCTTTGTCTCCTGATCAGACTTTTACTTTAAATATTGTCTTTCTCATCACCTTAATGTCCTTTGCGTGATTAGCAATTTCAGAGCAATTGCATTTTGTATGCATATAGGAAGATAGTTACTAAGACAAGACAGTGGCTTGGGAGTTGATAGTCTCCAGATAATATTACCTCCTGGACATCTTCTCTCTTGACTAACCTCAGTTGCCCTTACTTCCTTGATCCCCCAAATCAGGGTCCCGATGAGGGACTGGATGGACCCAGGGCAAGTGGTGAGTTAGCTACCCTGACATCGAAATGGGCCTGGCCAATGTATCATAATGCTTATATATAAGTTAAAAGCATGGTCATGGACAAATTATGTCATAAATCAAAAACTTATAACTAGAATTGAACCCTGCTGGGATTAGGAGTGATTGATCCGGCCTGAGCACTGTTCATTGATTTTCTCGAGCGGGCCCAGTATTGTCTCCATTTTGAGACTTGTTCTTACTGTGTTTGGAAATTGAATATGTCATGGGTAGCTTGCCAGACCTTGTGCAAGGCAAACGCCCAACTGCTGTGCTAAATATGTTAAGTTATTTTCTGGTCTAAGGAGAGGAGAAACACACCTTAAGGTGTGCTTTGCCCCCGTGGGCTGCAGGTGATGGGGAAGTCTGTAAAAACATTTTTCATTACACTTCCCGTGGGGAGGCGTGGTTGGGGGGGCATGGTGAGAGGAGAAAAAAGAGCAGCTTCAGGGAGACAGAGCGATTGAAGGAGACTGAGAGAAGAAGAGACACAGAGTTAGAGATGGTTGCGACTTAGATAGAAGGCTGAGAGCTGCGAGTAAGAGTGGCTGGGGAGATTGGAGAGGAGTCACGGAGAGCATTGGAGAGCGTGTTAGAGAGATGGTTGGATAGAGCTGGGAGCGTCAAGGGATTTGATAAACTGCAAATACTCAGCAACCAGCTTGGCCCTCATTCTTCTTTCGCCAGTCCAAAGCAACAGCTGTCCGGGGTCGATAAGTGGCTTGAGAACACCAAATGCGGACAGGTAGAGAGAGCCGCTGAGAGTCCAGGAACATCTGTTAACATGTCAATCTAGTTCAACCCCCAATTTCCATAGGTACCCCAAGCTCCCCTGAAGTGATTCCTGAATGCAGAGTCAGAAGTAAGCCAAATGTACTTCTGGCTGTGACCCGAAAACAAAAACACACAACAATTGAATTGTGGGGGGCTGGAGCAATAGCACAGCAGGTAGGGCGTTTACCTTGCACGCCACTAGCCCACATTTGATCCCAGCACCCCATATGGTTCCCCAAACACAGACAGGAGTAATTCCTGAATGCATGAGCCAGGAGTAACCCCTGTGCATCACCAGGTATGACCCCCCCCCAAAAAAAAAATAGAATACTGTAGTTAATAAGGAAAAAAAGACCACGACTTTCTCAAATTAGCATAAAAGCATTTTTATGATCGCCACAGAGATAGCACAGACCATGAGTTGCTTGTCTGGCACATTGCTGACCAGAGTTCAATCCCTATCACCTCACAGGGTCCCCAAACCTAGCATTATCAATGAGAAAAGAGCCGGGGAAAACTGTAATCTTCATCGGGTGTGACCAACCAAAAATAAATCTACAAATTTAGGTGCCATAACTATAGTCTGGTAAGTTACTGGCCTTGTACACGGCTGACTTGTATACCCTAGCACCACACAACACTAGGTATATTTTGGTACCTTTTGGCAGAGATCACAGGGTAGACATTAAATACATAAATATACATGTGTGTTTTTTGTGTATAAATATATATATATATATATATATATATATATATAAAATTGGTTCACAAGTCAATCTCCTCCACCAGCCAGTTTTGTAGAATGCAGGTTTGGGTTTTGGGGCTACAGGTGGCAGAACTTTGGGCTTACCTGATTGGTGCTTGGAGAATCCTGTGTTGAACAGTAGACTCTACCGTGGACGACTGCTTGCAAGGACAGTTCCTGCACTCCTGGACTATCTCTGATCACAGGAATTCAAATTCTATACAAATAATGCGAACCTTGTGAGAAGGATACAGGCAGGGGGCAGGGATCAGGCCCAGCTAGTAGAGGTCAGGGCAGGGCTGCTGGCACCTGGGGCCTCCCAGTGCAAACTTGAGCCAGATGTACAGGCTGCAATTTCAAATGTTTGCAGGGGCCTTAAAGAGCTGACAGTGAGTGGCAGGGCACTTGTCATGAATTCAGAAAACTCAACGTCACATCCTGAATTGTCCCGGAGCACTGCTGGGTTTGGCAAAAGCCCGCATATCCAATCCTCCTTCTGCCCAAATAAAGGCAATGAGAAGTTATCTGCCAACAGCAGCAGTGTGAAACCTGTAATATGTTCTCAAGGGTCAGTCCAATGGGTTTGTTATTTTGTTTTGGGACCACATCTAGAAGTGCTCAGAGTACACAGGCCACGTTTTCAGACTATGATTTTACTCCTGCGGGTAAGTGATTTTATAAAAGAAAAAGAGGATGAAGAATTACACTTGGAGCGAGAGTGATAGTACAGCAGGAAGGGTATTTGTTCGGTCCCCGGAATCCCAACCGGTTCCCCAAGCACTGCCAGTAGTGATTCCTGAGTGCCAAGCCAGAATTAACACCTGAACATCACCACTGTGTCCCAAAAAAAGATAAAAGAAAAAAGAAAAGAAAAATTACGCTTATTCCAAATGAGATTTTAAGTCCATAATGTTGCTCAGAGCCTCCAACTCCTTCCTTTCCTCCTAATAACCACTTGTTTAAAGGACTCAAGAATGTTCACATCTAAGAACTTTCAATGAAGTTATGAACACGGGGGCAGGGAAGAGCACACCAGACTGAAGCAGATACCGGCCAACTGGAAGCCCAGAGGGCCTTCCCTGGTACCCAGTGTCCACTCATCCCCTGAGCACAGAGCAGGGAACAGACCTCAATCACTGCCAGGTGTGGCCCCAAACCTCACCTCATCTGCTCCCCAAGTAGTGAAATACACGTAAGGAGAGGAGCTCAGATGACTGAGCACCTGATCTAACTTTGGGGTTCATGGCATGGCTCCCCCTGCATCTCAGACACACAGACACAGAGGGGGAGAGTTGTCTCTAACTATCTCTACGTTTGTAGCAAATGGAGCGGGGAAGACAGGAGATATACTCCAACACCAAAAAGATGTTCAAAGGATGCTCATGCTTCAAGACAAATTTTGGAGTGGGAGAGTTGGAGTCATACCTAGTGATGCTCAAGGGACCCTGTGGTGTGGCAGGGATAACTCTAGTCATGGCAAGAAAGACAAACACCTTCCTGGCTATACTACTGCACCAGCCCCCTAAGAGTAAGACGTTTAGAACCTATTGCAGTTGGTCCCTGGAAAACCCCTTTCTGAAAGTACTCACTCAACAGCAGGACACTCCTCTCTCTGGGAGTGATGGACAGTGGGGGATGATTGGAATCTTGGCAGTTGAGGCAGAAATTCTTTTTTCTGAGGAAATATAATCATATAGGGTTAGCAAAGATAATAAGTTGCTAAGGTGCTTTTCTATCAAGCAGCTAAGCCAGGGTCAATATGCAATAGTACATAGACTCACCCACCCCAGCACTGCTAAAAATGATACCTGATCTCAGAAGCAAGGAGTAATCCCTGAGCACTGAGTGATGCTGTGGCCTCAAAAAGTACAATAAATTAAATAATAAAAAATTTCTGTGAAAAGAGATTGGAGAGATAGTAGAGCAAGAGAGATGCTTGTCTTGCACACGGCCAACCCAGGTTTGAATCCTGGCATCCCATATGGTGCCCTGAGCTCATCCAGGAGTGATCCATGAGTACTGAGGCAGGAGGAGTAAATGAGTCTTGCAGTTGTACTCCTACAGACTAAATAATTCATTCATTTAAATCAATCAAGGTTTGGTGGCCAGTAGTGATCCTAAATTGCATTATTAGAGGGTTTAGGGCACACTCTGAAGTGCCCAAGCTACTTCCTGCTAAGATTGCATATTTGGTTGCAAGACCCACGGTGGCATAGCACAACCCTGATGCATCCCTCTGGACCTACACCCCAACACTGAGTTGTCTTAAAGCTCTAAACCTTGGGGACTGAGTGATAACATAGACAAATATGCATTTGTTTTGACGGTGGCAGACCTGGGTTTAATTCTGTGTATCCCTGGCACCACTAGGAGTGCTTACTGAATGTAGAGACAGGAGTAACCAACCAGCATCGCTGGGTGTGACCCAAAAAGAAAAATAAAAAAATAAAAAGAAGTAAAGAGTCGCTCCCCACCTCCCTGTACTCCCAGGACCCACTGAATGTACAAGGAACAAGTGAAAATCAAAGGCTCTGCCAAATGCTTTTGAGCCCCAAGCATATAAAGAATATGCCCAGCTCCTCCACCTGCCCGACTCTCAGAGGGAATGAAAGGACAGTGGGGAGAGTGTTTTTTCCTTCATGCTGCTGACCCTGATATGGGATACTTGAGCAACCTCAGGAGTGATCCCTGAACACTGCCAGGTGGGACTCAAAAACCCCCAAGAGGAAAAAGAATGCCCCGCAGGTCCCTTTGATGAGGGAAACCCACACTTTAGCCCTACTCCACAATCAGCCTAATGAATGAAATGGGGCCAGTAATGGGATGTCCTGCAGACACTGCTGAGATAATCCAACAACCCCTGTGACTGACCAGGTGCTAGGAGACGCCCCGAAACTAAGTTAACGCTGAGGTGCCCTCATGCGGCCCATCTGATCTGGGGGGGTAGACTGACGCTCCCTCTAGCTCTGACACTTTCTGCTTTGTAAGGGGCCCAAGCAATGGTTCAGCAGGGAGGGTGCTTTCCTCACATCTTGGCACCACAAAGGGTCCTCGGATCCCCAGGGAGGGACTCCTGAGCACCACCAGGTAAAGACCTAAAACACATCACGATCACAATCATCCTGTTGTTCATCAATGGTATAGATTTCCCCAGCTTCCCCTGGATGCCCCCTCATCCGCTTCTCACCTTCTGCAGCCCGCTGGCACTTCCACCCAGAATGCCAAGTCTCCTCTGATAAAGAACCCGGATTATGTGACGTCACCTGCATAGTTGCCCAAAGACTTAAAGGGCCAGGCTTCAAATATTACTGGTCAGAAAGTTTCATTTTTCCTCGTTTCTGTGAGAGGATCAGGTGACCCAGATATCTGGGGGTCGCCAGGTCGGAATAGATGGAGAGTGACGACTAAACAGATAACATGTCAAGTAGCGAATCTTTGTATTTACGAAGGAAGTAACATTCACAAAAATACTTTGCAAACAGCCAGCGAGACCATCTCTCTGAGTCCCGAAGTTCATTTATATATTCATGTACAACTCTCAGCCACATGCTAGGACCAAGCCCCCAGGATTCGACCTGGCAGCTGCCAATGAAAAAGATGGGCTTCAACAGGGTCCCTCTCCACTGGGGGCTGAGGAGCTGCCCCTCAAAGTGATCTGGAAATTTTACATCCACATGTCTACACTGAAAGCTTCAGGACAGGGCCCGGCACAACCCCTGCTTGACAAGATTGGGATGGTCAAGAGTTCTGCCATCAGCAGTTCCAGGGTCCTCAATTCCCAGAGCCCCCAATCCTCACCTCAGCACCCAGGTCACGCTACCCCATCGCAGAGCTGGAGACGAAGGCACCCCCAATAAAACGCACAGACACCCGAGACCCCTGTACCTTGCTAAATCCCCCCAATGCAACCAGCAAAGCTCTACATCCTCCTAAAGCCTCTGGAGCAAGTCAGACCCAGGAACCCACTGGATATGGATGGGGGGAGTGAAAAACAACCACAAATGTGCCCCCCAAATCTGGTGCGATCCCGTCAGTCACAGTACTGGCACTGAACGTGAGAGGTCCTTGTGTCCTGCCACTGATTGGCCTTCAGTGTCCCCCTTCGACTGAAGTGTCACTTTGCCCTTTAAACGCGTGCCCATAGGAGGCCTGATACACTTGACATCATTAGGAAGTAAAGGTGCACATGGAAGACTCCCGTCTGTTACATCATCCATTTCACCAAGGAGCCTTAAAGTGCCAGGTTCCAAGTGCAGAAAGACCATTATGCAAGTGCAGGTGAATCGGAACAAGGGGGATGAGCTCGGATAAAGAAGAGGAGAGGCAAGTGCTGGAAGTGCTGGTCACAGAGGTAAGGGCAGCGAGTTAAGGTGGAGTCCCTTGATCCTGTACTTGTCAAACATGGAATCATCACTTCACTTAATCATGTTGACCTCTCGACCTAGGTACACATAGCTGTTGCATTCGCAGATCGTTGTTCCATTGAGAGCGAATGGGGCATCAGGAACGAGGCTGTTTCTCATGAACATTGTCTTCGTAAGATTCAGCTGTAGTCCTACCTTTCCACACTCATGGTCAAAGTCGGCCAGCATTTGTGCCGCTTGGCTGATGTTTAGTGTTATTAAAACAATGTCATCAGCAAAGCGGAGGTGGTGTAGTTGCCAAACATCTATCTTCACTCCCATTCCTTCCCATTCCAGTCTTTGCATCATGTTCTTGAGGGTGGCACTGAAGAGTTTCGGTGAAATGGTATCACCCTGCCGAACCACTCTCTTGACATCAACGATCACTTCTTTGTAGAATGGTGAGATCCTGGTAGTGAATCCGCAATACAGCTCACGGAGGATCCTGATGTATTGGGCTTGAATGCCCTGATTGGCTAGGGCTTCAATGACCACTTCCATCTCAACAGAATCAAAGGCCTTCTTTAAATCAATGAACGTTAAACAGAGCGGCATCTTGAACTCCTAAGAAACCTTAATGAGCTTGGTTATTGTGTGGATATGGTCGATGGTGCTGAATCCTTTGCAGAACCCGGCTTGCTCGCATGGTTGGCCTTCATCTAGTGTTCTGCCAATCCTATTTAGGATGACTCAAGTGAACAACTTGTAGATGACAGACAATAGGCAGACCAGGCGATAGTTGCCAATGTCATGGATGTCTCCCTTCTTGAACAGTAGTACGATCCTGCTGGTTTTCCATTCAGACGGAACCTTGCATTCAGACAGGTAGCGAGTGAAGAGCCGAGCCAGTGTATTGATGAGTACTGATGGCAGGTTCTTCAGGTGTTCAGGTCTGACCTTGTCTGGGCCGGGTGCTGTTTGTTTCTTTACCGACGAAATGGCGTGTCGGATTTCGGACGGGAGAACGTTGGGAACGACATATCCATCCTGTGGAATTTGGTATGTCGGCAAGTGGACATGTGTATCATGGTCAGTGGTTTTTCATAACAAACAATACACAGTATATTATTTCAGTTCTGCTATTGGGGCCTGGGTTGGGGTTTGGGATGGAACCTTCCAAAATATGGTGGTGGGAAGGTGTCATGGTGGTGGAATTGGTCTTTGAGTATTAATTGTAATCAAATATTGTGAACTACTTTATAAAATTTTAAAAAATTAAAATAACCTAATATCCGAGGCCCGTGAAAACAGGGGCCACGCGGACTAGTGAATTGTTGGGAATTACCACAAAGGTTTGGAGATAGAGGGTAGTTAATATAGAGGAGGATTCATCATGACAGCATAGTTAGAAATGGTCACTCTGGACAAGAACTGAGTGTTGAAAGTATATAAAGGGATATACATAACTTTTCAGCGTCTGTGTTGCAAACCATAATTACTAAAAAGAGAATGAGAGAGAAGAGAGGTGCCTGCCATAGAAGCAGGCTGGGAGGGTGACTTGAAGTGGTCAGAGGGAAACTGGGAACACTGGTGCTGGGAAATTATACTGGTGGAGGGATGGGTGTTAGAACATTGTATGACTGAAACCCAATCATGAAGAGCTTTGTAATGCTCTATCTCATGGTGATTCAATTTTAAAAAATTTAAATAATTATAATAAAAATAAAAACTTGCATGGTAATGGATTGATATTTTCCACAGGTACTATAATGAATCTGCTTTCCCTCCACTCATTCTCTCCTCATAATTCAATGAGAATTGGATACACTCTGACATGGAAAATGAATCCTGCCATGGCCTAACCCAACCAAAATATCAACAATTCCTCACTAGATCCTATGCCCATATCTCCCTATCTCCAGCAACTCAGCAGTCAAACCCATAAGCTACCTCTGGTTGGCGGCAGATAATCTCGTCATTGGCCACCATCCAGAGTCATACGAGTCATCCAGAGTCCTTCTCTCCTGGAGGGGAGTATAACATGACACTTGACCTAAGTATGCCACCAGACCCTGAGCCAGGCTATTTCACCCGGGGCGCCCCAGAGGGGTTGGGTGAAACCTCTCCCTGCCCCAAGGGACCCAATCCTGGCAGCCGTAAACCTCCAGAACTCAACCACGGTCATGCTCATGGCCACTCAATACATTTGAACTGAGCCTCACCCATGATTGAATCCCCAGATGCAGGACTTTGTCACTGAGAATTCTGGGTTCAATGGGACCGGGAATAGAGATCCTCTGGCCATATGGCCCTGTCTCCAGCAAGTCAATAGGCATGCCCATAAGCCACCTCTGACTGACGCCAGATAATCTCGTCATTGGTCACCATCCAGATCACATCTCCTTCTCTCCCGGAAGAGATCATAACATGACACTCACCAGAAGCATGCTACCAGACCTCGCACAGAGCTGTTTGACTCCACATGTTCAGGTCAAGCCTCACCCATGAGTGAACCTATTCCTGGACTGCATGGCCACATTCACAGCCGTGCAACGCCTCATAGGACACACCCTACCCATACTCCAAGAATATCACACCACATTTGATGGGGTTCAAAGAAGTATGCAACCAATCTTAGAGGGAAATATTTCTTTTACATATATATATATATATATATATGTGTGTGTGTGTGTATATATATATATATATATATATATATATATGCACAGAAGGCTAAACCTTTAACAACATGTTATCTCTTATAGAAAGATTAATGGTCCCTAGGTGAAACACAACAATCATCACACTCTTTCCTCTAAGGATACATTTCTTTAGAGTTTTCAGCAGTTTTTTTTTATAACAAAATACAAAATATATAGGGCTGGAGCGATAGCACAGCGGGTAGGGCGTCTGCCTTGCACGCAGCCAACATGGCCGACCCGAGTTCGATTCCTCCGCCCCTCTCAGAGAGCCCGGCAAGCTACCGAGAGTATCTGATATGCCAGACACAGTAACAACAAAGTCTCCAATGGAGACGTTACTGGGCCTGCTCGAGGAAATCGATGATCAGCGGGAGGGTCTTTACTTTACTTTACTTTACAAAATATATTATTTTGTTTTGATTTTGGGGCAGGGGTTGGGGTTCGAGATGGATAGAAACATCTGAAATATGTTGTTGGGAAGGTACAATGGCGGTGGGATTAGTGTTGGGATATTCAATGTAATCAAATATTGTAAACTAGGTAAAGGTAAAGGTAAAGGCCCTCCCGTTGATCGTCGATTTGCTCGAGCGGGCCCAGTAACGTCTCCATTGGAGACTTTGTTGTTACTGTGTCTGGCATATCGAATACTCTCGGTAGCTTGCCGGGCTCTCCGAGAGGGGCGGAGGAATCGAACTCGGGTCGGCCATGTTGGCCACGTGCAAGGCAAACGCCCTACCCGCTGTGCTATCGCTCTACTTTATAAAATAAAAAATTAACAAAAAAAATAAGCCTCAATAATGTGAAGTTCTGAACGTGCCACTAACATTCTCAAGCATTTCTCTCTTTGGGAAAAGTTGGCAGTCAGGGGATGTTGGAGCACATCTGGCAGTGCTCAGGCTATTCCTGATTTAGTGCTCAGAAGTGCTCAAGAATAAAATGTGGCCAGGTAATCTCATCAATGGACATGATCCAGAGACTCACAGTCCTTCTCTCTTGGAAGAGAGCATAAAACAACGCACGCAATAGCCATGCTGCTGGACCCCAAGCCAGGCTGTTTCGTACAGGGTACCTGGTAAGGGGGCAGGGGAAGCTCCTCCCGACCCCAAGGGACCCAGACCTGGCCACTGAAATCCTGGACTGTGCAGCCACACACTATTACATACCTCACACCACTCATATTCCAAAAGTAGCACACCGCATTAAATGCGGTTTAATTTAACAACATATTAGTCATCTCTTATAGAAGGGTTTAATGGCCTTTGGGTGAAATACAATAATCTTCACAAACACTACCCTAAGTAAAGTTTTCTGGAGAGTTTTCAGTGATTTGTTGCTAACAAACAATAGAAAATAAATTACTTTAGTTCTGCTTTCGGGCAGAGGTTGGGGTTCGAAATGGAAACATCTAAAATATGGTAGTGGGAAGGTCCATTGGTGGTGAAATTGGTGTTCAACTATAAAGTGTAATTGTCAAATATAAAGCAGTTGTCAAATATTGTCAACTACTTTATAAAAGTAGTTGTCTTCGTTGCCTACGCACCAACATCCAATTATGATGAAGGAGAAATTGAGAAGTTCTACAGAAAGCTGAAAAGTTCTATAAAGAAGACCACACCTTTTACAAGATCATTTTGATGATTTTAATGTCAAGATAGGATCAATAAGATCAGAAGAAGAACTCAACATCGGGATCCATGGCCTAGAATGGAACAGACAGGGTGAGAGACTGTCTGAGTTCATCAAGTTCACCAAGACTATTCATGATAACTCATAGTTCCAGAAGGCCGAAATTAAACGTTGAACAAGGGAGTCTCCCAGTGGATGGTTCCACAACAGAATTGACCATATCATATTCAATTGATGCTTTTGCCTGATGTCGCTGTTGTCCCAAAATTCCATACAGGATCGAACCACCATCTCCTTCATGCAAAATTCTACTTCACAGAATGGGGAGAAAGGGCTGCAAAGTTTAAGAAGAGAACTTCCAGAACGACCACCAACTGGGAGCTCTTTGGCACTATTGTGGCAACATGGGAAGATGCCATCGTAGAAAACATTGACAAGGAATACGATCGACTGGTTCACCACGTCCATGATTGTGTGAGAAACACCAAGAGAGAGATAGTCACAAAAATGCCTGTCTTCGAAAACTCTTGAGCTTATTTGCCAACATGGCTTGGTGCTAGCCGCAGGCAACCACAATCGAATGTCCGAGCTCGCAAAACAGTGCAGAGAAGTGAGAAAGGAAGAACTTGAAGAGAGATGAGCAGAAGTCCAGGCAGACGAAGCAG
Source organism: Sorex fumeus (assembly GCF_029834395.1). Taxonomy (NCBI): domain Eukaryota; kingdom Metazoa; phylum Chordata; class Mammalia; order Eulipotyphla; family Soricidae; genus Sorex; species Sorex fumeus. The sequence goes on along the minus strand of NW_026606097.1, from coordinate 297,324 downwards.
AAGACAGGAAAAACATTCACAATGCCCTCCTTTTCATGGCCAACTATAAGACCAAGATGACTCCCCTCCGACATCCTGATGGTTCTATCAAGTCTTCCAGAAGGGCAATGGAGAACATTATCCATGACTTCTACTCAGACCTCTTCGATATCCACATCCACCTACCCACATACCAAATTTCGCAGGATGGATATGTCGTTCCCAACGTTGTCCCTTCTGATATGCGACACGCCATTTCGTTGGTAAAGAAGTGAACAGCACCTGGCCCAGACAAGGTCAGACACAAACACCTGAAGAATTTGACATTAGGACTCATCAATACACTGGCTCTGCTCTCCACATGCTACCTATCTGAATGCAAGTTTCCCTCCCAGTGGAAAAGCAGCAGGACTGTACTACTGTACAAGAAGGGAGACATCCAAGACATTGGCAACTATTGCCCAATCTTCCTATTGTCTGCCATCTACAAGCTGTTAACTTGAGTCTTCCTCAATAGGATTGGCATAACACCAGAGGAAGGACAACCATATGAGCAAGCCGGTTTCCGAAAAAGATTCAGCATGATTAATCATAACCACATGATAACCAAGCTCATTAAGGTATCTCGGGAGTTTAAGATGCGGCTTTGTCTAATGTTCATTGATTGAAAGAAGGCCTTTGATTTTGTTGAGATGGAAACTCTCATCGAAGCCCTAGCCAAACAGGGATTTCAAACTCAATACATCAGGATCCTGCATGAGCTGTATTATGAATTCACTACAAAGATCTCACCATTCTACAAAGAAGTGACCATCGATGTCAAGAGAGGGGTTTGGCAGGGTGATACCATTTCACCGAAACTCTTCAGTGCCACCCTCGAGAACGTCATGCAATGACTGCAATGGAAAGAAATGGGAGTGAAGATAGACTGTCGGCAACTACACCACCTCCGCTTTGCTGATGACATCATTCTAATAACTCCAAACATTAGCCAAGTGGCAAAAAGGCTGGCTGACTTTGACCGTGAGCGTGGAAAGGTTGGACTACAGCTGAATCTCACCAGGACAATGTTTATGAGAAACAGTCTTGTTCCTGACGTTCCATTCACTCTCAATGGAATGACCATCTCCGAATGCCACAGTCATGTGTACCTAGGTCGAGAAGTCAACATTACGAATGACCTGGCACCTGGGTTGCGCAGGAGGAAGAGAGTGGCTTGGAACACCTTTAAGAGCGTCGAAGAAACAGCTTAGAGGACAAAGAACCTCTGGCTCCGGGCACATCTCTTTGAATCCACTGTTCTACCTGCATTAACATACGCCTCATAGACCTGAGTCCTATGAAAACTGAATGAGAACGCTATTCACGTCTCCAAAAGAGGAATTGAAAGAACTATGCTTGGAGTATCACACTTCACTCAACTGATTGAAAGAATCGGAAGTTCCAACCTCCGTTGACAGTCAAGAATCAGGGATGCTGTGTCATTTGCAAAGGCGTCAAAAATCAGATGGGCTGGACATGTAATGAAATTTGGAGATGACTGCTGGACTAAAGCCGTTACTGACTGAGTTCCCAGGGTGTCAAAAGATCGCATGGCTGCTCACCTACGAGATAGCCATATTTCTTCTTCAAGACTCTGAACAATCAGTTTGAGGCTCTTCGTTCTTGTTCCTAGAACGAACAGACTCCATTGGGCTACGCTAGCACGTGACAAGTATGGATAGAGACGTGATTGGCGCCCACTTGAGCAAAACGATGAGTAACGGATGTCAAGTAATCAAGTGAGTTATAAAAATAAAATTTTAATTTAAATGAGCAATTTGTTTTCTTTTTGGGTCACACTCAGCGATGCACAGGGGTTACTCATGGCTCTGCACTCAGGAATTACTCCTGGCGGTGCGCAGGGGACCATCTGGGATGCTGGGAATCGAACCCGAGTCAGACGCTGCAAGGCAAATGCCCTACCTGCTGTGCTATCGCTCCAGCCCCAAAAATACATTTTTAAAAGACTCAGATGTGCACTAATTAGCCCTTACTGATCTAGTTTCTGATGTTTCTATTTGTCGTTCTCAATGTTTTGTTGGAATAAACAATATAAAGTAAATTTGTTAAGTGCCAAAGGGGGTATATTGGGATTGGGAAGGAAACTGGGGATATTGGTGGAGGGACAGTCACACTGGTGGTGTAGGAACGCTAAATGCTTGAAACAAGTAAGTATTCTCTACCCAGGGCCTTTCTGTAAGCTTATTTTATTTTGATCCATTCCTGGGGACGAGGGAATAGCTCCATGGAGATGCCTGACAGAGTCCTCCTCTCTGGAAAACTGCCCAGGTCTCGGGTCCAAAGGATTGGTGTGCAGTTCAGTGTTTACCTTCAGTGTTGAGGGCCACCAGGGTTGATGCTGCTGATGTCACACCCGGTGGGGCAGATGCGGGGAGGGAGGAACAAAGGGAGTCCGCGTTCAAACTTGGGGTCTTTTGCCAGCCTGGCATGCGCCCCAGCCCTTTGAGATGTTACCCTGGCCCATGGCAGCGTTTTGAACCCATTTCAAATTCAAACAAAAACCAAGTTATTGGTGTTCATCTTAGGTGTGAAGAATGTATTTGCGATAGTTGAAATAGCATAAATGAAGCTTCTCCACTTGAGTCAAGTGAAGATACAAGACACACTGTTTCCCTGAAATTGAGACATCCTGATTAAAATATAGAAAGTTGAGATCAATGCACTAGAGTGGGGAAGCTGGCTGGGCTCTGAATCACGGCCAAGTTAAATCATAAAGTTAAAAATAACTTAACTTAAATTCTCAGAAACTGATAACGATTTTATATGATGCCACTCTATTCCCCTCCCCTACCCCTCATTGAAGTCGTCAGAAACAAGAAATTGACAAACACAACTCTGATCCGTTTATTGCTTTGTCCAAATGAGGCGGGGTGGCGGGGAAGAACACACTGCTGCGTAGAGCATGACAAAAAAATTATCCCCCACCGAATTAGTTAAAATAAGGGTTTTTTTTTTTAAATATAATCACTGGACTGGTGAGAAACGGGCGTTTCACCCTTGGTTATCAGTTCCGACTCTGGCACCTGATAACCACAGCAAAAGCATTTCAGACACACAAACCCCCGACCCTGACTCAAGGGTGACTCTCCTAGATCGTGGAGAGCAGGGCGAGGAGCTGTCAGAAGGATACTCCCCTAAAGTTTCTCAAGGAAGATCCAAACCCAATCCCTGTTGTTCCCAGTATAGACACCTCTACGAACCGGCTCCAAACTGCGCTTGTCACCAGCCATAAAATCCGACTCGCCCCCAAGGACTTAACCCACCACCTGCCATCGGGACCCTCTGAGTCCTGGGTGAGGCTCCTCCCTCCCCACGGTCGCTTTCTCCCTGGCCCGCTGTAGGCAAAATCAGACCCCATCCTGCTGACCTGTCATCTGGGGATTCCTGAGATTCTTGAGATGCTCGGGATCCACAACGAAATTTTCTAGATCTCATCCTAGTAGATCACAGTCCACGACTAACCCTTGGATGCCGAGACAGGCAATGAGCAAACCTTGCCCCAGGGCAGGAAATACCTATGAACACGCTTCCTATTGGTCCACGTTTTGTCCCACTCCTCTCTCATTTGCTGTTGCTAAGGCCTAGCGCCCTGCGGACTGATTTCTGGGGGCGGGCTCAAAGGCGCATGCTCTTTAGCCAGGAAACCTTTGTGCTCCAGACACCAGCTTCTCTTCCGTACCATTAGATGCTGACCGTTAGACTACATACCCTGTACTTCATCTCCGGACCTAGTCCTCCAATGCCTGTTTATAAGCATTTCCGCGTGTTTTGCAAAACCCAAAACAAATACCCTGACCTTGGCAACAATTCATTAGAAGGTCTCAGTGGACCTATATATCAGAGTTTTAGAAATATTAAGATCAATCGTAGGATATTTGAAGTTTAAGTTTAGCCAATAAGAGATCTGTCCAAGTTTCCATAAGATTCACTTGCCACATGTGTATTGGTGGTGGGGGGGGAGGGAGTTAACACTTCCTAATTAAGGAACTTTCTATAAAACTTAACTTACATGTGGCCAGCCCAGGACTTTGAACTTGGCATCTGGCACAGTGAGTTTTGATGCACTCATTACAAATCTTGCTCTGCCAAACCCAGTATTGCGGCTCAAATAATAAAGAATCTCGGACAACCCTGCCTTTCCTTAGCATTTCTGGTTCACGAATGCAGGCTAACAAAATAAAAGGTGACTGACAGTTACCAGAATTTCACATTCAAACTAATACACACAGCGCCTCAATCTTTGTTTTCTTTTACCTCGAAATTTATATGTATATATATATATATATATATATATATATTAATGAATCACCATGAGATACAGACTTACAAACTTTCATGATTGCGTTTTGATCTTGAAATCTTTTGAGTCAAATAGAAAGTGGTTTGTAGGAAGCTCATAGCTCTGGGTATGTTGTATAGTAATACCCTCAATGTAATACTCAGGAAGGTTAAGGTGTTTTACTGGTGTGACAGAGAATTTATGTATTTCTCAATATATAGTGTTATATATTGTTATATATAACAATATATGTTATATAACTATATATAGTGATATATATATATATAGTCTCCTGCCCCTGCGCCTGACTGTCCTCGCCGCCGGGGCCCCTTGGAGGGGAGCGGGTTGAGCTTTCCTCCCCGCCTCGACCAGGGCTCCGGCAGCCAAAGACTTCCAGGACCAGCCACCACCATGCTGAGACCACTCTCCACACACATGAAGGTACTGGAAGAGGGACAAAGTCACGCGGGTTCCGGGTCCGAGATCTCCAAGCCTACTCGGATTTGGGCCAAGCATCCTCCATCCAGATCCTCCAAATTCCAGTAGGCGGGGGTCACACCCACCAAATGGTCCCCTGGTGCCGTGTAATCCCATCAGCGGCCAAGACTCAGACTATAAAAACCAGCTCCCGGAACCACGCGGCCGCATTCGTGGCCCCGCGACATCTTATTATGACATCTTATTATCTCATTCCTACGTTGGACAAACTGGCAGGCTACCGAATGTAGCGTGCCCACCCGGCAGAGTCTGGCAAACTCCCTGTGGCGTACCCAATATGCCAAATACCAGTAACAATGATGGGTCTAATTCTCCTAAAAGAGCCTTGAATATAATCTCAGGGCTAGGATGAAGGAGACGTTACTGGGGCCTGCTCGAAGCAATCGGCGATTAACAGGATGATTTGTGATTTGTGATTGAGTGTTATTTTATTCAGTTTAAATTGTTTGTCTCTTGGTTATGGGAATATCTACAAGGTCTTATAAACCTGTTCCCTCTCCCCTGGCAATCACTTCACTTAATCACTTAACTTCCCGCTAGTCGTCAATTTGCTCGAGCGGGCACCAATAATGTCTCCATTTGTCCCTGTCGTGTGCTAGTGTAGCCCAGTGGCATCTGTTCACTCTGGGAACATGAAGAGCCTCAAACCGATCGTTCATGATCTTGAAGAAGAAGTCTGACCATCTGGTAGGTGGGCGGCCATGCGGTCTTTTGACATCCCATGGAATCCAGTCGGTAACAGCTCTAGTCCAGCGGTCATCTTTAAATCTCATTATGTGACCGGCCCATCTGATTTTTGACACCTTGGTAAATGAGACAGCATCCCTGATTCTTGATCGTCGTCGGATGTCAGAACTCCGGATTCTTTCTCTCATTTGAGTGAAATGCAATATTCCAAGCATAGCTCTTTCTATTCTTCTTTGGGGGACCTGAATAGTGTTCTCATCTTGTTTGCGTAGGGACCAGGTCTTTGAGGCATATGTTAATGCAGGAAGAACAGTGGAATCAAAGAGATGTGCCCGGAGCCAGAGGTTCTTCGTCCTCTTAGCTATTTCTTCGACATTTTTGAAGGCGTTCCAAGCCGCTCTCTTCCTCCTGCGCAGCTCAGGTGCCAGGTCATTTGTCATGTTGACCTCTCGACCTACGTACACATAGCTATCTTCATTGTCTAAGTACCAACATCTCATTATGATGAAAGAGAAAAGTTCTACATGGAGCTAGAGAAGTTCTATAAAGTCCACACCTTCTACAAGATCATTGTGGGTGATTTTAATGCCAAGATAGGACCGAGAAGATCAGCTGAAGAACTTCACATTGGGACCCATGGCCTAGAATGGAACGAACAGGGTGAGAGACTGTCTGATTTCATCATGTCGACCAAGACCATCCATGGTAACTCACAGTTCCAGAGGGCAGAATCTAAACGATGGACATGGGAGTCTCCCAGTGGACGATTCCAAAATGAAATAGACCACATCATATTCAATCGACGGTTTTGCATGGCCGATGTCGCTGTTGTCCCAAAATTTCGAATGGGATCAGACCACCGTCTCCTACGAGCAAAATTCTACTTCACAGAGCGGGGAGAAAGGGCTGCAAAGTTCAAAAAGAGAACTCCCAGAACGACCACCAACTGGGAACTCTTTGGTACTATTGCGGCAACATGGGAAGATGCCATTGTTGACAACATTGACGAGGAATACGATCGACTGGTTCAGCACCTCCATGAATGTGCGAGGAATGGCAAGAGAAAGATAGCCACAAAAAAACGCCTGTCTTCGAAAACTCTTGAGCTAATTCACCAGCGTGGTTTGGCGCATGCCTCAGGCAACCACAAGCTAATGTCCGAGCTCGCAAAGCAGTGCAGAGATGCGATCAAGGAAGACCTCAAAGAGAGAAGAGCAGAAGTACTGGTAGATGCGGCAGAAACTGGGAAAAGTATTCGTAACGCCGGCCTGTCCTTCGTCAACTACAAGACCAAGATGATTGCCCTCCGGCATCCTGATGGATCCATCACATTCTCCAAAACGGCAATGGAGAAGATTATCCATGACTTCTACTCAAATCTCTTCGATAGCCATGTCCACTTGCCGACATATCAAATTCCACAAGATGGATATGTCGTTCCCAACGTTCTCCCTTCCGAAATCCGACATGCCATTTCGTCGGTAAAGAAACAAACAGCACCCGGCCCAGACAAGGTCAGACCTGAACACCTGAAGAACCTGCCATCAGTACTCATCAATACACTGGCTCGGCTCTTCACTAGCTACCTGTCTTAATGCAAGGTTCCATCTGAATGGAAAACCAGCAGGACCGTAGTACTGTTCAAGAAGGGAGACATCCATGACATTGGCAACTATCGCCCGATCTGCCTATTGTCTGTCATCTACAAGCTGTTCACTCGAGTCATCCTGAATAGGATTAGTAGAACACTAGATGAAGGACAACCATGCGAGCAAGCCGGGTTCTGCAAAGGATTCAGCACCATTGACCATATCCACACAATAACCAAGCTCATTGAGGTTTCTCGGGAGTTCAAGATGCCGCTCTGTTTAACGTTCATTGATTTAAAGAAGGCCTTTGATTCTGTTGAGATGGAAGTGGTCATTGAAGCCCTAGCCAATCAGGGCATTCAAGGCAGGGCATCAGGATCCTCCGTGAGCTGTATTGCGGATTCACTACCAGGATCTCACCATTCTACAAAGAAGTGATCGTTGATGTCAAGAGAGTGGTTCGGCAGGGTGATACCATTTCACCGAAACTCTTCAGTGCCACCCTTGAGAACATCATGTGAAGACTGGAATGGGAAGGAATGGGAGTGAAGATAGATGGTCGGCAACTATACCACCCCTGCTTTGCTGATGACATTGTTTTAATAACACCAAATATCAGCCAAGCGGCACAAATGCTGGCCGACTTTGACCATGATTGTGGAAAGGTAGGACTACAGCTGAATCTTACGAAGGCAATGCTTATGAGAAAAAGCCTCGTTCCTGATGCCCCATTCGCTCTCAACGGAACGACCATCTCCGAATGCAACAGCTATGCGTACCCCTGACAATGAGGCAAGGAAGTAGAGAAGTCCAGTCTTGGGTCCAAAAGCGGGCCCCAGAAGCCTGTTAGCTGGATCCCCCTCTGTAAATGCACTATCTGAATACCTAGAGCAAACTCACTGCATTCTTTAAAGGGTGTGGTAATAATACTTTGGATTTTTCTTTTGTTTTGAGGCCTCACCTGGAAGTACTCAGAAAATACTCCTGGCGGGGCTCAGTGGATCATATGGGATGCTCAGGATTATGCTCATATTAGGTGCATGTTAGCCATCCACCCTACCTGCTGTACTATCACTCCAACCACTATTATGGTAGGATTTTAAATGGAAACTTTAGTAACCCTCCATAAGACGATATTTTTTTTTCTACAGAGAAACCTATCTCTGAGGGGCAATATGATTCCCCTTCCACATTTACAATTACAGTCACAGATTTTATTCAGTATATTTGGCAATGGGTTCACATTGGTGTCGTAAGAACTGGGGTCAAAATTTATAAATTATTTATTTTTTATTGAATCAGGGTGAATCAGAGCATTACAAAATTGTTCATGATAGTGTTTCCGTCATACATTAATCCAATACCCATCCCTCCTACCATGTTTTTTCCCAAAACCAGGGTTCTCAGTTTCCCTCCCACTTCTTCAAGTCACTCCCGACCCCAGCCTGTCTCTATGGCAGGTGGTTCTCCTCTCTCTCTCTCTCTCTCTCTCTCTCTCTCTCTCTCTTTCTAATTTAAGGCATTATGTTCTGCAATACAGATGCTGACAGGTTATCATGTATATCCCTTTACCTGCTTTCAATACTCAGCTCCAGGCATCATCAAGTGTGTGAGTTCACAAGGTAAAACGCTGGGGCTACTGCTGCGATGCATGTGTGTGTGTGTGTGTGTGTTCTGTGACTCTGAGCTGGGTACCCACGTCCCCATCTTCACAGGGCTCCCAAACAGAGAGACAGAGAGATGGGGAGATTTGGGACCACAGGCTGATGTTGAAAAACGCACCTTTGATGCTTAGTTGCTAGCATGTTTGTAGAATATCTGAAGGGGGATTGAGGTAAGGACATAGGTGTGATTGGTCATGTACATATATATATATATATATATATACATTTGTCAGAGGAAACTCTCTTGGGGAGATCAACTTAAGAAGACACTGTCTCCCAGGGACATCTACATTGCTTTTATCTTTCCCTCTGGTTGTATAAGTTATCAATATATGGGTTGTTTGGATAAACACAGTAAGAGACAAAGATCCCCACACTTAGTTCTCTGGGCTCTGAGAGCAAGCAAGGCTTTTACTGTAAATCCCAGACTAAATCCTCGGGGCAGTTCAGCTTGTCCTTCCCCATGTGGGTCCTGTCGCTTAGGTCGTAACAGTTTTCATCAAGACCATGATGCCTTGCACATGTCGATTGGGGTTCGATCCCAGGCACCCCATAGTGTCCCCCAGGCACACCTGGAGTGATCCCTGAGCTCCGCCAGGTGTGCAAAACAAAACCAAGTGCAACCAGGAGGAAGAAATGGGGCTGTCTGACCTGCCTCTGGCGACCCGCTGGTCCTGAACTCCTGCTTGGGCATCCACAGTTCTCCTAAGTGGATGTGGTTGGCGCCCCAGTGAGCAGTGTTCAGCTGACCTTGGGGGGCGCGGCGGAAGTTTAGCTGGATGTTTAGCACCTCTGCCCCCATACAAAGGACTTCCAGCTTGGAGCTGATACAGCCACCCCAAACCAGCCTCTCGCCCTGACTCACAAAAATCTGGTGCTTCCTGGGGCTGGAGCAATAGCACAGTGGGTAGGGCATTTGCCTTGCACGCGGTCGACCCAGGTTCGATTCCCAGCATCCCATATGGTCCTGAGCACCGCCAGGAGTGATTCCTGAGTGCATGAACCAGGAGTAACTCCTGTGCATTGCTGGTGTGACCCAAAAAGCAAAAAAAAAAAAATCTGGTGCTTCCAGATGTCCTTGTTGACCACTGAATTCCATTCTGTTTGAGGGAGACTACTCACTGGCTTCCCCAGACATTTGCAGGAGCAGGGCAGGTTTGGGGTTCCCAGAAGGATGTGGGACCCCCTGGCAGAGCTGTGTGAACCCCACCTCAGACCAACTCCAGACGCTGCCCCACCCCTGCTTCTGACCCCCTCCCCCGAATCATATAGCCAGATCAGGAGTGGTTGGATGGGGGTTGGACGATGACCCCAGACCCCAATGGTGCTGCCTTCATTCTCGAGGGATCCGTGTGCTAAGAGGAGGCCACCTCTTGTGGATTCGACTCGCTTACACCCGCCAAGGGCTGGAGGGGATGAGAGTCCAGCATCTTCCGGCCTTGCCCACGCCCAGTTATTGGACCTCGGGTCAGAGAATAAACTGGTGAATTGTGTCTGGGTGTCCGTGCTGCCTGGGGCTCTCCCCACTCACTCTCTCTGTGGAGGCACACCCAGTGGACAGTGCTCCAGAGCCAGCTGCCAGAGAGGAAACAGGGTGACACAGGAGAGGCTGTGCCTTCCCGCAGTATAATGTCTCCAACCAACTCAGTTTAATGGTCTCCAGATCCCAGGTCCCCACATCACAGCACCCCACATTGCTAAGGTTGCCATCTTCCGCCCTGAGTTTTGGGGTTCCTATACATATGAGAAGTCTCATGTCTTCTGTTCTCCATGGAGGAAAGTGGCAGGGGCCAGATTCAACTCCAGCATCTCCAGATGTCTGGGGTGAAGGAAACAGTCATCAGACAGACTGGAGTTAGGTTAAGGAGAATTTTAATTAACACAGGAATAATGAGCCTAAGACCGGGCAATCTCCTTCCCTAGCAATCCGAAATACATAACTTCTGCCAAGGAATTGTTTTTTGCTTTTTGGGTAACATTGAGCAATGCTCAAGGGTTACTCTAGGCTCTACACTCACAAACTACTCCTGGCAGTAATTGAGCGACCATATGGGATGCCAGGGATTGGACCCACGTTGCCTGCATGCAAGGCAAACTTGCTACACGCTGTATTATAGCTCTGCCTCCGAGGATTTTTTAGGGGGCTGCTTTGGTGTGTGCCTATAGAGTTCTAGGGACCATTGAGTACCTGGGATTGAACCTGGTTGGCTACAAGCAGGGTGAGATTATTTTGTTGTTGTTCTGTTTACTTTGAACGAGAAAAGTTATGCCTGTTTGCTCTGTTCATGACCGAGCTCTTTAGAAAGGTTTCCAGTTATAGTAAGCCCCACGTGCCAACACCCCACGTTCTGAAGATGCCCCAACCCTCTTCAACAAAGAAGAGAGGTCAGGGATACAGCAAGATACAGCTCAGAAACCCCCATGTTTAGCGAAGAGAAACCTCCAATAAGGGACTGAGACTGTTTTGGTTTCATTTGTTTTGTTCATGGTTTGAGGGACAATAATTCAGCCAAACGCAGAGGTTCTCCTGACGCTGCATTCAGGAATCACTGTTGCATGATGGTGGGGCTGTATGGAGAGCCAAAGAAAGAACCAGGGGCCTATGACTGCAAGCCAAGAGCACTAACCGCTCTGCTCTTATTGCCGCGGCCCGAACTGCTTGCTTGATCATTAATGACCCTATATCTAACACTGAAGCAAAGAAATGGGCAGGGAGTCTTAAGTGTGGGAAAAGTCAGGCCGCGGTAGTTCCGTAGAAACGCCACAAGATGGCGCTCTGGGAGTTTCCGTTCCTCAACAGGCACATTTCTCTTAAGAGTTTTCCAACCTTGGGTTTGCTTCATTGATAAGTATGGTATAATTAAGGATCAAGCAAGCCGCTTCCACAGGTGCTGCAGTACAGGAACCGTGCAGGAGCTTTCTTTCACTAGAGTAACATGGGTTTGATTCCAGCCTTCAGATCTTGTGAGGTACATAACTGATTCTTCTCGGGGGTCAAGTAGGTTGCCTCCGCTTTGTCTCTGCACCACGAGGGGTGCAGAGGATTGAACTTGACGTGGAAAGAACAAGACAAAGTCATTTATTTTTATTTTTTGTTCTCTTCTTTCTGAGCTAGAAACCTTCTGAAGCCACTTTGCTATGTCTGTGACCAAGCCATTGAGAAATATTTCCTGCTATGGGCAACCCACACCCCATCACCCCACATTTTGAGGGTGCCCTAACTTCTACGACAAGGAAGACACAGCATGGATACAGCATGATATAGCTCAGAAACGCCCACGTTGGGTTGAGGGAATCCTGCAATAAGGGATTGAGGCTGTTTTGGTTTTATTTTGTTTGTTCATGGTTTTCGGAGAGCCCGGCAAGCTACCGAGAGTATTCGATATGCCAGACACAGTAACAACAAAGTCTCCAATGGAGATGTTACTGGGCCCGCTCGAGCAAATCGACGATCAACGGGAGGGCCTTTACCTTTACCTTTACCTGTTCATGGTTTGGGGGACACAAATCCAGCCACACACAGAGGTTCTCCTGACGCTGTATTCAGGAATCACTCTTGCATGATGGTGGGGCTGTATGGAGAGCCAGAGAAAGAACCAGGGGCCTGTGCTGCAAGCCAAGAGCACTAACCGTCCTGCTCCCACTGCAGCGACCCAAACAGCTTGCTTGATCCTTAATGACCTTATACCTAACATTGAAGCAAATAAATGGGCTGGAAATCTTAAGCGTGGGAAAAGTCGGGCAGCGGTATTTCCGTCGACACACCACGAGATGGCGGTGTGGACGTTTCTGTTCCTCTCCAGGCTCATTTGTCTAAGAATTTTCCACCCTTGGGTTATCTTCAGTATTTAGTATAGGGTAATTAAGGATCAAGCAAGCAGCTTCCACAGGTGCAGCGTTAGGGGAGCCTGCGGTTGATTGTCTTTCACTTGAGAAATCTGGGTTCGATCCCAGCCTTCAGATCTTTGTGGGGTGATTAGCTGAATCTTCTCAGGGCTCGAGTGGGTTTCCCTAGCTTTGTCTCTAAACCTTGAGGGGTGCAGCAAATTGAACTGAGCCTTTGATGGGCAAGGCAGGGTTATTTTCTTACATTTATTGTTCTTTTCTCTCTGTACAAAAAAGTTCTGAACGCACCTTCTGATGCCTGTGACAGTGCCCTTTTAAGGTTTCCTTTTATGGGCAACCCACACCCCATGATCCCACATTATGAGGGTACTCTAAACATCTTCTACACCAACGTGGGGAATGGAAGAATATACAGTTCTGACAGCCTCAAGTCGGGGTGAGGGAATTCGTCATCAAGGAACTGAAGCTCTGTGTTTTACTTTTTCTTGTATGCTCCTTTATGATTGTGGCCACACCGGGTATGCTCAGGGTCTTCTCCTGGCTCTGAACTCAGGAAACACTTTGTACATGACTGAAGAACTGTATGGGGATCCTCTAAATATAGCCGGGTCCTGTGGATACGAGGCAAAAGCCCTATCCTATCTGCTGCCATTGCAGCGGACAAAGCTGCAGTGCTTGATCCTTAATGACCCCATTTAAGCAAAGAGAAGGGCTGTAAATCTTAAACTTGGGAAAATTTGGACTACGGAATTTATGCTGAAACGACAAGAGATGGAGTTGTGGGCATTTCCGTCCCTCTCTATGCCCGTTTCTCTAAGAATTTTCCACCCTTAAGTTTACTTCTGTGTTAAGTATAGGGTAACTAAAGATCAAGCACGAGCTTCAAAGGGGAGTGGTAGGAGAGCCTGGAGGTTGCTAGTCTTTCACACAGGTGACAAGCATTTGATTTCCATCTTCAGATCTTGTGGTGTACATAGCTGAATCACCTTGGGAGTCCAGGGGCTGCTCCATCTTTGCTTCTGGATCACGATGGGTGCAGAGGATTGAACCTGACGTGGATACAGCAAGGCAAATTTGCAAGGCTGAAGCCATGGCACAGCAGGTACGGCGTTTGCCTTGCATGCGACCTGCATGGCCGACCCGAGTTTCATTCCTCCACCCCTCTTGGCAAGCTACCGAGAGTATCTTGCCCACACGGTAAAGCCTGCCAAGCTACCCGTGACATATTCGATATGCAAAACACAGTAACAAGTCTCACAATGTTACTGGGCACGTTCAAGCAACTCTATGAAAAACGGGAGGACAGTGACAGTGACAGTCTGAGCTGAAAAACATCTGAAGATACTTTGTTATGTCTGTGACCAAACCATTTAGAAATATTTCCTGCTATGGGCAACCCACACTTCATCACCCCACGTTCTGAGGGTACCCAACCCTCTTCTACGAGGAAGAGGCAGCATGGATACAGCAAGATACAGTTCAGAAACGTCCACGTTGGGGTGAGGGAATCCTTCAATAAGGGACTGAGGCTGTTTTGTTTTTATTTGGTTTGTTCATAGTATGGGGGCCACAAATTCAGCAACGCGCAGAGGTTCTCCTGGCTCTGCACTCAGGAAGCACTCGGGCATGATGGTGGGGCTGTATGGAGAGCCAAAGAGTGTGAGAGCTTTCTTTCAATTGGGTAATCTGGGTTTGATTCCAGTCTTCATATCTTGTGGGATACATAACTGGACTCACTATAAACAGTGCTCCACTCCCACAGTCCACGGGCTTCTCTCTTGGGGCGGTTTGTGTTCATGAACTTAGCAGAACAGTCTCCGAGTATCTTTTCCCAGTGGAGCGCTTGTTTTCAAGCGTGGGTGCTCACTTCCTACTGGTAACCCACAGAAGACATCCTACCTGTCTTGGCATCCTCATGAGGTTGAGGGCATAACTGCTCACTCGAGATTTTGTCACAGTGTGCATGACCAGAAGAATTCCACCTGGGCTGTTTCTACCCAAGGAAAAGCAGAGAAGGATTCCAATTACTGTGCTGTGCCTGATAGTCTTCTCGTCAAAAAAAAATTCTAGACCTGCAAGTTGGTTTCTAACATTAACCCAACTTGGTTGCAATTCTGACACGTGGATGGATTTTCCAGGCAACGACCTAATGTTTCAGCAAGGTGGACAAGCAAAATAGACCGACAGCAGGTCACATAGCTGTGTATTATTTTTCCAACTCTAAGAACAGACACAGTAATGGAAATTACTCCCTCTGCAGAAAATTGAAGCACCAGTTTAGAGTGAAAATAAAAGGGGTCCGAGACTGGGATTGGTACTAGCTTAGTGTGGAGCTTAGTGGGATAGCTTAGTGGAATACACGTGTGAAGGCAATGATGCATCCCCACACAGCCGAGACAGACCTTTGAAAACATCTCACCTAAAGCAGATACCTCTCGAGGATCAATGAGTTTTCTGTTATCTTGATCTATTCACTTAGGTGGAGAGAGGGTCACACCAGCATTGCTCAGGGATTCCTGCTGCTGGGACTCTCAGGGCCGCGAGAGATAACCACGAAAAAACTGCCTTTCTTCAAACACTCTTGAACTTATTCGCCAACGTGGCTTGGCACATGCGTCAGGCAACCACAAGCGAATGTCCGAGCTGGCAAAACAATGCAGAGAAGCCATCAAGGATGATCTCAAAGACAGGAGAACACTGATGCTGGTAGATGCGGCAGAAGCTGGGAAAAGCATTTGTAATGCCCGCCTGTCCTTCACCAACTACAAGACCAAGATGACTGCCCTCCAACATCCTGATAGATCTATCACATCTTTCAGAAGGGCAATCAGAAGATTATTTATGAATTCTACTCAGATCTCTTTAATAGCCACGTCCAATTGCCCACATACCACTTACTGCGCAATGGATATATTGTTGCCAATGTTCCCCCTTCCAAAATTCAACACGCCATCTCATCGGTAAAGAAACAAAGAGCACCTGGCCCAGACAAGATCAGACCTGAACACCTGAAGAACTTACCATCAGTACTCATCAATACACTGGCTCGGCTCTTCACACGCTGTCAGAATGCAAGGTTCCATCCCAATGGAAAACCAGTAAGACTGTACTACTATACAAGAAGGGAGACATCCACAACATTGGCAACTATCGCCAAATCTGCCTATTGTCTGTCATCTACAAACTGTTCACTTGAGTCATCCTGAATAGGATTATCAGAACACTAGATGAAGAACAACCATGTGAAAAAGCTGGGTTCTGAAAAGGATTCAGTACCATCTACAATATCCACACGATTACTAAGCTCATTGAACTTTCCCAGGAGTTCAAGATGCCACTCTGTGTAACGTTCATTGATTTAAAGAAGGCCTTTGATTCTGTTGAGATGGAAGCGGTCATAGAAGCCCTACCCAATCAGGGTTTACAAACTCAATACATCAGGATCCTCCGTGAGCTCTATTATGGATTCACTACCAGGATCTCACCATTCTACAAAGAAGTAATCATCCATGTCAAGAGAGGGGTTCGGCACGGTGATACCATTTCACCAAAACTCTTCAGTGCCACCCTCAAGAACATCATGCGAAGACTGGAATGGGAAGGAATGGGAGTGAAGATAGATGTTCGGCAACTACACCACCTCCACTTTGCTGATGACATCGTTGTAATAACACCAGACATCAGCCAAGAGGCACAAATGCTGACCTACTTCGACCATGAGTGTGGAAAGATTGAACTACAGCTGAATCCTACAAAGACAATGTTTATGAGAAACAGCCTCGTTCCTGATGCTCCATTCGCTCTCAATGGAACCACCATCTCCGATTGCAACAGGTATATATACCTAGTTCGAGAAATCAATATGATGAATGACCTGGTACCTGAGTTATGCAGGAGGAAGAGAGCAGCTTGGAATGCTTTCAAGAGCGTTGAAGAAATAATTAAGAGGACAAAGAACCTCCAGCTACAAGCACATCTCTTCGATTCCACTGTTATTCCTGCATTAACATATGCTTCAGAGACCTGAGCCCTATGAAAACAGGATGAGAACGCTACTCGGGTCTCTCAAAGAGGAATCGAAAGAGCTATGCTTGGAATATCACGCATGACTCAAATGAGAGATAGAATCTGGAGTTCTGATCTCTGTCAATGGTCAAGAATCAGGGACACTGTCTCATCTGCCAAGGCATCAAAAATCAGATGGGCTGGACACGTACTGAGGTTTGCAGACAACCACTGGCCTAGAGCCATTACTGACTGGATTCCACAGCACGTCAACAGATCGCGTGGATGTCCACCTACAAGATGGTCAGACTTCTTCGTCAAGACCCTGAATGATCAGTTTGAGGCTCTGCATGTTCCTAGAACGAACAGATGCCATTGGGCTACACTAGCACGCAACAGGCATGCATGTAGATGTTACTGGCACCCACTCGAATAAATCGATGAATAAAGGAGGATCAAGTGATCTATATTTTAGGTTTTAGAATTACTTCTTTCATGCAGCAACACGGTTGGAACTGGAAGATACTGTCTTGACTGAAGTTAGCCATAAAAACAAAACAAAAAAAAACTGGATGATGTTCACTCATTGGTGGAATACCGAACACTGGATGTGGAAATGTACTGTAAAGGGGCTGCTTCAATCATCCCTGATTCCAGTGTTTAGAGAGAAGCCGGACAAAGAAGGAAAGAAATTTGGGGCGGAAGAGAACCAGAAGTTTACAGGGATCAGGGATTCATTTATGCCAGTAACATGAGTGAGGGGTGTAGCCATTTACCCAAAACACAGATGCAACAGAACTGAAAACAAGAGATCTAAGCTGTGACCACTGAAACCTAGTCATGTGCTTGTCCAGATGACAGGCGGGGGTAGAGTGGGGACTGGGGTGGGGAGGGAATACGGGAACATGGGTAGAGGGAAGCTGATGCAGGGATTGGTGTTCAATTATTGTACGCCTAAATACAACTACTAAAAACTTTAAAAATACTGGCACTTTAATGAAAACTTTAAAAAACAATACAATAAAATAAATTTCCAGATTGCAGTACCCACTGAGGTTAAAGACCCTCTATTCCCAGCATTAGGCTCCGATATTTCTCCTGTGATGCTGAGACCATAGATGTGGTTGTGGGGATGGAGCCAGACCCCACCTTTCAAGTCGCATGCTCGGTCCACTGAGCAATCCAATGGCATAATAGTTAGTTTCAAGAAGAGAATCTTACAGCACACTTGTATGCAATACCCCTGTTTCCTAAAGAAATTGCTGTAATGCCATATCCTGAACCTGTGATTTGAGTTCTGAAATCAAACAATATGCACAATGAGAATTAGTCCAATGTTGAATGGAATGCAGTAGAATGACCAAACAGGTGGAGGACATCTCCATAGTTCTCACAGTCAAAACAAGCCTAGAGAAATGGAAAATCTGTGGGAAATGTTGCTAGGAGGAGCTTGGCAATCCCCAAAAAATCCTTTTGGGTTGTTTTTAATCAGACCCAGTGATGCTTGGGATACCATAGGGGATGCTGGACATCGAAGGTAGGTGGCATTTGTAAGGCGAGCACCCACAGTGATGCACTGCTCTTCTGGTCCTAATTAACTTCACTATGGGCTCACAGTCACAATTTAACATACACACAATAAAACAATTTTTGGTGCGTACAAGCGTAGAGCAGGTAGGCATTTGACTTGCATGAGGCTGACAGGGGTTGATCCTTGAACACTGCCAAAAGCAACTTACGAGAATCACCAGTAATAATTGCTGATCATCCCCAGGCCCCAAAACAAAAGAACACTTAATTTCTTCCCATATTCAAAAAAACATGGCAATGATCCAAAGGCAAAGATATGCATGGTGTCAGATTGACTGAGCAGAGTCCAGAAACGGCACCCGGCCCTTTCCGTGTACAGTCAGGCTAGTTATAGCCAGGAACACAAGGGCTTTGAAACACATGTACTACTCGACATAACTGACAGGTGAGGAAGAATGACAACAAAGTCAAGAAAGGAAAGCACAAGATCTCTCCATAATGAACAGATCCTGGGAGAAGATACGCCTACCCCATGCCACACCCCCATATCACATGTTCTAGGGATGAGAAGGGGATACTCAATGTCCAATGAGCAACTCAAAGATGTTGTAGACTGGTAGACTCCTGGGTTGGCCACATGCAAGGCAAGCATCCTACTTGCTCTACTATTCCTCTGGCCATTTCTAAATAAATGGGAGAAAATGGGGAAAAATGGGAGAGCAATTACAAAGCTTTCAGGTTTAATTTTTCGTCATACAATGAAACACCCATCCCTTCACCGTGCCTATTTTCCACCACTAAAAACCCAAGTATACATGCCATTCCACAGCCTCCCCCTACCTGTGGGGCAGATAATTTCCACATTCTTCTTACTACTTTGATTACATTCAATATTTTGACACGAGACCCACCATTATTATTTGGGATTTTTACCCAAGCACTCAGGTCTGGCGAAAACGCAACAGTAGACAATTCTTTTTCGATTGCTGGTTATAAATAACATATAATTTTGAAATTCTGAAATTTTAACAACTAAATCTGGAGGGATTTCTGCCAAAACCTTCTGGGTTCCGAGATTTGTTCCTGAGTCTCTGGGATTATGGCCATTAAACAGCTTTATCATGAGTCAGAGAGGCGGTTCGTGGGAATCGCTTAGGCTCTTGTTGGGGTGGGGAGGAATTGGCCGGCTCCACCCCATCCTGAGAGGCCCCACGTAGCTTCGTGAGTGTGGATCCAAACCTAACTTTCCAAAGGCCTTTGGAGGATTGAGGCCACTGAGCCACCAAGTGGGAGTCGTTGGGGGAACAGCACCAATTCCCCCTGGAGTGTACCGGGGACAGTAACTTACTGCAGGGTCCAGATGCATTTCTGCTAAAAGGCGCTGGGTTTTGAGATTTGTCTTTGTATTTCTGGATAGCACCAAATGAAGGCCTTCCCACAAGTCTGACACGGATAAGGTTTCCCTCCACTGTGAATATTCCTGTACTTAGCAAGGATTCAGAATGGCAGAAGGCCTTCCAATATTCCTCGCATATATAAGGTTTTTTTCCGGCATGAATGCTCCTATGTACACTACATCTGAGGGTTCTCAAAAGGCCTTTCCACACTTCTTATATGTATACGGTTTCTCTCCTGTGTGTATTCTCCTATGTACATTAAGTATTGAGGACATACAGAGGCCTTCGCACATTCTTTACAAATATAGTTTCTCTCCAGTGTGAATTCTCCTATGTACATTAAGGCTTGAGGCTTCAGCAAAGGACTTCCCACATTCCTTACATATATACGGTGTCTCTCCACTGTGAATTCTCCTATGTACAGTCAATTGTGAGGATGAATTAAAGACCTTTTCGCACTCCAGACATATCTAAGGCTTCTCTCCATTATGAATTCTCATCTGTAGAGTAAGGGAAGAGAACCATGTGAATCCCTTCCCACAGGTCTGACACTGATGAGGGTTCTCTCTGAGATGAATTTTCATATGTGCAGTAAGTCTTGATGCTCCAGCAAAGGCCTTCCCACATTCCTTACATATATATAGTTTCTCTCCAGTGTGGAATTTTCCTCTGTTCACGAAGTGTAGAGGCTCCAGCGAAGGCCTTCCCACATTCCTTACATATATACGGTTTCTCTCCAGTGTGAATTCCCCTATGTACACTAAGTCTTGATGCCAAAGCAAAGGCCTTCCCACATTCCTTACATATATACGGTTTCTCTCCAGTGTGAATTGTCCTATGTAGACTAAGTCTTGAGGCTGTAGCAAAGGCCTTCCCACATTCCTTACATATATACAGTTTCTCTTCAGTGTGAATTCTCCTATGTACACTAAGGCTTGAGGCTTCTGCAAAGGACTTCCCACCTTCCTTACATATATACGGTTTCTCTCCAGTGTGAATACTCCTATGTACAGTAAGTTTTGAGGCTATAGCAAAGGCCTTCCCACATTCCTTACATATATATGGTCTCTCTCCAGTGTGAATTTTCCTATGTTCACTAAGTCTTGAGGCCAAAGCAAAGGCCTTTCCACATTCCTTACATATATACGGTTTCACTCCAGTGTGAATTCTCCTATGTGCACTAAGGTTTGAGGCTACAGCAAAGGCCTTTCCACATTCCTTACATATATACGGTTTCACTCCAGTGTGAATTTTCCTATGTACACTAAGTCCTGAAGCTCTGGCAAAGGCCTTTCCACATTCCTTACATATATATGGTTTCTCACCAGTGTGAATTCTTCTATGTACACTAAGTCTTGATGATTCAGCAAAGGCCTTCCCACATTCCTTACATATATATGGTTTCTCTCCAGTGTGAATTCTCCTATGTAAATTAAGTCTTGAGGCTCTAGCAAAGTCCTTTCCACATTCCTTACATATATACGGTTTCTCTCCAGTGTGAATTCTCCTATGTACACTAAGACTTGAGGCTACAGCAAAGGTCTTCCCACATTCCTTACATATATACGGTTTCTCTCCAGTGTGAATTCTCCTATGTACACTAAGACTTGAGGCTTTCGCAAAGGCCTTTCCACATTCCTTACATATATATGGTTTCTCTCCAGTGTGAATACTTCTATGTATACTGAGGTCTGAGGGTCGAGTAAAGGCATTATCACACTCCGGACATATAGAAGGCTTCTCTCCACTATGAGTTTTCATAGGTCTATTAAGACTCGAGTTCTGAATAAAGGCCTTTCCACATGCCTGACATTCATGAGGTTTCTTTCCTGTATGAGTGCAGAGTCCAGGAGCAAACCCTAAGTCCTGCTGAAGTCTCACAAGAACCATTAGAAGTAAATCCAAGTACTGAAATAGGGCAGCGAGTAATGAGTTGAGAGACGAGATAGCAAATCCTGTGGTAAGGCACCAACATTTTAAGTTGCCAAGTCCACGGTACCCCATGGCCCCTGAGCACTCTTAGGAGTCATCCGTTAGCACAGAGCCAGGAGAATTGTGGACTGTGCCTCACAAACAAAGGCAACAGCAAAACCAATTAAACACACAAAAATTCGTGTAGTACACAAAGTAAATTGATTCACCAATGGATGGAACTATTTAAAGGGACCTGGGCGATAACTGGGCAGATAGGGATCTTCCCATGGGCACAGTTGAAACGGGTTGATCTGAATCACCCCATAGAGTACCGCTACCCCACAAGAATGATTTCTGAGGACAAAGATGAGAGGAAGCCCTGAGTATACATAGGTGAACCCTAAAAATAAACCAGGGAGGGAACAGCTACTGCACGGCTGTCCAACATCCCAACCTGTCACAGAGCTACTGTTGGACACACAGCTGCCGCCCAACCCCAGGGAGCACACGTGGGTCTTTTCAGACAAAGTTGGCTCCACACTGTTCTCACCGACAGCCTGCAGATGCTGGTAGGTCTCCAGCAACACGTCCCTGTAGAGCGTCTGCTGAGAGGTCGCCAGGTATGACCATTCCTCCGGGGTGAAGTTCACAGCCACGTCATGGAAGGTCACTGCGTCCTGAGTCAGCACACAGGAAGGGTGGGAGTCAGAGTCTATCTTAGCCTCATTCCCACTACTCTGAGGCCAGGTCCCAGGGTCCTATATTGTCGCTTGTCCTCTCGCCTCCGAATGAACAGCCTCCATACACACGCATGACTGACGGGTCCCAGAAATCACATAAGTCAGCTAGTTCTGCTAAAGTGGGAGGACGTTATACAGAAGGTTTTTGGATGTATCTGCCTTTCCTGGTAACCCCAGGACCAATTTGTGCACCACTGGTCCAGTGAGCACTGTAGAGAGGATCACCTGAACACAGACTTGTACGATCCAAAAGACTATCCCTGCATGTAGCAAAAACCACTGCATGCTCACCACTGCACTCCCACAGCACATGACCACTAGGATTGAGAACTCGACAGTCCATATAGACAACTACTCAGAGCAGTGCATGGCATGTGTGCCTGTAGGAACTCACTGCTCAGGACTGCCCCAAATCCCGCTCAAAGAAGGTAAAAGTTTCTGGACCCCAACATCTCTGCTGGCCTCAGAGATCCTTGGCTCTTTCTCCTTGGGATCGGCGCATGCCCAGAAATCCACACAAAAAATTATGTGAATGTAAGACTATATGTCTGAGCAGGTAGTCGCTCCAAAGTAGGAAGGACAAAACAAGAGAAAAGCAAGTCTGGGGGCCCAAGTCACTGTAGTTTCCAGGGTGCAAACAGGGCCAGCACACCCCAGGGTGCTCTGAGGCCAGTCATTTGTGAATCCAGAGCACAGAGTCAAGAGGACAGCTGATGACAAAAACAATGCAAAAGAAACCAAAGCAGCAGGTTGGCATAACAGGACAGCTGTTCCGGGGAGAGCATGTAGGACTGGCGATCCTCAACATCCCATATGGTCCCACAAGCACTGCCAGGGGCAATGCCAGAGTGCAGCACAAGGAATGATTGCAAGAATTCTTGCTCTGCTACCCCAAATAAAACAGAAAACCCAAGAAGAAACCTTTGGACCTCCAGCATCCCATTGGTCACCTAGACCTGTCAGGAATGAGCATTGAGCACTGAGCTTTGAGTACTCCTCATGCACCACTGGGTCGGCCCCAAAGCCAAATAAAACAAAACAAACATACACAAAAGCAGCTTCAAACAGCAGAATGGGACGATCCGATCGGAAGTCTCATCTTGGAATCCATCCAAAAGAAATCCAAATAGATGGCCCTGGAAGCCGGGGCACTCCTGGTACTATCTCATGTCATTCTATCCATCTACTCCTACCTGGGGACGGTTTTTCAGAAGCCGCGTCACCAACTTCTCCTGTCACTGTCGTTCTGAGAATCAGCAGGAGGCTCCGTGCAAAGAACTGGAGAAGTAAGAACAGTGAGCACCAGAGAGCAGCACCTCCTCAGACTCCTGAGCTCAGACCAGCCACACCCTCGGGCACAGCCTCACAATTCCACCTCTGGGAGACAATGGCAGAAGCTCCTGTCTCCGCTGGGAATGCAAATTTTGTTGGCATCTGTGCTGCACTTCAGGATAGGAGCCTGGGCCCAGGCTACAGGGGAGGAAAAGACAGCCTTCTCTGATCCCCGGATTCCTCTCTGTCTCCCACAGGAAAGTCCCTGTAGGCCCTTCCAGGGACCGACTCTCAGCCCAGGAGTTCCCGAATACTAGCGCCCCCCTGCAGGCTGGCAGCAGTGCTGCCCCATGGGAACCGTAGCCTGGAATGTGGCTCCACCATGTGACTTAGAGTGAACAAACCTTCGACACTCACTTGCAGGGTGGATAAGGACATGCACCTGGGCAATCTGTCCTGGGGACCTCAGTATTTACCACAATGGCAGGTGTCGTTTGCTCAGGGAGAGATGAAGAGTCAGGCGTGCTTTGCAGCTTGATGTGAGGGACCTGAAACTCATGAACCAGAAAAAGATACACTGGCATTGTGGTTAGAAGGCAATAATGTGAACTGGGTGCTTGATTAGATGAACCAATCAATCCTCTGTATCCCATATAGCCCCCAGCATTGCCAGGGATAATACCTGAGCCTAGAGACTCGAGTAACTCATGAGCATCTCCGCGTACTTGCTCTCTCTCCCCCCTAAAATATAAAGAACCAAAAATAGCCCCCCAAATACATTTTCATTGGCAAACCTCTGCCACCTGCAGGCCCCCTCCCCCCCGCCCCATATACCCCGCATGATCGCGGCTATCACGGCAGACAAGGAAGATGACCAGTAACAGGTCTCCTGCAATTAGGTGGAGGGGCTGAAGCTCTGCTCCTCAAATCTGGAGATTCTACAGAAGCGAGCTTAGGGCCAATGGTTCAAACATGGGACTGCTGGACGATTGGAATAGCCAAGCCCTCAGATGATTCCCGCATTCACCGACTGTTGCCCCATCCCAGAGCTGGAGACAATCGTGGCAAAAGAGGCACCCCAGAATCACAAACTCAGAACTGTCACTCCTGAACCCTGAGACAGCCCCCACCGCACCCCCAAAGCTCTGCGTCCCCCTAAAACCTCCATCACACCTCACGATCCACCTTGATGTTGGCGAACAAGTGAAAAACCAGCGCAAAAGTGCCCCCCAAGTTGGCTCGGCCCCTCGGCTCAGAGTGTGGAAACGGGAAGGCGCAGGTTGCTCACAGGAGGTTGCTCGAATCCTGCAACTAAATCCTTCTTCAGAGCCCCCCTTCCAGGATGGGGAGCAAATATACTTGTCCTTTGCCAAGTGAGCCACAGCCCCAGTGTCTGAGTCAGGAATGGAAAATGAACCATGACATTTATGACATCACTTATGACATCACGTCCATTTCGATTAGGTACCTTAAAGAGCCAGAGTCTAAGCACTGAGAACCTTTTTGCCACCCAGGTAAATCTGTGCTGCAAGGGGGATGGACTCGAATAGAGGAGTGGAGAGGCAAATGCTGGACTGGTCGGTCACACACTGTGGGATTGGGGGTAAGGAGAAGTCCCCTGATCCTGCAGTTGTCAACTAACATCGAATCAATGTTATCTAAACACAGAATGTTACCCTGACTCCTGTCAAATGATCCCCGAGATCAGAGACAAGAGTAAACACTGAGCACTGTAGGCTGCGGTGAAAAATATAACAAGAAAAAAGGCAAATTCTACCGAAGCGGGGAAAAATGATGTACAAAGACAAATTTGAGAGTGAAACATTAAAAGACTCAAATTTCTGGTCCTTAAAACTTCCCTATCCTTTGGGCTGGAGAGACAGCACAGCGGGTAGTGTGTTTGCCTTGCACGGGACCAACCCAGGTTCGATTCCCAGCATCCCATGTGGTCCCCTGAGCACTCGTCAGTGCAAAGCCAAGAGTAATCCCTGTGCATCGCCAGGAGTGACCCAAAAAAGAAAAAAAAATCCCCTATTTTTGATCTATCCCTCCTACAGAAACTCACAGTTTCTTCTGAACCCCTATTGTTCTTTCACCATTGTTTGTGCATATATATTTGTATATATAACTGTGACTTTGTGTGATTTTTGTTTTGGGGCCACAACCGGCAGATTCAGTGCTTACTCCTAGCTCTATATGCAGGAATCACTCTGGTACAGACATTATGGGATGCAGGGGATAGAATGTGGGTCGATTGCTTGGATGGTTAAATTCGTACTCACTGTACTATGGCTACAGCCCTAAGTAAATGTGCTCCTACCACACCCAGTGAGATTTCTGAGCAAATGTCCTGACTCCTGGAAAACCAAAACTTTCTTGCTTAAAAAAACAAAACCCTCTACCCTGGTCGGATTCTAGTTCTAAACAATTTAGGTTTAATATTGGTTCATCGTTTCTCATCTGCTACAAGGTGCTGAGGCTAACTGAGTAATAACCATCCCAATCACTCCCATTTCCTTAGTATTCATCTTTAACTTCCCTGTGCTCTGCTTCCGCTATACATTATTCACCCATTTCCCATAACCACAACCTGTGAATTGTAAAGTCAGATTCTTCAGAGATCTCTGGATTTTGTATTTGTAAATAAAATGTTGACTTTCTCTTTCCTTTATATCCTCTACAGTTTACTTTAGAAAAAAATATCCTTTTTTGCTCCTGAACAAGGACCAGTGCAGTCCCAGGTTGGGAAGATTGTGCTGGGAGGATTGGGATGGCCATGTCCCCAGCCCTCAGCTTTATATATAAAAAGGAAGGCAATATTATGCTTTTGTAACTTCAGAGTTAATTGACTGCAGACACTATATACTCCTGGGCATTGTCACGTTTATGAGACTTAAACCTCAGCTGCCCTTTGTTCTTCGCACCCCAAAAGCAAGAGACTAAATGGACACAGGATAGAGGTGAGCTATCCTTGCATTGAAAAGGAACAGGTAAGCACCATAACAAATTCCATTATGATCCAAACATAAGCAACTGGATAAGGATCCTTCTGTGCTTAGGATGGACTAACCTGTCCTGGGGAGTGTAGTCTGGGAGCTATAGGAGACACCCTATAAACTTAATATACCTCTTACTGTGTCCATTCAAAATGAAAAGAAAGAGTAAGTGTAAATTTAAGATGACTGTTTCAATGAATATTAACTAAGCAAAGAAAAAATATGTCCTTAGAGAAAATCCTGCCCTTGAGCTGATCTCTCCTTCAAGTTAGATTTTTGTCCTAGAAGTTTCCCCTGAGGGAAGGGCTTTACATCCTTTGATTGTACAACCACATCTCTGTGTATTTTCTACCCCTAACTCTGTGGGATGGGCTGTAGAATAAAGGCTGTGGAAGACAGGTGAGGAGAGGGAATGAGGAGCAGTGGGAGACTGGTATAGGTACACAGGAGAACGGAATAAAGAGCAACTCATCACTGTGAGTCCACAACGTATAATGTTAGGGTGCGGTGAGGTGTTGGTAGCCCAGCGCTCCCTCCACAACTCTGGAACCCTTCCCAACAGAGAAAGAGTGAAAGGAAGACAGAAAATCACATCCTGATGGTAAAAGTGACCTGTTTATTGGAGAACAGCTACCATACTTTGAGAACATCTGAGGGGGCATGAGGTAAGGACATAGGAATGACTGATCATTTACGCAGATAAATATTTGGCAGAGGAAATTCTCATGGGGGAGATTCACCCAAGGAGACACTCTGTCTCTTATCTTTTCCTCTAGTTGTATAAGTTATCAACACTTGTAGTTGTTTGGATAAACACAGTAAGAGACAAAGATGCCAAAACTTAATTCTCTGGGCTTTGACAGCAAATAAGGCTTTTTTTTTCTTTTTTGGGTCACACCCGGTGATACAAGGGGATACTCCTGGCTCTGCGCTCAGGAGTTACTCCTGGCACTTCTCAGGGTACCATAAGGGATGTTGGAAATCAAACCCAGGTCGGCTGCCTGCAAGGCAAACACACTACCTGCTGTGCTATCTCTCCAGCCCCCAGAGCATATAAAGCTTTTAACACTTACTTCTATGGGCTCTGAGAGCAAGCAAGGCTCTTACTGTAAACCCCAGACTAAGTCTTCAGGCCAGTTCAGCTTGTCCTTCCCCATGGGGGTCCTATCTCTAACGTTGTAACAGTTTGCATCAAGACCATGCATTCTAGAATGTTCCATTCCGAAGCCAGGGTAGTTTTCCCACTTGCCGGGTCCATCCAAGTCCCACGGCAGAACCTCCCTTTTGGTGTGTTAGGAGCTACAGCAACTGAAGCTCGAGTCAAGTAATTATGACCAAGCAATTATGCCCAGGAGTGGATATACTTGAGTCCATCAACTCCCAAATATTAGGAGTATAAGCATCGATGGTCTTTCTGTGTTTAACCAAAGAACAGTGCTGTAGAGTAAAAACATAAAAAACTATAGGGGAAACAGGAAAGCAGGTACAAATACACAGCCACTTCAACTACAAAGCAGTACAAATACAAAGTTGAGAATTACCAGAAAGTTATGGTTTATAAGTAATCAAGACTGACGTGGGGAACTGAGACAACGCGAGGGAACTGTTACATACAAAGGAAATGTTAAAGATAAACTTTAACTAAATTAGAGATGTTAGCAAGGACATGATAAGCTTCTCTGGAAGAAGGAAAAGGGGCAATTCATAGATGAAGCCTAAAACACTGTGGGTTAATATCCAGCAGATCACCAAGAGCCTGGGCCCGTTTCCTTCTTCGATCCTCTGTCACCCTTCACCGGCCAGGGTGGGGAGACCAATCATAGCCACCAAAGGCACACAGCGCATGCCCATACATTATTGGAACACAACTCTCAGTACTCAGTGCAATAGCCGAGTTTTGCCTGATCAGGGAGAGAGGAAGAGTCGGGGTGCAATTTTCAACTTGATTTTAGGATACAGAAATCCTACGTTAGAAAAAAACAACAATGTGGAGTCAGAGATAGTAAGCTGGGAGGGGCGATTCCCATGCTGACCCAGATCGATATTCGGCATCTCACATGAACCATAAAGAACTTAAAAAAAAAAGTATTCCAGAGTGCTGCTCCTGAAGTAAGCCCCGAGCTTCCACAGAAGCGCCCAAAATACAACCAAAATAGCCCCAAAGTAAATTTTCATTTGCAAATCGCAACCATCCCTAGAACCACGCCCACAGGATGGTCTGGACATCAAGGCTACTAATGAATAGTGACTGAGGGCTACAGTGTTATTTGCCATTTGGGAGCTGCCACTCCCACCACTCAAAAATGAACAGGCCTTTTATAGTTTTGGAGGAATCAATGGCGATATGGACGAGAAACTAATGACTCTGCGCTGAGGCACCCGTCCTGGTGGAGCTCGGAGATCGAACTTGGGTGGGCCTGATGCAAAGCAAACACCCTGACCTCTGTTCTATCTCTCCAGTCCTCTAAGAGAATTTGAAGGTTCTACAGCACTGAGGTCGGGGCCAAAGCGTCCAGGACAGCGCCCAGCACAGTCCCGTGCTGGGAGGGTCAGGACCACCCAGCCTTGATGCTCTGTAGCCACCACGCTCAGCCCCGTACCCACCCGCCACTGCCTTACGGCGCAGCTGAAGGCGACTGTGGCTGCAGGGGATCCCCAGAACCATGGACTCACACCCGTGACCCCTGCACCCCTTTACAGCCCCCACTGCACTCACCAAAGTTCCGCGTCCCCCACAAAACCCTGGCGTGCCTCAGGAAACACCTGGATATCGGTTGAAAAAGGAGCGGAAAAGTATCCTTAGAGCTGGCTTGGCCCCGCCCCTCAAGGTGTGGAGACTGGGATGCGCAGGGCGGGGCACTCACGGGAGGCCGCTAGTGTTCGGCCAGGAGACCGGCCTTCACAGACCCCTTCCACGCGGAACAGCCACTTCACCCCTCACCTGCACAACAAATGGAGGCTGATCAAGCTTCTTGCAAGCAAACACCAAAATGCCATGCTGTGATGTCACTTTCGCTTCTGCAAGCATCCTTAAAGGATCAAGCAGCAGCTCCGCAGAGAACTAGAAAAATGCAGGTAAATGTGTAAGGCTGGTTGGCTGGAGCGATAGCACAGTGGATAGGGGGTTTGCTTTCTACGCAGCTTACCCAGGTTCAACATCTGGATTCTATATGGTCCCCCAAGCAGGGCCAGGAGTGCAGAAGAGCCAGGAGAAACCCCTGAGCACCGCTGGGTGTGACCCAAAAAGAAAAAAAAAGTGTACTGAAAGTGGAATGGGCTCACATAAAGGACTGAGAAGTGGTGGCTAGAGAGCTCAGTCACAAAGTGGGGGTCTGGAGAGGAAGTCCCCTGATCCTGTATTGCACAGTGACTCTGAAGCCTGCCCTGGAGATGCAGAGAGGAACTGCTCTAGAAACAACCCAGAGAGCCAGAGAGACACTGGAACTGGAGGAAAGGCTTCTACCCCTTAACAACACCAGAGCAGTGGACTCATGCCTACAAGAAAAACCCTAGGAGGCAGTTTCAGAAACAATATTTCAAACCAACAGTGGCCCGAGGGGTAGTATAGTGTGTTGGGCACTTGTCATGAACTCGGTCAACCTGAATTCAGTCCCTGACATCCCCAATAGTGGCATGGGAACCACCAGAAGTAACCCTTAAGAACTGTCAGGTTTTCCCCAACACACATTCTAGAGGAAAAGGGAGCTCAGATAGAGAATGGAGCAACAAATAAAGGTAATTGGGAGGATCCTCCCAGGATGGGAGAAGCATGCTGAAAGTAGACTATAGACCAAACATGATTGCCACTCAATGCCTCTTTTGCAAACCACAACACCGAAAGGAGAGAGAGTACTAAAGGGAATGTCCTGCCACAGAGGCAGGGTGGGATAGGGGGAATGGGGGTGGGAGGGATACTGGGACCCGTGGTGGTGGAAAATGGGCAATTGTGGAGGGATAGATATTTGATCATTGCATAATTGAAATCCAAGCAGAAAAATTTGTAAGTCTACAACTGTACCTCATGGTGTTTCACTAATAAAATTTTTTAAAAAATACATAATTAAGTACATAAAACACCACGTACAGAACAACCCCCAGCATGGAGCCATGCATGGGGCTAACAGGCAGCAAAGTACACTGGTCACTTTGCGTACTAGCTTGGCCTTTTGCACAGATCTACATGGTATTTAACATTTTGGTGTATAATAGATTGTTAGGATTTTACTGCTTCCAAAATGTTAAGTCTCAAAACATTTACCCTCAGTATTTGTGTAAATCAAATGGAAAACTGCATACAATGAGTGCAGATATGCTACAGCGAGTGAAGTGCTTCCTTGCATGTGGCTCTACGTGGACACAAATTATGGACAGCACTGCGGGATGTGGCTCCCAGAACATAACACAGAAGGGGATGAAGAATGGAGGTTTGGCTGTCTATCCAACGTCAAGAGTTCACCTCAGCATCCTGGTTTATCTCTGCCATGATCCTCTGCAAACCAGGGCCTCTGAGCCACGTCAGAGTCACAGCAAAGAATGAAACCATGGTGAGTCTTGACAGTACCCAGCAAAATGCAATGTCTGTACCTATTTACTTCTTATTTAATTCCTTCCACCTTGCTTTATCACTAAGAACCATTATTTACCAGTTAACATACTGGGAAGTCCACATGCCAGGACATTGTCATAACCATGGTGCAGGGGATAATCAGCAAGTACCGTTCAGTTGTGGTACTATTATCACAGGAAGCTTTCACACGTAACAGGATTATTTCCTTCCTTATAGTCCTTTTGTATCAACCCGCCACCCACTTTTTGAAACTAAATTGTTTTACCTCAGGGCCCTGTTCTGACGCTGGCCATTGTTATTATGGAAGTGACTGATCCAGCATAACTTTTATACTTACTAAAGCTTGAGGGAACATGAAGGCCTTCCTATATTCCTTACTTACAGGATATTTTCCAGGATTCTCTTTAAAGTCGCAGGTGCGAATAATGCACTTTCCATATTCTTACATAAATATATATATATTCTTACATATATATATAAATATGTGTATTTATATATAGCTTCTCTCCATTGTGAATTCACCTATGCATAAGGCCCGAGGATCCAGGACAGTCCTTCCCACACTCCGACAGATATAAGGTTTCACTGCAAAATGACTTTTCACATGCGCAGTAAGGGCTGAAGACAAACTGAACACCTTTCCACATTTCTTACACATATGAGGTTTCTCTGCATTGTGAATTTTCCTGTTCAGAAAGCTATGCCAATTGCATCAAAATTTCCTGCAATCATTTCATATATAAGGCGTCAATCCAGGATAAATTTTTCTCACACAGCAAAGCTTGAGGATTGAGTAAAAATCTTCCGACACCCCTACATATGTTTTCTTCGAGTATGAATTTTCCTATCTTTAAACAGGAGTTAGGGGAAAGTGAAGGCTTTGCCAATGCCTTTACAAACATAAGGTTTGTCTCCAGTATGAAAATTTCAGTGTCACAAAGGGACTGTGAAATAAGCAAAGGCCTTGCCACACTCCTTACATGTATATATATATATATTTATTTATTTATGTATATGTATATATTTATATATGTATATATGGATTCAATGCAATGTGCGTTTTCTTATGGACAACAAAGTTTGAATAATAAGTGAAGACCCTACCACAGTACCACAGTAGTGACACGAATAGTATTTTATTCCCCTGTATGAACTTTCCTATGCTCAGAAAGACCTGAGAAGAAATGAAAGGCCTTTACATCTACCTCTCATATATAAGGGTTTTCTATGAAACAGAAATTATAAAAACTACGATTTCAGGAATAAGCAAATGCCTTCCAACTTTGCTCACAAGTATAAATTATCTCTCCAGTGTGAGTTTTTCTGTGTACTAAGGCTTGTGGAATAAGCAAAGACTTTCACTCTGTATATGCATATGGTTTCTTTCCAGTGTGACTTTTTCTGTGCATACTAAGATGTATGAGTCAGAGAAACACCACAGCACATTCCTTACATGCATACGGACTCTCCAGTATGAAATCTCCTGTGTATAAGGTATGAGGATCCATCAAAGACCTTCCCACAGTCCTTACACTTAAACGGTTTTTCTCCTGTGTGGATGTTCACATAGTCCCACCCGGGTGATGCTGGACTGAAAACTTTGTCCTCAGTGCTTACATTTCTGGGGATTCTGTCCAATATGGGCTTCTATGGGAAAGTGATGGTGCTGAGGACATGGGAAGAGTGATCTTCTGATCACCCTCAGAACACATCCCACCTGTCTCGGCATCCCTGTGGGGATGAGGGCCAAATTGCTCACTTGAGCCTTTATCACAGTGTACAGGAAGAGACATTCCACCAGGGCTGGCTGCTGCCATGTAGAAGAACAGAGGATTGCACTCATTAGTCTATGCCATGAGAGTTTTCATGTCAAAAGAAATTAAGCTCTGTAGGTAGGTAGCTGGTAGGGTACAGGACAATGAGTTTCTTGGGGAAATAATAAATGCAGATGGGGATGAAAGCAGTGACTCCGAAGCCAACCCTGGGGATTCAGAGAGGAACTGGCTTAGTAGAAACCCAGAGAGCTGGAGACATGGAAGAGGAACAAAGGCTGGTAAGAACATCAGAGAGCAAGGCCCGGCCAATGCTCTACCCCTTGACAACACGCAAGCAGTGGACTCTCAGCTACAAAGAAAACCCCAGAAAGCAGTTTCAGAAACATGATTTCAAACTGAGAGTATCAGGCTAGTACAGTGTGTTGCATGCAGTCAATCTAGGTACAATGTCCAGAATTCTAAATGGTCCCCTGAGCACCATCTGACTCATAGATGGATGGAATTTTGGTCTATCCAATCACGAATGTTTCATTTTTTTCCCTCTAATATTAGTGAAGTGACATGGGTGGGATCGAGGAATGTGACCAACCTTGTGAGTAATCACACATAAACGGAATGGTATGCTGGGATGTGGGGAGCTTGGGACCTGACCCATAATCCCACTTATAAAAGATTTCATCAAGGCGCCTCTTCCATCCTTTCAAACGACATTCTGTGCACAGTTACGTGCATCTAAACTATCCAATTGAGACCAGAGCAACTGTAGATTGGGGTAGGGTGTTGCTTGCACATGGCCAACCAAGGTTCTATCCCCAGGATCCTGTAGAGTCTCCAGGAGCACCATCAGAAATAATACCTGAGTGCAGAGCCAGGAGAAACCGCTGAGGATCACCAGGTATTGTAGCATAACAGTGGTCTGCCCTTGCTCCCTGGCCTGGGAGAACTTATGTTTGTTGATTGTCCATAACCTTTCAATTACCTTTGTCTCCTGATCAGACTTTGACTTGTAAATATTGTCTTTCTCTTCTCCTTAATGTCTTTTGCATGGTTAGCTATTTCAGAGCAATTGCTTTTTGTATGGATACAGGAAGACAGTTAGAAAGACAAGCCTGAGCTTGAGAGTTGATGGTCTCCAGATAATATTACCTCCTGGACACCTACTCCCTTGACTGAAGCCTCAATTGCCCTTACTCCCTCGGTCCTCAGAAGAGGGATCCGATGAGCGACTAGATGGACCCAGGGCAAGTGGTGAGCTAGCTACCCTGGCATTGAAACGAACTTGGACAAAGTACCATAATGCTTATCTATAAGAGCCTGGTCATGGACAAATTCTGTCATGAATCAAAAAGTAATAACTAGACTTGGACGCTGCTGGGATTAGGAGTCATTGATCCAGCCTGAGCACTGTAGTCTGATCTGTGGTGAGAAGTCCCCAGGAGACCCACAACGCTAAAAGTGTCTACTACTGTGTCCATATAGAATGGTAATCATTAGGAAGCAAAACTCAATATGTCAATTAAGTTGCTGGTCTGTCTAAGGAGAGGAATAATACACCCTAAGGGCTGCTTTTCCTTCGTGGGCTGCAGGTGATGGGGAAGTCTGGAAAACCATTTTTCATTGCACTTCCCGTGGGGAGGCGGGGATTGGGGTCATGGTGAGAGAAGAAAATGAGCAGCTTCGGGGAGACAGGGGGAATGACGGAGACTGAGAAAAGAAATGGTCCTCCTCCACCCTGATCCCCTATCTTCCAGTATGTAGGTGGTACACCCACCAACTGCCCCCAGCGCTGTGTAATCCCATCAATGGCCAAGACCCAGAGACTATAAAACTCTGCTCCTGGAAGAGAACAGCCCAGTCTCCTGACTCAGCGTCTGGTTGTCTTACTAGGTGTGTTCAGTTTCCCTTCCCATCCCGAGCAGAGCCCTGGCAGCTGAAGACCTCTGGTTCGAGCCACAGCCATGCTTAAGACCACTCTCCACAAGTTCGGATGAGCCTCACGCATGAAGGAACGGGCAGAGGAACCCAGGTGTGCAGGACCTGGGGCTTAGATCTCCAAGCTGCTCGTATTGGGACTGGGCCTCCTCCACCCAGATCTCCCATCTTCCAGTATGTAGGCGTTACACCCACTAACTGTCCCGGGTGCCGCGTAATCCCATCAATGGCCAAGACCCAAAGACTATAAAACCGTGCTCTGGGAAGTGCACGGACACACAAAATCTTATTATCTAGTCTTACTCTGGAAAAACTGGCAGGCTACCAGAAATATCCTGCCCACACTGCAGCGTCTGGAAAACTCCCCGTGGTATATTCAATATGCCAAAAAACAGTAACAATGACGGTTCTCATTCTCCTGACCCGAAAGAGCCTCAAATATGGCAGTTCTTAAAATCTCAGGGATAGGAAGAAGGAGACATTACTGGGGCCTGCTTGAGTCAATCGATGAACAATAAGATGACAATGATACAGTGAGAGAAGAAGAGACTCAGAGTTAGAGGACACATCTGTGACTTAGAGAGAAGGCTGAGAGCTGAGAGTAAGAGTGGCTGGGGTTTGGAGAGGAGTCACAGAGAGCATTGGAGAGCGAGTAAGAGAGAGGGTTGGATAGATAGGGGATAGACAAGAGACTGAATAAAGGGCAACTAATCAGCAAACAGTCTGGTCCTCGTTCTACTTTCATCGGTCCAAAGCAACAGCTGTCCAGGGTGGAGAAGTGGCTCGAGAGCACCAAATGTGGACAGTGAGAGAGAGTCACCAGGAGAGACTGGGAACATCTGTTAAAGTGTAAATCCTGTTCAAACCCCCACTTCTCATAGGTCCCCCAGGCCCCCCTGGATTGACTCCTGAGTGCAGAGTCAGGAGTAAGCCCAGAGCACTTCTGACTGTGATCCAAACACAAAAACACAAAAAGTGAACTTTGGGGGGCTGGAGTGATAGCACAGCTGGTAGGGTGTTTACCTTGGACACGACCAATGCAGGTTTTATTCCCACATCCCAAATGGTCCCCAAGAACTGCCAGGAGTAATTCCTGAATGCATGAGCCCAGAATAACCCCTGTGCATCACTGGGGGTGACCGAAAAACCAAAAAAAAAAAGTGAATTGTGTAGTTAATCAGAAAAAAGAACACAACTTTCTTGACTTAGCAATGAAGCATTTTTATGATGGCTACAGAGATAGCACAGAGCACGAGTTGCTTGTCTGGCACATAGCGACCAGGGTTCAATCCCTATCACTTCACAGGGTCCCCAAACCTAGCATTATCAATGAGAACAGAGCCGGGGTAAACTCTAATCTTCATTGGGTGAAGTCAACCAAAAATAAATCAATAAATTTAGGTGCCAGAACTATAGTCTGGTAGGGTACTGGCCTTGTACACGGCTGACCTGTATACCCCGGCACCACACTGAGTACCGTTTGGTACCTTTTGGCAGCAACCACAGGGCATGACCATATATGTGTGTATATATATATATATATATATATATATATATACAGTAAAGTAAAGGCCCTCCCGTTGATCATCGATTTGCTCGAGCGGGCCCAGTAACGTCTCCATTGGAGACTTTGTTGTTACTGTGTCTGGCATATTGAATACTCTCAGTAGCTTGACGTATATTATATATGTGTGTATGTGTGTGTATATCTATATCTACATATATATCTATATATTTAATTTGTTCACAAGTCAACCTCCACCAACCCATTTTATAGAATGCAGGTTTGGATTTTGCTACAGGTGGCAGAACTTTGAGCTTACCTGAGTAGTGCTTGGGGAATACTGCGTTGTACAGGAGAGTGTACCATGGCAGATTGCATGCAAGGACAGGTCCTGCATTCCTGGCCTATCTCTGACTGCAGGAATTCAAATTCTTTATAAATAATGTGAACCTTGTGAGAAAGATACCGGCAGGAGGCAGAGATGAGGCCCAGCTGGTAGATAGTTGTTAGGGCAGGGTTGCTGGCACCTGGGGCCTCCTGGTGCAAACCTGAGCCAGAAGTACAGGCTGCAATTTCAAAGGTTTGCAGCGGTGCAAAAGAGCTGACAGTGAGTGGGAGGGGACTTGTCATGAACGCAAAAGACTTAACTTCACAACCTGAATTGCCAAGGAGTGATCCCGGAGCACTGCTGGCTTTGGCAAAATCCTGCATAGCCAATCCGCCTCCTGCCCAAATAAAGGTAATGAGGAGTTAATTGCCAACAGAAGAGGTGTGAAATCTAGTAATATATTCTCAACGGTCAGTCCTCTGGGTTTGTTGTTTTGTGTTGGGACCACATCCAGAAATGCTCAGGGCTTACAGGCCAGGTTTTAAGACTATGAATTGACTCCTATGGGTATGTGATTTTATAAAAGAAAAAGAGGATGAAAATTTAGAGGATGAAAAATTATACTTGGAGCCAGAGTGATAGTACAGTTGTCAGGGCATATGTTTGGTCCCCGGCATCACATACAGTGCCACAAGCACTCCTAGGAGTGATTCCTAAGTGCCAAGCAAGAAATAACACCTGAGCACTACCGCTGTGTCCCAAATAGAAAAAAGAAAAAAAAAGAAAAGAAAAATTAAATTTAGCCCAAATGAGATTTTAAAGTCCATAATTTTGCTCAGAGCCTCCAACTCCTTCATTTTCCCCTAACAGCCATCTGTTGAAAGGGCTCAAGAAATTTCACGTGTATGAACTTTCCATGAAGGAATAAACAGGAGAGAGCACACCAGACTGAAGCAGATGCCAGCCACCTGGAAGCCCAGAGGGCCTTCCCTGGTATCCACTGTCCACTAGTCCCCTGAGCACAGAGCAGGGCACAGACCTCAAGTACTAACAGGTGTGGCCCCAAATCTCAACTCATCTGCTCCCCAAGTAGTGAGATACACCCAAGGAGAGGAGCTCAGAGGGATGAGCACCTGATTTACCTTTGGGGGACCTGGCATGGCTCCCCCTGCATCTCAAACACACAGGCACAAGAGGGGGAGAGTCTCTGATTATCTCCAAGTTTGTAGTAAATGGAGTGGGGGGGAAGGAAAGACAGGAGAAACACTCCAACCCCAAAAAGATGCTCAAAGAATGCTCATGTGTCAAGACAAATTCTGAAGTGGGAGCGTTGGAGTCATACCTAGTGATGCTCAGGGGACAATATCACCTAGTGATGTTGTGGCAGGGATAACTCTGGAGACCGGAAGAAAGACAAACGCCCTCCTGGCTGTACTACTGCATGAGCCCCTGAGAGTGACACATTTAGAACCTATTGCAACTGGTCCCTGGAAAACCCCTTTCTGCAAGTACTCACTTCAGCAGCAGGGCACACCCCTGGTCTTGGAGAGATGGACAGTGGAGATGCTTGGAATCTGGACTGGTGAGGCAGAAATTCTTTTTTCTGAGGAAATATAATCACATAGGGTTAGCAAAGCTAATAAATTGATAGGGTGCTTTTCTTTCAAGCAGCTAAGCTGGGGTCAATATGCAACAGGACTTAGGCTCACCCACTCCAGCACTGCTGAAAATGATACATGAACTCAGAACCACGAGTAACCCCTGAGCACTGAGTGCTGCTGTGGCCAAAAATGTACAATAAATTAAGCAATGAAGACATTTCTGGGGCCGGAACGATGGTACAGCAGGTAAGGAGCTTGCCTTCCATGTGGCCAACCTGGGTTCGATTCCAGAAATACCATATGGTCCCCCAGCACTGCCAGGAGTGATTCTTGAATGCAAAGCCTGAGTAAACCCTGAGCATTGCTGGGTGTGACCCTAAAAATCCAAATAAAAGAAATTTCTATGCAAAGAGATTGGAGACACAATATAGCAGGTGAGGTGCTTGTCTTGCACTCGGTCAAACCAAGTTTGAATCCTGGCATCCCATACGGTGCCCTGAGCCCAGCCAGGAGTGATCCCTGAGTGCAAAGGCAGGAGAAGTAACTGAGTCTTGCAGTTGTACTTCCTACAGACTAAATAATTAATTCATTTAAACGCATAAAGGTGTGGTAGCCAATAGTGATCCTAAATTGCATGATTAGAGGGTTTAGGGCCACTCTGGAAGTGCCCAAGCTCTTTCCTGCTAAGACCGCATATTTGGTTGCCAGACTCACTGTAGCACCGCCCTGATGCACCCCTCCAGACTGCAACCTGATTTGGCTTAAAGCTCCACACCTTGGAGCCTGAGTGACAGCACAGACAAATGAGCATTTCTTTTGAAGGTGGCCAACCTGGGTTTAATTCTGGGCATCTCTCATGGTTCCTGGCACCACTAGGAGTGCTTGCTGGATTTAGAGCCAGGAGTAACCATAATGCCTCACTGGGTGTGACCCCAAATGCAAAATAAATAAAGAAAAAGGAAAGAGAAGCTCCGCACCTCCCTGAACTCCCAGAACCCACTGAATGCACAAGAACCAGTGAAAACCAAAGGCTCTGCCAAATGCTTCTGAACCCCAAGCACATGAAGAATATTCCCAGCCCCTCCCCCCATCCAGCCCCGCCACCCCCCAAGAACGACAGGGCAGAGGGGAGGGTGCTTTTTCCTTCATGCTGCTGACCCAGATATGTGGTACCCTGAGCAACCCCAGGAGTGACCCCTGAACACAGCCAGGTGGGGCTCAACACCCCCCAAGAGGAAAAAAATGTGCCCCCCAGGTCCCTTTGATGAGGGAATCCCACGCTTTAGCCCTACCCCACAATCCGCCTAAGGAACGACAGGGGGCCAGTAACGGGATGTCCTGGGGACACTGCTGGGATGACCCACCCACCCCTGTGACTGACCAGTTGCTGGAGTCATCCCCAAACTAAGATAACGCTGAACTGCCCTCACCCGCCCCATCAGATCTGGGGGAGACTGAGGCTCCCTCTAGCTCTGGCGCTTTCTGCTTTGGGAGGGGCCCGAGCGATGGGTCAGCAGGGAGGGTGCTGGCCTTGCATCCCGACACCCGAAGAGTCCTCGGATCCCCAGGGAGGGAGTCTTGGGCACCACCGGGTAAGGGTCTAAAACACATAAAAAAATTAAAATGTTTTTTCCACTTTTGTTTGTTCGGTTATTGTCCTTCTTTCTGGAACTTTCAGAACAACCTCCGTGCTTCCAATTCGTTTTTCTCCTCGACCACGTGCTTCCTCTGCCCACCCACCTTTTATTTTTGGGGGCCTGGGGGTCTTTGCCCAGGGGTTACTCCGGGCCCTGGGCTCACACCAGGCTGGTCCCGGGACGCTGTGTGGTGCCGGGATCAAACCCGGCCGGCCGCGTTCCCCTCTTACGCATCTTTCTAAATAAGTTCTACTCATTAAAAACGACCATTTTTTCTCTCAAAATCAATTTATAAACAAGATAAACCTCTCGGCCGGAGCGCTCAGCGCGTCCCTGCTGAGGGGCCGCACCCCGGGCCACCGACAGGGAGCAAACCCGCCGCCCACAAGGCGGAGACCCGGAGGTTCAGGCGCTCAGAGCGACCACTGGCTGGCGAGGAAACCGACCTTCCGGGACCCCCCTGCCCCCCTGGGTGCCCCCTCACCCGCTCCTGACCTTCCGCAACCACGAGACCCGCCTGCACTTCCGCACAGAATGCCAAGGCCGGTAGATAAAGGTCGCGCATTTTGTGACGTCACCTGCACGGTCGCCCAGAGCCTTAAAGGGCCAGGCTTCAAATATTCCTGGCCAGGTACTTGTCTGGTAAAGAAGGTTCATTTTTCCTCCTTTCTGGGATGGGATCAGGTGATCCAGACATCAGGGCGTCACCAGGTTTGGGATAGGTGGGAGAGAGATGAGCTGAACAGATAACATGTTGAGTCTTTGTATTTACAAGGGAAATAAAATTCACAAAAAAACTTTGCAAACAGCCGCCAAGACCATCTCTCTGAGTCCCAACGTTCATTTATTTATTCATTTACAACCCTCAGATACATGCTAGGACCACGCCCCCAGGATTCCTCCTGGCAGGTGCCAATGAAAAAGACTGGCTTCAACAGGGTCCCTCACTATTGGGGGCTGTGGAGTGGCGGCTCAAAGTGATCTGGCAGTTTTACATACACATGTCTACACAGAAAGCTGCAGGACAGGGCCCGGCACAACCCCTAGTTGAGAAGTTTGGGATGTTCAAAACTTCTGCCATCAGCAGGTGCGGCATCCTCAACACCCACAGCCCCCCATGTTGATCTCCACCCAAGGCCATGTTGCCCCATCGCAGAGCTGGAGGTGAAGGTGCCTCAAGGATAATGTACTCACACTCGAGACCCCTGTGCCATGCTAAATCCCCCCAGTGCAACCAGCAAAGCTGCACATCCTCCTAAAGCCTCTGGAGCAAAGCAGACCCCAGGAAACCACTTGATATGTATGGGAGGAGTAAAAAACAACCACAAAAGTGCCCCAAGAGCTGACACAATCTCGTTGGTCACATTATAGGCACTGGAGGTGAGAGGTCCTCATGTTCTGCCACTAATTGGCCTTCAGTGTCCCCCTTCGACTGAAGTATCACTTGTCCTTTAAACGTGTGCCCGGAGGAGGCCTAATCCACTTGACATCACTAGGAATAAAGGTGCACACGGAAGACTCCCGTCTATGACATCATCCATTTCACCAAGGAGACTTAACGTGCCAGGTTTCAAGTCCAGACAGACCATTATGGCAGCCCAGGTGAATCAGTGCAAGGGGGATGAGCTCGAATCAAAAAGAGGAGAGGCAAGTGCTGGAGGAGCTGGTCACAGAGTTCAGGGCAGCGAGTTAAGGTGGAGTCTCTTAACTGGTCAAACATAGAACCAATGCTCCCCAATACATCCATCATAAAAACAAAAGCAGGTTGATTCAAAGTAAAACAGACAAGTAGGTTGTGAATGGATCCTGGGACAATGAGTTTCTCTGGGAAGTCATTCATCAAGATGGGTGCAGTGTCTCTGAAGCCAGCCCTGAAGATGCAGAGGAACTGGCCTAGCAGCAACCCAGAGAGCTGGAGAGACACTGGACAGAAGTAAAGGCTGGGAAGAACATCAGAGAGCACTGAACAGTGAACACACTACCCCTTGAAAACA
Source organism: Sorex fumeus (assembly GCF_029834395.1). Lineage (NCBI taxonomy): Eukaryota > Metazoa > Chordata > Mammalia > Eulipotyphla > Soricidae > Sorex > Sorex fumeus. The sequence continues at coordinate 255,527 of NW_026606097.1, read as the reverse complement.
CACTATATAAGAACCTACAAGGAAACCCAGGACGCAGCTCTAGAAACACGTTTTCAACCGAGAGTATGGGGAAAGAGGTTAGTACTGTGGCTTAATGCTTGTGTTAAGCATGGTTTTCCTGAGTTCCATTCCTGGCATCCAAAACAACACAGACTCCTAAGAACTGCCAAGTATGGCATGGATTACATAAAACATATTTCAATAAATAAATCCATGTATGGACCTACCCTAAAAACGGAGGCACATAGGAGCTAATGGGCACCAAAGTGTACTAGATCATTTTGTAGATTTCGTCTTTTGGACAGACCAAAAAGAGTTTTAATCATTCTGGTGGCTAGTAGGGTTGAGATTTTACCACTTACAAACGCAATGTTTTGTCGTCTTTTCTCCTAATATAACTGAAATGAGAAGAGTAAAATCCAGAACTGTGACCACCCTTTATAGTTAGTCATCACACCTGATGTTATTGCCTGCTGAGATGGGAGTTTGGGCATTCTGCCAGGTTCCCACCATTTGTAAAATATTTTGATCAAGGGACCTGTTCTATCCTTTCATAGAACCATCAGAAATCTTTCTGTGCACAGTCAAGTCCATTTCAACTATCTCTAATCCACCCTACAGAATAATGACAGGGCCATTATCCTAAACTTTTCAGAAATATTTATCCTCAATGCTTAGGGAAATCTAATAAAAATCTGAATACAAGGAGTGCAGAGCTGATACAGCGAGAAGGTGCTTGATTGCACAAGACTGATCGGGATTCAAAGTCCAGATCCCCATAAGGATACCTATGTCCTCTCTCGCAGGTATGGATGAGCTCAGAGCCAAGAGTACGGCCTGAGCAAAGCAGGTGTGACTCCTCAAAACATAACAGAGGAAGGTTTGAAGTGTGGAGGTTTGCTTCTTTCTCCATTCCAAAGGATTCACTGCAACATCCTGGTTGATCTCTATCATAAACCCCGCCAACCGAGGTCTCTGTCTCAAGTCCAAGCAAAAATGAGACACTGGGCTGGAGTGATAGCACAGCGGTAGGGTGTTAACATTGCATGCAGTCAACACGGGTTCAATTTCCAGCATTCCATAGGGCCCCCCAAGAACAGCCAGGAGTATTCCCTGAGTGCAGAGCCAGGAGTAACCCCTGTGCATCTCTGGGTTTGACCAAAAAAAAAACAAAAGAAAACAAAAAAAGTGACACTGACAGCTGTGATCGAGGGGTGTTTTTTGTACCCGTTTACTTAGTTCCTATTTAATCAGTTTTCACCTGGATTCCATCATCAAGACCCACCCCTACAAAAAAGTACTTGTTTTGTGTATTGAACAGAAAGTGCTATGTCAGGGGGATCAGGTTTATGAATGACAGATGTGAGCGATTTCAGTGATCCCTGTGATCAAGGATTTCTCTGCCTGTATATGGTTTTTCTGGGCTCACTTCCAGTACCACATGGTCCCCCGGTACCAATGGGAGTAGTTACAACCTGGGCAGCACTGGGAGCCTTAGGACTTGCATCTTTGGGGAGGGAGACACAGTCAGTAGTGCTCCTGGCCTATTTATTCCTGCCTTTGCACTCAGGAGTCACTCCTCTGGGGCACGGGTTGAGGTCTTCTAAAGTCCTAACGTCCAGCACCTCCTAATGGTTTGGAGGGAATTGATGTAGGCATGCAGGCAGATAGAGAAGGTCCCCCCTCCCAAGGTAAAAGCAGTAAATTTCTTGGGAATAGCTCTGAAGTTGTGAAGGCCAACCTTGCAGAAAACAGGAACTAAGGCCTGATCACGCCCTCACCTTTGGCCAGCAACAGACCCAGAGAAGCTCCTGCAGAAACAAAAGGCCAGGAAAGGAATTTCAAAGATCATCACCACTTCCAACCTGCCTAGGCAACCTCCTTAGCAACGGGTCTTTGACCTAGGTAAAAGCCCAGATTGGATTCCCTTCTGTTCCAGGGAGACCGCTCATTGGCTTTCCCAGACATTTGCGGGAGCAGGGCAAGTGGGGGGGTCCCCGAGCGTTGGAACCAATGTCGGACTCCAGAAGAATGTGGGGCCCCCTACCAGTGCTTCCGACCCCCTGCCCCAAATTATATAGTCAGATCAGGAGGTGTGGACCAGGTGGGGTGGGGTGGGGATTGGGGGATGACCCGAGACCTCAATGGTGCTGCTTTATTTTCGAGGGGTCCGTGTGCCAAGAGGAGCCACCTCTGGTAAATTCAACTCTCTTACACCCGCAAAGGGCTGGAGGGGATGAGGGAGTCCAGCATCTTCCGACCCTGCCCGCGTTTGACTGGGACTTGGGTCAGAGAATAAACTGGGGATCTGTGTCCGGGTGTCCCTGCTGCCTGGGGCTCGCCCCACTCACTCTATGCCTGGAGGCACACCCAGTGGGCAGTGCTCAGAGCCAGCTACCCGAGAGTGAACAGGGTGGCATAGGAGAGGCTTGCCTTCCTGCAGTACGATGTGTCCAACCATCTCAGTTCTAAAGGTCTCCAGACCCCACGTCCACATATCACAGCACCCCACATTGCTGAGGGTGCCATCTTCTGTCCTGAGTTTTGAAGTTCTTATACACATGAGAAGTCCCATGTCTTCTGTTCTTCGTGGAGTGTAGGAGGGTGGCAGAGGCCAGATTCAACTCCAACATCTCCAGTTGTCTGTGGTGAAGGTAACAGCCATCAGAGAAACTAGGGTGTGTTAAGAAGAATTTTAATTAACACAGTAATAATGAGCCTAAGATTAGGCAATCTCCTTCCCTGGAAAATCTAAATACCTCACTTCTGCCATGGAATTTTCTTTTTTTGCTTTTTGAGTAACATCCAGCAATGCTCATGGGTTACTCCAGGCTCTGCACTCAGAAATTACTCCTGGTGGTACTTGGTATGGGATGCCCAGCACTGGACCTGGGTTGGCTGTATGCAAGGCAAACATCCTACCAGCTATACTATACTTCTGGCTCTGAGGGGTTTTTTGGGGGGCCTGCTTTTGTGTGTGCCCATAGGGTTCTGGGGACCATTGTGTACCTGGGATTGAACCTGGTCGGTTACAAGCAGTGTGAGATTATTTTGTCATTGTTCAGTTCATTTTGAACAAGAAAAGTTATGAGCCCTTTTTGCTCTGTCTGTGGCCCAGCTCTTTGGAAAGGTTTCCAGTTATAGTCAACCCCACGTGCCATCACCCTACGTTCTGAGGATGCCCCGACCGTCTTCTGAAAGAAAAGGGGTCAGGGATACAGCAAGATACAGCTCAGAACCCACCAAGTTTGGGTGGGGAAACTGCCATCACGGGACTGAGGCTGTTTTGGTTTGATTTGGTTTGTCCATGGTTTGTCCATGGTTTGAGGCCCCAACACCAGCCAGGCTCAGAGGTTCTCCTGGCTCTCCACTCAGGAATCACTCCGGCATGATGGTGGGGTTGTATGGAGAGTCAAAGAGGGAACCAGGGACCTCTGACTGCAAGCCAAGAGCAATAACCGCTCTGCTCCGGCTGCAGTGACCCAAGCGGCTTACCTGATTAATGACTCTAGACCTAACACTGAAGCAAAGAAAAGGGCTGGAAATCTTAAGTGTGGGAAAGGACGGCCCGCGGCAGTTCCGCGAAGCACCACAAAGTGTCACTGTGGGCATTTCCGTCCCTCCCCAGGTCTGTTTCTCTTAAGAATTTTCCACCTTTGGGTTTGCTTCAGTGATAAGTATGGGATAATTAAAGATCAAGCAAGTCGCTTCCACAGATGCTGCTGTACGATAACTGTGTGAGTGCTTTCTTTCACTAGAGTAACCTGGGTTCGATTCTAGCCTTCAGATCTTGTGGGGTACATATCTGAATCTTCTTGGAGGTCAAGTGGGTTGCTCACACTTTGTCTCTTGACCAGGAGCGGTACAGAGGATTGAACCTGATGTGGAAAGAGCAGGGCAAAGTCATTTATTTTTTGTTCTCTTCACTGAGCTAGAAAGCTTCTGAAGCCACTTCGCTATGTCTGTGACCAAGCCATTGAGAAATATTTCCTGTTATGGGAAACCCACACCCCAGCACCCCACATTCTGAGAGTCCAACCCTCTACTACAAGGAAGAGGCAGCAAGGATACAGCAAAATGCAGCGCAGAAACCCCCACGTTGGGGTGAGGGAATCCCCCAAAAAGGGACCGGGGCTGTTTTCGTTGTATTTGGTTTGTTCATAGTTTGGGGGACACAAATTCAGCAACGGCAGAGGTTCTCCTGATGTTGCATTCAGGAATCACTCCGGCATGATGGTGGGGCTGTATGGAGAGCCAGAGAAAGAACTGAGGCCCGTGACTGCAAGCCAAGAACACTAACCACTCTGCTCCCGCTGCAGCGACCCAAGTGGCTTCCTTGATCCTTAATGACCCTATACCTAACATTGAAGCAAAGAAATGGGCTGGAAATCTAAAGCGTGAGAAAGGTGGGTCGCAGCAGTTCTGGCGATACACCACGAGATGGCGCTGTGGGCGTTTCTGTCCCTCTCCAGGATCGTTTCTTTGTTTTATTTATTTATTTGTTTCTCTGTTTTTATTTATTTATTTTTAAATTAGTGAATTACCATGAGGTACACTTGCAGACTTACCAATTTTTGTGCTTGGGTTTCAGTTATACAATTATCGAGTACCCGTCCCTCCACCACCACTGATCCCAGTTAATCCCTCCCATTCCCATCCCCCATCCCACCCTGCCTCTGTGGCAGGGCATTCCCTTTTGTTCTCTCTCTCCTTTTGGGGGCTGTGGTTTGCAAATGAGGCATTGAGTGGCAATCATGTTCGGTCTATAGTAAACTTTCAGCATGCATCTCCCATCCTGGGAGGATCCTCCCAGCACCCTTCATTTGGTGCTCCCTTCTCTATCTGAGCTGCCTTTTTCCCTAGCGTGTGTGGCTGGCCTCCATGCGATGGAGTAAACCTCCTGGCACTTATCTTGGCTATTTTCGGGTGTTAGTCTGAAAGAAAAGGACAGACATAGAAAGATTGCTTTCATCTGGGGAACATAAAGTAACAAAATGTGCTCATTTCTTTAAGAATTTTCCACCCTTGGGTTTGATTCAGTCTTCAGTATGGGGTAATAAAGTATCAAGCAAGCCTCTTCCACAGGTGCAGCAGTAGGAAGGAAAGCCTGTGGTTGCTTGTCTTTCACTTGAGTAATCTGGGTTCGATTCCAGCCTTCAGATCTTTGTGGGATGGATAGCTGAATAGACTTGGGGGTCGAGTGGGTTGCACTAGCTTTGTCTCTGAACCTGGAGGGGTGCAGAGGATTGAACTGAATCTTTAATGAGCAAGGCAAGTTTATTTTCTCACATTGTTCTTTTCTCTCTGTACAAGAAAGATTCTGAATGCACATTGTGATGCCTGTGACCAAGCCCTTTGAATGTTTCCTGTTATGGGCAACCTACATTCCATCACCCCACATTAGGAGGGTACTCTGTCTTCTACACGGTTGTGGGGAAAGGAAGAATATACAGTTCTGACACCCTCAAGTCAGGGTGATGGAATCCGCCATCAAGGAACTGAAACTCTGTGTTTTACTTTTCTTTCTTGTTTGTTCCTTTATGGTTTTGGCCACACCCGGATATGCTCAGGGCCTTCTCCTGCCTCTGCACTCAGGAATCACTATGGACATGACTGAAGAACCATAGGGGAAATCTATGACTATACCCGAGTCCTGTGGATGCAAGGCAAAAGCCCTATCCACTCTGCTCCTGTTGCAGCGGCCTAAGCTGCGTGCTGGATCCTTAATGACCCCATACTTTATATTTAAGCAAAGAGACGGGCTGAAAATCTTAAATGTGGGAAAATCTGGACCGCGGAAGTTATGCTGAAATGCCACGAGATGGAGCTGTGAGCGATCCCGTCCCTATCCAGGCCCAATTTTCTAAGAATTTTTCACCCTTAGGTTTGGTTCTGTGTTAAGTATGGGGTAATTAAAGATCAAGCACAGAGCTTCAAAGGGGCAGTGGTCAGAGAGCCTTGAGGTTGCGAGTCTCTCACATGGGTGACCAGCATTCGATTTTCGCCTTCAGATCTTGTGGGATACATGGCTGAACCACCTTGGGGGTTGAGTGGACTGCTGCATCTTTGCCTCTAGACCAAGAGGGGAGCAGAGGATTGAACCTGACGTGGACAGAGCAAGGCAAAGCTGCAAGGCTGGAGCAATAGCACAGCGGGTAGGGCGTTTGCCTTGCATGCGGCCGACATGGCCACCTGGGTTCAATTCCTCCACCCTCTTGGCAAGCTAACAAGAGTATCTTGCCCACACGGCAGAGCCTGGCAAGCTACCCGTGATGTATTTGATATGCAAAACCCAGTAACAAGTCTCACAATGTTACTGGGCCCCCTTTGAGCAAATCAATGAACAATGGGAGGACACTGACTGTGACATTCTGAGCTAAAAAACATCTGAAGCCACTTTGTTATGTCTGTGACGAAACTATTTAGAAATATTTCCTGCTATGGGCAACCCACACCTCATCACCCCACGTTCTGAGGGTACCCAACCCTCTTCTACGAGGAAGAGGCAGCATGGATACAGCAAGATACATCTCAGAAACACCCATGTTGGGGTGAGCTAATCCTTCAATAAGGGACTGAGGCTGTTTTGGTTTTATTTGGTTTGTTCATGTTTTGGGGGACACAAATCCAGCAACGCGCAGAGGTTCTCCTGGCTCTGCACTCAGGAAGCACTCAGGCATGATCGTGGAACTGTATGGAGAGCCAAAGAGTGTGAGAGCTTTCTTTCACTTCGGTAACCTGGGTTTGATTCCAGTCTTCATATATTTGTGGAGTACATAACCGGACTCAATATAAACAGTGCTCCTCTCCCACAGCCCAGGGGCTTCTCCCTTGGGGTGGTTTGTGTCCATGGACTGAGCAGAACACTCTCTGAGTACCTTGTCCCAGCGGAGGGCTTGTTTGCAGCATGGCACTCACTTCCTACTGGTAACCCACAGAAGACATCCCACCTGTCTTGGCATCATCATGGGGCTGAAGGCATAACTGCTTACTCGAGATTTTGTCACAGTGTGCATGACCAGAAGAATTCCACCCGGGCTGCTGCTACCCGAAGAACAGCAGAGAAGACTTCCAATTACTGTGCTGTGCCTGATAGTCTTCTCGTCAAAAATATTCTAGACCTGCAGGTTGGTTTCTAACATTTACCTGACTTGGTTGCAGGCAATGACCTAACGTTTCAGCAAGATGGACGAGCAAAATAGACGGACGGCAGGTCACATAGCTGTGTAATTTTTTCCAATTCAAATAACAGACACAGTAAGTGGAAATAACTCCCTCTGCAGAAAATTGAAGCACCAGTTTAGAGTGAAAATAATAGAGGCCCGAGACTGGGTTGGGTACTAGCTTAGTGTGGATCTTAGCGGGATATCTTAGTGGGATACACGTGCGAACGCAATGATGCATCCCCACATAGCCAAGACAGACGTTTGAAAATATCTCACATGAAGCAGATTCCTCTCGAGGATCAATGAGTTTTCTGTTATCTTGCTCTATTTACTTAGGTGGAGAGAGGGTCACACTAGCATTGTTCAGGGATTCCTGCTGCTGGGACTCTCGGGGCTGAGAGAGATAACCACGAAAAAACTGCCTTTGTTCAAATACTCTTGAACTTATTCGCCAACGTGGCTTGGCACATACCTCAGGAAACAGCAAGCGAACGTCCAAGCTCGCAAAACAATGCAGAGAAGCCATCAAGGATGACCTCAAATACAGGAGAACAGCGATGCTGGTAGATGCGGCAGAAGCCGGGAAAAGCATTCGTAATGCCCGCCTGTCCTTCATCAACTACAAGACCAAGATGACTACCCTCCGATATCCTGATGGATCTACCACATCTTCCAGAAGGGCAATGGAGAAGATTATTCATGACTTCTACTCAGATCTCTTTAATAGCCATGTCCACTTTCCCACATACCACATTCTGCACGATTGACATATTGGTCCCAATGTTCTCCCTTCCAAAATTCAACACACCATCTCTTCGGTAAAGAAACAAGACCACCTGGCCCAGACAAGATCAGACCTGAACACCTGAAGAACTTACCATCAGTACTCATCAATACACTGGCTCAGCTCTTCACACGCTACCAGTCTGAATGCAAGGTTCCATCCCAATGGAAAACCAGCAAGACTGTACTACTATACAAGAAGGGAGACATCTATGACATTGGCAACTATTGCCCAAACTGCCTATTGTCTGTCATCTGCAAACTGTTCACTCGAATCATCTTCAATGGGATTAGCAGAACACTAGATGAAGAACAACCATGTGAACGAGCCGGGTTCCGAAAAGGATTCAGTGCCATCTACAATATCCACACAATTACTAAACTCATTGAGGTTTCTCAGGAGTTCAAGATGCCGCTCTGTCTAATGTTCATTGATTTGAAGAAGGCCTTTTTTTCCTGTTGAGATGGAAGCGGTCATAAAAGCCCTAGCCAATCAGGGTGTACAAACTCAATACATCAGGATCCTCCGTGAGCTGTATTGTGGATTCACTACCAGGATCTCACCATTCTACAAAGAAGTAATTATCCATGTCAAGAGAGGGGTTGGCCAGGGTGATACCATTTCACCAAAACTCTTCAGTGCCACCATTGAGAACATCATGCGGTGACAGGAATGGGAAGAAATGGGAGTGAAGATAGATGGTCGGCAACTACACCACCTCCGCTTTGTTGATGACATCGTTTTAATAACACCAAACATCAGCCAAGCAGCACAAATGCTGACCTACTTCGACCATAAGTGTGGAAAGGTCAGACTACAGCTGAATCTTACGAAGACGATGGTTATGAGAAGCAGCCTCATTCCTGACGCTCCATTCGCCTTCAATGCACCACCATCTCTGAATACAACAGTTATAAATACCTAGTTCGAGAAAGATACTTGATGAATGACCTGGCACCTCAGTTATGCAGGAAGAAGAGAGCGGCTTGGAATGCCTTCAAGAGCGTTGAAGAAATAACTAAGAGGATATAGAACCTCCAGCTATGAGCACATCTCTTCGATTCCACTGTTCTTCCTTCATTAACATATGGCTTAGAGACCTGGGCCCTACGAAAACAGGATGAGATTGCTACTCGGGTCTCTCAAAGAGGAATCGAAAGAGCTATGCTTGGAATATCACGCATCATTCAAATGAGAGATAGAATCCGGAGTTCTGATCTCTGTCAACGGTCAAGAACCAGGGAGACTGTCTCATCTGCCAAGGCATCAAAAATCAGATGGGCTGGACACGTAATGAGGTTTACAGACAACCACTGGCCTAGACTCATTACTGACTGGATACCACAGGACGTCAAAAGATCGCGTGGATGCCCACTTACAAGATGGTCAGACTTCTTTGTCAAGACCCTCAATGATTCGTTTGAGGCTCTGCATGTTCCTAGAATGAACAGATGCCATTGGGCTACACTAGCACGCAACTGGCATGCATGGAGACATTACTGGCACCCACTCGAATAAATCGATGGATAAATGGAGATCAAGTGATCAAGTGATATATTTTTTAGGTTTTAGAATTACTGGTTTTATGAAGCAACACAGTTGGAACTGGAAGATACCGTCCTGAGTGAAGTTAGCCAGAAAAAGAAACAAAAACAGGATAATGTTCACTCATCTGTGGAATACCAAACACTGGATGTGGAAATGTACTGTAAAGGGGCTGCTTAAATCATCCCTGATTTCAGTGTTTAGAGAGAAACCGGACAAAGAAGAAAAGAAACTTGGGTTGGAAGAGAACCAGAAGTTTACAGGGATCAGGGATTCATTTATGCCTGTGACGTGAGTTAGGGGTATAGTCATTTACCCAAAACACAGATGCAACGGAACTGAAAACAAGTGATCTAAGCTGTAACCACTGAAACCTAGTCATGTGCTTGTCCAGATGACACGTGGCGGTAGAGTGGGGACTGGGGTGGGGAGTGAATATAGGAACACGGGTGGAGGGAATCTGATATAGGAATTGTTCAATTATTGTACGCCTAAATGCAACTATCAATAACTTTGAAAATACTGGCACTTTAATGAAAACTTTAAAAAACAACACAATAAAATAAATTTCTATATTTCAGCACTCACTGAGGTTAAGGACTCTCTAGTCCCAGCATTAGGCTCCTATATTTTTCCTGTGATGCTGAGACCATAGATGTGGTTGTAGGGATGGAGCCGGTCCCCACCTTTCAAGTCGCATGCTTGGTCCACTGAGTACTCCAATGGCATAATAGTTAGTTTCAACAAGAGAATCTTACAGCACACTTGTATGCAATACCCCTGTTCCCTAAAGAAATTGCTGTAATGCCACATCCTAAAACTGTGATTTGAGTTCTGAAATCAAACAAAAGCCACAATGAGAATTAGTCCAATGTTGAATGGAATGCAGTTTAATGACCAAGCAGGTGGAGGACAACTCCATATTTCTCATAGCCCAAGCAAGTCTACAGAAAGGGAAAATCTGCGGGAAGTGTTGCAAAGGGGAGCTCGGCAATCCCCAAAAAGGCCTTTTGGGTTTTGTTTTTAATCAGACCCAGTGATGCTTGGGATAACATAGGGGATGCTGGACACTGAAGGTAGGCAGCATCTGTAAGGCGAGCACCCACCGTGATGCACTGCTGTTCTCGTCCTAATTAACTTCACTATGGGCTCACAGTCACAATTTAACATACACACAATAAAACAATTTTTGGTGCGTACAAGCGAATAGAAGGTAGGCATTTGCCTTGCATGAGGCTCAGGTGTTGATCTTTGAACACTGTCAAAAGCAACTTACGAGAACCACCAGGAATAACTGCTAAGCATCCCCAGGCTCCAAAACAAAAGAAAACCAAATTTCTTCCCATATTAAAAAAAACATGGCAATGATTCAAAGGCAAAGATATGCATGGTGTCAGATTGAGCGGAGTCCAGAAAGGGCAGCTGACCCTTTAGGTGTACAGTCAGGCTAGTTATACAGCCGGGAACAGAAGGGCCTTGAAACACATGGACTACTCGACATACCTGACAGATAAGGAAGAATGACAACAAAGTCAAGAAAGCAAAGCACAGGATCTATCCGTGATGAACAGCTCCGGGGAGAAGACAGCCCTACCCCATGCCACACCTCCACATCACATGGTCTAGCGATGAGAAGGGGATACACAATGTCCAATGAGCAACTAAAAGATGTTGTGGACTGGAGGACTCCTGGGTTGGCCACACGCAAGGCAAGCATCCTACTTGCCCTACTATTTCTCTGGCCATTTCTAAATAAATCAGAGAAAACGGGAAAAAGTATGAGAGCAATTACAAAGCTTTCAGGTTTAATTCTCGGTCATACAATGAAACACCCGTCCTTTCACCGTGCCCATTTCCCACCACTAAAAACCCAAGTATACCGCCATTCCACAGCCTCCCACTAACTATGGGGCAGATAATTTCCACATTCTTCTCTCTACTTTGATTACATTCAATATGTTGACTCGAGACCACCATTATTATTTGGGATTTTACCCCAGCACTCAGATCTGGCGAAAACACAACATCGGCAATTCTTTTTCGATTGGTGGTTAAAAATAACATATGATTTTGGAATTCTGAAATTTTAACAACTAAATCTGGAGGGATTTCTGCTAAAACCCGCTGGGTTCCGAGATTTGTTCCTGAGTCTCTGGGATTATGGCCATTAAACAACTTTACCACGAGCCAGAGAGGCGGTTCGTGGGAATGACATAGGCTCTTGTTGGGGAGGGGAAGAATTGGCCGGCTCCACCCCATCCTGAGAGGCCCCACGTATCTTCCTGAGTGAGGGCCCAAACCTGACTTTCCAAAGGCCTTTGGAGGATGGAGGCCACCGAGCCACCACGTGGGAGCAGTTGGGGGAACAGCTCCAATTTCCCCTGGGGTGGACTGGGGACAGTAAACTACTGCAGGGTCCAGATGCATTTCTGCTAAAAGGCGCTGGGTTTTGAGATTTGTCTCTGAATCTCTGGGATCGTGGCCATTACGCACCTTGATCACGAGCCACATAGGTCAATCATAGGTGCCAGACAACTCAGGGTTTCGTTGGGGTGGGGAGAAAAGGGCCGGCTCCACCACCATCCAATTATGCCCTGCATGTCTCCTCACAGCAGTCCCAAACCTAACCGTCCAGAAGCCATTAGAGATGGTGGCCACTGAGCCACCAGGCAAGAAACCTATTGCCACCTGAAATACCCAGCTTTGGTAACCTACTGTGGGGACCAGACACATTTCTGCTGAAAGCCGCTGGGTTCAGAGATTGGTTACTGAGACTCTGGGATCATAGCCGAGTGATCAAGAGCCAGACAGTCCGTACATGGGCAGCGACTTGGGGTCTCATTGATGTGGGGAGGAAAGGGCAGAGTCCACCCCAATCCCATGAGGCCCTGCATGTCTTGTCACTGCAGGCCCAAACCTGTCTGTCCAATGGCCTTTGGAGGATGGTGGCCACCGAGCCACCAAGTGGGATAAGGCGGAGATACACACCCTTTCCCTTTGTGGTGGTCTGTCACTGGTATCTCATTGCGGGAACAGGGCGCATCTCTGCCACTGGGTTCCGAGATTTGTCTCTGAGTCTCTGGGATTATAGCCTTTAAGCAGTTTGATCAGGAACCAGAGAGACCTTGCCTCCAATTTTATAGCTGAGTCGGGAATGGTTTGTTGGTGTGTCTCACACATACCTAACTTTTGGCCGTTTACTTTCTTGAAAGACTTTGCCCAAAGTTCTTGTTGTCTGGCCAAAGGCATAGCAGCAATTTTGGAGTATCTGGAAGTCTGATGGTGCCATCATTCTGCTGATGCACTCGCCTTACAGGCACATATTGACCTGCTGGTGGTACCATACACCTGGGAAGTAGAAATTCTATATATGGAAAAAAACACCAATAGTGGGGTTGGACTCACTGTAAAGCGAGTAGGATGCTTGCCTTGCTGATCCAGGTCAAGCCTCGTGATCCCATAGGAACACAGTAGCACTGCTGAATAATTCCTGAGCTGCAGAACCAGAAGTAAACCTTGAGCATCAAAGAATCCCTTCCAACTCCCCTGAATTAAAAAAAGCTATTAAATTAATCCAAAGTGGGGCTGAAGTGATAGCAGAGCGGGTAGAACGTTTGACTTGCACATGACCAACCCGGTTTCGAATCCCAGCAACAATATGGTCCCCTGAGCTTTACCAGGAGTAATTCCTGAGTGCATAAGCCAGGAGAAACCTATGTGAAACGCTGGGTGTGACCCAAAAAGTAAAAAAAAAAAAAAAAGAATCCAAAGAGTAAATTTTCAGAGGCAAATATCTCTCACTTGTCCAAACACGCCCCAAAGTCCCAAACCCAGCACGGAAGCCAATGAAAATGACCGATCGCAAAAGTGTACCTTTCCTTTCCTTTGGGAGCTGCCGGGGAACATATCTGGAGTTTCGATGAGTGTTATGTCCAGTTCAAAGGCTCCAAACTTGGTCCTCCGCAGTCTCGAGTAGGGAGGAATGAGATGGCAAAGACCCCCACTCTCTGCAGGCTCCTCACACCAAGGCCTTAAGTCCATGTGCCCACTCTCCTTTGCCATCTCGGACATGGTTGCGATCGTGGCGGCAGGGGCCCTCAGGATAACGCACCCTCACCCATGACACTTGAGCCACAAAACAGCCCCCAATGCACCCCTCAAAAGCTCCACAACCCTAAAGCCTGGATATCCAGAACAAGTTAAAAAAAAGCATGAAAGTGCCCTACAAGCTGGCGTGAACTGCCGCTCAAGTTCCGAAACCGGGATTTTCAGGATGCTCAAACATTCCAAATTCTAACACAGGAAAGACTGAAGAATGAAGGTTTACCTGATTTTCCATTTTCAAAGAATTCAGTGCTGCATCTTGGTTGATTTCTGCCATAATTCCCACCAAACAGCCCCTCTGGGCCAAGTCAGAAGCATAGCAAACAATGACAGAGTAGTGAGCCGTGACAGCTCTTAGCAGGGGGGTGTTTCTGTATCTGTTCATTCAGTCACCTTCCTCCTTATTTTCATCACCAGGACCCATTATTTACAAGTTAACACACAAGCAATTCCAAGCACTAGAATACTGGCATAGGTGCAGCCCGGGTGAAAATCAGCAGGTAACTTTCAGTGACATGAGAAGCCTGTTCCGAGCAGGCAGGCTTACTTTCCTCTTAACTGCACTTTTTTAACACCCTTGACCATTGTTTCCAAAGGAAACTTGCTTGACTGACTTGTCCTGTTCTGTCCTTAGAGACTGTTATTCAGTATGAATATTTATGTTTATTATGGTGTGAGGGGTACATGAAGCCATTCCCACATTACTGACATATATGCAGTTTGTCTCCAGTATGAATTCTCACATACTGAGTAAGAGAATAGCACCAAATGAAGCTCTTCCCACAAGTCGGACACTGAAAGGGTTTCCCTCTACTGTTAATTTCCCTGTGCTTAGCAAGGATTCAGAATGGCAGAAGGCCTTCCCACATTTCTCGCCTATATAAGGTTTATCTCTGGCGTGAATGCTCCTTTGTACACTAAATCTGAGGCTTCTCAAAAGGCCTTTCCACATTTCTTACATTTATATGGTTTCTCTCCTGTGCGTATTCTCCTATGTACAGTAAGTATTGATGAAATACAGAGGCCTTCCACATTCCTTACATATACAGTTTCTCTCCAGTGTGAATTTTCCGATGTATACTAATATTTGAGGCTGTAGCAAATGCCTTCCTACATTCCTTACATATATACGGTTTCTCTCCACTGTGAATTCTCCTATGTACAGTCAATTGTGAGGAAGAAGTAAAGGTCTTTCCACACTCCATACATATCTAAGAAGTCTCTCCAGTATGAATTCTCATGTGCAGAGTAATTGAAGAGAACCGTGGGAATGCCTTTCCACATGTCAGACACTGATAAGGTTTCTCTCTGAGATGAATTTTCATATGTGCAGTGAGTCTTGAAGCTCCAGCAAAGGCCTTTCCACAGTCCTTACATATATATGGTTTCTCTCCAGTGTGAATTTTCCTATGGACACGAAGTGTTGAGGCTACAGTAAAGGCCTTCCCACATTCCTTACATATATATGGTTTCTCCCCAGTGTGAATTCTCCTATGTACAGTAAGTCTTGAGGATATAGCAAAGGCCTTCCCACATTCCTTACATATACACGGTTTCTCTCCAGTGTGAATTCTCCTATGTACATTAAGTGTTGAGGATTTAGCAAAGGCCTTCCCACATTCCTTACATATAAATGGTTTCTCTCCAGTGTGAATTCTCCTATGTACAGTAAGTTTTGAGGCTCTAGCAAAGGCCTTTCCACATTCTTTACATATATGCGGTTTCTCTCCAGTGTGAATTCTCCTATGTACACTAAGATTTGCGGCCCCAACAAAGGCCTTTCCGCATTCTTTACATCTATACGGTTTCTCTCCAGTGTGAATAATTGCATGTCTACTAAGCCCTGACGACTGAGTAAAGGCCTTGCCACACTCATGACATAAATAAGGCTTCTCTCCACTATGAGTTTTCATGTGTCTATTAAGATGTGAGGTCTGAATAAAGGCCTTCCCACAAGTCTGACATTTATATGGTTTCTCTCCTGTATGAATTCTCCTATGGAAAATAAGATGTGATGATTTATTGAAGGCCTTCCCACATTCTTCACATGTATAACGTTTCACTCTTGCATTTATATTCATATGGTCATGCATATGGTCATGATGGGGTAACCCTTGACTCACACTTTGTTCTCGGGGCTGACTTTTCTGGGGATTCTGTCCACTGTGGTTTTCTAAGGGAACACCACAGTGCTGAGAACATGGGAAGGCTCCCTCACATTCCTTACATGTAGATGGGTTCTGCTCACGGTGACTGTGGTTGATGGTATGTTGCTGTGAGGGACTCACTATAAACAGTGCTCCTCTCCCTAGCAGGTGCACCATTGGGGAATTTTTTGCCTGTGAACTGAGAATAACACACTCCAAGGAACTTTTTCCAGGAGAGGGCTTCTTCAGACTGAGGTAGCTCTCGCTATTCTGATCACCCTCAGAAGACATCCCGCCTGTCTCGGCGTCCTCATGGGGCTGAGGGTAGGATTGCTCACTAGAGACATTGTCACACAGTGTAGGATCAGAGACATTCCACTCGGGCTGGCAGCTTTCCTGTAGAACAACAGAGGATTCTAATTATTGACTTATTCACTGAGTCTTCCTGACAAAAAACTGAGCCCTTCAGCTGTGGTTTCACACATATGCACCACACAAATGCAATTACCGACATATGAATTGTCTTACGATAGAATAATTTCATGTTACTGTAAGTTGGACACACAAAATTGATGGATGCAGAGTCAGTAAATTCTGTGACTTTCTCCTCTTTAAATTAATGAAGGAATACAACTGGAAACGATTCCTTCTATAGAAAACGGATACATCCATTTCAAGAGACAATGAAATAGATCCACATGTGGGTTTGGTTAAAGTTCCATGTGGAACCTGTGATGCAGGGGTGAAGACAACGCTGCATCGTCACGCAGCTGAGACAGACCACGTGGCCATTGCAAAGCTCTCACCACAAGTGATGCCTTTCAGGATCAATGAAGTTTTTTGTTCTTTCTGTTTTGTAGTTTCTATTTATTGGGGGTTGGGTGGGTGGAGGGGCACACCATGCAGTGTCTAGGATCAGATCTTTGGTCTATGCTGTCTATAAGGTGTGCTGGGTAAGGACTATCCATCCCTGTGAAAAGAAAGTATATTTCTCACTGCTGTATCTACAGGGCCCACAAATTAGCTTTCTAAACAACTACCACTGTCAAGCAAATCAAAACTCACAGTATTTTTATACATGGTTGATTTCAGCACCTAGTGCAGCTAAGGATCCTCTACTCTAAGCATCAGGCTTTGGAATTCCTTCCTGCCATTCCCAGCCTTCCACCTTAACAATCACATACTTGGTCCACTCCTGCTGGCATAATATTTATTCTGAATTCGTGAATCTTACCAATTCACTCGTACTTGCTGACCCCATTCCCAAATCAAAGTGCTGTAATGCCAAATCCTGAAGCTGCGGTTTCCATTCTGAAACTGAACAAAACATGCAATTCAAGCACTTGTCAAAAATGTAGCAAAATGATACCATGTAGTTAAGAGTACATCTCTGTGTTTCTGAAAGGCCAAAGAGTCCCGCACTAAAGAAAAGATTTGGATAGTGTAAAACTGTGAGGATCTTGGCAATTCTACACTAGGTTTTTTTTTTGTTTTTGTTCAGACGTGGTAATGTTTGGGGAACCAGGTTATTGAACAAATTATTGATCAGGTCACTTTCGGGCACTGCAAGGCTCTCCCTGCTGTCCTATCGTTCAGATTCAAACTGGCTCTGTTATGGTCTTACTTATTCAAAAGCCATGGAAGCAAATTACAGGGTCATTCTGTGAATGACAGTCCAGGGGAATGAAGAGCAGCGTGAGTGCGGCACAGACCCAAGGATCCAGGAGACCAAGGCCCCGGTCTCAGAAGCGTGTTTCCTACATGCTCAGCGCACCCATACACTGCACAGGCCTGAGCCAGGAAAGGTCCTCAGACACTCACCCGCACACATGCCCCTCCTCCCCGAACTCAGGGCTCCTCCTTCCAGCCAGGAGATCACCGCAGGCTTCATCCCAGAGTGCCCTGCCCCGACAGAGACAGAGGCATGGATAAGTGACAGGGAAAAGGTGACAGGTAAATCCCCATGTTTTCCTGATTTAATTGGGCAAATAGCTGAAAGGCATGAACAGAATGTCCATTTCCAAAATGCCACATATTTCCAGTTATTCGAGAGGTAAGAACCAAGAAAATACCACAAATACTCTAGACCTGGCCTTGTGTATGGCCGACAGGGGGTTGATCAGCACAGTATGTTGTTGTTTTTTTGTCTTGTTTTGGGTCTCACATGGCAATGCTCACGGGTGACTCCTGACTCTGTATTCAGAAATCACTGCTGCTGGTGCTCAGGGATGACATGGGATGCCGGGGATTTAACCCATGTGCGCTGCTTGCAAGAAAATCACTTTCCTCCCTGCACTGTCTCTCTAGGCCCAGCAACAAATGCAGTTTCCTGAGACCCTCATGACCTCATCACGGATTTCAGTAAAACTAAGTGCAGAATAAGTCTGGAAATGGCCAAGGGTGGCAAGAGACCCTTATTTTTTTCAGCTAAAACATGTACCCAGACGGGGGTATGGTGCCGCCAGTAGGTCAATTTGTACCTGTGAGGCGAGTGCATCAGCAGGCTGATGGCGCCTTCAGACTTCCAGATACCCAAAAATTTCTGCTGTGCCTTTGGCCAGACCCCAAAAACTTGGGGCAAAGTTTACCAAGAAAGAAATGGCCAAAAGTTAGGTATGTGGGAAACACACCAACAAACCACCTTCGGCTCAGCTATATAATTGGAGGCAAGGCCTCTTTGGTTTCTGACTGAACTGCTTAATGGCCATGATCCCAGAGACTCAGAAACAAATCTCAGAACCCAGCGGCTTTAGGTAGAAATGCATCTGGTCCATGTAGTAGGCTACCTGGGCTGGGCTAACCCAGGTCGGAATAGGTTTCATGCCTTGGCCTGTTCCCCTTGGCATCCCAGTGGCCGCCATCCTTCAGAGGCCACTGGATAGTCAGATTTGGGACCCGAGTGACGAGACACACAGGGCCCCACGGAATGTGGGTGGAGCCAGGCTTGTCCTCCCCACCCCAACGAGACCCCAAGTCATCACCCACGAACGGCCTCTCTGGCTCCTGATCAAGCTGCTTAACGGCCATGATCCAAGAGACTCAGAAACAAATCTCAAAACCCAGTGGCTTTTGATAGAAATGCGTTCGGACCCCACAGTATGTTACTGTCGCTGGGCCACCCCAGGGAAGAAAGGGTATTGCCCCTCCACCTGCTCCCTCTTGGTGACTTGGTGACTGTCATCCTCCAGAGGCCATTGGACAGTCAGGCTGGGTCCACGGTGACGAAACTTGTTGGGCCTCACGGGATGAGGGGGCAACCGGGCCTGTCCTCCCCACCCTAACGAGACCCCAAGTCATCGCCCATGAATGGCCTCTCTGGCTCCTGACCAAACTGCTTAACGCCCTTGATCACAAAGTCTCAGAAACAAATTTCGAAAGCCAGCAGCTTCTGACAGAAATGTGTCCAGACCCCGCAGTAATTTACTGTAGCTGGGCCACCCCTGGGGGGAAAGGGTGATGTCCCTCCGCCTGTTTCCTTCTGGTGGCTCGGTGGCCGTCATCCTGCAGAGACCACTGAACAGTCAGGCTTGGGCCCATAGTGACAAAACTTGTTGGGCCTCACGGGATGGGGTGGAGCCGGGCCTGTCCTCCCCACACCCACAAGACCCCAAGTCATCGCCCATGATCGGCCTCTCTGGCTTCTCAACAAGCTGCTCAACGGCCATGATCCCAGAGAAGCAGGAGCAGATCTTGAAACTCAGTGGCTTTTGGCAGAACTCGCTCCAGATTTAAGTGTTAGATTTTCATAATTTCAAAACCACATGGCCCTACTGCAGCCATTTGACATCATATGTTATTCATAACTAGCAATAGAACACAAATTGCCTATTGTTGCCTTTTCAGCAGATCTGAGTGTTGGGGTAAAATCTCAAATAATAATGGTGGGTCTGGTGTCGAAATATTGAATGTGATCAAAGTAGAGAGAGAATAATGTGGAAATCATCTGCCCCACAGGTAGGGGGAGGGTATGGGATGGGGGTATATTGGGGTTTTTGGTGGTGGAGAATGGGCACTGGTGAAGGTACAGGTGTTTCATTGTATGACCAAGATTTAGACCGGAAAGCTTTGTAAATGCTCTCACGCTGATTCAATAAATAAAATTATAAACAATGAAAAAAAAAAGTAAGGTGAAGTTCGTGCACAATACAATCAGCTAATCAGTGGCTAAATAAATAGCAGTACTCCTACAAAAAATGTATCCAGAAAGAGAGCACCACAGGAGTTTCTCACGGCCAATCCAGTTGCGATACCCCGTATCATCTAGGGTCCCTCATGCCAGCCAGGAGTGATCCCAGGAGCAAATCCTAAATCCTGCTGAAATCTCACAAGAACCATTAGAAGTAAATCCAAGCACTGAAATAGGGCAGTGTCTAATGAGTTGAGAGACAAGATATCAAATCCGCTGTGGTGGGAGAAAGATAGTATAGCACATAGGACAGAAGCGCTGCACACACATATGGTCTTGGAGCAAGGCCAGGTGTGGATACTGAATACAGACGCAGGAATAATCCCTAATCCCTAAGGAAAAAAGAAAATGCAAAAACCGTGAGTGACTAGTGCAAAAGTACTGGGGGTGAGGCACCAACATTTTAAGTTGCCAAGAGGTTTTAGTCCATGGTACCCCATGTCATCCTTTAGCACATTGCCAGGAGAACTGTGGACTGTGCCCCCAAACAAAGGAAACAGCAAAACCAATTAAACACACAAAAGTTTGTGTAGTATACAAAGTAAATTGATTCACCAATGGATGGATCTATTTAAAGGGACCTGAGCGA
Organism: Sorex fumeus; assembly: GCF_029834395.1. Classification (NCBI taxonomy): domain Eukaryota; kingdom Metazoa; phylum Chordata; class Mammalia; order Eulipotyphla; family Soricidae; genus Sorex; species Sorex fumeus. The sequence continues at coordinate 235,006 of NW_026606097.1, read as the reverse complement.
TAACTGGTCAGATAGGGATTTTCCCATGGACACAGTTGAAACAGGTTGACGTGAATCAACCCATAGGGTTCGACTACCCCACAAGAGTAATTCCTGAGGACAAAGCTGAGAGTAAGCCCTGAGTATCCACAGGTGAACCCTAAAAAAACGAGGGAGTAAAGAGCTACTGGACGGCTGTCCAATATCCCAGCCCGTCACAGAGCTACTGTTGGACACGCAGCTGCCACCAACCCCAGGGAGCCCACGCGGGTCTGTTCAGACACGGTTGACTCCATACTGCTCTCACCGACAGCCTGCAGATGTTGGTAGGTCTCCAGCATCACGTCCCTGTACAGCTTCCGTTGAGAGGCTTCCAGGCATGACCATTCCGCCAGGGTGAAGTTCACAGCGACGTCATGGAAGGTCACTGCTTCCTGAGACAGCACACGGAGAAGGTGCGAGTCAGAGTCTATCTTAGCCTCATTCCCACTACTTGAGGCCAGGACCCAGGGTCCTATATTGTCGATGGGCTACTCCGCTCCGAATGAACCAGCCTCCAAGCACACGCATGACTGACGGGCCCCAGAAATCACAGAAGTCAGCTAGATCTGCTAAAGTGGGAGGACGTTATACAGAAGGTTCTTGGATGTACCTGCCTTTCCTGGTAACCCCAGGGCCAATTCGAGCACCACTGGTCCAGTGAGTACTGTAGAGAGGATCACCTGAACACAAACTTGTACGATCCAAAAGACTATCCCTGGGTGTAGCAAAAACCTCTGCATGCTCACCGCTGCGCCCCCACAGCACATGAAAACTAGGATTGAAAACTCGACAGTCCATATAGACAACTACTCAGAGCAGTGCATGGTATGTGTGCCTGTAGGAACTCACTGCTAAGGACCGCCCCAAATCCCGCTCAAACAAGGTAGACGTTTCTTGACCCCAACATCTCTACTGGCCTCAGAGGTCCTTGGCTCTTTCTCCTTGGGATGGGCGCATGCCCAGAAATCCACACACAAGATTATGTGAATGTAAGACTATATGACCTAGCAGGTAGTTTCTCCAAAGTAGCAAGGACTAAACAGGAGAAAAGCAAGTCTGGGGGCCCAAGTCACTGTAGTTGCCAGGGCCCAAACGTGGCCAACACACCCCAAGGTGCTCTGAGGCCCATCACTTGTGAATCCAGAGCACAGAGTCAAGAGGACAGCTGATGACAAAAACAATGCAAAAGAAGCCGGAGCAGCAGGTTGGCGTAACAGGGCAGCTGTTCTGGGGACAGCATGTAGAAGTGGCGATCCCCAACATCCCATATGGTCCCACAAGCACTGCCAGGGGCAATGCCAGAGTGCAGCACAAGGAATGATTGCTAGAATCCTTGCTCTGCCACCCCTAATAAAACAGAAAACCCAAGATGAAACCTTTGGACCTCCAGCATCCCATTGGTCACCTAGACCTGTCAGGAATGAGCTCTGAGCACTGAGCTTGGAGTAATCCTCATGGCTCCAAAGCCAAATAAAACAAAACAAACTTACACAAAAGCAGCTTCAAACAGCAGAATGGGACGGTCTGATCAGAAGTCTCATCTTGGAATCCGTCCAAAAGAAACTCAAAACAGATGGTCCAGGAAGCCTGGGCACTCCCGGTACTACCTCATGTCATTCTATCCGTCTACTCCTACCTGGGGACGATTTATCAGAAGCCGCGTCACCATCTTCTCCTGTCACTGTTGTTCTGAGGATCAACGGGAGGCTCCGTGCAAAGACCTGGAGAAGTCAGAACAGTGAGCACCAGAGAGGAGCACCTCCTCCCACTCCTGAGCTCAGACCAGCCACACCCTCAGGCACAGCCTCACAATTCCACCTCTGGGAGACAATGGCAGAAGCTCCTGTCACCGCTGGAGATGCAAATTTGGTTGGCATCTGTGCTGCACTTCAGGAGAGGAGCCTGGGTCCAGGCTACAGGGGAGGAAAAGAAAGCCTTCTCTGATCCCCGGATTCTTCTCTGGCTCCCACAAGAAAGTCCCTGTAGGCCCTGCCAGGGGCCAACTCTCAGCCCAGGATATTCCGAACACTAGCGCCCTTTGCAGGCTGGCAGCAGTGCTGCCCCCAGGGAACTGTAGCCTGGAATGTGGCTCCACCATGTAACTTAGAGTGGGAAAACTTTGACACTCTTGTTGGGTGGACAAGGACATGCACCTGGGCACTCTGTTCTGGGGACCTCAGTATTTGCCACAATGGCAGGTGTCGTCTGCTCAGGGAGAGGTCAAGAGTCAGGGGTGCTTTGCAGCTTGATATGAGGAAGCTGAAATTCATGAACCTGAAAAAGATATACCAGTATTGTGGTTAGAAGGCAATAATATGAGTTGGGCGCTTGATTAGATGAAACAATCAATTCTCTGCATCCCATATGGCCCCCAGCAGCACCAGGGATAATACCTGAGCTTAGAGACTCGAGGAAGTTATGAGCATCTACACGTATGTGCCCTCTCTCCCGCCAAAATCTAAAGAACCAAAAATAGCCCCCCAAATACAATTTCAATGGCAAGCCTCAGCCACCTGTAAGCCCCCTTCCCCCATCCCCCGCATGACTCGGTCTCTCACGGCAGACAACGAAGATGACCAGTAACAGATCTCCTGCCATTCGGTGGAGGGGCTGACGTTCTGCCCCTCAAATATGGAGATGCTACAGAATCGAGCTGAGGGCCGATGGTTCAAACATGGGACTCCTGGGAGGGTTGGGACGGCCAAGCCCCTGGCTGAGTCCTGCATTCACCCACTATTGCCCCATCCTGAGCTGGAGACGATCATGGCCAAAGAGGCACCCCAGAATCACGAACTCACAACTGTCACTCCTGAACCCTGAGACAGCCCCCCCTGCAACCCAAAGCTCTGCTTCCCACTAAAACCTCCACCACACATCAGGATCCACCTGGATGTTGGCGAACAAGTGAAAAACCAGCGCAAAAGTGCCCCCCAAGTTGGCTCGGCACCTCGGCTCAGAGTGTGGAAACTGGAAGGCACAGGGTGCTCACATGAGGTTGCTCGAGTCCTGCAACTAAATCCTTCTTCAGACTCCCCCTTCCAGGATGGAGCGCAAATTTACTTGTCCTTTGCCACGTGAGAAACGGACTCACTGTCTGTGTCAGGGTTGGAAAATGAACCATGACATTTATGACATCACTTATGACATCACTTCCGTTTCCATAAGGTGCCTTAAAGAGCCAGAGTCTATGCACTGAGAACCTTTTTGCCACCCAGGTGAATCTGTGCTGCAAGGGGAATGGACTCGAATAAAGGAGTGGAGAGGCAAATGCTGGATTGGTCGGTCACACACTGGGGGCCTGGGGGTAAGGAGATTTCCCCTGATCCTGCATTGTCACCTAACATCGGACCAATGATATCTAAACACAGAATGTTACCCTGACTCTTCTCAAATGATCTTTGAGCTCAGAGACGAGAGTAAACACTGAGAACTGTAGGCTGTGTTGAAAAATATAACAAGAAAAAAGGCAAATTCAACCGAAGATGGGGGAAAATGATGTACAAAGACAAATTCGAGAATGAAACATTAAAAGAGTCAAATTTCTGGTCCTTAAAACTTCCCTATCCTTGGGGCTGGAGAGACAGCACAGCGGGTAGTGTGTTTGACTTGCACGCGACCAACCCGGGTTCGATTCCCAGCATCCCATATGGTCCCCTGAGCATTGCCAGGAGTAACTCCTCAGTGCAAAGCCAAGAGTAATCCCTGTGCATCGCCAGGTGTGACCCAAAAAAGAAAAAAAATATCCCCTATTTTTGATCTATCCCTGCTACAGAAATTCACAGTTTCTCCTGAATCCCTATTGCTCTTTCAGCATTGTTTGTGCATATATTTGAGTATATATAATTGTGACTTTGTGCGATTTTTGTTTCGGGGCCACAACCGGAAGATTCAGGGCTTACTCCTAGCTCTACATCCAGGAATCACTCTGGTACAGACATTATGGGATGCAGGGGACGGAACCTGGGTTGATTGCTTGGATGCTTAAGTCCTTACTCACTGTATTATGGCTGCGGCCCTAAGTAAATGTGCTCCTACCACACCCAGTGGGATTCCTGAGCAAATGTCCTGATTCCTAGAAAACCAAAACTTTATTGCTTAAAAAACAAAACCCTTTACCCTGGTTGGATTCTAGTTCTAAACAATTTAGGTGTAACATCGGTTCATCATTCCTCCTCTGCTATAAGGTGCTGAGGCTAACTGAGTAACACCCATCCCAATCATTCCCATTTCCTTAGTATTCATCTTTAACTTCCCTGTGCTCTGCTTCCCTTATACATTATTCACTCATTTCCCATAACCACAACCTTTGAATTGTAAAGTCAGATTCTTCAGAGATCTCTGGATTTTGTATTTGGAAGTGAAATGTTGACTTTCTCTTTCCTTTATATCCTCTACAGTTTACTTTAGACAAATCTCCTTTTTTGCTCCTGAACAAGGACCAGTGCAGTCTCAGGTTGGGAAGATTGTGCTGGGAGGATTGGGATGGCCATGCCCCCAGCCCTCAGCTTTGTATAGACAAAGGAAGGCAATATTATGCTTTTGTAACTTCAGAGTTAATTGACTGCAGATACTATATACTCCTGGGCATTGTCATGTTTATGAGACTTAAGCCTCAGCTGCCCTTTGTTCTTAGCACCCCAAAAGCAAGAGACTTGATGGACCCATGATAGCTGTGAGCTACCCTGGCATTGAAAAGGGACAGGTAAGCACCATAACAAATTCCATTATGATCAAAACAGAAGCAACTGGATAAGGATCCTGCTGTGCTTAGGAAGGACTAACCTGTCCTGGGGAGTGTAGTCTGGGAGCTATAGGAGACACCCTATAAACTTAACAGATCTCTTACTGTGTCCATTCAAAATGAACAGAAAGAGTAAGTGTAAATTTAAGATGGCTGTTTCAAGGAATATTAACTAAGCAAAGAAAAATATGTCCTTAGAGAAAATCCTGCCCTTGAGCTGATCTCTCCTCGAGTTAAATTTTTGGCCTAGAAGTTCCCCCTGAGGGAAGGGCTTTATATCCTTTGATTGTACAACCACATGTCTGTGTATTTGCTACCCCTAACTCTGTGGAATGGGCTGTAGAATAAAGGCTGCGGAAGACAGGTGAGGAGAGGAAATGAGGAACAGTGGAAGACTGGTATAGGTACACAGGAGAACGGAATAAAGAGCAACTCATCACTGTGAGTCCACAACACAAAATGTGGGGGTGCGGTGAGGTGTTGGTGGCCCAGCGCTGCCTCCACAACTCCGGAACCCTTCCCAAAAGAGACAGAGTGAAAGGAAGACAGAAAATCATAGCCTGATGTTAAAAGTGACCTGTTTATTGCAGAACAGCTACCATACTTAGCGAACATCTGAGGGGTCATGAAGTAAGGATATAGGAATGACTGATCATTTACGCAGATAAGCATCTGGCAGAGGAAATTCTCATGGGGAGATTCACCCAAGGAGACACTCTCTCTCTTATCTTTTCCTCTAGTTGTATAAGTTATCAACACTTGTAGTTGTTTGGATAAACACTGTAAGAGACAAAGATCCCAAAACTTAATTCTCTGGGCTTTGACAGCAAATAAGGCTTTCTTTTTTTTTTTTTTTTTTTTGCTTTTTTGGGTGACACCCGGTGATACAAGGAGATACTCCTGGCTCTGCGCTCAAGAGTCACTCCTGGTATTCCTCAGGGGACCATAAGGAATGTTGGGAATCGAACCCAGGTCTGCCGCCTGCAAGGCAAACACATTACCCGCTTTGCTACCTCTTCAGCCCCCAGAGCAAATAAGGCTTTTAACACTTACTTCTATGCGCTCTGAGAGCAAGCAAGGCTTTTTCTGTAAATCTCAGACTAAGTCTTCAGGCCAGTTCAGCTTGTCCTTCCCCATGGGGGTCCTATCTCTAACGTTGTAACAGTTTGCATCAAGACCATGCATATGTGCATTCTAGAATGTTCCATTTGAAGCCAAGGTAGTTTTCCCACTTGCCCCGGGTCCATCCAAGTCCCACGGCAGAACCTCCCTTTTGGCGAGTTAGGAACTACAGCAACTGAAGCCCGAATCAAGTAACTATGACAAAGCAATTATGCCCAGGAGTGGATATACTTGAGTCCATCAACTCCCAAATATTAGGAGTATGAACATTGATGGTCTTTCTGTGTTTAACCAAAGAACAGTGCTGTAGAGTAAAAACATAAAAAAAGCTATAGGGGAAACAGGAAAGCAGGTACAAATACATAGCCACTTCAACTACAAAGTAGTACAAATACAAAGTTGAGAGTTACCAGAAAGTTATGGTTTATAAGTAATCAAGACTGACCCGGGGAACTGAGACAATGCGAGGGGAAATAAAAGGAAATGCTAAAGATAAACTTTAACTAAATTAGAGATGTTAGCAAGGACATGATAAGCTTCTCTGGGAGAAGGAAAAGAGGCAATTCATAGATGAAGCCTAAAACACTTTGGGTTAATATCCAGCAGATGACCAACAGCCGGGGCTCCGTTTCCTTCTTCGATCCTCTGTCACTCTTCACCGGCCAGGGTGGGGAGAACAATCATAGCCACCAAAAGCACACAGCGCATGCCCATACATTATTGGAACACAACTCTCAGTACTCAGTGTAATAGCCGAGTTTTGCCTGATCAGGGAGAGAGGAAGAATCTGGATGCAATTTTCAACTTGATTTTAGGATACAGAAATCCTACGTTAGGAAAAAACAACAATGTGGAGTCAGAGATAGTCTGGTGGGAGGGGCGCTTCCCATGCTGACCCAGATCGATATTCGACATCTCACATGACCCTTAAAGAACTTAAAACAAAAGTATTCCAGAGGGCTGCTCCTGAAGTAAGCCCCGAGCTTCCACAGAAGCGCCCAAAATATAACCAAAATAGCCCCAAAGTAAATTTTCATCTACAAATCACAACCACCCCTAGAACCATGCCCACAGGATGGTCTGGACATCAAGGCTACTAATGAATAGTGACTGAGGGCTACAGTGTCATTTGCCATTTGGGCGTTGCCCCTCCCGCCACTCAAAAATGAACAGGCCTTTTATAGTTTTGGAGGAATCAACGTCGATATGGACGAGAAACTTATGACTCTGCGCTGAGGCACCCGTCCTGGTGGAGCTTGGAGATCGAACTTGGGTGGGCCCGATGCAAAGCAAACACCCTAACCTATGTTCTGTCTCTCCAGTCCTCTAAGAGAATTTGAATGTTCTACAACACTGAGGTCGGGACCAAAGCGTTCAGGACAGCTCCCAGCATAGTCCCGTGCTGGAAGGTTAGGACGGCCCAGCCTCGATGCTCTGTAACCACCACGCTCATCCCCGCGCCCACCCGCCACTGCCCCATGACTCAGCTGAAGCCGATTGTGGTTGCATGGGATCCCCAGAACCATGGACTCACACCCATGAGCCCTGTGCCCCGGAACAGCCCCCACTGCACTCACCAAAGCTCCGCCTCCCCCACAAAACCCTGGCGTGCCTCAGGAACCACCTGGATATCGGTTGAAAAAGGAGCGTAAAAGTGTCCTTAGAGCTGTCTTGGCCCCGCCCCTCACAGTGCGGAGACTGGGATGCACAGGGCGGGGCACTGACGGGAGGTCTCTAGTGTCCTACCACGGAACCGGCCTTCACAGACCCCGTCCACGTGGGACAGCCACTTCGACCCTCACCTGCACAACAAATGGAGGCTGATCAAGCTTCTTGCACGCAAACACCTAAATGCCCTGCTGTGGTGTCACTTCCGCTTCTGCAAGCATCCTTAAAGGGTAAAGCACCAGCTCCGCAGAGAACTAGAAAAATGCAGGTAAATGTGTAAGGCTGGTTGGCTGGAGCGATAGCATGGTGGATAGGGGGTTTGCCTTCTATGCAGCTTACCCAGGTTCAACATCTGGATTCTATATGGTCCCACAAGCAGGGCCAGAAGTGCAGAAGAGCAGGAGAAATCCCTGAGCACCGCTGGGTTTGACCCAAAAAGAAAAAAAAAAAGTGTACTACAAGTGGAATGGGCTCACATGAAGGACTGAGAAATGGTGGCTAGAGTGCTCAGTCACAAAGTGGGGTTCTGGAGGAGGAAGTCCCCTGATCCTGTATTGCACAGTGCCTCTGAAGCCTGCCCTGGAGATGCAGAGAGGAACTGCTCTAGAAACAACCCAGAGAACCAGAGAGACACTGGAACTGGAGGAAAGGCTTCTACCCCCTTAACAACACCAGAGCAGTGGACTCATGCCTACAAGTAGAACCTTAGGAGGCAGTTTCAGAAACAATATTTCAAACCAACAGTGGCCTGAGGGGTAGTATAGTGCGTTGGGCACTTGCCATGAACTCGGTCAACCTGAGTTCAGTCCCTGACATACCCAATAGTGGCATGGGAACCACCATAAGTAACCCTTAAGAACTGTCAGGTTTTCCCCAACACACATGCTAGAGAAAAAGGGAGCTCAGATAGAGAACGGAGCACCAAATAAAGGTAGTTTGGAGGATCCTCCCAGGATGGGAGAAGCAAGCTGAAAGTAGACTATAGACCAAACACGATTGCCACTCAATGCCTCTTTTGGAGACCACAACACCCAAAAGGAGAGAGAGAACAAAAGGGAATGGGAATGGGGGTGGGAGGGATACTGGGACCCGTGGTGGTGGAAACTGAGCACTGGTGGAGGGATAGTTATTTGATCATTGTATAATTGAAATACAAGCAGGGAAATTTGTAAGTCTACAACTGTACTTCATGGTGTTTCACTAATAATTTTTTTTTAAAAAATACATAATAATTAAGTACATAAAATACCATGTACAGACCAAGTCCCAGCATGGAGCCATGCATGGGGCTAACAAGCAGCAAAGCACACTGGTCACTTTGCATCCTGGCTTGGCCTTTTGCACAGATCTACATTGTTAGGACTTTACTGCTTCCAAAGTGTAAGTCTCAAAACATTTATCCTCAGTGATTGTGTAAATCAAATGGAAAACTGCATACAATGAGTGCGGATATGCTACAGCGAGTGAAGTGCTTCCTTGCATGTGGCTGACTTAGACACAAACTATAGACAGCACAGCTGGATGTGGCTCCAAGAACATAACACAGAAGGGCATGAAGAATAGAGGTTTGGCTATTTCACAGATGACAGATCATCCTGTTATTCGTCGATTGCCTCGAGCAGCCACAGTAACGTCTCCTTCATCCTAGCCCTGAGATTATATTCAAGGCTCTTTAGGAGAATGAGACCCATCATTGTTATTGGTATTTGTCATATTGGGTACGACACAGGGAGTTTGACAGAATCTGCCATGTGGGCAGGTTACATTCGGTAGCCTGCCAGATTGTCAAAGTGGGAATGAGATGTTATAATAAGATATCGCGTGGCCGCATTTGCGGCCGCGCGGTGCCGAGATCTGCTTTTTATGGTCTCTGAGTCTTGGCCGCTGATGGGACTACATGGCGCCAGGGGGCCAGTTGGTGGGTGTGACCCTCCCCTACTGGAATTTGGATGATCTGGGTGGAGGATGCTCGACTCCAATTCAAGTAGGCTTGTAGATCTCGGCACCAGAACCCACGTGGCTTTGTCCCTCTGCCAGTACCTTCAGGTGTGCAGAGAGTGGTCTCAGCATGGTGGTGTCTGGTCTTTGAGGTCTTCGGCTGCCGGAGCCCTGGTCAGAGCGGGGAGGAAAGCTCAACCCACTCCCTCCAAGGAGGGCCAGTGAGGAATAGCCAGGCGCGGGCGCAGAAGACTGCACTGTTCTCCCTCCGGGATCTGGTTTTTATAGTCTCTGAGTCTTGGCTGCTGATGGGATTACACGGCGCCAGGGGGCCAGTTGGTGGGTGTGAACCTCCCCTACTGGAATTTGGAGGATCTGGATGGAGGATGCTTGACTCCAATTCGAGTAGGCTTGTAGATCTCGGCACCGGAACCCACGTGGCTTTGTCCCTCTGCCGGTACCTTCAGGTGTGCGGAGAGTGGGCTCAGCATGGTGGTATCTGGTCTTTGAGGTCTTTGGCTGCCGGCGCCCTGGTCGGAGCGGGAAGGAAAGCTCAACCCGCTCCATCCAAGGAGCGCCGGCGAGGAATAGCCAGGCGCGGGCACAGAAGACTGCACTGTTCTCCCTCCAGGATCTGGTTTTTATAGTCTCTGAGTCTTGGCCGCTGATGGGATTACACGGTGCCAGGGGCCCAGTTGGTGGGTGTGACCCTCCCCTACTGGAATTTGGACGATCTGGGTGGAGGATGCTTGACTCCAATTCGAGTAGGCTTGTAGATCTCGGCACCGGAACCCACGTGGCTTTGTTCCTCTGCCGGTACCTTCAGGTGTGCGGAGAGTGGTCTCAGAATGGTGGTATCTGGTCTTTGAGGTCTTCGGATGCGGAGCCCTGGTTGGAGCGGGGAGGAAAGCTCAACCCGCTCCCTCCAAGGAGCGCGGGGGAGGAATAGCCAGGCGCGGGCGCAGAAGACTGCACTGTTCTCCCTCCGGGATCTGGTTTTTATAGTCTCTGAGTCTTGGCCGCTGATGGGATTACACGGTGCCAGGGGCCCAGTTGGTGGGTGTGAACCTCCCCTACTGGAATTTGGAGGATCTGGGTGAAGGATGCTCAAATCCAATTCGAGTAGGCTTGTAGATCTCGGCACCGGAACCCACGTGGCTTTGTCCCTCTGCTGGTACCTTCAGGTGTGCGGAGAGTGGTCTCAGCATGGTGGTGTCTGGTCTTTGAGGTCTTCGGATGCGGAGCCCTGTTCGGAGCGGGGAGGAAAGCTCAACCCGCTCCCTCCAAGGAGCGCCGGCGAGGAATAGCCAGGCGCGGGCACAGAAGACTGCACTGTTCTCCCTCCGGGATCTGGTTTTTATAGTCTCTGAGTCTTGGCTGCTGATGGGATTACACGGCGCCAGGGGGACAGTTGGTGGCTGTGAACCTCCCCTACTGGAATTTGGAGGATCTGTGTAGAGGATCCTCGACTCCAATTCGAGTAGGCTTGTAGATCTCGGCACTGGAACCCACGTGGCTTTGTACCTCGTTGATCTCTGCCATGATCCTCTCCAAACCAGGGCCTCTGAGCCAAGTCAGAGTCACAGCAAAGAATTAAACCATGGTGAGTCCTGACAGTAGCCAGCAAAATGCAAAGTTTGTACCTATTTAGTTCTTATTTAATTCCTTCCACCTTGCTTTATCACTAAGATACATTATTTACCAGTTAACATACTGGGAAGTTCACATGCCAGGACATTGTCATAACCATGGTGCAGGTGATAATCAGCAAGTACCTTTCACTTATGGTACTAGTATCACAGGAACTTTCACACATAACACATTATTTCCTTCCTTACTGTCCTTTTGTATCAATTCCCTACCCACTTGTTGAAACTAAAATTGTTTTACCTCAGGGCCCTGTTCTGATGCCGGCCATTGTTATTATGGAAGTGATTGATCCAGCATAACTTTTATATTTACTAAAGCTTGAGGGAAAATGAAGGCCTTCCTATATTCCTTACCTACAGATTTTCTCCAGGATTCTCTTTAAAGCCGCAGGTGCGAATAACGTGCTTTCCACGTTCTTATATAAATATATATACATATATATGTATATTTATATATAGCTTCTCTCCAGTGTGAATTCTCCTATGCATAATAAAGCCCAAGGATCAACGAAAGTCCCTCCCACACTCCTGACAGATATAAGGTTTCACTGCAAAATGACTTTTCACATGCGCAGTAAGGGCTGAAGACAAACTGAACATCTTTCCACATTTCTTACACTTAGGAGTTTTCTCTCCACTGTCAATTTTCCTGTTCAGAAAGCTATGCCAATTGCATCAATATCTTCCTGCAGTCCTTTCATATATAAGGCCTCAATCCACGATATATTTTTCTCACACGGCAAAGCTTGAGGATTGAGTAAAAGTCTTCCCACACCCCTGCATATGCTTTCTTCGAGTATGAATTTTCCTATGTTTAAAGTTAGGGGGAAGTGAAGGCTTTGCCAAAGTCTTAACGAGCATAAGATTTGTCTCAAGTATGAAATTTTAAGTGCATCAAAGGATTGCTAAATAAGCAAAGGCCTTGCCACACTCCTTACATATATATATATATATATATATGTCTATACATATATATATATATATATATTCTCACTGCAATGTGTGTTTTCTTATAGTCAAAAAAGTTTGAATAGTAAGTGAAGACCCTCCCACAGTAGTGGCACGAGTAGTGTTTCATTCCCCTGTATGAACTTTCCTATGCTCAGAAAGACCTGAGAAGAAATTAAAGGCCTTTCCTCCTACCTCACATACATAAGGGTTTTCTACGAAACAGAAATTATAAAAACTAAGACTTCAGGAATAGGCAAAGGCCTTCCAACATTGCTCACAAGTATACGTTATCTCTCCAGTGTGAGTTTTTCTGTGTACTAAGGCTTGTGGAATAAGCAAAGACTCTCCACTCCGTATATGCATATAGTTTCTTTCCAGTGTGACTTTTTCTGTGCATACTAAGATGGTTGAGTCAGAGAAACGCCACAGCACATTCCTTACATGCATACGGACTCTCCAGTATGAAATCTCCTGTGTATAAGGTATGAGGATCCATTGAAGGCCTTCCCACTGTCCTTACACTTAAAGAGTTCCTGTCCTGTGTGGATGTTCACATGATCCCACCGGGGTGATACTGGTCTCAAAAGTTTGTCCCCAGTGTTTGCATTTCTGGAGATTCTGTCCAATATGGGCTTCTATGGGAAAGTGATGGTGCTGAGGACATGGGAAGAGTGATCTTCTGATCACCCTCAGAAGACATCCCACCTGTCTCGGCATCCCTGTGGGGTTGAGGACCAAATTGCTCACTTGAGCATTTATCACAGTGTGCAGGAAGAGACATTCCACCAGGGCTGGCTGCTTCCATGTATAACAGCAGAGAAGGATCCCAATTATTAGTCTATGCCATAAGAGTTTTCATGTCAAAAGAAATCAAGCTCTGCAGGTACGTAGCTGATAGGGTACGGGACAATGAGTTTCTTGGGGAAGTAAAAAATCCAGACGGGAATGAAAGCAGTGACTCTGAAGCCAACCCTGGGGATTCAGAGAGGAACTGGTCTAGTAGAAACCCAGAGATCTGGAGACATGGAACAGGAGCAAAGGCTGGTAAGAACATCAGAGAGCAAGGTCCGGCCAAAGCTCTACCCCTGGAAAACGTGCGAACAGTGGACTCTCAGCTACAAAGAAAACCACAGGAGGCAGTTTCAGAAACATGATTTCAAACTGACAATATCCGGCTAGTACAGTGTGTTGCATGCAGTCAATCTAGGTACAATGTCCAGAATTCCAAAGGGTCCCCTGAGCACCATATGACTCATAGATGGATGGAATTTTGTTCTATCCGATCATAAATGTTTCCTTTTTTACCTCTAATATTAGTAAACTGACACGGGTGGGATCCAGGTATGTGACCAACCTTGTGAGTAATCACAGTTAAACGGAATGATCTGCTGGAATGTGGGGAGCTTGGGACCTGACCCATATTCCCACTTATAAAAGATTTCATCAAGGCGCCCCTTCCATCCTTTCAAACGACATTCTGTGCACAGTTATGTGCATCTAAACTCTCCACCTGAGACCAGAGCAACTGTAGATCTGGGTAGGTTGTTGCTTGCACATGGCCAACCATGGTACAATCCCCAGGATCCTCCCGGAGCACCATCAGAAATAATACCTGAGTGCAGAACCAGGAGAAACCACTGAGGATCACAAGGTACTGTAGGATAATAGTGGTCTTACTTTGCTCCCTGGTTGATGAGAGCTTATGTTTGTTGATTGCCCATAACCTTTCAATTACCTTTGTCTCCTGATCAGACTTTGACTTTTAAATATTGTCTTTCTCTTCTCCTTTATGTCTTTGGCATGGTTAGCTATTTCAGAGCAATTGCTTTTTGTACGGATACAGGAAGACAGTTACAAAGACAAGCCTGAGCTTGAGAGTTGATGGTCTCCAGATAATATTACATTCTGGAGATCTGCTCTCTTGACTGATGCCTCACTTGCCCTTACTTCCTTGATCCCCAAAAGAAGGGTCCTATGAGGGACTAGATGGACCCAGGGCAATTGGTGAGCTAGCTACCCTGGCATCGAAATGGGCCTGGACAAAGTACCATAATGCTTATCTATGAGCCTAGTCATGGACAAATTCTGTCATGAATCAAAAAGTAATAACTAAACTTGGATCCTCCTGGTATTAGAAGTGATTGATCTGGCCTGAGCACTGTAGTCGGAATCTGTGGAGAGAAGTCCCAGGAGAGACACCAACAAGGTTAAAAGTGTCTATTACTGTGTCCATACAGAATGGTAATCATTAGGAAGTAAAACTAAATATTTCAATTAAGTTGCTGGTCTAAGGAGAGCAGTAACACATCATAAGGGCTGCTTTTCCTTTGTGGGCTGCAGGTAATGGGAAAGTCATTCTATTCCCATGGGGAGGTGTGGATTGAGGTCGTGGTGAGAGAAGAAAAAGGGCACTTTCAGGGAGACAGGGGAAATGAAGGAAACTGAGAAAAGGAATTGTCCTCCTCCACCCAGATTCCCTATCTTCCAGTATGTAGGTGTTACACCCATCAACTGCCTCCTGCGCTGTGTAATTCCATCAATAGCCAAGACCCAAGACTATAAAACCCTGCTCCTGGAAGAGAACAGCGCAGTTTCCTGCATCCGCATCTGGCTGTCTTACTGGGGCCTTTTGGAGGAGGGTGTGTTGAGCTTCCCTCCCCACCAAGCAGAGCCCCGGTGAAGACCTCTGGTTCGAGCCACAGCCATGCTTAAGACCAATCTCCACACATTCGGACGAGCCTCACGCATGAAGGAACCGGCAGAGGAACCCAGGTGTGCAGCACCTGGGGCTTAGATCTCCAAGCTGCTCGTATTCGGACTGGGCATTCTCCACCCAGATCTCCCATCTTCCAGTATGTAGGCGTTACACCCACCAACTGTCCCTGGTGCCGTGTAATCCCATCAATGGCCAAGACCCAAAGACTATAAAACCGTGCTCTGGGAAGTGCACGCCACATGAAATCTTATTATCTAGTCTTACTCTGAAAAAACTGGCAGGCTACCAGAAGTATCCTGCCCACAACGCAGAGTCTAGCAAACTCCCCATGGTGTATTCAATATGCCAAAAACCAGTAACAATGATGGTTCTCATTCTCCTGACCCTGAAAGAGCCTCAAATATGGCACTTCTAAAAATCTCAGGGATAGGAAGAAGGAGACATTACTGGGGCCTGCTTGAGTCAATCGATGAACAATAGGATGACAATGATACAGTGAGAGAAGAAGAGACACAGAGTTAGAGGACACAGTTGCGACTTAGAGAGAAGGCTGAGAGCTGAGAGTAAGAGTGACTGGGGAGATTGGAGAGGAGTCACAGTGAGCATTGGAGAGCAAGTTAGAGAGAGGGTTGGATAGAGCTGGGAGAGACAAGAGACTGAATAAACTGCAACTAATCAGCAACTAGCCTGGTCCTCATTCTACTTTCATCGGTCCAAAGCAACAGCGGTCCAGGGTGGAGATGTGGCTCGAGAGCACCAAATGTGGTCAGTGAGAGAGAGCCGCCAGGAGAGACCAGGAACATCTGTTAACGTGTAAATCCTGTTTAAACCCCCACTTCTCATAGGGTCCCCAAGGCCCCCTGGAGTGACTCCTGAGTGCAGAGTCAGGAGTAAGCCCAGAGCACTTCTGGCTGTAATCCAAAAACAAAAACACAAGAGTGAACTGTGGGGGGGGGGGCTGGAGCGATAGCACAGAGGATAGGGTGTTTACCTTGGATTCAACCAACCCAGGTTTGATTTCCAGCATCCCAAACGGTCCCCCATGAACCGCCAGAAGTAATTCCTGAATGCATTAGCCAAGAACCACCCCTGTGCCTCACTGGGGGTGAGCCAAAAAGCAAAAAAAAAAAAAAAAAAAAAAAAGTGAATTGTGTAGTTAATCAGAAAAAGGAACACAACGTTCTTGACTTAGCAAAGAAGTATTTTTATGATGGCTACAGAGATAGCACAGACCACAAGTAGCTTGTGTGACACATAGCTGACCAGGGTTCAATCCCTATCACCTCACAGGGTCCCCAATCCTAGCATTATCAATGAGAACAGAGCTGGGGTAAACTCTAAACTCCATTGGGTGTAGCCAACCAAAAACAAATCAATAAATTTAGGTGCCAGAACTATAGTTTGGTAGGGTACTGGCCTTGTACACGCTGACCTGTATACCCCAGCACCACACTGAGTACCATTTGGTACCTTTTGGCAGCAACCACAAGGTATGACCGTGTGTCTTTGTGTGTGTATATGTGTGTGTATATCTATATTTATATATGTAATTTGTTCACAATTCAACCTCCACCAACCAGTTTTGTAGAATGCAGGTTTAGATTTTGGCGCTACAAGTGGCAGAACTTAGAGCTTATCTGAGTGGTGCTTGGGGAATCCTGCGTTGTACAGGAGACTGTACCACGGCAAACTGCTTGCAAAGACAGTTCCTGCATTCCTGGCCTATCTCTGACTGCAGGAATTCAAATTTATATAAATAATGTGAACCTTGTGAGAACGATACAGGCAGGGGGCAGGGATGAGGCCCAGCTGGTAGATAGAGGTCAGGGCAGGGTTGCTGGCAACTGGGGCCTCCTGGTGCAAACCTGAGCCAGAAGTACAGGCTGCAATTTCAAAGGTTTGCAGTGGCCCGAAAGAGCTGACAGTGAGTGGGAGGGAACTTGTCATGGACGCAAATGACTTAACTTCACAACCTGAATTGCCAAGGAGTGATCCCGGAGTACTGCTGGGTTTGGCAAAATCCCGCATAGGCAATCCTCCTCCTGCCCAAATAAAGGCAGTCAGGAGTTAACTGCCAACAGAAGAGGTGTGAAATCTAGTAATATATTCTGAACCGTCAGTTCTCTGGGTTTGTTGTTTTGTTTTGGGACCACATCCAGAAATGCTCAGAGCTTACAGGCCAGGTTTTCAGACTATGATTTTACTCCTATGGGTATGTGATTTTATAAAGGAAAAAGAGGATGGAAAATTATACTTAGTGCCAGAGTGATAGTGCAGTTGGAAGGGCATATGTTCGGTCCCCGGCATCACATACAGTCCCCCAAGCACTGCCAGGAGTGATTCCTGAGTGCAAAGCCAGAAATAACACCTGAGCATTACCGCTATCTCCCAAAAATAAAGGAAAATTAAATTTAGCCCAAACGAGATTTTAAAGTGCATAACTTTGCTCAGAGCCTCCAACACCTTCATTTTCCCCTAACAGCCATCTGTTCAAAGGGCTCAAGAAATTTCACATCTAAGAACTTGCCATGAAGGTATAAACAGGAGAAAGCACAACAGATTGAAGCAGATGCCAGCCACCTGGAAGCCCAGAGGGCCTTCCCTGGTATCCTGTGTCCACTAGTCCCCTGAGCACAGAGCAGGGCACAGACCTCAAATACTACCAGGTGTGGCCCCAAATCTCACCTCATCTGCTCCCCAAGTAGTGAAATACACCCAAGGAAAGGAGGTCAGAGGGCTGAGCACCTGATTTACCCTTAGGGGACATGGCATGGCTCCCCCTGCATCTCAGAACACAGACACAAGAGGGGGAGAGTCTCTGACTATCTCAAAGTTTGTAGCAAATGGAGCGGGGGGGGGGGGAGAGGGAAAGACAGGAGAAACAGTCCAACCGCAAAAAGATGCTCAAAGAATGCTCATGTGCCAAGACAAATTCTGAAGTGGGAGGGCTGGAGTCATACCTACTGATGCTCAGGGGACAGTATCAACTAGTGATGTTGTGGCAGGGATAACTCTGGTCACCGCTAGAAAGACAAACGCCCTCCTGGCTATAGTACTGCACCAGCCCCTAAGAGTGAGACATTTAGAACCTATTGCAGCTGGTCCCTGGAAAACCCCTTTCTGCAAGTACTCACTTCAACAGCAGAGCACACTCCTGGTCTTGGAGAGATGGACAGTGGACATGCTGGGAATCTGGACAGGTGAGGCAGAAATTCTTTTTCCTGAGGAAATATAATTACATAGGGTTAGCAAAGCTAATAAGTTGATAGGGTGCTTTTCTTTCAAGCAGATATGCCGGGGTCAATATGCAATAGTACATAGGCTCACCCACTCCAGCACTGCTAAAAATGATACATAAACTCAGAACCAAGAGTAACCCCTGAGCAATAAGTGCTGCTGTGGCCAAAACAGTACAATGAAGACATTTCTGGGGTCAGAACGATGGTACAGCAGTAGGGAGTTTGCCTATCATACGGCCAACCCGGGTTCGATTCCCGAAATCCCATATGGTCCCCCAGTACTGCCAGGAGAGACTCCTGAATGCAAAGTCTGAGAAAACACTTAGTATAGCAAGATATGACCCTAAAAAGCCAAAAAAAAAAAAGAAATTTCTGTGTAAAGAGATTGGAGACACAGTATAGCAGGTGAGGTGCTTGTCTTGCACTTGGCCAAACCAAGTTTGAATCCTGGCATCCCATACGGTGCCCTGAGCCCAGCCAGGAGTGATCCCTGAGTGCAAAGGCAGGAGAAGTAACTGAGTCTTGCAGTAGTACTTCCTACAGACTAAATAATTATCTCATTTAAACAAATAAAGGTGTGGTGGTCAATAGTGATCTTAATTTGCATTATTAGGGGGGTTAGGACATACTCTGGAAGTGCCCAAGCTACTTCCTGCTAAGATGGCATATTTGGTTGCAAGACCCTCTGTAGCACCACCCTGATGCACCCCTCCAGACCGCAACCTGAGTTGGCTTTAAGTTCCACACCTTGGGGCCTCAGTGACAGCATAGACAAGTGAGCATTTCTTTTGAAGGTGGGCAACATGGGTTTAATTCTGGGCATCCCTTACGGTTCCTAGCACCACTAGGAGTGCTTGCTGAATTTAGAGCCAGGAGTAACCATAATGCCTCGCTGGGTGTGACCCAAATGCAAAATAAATAAATAAAAAGGAAAGAAAAGCTCCCCACCTCCCTGAACTCCCAGAACCCACTGAATGGACAAGAACCTGTGAAAATCAAAGACTCTGTCAAATGCTTTTGAGCCCCAAGCACATAGAGAATATGCCCAGCCCCTCCCCCCCATCCAGGCCCAACACCCCCCAAGAATGACAGGACAGAGGGGACGGTGTTTTTTCCTTTATGCTGCTGACCCAGATATGGGGTACTCTGAGCAACCCCAGAATTGACCCCTGAACACTGCCAGGTGGGGCTCAACACCCCCCACGAGGAAAAAGAATGCACCCCCAGGTCCCTTTGATGAGGGAATCCTATGCTTTACCTACTCCACAATCTGACTAAGGAATGACAGGGGGCCAGTAACAGGATGTCCTGGGGACACTGCTGGGATGATTTACCCACCCCTGTGACTGACCAGCTGAGCAATTCGAGCCTGGACTTTGGTTCTGCTCTCTCGGCCTGCCATGTCAATTTTTTTGATCATTTGCTGCTGCTTATCAATCCAGTACAGCCAGTTTTCAAACACAGTCAGCCCCACAGGCTGCAAGATATTGGAGTCCTCTAATACTATACGGTTGGCACCTGAGAGATCACTACTTTCAATTCGTCGAAGGTCCGAATCAGCCCAAAAGAGCTTGCCCAATCTGCTATCAAGGGCTAAAGCAATTGGTTTACTTAAACCACTGAAAAAGAGGACCTCACGTTCTGTTCCATCCAAAGCAGCTCGTTCAATTTTGGGTGACCTTTCCTGAAGATTAGTAAAATACATATACCCTTTCTCAGGATTCACCACAATGGCCCGAGGTCTGTCTTGTTCCCCTTTGAGCACCACTCCAATCGATCTCCCATCTAATCTTGTTACATTAATCACATTCGTAGCCTCACAAGTCCAGTAAATGTAGCGGCTATAAATATCAATGCTGAGATCGTAAGGCTGGATTTCTAGGTTCTGATTTGGAACTGAACTCACAACCACGGTAAAGCCCTGGCTGCCATCTTCTTGTGCTTTTCGAATCACATTTTGCCGTGAGTCAATCCAATAGAGCTGCTTGTCCAGTGGGTCATAGTCAATGGCCCGAACATTCCGAAGACTATGGATAGGAAGGATGATGTCAGGGCTTTGCTGTTCATCAATCACCATGCGGTTGATGGCACTTTTCTGACTGAAGAGACTGTCTGAGTTCATCATGTCGACCAAGACCATTCATGGTAACTCACAGTTCCAGAAGGCAGAATCTAAACGATGGACATGGGAGTCTCCCGGTGGACGATTCCACAACGAAATAGACCACATCATATTCAATCGACGGTTTTGCCTGACTGATGTCGCTGTTGTCCCAAAATTTCGAACGGGATCGGACCACCGTCTTCTTCGTGCAAAATTCTACTTCACAGAGCGGGGAGAAAGGGCTGCAAAGTTCAAAAAGAGAACTCCCAGAACGACCACCAACTGGGAACTCTTTGGTACTATTGCGGCAACATGGGAAGATGCCATTGTTGACAACATTGACGAGGAATACGATCGACTGGTTCAGCACCTCCATGAATGTGCGAGGAACGCCAAGAGAGAGATAGCCACAAAAAGTCGCCTATCTTCGAAAACTCTTGAGCTAATTCGCCAGCGTGGTTTGGCGCATGCCTCAGGCAACCGCAAGCTAACGTCCGAGCTCGCAAAGCAGTGCAGAGATGCGATCAAGGAAGACCTCAAAGAGAGAAGAGCAGAAGTACTGGTAGATGCGGCAGAAGCCAGGAAAAGTATTCGTAACGCCCGCCTGTCCTTCGCCAACTATAAGACCAAGATGACTGCCCTCCGACGTCCTGATGGATCCATCACATCCTCCAGAACGGCAATGGAGAAGATTATCCATGACTTCTACTCAAATCTCTTCGATAGCCATGTCCACTTGCCGACATACCAAATTCCACAGGATGGGTATGTCGTTCCCAACGTTCTCCCTTCCGAAATCCGACACGCCATTTCGTCAGTAAAGAAGCAAACAGCACCCGGCCCAGACAAGGTCAGACCTGAACACCTGAAGAACCTGCCGTCAGTACTCATCAATACACTGGCTCGGCTCTTCACTCGCTACCTGTCTGAATGCAAGGTTCCATCTCAATAGAAAACCAGCAAGACCGTACTACTGTTCAAGAAGGGAGACATCCATGACATTGGCAACTATCGCCCGATCTGCCTATTGTCTGTCATCTACAAGTTGTTCACTCGAGTCATCCTGAATAGGATTGGCAGAACACTAGATGAAGGACAACCATGTGAGCAAGCAGGGTTCCGCAAAGGATTCAGCACCATCGACCATATCCACACGATAACCAAGCTCATTGAGGTTTCTCGGGAGTTCAAGATGCCGCTCTGCTTAACGTTCATTGATTTAAAGAAGGCCTTTGATTCTGTTGAGACGGAAGCGGTCATTGAAGCCCTAGCCAATCAGGGCATTCAAGCCCAATACATCAGGATCCTCCGTGAGCTGTATTGCGGATTCACTACCAGGATCTCACCATTCTACAAAGAAGTGATCGTTGATGTCAAGAGAGGGGTGCGGCAGGGTGATACCATTTCACCAAAACTCTTCAGTGCCACCCTCGAGAACATCATGCGACGACTGGAATGGGAAGGAATGGGAGTGAAGATAGATGGTCGGCAACTACACCACCTCTGCTTTGCTGATGACATTGTTTTAATAACACCAAACATCAGCCAAGCGGCACAATTGCTGGCCGACTTTGACCGTGAGTGGAAAGGTAGGACTACAGCTGAATCTTACGAAGACAATGTTTATGAGAAACAGCCTTGTTCCTGACGCCCCATTCGCTCTCAATGAAACGACCATCTCCGAATGCAACAGCTATGTGTACCTAGGTCGAGAGGTCAACATGACAAATGACCTGGCACCCGAGCTGCGCAGGAGGAAGAGAGCGGCTTGGAACGCCTTCAAGAACGTCGAAGAAATAGCTAAGAGGACGAAGAACCTCCGGCTCCGGGCACATCTCTTTGATTCCACTGTTCTTCCTGCATTAACATATGCCTCAGAGACCTGGGCCCTACGCAAACAAGATGAGAACGCCATTCAGGTCTCCCAAAGAAGAATAGAAAGAGCTATGCTTGGAATATCACGTTTCACTCAAATGAGAGAACGAATCCGGAGTTCTGACATCCGTCGACGATCAAGGATCAGGGACGCTGTCTCATATGCCAAGGTGTCGAAAATCAGATGGGCTGGTCACGTAATGAGATTTAAAGACGACCGTTGGACTAGAGCTGTTACTGATTGGATTCCACGGGATGTCAAGAGACCGCGTGGCCGCCCACCTACCAGATGGTCAGACTTCTTTGTCTAGATCATGAACGATCGGTTTGAGGCCCTCCATGTTCCCGGAGCGAAGAGATGCCATTGGGCTACACTAGCACGCGACAGGGACAAATGGAGACGTTACTGGCGCCCGCTCGAGCAAATCGACGACTAATGGGAAGTTAATTGATTAAGTGATTAAGTGACTGACCAGGTGCTGGGAGATGCCCCAAAACTAAATGAATGCTGAAGTGCCCTCACACGCCCCATCAGATCTGGGGGAGACTGAGGCTCCCTCTAGCTCTGACACTTTCTGCTTTGTGAGGGACCCCAGCGATGGGTCAGCAGGGAGGGCGCTGGCCTCACATCCAGACACCCCAACGGGTTTTCGGATCCCCAGGGAGGGAGTCCTGAGCGCCATGGGATAAGGGTCAAAAACACATAAAATATTTAAAACAACTTTTTTTTTCACTTTTGTTTGTTCGGTTATTGTTCTTGTTTCTGGAGCTTTCAGAACGACCTTAGCACTTCAAATTTGTTTTCCTCCTCGACCACATGCTTCATCTACCCACCCACCTTTTATTTATGGGGGGGGGCATGCCCAGGGTTTACTCCAGGCACTGAGCTCACTCCAGGCCGTGATCTGATGATGTGGGTTGCCGGGATCGAACCTGGCCGGCCGCGTTCCCGCCTTACACATCTTTCTAAGTAAGTTCTCCTCAGTAAAAATGACCGTTTTCCCTCAAAATCAATTTATAAACAAGATAAAGCTTTTGGCAGGAGCGCTTGGTGCGTCCCGGGTGAGGGGCCGCCACCCCGGGCCACTGCCACGGAGCGGCCCCGTTGCCCACAAGGCAGAGACCCGGAGGTTTAGGCGCTCAGAGTGACCACCAGGGAGGGCGGCTTGGGAACCAATCTTCCTGGACCTCCCTGCTCCCCTGAGTGCCCCTGAACCCGCTCCTCACCTTCCGCAACCACGCAACCCGCTGGCACTTCCTAAAAGAACGCCAAGTCCAGGCAGATAAAGGACCCGGATTCTGTCCTCACCTTCCGCAACCACGCAACCCGCTGGCACTTCCTAAAAGAACGCCAAGTCCAGGCAGATAAAGGACCCGGATTCTGTGTTGTCATTGGCACGTTCGCCCAGAGCCTTAAAGGGCCAGGCTTCAAATATTCCTGACCTGATCAGGTACTTGCCTGGTCAGAAAGGTTCATTTTCCCCCGTTTTTGAGATAGGATCAGGTGATCCAGAGAGCTGGGGGTCGCCAGGTCTGGGATCGATAGAGAGGGATGAACTGAACAGATAACATGTCGAGCAGAGAGTCTTTGTATTTACGAAGGAAATAAAATTCACTAAAATACTTGGCAAACAGCCGCCAAGACCATCACTCTGAGTCCCATCGTTCAATTATTTATTCATTTACAACCTTCAGCCACATGCTAGGACCAGGTCCCCAGGATTCCTCCTGGCAGGTGCCAATGAAAAAGACTGGCTTCAACAGGGTCCCTCACCATTGCGGGCTGAGGAGCCGACATTCAAAGTGATCTGGCAGTTTTACATACGCATGTCTACACAGAAAGCTGCGGGACAGGGACTGGTACAACCCCTGGTTGAGAAGGTTTGGATGGTCAAGACTTCTTCCATCAGCAGGTCCAGCATCCTCAATACCCACAGCCCCCCATGTTCAGGCCTGCACCCAGGCTATGCTGCCCCATCGCAGAGCTGGAGACGAAGATGACCCCAAGCTCACACCTGAGACACATGTGCCGTGATAAATCCTCCCAATGCAACCAGCAAAGCTCTACATTATCCTAAAGCCTCTGGAGCAATGCAGACCTGAGGAACTCACTGGATATGGATGGGGGGAGAGTGAAAAACAACCACAAAAGTGTCCCAAAAGCTGGCACGATCCCGTTGGTCACATGACAGGCACTGGAGGTGAGAGGTCCTCATGTCCTGCCACTAATTGGCCTTCAGTGCCCCCCCTTCGACTGAAGCATCACTTTGTCCTTTAAACGCATGCCCAGATGAGGCCTGATCCATATGACATCATTAGGAAGTAAAGTGCGCATGGAAGACTCTGTCTGTGTCATCATCCATTTCACCAAGGAGCCTTAAAGTGCCAGGTTCCAAGTGCAGACAGACCATTATGGCAGCCCAGGTGAATCAGTGCAAGGGACAGTAGTTCGGATAAAGGAGAGGAGAAGCAAGTGTTGGAGGGACTTGTCACAGAGTTCAGAGCAGCGAGTTAAGGCAGAGTCCCTTGGTCCTGTACTGGTCAAACATGGAGCCAATGCTTCCACACACACACGTCCGTCATAAAAACAAAAGCAGGTTGAATCAAAGTAAAACAGGAGCAGGCAAGTAGGTTGTGAATGGCTCCTGGGACAATGAGTTTCTCTGGGAAGTCATTAATCAAGTTGGGTGCAGTGAATCTGAAGCCAGCCTTGAAGATGTAGAGGAACTGGCCTAGCAGCAACCCAGGGATCTAGAGAGACACTGGACAGGATCAATTGATGGGAAGAACATCAGAGAGCACTGTACAGTGAACACTCTACCCTTTGAAAACATGCAAGGAGAGAACTCTCACTTATAAGGAAACTCCAGGATGCAGCTCTAGAAACATGTTTTCAACCAAGAGGAAAGAGGTTAGTACTGTGGGAAAGAGTTAGTTCTATGGGGAAAGAGGTTAGTACTGTGGCTTAATGCTTGTATTAAACATGGTTTTCCTGAGTTCCATTCCTGGCATCCAAAACAACACAAACTCCTAAGAACTTCCAAGTATGGCATGAATTACATAAAACATACTTCAATAAATAAACCCCATGTATGGACCAACCCTAAAATCGGAGACGCATAGTAACTAATGGGCACCACAGCATACCAGAATATTTTGTAGACTTTGTCTTTTGGACAAACCAAACACGGTTTTAATCAATTCAGTGGCTAGTAGGGTTGAGATTATACCACTTGCAAACGCAAGGTTTTGTCATCTTTTCTCCTTATATAACTGAAATGAGGAGAGTGGAATCCAGGAATGTGACCACCCTTTATAGTTAATCATCACAGCTGATGTTTTTGCCTGCTGAGATGGGAGTTTGGGCACTCTGCCAAGTTCCCACCATTTGTAAAATATTTTTATCAAGGGGCCAGTTCCATCCTTTCATGGAACCATTAGAAAACTTTCTGTGCACAGTCAAGTCCATTTCAACTATCTCTAAGCCACCCTATTAAAGAACAATGACAGGGCCATTATCCTAAACTTTTAAGAAATATTTATCCTCAATGCTTAGGGAAATCTAATAAAAATATGAATACTAGGAGCACAGATTTGATACAGCGGGAAGGTGCTCGACTGCACAAGACTGATCAGGATTCAAAGTGCAGATCCCCATAAGGATACCTATGTCCTCCCTCGCAGGTATGGATGAGCTCAGAGCCAAGAGAATGGCCTGAGCAAAGCGCTCCTCAAAACATAACAGAGGAAGGCCTGAAGTGTGGAGGTTTGCCTCTTTTGACATTCCAAAGGATTCACTGCAATATTCTGGTTGGTCTCTATCATAAACCACCCCAACCAGTGTCTCTGCCTCAAACCGGAGTCCAAGAAAAAAACGAAACACCGGGATGGAGTGATAGCACAGCGTGTAGGACGTTCGCATTGCTCACAGCCAGCCCGGGTTAGATTTCCAGCATTCCATAGGGTCCCCCAAGAACCACCAGGAGTAATCCCTGAGTGCAGAGTCCGGAGTATCCCCTGCGAATCTCTGGGTTTGACCAAAAAACAAACAACAAACCAAAAAAACCAAAAAGAGTGACACTGATAGCTGTGATAGAGGGGTGGTTTTGTACCCATTTACTAGTTCCTATTTCATCAGTTTTCACCTGGATTCCATCAGCAAGACCCATTATTTACAGGGGCTAGAACAATAGCACAGAGGGTAGGGCACTGGCCTTGCATGCGGAAGACCCAGGTTCGATTACTAGCATCCCATATGGTCCCCCGAGCACAACAAGGAATGATTCCTGAGTGCAAAGCCAGGAGTAATCCCTGAGCATCTCCGGGTGTGATCCAAAAAGAAAAAAAAAGGAAAAAAAAGAAAAGAAAAACAGGACCCATTATTTACAGGTTAACATACACATCAAGTCTAAGTGCTGGGACACTGGCATAGGAAATAGTAATCATTACTATTATTATTATGGTTTGCTATATAAGGTAACTCAGGAGGTTAATTCAGGTTCACCAGGAACTCAGGTCTTCATAGGCATATGAAAATACACAGTGGCAAGAAGTCTTAAGAGTGTACAGAATGGGAAGATCTTTGTGTTTCCCTGAATTGCATTCATCAGCAATTCCCTTTCCCTCATAGTACTGAAGTCAACAGTTTGATTTGAACTTGAGAACTGTAAAATAAAGAATGAACTAGGAGTGTATATTTAAGAGATCAAAAGGTTGAAGCTGAGTGTTTGCCATAGGATCCCCCAAGCACCACACTCCCAGAGTAATTCCTGAGTGCATATTCAGGAGAAACCCCTGAGTATCACCCAGGCGGGACACAAAAAATGAAAAAAAAATCAAAGGGCAAGCCATGAAGAACCCAGGGATAATGGATGCATTGTGTATCCCACCCAAGGCCTAGGAGAGATTAAATGATGTATTCAAGGTAAACTGAAATTCAGATTTTAGGAATTTCTGGGCGTTTTTCTTGCAGTGGATGACCTGGATTTGATCCCTTCCCCTCCCAGACCCACCTGCAGTGATCCTGCCTGTGGAGCCAGAAGTAACTCCTGGGCATTTCTGGTTGTGCATTACCCCCCCCCCCCGCCCTTACAAAAAAAGTACTTGTTTTGTGTATTGAACAGAAAGTGCTATGCCAGGAGGATCAGGTTTATGAATGACAGATGTGAGCGATTTCAATGATCCCTGGGATCAAGGATTTCTCTGCCTGTAGATGGTTTTTTTGGGCTCACCACTAGTACCACAGGGTCCCCCGGTACCACTGGAAGTAGTTACTGTAAGGTCCTAAGGGACCCTGAGGGAGATTCCAGAGTTAAAACTCTACAAATTAGTAACTCTCCCTTTCCTGCCCCCTCCCTAGCAGAGCTTTAGAGTGAAACCATTCCTTATTGGAATGCAAATTCTGAATCCATTTGTTGACTGTTTCCTGTTGGGATGTAAATTCGGGAACCATTTGTTGGGCCTTCCTTATCTATTACCTCTGTTAGGAACTTTATCCACCTCCACTGGAATGCAGGGCTGAGAATCAAAGGAAGCCAGGTGATAACCAAATGTCCTAGTTACCAGATGCCCATTAGCCACAATGCCTATGTATGTAAATACATATCTTTGAATGTATAGGCTAAGGAGTGATGTACTTTTAAATGGATTGGTTAAGAAAGTATATGTTGTTACAAATCTATTGGCAATGAAATGCGAGGGCTTTGCTGTAAGGCCAGTGAAGGCCTATATAAGATCCCCTTTGAAGAAGTTCGGGGTCTTGCCTTACCTAACTGATCTGCTTGTCTGTTTAGGTGGCTCGACCCTGGCTAGCCAGTCTTACAATGAACCTTGCTTGCTGTTTGAAGTCTCTGGAGTCTCTTTGTCATTAAAGGGAGATCATGATCCGCGCCCTAACACTCCCAACTGTCCCACCTGGAGACTAGACTGTAGCCTGGGGAGGGTCCCTCCGCGCCCCCCATCTCTTCTCTGGTCCATTACCTGGACCAAGTTGGTCTTCCTCACATGGTCCCAGGTTTCGATGCTCACGACCTTCACCTCCACGTCCACCTGACCGGTCTCCAGGGGGATGAGCATATAGGGCACCGTATGGATAAGGTAGGTAGCACAACCACCCTCTGACACCAGGGGGATCCCAGTTTGGACGCCCTGCATGGAGCCTCCTTGTGGGGGAATTCCACTCGGACCTGGGGACAGGGGCGGGGTGGTGGTTGGGATGCATGTCCATGCTCCCTGCTTCTTGCTGCCCTGAGGATCCCCTGAGAAAGGATACTTCTCCGTGCTGTGTCACCTCAGGGAAGCTGCTGCACTTCCCTGGGCCTGCATTTTCTCCTCTTTACACGTGTCATTGCAGGGACTGGGAGTGAGGTTGCAAGCTTGGTATGTGTGGGTTCAATCCGCAGCACCACAAACAGACTCGATCCCCCAGGAATGGATGGGTTCTCTAAAGGCCCTTTCAGGTGTCTCCCCAGGGTAGCCCAGGTGACCTCCAGCACCTCATCCTCGAGACTTTGCAATGAACTGCCACCCCATTGGCCAGGAATTGCCAGTGGGGTCCCCAGTCGATTTCTTGAACACTGCTGTTGCCCTGCCAACAGAAAGCATCATGGTCGCCCCCTCTCCTCCACTTGGGTGCTTGGGAGGGAAGCACAGGAGAAAATATCATCGAAAAAACAGCTTTGCCAAGGAATTTGGTGGTTTCCAGACTCCTGGCGCTCTCTCCCACATTATTATTTTTTAATTTTTTTCTTTTGGGGTCACATCCAGCAATGCACAGGAGTTACTCCTGGCTCCGAGCTCCGAGCTCCTCGACAGTGCTCGAGGGACCATAATGGGATGCTGGGAATTGAATCTGGGTTGGCTACATGCAAGGCAAACACCCTACATGCTGTGCTATCACTCCATCCCCAAATTTCTGCCTTGAGCATCAGAGAGATAGGTTAGAGGGTAGGGCACCATCCCTAGCACGCCAAAGGATCCTTGAGCCTTACCCGTAGTGATTTTCAACCACAGTACAAGAGGAATTCTCTGAGCACCGGTGCATGTGGCTCCAAACCAAGTAATAATAAGATAAAAGCTTGGGTCTGAGTAGATCCTTAAAGGGCTGCAGCACATTTTGCATGCCAGAGCCCCAGGTATAGTCCGTGGTACCACATGGCTCCCTGAGTCCTACCAAGGGCAACCCTTGGGGCTGGAGTGATAGCACAGCGGGTAGGGTGTTTGCCTTGCATGCGGCTGACTCCGCTTCAATTTTCAGTATCCCATATGGTCCCCTGACCACCGCCAGGAGTGATTCCTGAGTGCAGAGCCAGGCGTAACCCATGAGCATCGCCGGGTGTGACCAAAAAGGAAAAAAAAAAACAGACCCTACAAAGGTCAACCCTTTAGCATCAAGTCAGGAGGAATCACCTGTATCCAGGAATAACTCTAAAACCAAATAGTAATTTGAATAATAATCATAGTAATAATAGGAGAAGATATGCCAAGGCCAAAAATAAAAAAGAGCAGGTCAGGGGGCTTGCTTTCTCTTCCGAGCCTGCTCTCTCCACATTTTCCCATGAAGCCACATCTCTCCCTCTTTCTCTCCCGGTAATGTTCTGTCCTGGGGCCACACTGGGTGTGTGTGTGATTAGGGCTTATTTCTGGCTCTGCAATCATGGATTATTACTCTTAGCAGCGCTGGGGAATCATGCGGGATGCTGGGGATCAAACCCAGGTTTCTAGAGGCAAGGCAAATGCCCTCCCTGATACAGCATCCTTGAACTGAGACTGAATCCCAGATGATGAGGGAGTTGCAAGTGGGGACCCTCCCACCAGCACCATGGGGTCTCAGCTGGGCAGGGCGGCAGGAGGAGTGCCAGAATGGGACCTCTCTTAGCATCTCCCCACTGATTTGTGCCCCTTTTCCTGGGGCTCAATTCTCCCTGGGAGCCCCCAACAGGGAGTATAAAGAGAGGATTCAGCCCTTGTTCTTGGGGGGCCTTTGCACTCTGGGAACGCTCATGAGTGAGGGCTACCCTGAGCTTGAGTGATCGTGAACCCGTTTATGTTTTAGGGCCCTAGGGGGCTACCTGGTGATCTCAGAGCCCCAGGAGACCCCAGTGAGCCAGTGAGTATGGCCTCAACTCCACATTCAGTGTTGTCCCGAATTCTGAATGAGGGGAAGTGGGAGACTGATATAAGTACGCAGGAGAACGGAATAAAGAGCAACTGATCACTGAGAGTTCACGAAGTAAAATGTGGGGGAACTGTGAAGCGTTGGCGGTCCAGAGCCGACTCCTCACTTCCCCAGGCTTTTCCAACAGAGGGAAAGACAGAGAGATGGGGAACCACAGACCCATGGTGAAAATGGCTCATTTAATGTAGAGCAGCTACCATACTTATAGAACATCTGAAGGTGGAGGTTAAGGTAAGGACATAGGTGTGATTGATCATTTACATATATAAACATTTGGCAGAGGAAATTCTCTTGGTGGATTCATGCAAGGAGACACTCTGTCTCCCAGGAACATGTACGTTGCTTTTACCTTTCCCTCTATAGGAAACCACTAGAACAATGCTAGTAAATATGTACTGTTGGCTGGGTCAGAGCGACAGCACAGTGGACAGGACATTTCTCTTGCATGCGGCTGATCCAGGTTCAATCCCCAGCATCCTTTATGGTCCCCCAAGAACGTCCAGGAGTAGTTACTGAGTGCAGAGCCAGGAGTAACCCCTGAGCATCGCTGGGTGTGACCCAAAAAGAAAAAAAAAGAGTGTACTGCAAGTGTTATAGGCTCACATAAAGGAGTGAAAAGGTGGTGGCTAGAGTGATCGGTCACAAAGTAGGGATCTGGAGGAAGAAGTTCCCCAATCCAGTATTTGCAGTGATTCTGCAGCCAGCCCTGGAGGTGCAGAGAGAAACTGATCTAGTAACAATCTTGAGAGTCGGAGAGACACTGAACAGGAGCAAAGGCTTCTACCCCTTAACAACACAAGAGCAGTGGACACTTGTCTATAAGGAAAACCCTAAGAGGCAGTTTTAGAAACAAGGTTTCAAACCAAGAGTATGTGGCCAGGGGCTGGAATGAGATAGCATAGTAGGTAGGGCATTTGCTTGAACACAGCTGACTTGGGTTTGATTCCCAGCATCCCATAGGGTCCCCTGAGCACCACTTAATCACTTAATCACTTAACTTCCCGTTAGTCGTTGATTTGCTCGAGCGGGCGCCAGTAATGTCTCCATTTGTCCCTGTCGCGTGCTAGTGTAGCCCAATGGCATCTGTTCGCTCTGGGAACATGAAGGGCCTCAAACCGATCGTTCATGATCTTGACGAAGAAGTCTGACCATCTGGTAGGTGGGCGGCCATGCGGTCACTTGACATCCCGTGGAATCCAATCAGTAGCAGCTCTAGTCCAACGGTCATCTTTAAATCTCATTATGTGACCAGCCCATCTGATTTTTGACACCTTGGCAAATGAGACAGCGTCCCTGATCCTTGATCGTCGACGGATGTCAGAACTCCGGATTCGTTCTCTCATTTGAGTGAAACGTGATATTCCAAGCATAGCTCTTTCTATTCTTCTTTGGGAGACCTGAATAGCGTTCTCATCTTGTTTGCGTAGGGCCCAGGTCTCTGAGGCATATGTTAATGCAGGAAGAACAGTGGAATCAAAGAGATGTGCCCATAGCCGGAGGTTCTTCGTCCTCTTAGCTATTTCTTCGACGTTCTTGAAGGCGTTCCAAGCTGCTCTCTTCCTCCTGCGCAGCTCGGGTGCCAGGTCATTTGTCATGTTGACCTCTCGACCTAGGTACATATAGCTGTTGCATTCGGAGATGGTCGTTCCATTGAGAGCGAATGGGGCATCAGGAACGAGGCTGTTTCTCATAAACATTGTCTTCGTAAGATTCAGCTTTAGTCGTACCTTTCCACACTCACGGTCAAAGTCGGCCAGCATTTGTGCAGCTTTGCTGATGTTTGGTGTTATTAAAACAATGTCATCAGCAAAGCGGAGGTGGTGTAGTTGCCGACCATCTATCTTCACTCCCATTCCTTCCCATTCCAGTCGCCGCATGATGTTCTCGAGGGTGGCACTGAAGAGTTTCGGTGAAATGGTATCACCCTGCCACACCCCTCTCTTGACATCAACGATCACTTCTTTGTAGAATGGTGAGATCCTGGTAGTGAATCTGCAATACAGCTCACGGAGGATCCTGATGTATTGGGCTTGAATTCCCTGATTGGCTAGGGCTTCAATGACCGCTTCCTTCTCAACAGAATCAAAGGCCTTCTTTAAATCAATGAACGTTACACAGAGCGGCATCTTGAACTCCCGAGAAATCTCAATGAGCTTGGTTATCATGTGGATATGGTCAATGGTGCTGAATCCTTTGCGGAACCCTGCTTGCTCACATGGTTGTCCTTCATCTAGTGTTCTGCCAATCCTATTCAGGATGACTCGAGTGAACAACTTGTAGATGACAGACAATAGGCAGATCGGGCCATAGTTGTCAATGCCATGGATGTCTCCCTTCTTGAACAGTAGTACAGTCCTGCTGAGCACCACCAGGAGTAATTCCTTATAGCAAAGCCAGAAGTAACCCCTATGCATCACCGGGTATAACCCACAAAGAAAAAAAAAGGAGTACCTGGCCTGAAGGGTAGTGCAGTGCGTTGGGCACCTACCTTGAACTCGGTCAACCTGATTTCAGTCCCTGATATTCCCCAATGGTGGCATGGGAACCATGAGGAGTAACTCTTAAGAAATGTCAGGTTTCCCCCAAAATAAAAGTATATAAAATACAGCATATAGACTGTAAAATCTTATCACGCCGAAGGTTGTGTGTTCACGGGCTAACTGGATGGTACTGTCTCACCGCCTGCGTTCGGTGCTCTTGAGCCGCTGTGCGTGGCCTGGATCGGAATGGCTGTTGGCCAAGGGCAGATGGAAGAAGAAACAGGGGCCAGGCCGGTCTATATCAATAGTAGTTTATTCCAATCCTATTCACGCCTGTCTTTCTCTGCCTCTTTCTCTCCTGGGCCCCAGTCTTGGAAGCTCTCTTCTTCTGGCTCTGACTCTGGATCTCTGGAGCCCGAGCTCACTCACTTGTGACTCCTTTTCCGAGCTTACGTCTTAGTTTATATAGTAGTCACATAAGGCGGTGACATAAAGGTGGGTTGAATACTGACGGATCAACAAAGAGAGGTAGGACCACTCCTCCAGGAGATTAACTCAAGGGTAAAATCTCATCTACAGAGATTACTTCAGATTACTAGAAGATCCACCCAAGGGTGGGATCCCAACAAGGGTGTGTTCTTCCCTCAGTTAGTAATCTACTTAATCACTTAATCACTTAACTTCCCATTAGTCGTCGATTTGCTCGAGCGGGCGCCAGTAACGTCTCCATTTGTCCCTGTCGCGTGCCAGTGTAGCCCAATGGCATCTCTTCGCTCCGGGAACATGAAGGGCCTCAAACCGATCGTTCATGATCTTGACAAAAAAGTCTGACCATCTGGTAGGTGGGCGGCCACGCGGTCTCTTGACATCCCGTGGAATCCAATCAGTAACAGCTCTAGTCCAACGGTCGTCTTTAAATCTCATTACGTGACCAGCCCATCTGATTTTCGACACCTTGGCATATGAGACAGCGTCCCTGATCCTTGATCGTCGACGGATGTCAGAACTCCGGATTCGTTCTCTCATTTGAGTGAAACGTGTTATTCCAAGCATAGCTCTTTCTATTCTTCTTTGGGAGACCTGAATGGCGTTCTCATCTTGTTTGCGTAGGGCCCAGGTCTCTGAGGCATATGTTAATGCAGGAAGAACAGTGGAATCAAAGAGATGTGCCCGGAGCCGGAGGTTCTTCGTCCTCTTAGCTATTTCTTCGACGTTCTTGAAGGCGTTCCAAGCCGCTCTCTTCCTCCTGCCCAGCTCGGGTGCCAGGTCATTTGTCATGTTGACCTCTCGACCTAGGTACACATAGCTGTTGCATTCGGAGATGGTCGTTCCATTGAGAGCGAATGGGGTGTCAGGAACAAGGCTGTTTCTCATAAACATTGTCTTCGTAAGATTCAGCTGTAGTCCTACCTTTCCACACTCACGGTCAAAGTCGGCCAGCATTTGTGCAGCTTGGCTGATGTTTGGTGTTATTAAAACAATGTCATCAGCAAAGCGGAGGTGGTGTAGTTGCCGACCATCTATCTTCACTCCCATTCCTTCCCATTCCAGTCGTCGCATGATGTTCTCGAGGGTGGCACTGAAGAGTTTCGGTGAAATGGTATCACCCTGCCGCACCCCTCTCTTGACATCAACGATCACTTCTTTGTAGAATGGTGAGATCCTGGTAGTGAATCTGCAATACAGCTCACGGAGGATCCTGATGTATTGGGCTTGAATGCCCTGATTGGCTAGGGCTTCAATAACCGCTTCCGTCTCAACAGAATCAAGGCCTTCTTTAAATCAATGAACGTTACACAGAGCGGCATCTTGAACTCCCGAGAAACCTCAATGAGCTTGGTTACCGTGTGGATATGGTCGATGGTGCTGAATCCTTTGCGGAACCCTGCTTGCTCGCATGGTTGTCCTTCATCTAGTGTTCTGCCAATCCTATTCAGGATGACTCGAGTGAACAGCTTGTAGATGACAGACAATAGGCAGATCGGGCGATAGTTGCCAATGTCATGGATGTCTCCCTTCTTGAACAGTAGTACGGTCCTGCTGGTTTTCCATTGGGACGGAACCTTGCATTCAGACAGGTAGCGAGTGAAGAGCCGAGCCAGTGTATTGATGAGTACTGACGGCAGGTTCTTCAGGTGTTCAGGTCTGACCTTGTCTGGGCCGGGTGCTGTTTGCTTCTTTACCAACGAAATGGCGTGTCGGATTTCAGAAGGGAGAACGTTAGGAACGACATACCCATCCTGTGGAATTTGGTATGTCGGCAAGTGGACATGGCTATCGAAGAGATTTGAGTAGAAGTCATGGATAATCTTCTCCATTGCCGTTCTGGAGGATGTGATGGATCCATCAGGACGTCGGAGGGCAGTCATCTTGGTCTTATAGTTGGCGAAGGACAGGCGGGCCTTACGAATACTTTTCCCGGCTTCTGC
Source organism: Sorex fumeus (assembly GCF_029834395.1). Taxonomy (NCBI): domain Eukaryota; kingdom Metazoa; phylum Chordata; class Mammalia; order Eulipotyphla; family Soricidae; genus Sorex; species Sorex fumeus. The sequence goes on along the minus strand of NW_026606097.1, from coordinate 199,897 downwards.
CGCATCTATCAGTACTTCTGCTCTTTGAGGTCTTCCTTGATCGCATCTCTGCACTGCTTTGCAAGCTCGGACGTTAGCTTGTGGTTGCCTGAGGCATGCGCCAAACCACGCTGGCGAATTAGCTCAAGAGTTTTCGAAGATAGGCGACTTTTTGTGGCTATCTCTCTCTTGGCGTTCCTCGCACATTCATGGAGGTGCTGAAATAGTTAATACTTAAATAGTTGTAATAAATATACTTCTAATATTTCTAGCAATGTCATTCTGTATGAGCACAGTAAGAGTTATAAACTTAGTTTGGTTCTTCCTGAGAACATCTCACTATACATTTCACAGTCCTCAGGCCAGGTTAATCTTCCTAGCTCCAGCAGGGTCCTAGTCTCGTCGTTACTTACTTTTAGATCATGACAGCATTTGTCCATGATCATGCCCTCAACTTATAGTTGAGTATTGTGGCTCTTTGGCCTGGCCCATTTCGATGCCAGGGTAGCTCACTGCTTGCCCTGGGCCCATTCAGTCCCTCGTCGGGACCCTGCTTTTGGGGTGCTAGGAACTAAGGGCCACTGAATCAAGAAATCAGATGCCCAGGAGTAAATATTATTCGGAGTCAATCAACTCCCAAGTTACAAAGCATAATATTAACTGTCTTCCTGTGTCCACACAGAAAGGACATTGCTTACAATACAAGTTCAGTATTCTTAGATGGGTGTGACCTGACAAACCTAAGCTACCTGAGGAAGGACAAAAGAGTGTTATCCTACAATAGACCAACTCCCAGAAAGGAGGGGCTAACAGGCAGCAAACCACACTGGTCACTCTGCAGGCTGGCTTGGCCTTCTGCACATGTGTACATGGTGTTTACTATTCTGGTGAATATTACATTGTTAGGATTTTAATGCTTCCAAAGTAAAAATCTCAAAACATTTATCCTCAATGTTTGTATAAATTGAATGGAAACCTGAATATAAGGAATGGAGATATGCTACAGCAAGTAAAGTGACTCCTTGCCCGTGACTAACCTGGACACCAAATATAGACAGCACAGCGGGATGTGGCTCCCCAAAATATAACACAAAAGGGCCTGCAGATTGGAGGTTTGACTGTATAACCGAAGTCAAAAAGTTCTGTGCAGTATCATGGTTAATCTCTGCCATGATCCCCGCAATCCAGGGCCTCTGAGCCAAGCCAGAATCACAGAAACGATTGAAACCAATGTGAGCCTTGACAGTACCCAGCAAAATGCAATTTTTGTAACTATTTATTTATTTATTTTGCTTTTAGGCGACACACAGGGGTTACTCTTGGCTCTGCACTCAGGAATTACCCTTGGTGGTGCTCAGGGTACCATATGGGATGCTGGGAATTGAACCTGGGTCGGCCACGTGCAAGGTAAACTCCCTACCCACTGCGCTATTACTCCAGCCCACAACTATTTTTTTCCTAATTTTTATTAGTAAAACACCATGAGGTACAGTTGTAGACTAACAAATTTTTGTGCCTGGGTTTCAGTTATACAATGATTGAGTATACATTGCCCATTCTCCACCACCACTAATCCCAGTATCCCTCCAACCCCGCCACCCCCCATTCCACCCTGCCTCTGTGCTAGGGCATTCCTTTTTTTTCTCTCTCTCCTTTTGGGTGTTGACGTTTGCAAAAGAGGCATTGAGTGGCAATCATGTTCGGTCTAGAGTCTACTCTCAGCATGCATCTCTCATCCTCTAGCCCCCACATATTTACGTTTTATTTAATTCCTTCCACCTCGATTTACCACTAAGATTCATTATTTACCAGTTCACATAATGTGAAGGCCAAATGCCAGGACATTGTCATAGCCTGGGTCCAGGTGATAATCAGCAAGTACCTTTCTCTTATGGTACTAATGTCACAGGAAGCTTTTACATGCACCAAGATTATTTCCTTCTGGACTGTACTTTTGTAGCAATCCCCCACCCACTTGTCGAAACTAAAATTGTTTTACCTAAGGGCCATGTTGTGACCCAGGCCATTGTTATTAGGGAATTGATAATTTACTAAGGCTTGAGGGGAACACGAAAGCCTTCCTATATTCCTTACTCACACGATTTTTTGCAGTATTAATTCTCTTACACCTTTAAAGGCTGCAGGTGCGAATGATGGACTTCCCATGTTCTTACATGTATATGTGTGTATATATGTGTGTATATATATTTATATATAATATATATATATATATATATATATATGAATAGTTTCTCCCCAGTGTGAATTCTCCTATGCATAGTAAGACCTGCAGATCCAGTAAAGGCCTTTCCTTTCCGCACTCCTGGCATATATAAGGTTTCACTCTAAAATGACTTTTCATATGTGTAATAAGTGCTAAAGGACAAACGGATGGCTTTCCTACATTCCTTAAACTTATGAGGTTTCTCTCCAGTGTGAATTTTCCTGTTCAGAAAGTTATGCTAATTGCATGAAAATCTTCCTGCAGTCCTTACATATGTAAGGCCTCAATCCTAGAAAAATGATTTTTACGCAAACCAAAGTGTGTGGATTGAGTTAAGATCTTCCCACACCCTAATATATGTTTTTTTTTCGAGTATGAGTTTTCCTATGTTTAATAAGGAGTTAAGGGGAAGAGAAGACGTTGCCAAAGTTTTTACAAACATAAGGTTTATCTCCAGTATGATTTTTTTTGTGCCTCAAAAGGCTTGCAGAATAGGCAAAGGCCTTGCCACACTCCTTACACAAAAATGGATTCACTGCAGTGTGGATTTTCTTGTGGATGAAAAAGTTTGAGTATAAAGTGAAGACCCGGGCTGGAGCGATAGAAAAGCGGGTAGGGCGTTTGCCTTGCATGCAGCCGACCCATGTTCAATTCCCAGCATCCCATGTGGTCCCCTGAGCACTGCCAGGAGTAACTCCTGAGTGCAGATCCAGGAATCACCCAAAAAAAATAGAAAGTGAAGACCCTCCCACAGTCCTGACATGAATAATGTTTCATTCCTGTATAAACTTTCCTATGCTCAGAAGGAACCTGAGAATAAATGAAAGGTCTTCCCTCCTACCTCACATATATGAGTAGAGCCAGTGGTCCCTCCTGAAACAACTCTAGAGACAGTCACCCCTGAAGGCCTCTGTGCTCCTGTCACTGCATCATATCATCTTGTCACTTTCCTCCTCCCTGTGGACGGTGGGTAGGACAGCGCAATATCATCTTCTCCCACCTATAATTCCCAAGAATCAGCAGGAAGCTCCGTGCAAAGATCTAGAGACGTCAGTTTTGTGAGCATGACAGAGGTGCACAAAATCCAGGGTCCTGACCATAAGTTTCTGCTTTGGAGTCTGAAATTGCTCTCAGGGAGGGCAGGGCAAGCAGCTGACCTACTCTCCTAACTCACAGGTCGTAGATCCACTTGAACTGAAAATGTTATGATATCTAAACAGAAATATAGTGGAACAGAGAAGAATTAGGACCCGGGCCAGAGCAACAGCATATTGGGAAGGGCAATTGCCTTGAATGCAGCTTACTCTGGTTTAATCCCTCACATTCCACTGGATCCTCCAAGCTACCTGGAGTGACTTCTGAGTGCAGAGTCAGGTTACTCCAGTACCCAGATTACTGCTGGCTGTGGCCCCAAAACAAAAACACACAAGTAAAAAGTGAACTGTGTAGTTAAACGAAAAAATGAACACAAGTTTCTGGACTTTACCCATCATAAAATCATTTTTATGATGGCTACAGAGATAGCACAGATCACAAGGTGCATGTCTGACACACATCTGACAAGGGTTCAGTCCCTATCACCCCACAGGATCCCCAAACCAAGAGCGATCAATGAAAACAGAGCCAGGGGTAAACTCCGCAGGGTGTGGCCAACCAAAAAAAAAATTAGGTGTCAGAACTATAGTATGGTAGGGTATGGACCTTGTACACAGCTGACCTGGGTTCAGTCCCTGGCACCACACTGGATACCAAAAACAGCAACCACGGGGTATGACCAGAAAAAAAAGTTTTTGTTCATGAGTCAACCTCTACCAGACAGTTTTGGAGAATGCAGGTCAGACTTGGGTTTTGGAGCCACAGGTGGTAGATCTTTGGGCTCACCCAGGTGGTGCTTGAGGAATCCTGCGTTGTGCAGGAGATTGTACCGTGTGACAGGCTGCCTGCAAGGCCAGGGCGTGCACCCCTGGCCTATCACTGACCCCAGGAAATCAAAGTCTCTATAAGTACTGTGAACCTTATGAGAAGGATACAGGCAGGAAACAGGGATGAGGCCCAGCTGGTAGAGGTCCAGGCAGGGCTGCTGGCACCTGGGGCCTCCCGGTGCAAACCTGAGCCAGAAGTACAAACTGCAATTTCAAAGGTTTGCAGGGGCCAGAAAGAGCACACAGTGAATGGCAGGGCACTTGTCATGCATGCAGCAGACTCAACTTCACAGCCTGAATCACCAAGGACTGATCCCAGAGCACTGCTGGGTTTGGCAAAAGCCCACACAGCCAATCCCTCTCCTGGCCAAATAAAGGCAATGAGGAATTTATCTGACAAAAGCAGAGGTGTGAAATCTAGTAATATATTTGCAAGGGTCAATCCTTTGGTTTTTTTTTTTCTGATTTGGGACCACACTCAGAAGTGCTCAGAGCTTGCAGGCCAGGTTTGCAGACTATATGATTTTACTCCTACGGGTACATGATTTTATAAAAGAAAAACGGGATGAAAAATTACACTTGGGGCCAGAATGACAGTACAATGGGCAGGGCGTTTGTCTTGCAACCAGCTGACCTGGGTTTGGTCCCTGGCATCCCATATGGTTCCCCAAGCACTGCCAGGAGTGATTCCTGAGTACAGAGGCTGAGTGCAGAGTCAGGAATAAGCCCTGAGCATCGCCAGTGTGACCCAAAAAGCGGAGAAAAAAAATTGCACTTATCCCAAATGAAAGTTTAAAGTCCATAATTTTGCTCAGAGCTTCCAAGTCCTTCCTTTCCTCCTAACAGCCTTTGGTTCAAAAGGACTCAAGAATGTTCATATTTAAAAACTTCCAATTAAGGTATGAATAGAGGAGTAAGAGAGAATACACCATATTGAAGCAGATACTGGCCAACTTGAAGCCAGAGGGTGTTCCCTGGTACCCCTAGCCCCCTGAGCAGGACACAGACCTCAAGCACGCCAGGTGTGGTCTGAAATCTCACCTCATCTGCTCCTCAAGTAGTGAGATAGACCCAGAGAGAGGAGCTCAGAGGGTTGGGGACTTGCTTTACCTTTGGAGGACATGGCATGGCTCCCCCTGCATCCCAGACACAGACACTGAGGGGGGAAGAGTCTCCAAGTTTGTAGCAAATGGGGGGGGGGAGAGACAGTAGAAATACGCCAACACCCAAAAAGAAGTTCAAAGAATGCTCGTGTGTCAAAACAAATTCTGGAGTGGGAGGGTTGAGGCCATACCTACTGATGCTCTGTGGACCCTAAGGCATGTCAGGGATAACCCTGGTCACTGCAAGAAAGACAAACGCCCTCCTGAGTATACTAATGACCAGCCCCTAAGAGTGAGACATTTAAAACCTAGTGCAGCTGGTCCCTTTCTGCAAGTACTCACTTCAACAGCAGGGCACACCCCTGGTCTGGGAGAGATGGACAGTGAGGGATGCTTGGAATCTTGATAGGTGAGGCAGAAATTCTTTTTTCTGAGAAAATATAATCATACAGGGTTAGCAAAGATAATAAGTTGATAGGGTGCTTTTCTTTCAAGCAGCTAAGCCAGGGTCAATAGGTAACAGTATCTATGTTCACCCACCCCAGCACTGTTAAAAATGATGCCTGAGCTCAGAAACAAAGAGTAAGCCCTGAGCTTTGAGTGACGCTGTAGCCCAAAAAAACTACAATAAAAAAGATTATAAAGGAATTTTAGAGATCATATAGCAGGTGAGGTGCCTATCTTCCACTCGGCCAAACCAAGTTTGAATCCTGGCATCCCAATATGGTTCCCTGAACCCAGCCAGGAGTGATCCCTGAATGCAGAGGCAAGAGAAGTAACTGAGTCTTGCAGCTGTACTCCTCCAGACTAAATAATTAATTCATTTAAATAAATAAAGAGATGTGTGGCCAATACCGATGTAAAATTGGATTACTAGAGGAGTTACGGCACACTCTAGAAGTCTCTTTGCTACTTCCTGCTAAGATTGCACACTTGGTTGCAAGAACCGCTGCGGCATAGCACAGCCCTGATGCACCCCCTGCCGATCCCCCTCCTCCCAGCCCTGAGTTGTCTTGAATCTCTGCACCTTGGGGCCTGAATGTTAACAGACAAATGAGCATTTGTTTTGAAGGCAGCCAACCTGGGTTTAATTCTGGGCATCCCTCATGGTTCCTGGCACCACTAGGAGTGCTTGATGGAATAGAGAACCAGGAGTAACCCACGTACATCGCTGGATGTGAGCCAAAAAGCAAAATTAAAAAAAAGAAAGAAAAAGTAAAGAGACGCTCCCACCTCCCTGTACTCCCAGAACCCACTGAATGCACAAGGAACAAGATCAAAGGCTCTGCCAAATGCTTTTGAGCCCCAAGCACATACATGTGTCCTGCCCCTCCCCCCACCCACCCCATCACTGGCCCCCGGCTCTGGGCTCACTCCAGGCTGGTACCGGGACTCTGTGGGGTGCCGGGATCAAACCCGGCCGGCCACGTTCCCCCGTCATGCATCTTTCTAAGTTCTACTCAGTAACAACGACATTGTTTCCCTCAAAATCAATTTATAAACAAGATAAAGCTTTCCGCAGGGGCGATCGGTGCGTCCCGGGTGAGGGGCCGCCACCCCGGGCCACCGTCACGGGGCGACCCCGCCGCCCAGAAGGCAAAGACCGCGGAAGTTCAGGCGCTCAAACGACCACTCGGGCGGCCGGCGGGAAACCGACCATGCCAGTCCCCCCTGCTCCCCTGGGTGCCCCCTCACACGCTCCTCACCTTCCACAGCGATGGCGGCCAGCCAGCACAACCACGCCACCTCCCAGACCCCGAGGGAAAGAGGATCCCGATTCCGTGACGTCATCAGCACGTTCGCCCAGAGCCTTAAAGGGCCAGGCTTCAAATATTCCTCACCAGGTACTTGCCTGGTCAGAAAGGTTCATTTTTACCCGGTTCTGGGATAGGACCAGGTGATCAGGACATCTGATGTTTGCCAGGTCTGGGATAGATTGAGAGTAACGGACTGAACAGATAGCATATCGATCAGACGTCTTTGTTTTGTCGAAGGAAATAAAATTCACAAAGATACTTTGCGAACAGCCACCCAGCCCATCTCTCTGAGTCCCCATGTTCATTTATATCGCACTGAACGTCCAGGTCTTGAGTAGCTTCAACTGTTTATTTTCACAATGATAGGAGAGAGCGACAAACTAAGTGAATCACGTGGCTCAGAAAGGGTTCAGGGGTAGCCCAGAAAGGGACTCGGGGATTGGTGATGACTGGGGAGATATTTGTGTAAGCAAAAATTCCTGTGTCTGTATTTGTGTGTGTTCAGAGCAAAGGGTGCTCTCCAGTCATTCCTTGAGAGCTATGTGCAGCAACTATTCAAACAGTGCTCAAGGTCTACATAGCCGTGAATTCTACATGGATCAGACAAATGAACGGAAAGTCCCTTAACTACTGTGCAGCTAAATAGTCTTTTAATATTTTTGTACTAGATGATTCATTAAGCTATAATTCTTCAAAATTTGAACCAGTGGGCAAGAACAATGGTATAGCAGGTGTGTAGGAGAAAGCCTCTTTTTCAAACACATTGATCTATTGTTCGGCTATGATGGTTTGATGTTTGTTACAGTAAGAATATGAAATTTAGCGCAATTATTCCATAAACATACTCAATTTCTTGTAACCACTCCACTAGGGTGCCAGATCGTCACAGAGTGCAAATAGGAACAATAGGTTACCCCCCCCCCCAAGTGAGGTAGTAAACATCAATAGCTGATTTATTAGTGTATTCGCTTTTCCTTGTTTCAATAACTAAATTTACGAGGTATCAGGATGTAGGCCTGGTGAATTTAATTTTGTGGGTGCTTATGAAAATGACAGGTGTGGCAGGATGTGCTTTTTTCTAACAAACAGACTATGCTTCTCTAGGGAGGCTGCTGCTTTGCCTAGCAGAACAGCCTGCAAGCTGGTGTGAACAAACACTCCAAATTTTGGAGTTCATTAGAAATTTGCCCCAATCTTCAACTTCCCCTATCTTTCCCACTACCACACTGTCCACTACCACATTGTTCATTGATTTGCTTGAGCAAGCCCAATAATGTGTCCATCCTGATACCTGTCGGTACTGTTTGGCATATCTAATACGCCACGGGGAGCTTGCCAGACTTTGCCGTGCGGGCGAGATACTCCCGGTAGCTTGCCAGGATCTCCGAGAGGGGCAGAGGAATCGAACTCGGGGCAGCCTCAAGGGCCACGTGCAAGGCAAACACCCTACCCACTGTGCTATCGCTCCAGCCCAACTTCTACACTATTCTGTTGGAAATATAGCTCTAAATATTCTAGGTTTAACATAGGTATGTCCAGTCTCCCTTGTCACAGGGAGTTTAGGTTTATTGGATTACACCCATCACAATGCTCCTGAGGCACTCCCATTCCTCTGTTTCTTGGAATATAGCTCTAAAAACTTTAGGTTTAACATTGGTATGTCCTTCCTCCCTTGCCACAGGGAGCTTAGGTTTATCAGAGTGCTCCTGAGGCACTCCCATTCTTATGTTTTCTCTGTAACTTCCTTCTCTGTGATTTGCTTTCCCAACTGGCCTGTCACCTTTTTCCCCTACTCAGACTCTGTTAATTTGTAAGGTCTGAATCCTCAGAAATCTGAGTGAAAAACTGCTTTTATCTTCTCCTTATGTCCTTTGCATAGTTACTTCAGAGCAATGTCCTTTTTGTATAGACTAGGAAGATAGTTAATACTCTGACTTTGTAACTTGGGAGTTAATTGACTCCAAATAATACTTCATACCTGGGCATCTGCTTTCTCAATCTAAGCCTTAGCTGCCCTTATTTCCTAGCACCCCAAAGGCAGTGTCACTATGAGGGAGTGGATGGACCCAGGGCTAGCTCTGAGGTACCCTGGCATCGAAATGGGCTAAACCAAAGCGACACATAAGTTAAGAGCATGGTCATGGACAAATTCTGTCATGATCCACAAAATAAGAACTAGATTGGTACCATGCTAGGGCTAAGAAAGACTAATCTGGCCTGAGCACTGTAGTCTGAGATCTATAGTAAGATGTCGCCAGCTTAATGTATCTATTACTGTGTCCATACAAAATGACTGATTTTATTAAGGAGCAGAATTAAGATGAATGTTTATATGGTTCCTGGACTAAGGGAAGGAAAAATGCACCCATAGATGGCATGTCACCGTTAGGTGGGTCTTCTTGCTGAAAGAGTTTGTCCTAGAAGAAGCTTCCTCTGAGAGAGGGACCATACATCCATTGTATAACCTCGCCTATGTGTAATTGCTACCCCAATTCCCTCATGATTTGGGAGATAACTAAGGCTGTAAGAGTCGGCAAGAGAAAAAATCAAGAGAGAATCTGAGAGGGAAAATCCAAGAGGAATGAAGGAGATTCATGGAAGGAGAATCAGAGAAGAACTGAGACGAGGTTGGAAGAAACTGAAATTGATACCAACCAGCCTGGCCCTCATTCCCTCCATCATCCACCCATGGCCGTCGGCTGGCCAAGGGTCAGGGAAGCATTCTAAGAGCATCAAATTCAGGTGGCGTTGGGGTGGGGGGGAAGAGAGAGAGCAGAGAGAGGGGGTTTCATATTCATTTTTGAATACACAACATGAAATGACAAACCAGTTCTTTGAAACAATTAGCACGTGTGTTTGCTTTCAATAGAAGAAAAAATTCAAGTACTTTATTGATATGAAAAATAATCGAATTTTTTTCAGTTTCAGTACCCAGTAAGGATAAGTGCCTTTTACTCCCAGGATAAGACTCTGGATTTTCTCCTTGCAGTGTCCAGAGATCACAGATGTAATGGCAGGGAGAGAGCCTGGACCCCCACCTTTCAGGTCACATGCTTGCTCCACTGAGCTATCCCGCTGGGTATAATGATATTCATTTTTGAATGTGTGAATCTTACCAGCTCACGCATATTTAGTGACCCTATTCCCAAGTCAGATTGCAGCTACGCCAAATCCTGAAGCTGTGGTTTGAGTTCTGAAATAAATCACAGCAAGTGAGGTAAGAATTATTCGAATGACCCATGGGTGAACAGGCCGAGCAGGTAGATGACATCTCTGTGGTTCTCACAGTCCAAACAGGCCCAGAGTAAAGGGAAGATCCTTTGGGAGTATTGCTGGGAGGAGCCTGGCAATCACGCACTAGCCTCTTGGCTTTTCTATTTGACTAGACCCAGGATATTTGAGGATCCTATGGGATACAGCAACTCAAACCCACTGCAAGGCAAGCACCCTCCCCACTATACTATGATTTCAGCACAAACTAGCTTTATTATGGGCTCACTCAATGACTTTTAACATAAAAGCAAAAGAATATTTCATAGTGGGTCAGAGAGTGAATAGCAGGTAGGGCATCTGCCTTGCATAAGGCTGACAGGGGTAGGATTCTGAGGAATGCCGAAATGAACCCCTGAGGACTGCCAGGAATAAACCCCTTGGCAACATCAGACCCCAAACCTAAACAAAACAAAATGTCTCCGTATAATCAAAAAACATGCAAATGATCTGAGGTAAAAGACATGCTTAGTGACAGAGAGGGTGGGTTGCAAGTTGGTTCTGCTGCTCCTGAAAAGGGCACCCCAACAATACAGGCTGTGCAGCCAGGCTGGTAAGGGAAAGGGGTACAAAGGACCCTGAATCTCATGAACACATGACTAATGATGAAGAATGGAACAAGCCAAGAAAGCAAAGCACAGGATCACCCCAGGAGAGCAAAGGGGACTGTGAGTAGAGCACAGATGCCTGCATCCAGGAGCCCGAGGCCCCCTGGGGTCAGCATCATGATTCACACACACTCAAGGCACACCCACGATGCCAGGGCCCGAGCCTGGTAGGGTTCGCAGATACTCAGCTGCATACACACCTCTCCTCCCCGGGCTCAGGGCTCCTCCTACCAGCCGCGGGATTACAGCTGGCTTCATCCTAGAATACCCTGCCCCTACAGAATCAATGTAGAGATTAGAGACAATGAAAAGGTGAGAGGCCTAGCCCATATGTACCTGTAGCCAGCGAAGTTACTGAAAGTACACAAACAACACAATCTTCACTTTTTCTGCCTTGCATGCACAGTAACAACAAAGTCTCCAATGGAGACGTTACTGGGCCCTCTCGAGTCTTGCATGCAACTGGTCCAATTCAATCCCCGGATCCCATATGATCTCCCAAGCAAACACCAAGACTGACAAGTGAGTGCAGAACCCAGAATCACCCCTAAGTATCATGGCGGGGCTGAAAAATGAAACTAAACAAAACAAAATTGGACGCATACAAAATATAATGTTATGTTCTTGAGAAAATTTTATTTGGGGGAGTTTTGAATTATTGAGTATAAAATGTATTATAAAGGTAACTTTAAAATTGTTATTGTGTAACAATTCAATCAGCTAATCAGTGGCTGAATAAATAGCAGTACTACTACATTAAAAAAAAAATAAAAGTATTGTGTAAAAATACTTGCCAAAATTTCGTTGTCTGTTGAATCTTGACTATCCTGCCTCTAAAGAGACCACCTCTTAAGGTGCCTGTAAACAATGCATGACGAAAATATTTTTTGGCTTTTTGGGTTAATATCTGGTAATGCACAGGCATTACTCCTGGCTCTGAACTCAGGAAATATCCCTGGCGGTACTCAGGGACCATATGGGATGCTGGGAATCGAACCAGGGTTGGCCACTTGCAAGGCAAATGCCCCATCCGCTGTGCTATCACTCCAGCCCCTGCATGATGAAAATTCTTGTATTTTATTATGGAATTGCCATTGGTTTACTCTGTATATCTATTGAGTCACGGCTATAAGTAGAGTTGATTCCAAAAGTACTTGTGACTTGTAGTGTAACTTAATCTCATCTGTATTGTATAAATACTAAATAGGGGTAGTAAATACTACCCCAATTGGCCCCTGAGCACTGCTACGAGTGATCCTTCAGCACAGAGCAAGAAGGAATGTGGACTGTGGCCCCAAGACAAAACCAAATCAAACACATTGAAGTGAAGGGTAGCACAAGAAGTCAATTTAGCAATGGAAGGAACTTTTTACAGGAGCTTGAGCAACAGTACAATGCAGAGGATGCTTCGCTTGCATGTGGTTGATCTGGTTCAATGCCCTGCATCTCAGATGGACCAAGGCCCACCTAAAGTGATCCCTGAGTAAAATGCGGTGGTAATCCCTGAGCATCAAGAGTTCTGGCCCAATAACAAAAACAGAGAAAAGGAAAGGACGTAGAGAAACAAAAATACACAGCTGTCAAACATCCTGACCTGTCAGAGTAATGGCAACACAGCCCTTGTCCAGTCCCTAAGATTCCTAATGGGTCTCTCCTGGCACATGCTACCACGCAGCTCTCACTGATGGCCCACAGATGTTCATAGGTCTCCAGTATCACGTCCCTATAGAGTTTTCTCTCATATACGGCCAGGCACATCCACTCATAGGGGAAGGTGATGGCCACATGAGTAAAGGTCACAGCATCCTGAGTCAGGACACATATAGAGGCAGGAGTCAGGGTCGATCCCCAGCCCATTTTCACTTGGCAGTGAGGAGGAGACCACCAGGAATCTAGAATGATTCAGCTCAGGGGGTCTCCCCTCAGGAAGAACAAGCCTTCACTCAAAATTCCTGGCTGACATACCCCACAAATCATTTTAAGGAAGCTGAATCTGATAAAATGTGAGAAATCTATAGTACAAAGTTCTTGCCAGGTGTCAGCCTTACACACAGATACCCCAGGGCCAAACTCAGAGCCATTGGTCCAGTGAGCACTACAGAGTAACAACTGAACACAGACCCAAATAAACCAACAAAGTGACCCTAGATATGGCCCCAAACACTAAGCACCCCGCCATACACACAGCTCTTGTTCTAGGAATGAAAAAGTGACATTCAATGTTCAGCAAAATACTTAAAACTCTGTGTAACATATGTGCCTATAGGACTCAGAAATCCTGGTTCAGGGTTGCCACAAATCTGTCTCAGAAAGTAGTGACTCAGTCGCAAAGATCCTTTCTCCATCTCCCTTGGAACGGAGCATCCTTGGAATTGTGCACAGCATATGTGAATATGACTGTGTAATAGAGCAAGCAAGGCTCTCCAGAGCAGATAGGACAAAAAAGGGATCAAGGAGTTTGAGGACACCCAGGGTCAGCAGCATTTTTCACCTTCATTTAGGGCACCCCACACTTCCCAGAGCTCCACCAGGGAGGGTCCTCAGATACACCCCTGCACACATGCCTCTACTCCCCTCCCCAGTCTTAAGAGCTCCTCCTTCCAGTTCGGAGATCACTGAGGGCTTCACACCGCCAGAATGCCCTGTCCCAACAGATATCGAATCACAGATTAGTGATAAATCTTCTGTTGACATAGTTACTAACACCCAACAAAGGGGGGATCCCTAGATGGGTCTTGCATGGACCTGGGGAGAGCGGCAAAGCTACCCAGCATCAAAAAGGGACAGCGTAGAAAGCATAAAAGCACAGTCTTGGTGAAAGTCTTATAACTTGAGGAAAAGGACCTCCAAGGGGTAGGTAGGGAAAGCTGGACCAGTCTGAAGACTTACACTAAAAGCCTTGCTTGCCCTCAGGGCCAGGGTTGTAACTAATCCAAATAACTGCAAGTATTCATAAGTAAACTTATTTGTTGAGTGTGTACAACTACAGGGAAAAAAGAAAAGTCACAGATATGTCAGACAGAATGTCTTCTTGAGTTAATCCCCCCAAGAGAATTACCTCCATTACAACATTTTATGTCTGCAAATGACCCACACACCTAAATGGAGTCCTATATCCCACCCTCCCTCAGTTGTTCTGTAAGAATGCTTTCAGCTCTCCATGAAATGGGCCATTTGGATCATCAGTCTGTGGTTCCCCATCTCTTTCTTCCTCTGCTAGGGACTCCCACGCATAAACTCACAGGGACCCCATGGGATGCCAGGTATAGAGCCCATGTCCACTGCTTGCAAGCCAATCACCTTCCCCCACTGTACGATCACTTTAGGCCCAGCACCACATGGACTTTCCTGAACCCCTCTCGAAGTGATCATTAAGGGCTGTAAACTCAAGAGCTTAATAAATCTAAAAATGGCCAAAGATGGCAAGACATCCCAATTAAAAAATAAATTATCCATACAGAAAGCACAGAAATGCTGCACTTGTCTTGCTCACGGCTAATCGAGGTTCATTTCCTAATATTCCCTAGAGTCCCTCAAGCCATCCAGGAATGATCCCTGAGTGCAAAGCCCAGGAGCAAACCCTGAGACCTGAGGAAGTCTCCCTAGAACCATTCAAGTGACCCTGAGCATTGAAACAGGGCAGCATCTGATGGGGTGAGACGACAAAAAGAATGAACTGTGGTGGGAGAGATATTACAGCAGGGAAGACAAATGTGCTGCCCACATGTACAGGTTGATCCCAGGCAGCCCTTATGGTTCAAGCGCATGGCCAGGCCATTTTCTAAATATATAGTCTTTGGAATTCATAACAAATTCTAGGAAGTAAGAGATTTCTGTGTACTGAAGTATACAAATCACAGAAAAAAAGTTGCTATTCTCCCACCTTACAGTTAATGATTAGAGATCAGGTAAGGAAAAATTATTTTCCAGAAAAAACTTTCTTTCAAAAGATTATTGATGACTTAGGTCAGAACCACTCTCGGGAATTTTCCAACAGGTGAGTCCTCAGCTCATGTCTCAAGGCATCCTGTTGGGATCTCGTGTACCCGCTTCCCCTGAAGGCTTCTCACACTGGATTTTCTATGTGTTACTGTTTTTTATGTGTTACTGTTTTAAACTTTTTTATTTACATTTATTTAATTTTTCAGGGTACCTTAAATATCCCACCCACAAGACAGAGCCTGGCAAGCTATTCCTGCTCTATTCTATATGCCAAATCCAATAAAAAAAATGGATCTCATTCCCCTGACTCTGAATATGGCAGAGTTGAGAAGGATGTGGAAAGAGTGGCTGATAAAATCCCAAGGCAGAAATAGGCTGCCAAAACGAAGAAAGACAAAAATGACTGTCTGTACTTTCAATGCACATATGCTGGCATCTGATGCATCCATCGAGGACCTGATGGTACAAGCGCGAAAGATCAGGTACAACATCATTGGTCTGACCGAAATGAGAAGACATTGATCACATCACGCCGTTTTCGACAATGGAGAAGAACTGTTCATTGGAACATGTGACAAAAGAGGTCTTGGTGGTGTCGGTATCCTTGTCAACACGAACTTAGCCATGAGCATTGATTCATTCGAATGCCTAACTACCCAAATAGGACTATTACACTTGAATAGATGTGGCTCACTGCTGGCAGTTTCTATCTTTGTTGTCTATGCACCAACATCCAAATATGGTGAAAGAGAAATTGAGAAGTTCTACATGGAGCTGGAGAAGTTCTATAAAGAAGATCACACCTTCTACAAGATCATTGTTGGTGATTTTAATGCCAAGATAGGACCAAGAAGATCACCCAATGAACTCCACATTGGGACCCATGGCCTAGAATGGAAAGAACAGGGTTACATACTGTCTGAGTTCATCGTGTCAACCAATACCTTCCATGGTAACTCACAGTTCCAAAAGGCTGAATTTAAACTTTGGACATGGGAGTCTCCCGGTGGACAGTTCCACAATGAAATCACTTAATCACTTAATCACTTAACTTCCCGTTAGGTGTCGATTTGCTCGAACGGGCGCCAGTAATGTCTCCATTTGTCCCTGTCGCATGCTGAAAAAAAAATATTCAGGGTCAGGTGAATGAGACCAGTTGTAGTTACTGGTTTTGGCATATCAAATACACAACGGATAGCTTGCCAGGCTCTTCCGTAAGGGAGGAATACTCTCGGTAGCTTGCCAGTCTTTCCGAGAGGGATAGAGGCTTTTGGGGCGACCTCTAATCACTCTCTTGGCGAGGAATGCCAAGAGAGAGATAACCACAGAAAATGCCTTTCTTCGAACACTCTTGAAATTGTTCGCCAACGTGTCTTGGCACATGGCTCAGGCAACTGCAAGCGAACATCTGAGCTGGCAAAACAATGCAGAGAAGCCATCAAGAATGACCTCAAAGACAGGAGAACAGCGGTGCTTGTAGATGCGGCAGAAGCCAGGAAAAGCATCCATAATGCCCGCCTGTCCTTCACCAACTACAAGACCAAGATGATTGCCCTTCCACATCCTGATGGATCCATCACATCTCCCAGAAGGGCAATGGAGAAGATTATTCACGACTTCTACTCAGATCTCTTTAATAGCCACGTCCACTTGCCCACATACCACATTCCGCACGATGGATATATCGTTCCCAATGTTCTCCCCTCTGAAATTCAACACGCCATCTCGTTGGTAAAGAAACAAAGAACACAGGGGATTGCCCTGCCACAGAGACGGGGGGATGGGGGGATGGGGGTGGGAGGGATATTATCCATGGTGGTGGAAAATGGGCACTGGTGGAGGGATGGGTATCTGATCATTGTATAATTGAAACCAAAGCACAAAAAATTGTAAATCTACAACTTTAAAAAAAAAAATAAAATAAAGGGGGAAAAAAAAAAAAAAAAAAAAGAAGGGATTACTCTGGATGGGAGATACGTGCTGAAGGTGGGGAACAAACCAAACATGATGGCCTCTCAGTATATGTATTGCAAACCCAAAAAATAGAAGAGGGAGGAAGTGCCTGTCATAGAGGGAGCAGGCTGTTGTGGGGTGGTGGGGGGGGAACAACAGGAGGGATAGAGAGGATATTGGTGGTAGGAAATGTACACAGGTGGAGGGATGGGTGCTGGAACATTGTAAGTCTGAAATCCAATAATGAAAGATTTGTAACTGTCTCTCATACTGATTCAATAAAAGTAAATTATAAATAAAAAAAAAAAAAAAAAAAAAAAAAAAAAAAGAAGAGAACTCCCAGAACGACCACCAACTAGGAGTGCTTTGGCTCTGTTGCCGCAACATGGGAAGATGCCGTCATTGACAACATTGATGAGGAATACGATCGAATGATTTCGCACCTCCATGATTGTGCAAGGAATGCCAAGAGAGAGATAACCACAAAAAATGCCTTTCTTCGAACACTCTTGAACTTATTCGCCAACGTGTCTTAGCACATGGCTCAGGCAACTGCAAGCGAACGTCCAAGCTGGCAAAACAATGCAGAGAAGCCATCAAGAGTGACCTCAAAGACAGGAGAACAGCGGTGCTTATAGATGCGGCAGAAGCCAGGAAAAGCATCCATAATGCCCGCCTGTCCTTCACTAACTACAAGACCAAGATGACTGCCCTCCGACATCCTGATGGATCCATCACATCTTCCAGAAGGGCAATGGAGAAGATTATTCGTGACTTCTACTCAGATCTCTTTAATAGCCATGTCCACTTGCCCACATACCACATTCCACACGATGGGTATATCGTTTCCAATGTTCTCCCCTCCGAAATTCAACACGCTATCTCGTCGGTAAAGAAACAAAGAGCACCTGGCCCAGACAATATCAGACCTGAACACCTGAAGAACTTACCATCAGTACTCATCAATACACTGGCTCGGCTCTTCACACGCTACCTGTCTGAATGCAAGGTTCCATACGAAAGAAAAACCAGCAAGACTGTACTACTATACAAGAAGGGAGACATCCACGACATTAGAAACTATTGCCCAATCTGCCTATTGTCTGTCATCTACAAACTCTTCACTCGAGACATCCTGAATAGGATTAGCAGAACACTAGATGAAGGACAACCACGTGAACAAGCTGGGTTCCGAAAAGGATTCAGTACCATCGACAATATCCAAATGATAACTAAGCTCATTGAAGTTTCTCAGGAGTTCAAGATGCCGCTCTGTCTAACGCTCATTGATTTAAAGAAGGCCTTTGATTCTGTTGAGACAGAAGCGGTCATTGAAGCCCTAGCCAATAAGGGCGTATAAACTCAATACATCAGGATCCTCCATGAGCTCTATTACGGATTCACTACCAGGATCTCACCATTCTACAAAGAAGTAATCATCCATGTCGAGAGGGGTTCGGCAGGGTGATACCATTTCACCAAAACTCTTCAGTGCCACCCTCAAGAACATCATGCGATGACTGGAATGGGAAGAAATGGAAGTGAAGATAGATGGTCGACAACTACACCACCTCCGCTTTGCTGATGACATCGTTCTAATAACACCAAACATCAGCCAAGCAGCACAAATGCTGACCAACTTCGACCATGAGTGTGGAAAGTTCGGACTACAGCTGAATCTTGTGAAGACAATGTTTATGAGAAACAGCCTCATTCCTGACGCTGCAGTCGCTCTCAATGGAACCACCATCTCCGACTGCAACAGTTATATATGCCTACGTCAAGAAATCAACATGATGAATGACCTGCCACCTGAGTTATGCAGGAGGAAGAGAGTGGCTTGAAATGCCTTCAAGAGCGTTGAAGAACTAACTAAGTGGACAAAGAAACTCCAGCTACGAGCACATGTCTTCGATTCCACTGTTCTTCCTGCATTAACATATGCCTCAGAGACCTCAGCCCTACAAAAACAGGATGAAAATGCTATTTGGATATCTCCAAGAGGAACTGAAAGAGCTATGCTTGGAATATCACACTTCACTCAAATGAGAGATAGAATCTGGAGTTCCGATCTCCATTAACGGTCAAGAATCATGGACGCTGTCTCATTTCCAAGGCATCAAAAATCAGATGGGCTGGGCATGTAATGAGGTTTACAGACAACCGCTGGACTAGAGCCATTACTGACTGGATTCCACGGGACATCAAAAGATCGCGTAGACACCCACCAACAAGATGGTCAGACTTCTTCGTCAAGACCCTGAATGATCAGTTTAAGGCTCTGCATGTTCCTAGAACGAACAGATGCCATTGGGCTATGCTAGCATGCAACAGGTATGAATGGAGACGTTACTGGCACCCGCTCGAGTAAATCGATGAATAATGGGGGATCAAGTGACTGTTTTAAACTAATGAGGCCCTTTTACTTTTAGAATAGACAGTTGTTGTTGTTTTTTTTTTTTTGGTTGGGGGGCAGATAGGTTGATTGCCTTGCCCGCGGCCAACCCTGGGTGGATTCCTCCACAACTTTTGGAGAGCCCGACAAGCTACCAAGAGTATCCTGCCCACACAGCAGAGCCTGTCAAGTTCTCCCTTGTGTAAACTCACACAAATGGGGGCGCGGCACCCACACAGCGGTGGTGGCTCTATCTCTCCCGCCGCCCGCGTTCGGTAGTCTCACCCTTCTCCCACCCCAGAGAGGTCGATGGCGATGGTCAGGCAGAGGAAGGAACGAGGGCCAGGCTGGTTGATATTAGTCGTAGTTTATTCTGATTCTCTCCTCATCTGTCTCTGCTCCCTCTCTCCTTCTCTCTCTCTGCTCCCCATTCTTCCTCCCCCAGCTACTTCATTCCCCTTCTCCACCCCCCTTCATCCTCCTCTTCCTTCTGATCCTCTCTGAACACTCTTTTCCTTCTGCCCCCAGCCCACTCCTACAGTACAGTTAAATCCTCTCTCCATGAGGAATTGGGGGAACAATTACACATAGGTGTGGTCACAATCAATAGGGGTAGAAATCAATAGGGGAAGAAATCTTAGCCTCAGGGACAGATCCTTCCTCAGCAGGAGGACCCACCCTAGAGCATAATCCCATGGGCGTGCCTCTCCTCTCCTTGTCCGACAAGCATATAAGAATATAATATAAATCATTTTGTATGGATACAGTAAGAAATATCTTAAACTTATAGAATTGCTCTCCTAGGGCCATCTCGATCTCAGACTACGGTGCTCAGGCCAGATCGTCTTTCCGACCCCTAGCAGGATCCTAGTCTTGTCGTTACCTTTGGATCATGACAGCATTTGTCTATTATCAAACTCTAAACTTATAGTTAAGAATCGTGGCACTTTGGCCTGGCCCATTTCGCTGCCAGGGTAGCTCACCGCTTGCCCTGGGTCCATTCAGTCCCTCGTCGGGACCCTGCTTTTGGTGTGTTAGGAACTAAGGGCAACTGAGGCTTAAGTCGAGAAAGCAGATGCCCGGGAGTGAATAATATTCAAGGCCAATCAAATCCTAAGTTACAAATCATAATGTTAACGGTCTTCCTGTATCTATACAAAAAGGATATTACTTTAAGGTAAACTATTCATAAGGCATAAGGAGAGGAGAAAGGCAATATTTCACTCATACATATAAAATCATAGATTTCTGGGAAACTGATCTTACAAATTAACAAAGTCTGATTAAGGGAAAAGCTGATTAACTGGGTGGGAAGGAGAGCATAGGGAAGACTGTTTACAGATAAACACAATGGAAGTGGAAGTGCTTCAGGAGCACTGTGATGAGTGAAACCAGATTAATGAGTGTAACCAGATAAACCTAAGCTTCTTGTGGAAGGACAAAGCAATGTTACCCAACACACTTGGCATATTCGATATGCCGAAAACAGTAACAAGTCTCACAATGTAGACGTTACTGGAGCCCACTTCAGCAAATTGATGACCAACGGGAGGATAGTGCTACAGTGCATAGTCAGGAATAAAACCTGAGCATTGCCACATGCAATACCGAAACCAAATCAAAAGAAAACAAAACAAAATTTTTGAAACTTGACCGCATGGTGCAATTGTACTGGGGGTAAGACAGCAACCACTAAAGCTGAACTGGAACAGTTGTGTGTGGAGGATGGAAAAATGCCAACTGATCACCAACCATCCTGGCGGCCCTGTTCTCTCCTTAATGCATCTGTTGGAGGTGGCTGCCGGTCGGGGTGGGAGTAGCAGCTCATTGCCACCGAAAGCATCTGGTGGACGAGAAACACCACGCCACTGCCAGTGTAGCTGACTTACTTATTCTGTTAACTTACAGAACTCACTTGCACATACACCTCTCTTCCCTAGGCCTCAGGACTACTCCTTCCAGCCAGATGACCATAGGTTTCACCCAGAAATGCCCTAAACCTCACAGACACATATGCATGAACCTGCATCTAGCACTCACTCTTGTTGTACAGAAATATACTTGAAAATTGTGCAACAATTTTGCTGTATAGGAAAATTATTCTATTATCCAGGGTGTTTACTATACACCAGGATGTGAACTGTGTTTTCCAGTCCAAGAATCTGGAGTGACACTAAATTTTTGGGGGAGGTCATACCCGGTGATGCCCAGGGGTTACTCCTGGCTCTGCACTCAGGAATTACGCTTGGCAGTGCTCAGGGGACCATATGGGAAGCTGGGAATCGAACCCGGGACAGCCGCATGCAAGTGAAACGCCCTACCCACTGTGCTATCACTCCAGACCTGTGATTTTACTTTTAAAAGATGAATATTATACTTCGGAGCCAAGGTGGTGAATCGGTAGAGAAGGTGCTTGCTTTGCACTTCGCTGACCCAGATTCAATACCGGAGCACCCCAGATGGGTTCCTGACCCTTGGGAGAAATGATCCCTGAGCTCAGAGCCAGGAGTTAGCTATGAACACTGCATGGTGTGGCTCCCAAATACTGCAACAACAAACAGTAACTAACGAAGAAAACAAAACCAAAAATAAATTCATGTGCAAAGACAAACTCTACAGAGAAATACTTAAAGGATTGAACAGTGGGTCCTTAGGTAACTTTTTTGGGGGGTCACGCCTGGCTTTGCCCAGGGGTTACTCCTGGCTCATGCACTCAGAAGTTACTCCTGGCAGTGTTCAGGGGACCACATGGGAAGCTGGGAATCGAACCCGGGTTGGCTGCATGCTAGGAAAATGCCCTACCCGCTGTGGTATCGCTCCAGCCCCGTTAGATCACTTTTTTACTTATTTATGCTGAAGAAGCCCATGATTTACCCTGAATACTTATTCTTTTTTCTCTTCTCTCACATCCTGTGTGTGTGTTTGCGTGTATGTGTGTGTGTGTGTGTTTGTATGTGTTTAGTTTGAGGGCAATAACCAACAATGCTCAGGGATTATTCCTAGTCTGGGATGAGGGATAAGTCACGGTGCGCTTCAGGGACCATATGCAATGCCACACATACACAGAACCTGGGTTGGATGCTTGCAAGGAAAGCATACCTAGTATATGCTGTACAGTGGCACTTTCTAGATAATTCCAGTACACCAGCAGTAAGCCATAGTCGAAGCTCCTATTTACCAAAAAATCAAATATATTCCTTTAAATATCTTACTTTACCAGCACTACACAAAACAACAGTGAGGGTAGCCTGCTAAGGGAGAGATGAAATGAGGAAGGTGCTTTGCTCCTTAATATATTCCTACATACTTTTATTTTTCTCTTGGGGTCACACCTGGGGATGCTCAGGGTTTCCTCCTGGTTCTTTTTTTTTTTTTCCTTTTGCGTCACACCCAGTGATGCACAGAGGTTAATCCTGACTCATGCACTCAGAAATTACTCCTGGTGGTGCTCGGGAGACCATATGAGATACTGGGAATCGAATCCGGGCGGGCCGAGTGCAAGGCAAACGCCCTACCTTCTGTGCCCAATCAAAATAAATCAAAATAATCAGTCAAAATAATCAATCAAAATAAATCGCTCCAGGCCAATCAAAATTAATCTTCTATTTTATTTTTTGAAGGCCACATAGCTGATGCTAAGTGGTAATTCCTGGCTCTGCACTCAGAAATCAATCCAGGTTGTGCTAGCAGGCTGGAACAGGGGTTTGCAATGTGGAAAACAAAGGCTTTCAGTGCTCTGATATAGGTCCCTCACCCCAAGACCTGCAGTCCCCGTGCTCAGCCCCGCTCCCTCCCACCAATGACTATTGCTGACATGGAGGCGGTCGTGGCTGCAGGGACCCCCCAAGATCATGCACTCACACCACGTACCCTGCACGCTGGTAGAGCCCCCATCATACCCCGCAAAACTATCCCCCCCCCGAGAGCCTCCACCGCTCCTTAGGAAGCACCTGGATAACAGGGAACAAGTGAAAAAAAGTGTGAAAGCGCCCCACAAGCTGGTGCAGCTACCCCACTTATAGTGCAGAGACAGGGAAGTGTGGGGTGCGCACAGGAAGCCTCATCTTCTGCAACAAAACTGGCCTTCACAGTCAGCTTTCCAAGAAGAGACACTACTTTGTCCTTATTCCACGAGAACGACTGCTGGGACATGTGTCCAGGACACCAGCAACTGGAGGGCCCTGAGTTCACTCTCACTGAGTGCATAATCAGGAGTAAACCCAAGCATCCAAGCAAGGACAAGGATGGAAAGTCCCCGAAATTTATATTAAGCTAAAAACAAAGGGGAAGATAGAGGGTAGCAAGTATTACAGCAGGTGGGGCAATGGTCTTGCCAATGGTCAGTCCAGGTTAGATCCCCGACCACCCAATACTGTCCACCACCTGCCAGGCATGGTCCCTGAGTGCAGAGACCAGGAACAAACCCTGAGTCCTGCTGGTTTGACCCAAATCAAATTTAAAAAAACCTAAAGAGTCCAGTGAAGGCAGGGCGACAATGCACAGGATTCAGAAACATGCTTTGCAAGAAGGAACTTCTGATTTGATGCTGGGCGCCACCTGATCACCCAAGGTCACTTGAAGTGACCCCAAGCACTGAGAATAACAGCGGATGAGGGGGTGAGACTCTAAGAAATAAATGATCTTAGGGGCTGTAATGACAGCATAGCGGGCAGGACTTGCATGCAAACCACCGGGGTTTGAATCTCAGCATCCCATATGGCCCCTGAGCACTGCCACGAGGAAATACTGAGGGAAGAGCCAGGAGTAACCCCTGAACACCAGAGTGTGGCCCAACAGCGAAAAAATAAATGAATGGAATGTAAAAGTTACAAATTAAAGGAAATAAAAATGCCAAGTGTGTCCCCAAAACAATACCAAGATCAAAAGCAAAACACAAGTTAAATGTGGAAAGAGAAGTAAATTTATTTGGTTTGTTTTGAGTCACACACACAGAAATTTATAGGGTTTATTCATGGCTCTGGGCTGAGGAAATACTCCTGGCTATGTCTGGGGATTATATTGCATGTCAAGTATCAAACCAGTAGTGATTCCTGAGTGCATAACCTAGAGTCACCATGTGCTTCACCAGCTGGACCCCAAAATGAAACAAAACAAAAAAAAATAAGTTAGACTCATAATAAATAAGGCCCACAACGGGGGAGATACTCCAGAAAATTGGGGCTGACCCGTACCCTGCACATACTTAGCATTCTGGCCCCCGTCCATTCCTCCGGGGTGAAGCTCATGGCCATATCGGGGAAGGTCACCATGTCCTGAACCGACATACACAAGGGACAGGAGTGAGGCCATCCCACCTCATACTATGGTATAGGGCCTGACCACAGCTACCTCAGGCATAAGACAGTGAGGTGGGAAGAATGAAGAATTGCCTGATTTTTGATTCACAATGATTCTCAGCAAATTATGGTTGATCTTTGCCATAAACCCCTTCAAAACAGGGCCTCCTGCTTGCCTTACATACAAAAAGTTTCTTTCCAGTATGAATGTTCTTATATGTAATAACGAGTGAGAGGTAAGTGAATTCCTTCCAACAGTCCTTACATACATAAGGATTCTCTTCAGTGTGTGTTTTCCTGTGCTTAGTAAGTTCTGAGTACAAAGTAAAGGTCTTCCCACAGTCCTTACATGAGTAACGTTTCACTCCTGCATGAATTTTCCTATGCACAGAAACTCCTGAGAAGGAAATAAAGGTCTTCATACATTCCTTATCCTTACATGAATAAAGTTTCTCTAAATGAATTTTCCTATGCATACTAAGTCTTGAGCTCTTCCCATATTCCTTGAATGAATAGCTTTCTCTCCTGTATGAATTCCCCTATATATAATCCGGTATGAAGATTGATCTAAGGCTTCCCAAATTCTTTATATTTCTACAGTTTCTCTCCTGTGTGGATATTCAGATGATCACAGTTGCATGGCGGCTGACTCAAATTCTGTCCGTGTTGCTAACATCCCTGGGACTCTTCCCATCTGAAGACTTCCTGCCTGTCTCAGAATCCCCATAGTGATGCAGGTACCACCGCTCACTTGAAAGTGTTACAGTGTACAGGATCAGAGACATTCCACTAAGGCTGGTTGCTTCCCTGGAGAGCAGCAGAGGAGGATTCCGATTATTTCTTGATTTCTTGAGAGTTTCCATGTCAAAAAAAAAGTGTCGAACTCTGCAGGTTTGATGTCTAATATTTCCACCATGCAAATACAATTATCGACACATATATGGCTTTTCCTGGAATGACCAAATATATTTGCAAGAAGTTCAAGCAAAATTGACACCTGTTGTCATTAACGTGTGTCCAATTTTTTCTCAACTCAATGATGAACACATTAAGTGGAAATAATTTCTATACAGAAAAAGGAAGCACCAGCTTCAAGCAAATAAAAATATAACCGAGTCTGGGTTTGGTTGTAGCTCAGTATGGAGCTTAGGATGCATGTACGAAGGCAAAACTGCGTCTCACAAAACTGAGAATGCAGGGGCCATTGAAAACATCGTACCTAATTGAATTAATATCGGAATCAATGAGCTTTTGGGGGGTTTTTTGTTTGTATTTATTTGTTGGGGCAGTGTCACATGAAACAGTGCTCATAGATCACTCCTAGTGGGATTGTCAGGACCATACTGGGTGCTGGGTATAGAACCTGCTTTCCATTCCTGATCAAAGCAGTGCACTTCCCACTACACTATTACTGGGGCCAATAAACCAGTTCTTTTCAAGAATGACCACTTGTGCTTACATTCTATAGAAGAAAAAACTCAGTATGATTTTGGTATTTAAAAAAACCAGAATGTCTTTAAATCTTCAAACTGCTGAGTTTAGCACCAACTGAAACTAAGAGACTACTACGCTTGGCATAAGGCTGTAGATTTCCTCCCTGAATTGTCTGGAGTCTGTAGATCTGCTGAAAGCAAAGGATTCTAGGTGCCCCCCTTCAAGCCACATGTTTGGTCCACTGAAAATCCCACCGACATAATAACATTTATTCTGAACATGCAAATCTTTCCGACTCACTTGTCCTGCATCAAAACGTGATAATACTGAATCCCAAAGTTTGGCTTTGAGTTCTGAATTCAAACAAAAAAGAATGTAAGAGTTATTCAGTGGATAGTAGAAAGAGGCCCAGCAGATAGCGGACATCTTGATAGTTCTCACAGTCCAAACAGGTCTACAGAAAAGGGTAGATTTTTTTGGTCTTTGGGTCACACTCAGCATTGCACAGGGGTTACTCCTGGCTCATGCACTCAGGAATTACTCCTGGCAGTAGTCAAGGTACCATATGGGATGCTGGGAATCGAACCCGGGTCGGCCATGTAGGCTGCGTGCATGGCAAATGCCCTACGTGCTGTGCTATCGCTCCAGCCCCAATGGTAGATCTTTTGGGTAATCACTGTGAGGAGCTTAACATTACCCACGTAGCTTTTGGGTTCTGTATTTTGATCACACGGGATAATGCGACCAAATGGAATGCAGGGGATCAAAAATCGATTAGCCGCCTAAAATGCAAGTGTGCTCCTGGCTGTACCTGTCCTGACCCAAAGTAATTTTGTTATGGACTCATTCATTATTTAAAAACAAAGGCAAAAAGATGACTAAGAAGAACACGAGAGAACAGCTGAGAGATCATGTATTTAGCTTGAGGCAGACAGGCTCAAGTCTCAGATCTCTGAACACCTCGGGTACAATTCCTGAGCGAACGGCCAGGAGTTACACCTGAGACCCACGAGGAGTCACGTGTGACTATGGCTGGTTCCGAAACCTAAAGAATGATAAACTTCTTAGATACTCAAAATCATATGATTCGAGGGCAAAGATAAGCATGGTGTTAGAGAGGGCAGAGGGTGTCCAGCTGCTCCAGAAAAGGGGAGTTCAGGCTGGACAGTCACCCTGGTGAGGCACATACAGGTAGACCAAAGATTGAGATTCCCATGAATTATTCTACACAGCTGAGAGATAAGGAAGATTAACTACAAAGCCAGGAAATTAAAGCACAGATAATTCCATGATGGGCAGTCCAGGGGGATGAAGGGCAGCACGAGCTTGGCACAGATGCCTGGATCCAGGAACTTGAGGCCCCATGGCCTCAAACAGCAGAGAGCCGGGCACTCAGGTTTGTAGTCAAATCCCACATCTCCTTCCTAAAACAACCCAAGACCCAAGAAGCCTGTGCGCTCCTGTCACTGCACTGGGTCATCTTGTCGCTCTCATGCCTGAGGATGGTGTGGCAGAGGGTGCATCACCAACTCCTGCCTTTGTTTTTCCTGCGGATCAGCAGGAGGCTCCATGGAAAGACCTGAGCCGTGAGCACCAGAGGAGCATAGCCAGCCCCGCCCCCCAACAGGAAGTCCCTGCACTGGAGCAAGAAATGTAGTGACTTGCCAGATACTTGGTCACTGGCTCACAGACCCATCTGCAGGGATACACTGCCAGATGCTCCTGCCTCTCCAGGGGACAGAAAAGTGGGTTGTGACCAGGCTGCTTGTTGGGACAGGAGGGCTAGTCTCAGCCTACAGGGGAGGAAACTACAGCCCTGCCAGAGCCCCGGGAATACACTATAGGCCCTACAGGAAGGTCCCTGTGGCCAGGGACTAACTCTGAGGCCAGGAGATCCCGTGCAGAGATGGCGGCTGCAGGTCACAGTGACAACAGGCCCATAAGTTGCTCTGCTGTGGGGACAGCCACAGGGACTCAGGGTGGGCAAACCTTCAGCTGCCCTCTTGTATAATGGGCGGGGTCATGGGCCTGGGAGCTCTCTTCCAGGGAACAACGTCACTTCTGGGTTCGGGTGAGCCCCAGGCAGACCCATGTCTGATCTGCTGGACCTAGGCCATCCTGGTCATAATTTACTGTAATCCCGAATCAGCACATGAGCCTCCTCCAGCACTTGCTCCTATTTTGTAGGAACAGCTCTGAAAACCATGTAAACAGTGTCTTGTATCACAAAATTATCTAGATATCCAGGGTGTTTACTACGAACCATGATTTTATGTGTGTCTGAAAACTAGAATTTCTGGAGTGAGTCACTTTTATTTTATTTATTTATTTTGGTGTTATTAAAACAATGTCATCAGCAAAACGGAGGTGGTGTAATTGCCGACAATCTATCTTCACTCCCATTCCTTCCCATTCCAGTCGCCGCATGATGTTCTCGAGGGTGGCACTGAAGAGTTTCGGTGAAATGGTATCACCCTGCCGAACCCCTCTCTTGACACCAATGATTACTTCTTTGTGGAATGGTGAGATCCTGGTAGTGAATCTGCAATACAGCTCACGGAGGATCTTGATGTATTGGGCCTGAATACCCTGATTGGCTAGGGCTGCAATGACCGCTTCCATCTCAACAGAATCAAAGGCCTTCTTTAAATCAATGAATGTTAAACAGAGCAGAATCTTGAACTCCCGAGAAACCTCAATGAGCTTCGTTATTGTGTGGATATGGTCAATGGTGCTGAATCCTTTGCGGAAACCGGCTTGCTCGCATGGTTGTCCTTCATCTAGTGTTCTGCCAATCCTATTTAGGATGACTCGAGTGAACAACTTGTAGATGACAGACAATAGGCAGATCGGGCGATAGTTGTCAATGTCATGGATGTCTCCCTTCTTGAACAGTAGTACGGTCCTGCTGGTTTTCTATTGGGAAGGAACCTTGCATTCAGACAGGCAGCGTGTGAAGAGCCGAGCCAGTGTATTGATTAGTAATGATGGCAGTTTCTTCAGGTGTTCAGGTCTGACCTCGTCTGGGCCGGGTGCTAGCCTTCGACCCCCACGACCCAATATGGTCCCTGAGACATCTCAGGAGTCAACCTTGAGCACTAAGGTATGAGTACTCTTTAAGCAGGGTGTGGTTCAAAAGCCAAAAACAACAAAACTGAAACAAACATGGCCTTGTACAGAAAGTGTCCGTCCCTCCGACAAGGAGGCACGATGCAAGATCCTTCCTGGAACAACTAAGAGACATTTGGCCCAAGAAGACTGAGGGCTCCTGTCACTGTATCATTTTATCATCTTATCTTGTCACTCTCCTCCTACCTAGTTATGGGGTGTCCGATGGCATGTCACCGTCTTATCCTGCCTCTGATTTTCCCAAGTATCAGCGACCTAGAGGAGGAGTCAGAGCAGTGAACACTGGAGACGAGCACAACCCCTAGCCCTGACCAGACACACTGTCTGGCATTGGCTCACAGATCCGCCTGGGGAACAATGTCTAATGCTTCTTTCTCCCCAGGAGAAGCAAAATGGGTTAGCATCTGTGCTGCCTTTCGCAACACAAGCTCTGGGCTTGGTTACAAGGGAGAAGATTCAGTCCTGCCTTGGCCTGAGGACTCCTCCCCGCGTCCCACAGAAGGCTCTCACAGGCACAGCCAGGCGCTGACTCGGAGGCCAGATCACGTGCAACAGCACCCCCTACAGGCTGTCAGCAGGGCTGCCCCCTACAACCATGGACCAGAATGTGACTGTATCACGCCACAGCCCTTCTCCCCTTAAAAAAAACCCACTTTCTCCCCATGCCCCCACCCCACCCTGCCTCTGGGACCATTGGTGGTGGATAATGGGCACTGGTGGAGGAATGGGTACTCAATCATTATATGACTGAAATGCATGCAGGAAAGTTTGCAAGTCTGTAATTATACCTCTAATAAAAAATTTAAAAATAAATTAAATAAAAAACAATTTCTAAACACAGACACACACACACACACACACACACACACACATCCTTTACACCCAGTGCGCACCTCAATAGACAGTGGTCTAGACAGGGCTTTACAACTTGATGTGAAGAAGCAGAAATTCCTGATCTGACACACAATAAAACTAGTAAGATGCTTGCCTTGTTGACAACAGTCAATCCTCTGCATCCTTACGCATCCCTATGGCCTTCAGAGCACTGTAGGAAAAATAGTTGAGTCAGAGCCAGAGTAAGCCCTCAGGGTATCTTCGGGCATGCAGAGCCCCCCATTCCCCACACCAAAAATAGCCCCAAAAGGAAACTAAAACCCCAGTAACCTACGGATCCACTGCTCCGGATGGCCCCATCATACCAGGAAAGCCAGTGAAAAAGCCGGATGGTAACAGGGTCTATTGGCATTGCGGGAGCTGAAACTCTGCCCAAAGTGAATCTGGAGGTTGTACAGCAGAGAGACTGGGGCCAAGGTCCCAACGCAGGTCAGCTGGAGGTCAGGATGGCCCAGCCCCTGCCCTCGACAGGTCCCTCATTCCCAATACCCACAACCCCCATGTACCCACCCACAGCCCTGTACCCACAGCCCTGTACCCATCCGCCGCTGCTCCATTGCAGAGCTGTAGGCAAGCATGGCCCAGGATCACTCACTCACATCCTCCTCCACTGCACCCCGTCAAAGATCCACTGCACCTCAGGAATCGCCTAATATCAGGGACCAATTGAAAAACAAGTGTAAAAGTGGCCCCCAAGCTGAGGACGACCCGCATTTCAGTGTGGACATGGGGAACCACCAGGCCCTCACGGGAGATCACCCCCGTTCCGCCACAAAGTTGGCCTTAGAGTCCCACTTCCTCACAGTGACCCTACACTGTCCTTTACCCATGTGAACAATAACACTGACACAAATTCCAGGAGTAGAAGCACCAGGAAGGGCCCCCTGTGATGTCACTTCTGTTTCCGCAAGCAGCCTTAAAGAGCCAGACTCCAGATGTGGAAACAACCATTATGCCCACCAAGGTGAATCTGTCACACCAGGGGAATGGGCTCACATAAAGGGATGGAAGAAGCTACTGTACTGGCCGGTCACAGTGGAGGGCTATCGAGGGGTAAGAAGTCCTCTGGTCTTGTACAGGCAAACAATGAGCCAATGCTTTCACACACAGTCCATCAAGAAAATCGCAAAGGGGGTTCATTCAAAGTAAAACAGGCAGATAGGCAGCAGGTTGGGCATGGGGAAATGTGTTTCTCCGGGAAATCATCCATCAAGGTAGGGTGAAAGCAGTGACTCAAAACCAGCACAAGAGCAGAGAGAAACTGGCCTAGCAGCAGTCCAGAATGCTGAAGAGACGCAGGAACAGGAGCAAAAGCTTGTAAGAACATCAGAGAACACTGTCCAGTCAACGCTCTATGATTGCTAACGCACAAACAGTAAACACTCATCTACAAAGAAAACAAGGGCTGGAGCGATAGCACAGCGGTAGGGCATTCGCCTTAAAAGCGGCCAACATGGCCGACCCGAGTTCAATTCCTCCGCCCCTCTCGGAGAGCCCGGCAAGCTACCGAGAGTATTCGATATGCCAAACACAGTAACAACAAAGTCTCCAATGGAGACGTTACTGGGCCCGCTCCAGCAAATCGATGATCAACGGGAGGGCCTTTACCTTTACCTTTACAAGGAAAACCCAGGAGGCAATTTCCGAACCCTGAGTGGGGCTGGAGAGATAACACAGCGGGTAGGACGTTTGCTTTCCATAGGGCCTACCTGGGTTAAATTCCCAGCATCCTATATGGTTCCCTGAGCACTGCCAGGAGTAACTCCTGAGGGCAGAGACAAGAGTATCCCCTTTGGATCGCTGAGTGTGACCCAAAAAGCAAAAAAAAAAAAAAAAGTAGACCCTGAGAATCTCTGGATGTGGTACACAAGCCAAAGCAAAACAATGATACTGAAAAAGTGTCATTTGCAAACCCAGCCTCCAGCAGGGACCAAAACACCATGTGACCCTGCATAACACGACAAAGGGCAGATGATAACTGGGTCTGCTACTACATGGGGGCTGGGGCCCTGCGGTTTGAAGTGAATCTGAAGGTTCTACACGAGTGATGACAGGGCAAAATGCTCCGGAACAGGGATGCCAGGGCAAAATGCTCCGGAACAGGGATGCCAGGGCCAAATGGTCCGGAACAGGGCAGAGCAAAGTCTAATGCTGGGAGGGTTGGGACAGCCAAGCCCTGTCCTCTGCAGGTCCTGCAGGCCCCAAGCCCAGCCCCAAGCTCATGGAGCTGGAGGTGATGGTGGCCAAACGGGATCCCCACTATCACCCACATATTCCGCAACACCTGCACCCCCTAAAGCATCCCTCAGGACTCAGAAAATGGCTGATATCAGAAATGAGAGAAAAAAAAAAGCACAAAAGGGCCCCCCACGCTGGAGCGGCCCCTGGCACTCACACTGTGGAGAATGGGAGGCTCTGGGCGTTCGTAGACCGCCACTCGTGTACCGACAAAAAATAGGTCTTCACAGTCCCTCTTGCACGAAGGCCCACCATTTCCTCCTCTAGCACAAGACCAATGGCAGCCTGAGTCAGGCAAACACAACTGGAATAGAAAAAATACCTGAAGGCCCCCGGCCTGGGATGCCACTTCCACATCTGTCAGGAACCTGAGCCTTAAAGGGCCACAGTCCAGATGCAGAGACCCTTTTTGCCCACCCAGGTGAATCTGTGATTCAAGGGGAATGAACTGGATAAAGGTGTGCAGAGGTGGCTGTGGAGAGTGGTGGATCACACAGTGGGGGGCTGTGGATGCCGAGACCCATGATCCTGTACTGGTCAGTCAAACAATGACCCAATGCATACACAGTCCAGCAGGAAAAACGCAGCTGGGTTGATTCAAGGTAAAACAGGAAGGTTGGTACAATTCACTGGATGCTGAGTTTCTTGGGGAAGTAATCAAGATCGGGTGAAAGCAGTGACTGCAAATCCACTGCTGGAGATGCAGAGAGCAGCTGGCCTAGCAGCAACCCAGAGAGTTGGACAGACACTGGAACTATGTTGGAGTACAAGGATGTTAGGTTTATCAGGTTGCACCCATCACAGTGCTCCAAGTCACTCCCATTACTTTGTCTGTAACTACTTCTTTGTGCTCTCTTCCCCATCCAATTTGTAAGGTCTCATCCTTCTACGACACTGAACTTGTACTGTAAGTTAATATTGCCTTTCTCCTCTCCTTATGTCTTTTGAGTACTTTAATGCAATGTCCTTTCTTGTATAGATACAGGAAGACTATTAATATTATGCTTTATAATTTAGGATTTAATTGGCCTTGAATATTATTCACTCCTGGGCATCTGCTTTCTCAACTTAAGACTCAGTTGCC
Source organism: Sorex fumeus (assembly GCF_029834395.1). Taxonomy (NCBI): domain Eukaryota; kingdom Metazoa; phylum Chordata; class Mammalia; order Eulipotyphla; family Soricidae; genus Sorex; species Sorex fumeus. Next base: position 166,668 of record NW_026606097.1, on the reverse strand, counting down.
CTCACTTTCTAGCACCCCAAGTCAGGGTCCCCACAGGGGACCGAATGGAACCAGGGCAAGCCAGTAAGTTAAGTGCTACCCTGGCATCGAGATGGGCCAGGCCAAGGTGTCAGGGTTCTTAACCATAGGTTAAGAGTTTGATCATAGGCAAATGCTGTCATGATCCAAAAGTAACGACGTGACTAGGACCCTGCTGCTAAGAATAGGAAATGTATCTGGCCTGAGCACTGCAGTCCGAGATCGAGATGGCCCTAGAAGAGCAATTCTATGAACTTAAAGTATTTCTTACTGTGTCCACAAATCACTTAATCACTTAACTTCCCGTTAGTCGTCGATTTGCTCAAGTGGGCGCCAGTAACGTCTCCATTTGTCCCTGCCGCGTGCTAGTGTAGCCCAATGGCATCTGTTCGCTCTGGGAACATGAAGGGCCTCAAACCGATCGTTCATGATCTTGACGAAGAAGTCTGACCATCTGGTAGGTGGGTGGCCACGCGGTCTTTTGACATCCCGGGGAATCCAATCAGTAACAGCTCTAGTCCAACGGTCGTCTTTAAATCTCATTACGTGACCAGCCCATCTGATTTTCGACACCTTGGCAAATGAGACAGCGTCCCTGATCCTTGATCGTAGACAGATGTCAGAACACCGGATTCATTCTCTCATTTGAGTGAAACGTGATATTCCAAGCATAGCTCTTTCTATTCTTCTTTGGGAGACCTGAATAGCGTTCTCATCTTGTTTGCGAAGGGCCCAGGTCTCTGAGGCATATGTTAATGCAGGAAGAACAGTGGAATCAAAGAGATGTGCCCGTAGCCAGAGGTTCTTCATCCTCTTTTATCGCATGTTCCGAGGAACAATTCTTCTCCAGTGTCGAAAACGGCATGGTGAGATTCGTGCCTTCTTGTCTCGGTCAGACCAATGATGTTGTACTTGATCATTCGTGCTTGTACCATCAGGTCCTCGATGGATGTATCTGATGCTAGCATACGTGCATTGAAAGTACAGACGATCATTTTTGTCTTCCTTCATAGTGGCAGCCTAGGTCGGCCTTGAGATTTTGTCGGCCTCTCCTTTCTCATCCTTATCAGAACAAGATAAGCGGAACTCTCTGAGACCTTGGACTCCAGGCTCGGCGGACCCAGGGACAGAGCTTCTCTGCTTGCTCCCACCACCACAGGTGACAAAGGGATTCTAATCAGGAGCCCCACCCTACCCTGCCCTGTCTGCTTCCATCAACCACCCAGGGATCGAATTGTGCACAGGAGACCCACCCTACCCAGATAAATACCCCACTGGCAGACTTCCACTCTCGACACTACTTCCACTACCCAGCCATCGCCACACTCCAGGACGCTTTCCGGACCCACGCGGACACATCATAAGACACTAAATACCCATCTTCTGGAATTGTCGTACCATATTTGATAGGGTTTAAATATGGTAACACCTACAAGGGTGATTAGAGGTCACCCCAAAAGCCTCTACCCCTCTCGGAAACACTGGCAAGCTACCGAGAGTATTCCACCCGCACGGAAGAGCCTGGCAAGCTATCCGCTGTGTATTCGATATGCCAAAACCAGTAACTACAACTGGTCTCATTCACCGTGTCCACAAAAATGATTTATATTATGTATGCTTATATGTTGGTCAGATAAGGAGGAGAAACACATCCAGGGAAATCTGTTCTAGGGTGGGTTGATCTGCTAAATGAGAATCTGTCCTAGAAGCAGCTTTCCCATGGGTCCTGACTAGCTTGGATGAGACTGAATATTTCTCCCCTTCAAACTGCTTCAGTAAATTCAGTATATTGTGAGAGGGAATTTCCCTTATCTCACAGGAACCTATCTGGTCTTAGATATGCAGATGCCAGGTGCTAAGGCAGGCCTGATCTAGGGGATGCAGATGCCTGGCTCTAAGCAGGAGGATCTTTGAGATGTAGATTCCAAGCTCTAGCAGATTGGTCTTTGATGTGCTAATCAAAGTGCTTGTAGCTTGTAAAAGGTGATGCAAGATGACTGGCCTGCTGATATAAAGAAACAATGTATGGTTTTCTGCCTCAGTGTTCTTTCTGTAACTCCTTTTGATGACATCACTATATAGCGCCCATTAGAGGTACCATAATCTATATAAGGGGATTTTGGGGGCTATCTCAGGGAGAGCGTGTGCTTGAGAACTCCTGAGGCCTCCAAGACATACATCTTTTCCATGTAATAAATTGCTACTAAGACCAACCAGCCTGGCACTCGTTTCCTTCCTCCGCCTGACCACAGCCATCGACATCCCTGGAGTGGTAAAATGGCCTGAGACTATGGAACGCGGGCGGGGGGAGAGATAGGCCGCTGCCTTCTTTTTGCCCGTCGTTTTTTGTGTGTTTACACAGAACAGGAGCAGAGGCTGGTAAGAGCATCAGGGAGCACTGTCTGGTCAATGCACTACCCCTTGAAAACACTGTACCAGTGGACGCTTGCCTACAAGGAAAACCGCAGGAGGCAGTTTCAAAAGTACAGTTTCAAATCCAGAGTATGGGGCAAGAGGGTAGTAAAGTGGCTTGGGCGCTTACCTTGCATGTGGTAAATCTGGGTTTAACCCTCAGAATTCCAAATGGTCCCCTGAGCAACATCAAAGAGCAAAGCCAGGAGTAGGCCATGAGTACTGCCAGGTTGCACTACCAACAACATCAAATATTCCGACCCTTAAAATGGAGGCTAATGGGCAGCAAGCCATTTTGGTCACCTTCAAGCCTATTTTTGTCCTTTAAGCAGAGCCGAATCTTTCTTACCATACTGGTGACTTCTACATTGATGGGACTTTGCTAATTCCAAATACAACATTTACTTATTTTCTGTAATATTATTGAACTGATGGGGGGGATCCAGGAATGTGCCCAACCTTGTGAGTAATCACAGGTAAACGGAATGGCCTGCTGGGGTGTGGGGAGCTGACCCATATTCCCGGCACATCTCAGACATTTGATTCAAGGGGCCCCTTCCATCCACTCATATGTCTTTCTGCACACAGTAAAGATCATTTAAACTGTTTCCAATAGGGGCCAACAAGTAGGTACAGCCGATAGGACATTTGTCTTGCACCAGGTTTAACACAACACTGGAGCACCACGGGAGGGTCCCTGGAGCACCACCATGAATAATTCCTGAGTATTTCAGGGTATGACCCAAAACGACAGTCCTTACATGCATGTGATTTCCTTCCAGTGTGGATGTTCATGTTATCACACACGGGTGACAATGGATTCAAACCATGCCCTTGCTGCTGACACTCCTGGGGATTCTGTCCACTGTGAGGTTCTAAGGGAACATCACGGTCCTGGGAACACAGGGAAGCTCCCCCACATTCCTTACTCTTGGACAGGGTCAATCCATGGTGACTTTGCTTGTGGGCCTTTCGGTGTGAAGGACTCGCTATAAAAAGTGCTCTTCTCCCACATTCTAGGGACTGCCCCAATGTTGGGGTTTGTGTCTGTGGACCGAGAACAACAGAACCGAGAACAACAGACTGTGTGAACCTTTTCCCAGGGGAGTGATTCTTCAGAGTGAAGCTGCTCTCGGCATTCTGATCACCCTCAGAGGCCATCTTGCTTGCCTTAGCATCCCCGTGTGGCTGAGGGCACAAATGCACACTCGAGACTTTTTCACAGTGTGAAGGGTCAGAGACATTCCACTCGGGCTGGCTGCTTCCCTGTAGAACAGCAGAGGAATCCAATTATCGTTCTATGCTCTAAGAGTCTCCATGTCAAATAAAGTGAATACCTGCAGATTGATTTCTAACAGTTGCAACAAATGAATGCAATTCCTGACAAGTGGATGACATTACCACGGACAAACCTAATGTTTCTGTAAGACACACATGGAAAATTGATGAATGGGGGCCATTAATTTGTTAAGTGTTTTTTTCACCTCAATTCACATGCAGAAATAACTCCCTCCACAGAAAACTGATGCACTAGATTCAAGAGAATATAAAACACTCAAAACTCTGGGTTCAGTTCTAGCTCAATTTGGAGTAGAGCCCAGAAAGCACTTGTGAAGAAATGCTGCATTCCACACTGCTAAGACTGACCACAGGGGCCACTGAAAACATCTCACCACAGACAGATTTTTTTCACGATCAATGACTTTTTCTCTTCTGTATTTTGTTTCCATTTGGGGGCGGGGGTACACCATGCAGTGCTCAGGGATTATTCCCGGTAGGTCTCTGGGAAACACATGGAGCAATGTGGACAGAGCAGTTTAAATGTTCAGGTCTAATTACAATTACCATTTGTAGATACTTTCAATCAAATGAAAAACACGGCATTTAGATGAAACATATTACAGTTTTCTTTAGGTTTTGAGCAGACATGTCAACCCCCAGTGAAGAAAAGGGTCCTCAACCTCAAGCATCAGACTCTGAATTTCCTTCTGGCCATTCCCAGCACTGCACTGGGAGCAAAGGGAAGCGTGAATGCAGCACAGATGCCTGGATCCAGGAACCCAAGGATATCAGGGTCAGCAGGGCATTTCACACATGCTCAGGGCACCCACACACTGCCCAGGGCCTGAGTCACGGAAGGTTCTCAGACACTCACCTGCATGCATACCTCTCCTCCCAGGCCTCAGGGTTCCTCCTTCCAGCCAGGAGATCACCGCAGGCTTCACCCTAGAATGCCCTGAACCACACAGAGATGGAGGATGGATGAGCGACTAGAAAAACGTGACAAGTATGCCCCATGTGTCCCTATAAAAATGGAGTAAATTACTAGAAAAGCATGAACAGAATCTGCACTTTTAAAATGCTCGAGATTTGGGGTAATTTAAGAGCTAAGATTCAGGTCTTACTTTAAGAGTGAAATATGGGGCCCCAGAAAATACAAAAAATAGTATAGCTCTGTCTTTGCAGAGGGCCAACAGGGGTTTGATCATAGCACAATAAAGAGTATTTTTCTCTATTTTGGAATCCTTACCTGAGGATGCTCAACGCTTCTTGTGACCGTGTACTCAGAAATCACCTTTGGTGGTGCTTGAGGACCACATGGGATGTTGAGGATAGAACGCATGTCCAGAACTTGCAAGATAAGCACCATGCCCACTCTACTGTCACTCTAGGCTCGGCATCACTTGCAATGTACTGACCGTGCGTGAACTGATACCCGCGTGCAGTAAACCCCAAAGCTTAACAAATCCAAAGATGGCCAAAGACGACCAAAGCACAATATTGGTTATAAAAATAAACATAAACGGATCCAGACAGACACCACCAGCAGCTCAGGCACTGGCCTTCCTCACGGTCAATTAAAGTTCGATCTTGACATTCAGTAAGGTCTCTCAAGCCATCAGATATGATCCCTGATTGCATATTCCAAAGACAAATCCTGACTCCAGATGAACCAAGAGCCACTGGAAGTGACCGCGAGCACTGAAACAGAGCAACATCTGATGGGGTGAGGCCCTACAGCAGGCAGGCAGGAAACAGACACTCACACATGTACAGTATTGAGCCCCAGCAGCACACAATGACCTGGACCACAACCAGGATTAATAACTGAATACTCAGCCAGAAATAATCCCTAAGTATTTTTAAGTATAACCCCAAACCAAATCAAAACAAAATGAAAGGGAATCCCCTGCCACAGAGGCAGATTGAACAGGGGGTGGGGGGTGGGAGGGATACTGGGATTAGTGGTGGTAAAGAATGAGCACTGGTGGAGGGATCGGTACTCGATCACTGTATAACTGAAACCTAAGCATAAAAACTTTTAAATCTACAACTGTACCTCTTGGTGTTTCACTAATAAAAATTTTTAAAAAATAAAATAATAAAAATAAAAATAAATTAACTAAAGTTGTGGGCCTGGTGCAACAGTACCAAGATTAAGATAGCAACCTTTTAAGCTGCCAAGCGTGGTCAATCCTGAGAACCCCATAGCCCCTGAGCACCCCCAGGATTGATCCCTCAGTACAGAGACAAGTGGATTAAGGTTGTGCCCCAAATAAAAGCAAAACCAAAACAAATACTAGAAATTATGTGTAGTACAAGAAGTGATCAGAGAACTCAGCCTTGGCAGGAACCAGGAACTTTTTAGAGAGACCTGAGCGATGGTACAACACTCAGGGACCTTGCCATGCACGGGGCTAACCTGGGTCGATCCCCAACACTCCAGATTCATGCAAAGCCACAGAGAATGATTCCCACGGGCATAGCTTAGAGTAAGCCCCGAGCATCGCCAAGTGAGCACCAACAAGAAACCACGGAAGGAACTAAGCTACTGCATGGCTGTCCTCACCACGACAGTCACAGCTTCTGCTGAACACACAGTCACGGCCTGGCACAGGGAGCCCACATGGATCTGTCCAGACATGGTCGGCCCCGCACTGCTCTCACCAATGGCCCACAGGTGCTGTTAGGTCTCCAGCATCACATCCTTGTAGAGCTTTCTTTGAGAGGCATCCAAGCATGTCCACTCCTCTGGGGTGAAGATCACGACCACGTCGGGGAAGGTCACCGTGTCCTGAGCCGGCATACAAAGGGGACAGGAGTCAGGATCTGTCCCCACCCTGATCCGTGGGCTGTGAGGCCAGGACCCCAGGGCCCTAGAGGGGCTCAGGGTCTGTCCTCTAGGGAGAAACCAGCCTCCACCTGAACTCCTGGCAGACGGGTCCCAACTTTTCTCTAAGACAGCTGCATCTATGAAAATGTGAGGATGCTCTACTAGAAGGTTCCTGAAGGAGGCAGACTTTCTCCTGACCCCAGGGAATTCCACCACTGCTCCTATGAGCACTGCAGAGAGTCACAACTGAGGACAAAATCATTGGGACCCAAATGAGTGACCCCGCTTTCAGCTCAGAACTCTAAACATACACCCCCTGCATCCCACAGCCCATTCTCTAGGGAGAAGGGGACACTCAATGTCCTGCCACCGACTGAAGGCTGTGCATGCACATGTGTGCCTGTAGGACTCTGATGATGGTTCAGGTCCACCCCAAATGCCTCTCAAAGTGTCTTAAGCCCAACAGCTCTGCCGGCCCCAGAGATCCTTTGTTCTGTTTCCCTGTGACCGGTGCATGCCGAGAACTGCAAAAGGAGCAGAGAGTGAATGAGAGACTATATGACAGAGCAGACGAAGCTCTCCAGAGTAAGGACAAAATAGGAGAACAACATGGTCTAGGGCCGGAGTCACTGTAACTGCAAGGGCACAAACAGAGCCAGCACACCTGGGGACCTATGAGGCACATCAGGTGGAAATCCGGAGCAGAGCCAAGAGGAAGCCCTGAGTATCTCCCCTGTGGCACAAAAATGACTACGAAAAGAAAGAAAGCAGTATGACTGTGTAACAGGACAGTGGGATGGGGATAGTGGGTAGGGCTGGTGATAACCGCCATCCCATAGGGTCCCCTAAGCACTGCCAGGTGCAACGCCAGAGTGCAAAGCCAAGAGTATAATACCCAGAATCACTGCATGTGGTTCCGAAAACAACAAAAAAAAATTACCCAGACACCAGCCTTTTATGCCCAGCACCCCATAAGGTCCTTGAGTCATCCTTGAGCACCAGTAATCTTTTTTTAAAAATTTTTATTAGAGAAACACCATGAGGTACTATGTAGACTTTCAAATTATTGTGCTTGGGTTTCAATTATACAATGATCAAATACCCATCCCACCACCAGTGCCCATTTTCCAACATCACAGGTCCCAGTATCCCTCCCACTCCCCATCCCCCGCATCCCACCCTGCCTCTGTGGCAGGGCATTCCCTTTTGTACTCTTTGTTCGTTTGGGTGTTGTAGTTTTCAAGAGGCGTTGAGTGGAAATCATGTTTGGTCCATAGTCTACTTTCAGCATGCTTCTCCCATCCGGGGAGGATCCTCCCAAAACCCTTTATTTGGTGCTCCCTTCTCTATCTGAGCTGCCTTTTCCCTTAGCATTTGTGGCTGGCCTCCAAGCCATGGAGCAAACCTCCTGGTACTAATCCCGGCCACTCTTGGGTGTTAGTCTCTTGTTTTCTTACTTTATATTCCGCAAATGAATGCAATCTTTCTATGTCTATCCTTCTCTTTCTGACTCATTTCGCTGAACGTGATACTTTCCATGTAGTACCATGTGTATATAAATTTCATGGCTTCACCTTTTCTAACAGCTACATAGTACTCCACTGTGTAGATGTACCTTAACCAGTCATCTGTTCTTGGGCACTCAGCTTTTATCCAGATTCTGGCTATTGTAAAGAGGAGCACCAGTAATATATGAGGTGGGAGGGGTCCAAAAGCCAAATACAACGGAATTGACACGTGGCCTCATAGAGTAGAGAGCCAGGTGCTCCCACAAGGCAGCAGGGTCATTCCTGAAGCAACTCAGAGACAGACAGCCCGGGAAGCCTGACGCTCCTATCACTGCATCATTTTGTCACTCTCCCCCTAGCTGGGGTTGGTGTCCGATGGCATCACACCACCATCTTCTCCTGCCTGTTTTTCCAGAGGATAAGCAACCCGGAGGAGAAGTCAGAATTGTGAGCACTGGACAGGAACAAAACCCCAAGTTCTGAACAGCCACGCCCTCGGGCACTGGCTCACAGACCCGCCTGGGAGACACTGCCTAAAGCTTCTGTCTCCCCAGGAGAAGCAAAATGGGTTGGCATCTGTGCTGTCTTTCACAACACAAGTACTAGGCTTGGCATCAAGAGAGAAAAGTCGGCCCTGGCTTGATCTGGGGACTCCTCCCTGATCCTACAGAAGGTTCTCACAGGCCCAGCCAGTTAGGACTCGGAGGTCAGGATATCCCATGCATCAGCACCCCCTTCTGTCCTCCTGAGAGAGCCACATTCTGGGCTATAATTTCCTAGGGGAGCCCCTCTCTATTAAAAAATAAACAGGGGCTGGAGTGCTAGAACAGTTGGTAGGGCGTTTGCTTTGCAAGTGGCCAACTTGGGTTCGATTTCCAGCATCCCATATGGTCCCCTGAGCACCTCAGGAGTAATTGTTGAGAGCAGAACCAGGAGTAACCCCTTGCATCCCGGCTGTGACCCTGTGGGAAGCCAAGAGCCCTCTCATAGACCCTGGCCATGGTTCCCATGTTAGGAACTGCTTGGGACAGACATTGGTGACAGTCTCCCAGGACTTCCTGATCTCCTGATCTATAGCCACACACCAGGCTGACAGCTTATCTGGCCTTGTCTATAGTATCCTCCAGGATGCATCTACTCCCTAAGACCCTTTGGTATACAAAATGTAAAGCTCAGGATGCACCTACTGCCACAATACCCTTTGATTCGCAAATGTTTACCTTGAATGTTAGGTAAAGCGCTTGTTGCTGACCTTACCATATATGGTTATATTGCTTCTGCTCCTGACTGAGCTGCCCGGACCCTATATAAACAGCCTGTATCCCTCAATAAAGCCTGTCCCTTTTTCTCTCTGTTTCTAAACTGTACTCTGTCTCTTGTGTCTCGTGTTCATTCGGTTGGTCCCTCCTTGCATCATCGGATCAATCCTCAGGCCACCTCCGCGGGCCAGAGAGTGGTTACCGGGGCCCCCTGCATGACCCAAAAAAACAAATAAATAAACAAATTTTAAAAAAAAATCTACAAAACATTTTACCCTAGTACACACACACACACACACACACACACACACACACACACACACACAGACCCTTTACTCCCAGTACTCACCTCTATAGCCAGGGGTCTGGACAGGACTTTGCAACTTGATGTGAGGAAGCAGATATTCCTATTCCAACATACAGTAAACCTGTTAGGATGCTGGCGTTGCTGACACAAATCAATCCTCTGCATCCCCACAGCCCCCAGAGCACTGCCAGGAATAACATCTGAGGCCAGAGCCAGAGAAACCCCTTAGGGTATCTCCGGGAATGCAGAGCACCCCATTCCCCAGACCAGAAATACCTCCAAAAGAAAAGTATCACTGGCAAAACCCGGCCACCTGCAGATCCACTGCCCAGGCCCGAACCATGAGGGTAGCCAATGAAAAAGCTGGACGGCAACAGGGTCTCTTGCCATTGCGGGCAGGTGGGAGGGGGGGGGGGGGCTGTGGCTCTAACCCTCAAAGTGAATCTGAAGATTCTACAGCAGCGAAACTTGGGCAAGGTCCCATGAGTCAGCTGGAGGGTCTGGACTGCCAAGACCCCGATCTCGGCCCGTCCTGCATCCCAAGGCCCCCAAGCCCCGCGCTCAGCACCGCACCCACCCGCGGCTGCCCCAATGCGGAGCTGAAGGTGACCTTGGCCACAGAAGTTCCCCAGGATCACGTACTCCCAACTGTGAACCCCGCGTCCCACTACAGCCCCCGACGAACCTCCAGAAGCTCCGCGCCCCCCAAAAGACTCCAACATACCTCAGCAACCGCCTGGATATCGGGGAACACAAGAAAAATAAGCGCGAGAGGCCCCTTGAGCTAGCGTGGTCCCGCAGCAAAGTGTGGAGACGGGGAGGCACAGGGAGCTCACGGGAGGCCACCCCCGTCCGTCCTGCAGCAAGACAAAATCACCCTTCAGAGTTCCGCTTCCTCACTGGGGCCCCACTTTGTCCTTCACCCACGTGAACAAGGACTCTCTGACCCCGTTTCCAGGAAGAGAAGCACCAGGAAGGCCCTGCTGTGATGTCACATCCAGTCCTGCAAGCAGCCTTAAAGGGCCAGACTCCAGATGTGCAGAGAACCATTATCCCCACCCAGGTGAACCAGTGGCTTGAGGTGGATGGATTCGCATAAGAGAGTGGAGAGGCAGCTGCTGGATTGGGAGCTCAGGTAAAAAGAAGTCCCCTGATGCTTTACTGGTCAGTCAAGTGTAGAGTCAATGCTCTCACCCACAAGGCCATCAGGAAAACTAAAACAGGGTTGCTCCGGGTAAAACAGGCAGGTAGGGAGTGGGTGGGGCACAGGACAGTGAGTTTCTCAGGGAAGTAACAAATCAAGATTGGGGTGAAAGCCAGCCCTGGAGAGGAACTAGCACAACCAAAACAGAGAGCAGCCACCTGAGGGTGGACAGAAACTGGAAGAGGAAGAAAGGCTGCGAAGGACATCTGAGAGCACTTTACGCGTTAATGCTCTACCTCTGACAACACAGGAGCAATGGAAAGTCGTCGGCAAGGAAAGTTCGATGGGGGGATTCAGAAATACATTTCAAACCCAGAGTATGGACCAGGAGTTACAAGTACAGTGGGTTAGCACTTGTACTGAACTTGGTCTACTTGAGTTCCATCCCTGGCATCCCAAATGGTTGCCGTAGCATCACCAGAAGTGTCAGGTGTGCTTCCAAAATCAAAAATGTTACTGAAAGAGCTTAAGGACCCATCCTAGAATGGAGGTATATACTGATTCACAGTTAGCAAACTTCCCTGGTAAAAAGGCCTTACTTAGCCTTTTCAACAACCTAAATGATTTATAGTATTATATGACTACTAGATTATTGGGATTTTTACTACTTCCCAAAACAAAAAGTTTCAGACTCTTTTTCCTCTTTAATATTAGTGAAGTGAGAAGTGCTCTTTTTTAACTTTTTTTTTTTTTTTTTGCTTTTTGGGTTACACATGGCAATGCACAGTGGTTACTCCTGGTCAATGCAGTCAGGAGTTACTCTTGGAGGTGCTCAAGGGGCCATATGGGATGCTAGGAACTGAACCCAAGTCGGCCGCATGCAAGGCAAACGCCCTACCCGCTGTTCTATCTCTCCAGCCCCTTTTTCATTTTTAGTTTTTTTTAAGGAAGAATAAAGACAGCGTTAAGAAAGCAAATCACAGGGTCATTCCATGACAAATTCCCAAGAGGCCAGGGAGGAGAGCCGTGTGTGCAGGTGACTGTCAGGGACCCTCACTGGCTCGGGTCCTGGACAGTGTGTGGGTGCCCTGAGCTCATGTGAAATGTGCCACTGACCCCTGGGGCCTCAGGCGCCTGGATCCAGTCATCTGTGCCGTGCTCTCTCTGCCTTTCACTACCTTGGACAGTCCATCATGGAATGACCCTTTGATTTGCTCTCTTGACTCTGTTGTTATTCTTCCTCAACTGTCAGTCCTCAAGGCTCCTCCTTCCAGCCAGGAGATTACCACAGGCTTCAACCTGGAATGCCCTGCTCCCAGAGACAGAGACATGGATTGGTGACAAGGAAAAGGTGACAAGAGAACCCCGTGTGTCCCTGACATAATGGGCCAAATTAATGAAAGGGCATCAACAGAATACCCACGCACAGCCTGTGTCGCTGAATTGTCAAGTCACCCCAGATCAAAGACAAAAAAACCCGGAAACACATGACTTGTGTCTGAATCATGGTAGCTGCCAGGGTGCGTATAGGGCTACTACACCCTGGTGGTCCTGATGCCTGTCAGGGGTGAATCCGCAGCACAGAGCCAAGAGGACATCCTAAACACTCCACTACGGCACAAAAAATACTAAAGAAAACAAAACAGCAGGCTGGAATAACAGGACAGTGGATGCAGGGACAGTGGGTAGGGCTGGTAATCCCCAACGTCCCATATGGCCTCCCAGGCACTGCCAGGTGCAATGCAGGAGTGTAGACTCAGGAGTAACCCGAGAATCACTGGGTGTGGCCCCTCCCCATCAGCACCCTCCAAAACAAAACAAGGCATGATCAGCCTGGGATTGCTGGCAGCCCACTGGGTTGCCCAGGCCTAGCAGTAGTGACCCTTGAGTATGGAGCTGGGAGTAACCTTTGAGCACTACTGTGGCCCAAACACAAATTAACAAAGTTTGGCATCTAACAGCCCAGGTGACCTCCAGCACCTCATCCCAAGACTTTGCAAAGAACTGCCACCCAATTGGCCAGGAATTGCCAGTGGGGACTCCCGTCGATTTCTTGAGCACTGCTGTAGCCCTCCCAACAGAAGGCATTATGGTCGCCCCCTCTCCTCCACTCGGGTGCTTGTGAGGGAGGCAAAGGATAAAAATGGGATGCTAGGAATTGAACCCAAGTCAGCCGCATGCAAGGCAAACGCCCTACCTGCTGTTCTATCTCTCCAGCCCCTATTTCATTTTTATTTTTTTTTTAAGGAAGAATAAAGACAGCGTTAAGAAAGCAAATCACAGGGTCATTCCATGACTAACTCCCAAGAGGACAGGGAGGAGAGCCGTGTGTGCTCATCATCGAAACATCATCAAAAAAACAGCTTTGCCAAGAGTTCGGTATTTTCCAGCCCCTTAGCGCTCTCCTACGTTATTAGGAGATAATTACTTTAATCATTTTTTTTCTTTTTGGGTCATATCCAGCAATGCACAGGAGTTACTCCTGGCTCCAAGCTCAGGAACTACTCCTGGCAGTGCTCGAGGGACCATTATAGGATACTGGGAATTGAATCTGGGTTGGCCGCATGCAAGGCAAACACCCTACCTGCTGTGCTATGGCTCCATCCCCAAAAGTTCTGCCTTGAGGATCAGAGAGATACGTTAGAGGGTAGGGTACCATCCCTAGCACCCCAGAGTATCCTTGAGACTCGCCAGTAGTGATCCCCGAGCACAGAAACAGAGGGAATCTCTGAGTACCACTGCATGTGGCTCGAAACCAAATAATAATAAGATAAAAGTATGGGTCTGAGTAGCCTAGGACCATGGATCAAACACTGAAAATGGAACCGGTAGGGCACTTGCCTTCTATGTGCGATCCAGGTTCTATCGCTGCACCCCATACATTCCCCCTGAGCACCGTCAGGAGTGATTCTTCAATGCAGGGGAAGGAATGACCCCAAAATATCACAGAATGTGGTTCCAGAAACACAAACAAAAACCTTTCATGGAGGATTCCTTCATGCCAAAGTTGGGGATACCGAGCTGAGTCTTGCTTCCACCACCTTCCTCCACGGAAGACAGGAAGACCGCGAAGGTATGGGGATGCCCAGGACAGGAACCGTTTGGGAAAAGGGGCTTAGAGGGAGAGATTCTACTGCGGGCAAAGCACTTGCCACTCTGCTGGGTTCAATCCAGACACCCGGGTTGCCCCATGCGAGGCAAGCGCCCTGGATGCTCGGCTACCACTCCATGCCCTGAGGCAGCCTGCTGGATCCTAGTGACCCGCAGGGTAACATGAAAGCGACCCCAAGGGCTAGAAATCTTTAGGCAGGAGAGGTCGGGCCACAACTCTTCCACCAATCCACCGCAAGAGGATGCTGTGGGGCGTCTCTGTCCTTACTCTGGGACTTTTCTCTAAGAAATGTATATTCCTGATCCTGACCTGCCTTCAGGAGCTGCTATAGCTCCCCAGATCCTCAGAATTTCTGCAGGAAAAAAAATATTTCTGTACAGAGGAGCTGTATCCATAGCCCCCAGAGCTGACTTGATAAGCTAGTGACTCTGGCTTAATTATTTTAGGGTGTGGGCTGTGGACGGCCGCAACATTTTTCAGGGCAGCTCAGGTGACCCTATATGGTGCCTGAGTCGGAACCCAGAGTGAGCACAGAAGACGACTGTGCCTTCCCACAGCACGATCTCTTCAAACCGACCAGTTCGTAGAGGTCTCCAGCCCCATCATCCCATCCCTCAGCACCCCACAATTCTGACAGTGTATCTTCCTCCCTCCCTAAGAGATCTTTGGGGTTCATATACAAATGGAAAGTTCCAAGTCCTCTGTTTTCCATAAGGAGGGTGGCAGGGGCCAGATCCAACTCCAACATCTCCAGAAGTTTGGGGTGAAGGTACCTGCCGTCAGATGAAATTGGGGTGGGGTGGGAAGAAGTTTATTTAAAATGGTAATAATGAGCCTCAGCAGCCAATTTCCTTCCCTGGAAATTCTAAACACACCAAATCTGCTGAGATTTTTTTTTTTTTTTTTGCTTTCTGGGTCACACACAGCAATGTACAGGGGTTACTCCTGACTCTGCACTCAGGAATTATTTCTGGCGGTACTCAGGAAACCATACGGGATGCTGAAAATTGAACCCAGGTCGGCCAGGTGCAAGGCAAACGCCCTAACCGCTGTGCATTCTCTCCAGCCCCACTGCTGAGGATTTTTCATTTTTATGGGGGTTTGGTGTGGGCCTGCGAGGTTCTGGGGACCATCAGAAATGCCTAGGATTGAACCTCATCTGCCACAAGAAGGCAAGTTTTCATTTTTAAAAAAATTTAAATAAGCCTCTTCCTCTTTGTCCCCAAAGCTGTGACAGTCTTCTTCCCCACCCAGGTCAGTTTATCTGCCAGTACTCGAACCTGGGATTTGGCTTTCTCTGTGCAAGTGCCCCAGGCGTCCTCTAGGACCCTAGAACAAAAGCAGCCCTGAGCTTCTTCCTCTTCCTCTTCATCCCCAACTCTGTGCCCGTCTTCTCCTCCACCCAACCTTTACCCCTCTCCACACATACCACATTCCCGTGGGGGAGTGGCCTCTTCAGAAGTGGGCGTCACTTTGGTAGGAGTGGTCCTGGTCTAATTTTAGGCAGGCCAATGCTCACACGGATGCAGGTAGTTAATCACACCAAGAAATCTAGAGTAACATCACAATTCCCATACCCATTCACCAAAATGATGAAACAACACAAATCCTCACCATGTGGGGAGGACGATGAAAAGAGACCAGAAACCTCAGTAGGTGGTACTCACCTAAGGAAATTCTCTGACAAAGAATTCAGATATAAAGTCATGAAGATGTTCAAAGAACTCAATGAAACAGTCAGACAGATATCCAATAAATTGAAGGAGGACATGAAAGATACAATGGATGGGACAATCGAGAAAATCCAGGAAGAAATGAGAGCAGAAATTGGAAAGTTACGCACAGAAATGTCACGAATTAAAGATTCCGTTAGATGAAATAAAAAACTCAGTTGTGCCCTCAACAATAGAATGACCACAGAATCAGAAGACAGAATCAGTGAGCTGGAAGAACAGCTGCACCAAGCTAACTGGCAACAACAATGGCAAGAGACCTCAAAATAGCTCGAGAGCGAATCACAGTCTTAGGAGATGATTCCAAGAGCAACAACATTAGAATCATTGGAGTACCAGAAGCTGAGGGAAACAATCCCAATGAAAAAGTCACGGTGAAACAAATCATTCCTGAAAAATTCCCAGAGCTCGACAATGCAGCTATGCAGATTAAAGGAGCCCAAATGGTGCCAGCTAAAAGAGACCCTAACAAAAACACTCCAAGACATATCATAGTTAGAATGATCGATGCTGCCGATAGAGACACAATACTGCAAGCAGCAAGGTCAAAGAAGGAAATCACACACAAAGAAGCACCCCTTAGCTTCACAGCAGACCTATCAGAGGAAACCCTCCAAGCGCGAAGGCAATGGCGGGATACAGTGAAAAAACTCACTGAAATAAATACTTCACCAAGAATACTCTATCCGGCTAAACTCTCACTCAAACTTGAAGGAATGGTACACTATTTTCTAGATAAACAGAGCTCAGGAACTTCATAGATTCAAAACCAAACCTCAAAGAAGGCCTAAAGGGGCTACTATAAGACAAGACAAACCCTACAAGCACTACAGGCCCCTACAAAAATATGATGCAAAACTCCATAACAATAATCTCTCTCAACGTCAACCGTCTAAATTCACCAATTTAGAGACATAGAGTGGCAAAATGGATTCAGAAACAGAACCCAACATTCTGCTGCTTACAAGAAACTCATATCAAAAGTCAGAGCAAATACAGAATCAAAGTGAAAGGATAGAAAAGAATCCTGCAAGCAAACAGCTCCCTCAAAAAGCTGGGGTGGCCATACGATTATCCAACAACACTACTTTCAGGTTAAAAAATATTAGAAGGGACAGCGAAGGCTATATTCTCTTCATCAAGGGATACGTACAACAGGAAGA
Source organism: Sorex fumeus (assembly GCF_029834395.1). Lineage (NCBI taxonomy): Eukaryota > Metazoa > Chordata > Mammalia > Eulipotyphla > Soricidae > Sorex > Sorex fumeus. The sequence goes on along the minus strand of NW_026606097.1, from coordinate 149,898 downwards.
AATCACACACTTAAATGTATACACACGTAATGAGGGAACAACTAAATATTTAAAACACCTGCTCACAGATTTTAAGGAGGGCATTTCTAGCAACACAATAGTAGAGAAAGCTTCGTCTCTGTGCTCGGGAATCTGTCCTGGTGGAGCTTGGAGATCGGACTTGGGTGGGCCACATGCAAAGCAAACGCCCTAACCACGGTGCTATCGCTCTGGTCTTCTAAGTGCATCTGGAGTTTCTACAGCAATGACGTCGGGCCAAAGGATCCAGGACAGGGCCCAGCGAAGCCCAGTGATGGGAGGGTCAACACCACCCCCGCTTCCCCTCCCCTCTCTGTAACCACCTCACTCATACCCACGCCCACCCGCCACTGCCCATTTGCGGAGCTGGAGGAGATTGTGGCCACAGTGGATCCCCAGGATCACTCACTCACACCCTCCACCCCTGCGCCCCGGTACAGCCCCTGCTATACTCATGAAAGCTCCGCGTTCCCAAAAAGTCACCGCTGCGCCACAGGAATGACTGGAAGAGAAGCGTGAAAGTGCTCCCAAGCTGGCGTTGCCACTCTACTCACAGTGAGGAGATGGGGAGGCGCCAGGCACTAGTGGGAGGTCGCTTGTGCCCTGCCACAAAAGCAGCCCTCACAGACCCCTTTCAACGCAGGACAGCCACTGCTCCCTTCACAGGTGTGACAAATGGAGACCTGATCCAGTGTCTGAAGCAAGCACCCTAAAAGACCTGCTGGGATATCACTTCCACTTCTGCAAGCAGCCGTAAAGGGCCAGACATCAGGTGCACAGAAAACCACTAGAACAAAGCAGGTAAATGTGTACTGCTGGCTGGGCCAGAGCGATAGCACAGTGGACAGGACATTTGTCTTGCATGCAGCTGACCGAGGTTCAATCCCCAGCATCCTTTATGGCCCCCCAAGCACTGCCAGGAGTAATTCCTGAGTGCAGACCCAGGAGTAACCCCTGAACATCGCTGGGTGTGACCCAAAAAGAAAAGAAAAAAAAGTGTACTGCAAGTGGAATCGGCTCACATAAAGGAGTGGAGAGGTGGCGGCTAGAGTGATGGGTCACAAAGTGGAGATCTGGAAGAAGGAGAAGTCCCCCAATCGTGTATTAGTCGTGACTCTGTTGCCAGCCCTGGAGATGCAGAGAGGAACTGATCTAGTAACAACCCTGAGAGCCGGAGAGACACTGGAACAGAAGCAAAGGCTTCTACCCCTTAACAACACAAGAGCAGTGGACACTTGCCTACAAGGAAAATCCTAGGAGGCAGTTTCCGAAACAAGATTTCAAGCCAAGAGTATGTGGCCAGGGCTGCAGTGAAAACATAGTAGGTAGGGCATTTGCCTTGCACGCAGCTGACTTGGGTTCAATTCCCAGCATCCCATATGGTCCCCTGAGCACCACCAGGAGTATTTTCTGATTGCAGAGCCAGAAGTCACCCTTTTGCATCACCGGGTATGGCCCAAAAAGAAAAAAAAAAAAAAGAGTACGTGGCCAGAAGGGTAGACTGGGTACCTGCCTTGAACTCGGTCAACCTGAATTCAGTCCCAGACATTCCTCAATGGTGGCAATGGGAACCATCAGGAGTAACTCTTAAGAACTGTCAGGTTTCCCCCAAAACAAAAGTATATAAAACACAGCATATTGACAAACCCCCAGAAAGGAGCGGCTAACAGGCAGCAAACCAAACTGGTCACTCTGCAGTCTGGCTTGGCCTTTTGCACATATCTACATGGTGTTTACCATTCTGGTGAATATTAGATTGTTAGTATTTTACTGCTTCCAAAGTAAAAATCTCAAAACATTTATCCTCAACGTTTGTGTAAATCTAATGGAAACCTGAGTACAAGGAGTACAGATATGCTACAGCAAGTGAAGTGCTTCCTTGCACGCGGCTGACCTGGACACCAAATATGGACAGCACAGCGGGATGAGGCTACCCAGAACTTAAGACACAAAGGCCTGAAGAATGGAGGTTTGGCTGTCTGAGGTCAAAAAGTTCTCTGCAGCATCATGGTTAATCTCTGCCATGATCCCCCCCCAAACCAGGACCTCTGAGCCAAGCCAGAGTCACAGCGACAAATGAAACCATGGTGAGCCTTGACAATACCCAGCAAAATATAATTTTTGTACCTACTTATTTGTTTTTTACTGCTTTTGGGGGCATACCCTATCCATTGTGCTATTACTCCAGCACCCACCTATTTTTTTTTAATTTTTATTAGTGAAACACCATGAGGTACATTTGTAGACTTACAAATTTTTGTGCCTGGGTTTCAGGTATACAATGATCAAGAACCCATCCCTTTACCAGTGCCCATTCTCCACCACAACTAATCCCAGTATCCCTCCCACCTCCAACCCCCCAACCCACCCTGCATTCCCTTTTGTTCTCTCTCCTTTTGGGTGCTGTGGTTTGCAAAAGAGGCACTGAGTGGCAATTATGTTCGGTCTAGAGTCTACTTTCAGCATGCATCTCCCATCCTATAGCCCCCACCTACTTACGTTTTATTTAATTCCGTCCACCTTGCTCTATCACTAAGACTCATTATTTACCAGTTAACAGAATGTGAAGTCCAACTGCCAGGACTCTGTCATACCCATGGTCCAAGTGATAATCAGCAAGTACCTTTCCCTTATGGTACTAATGTCACAGGAAGTTTTCACACGCACCAGGATTATTTCCTTCCAGACTGTACTTTTGTAGCAATCCCCCACCCACTTGTCGAAACTAAAACTGTTTTACCTAAGGGCCATGTTCTGACCCTGGCCATTGTTATTAGGGAATTGATTGATCCAACATAACTTTTATATTTACTAAGGCTTGAGGGGAACACGAAAGCCTTCCTATATTCCTTACCCACAGATTTTTTGCAGTAGTAATTCTCTTACGCCTTAAAAGGCTGCAGGTGCCTTTAAATGATGGATGATGAACTTCCCATGTTCTTACATATGTGTGTGTGTATGTATATAGTTTCTCCCCAGTGTGAATTCATCTATACATAGTAAGGCCTGCAGACCCAGTAAAGGCCTTTCCTTTCCGCACTCCTGGCATACATAAGGTTTCACTCTAAAATGACTTTTCATGTGCGTAGGAAAGACTGAGGACAAATTGAAAACTTTCCCGCATTCCTTACATTTATGAGGTTTCTCTCCAATGTGAATTTTCCTGTTAAGAAAGTTATGCTACTTGATTGAAAATTATCCTGCAGACCTTACATATGAAAGGCCTCAATCCTGGATAAATGCCTTTTACACAAAGCAAAGCTTGTGGATTGAGTTAAGATCTAATATGTGCTTTTTCAAGTATGAATTTTCCTATGTTCAATAAGGAGTTAAGGGGAAGTGAAGCCATTTCCAAAGTCTTTACAAACATAAGGATTGTCTCCAGTACGAAATGTTCTGTGCCTCAAAAGGCTTGCAGAATAAGCAAAGGCTTTTCCACACTCCTTATATATATATGGATTCACTGTAGAGTGGGTTTTTTTATGGACTAAAAAGTTTGAGTATAAAGTGAAGACCCAGACTGCAGCGATAGCACAGCGGGTATGGCGTTTGCCTTGCATGTAGCTGACCCGTGTCCGAATCCCAGCATCTCATATGGTCCTCTGAAAACCACCAGGAGTAACTCCTGATTACAGAGCTAGGAATGACCCAATAAGGAAAAAAAAAGAAAGTGAAGACCCTCCCACAGTCGTGACATGAATAATGTTTCATTCCTGTATGAACTTCCCTATGCTCAGAAAGAAACTGAGAAGAAATGAAAGGTCTTCCCGCCTACCTCACATACATAAGGGTCTTCTCTGATACGAATTTTGTGAAAACTCAGACTTCAGGGATAAGCAAAAGCCTTCCCACATTGCTCACACATATAAGTTATCTCTCCAGTGTGAGTTTTCCTGTGCACTCAGGCTTGTGGAACAAGCAAAGACTTCCCACTCCATACAAGCATATGGTTTCTCTCCAGTGTGACTTTCCCTGTGCATACTAAGGTGTTGAGTCAGATAAAGGCCTCGACACATTCCTTACAGGCATACGGACTCCCCAGTATGAAATCTCCTGTGAATAAGGTATGAGGATCCAACGAAGGTCTTCCCACAGTCCTTACACTTAAGCGGTTTCTCTCCTGTGTGGATATTCACATAGTCCCGCTGGGGTGGCACTAGACTCAAGAGTTTGTCCTCAGTGATGACATTCCTGGGAATTCTGAGTACTGTGGGTTTCTAAAGGAATGTGATGGTGCTGAGAACATGTGAAGGCTCCCCCACATTCCTTACACATGGACAGGTTCAGTTCAAAATGACTGCCTGTGGGCCTGTCAGTGTGAGAGACACATTATAAACAGTATTCCTCTCACACAGAGCAGAGGCTGCCCCACTATGGAGGGGTTGTGTCCGCTGACTGAGCTGAACAGCCAAGGATTTTTTCCTAGGGGAAGACTTTGTCAGAAGGATACTCTTGCCATTTTCATCACCCTCAGAAGACAGTATACCTGTCTGAGCATCCCCATGGGGACGAGGGCAAAACTACTCACTTAAGCCTTTATCACAGTGTGCAGAAAGATACATTCCACCAGGGCTGGCTGCTTCCACGTAGAACACCAGAGAAGGATTCCAATTATTGCTCTATGCCATGAGATTTCTCAGGTCAAAAGAAATCAAATTCTGAAGGTAGGTAGCTGGTGGGGTATGAGACAATGAGTATCTTGGGGAAGTAATTAATCAAGATGGGGCTGAAAGCAACGACTCTGAAGCCAGCCTTGGGGATTCAGAGACGAACTGACCTAGTAGAAACCCAGAGAGCTGGAGACACTGGAACAGGAGCAAAGGCTGGTAAGAATATCAGAGCACAGTCCGGCCAACGCTCTACCCCTTGACAACACACGAAAAGTGGACTATCAGCTACAAGGAAAACCCCAGGAGGCAGTTTCAGAAACATGATGTTAAACTGAGAGTATCAGGCTAGTGGTTTGGATGCTTGCCTTGCACGCCACGAACACGACATCTCATACCTCACACCACTCATACTCCAAGACTAGCGTACCAAATTTGAAGTGGTTTTAAAGTAGAAGGCAACCAATCTTAGAGGGAAATATATTTTTACAGATATGTGTGTTTGTGTGTATCTCTCTCTCTCTCTCTCTCTCTCTAGAGAGAGAGAGAGAGAGAGAGAGACGCACACAAGACTCAAGCTTTAACAACATATTAGTAATAGCTTATAAAAAGGCTTAATGGCCTCTGGGTGAAATACAACAATCTTTACACACTCTCCTCTAACAAAAGGTTTTTTTTTTGTGCATTTTCAGTGGTTTATTCGTAAGAAACAATAGAAAATAATTTTGTTTCTGCTTTGGGGCAGGGGTTGGGGTACAGGATGGAAACATCCAAAATATGGTGGTGGGAATGTGTAATGGTGGTGGGATTGGGGCTCGAATATTAAATGTAATCAAATATTGTGAACTACTTTAAAAAATAAAGTAAAACTTTAAAAAATCCTTAAAAAAAGCAATGATGGGCTTGGACCTAAACACTGTACACAAAAAACCTGATCCCCAGGGCCCATAATCACTAGGGATGAGAAGGAAACACTCAATGCCCAGCAAGCAACTCAAAGTTGTGTGTGGACATTTGTGCCTAGGGGACTATGAATTCAAGTTCAGGGCTGCCCCAAATTCCTCTCAAAGCAGGCAAAAGTGACCTGACCTCTAACATTTCTGCCAGCCCCAAAGATCCTCTGCTCCATCTCCCTGGTACTGGCACATGCCCAGAACCGCACACAAAGCAGCGACTGAACATGAGACTGTGTGACTGATCAGATGAGGCTCTCCAAAGGCAGAAAGGATAAAACAGAGGAAACGCATGTCCAGGTTCCTGAATCACTGTGCCTGATAGGGCACATATGGGGCCATGTGGCCCAGGGGCTCCAATGCCTGTTAGGGATGAATCCAGAGCAGAGAGCAAGAGGAAGCCCTGAGCACCTCCACTGTTGCACAAAAATAAATCTGAAAGAAGAGCGATTAGGGCTGGTAAACCTTGCATCCCATATGGTCCCCCAAGCACTGCCAGGAAAATGCTGGAGTAAAGAGCATGTGGTCCCCAACCTTCCCAAACAGAACAAAGCTAAAGAAGTCAGTCTTGGATCTGAGGTACCACACAGAGTACGAGACCTGGCAGGGGTGAATCTTGAGCACTGAGCTGGGACTACTCCTCAGTGGAGTATGATCTAAACCCAAATACAACAACACAAATAAACAAGGACAAAAGCAGTCTTAAAAAAATTAGAGGATGGGGCTGGAGCAATAGCACAGCGGGTGGGGCATTTGCCTTGCATGTAGCCGACGCATATGGTCCCCCGAGCACCGCCAGGAGTAATTCCTGCGTGCATGAACCAGAAGTAACTCCTGTGCATCGCAGAGTGTGACCCAAAAAGCAAAAAAAAAAAAAAAAAAAAAAAAAAAAGCGAAAAAAAAAGTAGTGTAGGATGACATTGCTTTGTCCTTCTTCCACAAAAAGCTTAGCTTTATCTGGTTACACCCATCACAGTGCTCCTGAGGCACTTCCATTCCATTGTATTTATCTGTAAACAGTCTTGAAGATGCTCTCCTCCCCACCCAGTTAATCAGCTTCCCCCCTAATCAGACTCTGTTAATTTGTAATGTCAGAGTCCTCAGAAATCTATGATTTTATGAGTGTAATATTGCCTTTCTCATCTCTTTATACCTTATGAACAGTTTACTTTAAAGCAATGCCCTTTTTGTATAGATACAGGAAGACCGTTAACATTATGCTTTGTAACTTAGCATTTGATTGGCTTTGAATATTATTCACTCCCGGGCATCCGCTTTCTCAACTTAAGCCTCAGTTTCCCTTAGTTCCTAACACCCCAAAAGCAGGGTCCCGACGAGGGACTGAATGGACCCAGGGCAAGTGGTGAGCTACCCTGGCATGGAAATGGGCCAGGCCAAAGTGCCACGATTCTTAAGAGTTTGATCATATGCATATGCCATCATGATCCAAAACTGGCAGGCTACCGAATGTAACCTCACACGGCAGAATCTGGCAAACTCCCCGTGGCATACCCAATATGCCAAATACCAGTAACAATGAAGGGTCTCATTCTCCTAACTCTGAAAGAGCCTTGAATATGGCACTTTTTTCAAAAATCTCAGGGCTAGGATAAAGGAGACGTTACTGGGGCCTACTCGAGGCAATCGATGAATAACAGGATGGTTGTAATTGTTGTGATTGTGATTGATCCAAAAGTAATGACGAGCCTAGGATCCTGCTAGGGGTGGGAAAGACTATCTGGCCTGAGCACTGCAGTCCGAGATCGAGATGCCACTAGGAGGGCAATTCTATAAGTTTAAGATATTTTTTTACTGTATCCATACAAAATGATTTATATTATATATGCTTATATGTTTGCTAGACAAGGAGAGGAGAAACACACCCAGGAGAATCTGCTCTAGGGTGGATTGATCTGATAATGAGGATCTGTCCTAGGAGTGGATGTCCCCAGGGAAAGAAGAATTCTACCCCTACTGATTGTGATTACACCTATGTGTAATGATTACCCCAACCCCTCATGCTTTGGGATTTAACTGTACTGGAAGAGTGGGCTAGGGGATCAGAAGGAAGGAGAAGGAGAGCAGAAAGAAGAGAAAGAGGGATCAGAATCCAGACTCCAGAGAAGGAGGATGAAGGGGGATGGAGAAGGAGAATGAAGTAGCATGGGGGAGGAAGAAGCGGAGGCAGAGGCGGAGAAGAGAGACTGATGTGGATGGAGAGAGGATTGGAATAAATTGTGACTAAGACCAACCAGTCTAGACCTCGTTTCTTCCTTTGCCTGCCCATTGCCATCGACCTCCCAGGGGTGGGGGAAGAAGGGTGAGACTACTGAATGCCAGGTGGAAGAGATTGAGCCACCATTGCAGTGTGCAGTGCCACTTTCAAAAGTTTACACAAGTAGAGCCAGTGCTCCTTCCTGAAACAACTCTAGAGACAGTCAGCCCTGAAGGCCTAGGCACTCCTCCCTGCATAATATCCTTTGTCACTTTCCTCCTCCCTGTGGACGGTGTGTCAGACGGCACAACATCATCTTCTCCCGCCTATAATTCCCGAGAATCAGCAGGAAGCTCCATGCAAAGATCAGTGAGCATGAGAGGTGCACAAACCCCAGGGCCCTGACCAGAAGTTTCTGCTTTGGAATCTGAAATTGCTCTCAGGGAGGGCAGGGCAAGCAGCTGACCTGCTCTCCTATCTCATGGGTCGTAGTTCCACTTGAACTGAAAATGTTATGATATCTAAAAATATACTGCAACAGAGAAGAATTAGGCCCCAGGCCAGAGCAACAGCATATTGGGGAGGGCAATTGCCTTGAACGCAGCTGACTCTGGTTTAATCCCCCACATCCCATAGGATCCCTCAAGCCCACCTGGAGTGACTCCTGAGTGCAGAGTCAGGTTACTCCAGTACCCAGAGCACTGCTGGCTGTGGCCCAAAAACAAAAACACACAAGTAAAAAGTGAATTGTGTAGTTAATCGGAAAAAAGAACACAACTTTCTGGACTCTACCCAGCATAAAAGCATTTTAATGATGGCTACAGAGATAGCACAGATCACAAGGTGCTTGTCTGACACACAGGTAACAAGGGTTAAATCCCCATCACCCCAAAGGATCCCCAAGCCTAGAGCGATCAATGACAACAGAGCCAGCGGTAAACTCCGCCGGGTGTGGCCAACCAAAAATAAATTTAGGTGCCAGAAGTACATTCTGGTAGGGTATGGGCCTTGTACACAGCTGACCTGGGTTCAGTCCCTGGCACCACACAGGGTACCAAAAGCAGCAAGCACAGGGTATGATCAGAAAAAAAAAAAAGTTTTTGTTCATGAGTCAACCTCCATCAGTCAGTTTTGGAGAATGCAGGTCAGACTTGGGTTTTGGAGCCAAAGGTGGCAGATCTTTGGGCTCACCCACGTGGTGCCTGAGGAATCCTGCATTGTGCAGGAGATTGTATCGTGTCACAGGCTGCTTGCAAAGCCAGGGCCTGCAATCCTGGCTTACCACTGACCCCAGGAATTCAAAGTCTATGTAACTACTGTGAACCTTATGAGAAGGATACAGACAGAAAACAGGGATGAGGCCCAGCTGGTAGAGGTCCAGGCAGGGCTGCTGCCACCTGGGGCCTCCCGGTGCACAGCTGAGCCAGAAGTACTAACTGCAATTTCAAAGGCTTACAGGGGCCAGAAAGAGCACACAGTGAATGGCAGAGCACTTGTCATGCAGGCGACAGACTCAACTTCACATTCTGAATCACCAAGGAGTGATCCCAGAGCACTGCTGGGTTTGGCAAAAGCCCGCACAGCCAATCCCCCTCCTGCCCAAATAAAGACAATGAGGAATTTATCTGCCAAAAGCAGAGGTGTGAAATCTAGTAATATATTCGCAAGGGTCAGTCCTTTCAGTTTTTTGTTTTGTTTTGGGACCACACCCAGAAGTGCTCAGAGCTTACAGGCCAGGTTTTCAGACTATATTTTTTGTCAGTTTTTTTTTTTTGCTTTTGTGTTTTGATTTTCGGGTCACACCTGGCTATGTGCAGGGGTTACTCCTGGCTCTGCACTCAGGAATTACCCCTGGTGGTGCTCAGGGGACCATATGGGATGCAGGAAATCGAACCCAGGTTGGCTGCGTGCAATACAAACGCCCTACCCACTGTGCTATTGTTCCAGCCCCATGGTTTTCAGACTGTATGATTTTACTCCTATTGGTACGTGATTTTATAAAACAAGAAGGAGATGAAAAATTACACTTGGGGCTGGAGTGAAATACAGCGGGCAGGGCATTTCATTTGCACATGGCTGACCTAGGTTTGGTCCCTGGCATCCCATATGGTTCCCCGAGCACCACCAGGAGTGATTCCTGACTGCAGAGGCTTAGTGCAGAGCCAGGAATAACAACCCCTGAGTATCGCCAGTGTCACCCAAAAAGCGGGAAAAAAATAGAAGAAGAAAAATTGCATTTATCCAAAATGAAATTTTAAAGTCCATAATTTTGGTCAGAGCCTCCAACTGCTTCCTTTCCACCTAACAGCCTCTTGTTCAAAGGACTAAAGAATGTTCATATCTAAGAACTTCCAATTAAGGTATGAACAGAGGGGTAAGAGGGAACACAGCAGACTGAAGCAGACACTGTCCAACTGAGAGCCCAGAGGGCCTTCCCTGGTACCCCTTATCCACTAGTCCCCTGGCAGGGCACTAAACTCAAGCACTGCCAGGTATGGTTCCAAATCTCACCTCATCTGCTCCCCATGTAGTGAGATAGACCCAAGGAGAGAAGCTCAGCAGGCAAAGCGCCTGCTTTACCTTTGGGGGACATGGCATGGCTCCCCCTGCATCCCAGACACACAGAGATCGGGGGACGGACTCTGACTATCTCCAAGTTTGTAGCAAACAGGGGAGGAAAAGACAGGAGAAATACCCCAACACCCAAAAAGAAGTTCAAAGAATGCTCGTGTGTCAAGTCAAATTCTGCAGTGGGAGGGTTACGGCCATATCTAGTGATTCTCAGGGGAATCTATGGCACATCAGGGATAACCCTGGTCACTGCAAGAAAGACAAACGCCCTTCTGACTATACTACTGACCAGCCCCTAAGAGTGAGACATTTAAAACCTATTGCAGCTGGTCCCTGGAAAACTCCTTTCTGCAAGTACTCACTTCAACAGCAGGGAACGCCCCTGGTGTGGGAGAGATAGACAGTGAGGGTAGCTTGGAATCTTGACAGGTGAGGCAGAAATTCTTTTTTGAGGAAATATAATCATACAGGGTTAGCAAAGATAGTAAGTTGATAGGGTGCTTTTCTTTCAACCAGCTAAACCGGGGTCAATATGCAACAGTGCATACGCTCACCCACCCCAGCATTGTTAAAAATGATGCCTGAGCTCAGAATCAAGAGTAATCCCTGCGGCAGGAACCTCATGGGAAGGGGGGCGTAATGGGCCGTCCTTCACGCCCGACCGAGGTCGCCAGCTGCCCCCCACGAGCGGCTCTCCGACACGGCCACGACTCCAGGGCACAGAAACCAATCTCTTAACTATCTAACTTTTAATAGAAATTCTACCAGGGTCAATAAGTAAAATAGCAGAAATCCAAAACCGCGTGACATCATTTTATTCTTAAACCAAGTTGTAGAAAGCAAATCATTTCACAAAGATGTTTCAGCATGTCTGATTGGGGGGGGGGGGGGTCCGTAAACTCTAAACAATAATTGTGAATCTTCTATCGAAACAATGTATCTAGTCAAAGTAGATAGAGTATTAACTAGAACTCATCTGCCTCACAGGAATTGGGAAGGCTGGGAGGTGGGGTTCTATTGGGGTTCGCGGTAAAAAATAAGTATTGGTAAAGGGAAATGTCTTTGATATTTACATGACTGAGACCTAAACCCGAAAGCTCTGTAACTTTTCCCACAGTGATTCAATAAAAAAATAAATTATAATAAAAAAAAAGTTAGCTAAAGTGGTGGACACATAAAAAAAAGAGTAATCCCTGAGCACTGAGTGGTGTTGTGGCCAAAAAACTACAATAAAATAAATTATAAAGGGATTGGAGAGATCATATAGCAGGTGAGGTGATTGTCTTGCACTCGGTCAAACCAAGTTTGAATCCTGGCATCCCATATGATTCCCCTAGCCCAGAAAGAAATGATCCCTGAGTGCAGAGGGAGGAGAAGTAACTGAGTCTTGCAGTTCTACTCCCCCAGACCAAATAATTAGTTCATTTAAATGAATAAAGTGGTGTGCCCAATATTGACGCGAAATTGCATTGCTAGAGGGGTTAGAGCACATTCTAAAAATTTCTGAGCTACTTCCTGCTGAGATTACACACTTGCTTACAAGATCCGCTGTGGCATAGCACAGCTCTGATGCACCCCGTGCTGATCCCCCTCCTCCCAGCCCTGAGTTGTCTTAAATCTCTGCACCTTGGGGCCTGAGTGACAGCATAAACAAAAGAGCATTTGTTTCAAGGGCAGGAAACCTGGGTTTAATTCTGGGCATCCCTCATGGTTCCTGGCACCACTAGGAGTGCTTGCTGAACGGAGAGCCAGGAGGAACCCACGTTATCGCTGGGTGTGATCCAAAAAGCAAAAATTAAAAAAAAGAAAAAGTAAAGAGAAGCTCCCCACCGCCCTGTACTCCCAGAACCCACTGAATGCACAAGGAACAAGTGAAGATCAAAGGCTCTGCCAAATGCTTTTGAGCCCCAAGCACAAAAATGTGCCCTGCCCCTACCCCCACTCACCCCATCTCTGGCCCCTGCTCTGGGCTCACTCCAGGCTGCTACCCGGACGCTGTGGGAGGCCGGGATCGAACCCGGCCGGCCGCGTTCCTCCCCTACGCATCTTTCTAAGTAAGTCCTCCTCAGTAACAACGACCTTGTTTCCCTCAAAATCAATTTTTAATACGATTTAAAAGCTGCTGCTTTCGGCAGCAGCTCTCGGTGCGTCCCGGGTGAGGGGCCGCCACCCCGGGCCACCGCCACGGAGGGACCCCGCCGCCCACAAGGCGGAGACCCAGGACGTTCAGGCGCTCAGAGCGACCACTCGGACGGCCGGCGGGAAACCGACCTTCCCAGACCCCGCTGCCCCCCTGGGTGCCCCCTCACCCGCTCCTCACCTTCCGCACCTTCCACACCTAAGCCGGCCCGCCGGCACTTCCGCCCCAACTTCCAAGACGCGCAGGGAAAGAGGGTCCCGATTATGTGATGTCATAGGCAGTGCGCCCAGAGCCTTAAAGGGCCAGGCTTCAAATATTCCTGACCAGGTACTTGCCTGGTCAGAAGATTCATTTTTCCCGTTTTTTGGGGATAGGATCAGGTGATCAGGACCTCTGTTGTTTGCCAGGTCTGCGATAAATGGAGATTGACCGACTGAACAGATAGTCTGTCGATCAGAAGTCTTTTTTTTTTGACGAAGGGAATAAAATTCACAAAGATACTTTGCAAACAGCCACCCAGACCATCTCTTTGTGTCCCCACGTTCATTTCTATCGCACTGAAAGTCCAGGTCTGGGGTAGCTTCAACTGTTTATTTTCACAATGATAGGAGAGAGCTAGAAACTAAGTGAATTGCGTGGCTCAGAAAGGGGTCAGGGGTAGCCCAGAAGGGGAATCGGGGATTGGTGATGACTGGGAAGATATTTGTGTAAGCAAAAATTCCTGTGTCTGTATTTGTGTGTGTTCAGAGCAAAAGGTGCTCTGCAGTTATTCCGTGAGAGCTATGCACAGCAACTCTTCAAACAGTGCTCAAGGTCTACATGGCCGTGATTCTACATGGATCAGACAAATGAACGTAAAGTCCCTTAACTTCTGTGCAGCTAGTCTTTTAATATTTTAGTACTTGCTGATTTATTAAGCTATAATTCTTCAAAATTTGAACCAGTGGGCAAGAAAAACTGTATAGCAGTTGTGCAGGAGAAGAAAGCCTCTTTTTCAGACATGTAGATCTATTGTTTGACTATGATGATTTGGTGTTTGTTACAGTAAAAATAGCACAGTGGGTAGGGCGTTCGCCTTACAAGCGGCCAACATGGCCGACCCGAGATCGATTCCTCCGCTCCTCTCGGAGAGCCCGGCAAGCTACCAAGAGTATTCAATATGCCAGACACAGTAACAACAAAGTCTCCAATGGAGACGTTACTGGGCCCGCTCGAGCAAATCGACGATCAAGAGGAGGTCCTTTACCTTTACCTAACCTTTACAGTAAAAATATGAAATTTAGTTTACAAGATTGCTTCTTAGCAGAATTATTCCATAAACATACTCAATTTCTTGTAACCACTCCACTAGGGTGCCAGATCATCACAGTGTGCAAATAGGAACAATAGTTAAGGGTCCTCCCAAAGTGAGGTAGTAAACATCAATAGATGATTTATTTCTGCATTCGCTTTTCTTTGCTTTGGTAACTATGCTTGCCTCCCTATGCTTATATAAATTTATGGGGAACCAGGATGGGGGTCTGGTGAAGTTAATTTTGTGGGTGCTTATGAAAAGGACAGGTGCATCAGGATGTGCTTTTTTTCTAACCAACAGACTGTGCTTCTCTTGGGAGGCTGCTGCTTTGGCTAGCAGAACAGCCTGCAAGCTGGTGTGAACAAACACTCCAAATTTTGGAGTTCATTCGAGATTTGCCCCTATCTTCAACTTCCCCTATCTTCCCACTACCACACTGTCCTCCCATTGTTCATCGATTTGCTCGAGCAGGCCCAATAATGTCTCCATCCTGAGACTTGTTGTTACTGTGTTTGGCATATCTAATACGCCACGGGGATCTTGCCAGACTTAGCCCTGTGGGAGAGATACTCTCGGTAGCTTGTCAGGCTCTCCTAGAGGGGCAGAGGAATCGAACTCAGGGCAGCCTCAAGGGCCACGTGCAAGGCAAATGCCCTACCCACTGTGCTATCGCTCCAGTCCAACTACTACACTATTCTGTTGGAAATATAACTCTAAACATTCTAGGTTTAACATTGGGATGTCTAGTCTTCCTTGTCACATGGAGTTTAGGTTTATTGCATTACACCCATCACAATGCTCCTGAGGCACACCCATTCCTCTGTTTCTTGTAATATAGCTCTAAACACTTTTGGTTTAACATTGGTATTTCCTTCCTCCCTTGCCACAGGGAGCTTAGGTTTACCACAGTGCTCCTGAGTCACTCCCATTCTTCTGTGTTTCTCTGTAACTTCCTTCTCTGTGATTTGCTTTCCCAACTGGCCGTCACCTTTTTCTCCTAATCAGACTCTGTTAATTTGTAAGGTCTGAATCCTCAGAAATATCAGTGAAAAACTGATTTTCTCTTCTCCTTATGTCCTTTGCATAGTTACTTTAGAGCAATGTCCTTTTCGTATAGACATAGGAATATAGTTAATACTCTGACTTTGTAACTTGGGAATTAATTGACTCCAAATAATACCTTATACCTGGATATCTGCTTTCTCAATCTAAGCCTCAGTTGCCCTTAGTTCCTAGCACCCCAAAGGCAGTGTCACGATGAGGGACTGGATGGACCCAGGGATAGCTGTGAGGTACACTGTCATTGAAATGGGCTAGACCAAATGGCCATATAAATTAAGAGCATGGTCATGGACAAATTCTGTCATGATCCAAAGAGTAACAACTAGATTAGGACCATGCTAGTGTTAAGAAAGACTAATCGTGCCTGAGCACCATAGTCTGAGATCTATAGTAAGATGTCCCCAGCTTTATGTATCTATTACTGTGTCCATACAAAATTACTAATATTATTAAAGAGTAGAATTAAGATGAATGTTTATATGGTTGCTGGAATAAGGGAAGGAAAAACACACCCAAAGATGGCATTTCGCCTTTAGGTGGGTCCTTGTGCTGAAAACGTTTGTCCTAGAAGAAGCTTCCCCCAAGAGAGGGACCATACATCCATTGATTGTATGACCTTGGCTATGTGTAATTGCTACCCCAAACCCCTGATGATTTGGGAGATAACTAAGGCTGTAAGAGTGGACAAAGGAAAAATCACGAGAGAATTTGAGAGGCAGAGTCCAAGAGAAATGAAGGAGATTCATGGAAAGAGAATCAGAGGAGAATTGAGATAAGCTTGGAAGAAACTGCTGAAAATGATATTCATTTTAGAATGTGTGAATCTTCCCAGCTCAGGCCTATTCAGTGACTCTCTTCCCAAGTCAGATTACAGCTATGCCAAATCCTGAAGCTGTGGTTTGAGTTCTGAAATAAATCACAGCAAGTTAGGTAAGAATTAGTCGAATGCCCCCTGGGTGAAGAGGCCGAGCAGGTGGATGACCTCTCTGTGGTTCTCACAGTCCAACAGACCCAGAGCAAAGGGAAGATGCTTTGGGAGTATCGCCGGGAGGAGCTTGGCAATCACACACTACCCTTTTGGTTTTTCTATTTGAATAGACCCAGGGATATCTGGTGATCATATAGCATACTGCGAATCAAACCCAGTGCAAGGCAAGCACCCTCCCCACTACACTATGACTTCAGCACAATCTAGCTTTATTAAGGGCTCACTCATTGAATTTTTAACATAAAAGCAAAAGAACATTTCGTAATGGGTTAGAGAGAGAATAGCAGGTAAGACATCTGCTTTGCATAAGGCTGACAGGGGCAGGATTCTGAGCACTGCCGAAAGGAACCCCTGAGGACCGCCAGGAATAAACCCTTGGGGAACATCAGACCCCAAACCAAAACAAAATAAAATGTCTTCATATACTCAAAAAAATGCAAATGATCTGAGAGTAAAGACAAGCTTAGTGACAGAGAGGGCGGGGTGAAAGGTGGTTCTGCTGCTCCTGAAAAGGGCACCCCAGTAATACAGGCTGTGAAGCTAGGCTTATTAAGAGAAAGGGTACAAAGGACCCACATGACTAATGAAGAAGAATGGAACAAGCCAAGAAAGCAAAGCACCGGATCACCCCAGGGGATCGAAGGGCCCTGTGAGTACAGCACAGATGCCTGCATCTAGGAGCCCGAGGCCCCCTGGGGTCAGCAGCATGTTTCACACACGCTCAGGGCACACCCACGATGCCTGGGGCTTGAGCCTGGGAGGGTCCTCAGACACTCAGCTGCATACACACCTCTCCTCCACAGCCTTATGGCTTCTCCTACCCACCAGGGGATTACAGCTGGCTTCACCCTAGAATACCCTGCCCCCACAGAATCAATGTAGAGACTAGTGACAATGAAAAGGCGAGAGGCCTAGCCCATATGTCCCTGATATAGCCAGCAAAGTTACTGAAAGTACGCAAAGAACACAATTTTCACTTTTGTTGCCTTGCACGCAACTGGTCCAATTCAATCCCCGGATCCAATATGATCCCCCAAGCAAACACCAAGAGTGATATGTGAGTGCAGAACCCAGAGTCACCCCTAATATCACGGCATGGCCAAAAAATGAAAGAAAACAAAACAAAATTGGATGCATACAAAATATAAAGTTAGGCGCTAAAAGATAGTACAGCAGGTAGGGCAGATTCTTCAACCACACATAACGGGGTTAGTTTCTAAATTAAACAAAAAAATGCAATGCAAGAATTCATTGAATGCGGGGCTCAAGCGATAGTACAGTGGGTAGGGTGTTTGCCTTGCAAGCGGCCAACACGTATTTGATTCCCAGCATCACATATGATCCCCTCTTCACTACCAGGAGTAATTCCTGAGTCCAGAGCCAGGAGTAACCCCAGTACATTGCTAAGTGTGAACCAAAAAGAAAAAAAAAGAATTTATTAAATGGAACATAATTAGATGAGGTTGAGAAGGCGGAGAACATCTCCATGGTTCTCGCAGTCCACAGAGGCCCACAGCAAAGGGAAGTCCATTGAGGGAATCGCCGTGAGCAGCGTGGCAATCCCCAAATTAGCTTTCTGAGTTTTCATTTTTGACCAGACCAGTGATGACTGGGGGAACATATGTGATGTCCAGATTCAACCTGGGTTGGCTCTGTGCAAGGGGAGCACACTTGTGTGTACTATCTCTCCTGCTCCATTTAGCTTTGTTATGTGCCCCCTCATTCAATATTTAAACATAAAGTCAAAAATATTCCTTAGTGGGTAGAAAACAACAGCAGGTAGGACATTTGCCTTCTAAGAGGCTGACAGGGGCTGATCCCTGAGCACCACCAAAAGTAACCCCTGTGAACAACCAGGAAAAACGGCTGAGTATTTCAGGCCCAAAACAAAAACAAAATCATTTTGTTGATATTATAAAAAGCCATGCTAATTATCCAATGGAAAAGATAACATGACAGGGCTGGAGTGATACCACAGTGGGTAAGACAATTGTCTTGCACGTGACTGACCCGGGTTTGATTCCCAGCATCCATTATTGTCCCCTGAACACTGACAGGAGCAATTCCCAAGTGCAGAGCTGGGACTAACCCTAAAGCATCGCCGGATGTGACCCCCCCAAAAAAAGATAAGCATGACAGTGAGGGCAGAGCATCCAGCTGTGCCTGGAAAGAGACCTGACATTGCAGGCTTTACAGACAGGCTGATAAGGCAGGGGGACTGAGCACCGAGAAACCATTGGGTGATTCTGCACTCTTGACACATGAGGTGACAAAGCCAAGAAAGCAAAGTGAGGATAAATCTGTGATTGAGAGTCCTGGGGAGGGAATGTCAGCATGAAGCAGCACAGACGCCTGGATCCAGGAGCCTGAGGCTCCCAGGGTCAGCAGCACGTTTCACACACACACTCAGCACCCACACGCTGCCCAGGGCTCAAGCCAGGGAGCGTTCTCAGACACACACCCACACACACGCTTCTCCTCCCCGACCTCAGGGCTCCTCCTTCCAGCCATAAGATCACCCAGACTCCACCTCAGAATGCCCTACTTCCACAGGAGACAATGTACGGATTAGTGACAAGGAAAAAAGTGACAACTTACTAGGACAACTCCATGTATCCTAATAAAAGAAGTGAAATTACAGAAAAGGCATGAACAGAATCTCCACTTTCCATATGCCCCAGATTGGTGGATATCAGGGACATAAGACCCAAGTTTCATTTCAAGAGTGAAATTTGGGTCCTTCTGAAGTCTCCCTGGGCTAGAGCGATACCACAGCGGTAGGACGTTTGCCTTACAAGCGGCCAACATGGTCAACCTGAGTTCGATTCCTCCGCCCCTCTCGGAGAGCCCGGCAAGCTATCGAGAGTATCTCGCCCACCCAGAAGAGCGTGGCAAGCTCCCCGAGGCGTATTCGATATGCCAAACACAGTAACAACAGGTCCCATGATGGAGACATTACTGGGCCCGCTCGAGCAAATCGATGAACAACGGGAGGACTGAAATCTCCCATGAAGTACTGGAAGTGACCCCAAATAGTGAAATAGAGCAGAGACTGATGGGGTGAGGCTCTAAAAAGAAATGAACTAGTGGCTGGAGTGATAGTCCAGCATGGTGGGCAAGTGCCTGATACACACATACAGGTTTTATCCCTGGCATCCATATGGATTCCAGAGCACTTTCGGGAGAAATTCCTCAATAATAACCAGGAATAATCTCTGAGCATTACCGGGTCTAGCACGCAAACCAAGTCAAAACAAAAAAAAAAAGTAATAAATGAAGTTGCAGGTCTGGTGCAGTAGTACAAAGGTTAAGGTACCAGCCTCGTAAGCTGCTGACCAGATTAATCCACAGCACCCCCAAGGACCCCTGAGCACTACTATGAGCGATCCTTCATCACAGAGTCAGAAGGACTGTGGACTGTGGCCCCAAAACAAAACCAAAGCAAACACATTGAAGTGAAGGGTAGTACAAGAAGTTAATTTAGCAATGGAAGGGACTTTTTACAGGAGCTTGAGCGACAGTACAATGTGGAGGATGCTTCGTTGGCATGTGGTTGATCTGGTTCAATGCCCTGTATCTCAGATTGACCCCAAAGCCCACCTAAAGTCATCCCTGAGTAAAGGGCCTTGGTAACCCCTGAGCATCATGAGGTCTGGCCCAATAACAAAAACAGAGAAAAGGAAAGGACGTAGAGAAACAGCGAAATGCACAGCTGTCAAATATCCTGGCTGTCAGAGTAATGGCCACACAGCCCCTGTCCAGTCCTCAAGATGCCTTATGGGTCTCTCCTGGCACACACTCCCACGCATCTCTCACTGATGGCCCGCAGATGTTCATAGGTCTCCAGTATCACGTCCCTATAAAGCTTTCTCTCATATATGGCCAAGCACATCCACTCCTGGGGTGAGGGTTATGGCCACATGAGTAAAGGTCACTGCATCCTCAGTCAGGAGACATACAGGAGCAGGAGTCAGGGTCCATCCTCAGCCCATTCCCTTGGCAGTGAGTAGGAAACTACCAGGAATCTAGAAGCATTCAGCTCAGGGTGTCTACCCTCAGGAAGAATGAGCCTCCACTCAAAATTCCTGGCTGACAGGCCCCAGAAATCATTCTAAGGAAGCTGGATCTGATAAAATGTGAGAAATCTATAGTACAAAGTTCCTGTTAGGTGTCAGTCTTACACACAGACACCCCAGGGCCAAACACAGCACCACTAGTCCAGTGAGCACTGAAGAGTAACAACTGAACATAGACTTAGAGAGACCAATAAAGTGATCCTAGATGTGGCCCCAAATACTAAGCATCCCCCATACACAACTCTTGTCCTAGGAATGAAAAGGGAAACTCAATGTTCAGCGAGGTACTCAAAACTCTGTGTAACATATGTGCCTGTAGGACTCGGAAATCCTGGTTCAGGGTTGTCACAAATCTGTCTCGGAAAGTAGTGACTCAGTCCCAAAGATCCTCTGCTCCATCTCCCTGGGACCAGAGCATCCCTGGAATTGTGCACAACATCGTGTGAATGTGATTGTGTGAAACAGCAGGCAAGGCTCTCCAGAGCAGAAAAGACAAAAGAGGGGAAACACACGTCCTGGGACTGAGTCACTGTAGCTGCCAGGGCACTTATGGGGCCTGCACATCCCGGGGGTACTGATGACATCAGTTGTGAACTCAGAGGACTGAGCCAAGATGAAGCCCTGAGCGCCTCCAATGTGGCACAAAAATAAATACGGAAGAAAACAAAGCAGCATAATGGAGGAACAAGAAGGACATCAGGCCAGGGACAATGGGTAGGGCTGGTGGCCGCAGCCATTTCACAGGTCCCCCAAGCAATACCAGGTGCAATGCTGGAATGCAGAGCTAGGAGTAACCCTTTAGAATCACTAGGTGTGGCTCATCCTCTTCAAAATCACCCAAAACAAAACAAAATCCAAGATCAGCAGTGGGCCCCTGGCACCCCATAGGGTCATTATCCACTGTACTACTGCTCCCGCCCCAAAATAGTTATTTTGAAACAATTTTCCAGGTTCAATCAAATGAAATATCAAGTTTTTTATTAAGGAAAAAAATAGAACTTTCTTTAGGTTTTGAGCAATGATTTCACCACCCAATGAAGCTAAGGGCCTCAACCCCAAGGATTAGGCTTTAGATTTCCTTTCTGTAGTGCCCAGCCCTCCACTTTAAAAATCACACACTTGGTCCACCGAGTATCCTGTCGGCATAATATCTGTTCCAAATTTTACCAGCTCACTCATACTCAATGACACCTTTCTCATATCAAATTGCTGCAGTGTCAAATCATGAATCTGCTATTTGAGTTCTGAAATCAAATGCAATATGCAGTATAAGAATTCATTGAAAGAAATGTAGTTGAATGAGGCAGTGTGGGTGGAGGACATCTCCTTGGTTCTCATAATCCAAACAGGCCCACAGCAAACAGAAGATCTGATTAGACAATGGATGTGAGCAGCATGGCAATCCACACAAGATGTTCAGGTTTTATTTTTTGACCAGACCCTGTGATGTTCGGGACACATATGGGATGCAGGTTATTGAACAAGTTCGGCCGAGTGCACGGTAAGCACAGTCCCGACTATACTATTACTCAGGCCCAAACTAGCTTTGTTACGGGATCACTCATTCACTATTTACAGAAAAATGTGAAAGATATTTTGCGGGCACCCGACCAATGTAGACTGTGCAGCCAGGCTGCTAATATACAGACTGGGGGCGGGGGGGGGAGGGGTGGGATGCCAAGGGCTGTGAATCGTATGCACTAACACATCAGGATAAATAATAACAACGCCAAGAAACTAAAGTGCAGGATCATAATTGAGGGAGAGTCCAGACAAGTGAAGAGCAGTGTGAGCACAGCACAGAGGCCTGGATCCAGGAGTTCGAGGCTTCCGGGGTCAGCAGCATTTTTCACTTGCACCCAGGGCACCCCCACACTGCCCAGAGCTCCTCCAGGGAGGGTCCTCCGACACTCACCTGCACACACGCCTCTCCTCCCTGGTCTCAGAGCTCCTTCGTCCAGCCAGGAGATCATTGAAGCCTTCACCAAGGGAATGCCCTACCCCCACAGAGCTCGAATCACAAATTAGTGACAAATCTTCTGTTGCCATAGTTCCTAACACCCAACAAAGGGGGGTCCCATATAGGGTCTTAGATGGACCTGAGGAGAGCGGCAAAACTACCCAGCATCAAAAAGGGACAGTCTAGAAAGCATAAAAGCACAGTCTTCATGAAAGTCTTGTAAGTTAAGGAAAAGGACTTCCAATGGGTAGGAAAAGCTGAACCAGCCTGAAAACTTACAGTAGTACCCTTGCTTGCCCTCAGGGCTGAGGTTGTAACTAATCCAAATAACTGCAAGTGTTCATAAATAAACTTATTTGTTGAATATGTACAACTACAAGGAAAAAATAAAACCCACAGAGATGTCAGACAGAATGTCTTCTTGAGTTAATTCCCCCAAGAGAATTACCTCCATTGCAACATTTTATGTCTGCAAATGACCCTCACAGCTAAATGCAGTCCTGTATCACACCCCCCTCAGTTGATTTGTAAGTATGCTTTCAGCTCTGCATGAAATGGGTCATTTTGATCATCAATCTGTGGTTCCCATCTCTTTATTCCTCCACTATCAGGGAACAAGTGAAAAAAAAAAGGTGTGAAAGCACCCCCCAAGCTGGTGCAACTACCCCGCTTATAGTGCAGAGACAGGGAAATGTGGGGTGCTCACAGGAGGCCTTGTCTCCTGCCACAAAATTGGTCGTCACAGTCAGCTTTCCAATAAGTGACCCTACTTTGTCCTTTATCCACGAGAACAATGACTGCTGGGCCCTGTGGCAGGATACCAGCAACTGGAGGCCCTGAGTTCATTGTAACTGAGTGCAGAGTCAGGAGTAAACCCAAGCATCCAAGCAAGTACAAGGATGGAAAGCCACCCCAAATTTATATTAAGCTAAAAACAAAGGGGAACACAGCATAGGGTAGCTGGTATTACAGCAGATGGGGCAATGGTCTTGCCAATGGTCAATCCAGGTTTGATCCCCGACAACCCCATACTATCCACCACCAGCCAGGCATGATCCCTGAGTGCAGAGACCAGGAGCAAACCCTGAGACCTGCTGGTTTGGCTTGTTTGGCACCCCCAAATAATTTAAAAACCTTAAAGACTCCAATGAAGGCAGGGCGACAATGCACAGGATTCGGAAACATGCTTTGCATGCAGGAACTTCTGATTTGATGCTGGGCGCCACCTGATCGCCTAAGATCACTTGAAGTGACTCCAAGCACTGATGGGATGCTGGGATGAGGGGGTGAGACTCTAAGAAATAAATGATGTTAGTGGCTGTAATGACAGCATAGTGCACAGGGCTTGCAGGCAAACCACCAGAGTTCGAATCTCAGTATCCCATATGGTCCCTGAGAACTGCCATGAGTAAATACTGAGGGAAGAGCCAGGAGTAACCCCTGAACACCACTGAGTGTGGCCCAACAGCCAAAAATAAATGAATGGAATTTAAAGGTTAGAAATGAAAAAAATATCCAAGTGTGTCCTCGAAACAATACCAAGAACAAAAGCAAGACAGGTTAAGTGTGGAAAGAGAAGTTAATTTATTTGGTTTGTTTTGAGTCAGACACATCAATGTATCGTGTTTATTCATGGCTCTGGGCTGAGGAAATACTCCTGGTCATGCCTGGGGACCATATTGGATGTCGAGGATCAAACCATCAGTGATTCCTGAGTACATACCATGGAGTCACCATGTGCATAGCCAGCTGGACCCCAAAATGAAACAAACAAAGCAAAAAAATTAGGTTGGACTAATAATAAACTCACAGTTGTGAGTATCTCACAACTGGGGGAGTATCTCACAACTGGGGAGATACTCCATCAAATCGGGGTTCACCTGTACCCTGCACACACTTGGCCATCCCAGCCCATACTATGCCGCAGGGCTGACCACAGCTCACTCAGGCATAAGACAGGAAGGTGGGAAGAATCAAGATTTGCCTGATTTTTGATTTACAATGATTCTCGGCAATATTATGGTTGATCTCTGCCTTAAACTCCTTTAAAACAGGGCCTCTGGGCCAAGGCAGAATAAGAGCAAAGACTGAGACAATGGTGAACCTTGGCAGTTCAAAGTGAGGGGTGGTTATGTATGTATGTATTTAATTTACAAAAGAGAAAAATCCCCAACTGCTAATAAAATTTTAGGATTAAAATTGATGAGAATTTGTACAGTGCTTTGGGAAGTACTGTCATTTTGACAACATTAATTCTCCTGATCCATGAACAGGAGATACTTTTCCATTTCCTCACATCCTCTTTTATTTCCATAAGCAGCGTTTTATAGTTTTCTTCGTACAGGTCCTTTATTTCCTTAGTTAAACTAATTCCTATGTAGTTCATTTTCTGCCGTACACTTAATGTGATCTTCATTGAGTTGAGAAAAAAAATGGACACACGTTTAATGTCAACACTTTTGTCGATTTTGAATGTCCTTCTTACAAAACTATTTGGTCATTCCAGGAAAAGCCATATATGTGTCAATAATTGTATTTGCATGGTGGAAATGATAGACATCAATACTGCAGGGTTCGAGATTTTTTTTTGACATGGAGACTCTCAAGAAATCAAGAAAAATTCGAATTCTCCTCTGCTGTTCTCCAGGGAAGCAACCAGCCTCAGTGGAATGTCTCTGATCCTGGGCACTGTGACAGTCTCGAGTGAGCAGTGGTGCTTGCATCACTGTGGGGATATTGAGACAGGCAGGAAGTCTTCAGATGGGAAAAGTCCCAGAGCTGTTAGCAGCACGGACACAATTTGAGTCAGCCACCACACAAGTGTGATCATCTGAATATCCACATAGGAGAGAAACTGTAGACATGTAAAGAATATGAGAAGCCTTAGATGGATCTTCATACCTGATTATACATAGGAGAATTCATACAGGAGAGAAACGCTAATCATCCAAGGAATATGGGAAGGCCCCAAAACTTAGTATGCATACGAAAATTCATTTAGAGAAAACTTATTCATGTGAGGATAAGGAATGTATGAAGACCTTTATTTCCTTCTCAGGGGTTTCGGTGCATAGGAAAATTCATGCAGGAGAGAAACCTTACTCATGTAAGGACTGTGGGAAGATCTATACTTTGTACTCAAAACTTACTAAGCACAGGAAAACACACACTGAAGAGAATCCTTATGTATGTAAGAACTATTTGAAGGCACTCACTTACCTCTCAATCCTTATTACATATAAGAACATTGATACTGGAAAGTATCCTTATGTATGTAAGGCAAGCAGGAAGGCCTACATTTTGTCCTCAAGCCTTAATGATCACAGAAAAATTCATATGGCAGACAGCTTACATATGGAAGGACTGTGGGAAGGCCTTCATTCAAAGTTGATGTCTTACTAAACAGAAAATTTCATACCAGAGAGAAACCCCATACATTTTTAAAAAGGCCTTTGCTCTACATTCAAGCCTTAGTATCACTTAATCACTTAATCACTTAACTTCCCGTTAGTCGTCGATTTGCTCGAGCGGGCGCCAGTAATGTCTCCATTTGTCCCTGTCGCGTGCTAGTGTAGCCCAATGGCATCTCTTCGCTCCGGGAACATGAAGGGCCTCAAACCGATCGTTCATGATCTTGACGAAGAAGTCTGACCATCTGGTAGGTGGGCGGCCCCGCGGTCATTTGACATCCCGTGGAATCCAGTCAGTAACAGCTCTAGTCCAACGGTCGTCTTTAAATCTCATTACGTGACCAGCCCATGTGATTTTTGACACCTTGGCAAATGAGACAGCGTCCCTGATCCTTGATCGTCAACGGATGTCAGAACTCCGGATTCTTTCTCTCATTTGAGTGAAACGTGATATTCCAAGCATAGCTCTTTCTATTCTTCTTTGGGAGACCTGAATAGCGTTCTCATCTTGTTTGCGTAGGGCCCAGGTCTCTGAGGCATATGTTAATGCAGGAAGAACAGTGGAATCAAAGAGATGTGCCCGGAGCCGGAGGTTCTTCGTCCTCTTAGCTATTTCTTCGACGTTCTTGAAGGCGTTCCAAACTCCTCTCTTCCTCCTGCGCAGCTCGGGTTCCAGGTCATTTGTCATGTTGACCTCTTGACCTAGGTACACATTGCTGTTGCATTCGGAGATGGTCATTCCATTGAGAGCGAATGGGGTGTCAGGAACAAGGCTGTTTCTCATAAACATTGTCTTCGTAAGATTCAGCTGTAGTCCTACCTTTCCACACTCATGGTCAAAGTCAGCCAGCATTTGTGCCGCTTGGCTGATGTTTGGTGTTATTAAAACAATGTCATCAGCAAAGCGGAGGTGGTGTAGTTGCCGACCATCTATCGTCACTCCCATTCCTTCCCATTCCAGTTGTCGCATGATGTTCTCGAGGGTGGCACTGAAGAGTTCCGGTGAAATGGTATCACCCTGCTGCACCCCTCTCTTGACATCAACGATTACTTCTTTGTAGAATGGTGAGATCCTGGTAGTGAATCCGCAATACAGCTCACAGAGGATCCTGATGTATTGCGCTTGAATGCCCTGATTGGCTAGGGCTTCAATGACCGCTTCCGTCTCAACAGAATCAAAGGCCTTCTTTAAATCAATGAACGTTAAACAGAGCGGCATCTTGAACTCCCGAGAAACCTCAATGAGCTTGGTTATCGTGTGGATATGGTCGATGGTGCTGAATCCTTTGCGGAACCCGGCTTGCTCGCATGGTTATCCTTCATCTAGTGTTCTGCTAATCCTATTTAGGATGACTCGAGTGAACAACTTGTAGATGACATACAATAGGCAGATCGGGCGATAGTTGCCAATGTCATGAATGTCTCCCTTCTTGAACAGTAGTACAGTCCTGCTGGTTTTCCATTGGGATGGAACCTTGCATTCAGACAGGTAGCGAGTGAAGAGCCGAGCCATTGTATTGATGAGTACTGATGGCAGGTTCTTCAGGTGTTCAGGTCTGACCTTGTCTGGGCCGGGTGCTGTTTGTTTCTTTAACGACGAAATGGCGTGTCGGATTTCGGAAGGGAGACCGTTGGGAACGACATATCCATCCTGTGGAATTTGGTATGTCGGCAAGTGGACATGGCTATCGAAGAGATTTGAGTAGAAGTCATGGATAATCTTCTCCATTGCCGTTCTGGAGGATGTGATGGATCCATCAGGACGTCGGAGGGCAGTCATCTTGGTCTTATAGTTGGTGAAGGACAGGCGGGCGTTACGAATACTTTTCCGGGCTTCTGCCGCATCTACCAGTACTTCTGCTCTTCTCTCTTTGAGGTCTTCCTTGATCTTCCTTGATCGCATCTCTTCCACTGCTTCCATTACCCAGCCGTCACCACACTCCAGGATGCTTTCCGGACCCGCGTGGCAGCTCCAGCCGAGACCCACGCACGACTGAAGACCCACAGAACAAGATAAGCGGAACTCTCTGAGACCTTGGACTCCAGGCTCGGCGGACCCAGGGACAGAGCTTCTCTGCTTGCTCCCACCACCACAGGTGACAAAGGGATTCTAATCAGGAGCCCCACCCTACTCTGCCTTGTCTGCTTCCATCAACCACCCAGGGATCAAATTGTGCACAGGAGACCCACCCTACCCAGATAAATACCCCACTGGCAGACTTCCACTCTCGACACTACTTCCACTACCCAGCCGTCGCCACACTCCAGGACGCTTTCCGGACCCGCATGGCTGCTTGCACTAAATACCCATGTTCTGGAATTGTCGTATCATATTTGATAGGGTTCAAAGATGGTAACACCTACAAGGGTGATTAGAGGTCGCCCCAAAAGCCTCTATCACTCTCGGAAAGACTGGCAAGCTAACGAGAGTATTCCGCCCGCACGGAAGAGCCTGGCAAGCTATCCGCTGTGTATTCGATATGCCAAAACCAGTAACTACAACTGATCTCATTCACCTGACCCTGACGGCTTCACCGACATGGCAGCACTGAGAAGGATGAGAAAGGAGAGGCCGACAAAATCTCAAGGCCGACCTAGGCTGCCACAATGAAGGAAGACAAAAATGATCGTCTGTACTTTCAATGCACGTACGCTAGCATCAGATGCATCCATCGAGGACCTGATGGTACAAGCTCGAATGATCAATTACGACATCATTGGTCTGACCGAGACAAGAAGGCACGGATCTCACCATGCCGTTTTCGACACTGGAGAAAATTGTTCCTCGGAACATGCAATAAAAGAGGTGTTGGAGGCGTTGGTGTCCTTGTCAACACAAACTTGGCCAAGAGCATTGATTCATTCGAATGCCTAACAACCCGAATCGGACGTTTACATTTAAATAGATGTGTCTCACTGCCTGCAGTTTCTATCTTCATTGTCTACGCACCAACATCTCATTATGATGAAAGAGAAATCGAGAAGTTCTACACGGAGCTAGAGAAGTTCTATAAAGAAGAACACACCTTCTACAAGATCATTGTGGGTGATTTTAATGCCAAGATAAGACCGAGAAGATCAGCTGAAGAACTTCACATCGGGACCCATGGCCTAAAATGGAACGAACAGGGTGAGAGACTGTCTGAGTTCATCATGTCGACCAAGACCATTCATGGTAACTCACAGTTCCAGAAGGCAGAATCTAAACGATGGACATGGGAGTCTCCCGGTGGACGATTCCACAACGAAATAGACCACATCATATTCAATCGATGGTTTTGCCTGACGGATGTCGCTGTTGTCCCAAAATTTCGAACGGGATCGGACCACCGTCTCCTTCGTGCAAAATTCTACTTCACAGAGCGGGGAGAAAGGGCTGCAAAGTTCAAAAAGAGAACTCCCAGAATGACCACCAACTGGGAACTCTTTGGTACTATTGTGGCAACATGGGAAGATGCCATTGTTGACAACATTGACGAGGAATACGATCGACTGGTTCAGCACCTCCATGAATGTACAAGGAACGCCAAGAGAGAGATAGCCACAAAAAATCACCTATCTTCAAAAACTCTTGAGCTAATTCGTCAGCGTGGTTTGGCGCATGCCTCAGGCAACTGCAAGCTAACGTCCGAGCTCGCAAAGCAGTGCAGAGATGCGATCAAGGAAGACCTCAAGCCTTAGTATGCATAGGAAAATTCATATTGGAGAGAAGTCTTACATATGTCAGGAATGTGCAAAAGTCTTCACTCAACCCTCAACTCTTACGATCCATAGGAAAATACAAACCGGAGTGAAAACTCATGTTTGTCAATTTAGGAAGGCATTTGTGTGCCTCTCGAGCCTTTGCAGTCATTGTAAAATGCACATGGGATGAGTTGACCCCGAAGTACTATAACCAAGTTCAGAATAATCCCCCTAGGGCAGACACGTTTTATTTAGGCTAGGAAGGTTAGGAGGGGGCTACAAAAGTGCAGACAAGAAGATGAGAATCCAGCATGACAAGCTTCCCATGACATCAACCTATAAGGAAAAAGTACTCGATGATTATCACCAGGGCAGGGTTATAGTTATGCCAGTGTCCTGGCATTTGACATTCACATGTATGATAACTTGTAAATAACAGTCTTGGTGATGGAAGCCAGGAGGAAAGTGACTAAATAAGTACCAAAAATAAATAGGAAAAACCTCTTGAAGCTGCAAAAGCTTTTAAAAATGAATGAGACAATCTTACCAACCCTACAACCAGATATAAAAACATGCACATGAATTTGTTGTCTTCACCTATTGATATTAATATTGCAAATTTGTTATCTCATAAATTTTATTTATTGTTTTGGACTTTTGGGTCACATCTGGAAATGCACAGAGGTTACTCCTGGCTATGCACTGAGGAATTATTTCTTGTGGTGTTTGGGCGACCATATGGGATGCTGCGATTCCAACCTTCGTAGACCACATGAAAATCAATTGCCCTACCCACTGAACTATCATTCCAGCCCTGTTTCATCATTTTTAATACAGAATTGTATCAACAGTTGGTGATTTAATTTTCTTTAGTAAATTAAATAAATAACAATCCCTCACTCTGGACCGTAAAGGTTCACTGCAGGACCATTCTTTGCTCTGATCCTGGCATGACCCAAAACCCTGTTTTCTGGGGGGTTTTGGCAGAGACCAACCACAGTGCTGCAGGGAATCATCTTCAATCAAAAATCATCCAAACCTTCATTCTCCAGGCCTTTCTGTGATATATTGTAGGGCACTGTGCTCAGGCTCTACATCTGGTATTAAGCTCAGAGCTACATACCTGGGGGAATTCTCATGTGTTGTGGAGCACTGAGGTTGGAATACAGGTCTGCATATCTTACAAGCACATTTTCCACTGTTGCATCTTTGCATATCTCGTATTCTGGGATTTTTTTGAAGACTCAAATCAGCATTGAGAATGTCATTTCTATAAACTGTCATCTTAAGAAACTGTTCCGGTAAATCTTTCATAGGGATGATGGAAGGCAGTTTAAATTCATTTTATTGTGCATAGAAGAACTTGTGCAAATTTTTAAAGGGTGAAAGGGGTCCCTGGAGTGAAATATTTTACAAATGGTGGGGCCATGGGAGGGACCTCAAGCTTTCTCCATCTCAGCAGGTAATTCCGTTCATCTGTGCTTACTGATATACAGGGTGGTCACATTCCTGGATAACACTCCCTTCTCATTTCAATACTATTAGAGATAAGGAAACCAGAAACATTTACTTTTGCTTTTTTTGGGGGGGGCTGGAGCGATAGCACAGCGGTAGGGCGTTTGCCTTGCACGCGGCCCACATGGCCGACCCGAGTTCGATTCCTCCCCCCCTCTCGGAGAGCCCGGCAAGCTACCGAGAGTATCTCACCCACATGGCAGAGACTGGCAAGCTACCCGTGATGTATTCGATATACCAAACACAGTAACAACAAAGTCTCCAATGGAGACGTTACTGGGCCCGCTCGAGCAAATCGATGATCAACGTGAGTGCCTTTACCTTTACCTTTACCTTTTGGGGGAGGGGGTGGGATACACCTGTGATACACAGGGGTTATTCCTGGCTCTGCACTCAGGAATTACCGCTGGTGGTGCTCAGGCGACCATATGGGATGCTGGGAATCGAACCCGGGTTGGACACGTGCAAGGCAAATGCACTACCCACTGTGCTATCACTCCAGTCGGAGAAACATTTACTTTTGGAAGCACTAAAATCCCAATAATCTAGTAGCCACTCAAATGCTAAAAGCCACTTAGATAGCAAAGCTATAAAATGATCAGTAAGATTTGCTAACTCTGAACTCTGTGTATACCTCCATTCTCGAATTGGTCCTTATGCTAGGTTTTATTTTTTTAGGTAATATTTTTCTTTCACGACAACACCTGGCACTCATTACAGGTAACTCTTTCACTCATTTGGGATTCCAGGGATGGAGATCAAGTTAACCAAGTCCAGTGCAATGTACTGTTTCCATCTGATCCTTACTTTGCATTTGAAAATGTGTGTTTCTGAAGCCTCCTCGTGGAACATTCCTTTTAGGTAGGTGTCCACTGCTGGCGTGTTGTCACAGGGTAGAGCGTTGAATCTATAGTGTTCTAGATACTCTTAGTAGCCTTTTTCTCCAGTCCCAGTTTCTCTCCAACTCTCTGGGGCCTGCTCTCAGGGTTATTCTGTTCCTCTCCAACACTGGCTTTGGAGTCACTGTTTTCACTCCCATCTGGATTATTACTTCCCTGAAAAACTTGCTTTCCCCTCCTGTTACCTACCTTCCAGTTAGTGAATCAAACTGCTTCATTTTTCTTGATAGACATGTGCATGAGTACATTGGTTCGATGTTTGACTGACCAGTGCAGGATCAGGGCACTTCTTACTCCCCAGAGACCCATGGTGTGACTGGCCTCCCCAGCAGTCGCCTCCCCCTCCTTTTTGTGACACTGACCCTTGCAGCACAGGATCCCCTGGGTGTCCCAAAAGGAACTCTCTGCACCTGGAGCCTGGTCCTTTAAGGCTGCGGGTGGAAACGGAAGTGACGTCACAGACAGGGCCTTCCTGGTACCTATGTTCTTGCTGACAGATGGTTAAGTCAGTCCCACTGTTCTTACATGGGTGAAGGGCGGCCCTGGACTGGATGGAGGCGGTTCTTGGAGGCTGATTTTGGGGCAGGACAGGGGCGACTCTCCGTCTCTGCACTATGAATAGCATGGGGGATGCTTTCACCCTAGTTTCTCACTTGTTCCCCGACATCCAGGTTTTCCTGAGGCGTGGCAGAGACTTTAGGGGGACGTGGAGATTTGGGGGTGCTTTGGAGGCTATACTGGTGCGCAATGTTGTTGGTGTGAGTGCGTGGTCTTGGGGGGCCACTGAGGCCACAATGGTCTCTAGCTCCGTGTGATTGCAAGAAAAGAGAATAATAAGGATTCTGGGAAACTATGGAAATACCAGAAAACAGTGTTTTCAGAACCCACTCTTTTACTCTTTAAATGTTCCTCACTAATTTGTCCTTGCACATTATTTTTTGTTTGTTTTGTTTTGCTTCCTTACAGTTGTCCTGTTAGTGCTTTGGTTTTGGTCCCTTCCTGTAGTGTTCTGCCCCTACTTCTGACTCAGCTCAGGGATCACTGCAGCTGTTGCCCAGGGTGGTCAAGTGTTGTACTTGGGTCAGCTGAGTGTAAGACCACTCCGCCCACAAAGTGGAATATTTACAGTATAAGTAGTCTTGAAAAGTTCCAAAGGTCAGGCACAGTTCATATTATGGTCCTTAGTAAAGAAATGCCTTGGTTATTTGGATTTATTTTCTATAAACCTGGGTGATTGCACCATTTTCAAATATATTCCTGCACAACAGGAGCGAGCATAGGATGAGACTCACGTGGATGTGCTGATGCGGGATTAGAGTAAATCAGGACTCAGATGAGCCCAGGTCCAGCGGGACAGAGCATGGCTGTGCCTCAGGCTCATCTGGACCCAGAAGTGACCTTGTTCCCCTGAACAGAGTGCACAGGCGCATGTCCTTGTCCACCTTGCAAGAGAGTGGCTGAAGATTTGTCCACCCTAAGTCCCAGTGGCTTTCCCCATGGCAGAGCCACATTCCAGGCTATAGTTCCCAGGGGCAGCACTGCTGCCTGCATGCAGGGGGTGCTGGTACTCAGGAACTCCTGAGGCCCCTGGCTGGGCCTCTAGCGAATATTTTGTGCTCCATGGAGGAATCTGATAATCATAGAAGGCTGGGATTTCCACTGCTTTCACCCCATCTTGATGACTTCCTCACACAACTCAATGTCAGGTGCCTTGTACCAACTTGCCTGTTTGACCTTGAATCAACCCACATGTGTTTTTCCTGATGGACTGTGTGTGAGAGCATTGTTTCAATGTCTGACTAACCAGTACAGGATTCGGGCTCTTGGCCTTACCCCAAGCGCCCTACTGTGTGATCCACCACTCCAGCAGCTGCCTCTCCACTACTATATCCAGTCCATCCCCCTTGCAGCACAGATTCACCTGCTGGGCACAGAGGGTCTCTGCATCTGGACCATGGTCCTTTAAGGCTCCTGGCAGAAGCAGAAATGATGTCATAGACGGGCCCTTCAGAAATTCTATTCTAGTGGTGGTTGCCTGGCTCTGGCCGCCAGTGGTCTACTCGGTAGAGGAGGATCTTGCACCCGGCTTGACAGGGCAACTGCGAAACCCATTTTGTGGCAGAATGCAAGTGGCCTCAGCTGAGCGCCCCACATCTTGGCACTGCGAGTGGTGGGGCTGCGCCAGCTTGGGGGGCACTTTCGCGCTTGTTTTCCACTGTTCAGGATTTCCAGGTTTTTCCTGAGGTGAGGTAAAGTGCAAGCTTTCAGGGGACCCAGAGGCTTTGGGCGATGGGTGCTGTGCCAGGCGCAGGGGTCGCAGGTGTGAACAAGTGATCCTGGTGGGTCCCCTTGGCCAGGATATCCTCCAGATCCTGAAAGGTTCAGAGTTCAGTGGGCCTGGTGCTGCGGGACCTACAGAGGGCAGGGCTTGGCCCTCTCGAATCTGCCAGCACCAGACTGTGCTTGACCCTGTCTGGGGCATTTGGCCCTGGCATCCTTAGTGTGGCACCTTCAGATTCACTTAAAAGGGCAGGGCCCCAGCCGCACTGCAGCAGGAGACCCAGATGTCCTCTGTCCTTTGATTGACTACCCTGATGGGGCGGTGCCACCTGGTGATAGAGAGGGGCCACCCAGTGTCTCTGTCCTTGCAGGTGAGTGGGGTTTGCAAATGAATCTTTTTCATAAATATCATTTTGGTTTGGCTCTCGTGCCACATGTGGAGTTTGTCAGTGTTTACTTTCAGCTATGCAGTCGGGAAGTTCTGCTTGTGGTACTCAGGGAACATAAGGGATTCTGGGAATTGATCTCGGTTGGCTGCATGCAAGGCAAGTTCCCTACCCACTTTACTGTCTCTAGTCCCAGCTTTTGTTTATTTTTTGCTAGGTTCAGAATTGCTCCATCCTAAGGTCCAGTTGCAAAGCACCCCACACATGTAATCTCTCCCTGACCAGACGTCCCCCAGCTGTTGTGAGTACTGGGGGTAAAGTTTTGTTTTTCTTTTTTAAGAGAAATAGTTGATTTCCAGGGAGCGTGGTGGTGTTGGGGAAGCTTTTCTCAGGGTCTCTCCTGATGTGGTGGAAATAATTCATTTAGAAAGGGCCAGAGCAATAGTACAGCAAGTAGGGTACTTTCCTTGCAAGCAGCCAACCCAGGTCTTTCTATGTCTAGTAATCCATATATTCCCTGAGCCCCATTAGGACTGAACCCTGATCCCAGAGCTGCAATAACCCCTGAGCACTGCCAGTTGTGGTCTAAAAGTGAAATGTATGTGGATGCACACACACACATACACACAGAGGATATGAGAGCAATGAGAGAGAGGAGTAGTATTCAGGAGAAAACATGAATTTCTGCAGTATAGAAAAATACAGAAAAAAGGGGACGGGGATGCGCAGCTAGCTTGATCCCCTAGAATAGCTAGTTTGACCCCTGGATCTGCGCGGGACGGGCAACACAGGCACATCTCGCGGAAACAAAGCTGAATGGCTCCGGGAACTCTCTCCTCATTTGAACAGGTACTGCCCGGTGCCCAGCACGTGGGACCCTTTCTGGAGACGTGGCCGCTAATGCAGCCGCGATTTATTCTCCCACTACATATCCCATAGGAACCATAAGTTACCCTCTTAGAAGAAACCTTCTCTAGGTTAGGTCAACCACTAGAAACACATTAGCCAATAACTCGTTAAGCCTATCTCAACTCACTCTGCATATCGAGCAGAATAGTAACAGTGAACGAGAAGGACTAAACCACACTGGTCACAATGGTAAAGCAACGCAAAAGCCGACCAAACTTTCATATTGAAGAGGCTAGCTCAGAAGATACCAACAGTACTGTAGTGTTAGACAACCTCTCTGACAAGGAATTCAGAAAGGAGCTACTTAGGATGCTTAGGGAACTAAACGAAACAATAGAAAGCAATGCCAATAAAAGACAAGAGGATTTGAAGGCAGAAATGAGGAAAATGCCACCGGAAATGTCAGACCTGAAAAACCTGGTAGGCAAATTGAAAAACTCAGTGGAAGGCCTCAGCAGCAAAGTAACAGCTGCTGAGAACAGAATCAGTGAGCTCGAAGATGAAGTTCAGAGACTCTCCAGAGAAGAGCAGAAAATGGAAATGAGACTCACAATTCGGGAACAGATGGCAAGAGAAGATCATCATGAAGCCAAGAGGGATAATATAAGAATTATTGGAATTCCAGAGGGACAGGAAGAAAACCTTGATGAAGAAGAAACTGACAAAGACACCATTGCTACAACGTTTCCAGAGCTGAAGAAAACTTGTAACCACATTCAGGAGGCCCGAAGGGTACCAGCTAGAAGAAATCCGAATAAAAATACCCCAAGATACATCCTGATCAAAATGACCAAAACCTTAGATAGAGACAAAATTCTGAGAGCAGCAAGATCAAAGAAAGAAATCTCCTACAAAGGAGCATCCTTAAAATTCACAGCTGATTTTTCTGATGAAACCCTCATGGCCCGAAACAAGTGGTGGAATATAGTGAAAAAAACTCAATGAAATAAATGCCTCTCCAAAAATACTTTACCCAGCGAAACTCTCATTCATAATAGAAGGAACAACACACAGTTTCACAGACAAACAACAGCTCAGGAACTTCATAGACTCAAAGCCATAGTTACAAGAACAACTAAATGGGCTACTTTAAGGCAAGACAGGACCCTCAAATACACCAAATTTCAAAAGAACAATGGGACAAAAACCCATAACAATAATCTCTCTCAATGTCAATGGGCTAAATGCACCAATTAAAAGACACAGAGTGGCAGGATGGATTAGAAAATTGAACCCAACATTCTGCTGCCTGGAAGAAACACATCTCAATAGTCAAAGCAAACACAGACTTAGAGTCAAAGGCTGGAAAACAACCCTATAGGCCAACAGCTCCCATAAAAAAGTTGGGGTAGCCATTCTAATATCAGACGACATTGATTTCAGAGTGAAGAAGGTCACAAGAGACAGTGAAGGCCATTTCTTACTGATCAAAGGTTCTGTCCAACAGGAAGAACTTACAATACTAAATATATATGCACCTAATGAGGGACCAGCAAAGTACTTAAAACAACTACTCATAGATTTGGAGAA
Source organism: Sorex fumeus (assembly GCF_029834395.1). NCBI lineage: Eukaryota > Metazoa > Chordata > Mammalia > Eulipotyphla > Soricidae > Sorex > Sorex fumeus. The sequence continues at coordinate 113,401 of NW_026606097.1, read as the reverse complement.
AGACCTCAATATCAACACAATACTACTGGGACACTTCAACACCATTTTATCACCTCTTGATACATCAACGAGACTCAAGCTTAATAAGGACATAATTCATCTGAGGGAAACAATGGAAGAAAGGGACTTAGTAGATATATACAGGACACTTCATCCTCAAAAAGCTGAATACACATTCTTCTCAAGTGTACATGGAACATTTTCGAAGATAGACCACATGCTGAGCCACAAAACATACCACTGTAAAATTAAGACGATAGAGATTTTATCACCAATCTTCTCAGACTATAATGTGCTGAAATTAGAAGTAAATCACACACAAAATCAGAAAATTAAATCAAACACCTGGAAATTAAACAATGCAATATTGAACAACGAGTGGCTTAGAAAGGTAATCAAAGAGGAAATCAAAAGATTCCTAGAAATGAATGGAAATGAGGACACGAGTTACCAAAACTTATGGGACACAGCAAAAGCTGTATTAAGAGGCAAGTTTATAGCTCTACAAGCCTTCCTCAGAAAGGAGGAGCGAGCCCACAAAAATAACCTAACCTCACAGCTTAAGAGCTTGGAGAAGGATCAAAAAAATGAGCACAACCCAAACAGGAAGAAGGAAATAATAAAACTCAGAGCAGAGGTTAACGAGATGGAAACCCAAAAAACAGTCCGAAAGATCAATGAAACCAAGAGCTGGTTCTTCAAGAAAATTAACAAGATTGATAAGCCTCTAGCAAAACTCACAAAGAAAGGGATAGAGAAAACCTTTTTAATAAACCGAATCAGAAATGAAAAGGGTGTCATTATAACGGAAACTACAGAAATTCAAAGGATCCTCAGGGAGTACTTTGAGAAGCTTTATGCCATGGAACATCAAAATTTCGAGGAAATGGATAAATTTCTAGACTCCTACAGACTCCCAAGGCTGACCAAGAAGACCTGGAATACTTGAACAGACCTATCCCCATCAAGGGAATTGAAATGGTAATAAGAAGTCTCCCCAAGAACAAAAGTCCTGGTCCGGATGGGTTCACTAGAGAATTCTTCCAAATACTTAAAGACACAATCCTCTTTAAGCTTCTCCATGAAACTGAAATATCAAAAACACTTCCAAAGGGTTTCTACGAAGCAAATATTACCCTGATACAAAAAGCAGACAGCGATACCACAAAGAAAGAAAATTATAATATGCAGATATCCGTGATGAAAACAGATGCAAAGATCCTCAACAAACTACTAGCAAATAGAATCCAACTACTCATCAAAAAGATCATACACCATGACCAAGTAGGATTCATCCCAGGGATGCAAGGATGGTTTAACGTTCAGAAATCAATCAACATAATCCATCATATCAACAAAAGAAAAGATAAAAACCATATGATCATATCAACAGATGCAGAGAAAGCATTTGACAAGATCCAGCACCTGTTTATGATGAAAACCTTAGCCAAAATGGGTATAGAGGGGAATTTGCTCAACATAGTTAAAGTCATCTACCACAAGCCTACAGCAAGCATCATCCTCAATGGGGAAAAAACTGAGAGCCTTCCCTCTAAGATCAGGGACGAGACAAGGATGTCCACTCTCTCTACTGCTGTTCAATATTGTACTGGAAGTACTTGCAATAGCAATTAGGCAAGAAAAAGATATTAAGGCATTCAGGTAGGAAAGGAAGAAATCAAGCTCTCACTATTCGCAGATGATATGATACTATACTTAGAGAACCCTATAAGCTCCACCACGAAACTCCTAGAAATGATAGACTTGTATACTATAGTTGCTGGCTATAAAATCCATACCTAAAAGTCCATGGCTTTCATACGCAAACAATGAGATAGAAGAAAATGACATGAAAAAAACAATCTCGTTCATAATTGTTCCCCAGAAAATCAAGTACCTAGGAATCAGCTTAACTCAGGAAGGAAAGAACCTGTACAAAGAAAACTACAAAACGCTACTTCAGGAAATAAAAGAGGACACAAGGAAATGGAAAGATATCCCCTGCTTATGGGTCAGGAGAGTTAACATTGTCAAAATGGCAATACTTCCCAAAGCATTGTACAAATTCAATGCAATTCCTATAAGGATAGCCATGCCATTCTTCAAAGAAATGTAGCAAACACTCCTGAAATTCATATGGAACAATAAGCCACCACGAATATCTAAAGCAATTCTTGGGGAAAAAAGACAATGGGAGGAATCAACCTCCCTAACTTCAAACTGTACTATAGAGCAGTAATAATTAAAACAGCATGGTGCTGGAACAAATGCAGAGTTGCAGACCAATGGAACAGGGTTGAACACACTGACATCTCCCCTCAATCATATGATCATCTAGTCTTTGATAAAGATGCAAGAAATGTGGAGTAAGGAAAGCCTTTCTAACAAATGGTGCTGGCAACACTGGATGGCTACATACAAAAAAAAAGACTCAGAACTCTGGCTGACACCATGTACAAAAGTAAGATCAAAATGGATTAAAGACCTCAACATCAGACCGAAAACCATAAGGTACAGTGAAGACAAAGCTGGCAAAACCCTCCATGACGTTGAAGCTAATGGTATCTTCAAATATGTCACACCACTAGCTGAGCGAGTGAAAACAGAGATAGATAAATAGGACTATCTTAAACTAAGAAGCTTCTGCACCTCCAAAGAAACAGTGAACAAAATACAAAGACAGTCTACAGAATGGGAAAGGATATTCGCTGAATACACATCTGATAAGGGGTTGATATCAAGGATATATAAAGTACTGGTCGAACTTCACAAGAAGAACATACCCATCCCCATAAAAATGGGGCAATGAAATGAACAGAAACTATCTCAAAGAAGAAATCCAAATGGCAAAAAAGCACATGAGAAAATGCTCTACATCATTAATCATCAGGGAGATGCAGATCAAAACCACAATGAGATACCATCTCACACCTCAGAGACTGGCCCACATCCAAAAGAACAAAAGCAACTGGTGCTGGCGCGGATGTTGCGAGAAAGGAACACTCCTTCACTGTTGGTGGGAATGCTGACTGGTTCAGCCCTTTTGGAAAATAGTATGGACCATTCTCAAGAAATTAGAATTTGAGCTCCCATTTGACCCAGCAATACCACTCCTGGGAATATATCCCGGAGGCAAAAATGTATAGTCGAAGTGACATCTGTGTTTGTTTGTTCATTGCAGCACTCTTTATAATAGCTAGCTAGAATCTGGAAAAAACCCCGAGTGCCCAAGAACAGATGACTGGTTAAAGAAGCTTTGGTACATCTACACAATGGAGTGGGCTAGAGCGATAGCACAGCGGGTAGGGCGTTTGCCTTACAAGCGGCCAACATGGCCGACCCTAGTTCGATTCCTCTGCCCCTCTCGGAGAGCCCGGCAAGCTACCGAGAGTATTCTATATGCCAGACACAGTAACAACAACATCTCCAATGGAGATGTTACTGGGCCCGCTCGAGCAAATCGACGATCAACGGGAGGGCCTTTACCTTTACCTTTACACAATGGAGTACTATGTAGCTGTTAGAAAAGATGAAGGCATGAATTTTACATACAAGTGGTACCATATGGAAGGTATCATGCTAAGCGAAATGAGTCAGAAAGAGAGGGATAGACATAAAAAGATTGCATTCATCTGGGGGATATAAAGTAACAAAATAGGAGATTAATACCCAAGAATAGTCAAGATCAGTACCAGGAGGATTACTCCATATCATAGAGGCCAGCCGGGCACGCTAGGGGAAAGGGCAGCTCAGATAGAAAAGGGAGCACCAAAAAAAGGGTGTTTGGAGGATCCTCCCAGGAGGGGAGATACATGTTGAAAGTAGAATATGGACTGAACATGATTGATATTCAATGCCTCTTTTCCAGACCATAACACCCAAAAGGAGAGAGAGAACAAAAGGGAGGCAGGGTGGGATGGGGGATGGGGGGTGGGAGGGATACTGGGATTTGTCGGGGTGGAGAATGGGCACTGGTGGTGGGATGGGTACTCGATCATTGTATAACTGAAACCCAAGCACAACAACTTTTAAGTCTACAACTGTACCTCATGGTGTTTCACTAATAAAACAAAAACAAAAAAATTGATGAGAAAACAAACTTGCAATAACAATAGATATAGAAAATAAATTTTTTTTGTAGGAGTACTGCTATTTATTCAGCCACTGATTAGCTGATTGAATTGTGCTTGAACTCCACCTTACGTTTTTTCCATTTTTTACAATTTTATTTATTGAATCACCGTGAGAGCAGTTACAAAGCTTTTGGGTCTAAGTCTCAGTCATACAATGAAACACTCGTACCTTCAACAGTGCCCATTTCCCATCACCAAAAATCCCAGTATACCCCCATCCGATACCCTCCCCCTGCCTGTGGGGCAGATGATTTCCACATTACTCTCTCTCTCTACTTTGATCAAATTCACTATTTCGACATCAGGCCCACCATTATTTGAGATTTTACCCCAACACTCAGATCTGCTGAAAAGGCAACAATAGACAATTTGTATTCTATTGCTAGTTATGAATAACATATGATGTCGTGTGGCTGCAGTAGGGCCATGTGGTTTTGAAATTCCAAAATTTTAACACTTAAATATGGAGGGATTTCTGCCAAAAACCACTGGGTTTCGAGATCTGCTCCTGAGTCTCTGGGATCATGGCCGTTGAGCAGCTTGATGAGGAGCCAGAGAGGCTATTCGTGGGTAATGACTTGGGGTCTCGTTGGGGTGGAGAGGACAAGCCTGGCTCCACCGGCATCCCATGAGGCCCTGTGTGTCTTGTCACTGGGGGCCCAAATGTGACTATCCAGTGGCCTCAGATGGATGGTGGCCACTGGGCCGCCAGGGGGAACAGGCCAAGGCACGAAACCCATTCCCACCAGGGTTTGCCCAGCACTGGTAGCCTACTGCAGAGACCAGACACATTTCTACCTAAAGCCACTGGGTTCTGAAATTCGTTTCTGAGTCTCTGGGATGTGCATTAAGCAGTTCAATCAGGAACCAAAGAGGCCTTGCCTCCAATTATATAGCAGAGCCGGAGGTGGTTTGTGGGTGTGTTTCCCACATACCTAACTTTTGGCTGCTTACTTTCTTGGTGAACTTTGCCCCAAGTTTTTGGGGTCTGGCCAAAGGCACAACAGCAACTTTGGGGTATCTGGAAGTCTGAAGGCGCCATGAGGATGCTGATGCACTCGCCTCACAGGTACAAGATTGACTTGCTGGCGGCACCATACCCCCTAGAAAATAAATTTATGTGAACATTGTTATATTTGATTGCAGAATTTTTAAGACTCTAAGAATCTTTGAAGTTTTTTGTTGCTTCAAGAGGTGTTTACGTATTTTTAATTTTTATTTAGTCACGTTCTTCTTAACTTTCATCACCCAAACCCATTATTTACAAGTTAACATACACGTGAGTCTAAATGCTGCGACACTGTTAAAGCTAGAGCTCAGGTGATAATCAGCAAGTACCTTTAATTATAGTAATGATATCACCGGAAGCTTGTCACATGCTACCTGGATTATTTCCTTCTTGGCTGCACTCCTGCAGCCCCCTAACACTCACAGTCCAAACAAAACTTATCTTCCCTAGGGGCATTTGTCTGAATGTGCGGATAGTTATTAGGGATTGACTCATCCAGTGTGCATTTTATGATGTCTAAAAGGCTTGAGAGGTTTGCAAAGGCCTTCCCACATTAACAAACTTAAGATTTCTCTCCAGTATATGTTTTCGTATGGCTATGTTTTCGGGCTGGAGTGATAGCACAGCGGTAGGGCGTTCACCTTACAAGCGGCCAACATGGCCGACCCGAGTTCGATTCCTCCGCCCCTCTCGGAGAGCCCGGCAAGCTACCGAAAGTATTCGATATGCCACACACAGTAACAACAAAGTCTCCAATGGAGACATTACTGGGCCCGCTCGAGCAAATCGACGATCAACGGGACGGCCGTTACCTTTACCTTATGGCTAGTAAGGGTTATGGGTTCAGTGAAGATCTTGCATTTTTCTTACATATTTAAGACTTCTCTCCACTATGTTTTTAAAATGCATAGTAAGGCTACAGTGTAGAGGGAAGACCTTCCCACATGTCAGACATTTATGTGGTTTCATTCCAATGTAATTTTTCTTCTGTGCTTAGTAAAACAACAAGTTTGAGTGAAAGCCTTCTCACGGTCCTTCTATATATAGAGAGAGTCTGTCTCCAAGACCAATTTTCTATGATTCTAAGGCTTGAGAGGTTAATGTAGGCCTTTCCGCATTGCTGATACATGTAAGTATTCTTTCCATTGTGAATATTAATATGTGTAATGAGGAGGAGTAAGTGAACGCATTCCCACAGTCCTTACATATATAAGTGATGCCCCGAATTCATCTCAAAGATGGTAAAAGTGATTCAATCCTAAGGTTCTCTGCTCCAAATCCCTGGGACAGGCACATGCCCAGAACTGCACACAGAGCATTGTCTGAACTGTGTGACTGAGCAGGCGAGGCTCTAAGAGCAGGAAGGACAAAATAGGAAAAACACATGTCCTGTGGCCTGAGACATTTGTAGCTATCAGGGTACATACATAAGTAGCAAATCCGGGTTCCCCTGATGCCTGTCAGGGGTGAATCTGGAGCACAGAGCCAAGAGGAATCCCTGAGTACCTCCACTGTAGCACGAAAATAAACATGAAAGAAAACAAAGCAGCAGGATGGAGTAACAGGACTGTGGGTCTGTGGACAGCAGTTAGGGCTGGCGATACCGCCATCCCTTATAGTTCCTCAAGAACTGTCAGATGGAAATCCTTTGTATAGAATCAGAAATAACCTGAGAATAACTGGGTTTAACCCCTCCCCTACAACATCTTTCAAAAACAAACAAACAAACAAACAAGTCTAATCAGCATTGGACCCCTGGCACCCTATATGGCTGGTTCCCCAGTCCTGAGAGGAATGATCCTTGAGCACCACTAATATGGCCCATTCAAATCAACAACAACAAAAATAACAACAGTGGCCTCAAACAGAGAGCTGATAAATCAGGCTAGGAACCAGATCCCCGTCTCCTTCCTGAAAAAATCAGAGACTATCGGCCTTGGAAGCCTGTGCTACATGTCACTGCACTGTGTCATCTTATCACTATCCTGCCTGAAGATGGTGTGGCAGAGGCCATCTCACCATCTCCTTCCTGTTTTCCCTGTGGACCAACAGGAGGCTCCGTACAAGGACCTGAGCTGTGGGCACCAGAGAGGAGCACAACCAGCCCTGGCCCCCACCTGACCAGAAGTCCCTGCATTGGAGCCAGAAGGGTAGTGACCAGCCGGATGTTTGGACACTGGCTCACAGAATCATCCACGGGGAGACACTGACAGATGTTCCTGTTTCTCAGGGGACAGAGAAGTTTGTTGTGACCCTGCTGCTGTCAGGACAGGAGTGGTTGAGGCTTACAGGGGAGGAAAACGTTGCACTGCCCAAGCCCGGGACTCTACCCTGGGAACCACATAGGAAGGAACCTTAGACCAGAGACTAGCTCTGAGGCCAGGAGCTCCCATGCAGCTGCTACCACTGCAGACCCCAGTGACCACAGCATCTTTATTCGCTCTGCCGTGGGGCCAGCAACAGGGACAAACCTTTGGCTGCCCTCTTGCAAAGGGGAAGGGACACAGGTCTGGGCACTCTCTTCCAGGGCCAAGGTCACTTTTGGGCTTGGGTAGGCCCCAGGTAGTCCCAGCTCTGACCCTATGGACCTGGACCCATCCTGGTCATGATTTACTGAAATCCCACAATCAGCACATGAGCCTCATCCAGCACTTGCTCCTATTTTGCAGGGATACCTCTGAGAATGCCAAGAGAGAGATAGCCACAAAAAAAAACTGTCTTTGAAAACTCTAGAACTTATTCGCCAAGGTGGTTTGGCACATGCCTCAGGCAACCACAAGCAAACATTAGAGCTCACAAAGCAGTGCAGAGATACGATCAAGGAAGACCTCAAAGAGAGAGGAGCAGAAGTACTGGTAGATGCAGCAGAAGCCGGGAAAAGTTTGTAATGTCCGCCTGTCCTTCGCCAACTACAAGACCAAAATGACTGCCCTCCGATGTCCAGATGGATCCATCACATCTTCCAGAAAGGCAATGGAGAAGATTATCCGTGACTTCTACTCACATCTTTTTGATAGACATGTCCACCTGCCAACATACTAAATTCCACAGGATGGATATGTCATTCCCAATGTTCTCCCTTATGAAATCCGACACACCTTTTCGTCAGTAAAGAAACGAACAGCACCAGGCCCAGACAAGGTCAGACCTGAACCTGCTGTCAGTACTCATCAATACACTGGCTCGGCTCTTCACACGCTACCTGTCTGAATGCAAGGTTCCATCCCAATGGAAAACCAGCAGGACTGTACTACTGTACAAAAGGGAGACATCCATGACATTGGCAACTATCACCCGATCTGCCTATTGTCTATCATCTACAAGTTGTTCACTCAAGTCATCCTGAATAGGATTGACAGAACACTAGATGAAGGACAACCATGCAAACAAGCCGTGTTCCGAAAAGGATTCAGCACCATTGACCACATCCACATGATAACCAAGCTCATTGAGGTTTCTCAGGAGTTCAAGATGTCGCACTGTCTAACGTTCATTACTTTAAAGAAGGCCTTTTATTCTGTTGAGTCAGAAGTGGTCACTGAAGCCCTAGTCAATCAGGGCAGTCAAACTCAATACATCAAGATCCCTGTAAGTTGTATTACAGATTCACTACCAGGATCTCACCATTCCAAAAAGAAATAATCATTGATGTCAAGAAAGGGGTTCGGCAGGGTGATACCATTTCACCGAAACTCTTCACTTCCACAGTCGAGAACATCATGCGACGACTAGAATGGGAAGGAATGGGAGTGAAGATAGATAATCGGCAACGCCACCACCTCTGCTTTACTGATGACATTGTTCTAATAAAAACAAACATTAGCCAAGCAGTACAAATGCTGGTCGACTGTGACCGTGAGTGTGGAAAGGTCGGACTACAGCTGAATCTTACAAAGACAATGTTTATGAGAAACAGCCTTGTTCCTGATGCCCCATTCGCTCTCAACGGAACGACTATCTTCGAATGCAACAGCTATGTGTACCTAGGTCGAGAAGTCAACACGACAAATGACCTGGCACCCGCGCTGAGCAGGAGGAAGAGAATGGCTTGGAACGCCTTCAAGAGCTTCGAAGAAATAGCTAAGAGGACGAAGAACCTCCGACTCCAGGCACATCTCTTTGATTCCACTGTTCTTCTTTGCATTAAATATACGCTTCAGAGAACTGGGCCCTATGCAACCAGGATGAGAACGCTATTCAGGTCTCCCAAAGAGGAATTGAAAGAGCTATGCTTGGAATGTCATGTTTCACTCAAATGAGAGAAAGAATCCGGAATTCCAACATCCGTCGATGATCAAGAATCAGGGATGCTGTCTCATTTGCCAAGGCATCAAAAATCAGATGGGGTGGTCAAATAATGAGATTTAGAGACGGCTGCTGGACTAGAGCTGTTACCGACTGGATTCCATGGGATGTCAAAAGACCAAGTGGCCGCCCACCTACCAGATGGTCAAACTTCTTCATCAAGATCATGAATGATAGATTTGAGGCTCTTTGTGTTCCTAGAGTGAACAGACACCATTTGGCTACACTAGCATGCGACAGGGACAAATAGAGACGTTACTGGCATGCGCTCGAGCAAACGATGATTAATGGGAAGTCAAGTGAACAAGTGAGCTCTGAGAACCATGTAAACAGTGTGTTGTATCACAAATCTATCCAAATAACCAGGGTGTTTACTACGAACCATGATGTTATGTGTATCTAAAAACTGGAATTTCTCGAGTGAGTCTACTTTGAAACCATGAATATTTTATCTTGGGGCCTGAAGTGGTAATATATTGGGTAAAACATTCACCTTACACTTGGCAGACCTAGATTCAATATATTAGAACATATATACTCTTCCAGGAGCTGGAGGAGATCCTGGTCAAGGGGACAGGATCAATTGTTCACACCTCTGACCCCTGTGCCTGGCACATCCCCTGCTGAACCGCCAAAATCCTCTTGGTCCACAGAACGCTTTCGCCTTACCTCACCTCAGCAACCATCTGGAAATCCTGAACAGTGGAAAACAAGCGCGAAAGTTCCCCCCCACCAACCTGGCACAGCCCTATCACTCAAAGTGCCAAGATGTGGGGCGCTCACCTGAGGCCACTTGCGTTCTGCCACAAAATCAGCCTCGCAGCTACCCAGTCAAGCTGGGTGCAAGTTCTTCCTTTACCCATGAGACCAATGGCGGCCAGAGCCAGGCAACCACCACTAGAATAGAAAGGATTTATGAAGGGCCTGTCTATGACATCATTGCTGCTTCTGCCAGGAGCCTTAAAGGGCCATGGTCCAGATGCAGATACCCTCTATGCCCACCAGGTGAATCTGTGCTGCAAGGGGGATGGACTGGATAAAGGAGTGGAGAGGCAGCTGCTAGAGTGTTTGCTCACACAGTGGGAGCCTGGGGATAAGCAGAAGACCCCTGATCCTGTACTGGTCAGTCAAACATTATAGCAATGCTCTCACACACAGTCCATCAGGAAAACCACATGTAGGTTGATTCAAGGTCAAACAGGCAGGTTGGTACAAGGCACCTGACATTGAGTTGCGTGAGGAAGCCATCAAGATGGGGTGAAAGCAGTGGAAATGGCAGCCTTCTATGATCCTTAGATTCCTCCAAGGAGCACAAAAAAAAAACCCTAGAGGCCCAGCCAGGGGCCTCAGGAGCTCCTGAGTACCAGCACTCCCTGCAGGCAGGCAGCAGTGCTGCCCCTGGGAATTACAGCCTGAAATGTGGCTCTGCCCATGGGGAAAGCCACTGGGACTTAGGGTTGACAAACCTTCAGCCACTCTCTTGCAGGGTGGAAAAGGACATGCACCTGTGCACTCTGTTCGGGGAACAAGGTCACTTCTGGGTCCAGATGAGCCTGAGGCACAGCCATGGTCTGTCCCGCTGGACCTGGGCCCATCTGAGTCCTGATTTACTCTAATCTTCATCAGCACATCCGCGTGAGTCTCATCCTATGCTCACTCTTGTTGTGCAGGAATATATTTGAAAATGGTGCAATCACCCAGGTTTATAGAAAATAAATCCAAATAACCAAGGCATTTCTTTACTAAGGACCATAATATGAACTGTGCCTGACCTTTGGAACTTCTCAAGACAACTTATACTGTAAATATTTCACTTTGTGGGTGGAGTGGTCTTACACTCAGCTGACCCAAGTACAATAGTTGACCACCCTGGGCAACAGCTGCAGTGATCCCTGAGCTGAGTCAGAAGTAGGGGCAGAACACTACAGGAAGTGACCAAAACCAAAGCACTAACAGGACAACTGTAAGGAAGCAAAACAAAACAAACAAAAAATAATGTGCAAGGACAAATTAGTGAGGAACATTTAAAGAGTAAAAGAGTGGGTTCTGAAAACACTGTTTTCTGGTATTTCCATAGTTTCTCAGAATCATTATTATTCTCTTTTCTTGCAATTACATGTTTCTTCTGTGTACAAGTGTGTATGTGTGTGTGTGTGTTTTTCTTTGAGCCAGAACAAGCATTGTTCAGGGGGTATTCCTAACTCTGCAGTCAGGGTTTCACTCCTGGAAGCTTTGGGGTCACGAGGATGCAGGGGACCGGACCTAAGTTGACTGTGTGCAAGGCAAGTATTTGCTGTACTTTCGCTCTGCCCCTTCCTACATAAATTTCTTCCAAAAATACCAGGAGTCCTGTACAAAGTCACATACATACACACAAGTATCTCCCTTCAAAAAAGAGGGAAAAAATTTAAAAAAATAACAAAAATCTTTTCCCTCAGCATTTATCCCAATAGCTACAGGTCACCCGCTCAGGAAGAGATGAAGAGTGGAGGGTGCTTTGCAACTTGACCTGAGGGAGATGAAACTCGTGATCTGAAAAAAAAAACACCAATATTGTGGCTGGACAGACAATGAAGTCTGTAGGGCACTTTCCTTGACCTGGTAAATTCTCCGCATACCTATGTCCCACAGCAACACCAGCAGGAATTATACCTGAGCCCAGAGTCAGAGGAAGCCCTGAGCATCTCCGGGGATCCCTCCCCCCCCAACCCCCCAAAGAACCCCCAAACCAAAAATAGCCCCAAGGGAACATATTCACTGGCAAACCCCAGCCACCTGCAGGTCCACTGCCCCCGAATGTAACGGACCAACATGGCAGCAATGAAAATGAAGAACAGCAAAGGGACCCATTCCATCAGGGGGTAAGGGGGGCTGCAGCTCTGCCCTTCAAATCTGGAGGTTCTACAGCTACAAGATTAGGGCCGAAGGTTTCAACATGGGACTGTCAGGAGTGTCGGGACAGTCAAACCCCCTGCCCTGTGCAGGTCCTGCACCCCCGTGCTCAGTCCCAAGCTCAGTCCCTCCCCCCACCCGCCGCTGCCCCATCACGGAGCTAGAGGCCATCATGGCCTCAGCGACCCCCCGGGACCATGCACTCACACTCGCCATACCGTGCCCAAGTGCAGCCCCCACCACACCCCCAAAACTCCACGTTCCCCTAAAGCCTTCGCCACGCCTCAGGAACACCTGGATGTCAGAGAACAAGTGAGAAACCAGCGCGAAAGTGTCCCCCAGGCTAGCGCGTCGCTCACAGTGCAGAGACAGATAGTGGCCCCATCCTGCTCCAAAATCCATCTTCAAGAACCACTTCCAGCCAGTTCCAGGCTGTCTTTCACACATGTAACAACAGTGGGACCGACTGAACTGTCTCTGTCAACAAGAAAACAGGTACCCATAAGACCCTCTCTGTGACGTCACTTCCATTTACAACTGCAGCCTTAAAGGGCCATGCTCCAGGTGCAGAGAGGTCCTTTCGGAACACCCAAGGGATACTGTGCTGCAAGGGGCAGGGCTCACATAAATGAGGGGGAGGCAACTGCTGGGGAGGCTAGTCACACCATGGGACTCTAGGGAGTAAGAAGTGCCCTGAGCCTGCACTGGTCAGTCAAACATCTAACCAATGCACTCACGCATGTGTCCATTCAGAAAAATGAAGCAGGTTGTTTCACTAACTGGCACGTAGGTAGCAGGTGGGGACAATGAGTTTCTCAGGGAAGTAATAATCCAGATGGGAGTGAAAACGGTGACTCTGAAGCAAGCCCTGGAGAGGAACAGAACAACCCCGAGAGCAGCCACCAGAGAGTTAGAGAGAAACTGGAACAGGAGAAAAAGGTTGCTAAGAGTATCTAGAACACTAAAGGTTCAAGGCTCTACCCTCTGACAACACGCAAGCAGTGGACACCTACCTACAAGGAATGTTCCATGGGGAGGCTTCAGAAACACACATTTTCAAATGCAAAGTATGGATCAGGTGGGAACAGTGCATTGCACTGGACTTGGTCATCTTGATCTCCATCCCTGGCATCCCAAATGTTGACTAAGAGTAACCCCTAAGAAGTGCCAGGTGTGGCCCCCCAAAAAAGATATTATCTAAAAAAATAAAACATAAGAACTAATCCCAGAATGGAGGTATACACAGAGTTCAGAGTTAGCAAATCATACTGATCATTTTATAGCCTTGCTGTCTAAGTGGCTTTTAGCATTCGAGTGTCCACTAGATTGTCAGGATTTTACTGCTTCCAAAAGTAAATGTTTCTGAGGCTGGAGTGGTAGCACAGCGGGTAATGCGTCTGCCTTGCACACGGCCAACCCGGATTCGATTCCCAACATCCCATATGTTCGCCTGAGCACCACCAAGGGGGAATTCCTGAGTGAAAAACCAGGAGTAAACCCTGTGCATCGCCATGTGTGACCCCCCCCCCCAAAAAAAAAGCAAAAGAAAATGTTTCTGGTTTCCTTATCTCTAATAGTAATGAAATGAGAAAGGAGTGTGATCCAGGAATGTGACCATCTGTACTTTCAGGAAACACAGCTGAATAGAATTGCCTGCTGATATCGGGGAAAGCTTGAGGTCTCTCCCATGGCCCCACCATTTGTAAATTATTTCACTCCAGGGTACCCTTTCACCCTTTCAAAAAACTGGCACAAGTTCTTCTATGCACAATAAAATGTATTTAAACTGTCTCCCATCCACCCTATGAAGGAAGATTTCCACGAACATTTTCTTAAGATGATAGTTTTTGGAGATCCACATTCTCAATATAGAGTTGAGTCTTCAAAAAAGCAAAAATCCCAGAATACAAGATATGCAAAGATTCAACAGTGGAAAAGGTGCTCGTCAGATACACCGACCTATATTCCAACCTTAGTGCTCCACAACATATGAGAATTCCCCAGGTATGTAGCTCTGAGCTTAATGCCAGGTGTAGGGCCTGAGCACAGCGCCCTACAATGTAACACAGAAAGCCCTAAAGAATGAAGGTTTGGCTGATTTGTGATTGAAGATGATGCCCTGCAGCATTGTGGTTGGTCACTGCAAAAGACCCCTAGAAAACAGGGTTTTTGGGCCATGCCAGTATCAGAGCAAAGAATGGTCCAACGGTGAACCTTGACGGTCCAGAGTGAGGGGTTGTTAAAAAGGTAAAGGTAAAGGCCCTCCGGTTGTTCATCGATTTGTTCGAGCGGGCCCAATAACGTCTCCATTGGAGACTTTGTTGTTACTGTGTTTGGCATATCGAATACTTCACGGGGAGCTTGCCAGGCTTTGCCGTGCGGGCGAGATACTCTCGGTAGCTTGCCGGTGTCTCCGAGAGGGGCAGAGGAATAGAACTCTGGTCGGCCATGTGGGCTGCGTGCAAGGCAAACGCCCTACTGCTGTGGTATCGCTCCAGCCCTAATTTACTAAGGAAAATGAAAACACCAATTGTTGATACAATTCTATATTAAAATTATTGAGACAGGGCTGGAACGAGAGGTCAGTGGGTAGGGCAATTGCCTTGCATGCGGCCTATGAAGGTTCGATTCCCAGCATCCTATATGGTCCCCCAAGCACCGCTAGGAATAATTCCTGAGTGCATAGCCAGGAGTAACCTCTGTGCATCACCGGATGGGACCCAAAAGGCCAAAAAAATGAATAAAATAAAATTTGAGATAACAAATTTGCAATATTAATATAAATAGGTGGATAAAACAAATTCATGTGAACATTGTTATATCTGGTTGTAGGGTTGGTAAGATTGTCTCATTAATTTTTAAAAGCTTTTGTTGCTCCAAGAGGTTTTTTCTATTCATATTTGGTACTTATTTAGTCACTTTCCTCCTGGCTTCCATCACCAAGACTGTTATTTACAAGTTAACATACATGTGAAGTACAAATGCCAGAGCACTCACTGGCTTAAATATAGCCCTGGTGATAATTACCGAGTACCTTTCCCTTATAGGATGATGTCACGGGAAGCATGTCATGTTAGATTCTTAGCTTCTTGGCTGCACTTTTGTAGCCCCCTACTAACCTTCCTGGTCTAAATAAAACTTGTCTTCCCTAGGGGGATTGTTCTGAACTTGGGTATAGTTCTTCGGGGTCAACTCATCCCATGTGCATTTTACAATGACTACAAAGGCTAGAGAGGCACACAAAGGCCTTCCTACAATTACAAAAATGAGTTTTCCCTCCAGTTTGTATTTTCCTATGGATCGTAAGAGTTGAGTGTTGAGTGAAGGCCTTCGCACATTCCTGACATATGTAAGACTTTTCTCCACTATGAATTTTCCCATGCATACTAAGGCTTGAATGTAGAGCAAAGGCCTTTTTTAACATGTATGGGGTTTCTCTCTGGTATAAAATTTTCTGTTTAGTAAGACATAAACTTTGAATGAAGGCCTTCCAACAGTCATTCCATATGTAAGCTGTCCACCATATGAATTTTTCTGTGATCACTAAGGCTTGAGGACATAATGCAGGCCTTCCTGTTTGCCTTACATACATAAGGTTTCTTTCCAGTATGAATATTCTTATATGTAATAAGGATTGAGAGGTAAGTGAGTGCCTTCCAACAGTCCTTAAATATATAAGGATTCTCTTCATTGTGTGTTTTCCTGTGCTTAGTAAGTTTTGAGTACAAAGTAAAGGTCTTCCCACAGTCCTTACATGAGTAAGGTTTCTCTCCTGCATGAATTTTCCTATGCACAGAAACCCCTGAGAAGGAAATAAAGGTCTTCATACATTCCTTATCCTTACTTGAATAAGGTTTCTCTAAATGAATTTTTCTATGCATACTAAGTTTTGAGGCCTTCCCATATTCCTTGAATGAATAGCGTTTCTCTCCTGTATGAATTCTCCTATGCATAATCAGGTATGAGGATCGATCTAAGCCTTCCCAAATTCTTTACATGTCTACAGTTTCTCTCCTGTGTGGATATTCAGATGATCATACTTGTGTGGCGGCTGACTCAAATTGTGTCCATGCTGCTAACAGCACTGGGACTTTTCCCATACAAAGACTTCCTTCCTATCTCAGAATCCCCACGGTGATGCAGGGACCACTGCTCACTCGAGACTGTCACAGCGCACAGGATCAGAGACATTCCACTGAGGCTGGTTGCTTCCCTGGAGAACAGCAGAGGAGGATTCTGATTATTTCTTGATTTCTTGAGAGTCTTCATGTCCAAAAAATATGTCGAACCCTGCAGGTTTGATGTCTAACATTTCCACCATGCAAATACAATTATTGACACATATATGGCCTTTCCTGGAATGACCAAATATTTTTGCGAGAAGGATATGCAAAATTGACAGAAGTGTTGTCATTAACATGTGTCCATTTTTTCTCAACTCAATGAAGAACACTTAAGTGGAAATAATTTCTATACGGAAAAAAGAATCACCAGTTTCAAGCAAATAAAAATGTACCCAAGTCTGGGTTCGGTTGTAGCTCAGTATGGAGCTTGGTATGCATGTATGAAGGCAAGGCTGAGTCCCCACAAAGCTGGGAAGGCAAGGCCCGTTGAAGGCATCTAACCTAATTGGATCAATGTAAGGATCAATGAGGTTTTTTTTTTCGTTTGATTGTATTTATCTGTTGGGACAGTGTTGCACGAAACACTGCTCATAGATCACTCCTATTGGGGCTGTGCGGACCATATTGGGTGCTGAGTATAGAATCTGGTTTCCATCACTGAACAAAGCAGTGCACTTCCCACTACACTATTACTAGGACCAACAAACCAGTTCTTTTCAACAATGTCCACCTGTGCTTACATTCTATAAAAAAAAAACCCTTAGTATTATTTTGGTATTTAAAAAAACAATGTCTTTAAATCTTAAAACTACTGAGTTTAGCCCCCACTGAGGCTAAGAGCCTATGACTCTTGACATAAGTCTGTGGATTTCCTCCCTGCCGTGTCCAGAGTCTGGAGATCTGCTGACAGCAAAGGATGCCAGGTGCCCCCATTCAAGACACATGCTTGGTCGAATGAAAATCCCACCAGCATAATAATATTTATTCTGAACATGAACATCTTTCCAGCTCAATTGTAATCGATGACCCTGTTGTACTGTATCAAAATATGGTAATACTGAATCCCAAATTTGGGGTTTGAGTTCTAAAATCAAACAAAACATAATGTAAGAGTTACTCAGTGGATAGTAGAATGAGGCCCAGCAGATATCGGACATCTTGATAGTTCTCACAGTCCAAACAGGCCCACAGAAAAGGGTAGATCTTCTGGGTGATCACTGTGAGGAGCTTGACATTACCCAAGTAGCTTTTGGGTTTTGTATTTTGACCAGACCAGATAATGGTACCGTATGGAATGCAGGGGATCAAAAATCAGTCAGTGGCCTAAAATACAAGTGCGCTCCCTGCTATACATGTCCTGACCCAAACTAAGTTTGATATGGACTCATTCTTTATATAAAAACAAAGGTAAATATATGACTAAGAGGAACACGAGAGAACAGCAGAAAGACCATGTGCTTATCTTGAGGCAGACAGGCTTAGGTCTCAGATCCCTGAACACCTCGGGTACAATTGCTGAGCACACGGCTAGGAGTTAAAAGTGAGACCTACGAGGACTCCCGTATTACTATGGCTGGGCCCAAAACCTAAACAAGGATAAACTTCTTAGATACTCAAAAACATATAATGATCCGAGGGCAAATATAAGCATGCTGTTAGAGAGGGCAGAGGGGTTCCGGCTGCTCTAGAAAAGGGGACCCGGAGTTGCAGGCTGCACAGCCACCATGCTGAGGCACATAGAGGAAGACCAAAGGCTGAGATTCCCATGGACTATTCTACACACGTGACAGATAAGGAAGACTAACGACAAAGCCAGGAAATTAAAGCACACATCATTCCATGATGGACAGTCCAGGGGCAGGAAGGGCAACATGAACTCGGCACAGATTTCCCAATCCAGGAGCCTGAAGCCCTTCGGCCTCAAACAGTAGAGAGCTGGGCACTCAGGCTCGGAGCCACATCCCCCGTCTACTTCCTGAAACAACCCAAGACGTGAGAAGCCTGTGCGCTCCTCCTGTCACTGCACTGTGTCATCTTGTCGCTCTCATGCCTGAGGATGGAGTGGCAGAGACACGTCACCACCTCCTGACTTTGATTTTCCTGTGGATCAGCAGGAGGCTCCATGGAAAGACCTGAGCCGTGAGCACCAGAGGAGCACAGCCAGGCCCACCCCCCACCTGACCAGAAGTCCCTGGATTGGAGCCAGAAATGTAGTGACTTGCCTGACGCTTGGACACTGGCTCACAAACCCATTCGCAGGGACACACTGCCAGATTCAATTGCCTCTCCAGGGTACAGAGAAGTGGGCTGTGACCAGGCTGCCTGTTGGGACAGGAAGGCTAGTCTCAGCCTACAGGGGAGGAAACTATAGCCCTGCCCGAGCCCCGGGAATCCACTTGGGGCCCTACAGGAATGTCCCTGTGGCCAGGGACTAACTCTGTGGTCAGGAGTTCCTTTGCAGAGACGGCCCATGCAGGTGACAGTGACAATAGGCCCATTAGAGGCTCTGCTGTGGGGGCAGACACAGGGATTCAGGGTGGACAAACCTTCGGCTACCCTCTTGCAGAATGGTTGGTGATATGGGCCTGCGAGCTCTCTTCCAGAGAACAAGGTCACTTCTGTGCTCAGGTGAGCCCCAGGCAGTCCCATGTCTAATCTGCTGGACCTAGGCCATCCTGGTCATGATTTACTGTAATCCCGAATCAGCACATGAGCCTCCTCGAGAACTTGCTCCTGTTTTTTTTTTTAGGAATAGTTCTGAAAACCATGTAAACAGTGTCTTGTGTCACAAAATTATCCAAATATCCAGCGTGGTCACTATGAACCATGTTTTTACGTATGTCTGACAACTGGAATTTCTGGAGTGAGTCTGCTTTAAAATCACGAATATTATATCTTGGAATTGGGGTGGTAATACAGCAGGTAAAACATTCACCTTGCACTTGACTGACACAGGTTCAATACACTAGCACATATATGTGCCCCTGACCCCTGCCAGAAGTGATGCCTGAGCTCAGAGGCAGGAATAAGACACAGTCAAAGCAGAGTGTTTTCCGAAAATACTTCAACCAACTTCAAAAGGTAACTCTAATGAAATGAAACAAAAAATACTCAAGTGTGAATTCTGAAGCTCCCTTCCCAGGTAGCCTGATGTTAACAGTAGTGAATCGGTAGGTCCTATGGTATGAGACATTTGGTGTTCCATCTCTCCAGAGTAACAAAGACACAGGAACCACAACAATTGATGGTCAGTTCACAGTGGACCTTTAATTCAGAACCGAATAGCATACTTATAGAACATCTGAGGGTGATCAAGGTACAGGACTGCATGTATTGTGATTTACCATATACACAGGTCAAGTTTTTCAACAAAGGCAATTCTTTGGGGGGGATTAACTCAAGAAGACGTTCTGTCTGAGAAATTCACTCAGTGGTTATAAGATCTGTGTTGATTTGCTTTTCCCTCAGCCCTGCACCCACCCATTTCTGACCCTTCCTGGAGCTGGAGGCGATCCTGGCTAAGGGGACCCTCCCACAATCACTTGCTCACACGTGCAAACCATACACCCTGGCACAGCCCCCAGTCCACTGCCCAAAGACTCTGGGTTCCCCTAAAGTCTTGGCCATACCTCAGGAACCGCCTGGATATTAGGAATGAGTGAAAAACAAGCAGAAAAGTGCCCCCCAAGTTGGCCCAGCTCTGCCACTCACAGTGCAGACTTGGAGGCTGCAAGTGTCCTGTCACAAAATTGGCGTCCACAGTCCCCCTGTCAAATGAGCCGCCAATTCCTCCTCTACCCATGAGACCAATGGTGGCTTGAGCTAGGCAACCTCGACTAGAATAGAAAGGATGCTGAAAGTACCAGTTCTGTGACATCACTTTCACACCCCCCAGGATCCTTAAAGGGCCATGGTCCAGATGAAGGGACCCTCTGTGCCCATCCGATGTGAATCGGTGCTTTAAGGGGACTGGACTGGATAAAGTAGTGGAGAGACAGCTGCTGGAGTGGTGGGTCATACAGTGGGGGCTGGGGGTAAGGACAAGAGCCCTGATCCTGTACTAGTTAGTCAACCATTGAAACAATGCTCTCACACACAGTCCATCAGGAAAAACACATGTAGGTTGATTCAAGGTCAAATAGGCAAGTTGGTACAAGGCACCTGACATTGAGTTTCATGAGGAAGTAATCAATAATGGTTGGATCAGTGAGTCTGAATCCAGCCCTGGAGATGCAGCAAGCCATATTGGTCATCTTGGAGCTTTTTTTGTCCTTTAAGCAGATATGAATCCTTTTTATCATTCTGGTGATTACTACATTGAGGGAACTTTGCTAATTCTGTAATATTATTGAACTTGGGAGAAGGGGATCCAGGAACGTGACAAACCTTGTGAGTAATCATAGGTAAACAGAACAGCCTGCTTGGATGTGGGGAGCTGACCCATATTCAGGCATTTGTCAGACATTTGATTCAAGGGGCCCCTTCCATCCTTTCCGGTCTTTCTAAAAACAGTAATGTTCATTTAAACTGCTTCTCTTAGGTACCAGAGAGTAGGTACAACAGACAGGACTTTTGCTTTGCACCAGGTTTAACAGAGTTCCGGAGCACCACCAGGAGTAATGCCTGAGTATTTCAGGGTATGATCCAAAAAGACGGGAAAAACAAACTTTAAAATTTAAGAAACAAATTGTCTTCATGGCACTCCATTAAAGAACCTTGCCAGGGCCATATAACTAAGATTACACTTTCTGAAAAATTTATCCTTTATACTTACCCAATGCTAACCAGTACCTGAACACATGGCAGGCAGAGATGGCATGGGAGAAGGAGCTGGTCACACACAGACCACCTGGATTTCAACCACAGTACCCCATAATGATCCTGAGTCCCCCAGGTATGGATGACTGAGCTGAGAGTGAGGAGTGGGACTTAGCTGGGTGTGGCTCCAAAGAACATGAATCAAGAGGCCCTGAAGAACAAAGGTGTGGCTGGTTTTTTGCCATAACCCCCCAAGCCCAGGCCCTCAAAGCTAAGTCACAGGGGTTGGAGCAATAGTCCAGAGAGGAGGGCTTTTTCCTTGCACGGGGCAGCCCAGTTCCAATCCCTGCCATCCCATATGGTCACCAGGCACCGACAGGAGTAATTACTGATTGTGGAGGCAGAAGTAACTCCTGAGCATCACTGGGTGTGAACGAAAAGCAAAAAAAAAAGTCAAGGCAGAGTCACAACAAAGAATAAGACAGTGGTGATCCTTTACAGCCCTGAGCAAAGAGGATTTTTCTTTTGCCTTTTAATTCCCATTTCTCCTGGCTTCACCAGAAAATCCAAAAAGTATATGTTAACATACACATCAAGTTTAAATGCCAGGACCCTGGCATAGATATCCCCTTATAGACTGATATCACAGAGAGTTTGTTACACACTAAGGGATTATTTCCTTCCTGGCTACACTTTTGCAGCACAGCATCCCATGGTACAAACACAATAGACTTTGTGAAAGGGGCCTGTTTTGACATTGAAAATTGTTATTTTGGGATTGAGTTATCCAATATGAATTTTATGATGTTTCCTAAGATGCAAAAGACACACGAAGGCCTTCCCACATTCATGACATAAAAAAGATTTCACTCCTGTGTGAACTGCCCTATGTTCAGTAAGGCCTGAGGACAGACGAAAGGCCTTCCCACATTCCTTACAAACAAAAGGTCTTTCTCCAGTGTGAATTCTCATATGTTCAGAAAGGCATGAGGAAATAGTGAAAGCCTTCCCACAATCCTTACATACATAAGACTTCTCTCCAGTGTGATTTCTCACATGGCAAGTCAAGTGTGAGGAATAAACAAAGGTCTTCCCACATTCCTTACATACATAAGGCCTTTGTCCAGTGTGATTTCTCATATGAACAGTAAGCTGTGAGGAATAAACAAAGGCCTTTCCGCATTCCTTACATACATAAGGCCTCTCTCCAGTGTGATTTCTCATATGAACAGTAAGCTGTGAGGAATAAACAAAGGCCTTTCCGCATTCCTTACATCCATAAGGCTTCTCTCCAATGTGAATTTTCATATGATCAGTAAAGTCTGAGGACATAGTGAAGGCCTTCCCGCATTCCTTACAAACATAAGGTCTCTCTCCAGTGTGATTTCTCATATGACGAGTAAAGCTTGAGGATTCAACAAAAGCTTTTCCACATACCTTACATCCATAAGCTTCTCTCCATTGTGAATTCTCAAATGCCGAGTAAGGCCAGAGGATTCAACAAAGGCCTTCCCACACTCCTTACAAACATAGGGTCTCTTTCCAGTGTGAATTCTCATATGGCATGTAAGTCTACAACCATAAGGCTTTTCTCCACTGTGAATTCTCATATGCCCAGCAAGGATTGAGGAATATGTAAAGGTCTTCCCACATTCCTTACATATATAAAGCCTCTCGTCAGTATGATTTTTCATATGTCCAGTAAGGGTTGAAGATCGAGTGAAGCCCTTTGCACGTGCCTTATATTTATGAGGTTTCTTTCCAGTATGAATTTTCCTGTCTCTAGAAAGGGATGAGAAGTAAGCAAAGACCTTCCCACAGTGCTCACACAAATATGCTTTCTGTCCAGTATGAATTCTCCGGTTTTAAGAGGTCTGAGGGTCGAGTGAAGGCCTTCACACAGTCCTTACATGTATGTGGTTTCCCTCCAGTGTGGATCTTCATGTCATCACAAAGGGGTGATGCTGAATTCGAACCATGCCCTTGCTGCTGACACTTTTGGGGATTCTGTCCACTGTGGAGTTCTAAGGGAACATCACAGTCCTGGGAACACGGGGATGCTCCCCAACATTCCTCACACTTGGACAGGGTCAATCCATGGTGACTTTGCCTGTGGACCTTTCGGTGTGAAGGACTCACTATAAACAGTGCTCCTCTCCCACATTCAAGGGTCTGACCCAATGTTGGGGTGTGTTTCTGTGGACCATGAACAACAGACTGTGTGAACCTTTTCCCAGTGGAGGGCTTCTTCAGAGTGAGGTTGCTCTCTCCATTCTCATCACCCTCAGAGGCCATCCTGCCTGCCTTGGCATCCCCAATGGGCTGAGGGCACAAACGCTCACTCGAGACTTTTTCACAGTGCAAAGGGTCAGAGACATTCCACTCGGGCTTGATGCTTCCCTGCAGAACAGCAGAGGATTCCAATTATCATTCTATGCCTTAAGAGTCTCCATGTCAAAAGAAACTGATACCTGCAGATTGATTTCTAACATTTGCACCATACCAATGCAAGCCCCGACAGGTGTATGGCATTACCATAAGGTAAAGGTAAAGGTAATGTTTCTGTAAGACACACATGCAAAATTGATGAATGATGGGCCATTATTTGTGTAAATATTTTTTTCAACTCAATGAACAGGTACAAATAATTCCCTCCGCAGAAAACTGATGCACCAGTTTCAAGATAATATTAAACACACTAAACTCTGGGTTCAGTTCTAGCTCAATGTGCAGTGAAGGCTGGGACGCATCTGTGAAGAAAAAGTGCATACCACACTGCTAAGACTGACCACAGAGGCCATTGAAAACATCTCACCACAGGCAGATTCTTTTCAGGATCAATGACTTTTTCTGTTCTGTAGTTTGTTTTCATTTGGGTGTGGGGTACACCATGCAGTGCTCAAGGATTATTCCTGGTAGGTCTTGGGAAACATATGGAGTAATTTGGATGGACAAGTTTAAAAGAACAGGTCTTTTCACGATTACCATCTGTAGATACTTTCAATCAAATGAAAAAACATGGCATTTTCATGAAACATATTATAATTTTCTTTAGGTTTTGAGCAGAGATGTCAGCACCCAGTGAAGATAAGGGTCCTCTACCTCAAGCATCATACTCTGAATTTCCTCCCGGCCATACAGAGCCCTGCACTTTAAAAATAACATGCTAGTATTTTAAATAAACTGACATTTTCCATTAGTTTTATAATACTGATACCAAACTTGCAAATCTTACCAGCTCACTCATACTCCGTGACTGAGTTCCCAAATCAAATTGCTGAAAGGCCAAATCCTGAAGCCATGCTTTGAGTTCTGAAACCAAACACAATATACAATGTAAGAATTCCTCGAATGGAACATCCTTAAACAGGCAGTACAGCCTGAGGACATCTCTATGGTTCTCACAGTCCAACGTATCCCACAGAAAAGGGAAGATTCCTGGGGAGGATCGCTGTGCGAAGACTGGCAATTCTACTTGACATATTTTTGGGTTTTTGTCTGTTGAACATATGCAGTGATGCTCAGGGATCTATATGGGATGCTGGTTATTGAACCAGGTGGACAGTGCGCAGGACAAGAGCATTTCCTGCATTACTATCACTTAGAGCCAAAGTAGCATTGTTATGGCCTCAATTATTAACTGGAAAAGGCAAAAACATTTTGAAACTACAGCGGCATTATAGGCTGTACAGAAAGGCGGGTAAGGCAAAGACGGGGGGGGGGGACAAGGAGCGAGAATTTCATGGACTGGCAGATGAGGAAGAATAATGTCAAAGTCAAGAAGGTAAAGCATAAGATTATTCCATGGCAGACAATCCATGGGAGCAAAGGGCAGCGTGAATGCAGCACAGATGCCTGGATCCAGGAACCCAAGGATATCAGGGTGAGCAGGGCATTCCACATGCGCTTAGGGCACCTGCACACTGTCCAGGGCCTGAGCCATGGAGGGTTCTCAGATACTCACCTGTATGCATGCCTCTCCTCCCCATCCTCAGGGTTCCTCCTTCCAGCCAGGAGATCACCGCAGGCTTCACCCCAGAATTCCCTGAACCTCACAGAGATGGAGCATGGATTAGAGACAAGGAAAACGTGACAAGTAAACCCCATGTGTCCCTATAAAAATGGAGTCAATTACTGGAAAGTCATGAACAGAATCTGCACTTCTAAAATGCTCCAGATTTGGAGTTAGCCAAGAGCTAAGATTCAGGTCGTAATTTAAGAGTAAAATATGGGGCCCCAGAAAACACCACAAATAGAATAGCCCTGGCCTCGCAAAGGGCCAACAGGGGTTTGATCAGATGGCAGTATGTATTATTTTTTTCTATATTTTGGGATCCTCACCTGGGGATTCTCAAGGCTTCTTCCTGACTGTGTACTTAGAAATCATCTTTGGTGTTGCTTGAGGACCACATGGGATGGTGAACTTGCAAGAAAAGTATCATGTCCTCTGTACTGTCACTCTAGGCTCGGCATCACATGCAATGTACTGAGCTGCGTGAACTGATGCCTGAGTGCAGTATACCCCAAAGCTTAACAAATCCAAAGATGGACAAACAAGAGCAAAGTCCCAAATTGGTTTTTAAAATAAACATAAAAGGATGCAAACAGACAGCACAGAAGGTCAGGCACTGGCCTTTCTAAAGGTCAATTAAAGTTCCTTCCTGATATTCAGTAGCGTCTCTCAATCCATCAGCTGTGATCCCTGACTGCATAATCCAGAGGGAAATCCTGACTCATGATGAACCAGGAACCACTGGAAGTGACCACGAGCACTGAAATAGAGCAACATCTGATGGGGTGAGGCCCTAAGAAATAAATGAGCTATGTTGGGAGCAATATTACTCCAGGCAGGGCACAGACACTGCAAACACATACAGAATTGATGCCCACCAGCACACAATATCCCGGACCACAACCAGGATGAAGAACTGTATATTCAGTCAGAAATAATCCCTAAGTATTTGTAAGTGTAACCCCAAAACCAAATCAAAACAAAACAAAAGGGAATGCTCTGCCACAGAGGCAGGTTGGGCAGGGGGTAGGGGGTGGGAGGGATACTGGCATTAGTGGTGGTACAGAATGAGCACTGGTAGAGGGATGGGTACTTGATCACTGTATTACTGAAACCCAAGCACAAAAATGTTTAAGTCTGCACTGTCCCTCATGGTGTTTCACTAATAAAACTTTTTAAAAAATCAAATAAACAAAATAAAAATAAATTAACTGAAGTTGTGGGCCTGTTGCAATAGCACCAGGATTAAGACAGAAACCTTTTAAGCTGCCAAACATGTTCAATCCTCAGAACCCCATGACCCCTGAGCACCCCCGGAGTGATGCCTCAGCACAGAGACAAGAGAATTCAGGTTGTGCCCCAAATAAAAGCAAAACCAAAACAAAGACATAGAAATTATGTGTAGTACTAGAATTAATCAGAGAACTCAGTATTGGCAGGAACCAGGAACTTTTTAGAGAGACCTGAGCGATGGTACAACACGCAGGGAGCTTGCCATGCACGGGGCTAACCTGGGTCGATCCCCAACACTCCAGATTCATGGAAACCCACAGAGAGTGATTCCTATGGACAGAGCTTAGAGTAATTCCCAAGCATCGCCAGGTGAGCACCAATAAGAAAACCAGGGAAGGAGCTAGAGAAACAGCTACTGAATGGCTGTCCTCGCCAGGACAGTCACAGCTTCTGCTGGACACACCGTCACGACCAGGCACAGGGAGCCATCATGGGTCTGTCCAGACAAGGTTGGCCCAACATTGCTCTCACCAATGGCCGACAGTTGCTCGTAGGTCTCCAGCATCACATCCTTGTAGAGCTTTTTTTGAGAGGCATCCAAGTACGTCCACTCCTCTGGGGTGAAGATCACGGCCACGTCGGGGAAGGTCACCGTGTCCTGAACCAGCATACAAAGGGGTCAGGAGTCAGGATCTGTCCCCAACCTGTTACCTGGGCTGTGAGGTCAGGACCCTAGGGACCTAGAGGGGCTCAGGGTCTTTCCCCTCGGGAGGAACCAGCTTCCACCTGAACTCCTGGCAGACGGGTCCCAACTTCTTTCTAAGACAGCTGCACCTATGAAAATGTGAGAATGCTCTACTAGAAGGTTCCTGAAGGTGGTGGTCTAGCTCCTGACCCCAGGGATTTCCACCACTGCTCCTATGAGCACTGCAGAGAATAACAACTGAGCACACAATCAGTGGTTCCCAAATGAGTGACCCTGCTTTCAGCTCAAAACACTAAACATAGAGCCCCTGAACCCCACATCCCATGCTCTAGGGAGAAGGGGACACTTAATATCCAGCCACCTACTGAAAGCTGTACATGCACATATGTGCCTGTTGGACTCTGATCATGGTTCAGGGCAACCCAAATTCCTCTCAAAGTGTCTTAAGCCCAAAAGCTCTGCTGGCCCCAGAGATCCTTTGCTCTGTCTCCCTGGGAACAGCGCATGCTGAGAACTGCAAAAGGAGCAGCGAGTGAATACTAGACTATATGAGATAACAGGCCAAGCTCTCCAGAGTGAGAAGGACAAAATAGGGGAAAAACATGTTCTGGGGCCGGAGTCACTGTAGCTGCAAGGGCACAAACAAGGCCAGCACACCAGGGGACCCATGATGCACATCAGCTGGAAATTCGGAGCAAAGAGGCAAGAGGAAGCCCTGAGCATCTCCCCTGTTGGACAAAAATAAATACGAAAAGAAAAAAGCAGCATGATTTTGTAACAGGACTGTATGTTGTGGATATTGGGTAGGGCTGGTGATCCCCGCCATCCCATAGGGTCCTCTAAGCACTGCCAGGTGCAATGCCAGAGTGCAGAGCCAAGAGTATAATCCCCGAAATCACTGCGTGTGGCTCCAAAAACAAAACAGAATACTCAGACACCAGCCTCTGACGCCCAGCACCCCATATGGTCCCTGAGTCATGCTTGAGCAACAGTAATCTTTTTTTTCAAAATTTTTATTAGTGAAACACCATGAGGTACAGTTGTAGATTTACATTTTTTTTTGCACTTGGATTTCAATTATACAATGATCAAATATGTATCCCTCCACCAGTGCCCATTTTCCAACACCACGGGTCCCAGTATCCCTCACATCCCCCATCCCCCCATCCCCACCTGCCTCTGTGGCAGGGCATTCCCCTTTGATCTCTCTCCCCTTTTGGGTGTTGTGGTTTGTCAAAGAGGCATTGAGTGGCAATCATGTTTGGTTTATAGTCTACTTTCAGCATGCATCTCCCATCCTGGGAGGATCCTCCCAACACTCTTTATTTGGTGCTCCCTTTTCTATCTGAGCTCCCTTTTACCCTAGGATGTGTGGCTGGCCTCCGAGCCATGGAGCAAACCTCCTGATACTAATCCCGACCACTCTTGGGTGTTAGTCTCCTATTTTGTTACTTTATGTTCCCCAGATGAATGCAATCTTTCTATGTCTATCCCTCTCCTTCTGACTCATTTCACTTAGCGTGATACTTTCCATGTAGTACCACTTGTATGTAAATTTCATGACTTCATCTTTTCTAACAGCTACATAGTACTCCATTGTGTAGTTGTACCAAAGTTTCTTTAACCACTCATCTGTTCCCGGGCACTCAGGTTTTATCCAGATTCTGGCTATTGTAAAGAGGAGCACGGGTAATCTATGAGGTGGGAGTGGTCCAAAAGCCAAATACATTGGAATTGACACGTGGCCTCATGCAGCAGAGAGCCGGGTGCTCCCACAAGGCATCAGGATCCTTCCTGAAGCAACTGAGAGACAGACAGCCCAGGAAGCCTGATGCACCTGTCACTGCATCACCTCATTTTGTCACTCTCCTCCTACCTGGGGTCGGGGTGTCCGATGGCACCTCACCACCATCTTCTCCTGCCTGTTTTTCCAGAGGATCAGCAACCTGGAGAAGAAGTCAGAATTTTGAGCACTGGACAGGAGCAAAACCCCAAGTTCTGAACAGCCATGCCCTCGGGCACTGGCTCACAGACCCGCCTGGGAGACACTGCCTAAAGCTTCTGTCTCCCCAGGAGAAGCAAAATGGGTTGGCATCTGTGCTGTCTTTCACAACACAAGTTCTAGGCTTGGCATCAAGAGAGAAAAGTCAGCCCTTCCTTGATCTGGGGACTCCTCCCAGATCCTACAGAAGGTTCACAGGCCCAACCAGTTAGGATATCCCATGCATTAGCTCCCCCTTCTGTCCTCCTGAGAGAGCGACATTCTGGGATATGATTGCCTGGGGATGCCCCTTTCTTCTTAAAAAAAAAAAAAACAGTGACTGGAGTGCTAGAACAGTGGGTAGGGTGTTTGATTTGCAAGTGGTCAACCTGGGTTCAATTTCCTGGATCCCATATGGTCCCCTGAGCACCTCAAGAATAATTGTTGAGAGCAGAACCAGGAGGAACTCCTTGCATCCTGGGTGTGACCCAAAAACCAAATAAATAAATAATTAAAAAAATTCTACAAACCCTTTTACCCTACTATACACACACACACACACACACACACACACACACACCCTTTACCCCCAGTACTCACCTTGATAACCAGGGGTCTGGGCAGGACTTTGCAACTTGATGTAAGGAAGCAGATATTCCTATTCCAACATACAGTAAACCTGTTAGGATGCTTGCGTTGCTGACACTAATCAATCCTCTGCATCCCCACGGCCCTCAGAGCACTGCCAGGAATGACAACTGAGGCCAGGGCCAGAGTAAGCCCTCAGGATATCTCCGGGAATTCAGAGCCCCCCATTCCCCACACCAGAAATAGCTCCAAAAGGAAAGTATCACTGGCAAACCCCTGTCACCTGCAGATCCACTGCCCCGGCCCGAACCACGAGGGCAGCCAGTGAAAAAGCTGGACGGCAACAGGGTCTCTTGCCATTGCAGGGGGGCTGTGGCTCTGCCCCTCAAAGTGACCCTGAAGGTTCTACAGCAGCGAAACTTGGGCAGTGTCCCATGAGTCAGCTGGAGGGTCCGAACTGCTAAGCCCCTGACCTCGGCCGGTCCTGTATCTCAAGGCCCGCAAGCCCCGTGCTCAGCCCCGCACCCACCCGCGGCTGCCCCAATTTGCAGCTGAAGGTGACCGTGGCCACAGCGGCCCCCCAGGATCACGCATTCACAACTGCGACCCCCACATCCCACTACAGCCCCCGATGAACTTCCAAAAGCTCTGCGCCACCCAAAAGACTCCATCATACCTCAGCAACCACCTGGATATCTGGGAACACAAGAAAAAGGAGCTCGAGAGGCCCTTTGAGCTAGCGCGGTCCCGCGGCTCAGTGTGGGGATGGGAGGCACAGGGAGCTCACGCGAGGCCACCCCCGTGCTGCAGCAAGACAAAATCACCCTTCAGAGTCCCGCTTCCTCGCTGGGACCCTACTTTGTCCTTCACCCACCTGAACAAGGACTCTCTGATCCTGTTTCCAGGAAGAGAAGCACCAGGAAGTCCCCGCTGTGATGTCATTTCCGGTCCTGCAAGCAGCCTTAAAGGGCCAGACTCCAGATGTGCAGAGAACCATTATCCCCACCCAGGTGAATCAGTGGCTTGAGGGGGATGGATTCGCATAAGAGAGTGGAGAGGCAGCTGCTGGATTGGGAGCTCAGGTAAAAAGAAGTCCCCTGATGCTTTACTGGTCAGTCAAGTGTAAAGTCAAAGCTCTCACACACAAGGCCATCAGGAAAACTAAAACAGTGTTGATCCAGGTAAAACAGGCAGGTAGGGAGTGGGTGGGGCACAGGACAGTGAGTTTCTCAGGGAAGTAACAAATCAAGATTGGGGTGAAAGCCAGCCCTGGAGAGGAACTGGCACAACCCAGACAGAGAGCAGCCACCTGAGGGGTGGACAGAAACTGGAAGAGGAAGAAATGCTGCAAAGGATATCAGAGAGCACTTTACGCCTTAATGCTCTACCTCTGACAACACAGGAGCAATGGAAAATCACCGGCAAGGAAAGTTCGATGGGGGGCATTCAGAAATACATTTCAAACCCAGATTATGGACCAGGAGTGACTGATACAGTGGGTTAGCACTTGCACTGAACTTGGTCTACTTGTGTTCCATCCCTGGCATCCCAAATGGTTGTCGTAGCACCACCAGAAGTGTCAGGTGTGCTTCCAAAATCAAAAGTATTACTGAAAGAGCATAAGGACCCATCCTAGAATGGAGGTATATACTGATTCACAGTTAGCAAACTTCCCTGGTAAAAAGGCCTTATTTAGCCTTTTCAACAACCTAAATGATTTATAGTATCATATGACTACGAGATTATTGGGATTTTTACTACTTCCCAAAACAAAAAGTGTCAGGCTTTTTTTCCTCTCTAATATTAGTGTGAAGTGCTCTTCTTTAACTCTTTTTTTTTTGGTTTTTTGGGTCACACATGGCAATGCACAGTGGTTACTCCTGATTCATGCAGTCAGGAGTTACTCTTGGAGGTGCTCAAGGGGCCATATGGGATGCTAGGAATCGAACCCCAGTCGGCCACATGCAAGGCAAACGCCCTACCCGCTGTTCTATCTCTCCAGCCCCTTTTTCATTTTTAGTTTTTTTTTAAAGGAAGAATAAAGACAGCGTTAAGAAAGCAAATCACAGGGTCATTCCATGACAAATTCCCAAGAGGCCATGGAGGAGAGCCGTGTGTGCAGGTGACTGTCAGGGACCCTCACTGGCTCGGGTCCTGGACAGTGTGTGGGTGCCCTGAGCTCATGTGAAATGTGCCACTGACCCCTGGGGCCTCAGGCGCCTGGATACAGTCATCTGTGCCGTGCTCTCTCTGCCTTTCACTACATTGGACAGTCCATCATGGAATGACCCTTTGATTTGCTCTCTTGACTCTGTTGTTATTCTTCCTCAACTGTCAGTCCTCAGGGCTCCTCCTTCTAGCCAGGAGATTACCGCAGGCTTCAACCTGGAATGCCCTGCTCCCAGAGACAGAGACCTGGATTGGTGACAAGGAAAAGGTGACAAGAGAACTCCGTGTGTCCCTGACATAATGGGTCAAATTACTGAAAGAGCATGAACAGAATATACACGCACAGCCTGTGTCACTGAATTGGCAAGGCACCCCAGATCAAGGACAAAAAAACCCGGAAACAAATGACTTGTGTCTGAATCATGGTAGCTGCCAGGGTGCGTATAGGGCTACTACACCCTGGTGGTCCTGATGCCTGTCAGGGGTGTATCCGCAGCACAGAGCCAAGAGAACATCTTAAACACTCCACTACGGCACAAAAAATACGAAAGAAAACAAAACAGCAGGCTGGAATAACAGGACAGTGGATGCAGGGACAGTGGGTAGGGCTGGTAATGCCCAACGTCCCATATGGCCTCCCAGGCATTGCCAGGTGCAATGCAGGAGTGTAGACTCACGAGTAACCCAAGAATCACAGGGTGTGGCCCCTCCCCATCAGCACCCTCCAAAACAAAACAAGGCAAGATCAGCCTGGGATTGCTGGCAGCCCACTGGGTTCCCCAGGCCTGGCAGGAGTGATCCTTTAGTATGGAGCTGGGAGTAACCTTTGAGCACCACTACTGTGGCCCAAACACAAATTAACAAAGTTTGGCATCCAACAGCCCAGGTGACCTCCAGCACCTCATCCCCAAGACTTTGCAATGAACTGCCACCCAATTGGCCAGGAATTGCCAGTGGGGACCCCCCGTCGATTTCTTGAGCACTGCTGTTGCCCTCCCAACAGAAAGCATCATGGTTTCCCCCTCTTCTCCACTCGGGTGCTTGCAAGGGAGGCAAAGGATAAAACATCATAAAAAAAACAGCTTTGCCAAGGAGTTCGGTGGTTTCCAGCCCCTTAGCGCTCTGCCACTTTATTATTTTTTAATTAATTTTTTTGTTTTTTTGGATCACATCCAGCAATGCACAGGAGTTACTCCTGGCTCAAAACTCAGGAATTACTCCTGACAGTGCTCGAAGGACCATCTGGGATGCTTGGAATTGAATCTGGGTTGGCCGCATGCAAGGCAAAAACCCTACCTGCTGTGATATGGCTCCATCCCCAAAAGTCCTGCCTTGAGGATCAGAGAGATAGGTTAGAGGATAGGGTACCATCCCTAGCACCCCAGAGTATCCTTGAGACTCGCCAGTAGTGATCCCTGAGCACAGAAACAGAGGGAATCACTGAGTACCAATGCATGTGGCTTGAAACCAAATAATAATAAGATAAAAGTATGGGTTTGAGTAGCCTAGGACCATGGATCAAACACTGAAAACGGAACTGGTAGGGCACTTGCCTTGCATGTGCGATCCAGTTTCTATCCCTGCACATCATACGTTCCCAATGAGCACCGTCAGCAGTGATTCTTCAATGCAGGGGAAGGGATGACCCCAAAATATCACAGAATGTGGTTCCCGAAACACAAACAAAAGCCTTTCACGGAGGATTCCTTCATGCCAAAGTTGGGGATGCCGAGTTGAGTCTTGCTTCCACCACCTTCCTCCATGGAAGACCGCGAAGGTGTGGGGATGCCCGGGACTGGAACCGTTTGGGAAAGGGGGCTTAGAGGGAGAGATTGTACTGTGGGCAAAGCACTTGCCACACTGCTGGGTTCAATCCCGACACCCGGGTTGCCCCATGCGAGGCAAGCGCCCTGGATGCTCGGCTACCACTCCATGCCCTGAGGCGGCCTGCTGGATCCTAGTGACCTGCAGGGTAACATGAAAGCGAGCCCAAGGGCTGGATATCTTTAGGCAGGAGAGGTCGGGCCACAACTCTTCCACCAATCCACCGCGAGAGGATGCTTTGGGGCGTCTCTGTCCTTACTCTGGGACTTTTCTCTAAGAAATGTATATTCCTGTTTCTGACCTGCCTTCAGGAACTGCTATAGCGACCCAGGATCATCAGAATTTCTGCAGGAAAAAAATCACTTCTGTACAGAGGAGTCGTATCCATAGCCCTCAGAGCTGACTTCATAAGCTAGTGACTCTGGCTTAATTATTTTGGGGTGTGGGCTGTGGATGTCCGCAAAATTTTTCAGGGCAGCTCAGGTGACCCTATATGGTGCCTGAGTCGGAACCCAGAGTGAGCACAGAAGACGACTGTGCCTTCCCACAGCACAATCTCTTCAAACCGACCAGTTCTTACAGGTCTCCAGCCCCATCATCCCCTCCCTCAGCACCCCACAATTCTGACAGTATATCTTCCTCCCTCCCTAAGAGATCTTTGGGGTTCATATACAAATGGAAAGTCCCAAGTCCTCTGTTTTCCATAAGGAGGGTGGCAGGGGCCAGGTCCAACTCCAACATCTCCAGAAGTTTGGGGTGGAGGTACCTGCCGTTAGAGGAACTTGGGTGGGGTGGGAAGAACTTTATTTAAAATGGTAATAATGAGCCTCAGCAGCCAATTTCCTTCCCTGGAAATTCTAAACACACCAAATCTTCTGAGTTTTTTTTTGTTTTGTTTTTTGGGTCACACGCAGCGATGTACAGGGGTTACTCCTGACTCTGCACTCAGGAATTATTTCTGGCGGTGCTCAGGAAACCATATGGGATGCTGAAAATTGAACCCAGGTGGCCAGGTGCAAGGCAAACGCCCTAACCGCTGTGCATTCGCTCCAGCCCCACTGCTGAGGATTTTTCATTTTTATGGGGGTTTGGTGTGGGCCTGCGAGGTTCTGGGGACCATCAGAAATGCCTAGGATTGAACCTCATCTGCCACAAGAAGGCAAGTTTTCATTTTTAAAAAAAATTAAATAAACCTCTTCCTCTTTGTCCACAACGCTGTGACGGTCCTCTTCTCCACCCAGGTCAGTTTATCCGCCAGTACTTGAACCTGGAATTTGGCTTTCTCTGTGCAAGTGCCCCAGGCGTCCTCTAGGACCCTAGAACAAAAGCAGCCCTGAGCCTCTTCCTCTTCCTCTTCATCCCCAACTTTGTGCCCGTCTTCTCCTGCACCCAACCTTTACCTCTCCCAACACATACCACATTCCCGTGGGGGAGTGGCCTCTTCAGAAGTGGGTGTCACTTTGGTAGGAGTGGTCCTGGTCTAATTTTAGGCAGGCCAATGCTCACACAGATGCAGGTAGTTAATCATACCAAGAAATCTAGCGTAACATCACAATTCCCATACCCACTCACCAAAATGATGAAACAGGGCGATGAAAAGAGACCAGAAGCCTCAGTAGGTGGTACCTAAGGAAACTGTCTGACAAAGAATTCAGATATGAAGTCATGAAGATGTTCAATGAACTCAATGAAACAATCAGACAGATATCCAATAAATTGAAGGAGGACATGAAATATACAATGGATGGGACAATCGAGAAAATCCAGGATGAAATGAGAGCAGAAATTGGAAAGTTATGCACAGAAATGTCACGAATTAAAGATTTCGTTAGATGAAATAAAAAACTCAGTTGTGCCCTCAACAGTAGAATGACCACAGCTGAAGACAGAATCAGTGAGCTGGAAGAACATCTGCACCAAGCTAACTGGCAACAACAATGGCAAGAGACCTCAAAATAGCTCGAGAGCGAATCACAGTCTTAGGAGATGATTCCAAGAGGAACAACATTAGAATCATCGGAGTACCAGAAGCTGAGGGAAACAATCCCAATGAAAAAGTCACGGTGAAACAAATCATTCCTGAAAAATTCCCAGAGCTCGACAATGCAGCTATGCAGATTCAAGGAGCCCAAATGGTGCCAGCTAAAAGAGACCCTAACAAAAACACTCCAAGACATATGATAGTTAGAATGATCGATGCTGTCTATTGAGACACAATACTGCAAGCAGCAAGGTCAAAGAAGGAAATCACACACAAAGGAGCACCCCTTAGCTTCACAGCAGACCTATCAGAGGAACCCTGCAAGCCCAAAGGCAATGGTGTGGTATAGTGAAAAAACTCACTGAAATGAATACTTCACCAAGAATACTCTATCTGGCTAAACTCTCACTCAAACTTTAAGGAATGGTACACTATTTTCTAGATAAACAGCAGCTCAGGAACTTCATAGATTCAAAACCAAACCTCAAAGAAGGCCTAAAGGGACTATTATAAGACAAGACAAACCCTACAAGCACTACAGACCCCTAC
Organism: Sorex fumeus; assembly: GCF_029834395.1. NCBI lineage: Eukaryota > Metazoa > Chordata > Mammalia > Eulipotyphla > Soricidae > Sorex > Sorex fumeus. Next base: position 77,137 of record NW_026606097.1, on the reverse strand, counting down.
AAAAAGATGATACAAAACCCCATAATAATAATCTCTCTCAATGTCAACTGTCTAAATTCACCAATTAAGAGACATGGAGTGGCAAAATGGATTCAGAGACAGAACCCAACATTCTGGTGCTTACAAGAAACTCATCTCAACAGTCAGAGCAAATACAGGCTCAAAGTGAAAGGATAGAAAACAATCCTGCAAGCAAACAGCTCCCTCAAAAAGCTGGGGTGGCCATACGAGTATCCAACAACATTACATTCAGGTTAAAAAAATTAGAAGGGACAGCGAAGGCTATTTTTTCTTCTTCAAGGGATACATACAACAGGAAGAAATCACACTCTTAAATGTATACACACATAATGAGGAAACAACTAAATATTTAAAACACCTGCTCACAGATTTTAAGGAGGGCATTTATAGCAACACAATAGCAAAGAAAGTTCGGTCTCCGCGCTCAGGAATCCGTCCTGGTGGAGCTTGGAGATCGGACTTGGGTGGGCCACATGCAAAGCAAACGCCCTAACCACGGTGCTATTGCTCCAGTCCTCTAAGTGAATCTGGAGGTTCTATAGCAACAATGTCGGGCCAAAGGATCCAGGACAGGGCCCAGCGAAGCCCAGTGCTGGGAGGGTCAAGACCGCCCCCGCTTCCCCTCCCCTCTCTGTAACCACCTCACTCATACCCACGCCCACCCGCCACTGCCCATTTGCGGAGCTGGAGGAAATTGAGGCCACATTTTATCCCCAGGATCACGCTCTCACTCCCTCGACCCCTGTGCCCCGGTACAGCCCCTGCTATACTCATCAAAGCTCTGCGTCCCCAAAAAGGTCACTGCTGCGCCACAGGAATGACTGGAAAAGAAGCGTGAACGTGCCCCCCAGCTGGCGTTGCCCCTGTACTCACAGTGACGAGATGTGGAGGTGCCAGGTGCTAATGGGAGGCCGCTTGTTCCCTGCCACAAAAGCAGCCCTCAGAGATCCCCTTCAACGCAGGACAGCCACTGCTCCCTTCACCAGTGTGACAAATGGAGACCTGATCCAGAAAAGCAAGCACCTTAAAAGCCCTGCTGTGATATCACTTCCACTTCTGCAAACAGCCTTAAAGGGCCAGACATCAGGTGCACAGAAAACCACTAGAACAAAGCAGGTAAATGTGTATCGCTGGCTGGGCCAGAGTGATAGCACAGTGGACAGGACATTTGTTTTGCATGCAGCTGACCCAGGTTCAATCCCCGGCATCCTTTATGGTCCCCCAAGCACTGCCAAGAGTAATTCCAGAGTGCAGAGCCAGGAGTGACACCTGAACATCGCTGGGTGTGACCCAAAAAGAAAAGAAAAAAAATGCACTGCAAGTGGAATGGGCTCACATAAAGGAGTGGAAAGGTGGTGGCTAGAGTGATAGGTCACAAAGTGGGGATCTGGAAGAAGGAGAAGTCCCCCAATCCTGTATTAGCAGTAACTCTGTAGCCAGCCCTGGAGATGCAGAGAGGAACTGATCTAGGAACAACCCTGAGCGCCGGAGAGACACTGGAACAGAAGCAAAGGCTTCTACCCCTTAACAACACAAGAGCAGTGGACACTTGTCTACAAGGAAAATCCTAGGAGGCAGTTTCACAAACAAGATTTCAAGCCAAGAGTATGTGGCCAGGGCTGGAGTGATAACATAGTAGGTAGGGTGTTTGCCTTGCACGCAGCTGACTTGGGTTTGATTCCCAGCATCCCATATGGTCCCCTGAGCACCACCAGCATTAATTCCTGATTGCAGATCCAGAAGTCATCCTTATGCATCACTGGGTATGACCCAAAAAGAAAAAAAATAGTACGTGGCCAGAAGGGTAGAGCAGTGGGTTAGGTACCTGCATTGAACTTGGTCAACCTGAATTCAGTCCCAGACATTCCCCAATGGTGGCAATGGGAACCATCAGGAGTAACTCTTAAGAACTGTCAGGTTTCCCCCAAAACAAAAGTATACAAAACACAGCATATAGACAAACCCCCAGAAAGGAGCGGCTAATAGGCAGCAAACCACACTGGTCACTCTGCAGCCTGGCTTGGCCTTTTGCACATATCTACATGGTGTTTACCACTCTGGTGAATATTAGATTGTTAGGATTTTACTGCTTCCAAAGTAAAAATTTCAAAACATTTATCCTCAACGTTTGTGTAAATCTAATGGAAACCTGAATACAAGGAATACAGCTATGCTACAGCAAGTAAAGTGCTTCCTTGCACGCGGCTGACCTGGACACCAAATATGGACAGCACAGTGGGATGTGGCTCCCCGAATATAACACAGAACGGCCTGAAGAATGAAGGTTTGGCTGTCTATCCGAGGTCAAAAAGTTCTCCGCAGGATCGTGGTTAATCTCTGCCATGATCCCCCACAAACCAGGACCTCTGAGCCAAGCCAGAGTCACAGCGACAAATGAAACCATGGTGTGCCTTGACAATACCAAGCAAAATGCAATTTTTGTACCTATTTATTTAATATTTTTATTCTTTTTGGGTCACGCCTGACATTGCACAGGGGATACTCCTGGCTCTGCACTCAGGAATTACCCTTGGTGGTGCTCAGGGCACCATATGGGATGCTGGGAATTGAACCCGGGTCAGCCACGTGCAAGGCAAACACCCTACCACTGTTCTATTACTCCAGCACCCACCTATTTTTTAAAAACTTTTATTAGTGAAACACCATGAGGTACAGTTGTAGATTTACAAATTTTTGTGCCTGGGATTCAGTTATACAATGATCGAGTACCCATCCTTCCACCAGTGCCCATTCTCGACCACCACTAATCCCAGTATCCCTCCCACTCCCCAAGCCCCCATCCCACCTTGCCTCTGTGGCAGGGCATTCCCTTTTGTTCTCTCTCCTTTTGGGTGCTGTGGTTTGCAAAAGAGGCATTGAGTGGCAATCGTGTTAGGTCTAGAGTCTACTTTCAGCATGCATCTCCCATCCTATAGCCCCCACCTACTTACGTTTTATTTAATTCCGTCCACCTTGCTCTATCACTGAGACTCATTGTTTACCAGTTAACAGAATGTGAAGTCCAAATGCCAGGGTACACTCTCATAGGCATGGTCCACGTGATAATCAGGAAGTACCTTTCCCTTATGGTACTAATGTCACAGGAAGTTTTTACACGCACCAGGATTATTTCCTTCCGGACTGTACTTTTGTAGCAATCCCCCACCCACTTGTCGAAACTAAAACTGTTTTACTGAAGGGCCATGTTCTGACCCTGGCCATTGTTATTAGGGAATTGATTGATCCAACATAACTTTTATATTTACTAAAGCTTGAGGGGAAAACGAAAACCTCCTTATATTCCTTACCCACAGAATTTTTTGCAGTATTAATTCTCTTATGCCTTAAAAGGCTACAGGTGCCTTTAAATGACAGATGATGGAATTCCCATTTTCTTACATATGTGTGTGAGCGTATATATATATATATATATATATATATTTTTCTCCCCAGTGTGAATTCTCCTATGCATAGTAAGGCCTGCAGATCCAGCAAAGGCCTTTCCTTTCCGCACTCCTGGCATATATAAGGTTTCACTCTAAAATGACTTTTCATATGCGTAGGAATGGCTGAGGACAAACTGAAGACCTTCCCGCATTCCTTACACTTATGAGGTTTCTCTCCAATGTGAATTTTCCTGTTCAGAAAGTTATGCTAATTGATTGAAAATTATCCTACAGACCTTACATATGAAAGTCCTCAATCCTGGATTATTTTTAAGCAAAGCAAAGCTTGTGGATTGAGTTAAGGTCTCCCCACCCTAATATATGTTTTTTTCAAGTATGAATTTTCCTATGTTTAATAAGGAGTTAAGGGGAAGTGAAGGTGTTGCCAAAATCTTTACAAACATAAGGTTTGTCTCTAGTACGAAATTTTTTGTGCCTCAAAAAGGCTTGTAGAATAAGCAAAGGCCTTGCCATACTCCTTACATATATATATATATATATATGGATTCACTGTAGAGTGGGTTTTCTTGTGGACTAAAAAGTTTGAGGATAAAGTGAAGACCCAGGCTGCAGCGATAGCATAACAGGTACAGCATTTGCCTTGCATATAGCTGACCCATGTTCAATTTCCAGCATCCCCTATGGTCCCCTGAAAACCACCAGGAGTAACTCCTGAATACATAGCGAGGAATGACCCAAAAAGGAAAAAAGAAAGTGAAGACCCTCCCACAGTCGTGACATGAATAATGTTTCATTCCAGTATGAACTTCCCTGTGCTCAGAAAGAACCTGAAAATAAATGAAAGGTCTTCCCACCTACCTCACATATATAAGGGTTTTCTTCGATACAAATTTCGTGAAAACTAAGACTTCAGGGGAAGGCCTTCCCACATTGTTCACACATACAAGTTTTCTCTCCAGTGTGAGTTTTCCTGTGCATTCAGGCTTATGGAACAACCAAAGACTTCCCACTCATACAAGCATATGGTTTCTGTCCAGTGTGACTTTTCCTGTGCATACTAAGGTCTATGAGTCAGATAAAGTTCTCGATACATTCCTTACATGCATATGGACTCTTCAGTACAAAATCTCCTGTGTATAAGGTATGAGATTCATCGAAGGCCTTCCCACAGTCCTTACACTTAAGCGGTTTCCCTCCTGTGTGGATATTCACATAGTCCTGCCGGGGTGACGCTGGACTCAAGAGTTTGTCCTCAGTGCTGACATTCCTTGGAATTCTGAGCACTGTGGGTTTCTAAGGGAATGTGATGGTGCTGAGAACACGTGAAGGCTCCCCCACATTCCTTACACGTGGACAGGTTCAGTTCAAAATGACTGCCTGTGGGCCTGTCAGTGTGAGAGACACATTATAAACACTATTCCTCTCCCACAGACCAGAGGCTGCCCCACTATGAAGGCGTTATGTTTGCTGACTGAGCTGAACATGCAAGGATCTTTTCCTAGGGGAAGACTTTGTCAGAACAAGCATATTCTTGCCATTTTCATCACCCTCAGAAGACAATAGACCTGTCTGAGCATCCCTATGCTCAGAAAGAACCTGAGAAGAAATGAAAGGGGATGAGGGCAAAATTGCTGACTTAACCCTTTATCACAGTGTGCAGAAAGAGACATTCCACCAGGGCTGGCTGCTTCCACGTAGAACAGCAGAGAAGGATTACAATGATAAAGAAATCAAACTCTGCAGGTAGGTAGCTGCTGAGGTATGAGACAATGGGTATCTTGGGGAAGTAATTAATCAAGATGGGGCTGAAAGCAACGACTCTGAAGCCAGCCTTGGGGATTCAGAGACGAACTGACCTAGTAGAAACCCAGAGAGCTGGAGACTCTGGAACAGGAACAAAGGCTGGTAAGAATATCAGAGAGCACAGCGCGGCCAACGCTCTACCCCTTGACAACACACAAACGGTGGACTCTCAGCTACAAGGAAAACCCAAGGAGGCAGTTTCAGAAACATGATGTCAAACTGAGAGTATCAGGCTAGTGGGTTGGGTGCTTGCCCTGCACGCAGTCATTCTGGGCTCAATGTCCAGAATCCCAAATGGTCCCCTGAGCACCATCTCATAGATGGATGGAATTTGGCTCCATCCAAACATAAATGTTTCCTTTTTTCCTTGTAAGATTAGTGAAGTGGCATGGGTGGGATTCAGGAATGTGACCAACCTTTTGAGTATTCACAGGTAAATGGAATGCCCTGCCGGTATGTGGGGAGCTTGGGAGCTGACCCATATTCCCACTTGTAAAAGATTTCATCATCCTTTTTTCTGACTGGAACCAGGTGCAGAAGAGAAGTAAAAGAAGGTCCCTGCTAAGCCGGCAGCAGCGTCCACCAGAGAGAAGACAAAGAAGCTTCCTGATGTGCCAGAAACCCTGAAGGAAAAGGGAAAGAATTTTGCAGAGCTGAAGATGAAGCGCCTGCGAAAGAAGTTTGCTCAAAAGATGCCTCGAAAGGTGAGGAGGATGCTGATCTACGAAAAAGCTAAGCATTATCACAAGGAGTATAGGCAGATGTACAGGACAGAGGATCGCATGGCTAGGACGGCGAGAAAAGCTGGCGACTTTTACATCCCTGCGGGACCCAAATTGGCTTTTGTCCTCAGAATTAGAGGTATCAATGGGGTGAGCCCTAAGGTCCCAAAGGCGCTACAGCTTCTCCGCCTTCACCAGATCTTCAATGGTACCTCTGTTAAACTCAAAAAGGCTACGATGAACATGTGAGGATCGTGGAACCCTATATTGCATGGAGGTACCCAAACCTGAAGTCAGTAAATGAATTGATCTACAAGCATGGTTATGGCAAACTCCACAAGAAGCGAATTGCCCTAACGGATAATGCACTGATCGCGCGAACTCTGGGTAAATATGACATCATCTGCATTGAGGATCTGATTCATGAGATCTAGACTGTTGGAAAGCGCTTCAAAGAGGCAAACAACTTCCTCTGGCCCTTCAAATTATCTTCTCTCCGGGGTGGGATGAAGAAAAAGACCACCCATTTTGTAGATGCTGGCAACAGAGAAGACCAGCAACCAGCTGATTAGATGGATGAACTAAGGTATCTACCATATTTTTATAATCTGGTCAGTTAATAAACGATTGCTTTCAAATTGAAAAAAAAAGATTTCATCATAGATCCCCTTCTATCCTTTCAAATGACATTCTATGCACAGTATAGTTCATCTAAACTGTCTCCAATTGAGACCAGAGCAATTGTACATAGGGGAAGGGTGTTGCTTGCACACAGCTGACCTGGGTTCAATACACAGGATCTTAAGAGTTTCCTGGAGCACCAACAGAAATAATACCTGGGTGCAGAGCCAAGAGCAACCCCTGAGCATTATCAGGTATGATCCAAATAGACAAAGGCACTTTAATTAAAAAAATAAATTATCCCCCATCCCACCCCATATAGGAACCTTGCCAGGGCCATTTTCCTAAGGTGACACTTTGGAAAATATTTATCCTTTATACGTACACAAATATAACAATATCAGAGATGATACAGGGGGTAAGGAGCTAGTCACACATGGCCGACCTGGATACTAAACACAGTACCCCAAAATGATCCAGAGTCCCCAGGTATGGATGCCTGAACTCAGAGCCAGGAGTAGGGCCAGAGAACACCAGTTTCTCTCCAGTATGCTTTCTCTTATGACTAGTAAGGTCTGAGAAATGAAGGCCTCCCACGAGTAAACCTATCCCGGGATCGTGCAGCCATGAATACATCATCTCATATCTCACACCACTCATACTCCAAGAGTAGCGTACCACATTTGATGTGGTTTTAAAGTAGAAGGCAACCAATTTGAGAGAGAAATATATTTTTAAAGATTAATATATATAGAGAGAGATAGATATAAGCACACAAGAATCAGCCCTTAACAACATATTAGTAATCGCTTATGTAAGGGCTTAATGACCCCTGGGTGAAATACAAAAATCTTTACACACTTTCCTCTAACGAAAGTTTTTTGGAGCATTTTCAGTGGTTTATTCATCAGAAACAATACAAAATAAATTATTTCAGTTCTGCTTTGGGGCAGGGGTTGGGGTACAGGATGAAAACATCCAAATTATGGTGGTGGGAAGGTGTAATGGTGGTGGGATTGGGGCTCAAATATTAAATGTAATCAAATACTATGAACTACTTTATAAAAATAATATACTGTCACTGTCCTCCCGTTGTTCATCGATTTTCTTGAGTGGGCCCAGTAACGTCTCCATCGGAGACTTTGTTGTTACTGTGTTTGGCGTATCGAATACATCATGGGTAGCTTTCCAGGCTCTGCCGTGTGGGCGAGATACTCTCGGTAGCTTGCTGGGATCTCCAAAAGGGGCGGAGGAATCGAACTCGGGTCGGCCATGTTGGCTGTGTGCAAGGAAAATGCCCTACTGCTGTGCTATTGCTCCATCGCTTCGGCAGCACATATACTAAAAAATAATATAAAATTTTAAAAATTTACCAACAAAATGGGGGCTGGAGAGATAGCACGGCAGGTAGGGCGTTTGCCTTGCATGCAGCCGACCCGGGTTCGATTCCCAGCATCCCAAATGGTTCCCTGAGCACCGCCAGGAGTAACTCCTAAGTGCAGAGCCAGGAGTAACCCCTGTGCATCACCGGGTGTGACCCAAAAAGAAAAAAATTACAAAAAAAATAGCAATGATGGGCTTGGACCAAAACACTGAACACAAAAAAAAAACCCCGACCCCCAGGGCCCTAAATACTAGGGATGATAAGGGGACACTCAATGTCTAGTGAGCAATTCAAAGTTGTGTGTGGACATTTGTGCCTAGAGGACTCTGAACTAAGAGTTCAGGCTGCCCCAAATTCCTCTCAAAGCAGGCAAAAGTGACCTGACCCCCAACACTTCTGCCAGACCCAAAGATCCTCTGCTCCATCTCCCTGGTACTGGTACATGCCCAGAAGTATATACAAAGCAGCGAGTGAACTTGAGACTGTGTGAATGAGCAGGTGAGGCTCTCCAGAGTGGGAAGACAAAACATAGGAAATGTATGTCCTCGGTCCCGAGTCACTGTAGTGGACAGAGTACATATGGGGCCATGTGGCCCGGGAGCTACGATGCCCGTTAGGGGTGAATCCAGAGCAGAGAGCAAGAGGAAGCCCTGAGCACCTCCACTGTGGCACAAAAATAAATCTGAAAAAAAGAGCGGATAGGGCTGGTGACCCTGGCATCCCATATGGTCCCCCAAGCACTACCAGGGGCAATGCTGGAGTACAGAGCAAGGAGAAACCCCAAGAATCACTAGGTGTGGTCCCCAACCTTCCCAAACAAAACAAAGTCAATGAGGTCAGTCTTGGATCTGCAGCACTACACAGAGTATGAGACCTGGCAGGGATGAATCTTTTGCACTGAGCTGGGAGTACTACTCAATGGAGTATGATCCAAAACCAAATACAACAAAACAAATGAACAAGGACAAAAGCAGCCTCACAAAACAGTAGAATCAGTGCTCCCTCCTGAAACAACTCTAGAGACAGTCAGCCCTGAAAGCTTATGAACTACTGTCACTGCATCTTATCATTTTGTCACTTCCCTCCTCCCTGTGAACTGTGTGTGAAACAGCGCGACATCATCTTCTCCCACCTATAATTCCCAAAAATGTGCAAGAAGCTCCATGCAAAGATCTAGAAAAGTCAGAACTGTGACCATGAGAGAGGTGCACAAACCCTAGGGTCCTGACCAGAAGTTTCTGCTTTGGAGTCTGAAATTGCTCTCAGGGAAGGCAGGCCAAGCAGCTGACCTGCTCTCCTATCTCAAGGGTCGTAGATCCACTTGAACTGAAAATGTTATGATATCTAAATAGAAATATAGTGGAAGAGAGAAGAATTAAGTCCCGGGCCAGAGCAACAGCATATTGGGGAGGGCACTTGCCTTGAACGAAGCTGACTGTGGTTTAATTCCCCACATACCATAGGATCCCCCAAGCCCACCTGGAGTTAATTCTGAGTGCAGAGTCAGGTTAGCCTAGTACCCAGAGCACTGCTGGCTGTGGCCGCAAAACAAAAACACACAGGTAAAAAGTTAACTGTATAGTTAATAAGAAAAAAGAAAACAACTTTCTGGAATTTTCCCAGCATAAAAGCATTTTTATGATGGCTACAGAGATAGCACAGATCACAAGGTGCTTGTGTGGCACACAGCTGACAAGGGTTCAATCCCCAGCACCCCACAGCATCCCCAAACCTAGAGAAATCAATGACAACAGAGCCAGCGGTAAACTCCGCCCGGTGTGGCCAACCAAAAATAAATTTAGGTGTCAGAACTATAGTCTGGTAGGGTATGGACCTTGTACACAGCTGACCTGGGTTCAGTCCCTGGCACCACACTGGGTACCAAAAGCAGCAACGACAGGGTATGACCAGAAAAAATAAGTTTTTGTTCATGAGTCAACCTCCACCAGCCAGTTTTGGAGAATGCAGGTCAGACTTGGGTTTTGGAGCCACAGGTGGCAGATCTTTGGGCTTACCCAGATGGTTCTTGAGGAATCCTGCATTGTGCAGGAGATTGTACTGTGTGGCAGGCTGCTTGCAAGGCCAGTGCCTGCACTCGTGGCCTATCACTGATCACAGGAATTCAAAGTCTAGATAAGTACTGTGAATCTTATGATAAGGATACAGATAGGAAACAGGGAAGGGGCCCAGCTGGTAGAGATCCAGGCAGGGCTGCTGGCACCTGGGGACTCCTGGTGCAAACCTGAGCCAGAAGTACAAATTGCAATTTCAAAGGTTTGCAGGGGCCAGAAAGAGCACAGAGTGATTGGCAGGGCACTTGTCATGCATGCAGCAGACTCAACTTCACATTCTGCATAGCCAATACCTCTCCTCCCCAAATAAAAGCAATGAGGAATTTATCTGCCAACAGCAGAGGTGTGAAATCTAGTAATATATTTGCAAGGGTCAGTCCTTTGGGTTTTTAGTTTTGGGACCACACCCAGAAGTGCTCAGAGTTTACAGGCCAGATTTTCAGACTATATGATTTTATTCCTGTGGGTACATGATTTTACAAAAGAAAAGGGGGATGTAAAATTACACTTGGGCCAGAGTGACAGTACAGCTGGCAGGGCGTTTGACTTGCACACAGCTGAGCTGAGTTTGGTCCCTGGCATCCCACATGGTTCCCAAACCACTGCCAGGAGTGATTCCTGAGTACAGAGGCTGAGTGCAGAGCCAGGAATAAGCCATGAGCATCGCCATTGTGACCCAAAAAGAGAAAAAAAATTGCACTTATCCCAAATGAAAGTTTAAAGTCCATAATTTCGCTCAGAGCCTCCAACTGCTTCCTTTCCTCCTAACAGCCTCTTATTCAAAGGACTCAAGAATGTTCATATTTGGGGCTGGATAGATAGCACAGCCGGTCGTGTGTTTGCCTTGCACGCTACTGACCCAGGTTCGATTCCCAGCATCCCATATGGACCCCTGAGCACGACCAGGAGTAACTTCTGAGTGCAAAGCCAGGAGTAACCCCTGTGCATTGCCGGGCATAACCCAAAAAGCAAAAAAAAAGTTCATATTTAAGAACTTCCAATTAAGGTATGAATAGAGCAGTCGATAGAATACACCAGACTGAAGCAGATATTGGCCAACTGAAAACCCAGAGGGCCTTCCCTGGTACCCCATATCCACTAGTCCCCTGAGCAGGGCACAGACCTCAAGCACTGCCAGGTGTGGTCCCAAATCTCACCTCATCTGCTCCCCAAGTAGTGAGATAGACCCAGAGAGAGGAGCTCAGATGGCTGAGCAGCAGCTTTACCTTTGGGGACATGGCATGGCTCCCCCTGCATCCCAGACACACGGACACTGAGGGGGAGAGTCTCTGACTATCTCCAAGTTTGTAGCAAACAGGGGGGAAGGGGGAACAGGAGAAATACCCCAACACCCAAAAAGAAGTTCAAAGAATGTTCATGTGTCAGACAAATTCTGGAGTGGGGGGGTTGTGGCCATACCTAGTGATGCTCAGGAGACCCTATGACATATGGGGGATAACCCTAGTAACCACAAGAAAGACAAATGCCCTCCTGACTATACTGCTGACCGGCCCCTAAGAGTGAGACATTTAAAACCCACTGCATCTGGTCGCTGGAAAACCCCTTTCTGCAAGTACTCACTTCAACATCAGGGCACACCCCTGGTCTGGGAGAGATGGACAGTGAAGGATGCTTGGAATCTTGACAGGTGAGGCAGACATTCTTTTTTCTGAGGAAATATAACCATATAGGTTTAGCAAAGATAATAAGTTGATAGGGTGCTTTTATTTCAAGCAGCTACGCCAGGGTCAATATGCAGCAGTACCTATGCTCACCCACCCCAGCACTGCTAAAAATGATGAGTGAGCTCAGAACCAAGAGTAAGCTCTGAGCAATGAGTGGTGTTGTGGCCCAAAAAATTACAATAAATAAATTATAAGTACATTTCTGTGTAAAGGGATTGGAGAGGGTAGTATAGCAGATGAGGTGCTTGTCTGGCACTCAGCCAAACCAAGTTTAAATCCTGGCATCCTATATGGTTCCCTGAGCCCAGCCATAAATAATCCCTGAGTACAAAGGGAGGAGAAGTAACTGAGTCTTGCAGTTGTATTCCTCCAGACTACATAATTAGTTCATTTAAATGAGTAAAGGGGTGTGGCCAATACTGATCCTAAATTGCATTACCTGAGGGTTTAGGGCACACTCTAGAAGTCTTTGAGCTACTTTCTGCTGAGATTGCACATTTGGTTGCAAGACCCACTGTGATGATGCACCCCTCTGGACCCACCCCCCAACACTGCGTTGTCTTATAGCTCTACACCTTGGGGCTTGAGTGATAGCATAGACAAATGAGCATTTGTTTTGAAGGCAGCCGACCTGGGTTTCATCTGGGCATCCCTGGCACCACTAGGAGTGCTTGCTGAATGTAGAGACAGGACTAAACAACATGCATCGCTGGGTGTGACCCAAAAAGAAAAATAAATAAATAAAAAGAAGTAAAGAGAAGCTCCCCACCTCCCTGTACTCCCAGAACCCACTGAATGCACAAGTAACAAGTGAAAAAGAAAGGCTCTGCCAAATGCTTTTGAGCCCCAAGTACATAAAGAATATGCCGTGCCCCTATGCCCACCCAACCCCGACACCCCCCAAGAATGACAGGACAGAGGGGAGGGTGTTTTTTCTCATGCTGCTGGTCCAGATATGGGGTATCCTGTGCAACCCCAGGAGTGACCCCTGAACACTTCCGGGTGTGGCTCAAACCTCCCCAAGAGGAAAAAATGCGCCCCCAGGTCCTTTGATGAGGGAAACCCATGCTTTACCTACTCCACAATCAGCCAAAGGAATGAAAGGGGGCCAGTAACGGGATGTCCTGGGGACACTGCTGGGATGATCCACCCACCCCTGTGACTGACCAGATGCTGATCGTCACCATGAAACTAAGATAACGCTGAGGTGCCCTCACACGCCCCATCAGATCTGGGGGGAGACTGACACTCCCTCTAGCTCTGACGCTTTCTGCTTTGTGAGGGGCCCGAGGGATGGGTCAGCAGGGAGCGCGCTGGCCTCGCATCCTGACACCCCAAAGGGTCCTCGGATCCCCAGGGAGGGAGTCCTGAGCGCCATCGGGTAAGGGTCTAAAACACATTAAAAAATTAAAACGGGCTGGAGCTATAGCACAGCGGGTAGGGCGTTTCCCTTGCACGCAGCCGACCTGGGTTCAATTCCCAGCATCCCATATGGTCCCCTGTGCGTCGCCAGGTGTGACCCAACAAGCAAAAAAAAAAAAACAAAACTTTTTTTCCACTTTTGTTTGTTCGGTTATTGTCCTTGTTTCTCAAGCTTTCAGAACGACCTTAGTGCTTCAAATTCGTTTTTCTCCTCAACCACGTGCTTCCTCTACCCACCCACCTTTTTGGGGGGCCCTGGGGGGCTTTGCTCAGGGGTTACTCCGGGCCCTGGGCTCACTCCAGGCTGGTACCCGGACGCTGTGGGGTGCCGGGATCAAACCTGGCCGGCCGCGTTCCCCCCTTATGCATCTTTCTAAGTTCTCCTCAGTAAAAATGACCGTGTATCCCTCAAGATCAATTTATAAATAAGATAAAGCTCCCGGAAGGAACTCTCGGTGCATCTGGGGTGAGGGGCCGCCACCCCGGCCACCACCATGGAGGACCCCGCCACACACAAGGCGGAGACCGCGAAGGTTCAGACGCTCAGAGCGACCACTCCGGCGGCCAGCGGGGAAACCGATGTTCCCGGACCACCCTGCATCCACTGAGTTCCCCCTCACCCGCTCCTCACCTTCCACAACCACGGGACCCGCCAGCACTTCCACACAGAACGCTAAGGCACCGCGGATAAAGGACCCGGATTTTGTGTCATCACCTGCACATTTGCCCAGAGACTTAAAGGGCCAGACTTCAAATATTCCTGAACAGGTAATTCCCTGGTCAGAGAGGTTCATTTTTCCTCGTTTCTGGGATAGGATCAGGTGATCCAGACAGCTGGGGGTCGCCAGGTCTGGGATAGATAGTGAGGGATGAGCTGAACAGATAACATGTCGAGCAGAAAGTCTTTGTATTTACAAAGGAAATAAAATTCACAAAAATACTTTGCAAACAGCCACCAAGACCATCTCTCTGAGTCCCAATGTTCATTTATTTATTAATTTACAAACATCAGCCACATGCTAGGACCAGGCCCCCAGGAATCCTCCTGGCAGTTGCCAATGAAAAGGACGGGCTTCAACAGGGTCCCTCACCATTGGGGGCTGAGAAGCGGCCACTCAAAGTGATCTGGCAGTTTTACATACGCATGTCTACACAGAAAGCTGCAGGACAGGGCCCGGTACAACCCCTGGTTGAGAAGGTTGGGATGGTTAAGACTTCTGCCAGGCATCTTCAAGAACCACAGCCTCCATGCTCAGCTCTGCATCCTGGCAATGGTGCCCCATCGCAGAGCTGGAAGTGAAGATGCCCCCAAGGATAATGCACTCACACCCGAGACCCCTGTGCCGTGCTAAATCCCCCCAGAGCACCCAGCAAAGCTCTATATCCCCCTAAAGCCTCTGGAGCAAGACAGATCCAGGAAACTACTGGATATGGATAAGGGGGAGTGAAAAACAACCACAAAAGTGTCCCAAAAGCTGGCGCAATCCCGTTGGTCACATTACAGGCACTGGAGGTGAAAGGTCCTCATGTCCTGCCACTAATTGGCCTTCAGTGCCCCCCTTCGACTGAAGTATCACTTTGTCCTTTAAAGGTGTGCCCGGAGGAGGCCTGATCCACTGGACATCATTAGGAAGTAAAGGTGCACATGGAAGACTCCCTTCTGTGACATCATCCATTTCACCAAGGAGCCTTAAAGTGCCAGGTTCCAAGTGCAGACAGACAAGTGCCAGATCAGGTGATTCAATGCAAGAGAAATGAGCTTGGATAAAGGAGAGGAGTGGTAAGTGCTGGAGGGGCTGGTCACAGAGTTCAGGGCATTGACTTAAGGCAGTGTCCCTTGGTCCTGTACTTGTCAAACATGGAACCAATGCTCCCACACACACGTCCATCATAAAAACAAAAGCAGATTGATTCAAAGTAAAACAGTCAAGTAGGTTATGAATGGGTCATGGGACAGTGACTTTCTCTGGGAAGTCATTAATCAAAACGGGTGCAGTGACTCTGAAGCCAACCCTGAAGATGCAGAGGAATTGGCCTATCAGCAACCCAGAGAGCTAGAGAGACACTGAACAGGACCAAAGGCTGGGAAGAACATCTGAGAGCACTGTACAGTGAACACTCTACCCCCTGAAAACACGCTATATAAGAATATACAAGGAAACCCCAGGACGCAGCTCTAGAAACGCGTTTTCAACCAAGAGTATGGGGAAAGAGGTTATTACTGTTGCTTAATACTTATGTTAAACATGGTTTTCTGAGTTCCATTCCTGGAATCCAAAACAACACAGACTCGTAGGAACTGCCAGTATGGCATGAATTACATAAAACATATTTCAATAAATAAATCCATGTATGGACCTACCCTAAGAAGGGAGGCACATAGGAGCTAATGGGCACCAAAGTGTACTAGATCATTTTGTAGACTTGGTCTTTTGGACAGACCAAAAACGGTTTTAATCATTCTGGTTGCTAGTAGGGTTGAGATTTTACCACTTGCAAACACAACGTTTTGTCGTCTTTTCTCCAAATATAACTGAAATGAGGAGAGCAAAATCCAGAACTGTGACCACCCTTTATAGTTAGTCATCACAGCTGATGTTATTGCCTGCTGAGACGGGAGTCTGGGCATTCTTCCAGGTTCCCACCATTTGTAAAATATTTTGATCAAGGGGCCTGTTCCATCGTTTCATAGAACCATCAAAAATCTTTCTGTGCACAGTCAAGTCCATTTCAACTATCTCTAATCCACCCTATTTCAGAATAATGACAGGGCCATTATCCTAAACTTTTCAGAAATATTTATTCTCAATGTTAAGGGAAATCTAATAAAAATCTGAACACAACAGTTCAGTGCAGAGCTGATACAGCGGGAAGGTGCTTGATTGCACAAGACTGATTCGGATTCTAAGTCCAGATCCCCATAGGGATATCTATGTCCCCCCTCACAGGTATGGATGAGTTCAGACCCAAGAGTATGGCCTGAGAAAAACAGGTGTGACTCCTCAAAACATAACAGAGGAAGGTTTGAAGTGTGGAGGTTTGCCTCTTTTTCCATTCCAAAGGATTCACTGCAACATCCTGGTTGATCTCTATCATAAACCCCACCAACCGGGGTCTCTGCCTCAAACCAGAGTCCAAGCAAAAATGAGACACTGGGCTGGAGTGATAGCACAGCAGGCAGGGCGTTTCATTCTACAAAGAAAAGGGGTCATGGATACAGCAAGATACAGCTCAAAACCCACCAAGTTAGGGTGGGGGAATCTGCCATCACGGGACTGAGGCTGTTTTGGTTTTATTTGGTTTGTTCATAGTTTGGAGGCCCAACACCACCAATGCTCAGGGTTACTCCTGGCACTCAGGAATCACTACAACATGCTGGTGGGGCTGTATGGAGAGCCAAAGAAAGAATCTTCTTGGGGATTGAGTGGATTGCTCACACTTTGTCTCTGGACCAGGAAGGGTGCAGAGGATTGAACTGACGTGGAAAGTGCAAGGCAAAGTCATTTATTTTCATGTTTTGTTCTCTTCACTGAGCTAGAAACCTTCTGAAGCCACTTTGATATGTCTGTGACCAAGCCATTGAGAAATATTTCCTGTTATGGGCAACCCACACCCCAGCACCTCACATTCTGAGGGAGCCCAAAACTCTACTACAAGGAAGAGTCAGCATGGATACAGCAAGATACAGCTCAGAAACCCCCCACGTTGGGGTGAGGGAATCCCCCAATAAGGGACTGGGGCTCTTTTGGTTGTATTTGATTTTTTTATAGTTTGGGGGACACAAATCCAGCAACAGCAGAGGTTCTCCTGACGTTGAATTCAGGAATCCGGCATGATGGTGGGGCTGTATGGAGAGCCAGAGAAAGAACCGGGGCCTGTGACTGCAAGCCATGAACACTAACCGCTCTGCTCCCGCTGCAGCGACCCAAGTGGCTTGCTTGATACTTAATGACCCTATTCCTAACATTGAAGCAAAGAACTGGGCTGGAAATCTAAAGCGTGGTAAAGGTGGGCTGCGGCAGTTCTGGCGATACACCACGAGATGGCGCTGTGGGCGTTTCTGTCCCTCTCCCGGATCGTTTCTTTGTTTTATTTATTTATTTATTTATTTATTTATTTATTATTAGTGAATCACCATGAGGTACAGTTGTAGACTTACAAATTTTTGTGCTTGGATTTCAGTTATACAATTATCGAGTATCCATCCCTCCACCACCACTGATCCCAGTTAGTCCTTCCCATTCCCATCCCCCCTATCCCACACTGCCTCTGTGGCAGTGCATTCCTTTTTGTTCTTTCTCTTCTTTTGGGGGCTGTGGTTTGCAAATGAGGCAATGAGTGTCAATCATGTTCGGTCTATAGTTAACTTTCAGCATGCATCTCCCATCCTGGGAGGATCCTCCCAGCACCCTTTATTTGGTGCTCCCTTCTCGATCTGAGCTGCCCTTTTCCCTAGCGTGTGCGGCTGGCCTCCGTGCCATGGAGTAAACCTCCTCGCACCTGTCTCGGCTATTCTTGGGTGTTAGTCTGAAAGAAAGGGACAGACATAGAAAGATTGCTTTCATCTGGGGAACATAAATTAACAAAACGTGCTCTTTTCTCTAAGAATTTTCCACCTTTGTGTTTGCTTCAGTGTTCAGTATGGGGTAATAAAGGATCAAGCAAGCCTCTTCCACAGGTGCAGCAGTAGGAAGGAAAGCCTGCGGTTGCTTGCCTTTCACTTGAGTAATCTGTGTTCGATTCCAGCCTTCAGATCTTTGTGGGGTGGATAGCTGAATCGCCTTGGGGGTCGAGTGGGTTGCCCTAGCTTTGACTCTAAACCTGGAGGGGTGCAGAAGATTGAACTGAACCTTTAATGAGCAAGGCAAGGTTATTTTCTCACATTAATTGTTCTTTTCTCTCTGTACAAGAAAGGTTCTGAATGCACCCTGTGATGCCTGTGACCGAGCCCTTTGAATGTTTCCTTTTATGGGCAACCTACATCCCATCACCCCACATTATGAGGATACTCTGTCTTCTACACCGTAGTGGGGAATGGAAGAATATACAGTTCTGACATCCTCAAGTCGGGGTGATGGAATTCGCCATCAAGGAACTGAAGCTCTGTGTTTTACTTTTCTTTCTTGTTTGTTCCTTTATGGTTGTGGCCACACCCGGATATGTTCAGGGCCTTCTCCTGCCTCTGCACTCCATACTCACTATGTACATGACTGAAGAACCATAGGGGAAGTCTATGACTATACCTGGGTCCTTTAGATGCAAGGCAAAAGCCCTATCTGCTCTGCTCCCGTTGCAGCAGCCCAAGTTGCATGCTGGATCCTTACAATGACCCCATACTTTATATTTAAGCAAGGAGAAGATCTGAAAATCTTAAAAGTGGGAAAATTTGGACCACAGAAGTTATGCTGAAAAGCCATGGCATGGAGCTGTGAGCGATCCCGTGCCTCTCCAGGCCCATTTTTCTAAGAATTTTCACCCTTAGGTTTGCTTCTGTGTTAAGTATGGGGTAATTAAAGATCAAGCACGGAGCTTCAAACGGGCAGTGGTCGGAGAACCTTGAGGTTGCGAGTCTCTCACATGGGTGACCAGCATTCGATTCCCGCCTTCAGATCTTGTGGGATATATGGCTGAATCACCTCTGGGGTTGAGTGGGCTGCTCCATCTTTGCCTCTAGACCAAGAGGAGTGCAGAGGATTGAACCTGACGTGGACAGAGCAAGGCAAAGCTGCAAGGCTGGAGCAATAGCACAGCGGGTAGGGCGTTTGCCTTGCATGCGGCCGACATGGCCGACCTGGGTTCGATTCCTCCACCCTCTCAGCAAGGAAACAAGAGTATATTGCCCACATGGCAAAGCCTGGCAAGCTACCTGTGATGTATTCGATATGCCAAACACAGTAACAAGTCTCACAATTACTGGCCCCCCCTTGAGTAAATCAATGAACAATGGGAGGACAGTGACTGTGACACTCTGAGCTAAAAAACATCTGAAGCCACCTTTTTATGTCTGTGACCAAACCATTTAGAAATATTTCCTGCTATGGGCAACGCACACTCATCACCCTACGTTCTGAGGGTACCCGACCCGCTTCTACGAGGAAGAGGCAGCATGGATACAGCAAGATACACCTCAGAAACACCCACGTTGGGGTTAGCTAATCCTACAATAAAAGACTGAGGCTGTTTTGGTTTTATTTGGTTTGTTCATGGTTTGGGGGCCACAAATCCAGCAACCCGCAGAGGTTCTCCTGGCTCTGTACTCAGGAAGCACTCAGGCATGATCGTAGGGCTGTATGGAGAGCCAAAGAATGTGAGAGCTTTCTTTCAATTGGGTAACCTGGGTTCGATTCCAGTCTTCATATCTTGTGGGATACATAACTGGACTCACTACAATCAGTGCTCCTCTCCCACAGTCCAGGGCCTTCTCCCCTGGGGCGGTTTGTGCCCATGGACTGAGCAGAACAGTCTCTGAGTAGCTTGTGCCAGGGGAGCTCTTGTTTGCAGCATGGACGCTCACTTCCTACTGGTAACCTACAGAAGACATCCCACTTGTCTTGGCATCCTCATGGGGCTGAAGGCATAACTGCTCACTCGAGATTTTGTCACAGTGTGCATGACCAGAAGAATTCCACCTGGGCTGTTGCTACCCGAAGAAAAGCAGAGAAGGATTCCAATTCCTGTGCTGTGCCTGATAGTTTTCTCGTCAAAAAAATTCTAGATCTGCAGGTTGGTTTCTAACATTTACCCGACTCGGTTGCAATTCTGACATGTGGATGGATTTCCAGGCAACGACTTGACATTTCAGCAAGATGGACAAGCAAAATAGACCGACGGCAGGTCACAGAGCTGTGTAATTTTTTTCCAACATAAAGAACAGAAACAGTAAGTGTAAATAACTCCCTCTGCAGAAAATTGAAGCACCAGTTTAGAGTGAAAATAAAAGGGGCCCGAGACTGGGTTTGGTACTAACTTATTGTGGAGCATAGTGGGATAGCTTAGTGGGATACATGTGCGAAGGCAATGATGCATCCTCACAGAGCCGAGACAGACCTTTGAAAATATCTCACCTGAAGCAGATTCCTCTCGAGGATCAATGAGTTTTCTGTTATCTTGTTCTATTTACTTAGGTGGGGAGAGGCTCACACCAGCATGCTCACGGATTCCTGCTGCGGGGACTCCCGGGGCCGAGAGAGATAACCACGAAAACACCGCCTTTCTTCGAACACTCTTGAACTTATTCACCAACGTGGCTTGGCACATGCCTCAGGCAACCGCAAGCGAACATCCGAGCTGGCAAAATAATGCAGAGAAGCCATCAAGGATGACCTCAAAGACAGGAGAACAGCAATGCTGGTAGATGCGGCAGAAGCCAGGAAAAGCATTCGTAATGCCCGCCTGTCCTTCACCAACTACAAGACCAAGATGACTGCCCTCCGACATCCTGATGGATCTATCACATCTTCCAGAAGGGCAATGGAGAAGATTATTCATGACTTCTACTCAGATCTCTTTGATAGCCAAGTCTACTTGCCCACATACCACATTCTGCATGATTGACATATCGTTGCCAATGTTCTCCTTTCCAAAATTCAACAAGTCATCTCATAGATAAAGAAGCAAAGAGCACCTGGGCCAGACAAGATCAGACCTGAACACCTAAAGAAATTACCATCAATACTCATAAATGCACTGGCTCGGCTCTTCACACACTACCTGTCTGAATGCAAGGTTCCATCCCAATGGAAAACCAGCAAGACAGTACAACTATACAAGAAGGGAGACATCCACAACATTGGCAACTATCTCCCAATCTGCCTATTGTCTGTCATCTGCAAACTGTTCACTCTAGCCATCCTGAATAGGATTAGCAGAACACTAGATGGAGAACAACCATGTGAACATGCCGGGTTCCGAAAAGGATTCAGTACCGTCTACCATATCCACACGATTACTAAGCTCATTGAGGCTTCTCAGGAGTTCAATATGCCGCTCTGTGTAACATTCATTGATTTAAGGAAGGCCTTTGATTCTGTTGAGACGGAAGCGGTCATAGAAGCCCAAGCTAATCAGGGTGTACAAACTCAATACATCAGGATCCTCCGTGAGCTCTATTACGGATTTACTACCAGGATCTCACCATTATACAAAGAAGTAATCATCCATGTCAAGAGAGGGGTTCGGCAGGGTGATACTATTTCACCAAAACTCTTCAGTGCCACCCTCGAGAACATCATGCGACGACTGGCATGGGAAGGAATGGAGTGAAGATAGATGGTCGGCAACTACACCCCCTCCACTTTTCTGATGACATCGTTCTAATAACACCAAACATCAGCGAAGGGGCACAAATGCTGACCTACTTTGACCGTGACTGTGGAAAGGTTGGACTAAAGGTAAATGTTACGAAGACAATGTTTATAAGAATCAGCCTCGTTCCTGACGATCCATTCGCTCTCATTGGAACCATCATCTCCGAATGCAACAGATATATATACCTAGTTTGAGAAAGCAACATGATGAATGACCTGGCACCTGAGTTACGCAGGAGGAAGAGAGCAGCTTGGAATGCCTTCAAAAGAGTTGAAGAAATAACTAAGAGGAAAAAGAACCTCCAGCTATGAGCAAATCTCTTCGACTCCACTGTTCTTCCTCCATTAACATATGCCTTAGATACCTGGGCCCTACGGAAACAGGATGAGAAAGCTATTTGTGTCTCTCAAAGAGGAATCAAAAAAGCTATGCTTGGAATATTACACATCACTCAAATGAGAGCTAGAATCCGGAGTTTTAATCTCCATCAACGGTCAAGAATCAGGAACACTGTCTCATCTCCCAAGGCATCAAAAATCAGATGGGATGGACACGTAATGAGGTTTACAGACAACCACTGGCCTAGAGCCATTACTGACTGGATTCCATGGGACGTCAAAAGATCACGTGGACGCCCACCTACAAGATGGTCAGACTTCTTTTTCAATACCCTGAATGATTGGTTTAGGACTCTGCATGCTCCTAGAATGAACAGATGCCTTTGGGCTACACTAGCACACAACAGGCATGCATGGAGACGTTCCTGGCACTCACTCGAATAAATCGATGGATAAAGGGTGATCAAGTTATCAAGTGATATATTTTTTAGGTTTTATAATTACTGCTTTTATGCAGCAACATGATAGGAACGGAAGATACTGTCTTGAGTGAAGTTAGCCAGAAAAAGAAACAAAAACAGGATGATGTCACTCATCTTTGGAATACAGAACACTGGATGTGGAAATGCACTGTAAAGGGGCTGCTTCAATCATCCCTGATTCCAGTGTTTAGAGAGAAGCCGGACAAAGAAGGAAAGAAATTTGGGGTGGAAGAGAACCAGAAGTTTACAGGGATCAGGGATTCATTTATGCCAGTGACATGAGTGAGGGGTGTAGCCATTTACCCAAAACACAGATGTAACAGAACTGAAAACTAGAGAACTAAGCTGTAACCACTGAAACCTAGTCATGTGCTTGTCCAGATGACAGGCGGGGGTAGAGTGGGGACTGGGGTGGGGAGGGAATATGGGAACACGGGTGGAGGGAAGCTGATGCAGGGATTGGTGTTCAATTAGTGTATGCCTAAATACAACTACCAATAATTTTGAAAATACTGGCACTTTAATGAAAACTTTAAAAGCAATACAATAAAATAAATTTCCATATTTCAGCACCCACTGAGGTTAAAGACCATCTAGACCCAGCATTAAAAGGTAAAGGTAAAGGTAAAGGCCCTCCCGTTGATCGTCGATTTGCTCGAACGGGCCCAGTAACGTCTCCATTGGAGACTTTGTTGTTACTGTGTCTGGCATATCGAATACTCTCGGTAGCTTGCCGGGCTCTCCGAGAGGGGCAGAGTAATCGAACTCGGGTCGGCCATGTTGGCCGCTTGTAAGGCGAACACCCTACCCGCTGTGCTATCGCTCCGACATTTTTCCTGTGATGCTGAGACCATAGATGTGGTTGTGGAGATGGAGCCAGACCCCACTTTTCAAGTCGCATGCTCGGTCCACTGAGCACTCCAATGGCATAATAGTTAGTTTCAACAAGACAATCTTAGAGCACACTTGTATGCAATATCCCCATTCCCTAAAGAAATTGCTGTAATGCCACATCTGAACCTGTGATTTGAGTTCTAAAATCAAACAAAATGCACAATGAGAATTAGTCCAATGTTGAATGGAATGCAGTTGAATGACCAAGCAGGTAGAGGACATCTCCATAGTTCTCACAGTCCAAGCAAGCCTACAGAAAGGGAAAATCTGTGGGAAGTGTTGCTGGGAGGAGCTCGGAAATCCCCAAAAAAGCCTTTAGGGTTTTATTTTAATCAGACCCAGTGATGCTTGGGATACCAAAGGGGATGCTGGACATTGAAGGTAGGTGGCATCTGTAAGGCAAGCACCCTCCGTGATGCACTAATGTTCTGGTTCTAATTAACTTCACTATGGGCTCACAGTCACAATTTAACATACACACAATAAACCATTTTTGGTGCGTACTAGCATACAGCAGGTAGGCCTTGCATGAGGCTGATAGGAGTTGATCCCTGAGCACTGCCGAAAGCAACTTACGAGAACCAACAGGAATAATTGCTGAGCATCCCCCGGCCCCAAAACAAAAGAAAACTCAATTTCTCATTATACTCAGAAGACCAAGGCAATGATCCAAAGGCAAAGATAAACATGGTGTCAGATTGACAGAGTGGGGTTCAGAAAGAGCACCCAGCCCTTTAGGTGTACAGTCAGGCTAGTTATACAGCCAGGAAAACAAGGGCCTTAAAACACATGGACTACTCGACATACCTGACAGATGAGGAAGAATGACCACAAAGTCAAGAATGCAAAGCACAGGATTTCTCTGTAATGAACAGCTCTGGGGAGAAGACACCCCTACCCCATGCCACACCCCCACATCACATGTTCTAGGGATGAGAAGGGGAAACTCAATGTCCAATGAGCAACTCAAAGATGTTCTGGACTGGAGGACTCCTGGGTTGGCCACATGCAAGACAAGCATCCTACTTGCTCTACAATTGCTCTGGCCATTTCTAAATAAATGGGAGAAAACGGGAAAAAATGGGAGAGCAATTACAAAACTCAGGTTTAAGTCTTGGTCATACAATGAAAGACCCGTCCCTTCACCGTGCCCATTTTCCACCACTAAAAACCCAAGTATACTGCCATTTCACAGCCTCCTCCTACCTGTGGGGCAGATAATTTCCACATTCTTCTCTCTACTTTGATTACATTCAATATTTTGACACGAGACCCACCATTATTATTTGGGATTTTACTCCAGCACTCAGATCTGGCGAAAACGCAACAATAGACATTTTTTTTCGATTGCTGGTTATAAATAACATATGATTTTGGAATTCTGAAATTTTAACAACTAAATCTGGAGAGATTACTGCCAAAACCTGCTGGGTTCCGAGATTTGTCCCTGAGTCTCTGGGATTATGGCCAATAAACAGCTTTATCACAAGCCAGAGAGGTGGTTCGTGGGAATGACTTAGGCTCTTGTTGGGGTGGGGAGGAATTGACCGGCTCCACCTCATCCTGAGAGGCCCCACGTATCTTTGTGAGTGTGGGCCCAAACCTGACCTTCCAAAGGCCTTTGGAGGATGGGGGCCACCAAGCCGCCAGGCGAGAGCAGTTGGGGGGACAGCACCAATTCCCCCTGGTGTGGACCAGGGACAGTAACCTACTGCAGGGTACAGACACATTTCTGCTAAAACACGCTTGGTTTCGAGATTTGTCTCTGAATCTCTGGGATCATGGTCATTACGCACCTTGATCACAAGCCACAGAGGTCAATTGTAGGTGCCAGACAATCCGGGGTTTTATTTGGGGTGGGGAAAAAAGGGCTGGCTCTACCACCATCCTGTTAGGCCCTGCATGTCTCCTCACTGCAGTCCCAAACCTAACCATCCAGAAGCCCTCAGAGATGGCGGCCACTAAACCACCAGGCACGAAACCTATTCCTACCTGAAATACCCAGCTTTGGTAACCTATTGTGGGGACCAGACACATTTCTGCTGAAAGCCGCTGGGTTCCGAAATTTGTTTCTGAGACTCTGGGATCATGGACGTTAAACAGAGTGATCAAGAGCCAGAGAGTCCATACATGGGCAGCGACTCGGGGTCTCTGTGAGGTAGGGAGGAAAGGGCAGAGTCCACCCCAATCCCATGAGGCCTCACATGTCTTGTCACTGCAGGCCCAAACCTGTCTGTCCAATGGCCTCTGGAAGATGGTGGCCACCGAGCCACCAAGTGGGATCAGGTGGAGAGACACACCCTTTCCCCCTTGTGGTGGTCTGTCGCTGATAGCTCATTGTGGGTACCGGGCGCATCTCTGCAAAAAGCCGCTGGGTTCCGAGATTTGTCTCTGAGTCTCTGGGATCATAGCCTTTAAGGAGTTTGATCAGGAACCAGAGAGACCTTGCCTCCAATTATATAGCTGAGCAGGAAATGGTTTGTTGGTGTGTCTTGCACATACCTAACTTTGGCTGTTTACTTTCTTGGAAGACTTTGACCAAAGTTTTTGGAGTGCGGCCAAAGGCACAGCAGCAATTTTGGAGTCTCTGGACGTCTGACGGTGCCATCAGGCTGCTGATGCAGTCGCCTTACAGGCACAGATTGATGGGCTGTGGTACCATACTCCCGGGAAGTAGAAATTCTATATAGGAGAAAAAAACACCAATAGTGGGGTTGGAATCACTGTGAAGCGACTAGGATGCTACTCTTGCTGACTCAGGTCAAACCTCTCCATCCTATAGGTACCCAGCAGCAGCACAGAATAATTCCTGAGATGCACAACCAGAAGTAAACCTTGAGCATCAAAGAATCCCTTCCAACTCCCCTGAATAAAAACAGCTATTAAAATTAATCCAAAGAGGGGCTGAAGTGATAGCAGAGCGGGTAGGAGGTTTGACTTGCAAGTGACCAACCCGGGTTCGAATCCCAGAAACAATATGGTCCCCTGAGCTTTACCAGGAGTAATACCTGAGTGCATAAGTCAGGAGAAACCCATGTGAAACGCTGAGTGTGACCCAAAAAGCAAAAAAAATATATATATATATATAATCCAAAGAATAAATTTTCAAGGCAAATACCTCTCACTTGTCCAAACACACCCCAAAGACCCACACCCAGCACTGAAGCCAATGAAAATGACCGACGGCAAAAGTGTCCCGAAAGGGGCTGCCCATGAACATATCTGGAGTTTCGATAAGTGTTATGTCCAGTCCAGAGGCTCCAAACAGGGTCCTTCACAGTCTCCAGTAGGGAGGAATGAGATGACCAAGACCCCCACTTTTTGCAGGCTACTCACACCAAGGCCTGAAATGCATGTGCCCAACCTCCAGTGCCATCTTGGACCTGGATCGATCGTAGCTGCAGGGACCCTCAGGATAACGCACCCTCACCCATGACACCTGAGCCACAGAACAGCACCCGATGCACCACTCAAAAGCTCCACATCCACTAAAGCCTGGATATCCAGAACAAGTAAGAAACAAGCGTGAATGCACCATACAAGCTGGTGTGACCTGGCGCTCAAATTGCCAAACCAGGATTTGCAGGGTGCTCAAGCATTCCAAATCCTAACACAGGAAAGACTGAAGAATGAAGGTTTACCTATTTTTCCATTTTCAAAGTATTCAATGCTGCATCTTGGTTGATTTCTGCCATAATTCCCGCTAACCAGACCCTCTGGGCCAAGCCAGAAGCATAGCAAACAATAACAGAGTAGTGAGAAATGACAGCTCTGAGCAGGAGGGTGTTTCTGTACCTGTTTATTCAGTCAACTTCGTCCTTATTTTCATCACCATGACCCATTATTTACAAGTTAATACACAAGCAATTCCAAGCACAAGAACACTGGCATAGGTGCAGCCCGGGTGAAAATCAGCAGGCTTCAGCAAAGGACTTCCCACATTCCATACAAATATACGGTTTCTCTCCACTGTGAATTCTCCTATGTACAGTTAATTGTGAGGATGAAGTAAAGGTCTTTCCGCATTCCTTACATATATATGGTTTCTCTCCAGTGTGAAATCTCCTATGTACACAAAGGTGTGATGCTTCAGCAAAGGACTTCCCACATTCCTTACATATATTACGGTTTCTCTCCAGTGTGAATTCTCCTATGTACATTAAGGTTTGAGGCTGTAGCAAAGGCCTTCCCACATTCTTTACATATATACGGTTTCTCTCCAGTGTGAATTCTTCTATGTTCAGTAAGGCTTGAAGCTCTAGCAAAGGCCTTCCCACATTCCTTACATATATATGGTTTCTCTCCAGTGTGAATTCTCCTATGTACACGAAGACTTGAAGCTTCAGTAAAGGACTTCCCACATTCCTTACATATATATGGTTTCTCTCCAGTGTGAATTCTCCTATGTCCACGAAGGCTTGAGGCTTCAGCAAAGGACTTCCCACATTCCTTACATATATATGGTTTCTCTCCAGTGTGAATTCTCTTATGTACACTAAGTCTTGAGGCCAAAGTAAAGGCCTTTCCACATTCCTTACAAACATAGGGTCTTTCTCCAGTGTGAATTTTCCGATGTTCACAAAGTCTTGAGGCCAAAGCAAAGACCTTTCCACATTCCTTACATATATACGGTTTCTCTCCACTGTGAATTCTCCTATGTACACTAAGTGTTGAAGCTACAGCAAAGGCCTTTCCACATTCCTCACATATAAACGGTTTCACTCCAGTGTGAATTTTCCTATGTACACTAAGTCTTGAGGCTACAGCAAAGGCCTTTCCACATTCCTTACATATATATGGTTTCTCTCCAGTGTGAATTCTCCTATGTACAGTAAGTCTTGAGGATTCAGCAAAGGCCTTCCCACATTCCTTACATATATACGGTTTCTCTCCAGTGTGAATTCTCCTATGTACAGTAAGTCTTGAAGCTTTAGCAAAGGCCTTCCCACATTCCTTACATATATACGGTTTCTCTCCAGTGTGAATTCTCCTATGTACAGTAAGTCTTGAGGATTCAGCAAAGGCCTTCCCACATTCCTTACATATATACGGTTTCTCTCCAGTGTGAATTCTCCTATGTACAGTAAGTTTTGAAGCTTTAGCAAAGGCCTTCCCACATTCCTTACATATATACGGTTTCTCTCCAGTGTGAATTCTCCTATGTACACTAAGTCTTGAAGCTCTAGCAAAGGCCTTTCCACATTCCTCACATATAAACGGTTTCATTCCATTGTGAATTTTCCTATATACACTAAGTCTTGAGACTACAGCAAACATCTTCCCACATTCCTTACATATATACGTTTTCTCTCCAGTGTGAATTCTCCTATGTATACTGAGGCGTGAGGATTGAGTAAAGGCCTTTCCACATTCCTGACATATATATGGTTTCTCTCCAGTGTGAATACTTCTATGTATACTGATGCCTGAGGATCGAGTAAAGGCATTAGCACACTCCTGACTTATATAAGGCTTCTCTCCACTATGAGTTTTCATAGGTCTATTAAGACTAGAGGACTGAATAAAGGCCTTCCCACATGTCTGATATTCATGAGGTTTCTCTCCTGTATGAATTCTCCTATGCATAATAAGATGTGATGAGTGATCGAAGGCCTTCACACATTCTTCACATGCAAAGGTTTCGCTCCTGAATTTATATTCATATAGTCATGATGGAGTAACCCTTGACTCACACTTTGTTCTTGGGGCTGACTTTTCTGGGGATTCTGTCCACTGTGGTTTTCTAAGGGAACACCACAGTGCTGAGAACATGGGAAGACTCCCCCACATTCCATACACATAGATGGGTTCTGCTCACGTAGACTGTGGTTGAGGGTATGTTGCTGTGAGGGACTCACTATAAACAGTGCTTCTCTCCCTAGCAGGTGCCCCAGTGGGGAATTTTGTGTCTCTGAACTGAGAATAACACACTCCAAGGAACTTTTTCCAGGAGAGGGCTTCTTCAGAGTGAGGTAGCTCTCACCATTCTGATCACCCTCAGAAGACATCCCGCCTGTATCGTCGTCCTCATGGGGCTGAGGGCAGGATTGGTCACTCGAGACATTATTATACAGTGCAGGATCAGAGACACTCCACTCGGGGTGGCAGCTTTCCTGTGGAACAACAGAGGATTGTAATTATTGACTTATTCACTGAGTCTTCCTGTCAAAAAACTGAGCCCTTCAGATGTGGTTTCACACAAATGCACTGCACAAATGCAATTACTGACATATGAATTGTCTTACTATTGAATAACTTCATGTTGCTGTAAATTGGACGCACAAAATTGATGGATAGAGAGTCAGTAAATTCTGTGACTTTCCCCACTTTAAATTAATGAAGGAAAACAACTAGAAATAATTCCTTCTATAGAAAATGGACACATCCATTTCAAGAGAAAATGAAATACATCCACAGTGGGTTTGGTTAAAGCTCAGAGTGGAACCTCTGATGCAGGGGTGAAGACTACGCTGTATCATCACACAGCTGAGACAGACCACGTGGCCATTGCTAAGCTCTCACCACAAGTTATTGCTTTCACAATCAACAATTTTTTTTTCTTTCTGTTTTGTAGTTTCTATTTATTGGGGGTTGGGTGGGCGGAGGAGCACACCACGCAGTATCTAGGATCAGTTCTCTGGGTCTATGGTGTCTATAAGGCGTGCTGGGTAAGGACCATCCATCTCTGTGCAAAGCAAGTATATTTCTCACTGCACCATCTCTAGGGTGCACAAATTAGCTTTCTAAACAACTACCACTCTCAAGCAAATCAAAACTCACATTATTTTTATACATGGTTGGTTTCAGCACCTCTTGAATCTAAGGGTCCTCTACTCCAAGCATAAGGCTTTGGAATTCCTTCCTGCCATTCCCAGCCTTCCACCTTAACAATCACATACTTGGTCCACTCCTGCTGGCATAATAATAGTTATTCTGAATTAGTGAATCTTACCAACTCACTCTTAATTGCGGACCCCATTCCCAAATCAAAGTGCTGTAATGCCAAATCCTGAAGCCGCGGATTCAGTTCTGAAACTGAACAAAACATGCAGTTCAAGCACTTGTCCAAAAATGTAGCAAAATGATGCCTGTAGTTAAGAGTACATTTCTGTTATTCTCAATGTCCAAAGAGTCCCACACTAAAGAAAAGATTCGATAGCGGAAAAATGTGAGGATCTTGGCAACTCTACACTAGGTATTGTTTTTGTTTTTGAGCAGACCTGGTAATGTTAGGAGAACCAGGTTATTGAACACATTATTGAAGAGATCACCTTCAGGCACTGCAAGGCACTCCCTGCTGTACTATCGTTCAGATTCAAACTAGCTCTGTTATGGTCTTACTTATTCGAAAGACATGGAAGCAAATTATAGGATCGTTCTGTGACTTACAGTCAAGGTGAATGAAGAGCAGATAGTGAGTCGCCAGTCTCAGCAGCATGTTGCCTACATGCTCAGCGCACCCATACACTGCACAGGGCCTGAGCCAGGAAGGGTACTCAGACACTCACCCGCACACATGCCTCTCCTCCCCGACCTCAGGGGTCCTCCTTCCAGCCAGGAGATCACCGCAGGCTTCATCCCAGAGTGCCCTGCCCCGACAGAGACAGAGGCATGGATAAGTCACAGGGAAAAGGTGACAGGTAAATCCCCATGTTTTCCTGATATAACTGGGCAAATATTTGAAAAGCATGAACAGGATGTTCATTTCCAAAATGCTACATATTTCTACTTATTCAAGAGTTAAGACCCAAGAAAATATCACAAATACTCTAGACCTGGCCTTGTGTATGGCCGACAGGGGGACGTTCAGCATAATATGTTGTCGTTTTTTGTATTGTTTGGGGTCTCACCTGGCAATGCTCAGGGGTGACTCCTGACACTGTATTCATAAATCACTGCTGCTGGTGCTCAGGAATGACATGGGTTGCAGGGGATTTAACCCATGTGCGCTGCTTGCAAGAAAATCACTTTCCTCCCTGTACTGTCTTTCTAGGCCCAGCAGCACATGAAGTTTCCTGAGTCCCTCATGAACTCATCACGAATTTCAGTAAAACTAAATGCATAATAAATCTGGAAATGGTCAAGGGTGGCAAGAGACCCTTATTTTTTTAAGCTAAAAAATGTATCCAGAAAGAGAGCACAGCAGGAGTTTCTCACGGACAATGCAGTTGCGATACCAGATATCTCCTAGGGTCCCTCATGCCAGCCAGGAGTGATCCCTGAGTGCAGAGTCCAGGAGCAAACCCTAAGTTCTGCTGAAGTGTCACAAGAACCATTAGAATTAAATCAAAGCAGTGAAATAGGGCAGCGTCTAATGAGTTGAGAGACGAGATATCAAATCCCCTGTGGTGGGAAAGAGATAAAAGTAAAAGTAAAGTAAAGGCCCTCCTGTTGATCATCGATTTGCTCGAGCGGGCCCAGTAACGTCTCCATTGGAGACTTTGTTGTTACTGTGTCTGGCATATCAAATACTCTCGGTAGCTTGCCGGGCTCTCCGAACGGAAAGAGATAGTACAGCAGATAAGACAGAAGCGCTGCACACACATGTGGGTGTGATCCCAGGCAGCCCATATGGTCTTGGAGCAAGGCCAGGTGTGGATCCTGAATACACAGGCAGGAATAATCCCTAATCCCTAAGGAAAAAAGAAAATGCAAAGACCGTTGACTGACTGGTGCAAAAGTACTGGGGGTGAGGCACCAACATTTTAAGTTGCCAAGAGGTTTCAGTCCATGGTACCCCATGGCCCCTGAGCACTCTTAGGAGTCATCCTTTAGCACAGAGCCAGGAGAACTGTGGACTGTGCCCCCAAACAAAGCAACAGCAAAACCAATTAAACATACAAAAGTTCGTGTAGTATACAAAGTAAATTGATACAACAATGGATGGATCTATTTAAAGGACCTGAGCGATAACTGGGCAGATAGGGATCGATCTTCCAATGGACACAGTCGAAACAGGTTGATCTGAATCACCCCATAGGGTCTGGCAACCCCAGAAGAGTAATTCCTGAGAACAAAGCTGAGAGTAAGCCCTGAGTATACACAGGTGAACCCTAAAAAAAAAATAGAGAGAGAAGAGCTACTGCACGGCTGTCCAATATCCCAGCGTGTCACAGAGCTACTGTTGGACACACAGCTGCCTCCCAACCCCAGGGAGCCCACGTGGGTCTCTTCAGACACGGTTGGCTCCACATTTCTCTCACCGACAGCCTGCAGATGCTGGTAGGTCTCCAGCATCACGTCCCTGTAGAGCTTGCGCTGAGAGGCCTCCAGGCATGACCATTCCTCCAGGGTGAAGTTCACAGCCACGTCATTGAAGGTCACTGTGTCCTGAGTCAGCAAATGGAGAGGGTGGGAGTCAGAATACATCTTAGCCTCATTCTCACTATTCTGAGGCCAGGACCCAGGGTCCTATATTGTCGCTGGGCCTCTACCCTCCGAATGAACCAGCCTCCATGCACACGCATGGCTGACTGGCCCCAGAAATCACATAAGGCAGCTGGATCTGCTAAAGTGGGAGGACGTCATTCAGAAGGTTCTTGGATGTATCTGCCTTTCCTGGTAACCCCAGGGCCAATTCGAGCACCACTGGTCCAGTGAGCACTGTAGAGAGGATCACCTGATCACAGACTTGTACAATCCAAAAGACTATCCCTGGGTGTAGCAAAAAACACTGCATGCTCACCACTGCACCCCCACAGCACATGACCACTAGGATTGAGAACTTGACAGTCCATATAGACAACTACTTAGAGCAGTGCATGGCATGTGTGCCTGTAGGAACTCACTGCTCAGGACCACCCCAAATCCCGCTCAAAGAAGGTAGAAATTTCTTTACCCAAACATCTCTACTGGCCTCAGAGATCCTTGGCTCTTTCTCCTTGGGATCAGAGCATGCCCAGAAATCCACACACAAGATTATGTGAACGTAAGACTATATGACCGAGCAGGTAGTCTCTCCAAAGTAGGAAGGACAAAACAGGAGAAAAGCAAGTCTGGGGGCCCAAGTCACTGTAGTTTCTAGGGCCCAAACGGGGTCAACACACCCCAGGGTGCTCTGAGGCCTGTCACTTTTGAATCCAGAGCACAGAGTCAAGAGGAGAGCTGATGACAAAAACAATGCAAAAGAAGCCGAAGCAGCAGGTTGGTGTAACAGGACAGCATGTAGAACTAGCAATCCCCGACATCCCATATGGTCCCACAAGCACTGCCAGGGGCAATGCAAGAGTGCAGCACAAGGAATGATTGTGAGAATCCTTGCTCTGCCACCCCTAATAAAACAGAACACCCAAAATGAAACCTTTGGACCTCCAGCATCCCATTGGTCACCTAGACCTGTCAGGAATGAGCATTGAGTACTGAGCTTTGAGTACTCCTCATGCACCACTGGGTCGGCCCCAAAGCCAAATCAAACAAAACAAACATATACAAAAGCAGCTTCAAACAGCAGAATGGGACGGTCCGATTGGAAGTCTCATCTTGGAATCCGTCCAAAAGAAACTCAAAACAGAAGGCTCAGGAAGCCTGGGCACTCCTGGTACTACCTCATGTCATTCTATCCGTCTACTCCTACCTGGGAACGGTTTATCAGAAGCTGCGTCACCATCTTCTCCTGTCACTGTTGTTCTGCGGATCAATAGGAGGCTCGAGGTGTTGTCTGCTCAGGGAGAGAGGAAGAGTCACAGGTGCTTTGCAGCTTGATGTGAGGGAGCTGAAATTCATGATCCAGAGAAAGAACACCAGTATTGTAATTAGAAGGCAATAATGTGAACTGGGTGCTTGACTAGATGAACTGATCAATCCTCTCCATCCCATATGGCCCCCAGCAGCGCCAGGGATAATACCTGAGCTTAGAGACTCAAGTAAGTCATGAGCATCTCCGCGTATGTGCCCTCTCTCCCCCCCAAAATCTAAAGAAACAAAAATAGCCCCCCAAATACAATTTCATTGGCAAACCTCAGCCACCTGCAAGTCCACCTCCCTCCATCCCCCGCATGAACCGGGATCTCACGGCAGAAAATGAAGATGACAAGCAACAGGTCTCCTGCCATTAGGTGGAGGGGCTGAAGCTCTGCCCCTCAAATCTGGAGATTCTACAGAAGCGAGCTTAGGGCCGATGGTTCAAACATGGGATTGCTGGGAGGGTTGGGACGGCCAAGCCCCTGGCTGAGTCCCACATTCACCTACTGTTGCCTCATCCCAGAGCTGGAGATGATCGTGGCCAAAAAGGCCCCCCAGTATCACGCACTCACAACTGCGACCTCTGCACCCTGATACAGCCCTCACGGCACCTCCAAAGCTCTGCATTCCCCTACAGCATCCACTGCACCTCATAATCCACGTGGACCTCAGGGAACAAGTGAAAAACCAGCACAAAAATGCCCCCCAATCTGGCTCAGCCCCTCCGCTCACAGGGTGGAAATGGGAAGGTGTGGGTTGCTCACAGGAGGCTTCTCGAATCCTGCCACAAAATATGCCTTCAGAGTCCCCCTTCCAGGATGAGGTGCAAATTTACTTGTCCTTTGCCAAGTGAGCAAAAGCCCTAGTGTCTGTGTCAGGGATGGAAAATGAACCATGACACACTTATGACATCACTTCCATTTCCATAAGGTGCCTTAAAGAGCCAGACTCTAGGCACTGAGAACCTTTTTGCCACCCAGGTGAATCTGTGCTGCAAGGGGGATGGACTCAAATAATGGAGTGGAAAGGCAAATGCTGGACTGGTCGGTCACACACTGGGGGCCTGGGGGTAAGGAGAAGTCCCCTGATCCTGCAGTTGTCACCAAACATAGAACCAATGATATCTAGACACACAATGCTACCCTGAATCTTGTCAAATGATCCTTGAGCTCAGAGACAAGAGTAAACACTGAGCACTGTAGGCTGTGGTGAAAAATATAACAAGAAAAAAGGCAAATTCTACCGAAGGGGGCGGAAATGATGTACAAAGACAAATTCGAGAATGAAACATTAAAAGAGTCAAATTTCTGGTCCTTAAAAATCCCCTATTCTTGGGGCTGGAGAGACAGCACAGCAGGTAGGGCGTTTACCTTGCACGCGGCCAACCCGGGTTAGATTCCCAGTATCCCATATGGTCCCCTGAGCATTGTCAGGAGTAACTCCTGAGTGCAAAGCCAGGAGTAATCCCTGTGCAGCGCCAGGTGTGATCCAAAAAAGAAAAAATAATCCCCTATTTTTGATCTATCTCTGCTACAGAAACTCAGTTTCTCCTGAATCCCTATTGTTCTTTCACCATTGTTTGTGCATATATATGTGTATATTTAAGTGTGACTTAGTGTGATTTTGTTTCAGGGCCACAACCTGCAGATTCAGGGCTTACTCCTAGCTCTACACACAGCAATCACTCTGGTACAGACCATATGGGATGCGGGGGATAGAACCTGGGTCGATTACTTGGATGCTTAAGTCCTTACTCACTGTACTATGGCTCCGGCCCTAAGTAAATGTGCTCCTAGCACACCCAGTGGGATTCCTGTGCAAATGTCCCTACTCCTGGAAAACCAAAACTTTCTTGCTGAAAAAAAACAAATCCCTTTACGCTGGTTGGATTCTGGTTCTAAACAATTTAGGTTTAACATTGGTTCATCATTTCTCCTCTGCTACAAGAAGCTGAGGCTTACTGAGTAACACCCATCCCAATTACTCCCATTTCCTTAGTATTCATCTTTAACTTCCCTGTGCTCTGCTTCCCCTATGCATTAATCACCCATTTCCCATAACCACAACCTGTGAATTGTAAAGTCAGATTCTTCAGAGATCTCTGGATTTTGTATTTGTAAGTGAAATGTTAACTTTCTCTTTCCTTTATATCCTCTACTGTTTACTTTAGACAAGTATCCTTTTTTGCTCCTGGACAAGGACCAGTGCAGTCCTAGGTTGGAAAGATTGTGCTGGGAGGATTGGGATGGCCATGCCCGCAGCCCTCAGCTTTGTATAGATAAAGGAAGGCAATATTATGCTTTTGTAACTTCAGAGTTAATTGAATGCAGATACTATATACTCCTGGGCATTGTCATGTTTATGAGACTTAAGCCTCATCCGCCTAATAAGGCCACAGGGCCAGAGAGGGCCTAATAAGGTATTTCCCTGTTTTTGGAATCCACCTAATATGGCCATAAAGCCAGGAAAGACCTAATTAGCTGCCCGTTGGGATGGCCTGGTGACCTGTACAGAAGAGAGTGGCTGGTGCTGATGGCTTGTTGCAAAATGATTGGCTGCTTGTGTGCAGCTTCTAATGTAATAGTTCAAATGTATTGGATAACTTGTGCACGGGCTTTCTGAAATGCGCGGGAAAATGCCCTATAAAAAGCCCCCTTTGAAGAGGCCCGGGGTTCTCAGTCACTGACTGTTTGCGGTCACATTGTGAGCCCGAGTATGCTTGAATAAACCTCTTGCTTTTGCATCGACTTGGTCTCTCAGAGTTTTCCTTGACAGGTATGGTTGTCCTGCGCTCGAACCCTAACATCTGGGGACTCACCCGGGATTGGGAGCAAAAGGACCCTTGCCCACCTGATCAAGACCTCCCTGACAAGACGTTCTGGGGTGAGTAAAGCGCCTGTACTCAGCGATCGCTAAATCGGTGTGTGTGTGTCGACTGGTCAGGGGATTCTCGCAGTGGCTGTCAGATCGGTTCCGAGAGGGCCCTCTGGCTGTGGCGAACAGACGTGTTCCGAGACCAGAGGCCACGACCCTGGGGGACGCCCCAGTGGTGATAGAACCCTGGGGACACCTGAAGGCTTCGTTTGGGCGGAAGGAGACACGGAGGCCTCCTTCCAGACAGAGAGCGAGACAGTGATGTTTTTACCAGTACCCCTTCCAATAGCTGGAAGACTTCTTCCCTTGGCGTGTCTGTGGACGACCCTCCTGGGTCGCTGTGTGACTTCCTGTCTCCTTCTCTCTCTTTGTCTTTATCTCTTCCTCTCTGAAGTCTCCCCACTGGCCATGGGGCAGACCCTCTCAACTCCTCTTTCCCTTACTCTGGACCACTGGTCGGAGGTCCGCAAGCGAGGATCTAACCTCTCTTATTTCATTCAGAAAGGAAAGTGGCGGACCTTCTGTTCGGCCGAATGGCCGACCTTCGGAGTCGAGTGGCCGGCGGATGGAGCGTTCGACCTGGACTTGGTCCGGGCAGTACAGGACGTTATTTTCAGACCTGACCCACTAGGTCACCCTGACCAACAATCCTATATTCTTCTTTGGAGGGACCTTTGTGAGAACACCCTTCCCTGAGTAAAGCCGTTTCTTTCCAAACAGACACCGAAAGAAGAATCCAAGGTCCTCATGGTCCAGGGAGAAACGCCTTCGCCGCCCACTAACCTCAGATCACAGATCCCGTCAGCCCCGATTCTCCCCGAGTCGCAGGGGGACCTTATTCTTTTGGATTCCACCCCGCCTGCTCCTCCCCCTTATCCAGCTGTGCCACACATATACCCAGATCTCCCCCTTGCAGCAGTGGGAGACCCGGCTCCGGCTCCTCCCCCGCAGGCAGGAGGAGCGGGGCAGAATGCGTTGGAGAGGGAGCTGGAGCCCCCTACGACGGCCGCTAAGGACAGGGGAGGACAAGCCCAAACTCTTCCAGCCTGGTCGGGAATACTTGAGCCCCCAGGCCAAGGCACCTGTGCACGGCGACGACGAGCTCCACAGGAGGACCCTGAACTGGTCGAGTCTCATCTCTAAGAAACAGTTGCTCTCCCTCTGCATCCATACGGTCCCATGATAGACGATGGGCATGGGGGGTGGTTGCAAACTTTACAATGTTGGCCCTTTTCTACCTCGGATCTTTATAACTGGCGGAATAACAATCCCACTTTTTACGAGGAACCCCCCAGGTTGGCTGGGCTGGTTGAGTCTATCTGCCACTCCCACCAGCCTACCTGGGACGACTGTCAGCAACTTCTGGACACTCTCTTCACCACCAAGGAATGGGACCGGATTCTTCTGGAAGCCGGAAAGAATGTTCCAGGAGATGATGGGAGACCGACCACACTCCCTAACGTCATTGAGGATCAGTTCCTGCTGCGTCGCCCCAATTGGGACTCAACACCTTACAAGGTAGGGAGCATCTGTCCAATTATGGCCAGATTCTGTTGGCGGGTCTCTGGGGAGCCTCCAGGCGCCCCACTAATTTGGCCAGGGTAAGGGAAGTGAGTCAGAGTCCTGATGAATCCCCCAGTAGGTTCTTGGAAAGACTCATGGAAGCCTTCCGGAGATACACACCCTTCGACTCCGAATGTGAAGAGCATAAGGGGTCGGTGGTCATAGCTTTTATTCGACAGTTCGCTGCAGACATTCGGAGAAAACTACCAAGACTAGACGGGATCCAGGATCTGACCTTGTGGGACCTAGTTAAGGAAGCAGATAAGGTGTATCACAAGAGGGAGACCCCAGAAGAGAGAGAAGAAAGGAGAAAGAGAGGGAAGAAAGGGAACGTGAGAGAGAGTTGAGAAAGGAGAAAAGGGAATGAGAGGGACCAGGAGGTGACAAAGATACAAGCCGCTATGTTGCAGCCAAGCAGGGGAGAAATTAGAGGGCCTCCCAAGGGGTCCTGTTGACCCTTGGGGCAGGAATTCAAGACCCCACGCCCGCGACTGCAGTCAGACCAATGTGCTTAAAGAGTTTGGGCATTGGGCCCGCGAGTGGCCCCAGAAAAGGAAAGGAGAAAAGCCTGTAAACTTGCTGGCCCTTGGATGACTAGGGTCGTCGGAGCTCGGACCCCCTCCGTGAGCTCAGGGGAAAGTTTGAAGTGGAGGGGACCCCCATTGACTTTGAAGTAGACACGGGGGCAATGCACTCGGTGCTGCAAAAACCTCTAGGGAAACTGTCAACAAAGAAATCTCTAGTTCATGGGGCAAACGACAGCAGCTACCGACCCTGGACCACCAAACGGATCATGAATTTGGGAAAAAGAGAGATCCAGCATTCATTCTTGGTCATACCAAATTGTCCTGCTCCCTTACTGGGAAGAGACTTGCTAACCAAATTAAGGGCCAATATCGCCTTTGACCCAACGGGCTCCAAGGTAACATTCCGGAATCCATTAGTTGGATCAGTGGAATTGGACGATACCCCAGTGACTACCATACTAACCCTGAGGGCAGATGAAGAATACTGACTGTATCAGGCCGCGACCTAGCACGGGCCCCTGTTGAAGGAAGCGGATTCCTGGTTAAGACAGTTTCCTGAGGCCTGGGCAGAAACGGCGGGGATCGGCCTAGCTACCCAGCAACCTCCAGTGGTGGTGACCCTCAGAGCCACTGCCACCCTAGTGTGGATTCGTCAATACCGGATGAGCAAAGAAGCTAGGGAAGGGATCAAACCTCACATTCATAAATTATACCAGCAGGGGGTGCTAGTGCCCTGTCAATCAGCCTGGAACACACCTCTGCTCCCGGTCAAGAAGCAGGGAACAGGGGATTACCTCCATGTACAGGATCTCCGGGAGGTAAATAGCAGAGTAGAAGATATCCACCCCCACTGTGCCGAATCCTCATAATCTCCTCAGTTCTTTGGGGCCGAACAAAACTTGGTATACTGTCTTGGACTTAAAAGACGCCTTTTTTAGTCTGCCTTTGCATCCTTCCAGCCAGCCTCTGGAATGGACTGACCCCGAAATGGGGATTTTAGGTCAACTCACCTGGACGCGACTACTACAGGGGTTCAAGAACTCCCCCACCATTTTTGATGAGGCACTCCATAAGGACCTGAACGCCTTCCGCTGGGGAAACCCAGACATAACCCTGTTACAGTACATAGATGATCTGTTGCTGGCGGCCGAATCTGAGGAGGACTGTGAGTGCGGGACACAGAATGCTCGCCGAGCTGACTAGACTCGGATACCGAGCCTCTTTTCGAAAAGCTCAGCTATGCAAGAGAGAGGTAACGTTGCTGGGCTATAAGATTCGGGGTGGGCATCGCTGGCTCACAGAGGCCCGGAAAAAGATGGGAACCCAGATCCCTGCCCCCAGTTCCCACCGTCAGCTAAGGGAATTTCTAGAGACGGCAGGATTTTGCTGACTGTGGATCCCCGGGTTTTCCTCCTAGCCACGCCTCTGTACCATCTTACCAAAAATGATATTCCCTTTGAGTGGGGGCTTGAGCAACAGAGGGCATTTGATGATATCAAGAAGGCTTTGATCAGCGCACCAGCATTGGCCCTTCCTGACGTAGAAAAGCCCTTTACCCTCTATTTGGATGAGAAAGGAGGGATAGCCAAGGGTGTATTGACTCAAACTTTGGGACCATGGAAAAGGCCGGTGGCCTATTTGTCAAAAAGGTTGGATCCTGTCGCTAGTGGATGGCCCCGGTGCCTGAAGGCAATAGCAGCTGCGACCCTCTTGGTAAAACACGCAGACAAGCTGACACTAGGACAGAAAGTGATGCTGATAGCTCCACACACACTGGAGAGTGTGGTTCGCCAGCCACCTGACAGGCGGCTCACAAACGCCCGCATTACATACTATCAAAGCATCCTGTTGGTCTTTACCGAGTAACTTTCGGTTCCCCTTCCATCCTGAACTCCGCCACCCTATTACCCGATAAACAGCAGGAACCAGTCTTACAACTTGCCAAGACATCCTAGCCGAAGAGACGGGAGTCAGGCGAGATCTAAATGACTAGCCCCTGCAGAACCCGGATGTTACCTGCTACACAGATGGGAGCAGCTTTCTCCAGGACGGAAGGAGGAGGGCGGGGGCAGCCGTGGTGAGTAATGAAGCTATCATTTGGACCAAAAAGTTAACTGAAAGAACCTCGGCTCAGAAGGCCGAGCTCATTGCCCTGGCCAAAGCATTGAAACTGGCAGAAGGTAAGAGAACTCCAATTTATACTGACAGTCGGTATGCCTTTGCCACTGCCCACATATATGGGGACATTTACCAGCAGCGGGGCCTTTTGACATCAGCTGGAAAAGAGATCAAGAACAAGCCTGAGATCTTACGGCTCCTGGCAGCAGTCCTCCTCTCTGCTGAAATAGCCATCATCCACTTCCCGGGTCATCAGCGGGGATCAGACCCGGTGGTCACTGGGAACCACAAGGCAGACGAACAAGCCCGCTGGGCAGTTGCCTTCTCCCCGGCTGCGTCAATCCAGGTGGCCGAGGAAGGGCTAGAATTGAGGGATGATGGGCAAGAGGCAGAGTCTCCACAGCAAATCGGTGACGGGCATGAGGGGGACGACCACCAGCAGGCCTTGACTTACTTACAGACTCTTCACAAACTCACTCACTTGGGGCCCCAGAAAATAGCTGAATTACTGAAAACCCAGACCTTTGGCCTGACCGTTGAGGAGGAACAACAATTGGCCAAGGCAATAGTAGCGGACTGTGAGGCTTGTCAAAAGGTTAATGCCTACCCAGCAGGTATGGTAGTTAGTGCAGGGACAAGACTCGGGGGGACCGACCGGGGCAGTATTGGGAGATCGACTTCACAGAAATAGTTCTGGCTAGATATGGATTCAAGTATCTACTTGTGATGGTGGACACTTTCTCAAGATGGTCCGAGGCCTACCCGACAAAGGGAGAAACTGCAAAAGTAGTAGTGAAGAAGATCATGGAAGAAATCTTCCCCAGGTTCGGTCTTCCCCATACTATAGGGTCTGACAATGGGCCGGCCTTTGTGGCCCGAGTAAGTCAGGGACTAGCTAAAGCACTGGGGATAAACTGGAAATTGCATTGTGCATATAGACTCCAGAGTTCAGGACAGGTAGAAAGGATGAACAGAACCATAAAAGAGACCTTAACTAAACTAGCTGTAAAAACCGGCTGGAAAGATTGGACCATGCTCCTACCTTATGCCCTGTTCTGAGCCCGAAACACCCCTTCCCCGACTTTGCTAAATCTGACCCCCTTTGAGATCCTACATGGAACTCCCCCTCCGGTGAGGGACTTGAATTTATTTGATGGCATGATCCCTTTGTCTACCCCTCTAATTGCCAGGCTGAAAAAAATTGAAACAGTCCAACACTCGGTCTGGAAGCAGTTGGCCACCGCGTATCAGCCTGGTGACCTGCAGGTGCCACACTGGTACCAGGTCGGGGACATGGTTTACGTCCGCCGACACCAAGTCCAGACTCTG
The DNA here is from genome assembly GCF_029834395.1 of Sorex fumeus. Classification (NCBI taxonomy): domain Eukaryota; kingdom Metazoa; phylum Chordata; class Mammalia; order Eulipotyphla; family Soricidae; genus Sorex; species Sorex fumeus. The sequence continues at coordinate 34,888 of NW_026606097.1, read as the reverse complement.
GAACCTCGGTGGAAGGGACCCTAACTGGTGATCCTGACCACCCCGACTGCCGTGAAAGTCGATGACATCGCCGCATGGATCGATGCCTCTCACCTCAAACCTGCCCCTCTGACCGAATCTGCCTAGAAGCTGGAGAAGACTGAGAATCCCCTCAGACTGTGTATCCGCCGTGTGGGTAGGACTGTGGACTCTCCCCCCCCCATAACCTGTAATCCCCACGCTCCCCAATACTTGACTTGGGAGATGGTATCCCCTACCGGACAAGTGGCCTGGTCCGTCAAGGGAACTTACACTCCGAGGACATGGTGGCCCACTTTGCGCCCAGATATGTGTCAGATTGTCTTGGGACTAGACACCTGGGATGTGGGGGAGGAGGAAGTAATACCAGACAGAGCTGACTCCCGAGCAAATGCTGGCCATGCAGGAGTAGGGGGAACCATCGGGTGTTTGACTAGGGCGAGAAGGTGTCGCCTCGGGCTGCAACAATTCTATATCTGTCCAAAAGATGGCAGAGATCGTTAAGGGAAAAGGACTTGTGGAGGGCTGGAGGCTCTGTATTGTAAGGCCTGCGGTTGCGAGACCACAGGGCAAGCTTACTGGAAGCCTGCCTCCTCATGGGACTGGATCAAGGTCGCTTGGGCCTGGAGCGATGTAAGGAACTTGAGGGGCTGTAATCAGGGCGGCCCCTATAATACCCTCAGCATCACCTTAACTACCCAGAGCAAAAGGCAGGAAAACCTTCTCCAGTGGCTTAAAGGGAGAACTTGGGGACTAAGGATCTATGTCCATGACTTTTCCCACCCTGACCCTGGATTCTGGTTTACCATTAGGTTGAAACAGGAGGCTGTGGACCACAGGGCGATTGGTCCAAATAGAGTTCTCCCAGATCAAGGTCCGGTCACAAGTAGACCCCTCTAGCCCCCACAACGATCCCCCACTACTCCCATGAGTACTTCCCCACCTAGCAGTTCAACCACTACGCCACGGGTAACCGGGACTCCACCGACCCCATCTACACCTCCATCTCACACTGGGCAGCGGCTGTATAACCTGATCCAGGGGAGTTATAAGGCTTTAAACACCTCCAACCCAAACCTAACTGTCTCCTGTTGGTTATGCTTGAGTGCAGCGCCACCATACTACGAGGAGCTGGCAGTAAATGGATCACCCCAAGAAACGAATGATCCCACCCGCTGTGATTGGAGTACCACCCACAAGCTTACACTTGTCCAGGTCTCGGGAGAGGGAACTTGTCTAGGAAAGCTGGCAAAGGGTGATTCCAGGTGTGCTCAGGTTATAACCCCCACATCTTCGGCTCAGTACATCTTACCAGCAAACGGTACCCGCTGCGCCTGCAACACTGGTCTGACCCCGTGCGTCTCAATCCCGGATATTTAATAACAGCCAGGACTTCTGCTTAATGGTACGAATATTTCCCAGACTGACTTACTACCCTGGGGAGGAATTCAAAGAAGTACAGCTGGGAAAGACTCGGTTCCAGAGGGAGCCTGTTAGCCTTACCCTGGCAGTTTTGTTGGGATTGGGAGTAGCCGCAGGGATAGGTACTGGAACTGCTTCGCTAATCCAGGCCCCTAGACAGCAGGAACAACTGCACATAGCTATTAATCAGGATCTAAAGGTGATCGAAGGCTCCATATCGGCCTTGAAAAAAGCCTAACATCCTGGTCATAAGTAGTCCTCCAAAATAGGTGAGGGCTTGTGGGAAGCTGGCCCTTTAACTGACCAAGGCCTAAGTGCCTGTATGGTCATCCTGACCTACGACCCCACAGCAGGCACAGCCTGTGCTATGTATGGTCATCTTGACCTACTTGACCCCGCAAGAGGCAAAACCAGTGCTATGTATGGTTATCTTGATGTATGGTTATCCTGAGAGAAGATCTGTCATGGCTGTTAGTAATAACAAGAAGTAACTATCTCGTGTCTGGTACGTGATGCATGTAAATTTTACGGATATGGCTCTTTGTGTATCTACCTCATGTCCGGCAAATCATATGGACATGGCCCTTTGTGTAATCACCTCGTGTCTGGTACCAGATACACATAAACCTTGTAATGCATGATAGGTGAAAACAAACCTTCCTAACCATATATGGGCACAACCTTTAGTGTAGCTGCCTCACTAATGGATATATACCCTGATTGCCCCCAATAAAGTCTGTCCCTTTTTCTCTCTGTTTCTGAGCTGCATTCTGTCTCTTGTGTCTTGTGTTCATTCGGTCGGTTCTTCCCTGCACCTACGGATCCTAGGGCCACCTCTGCGGGCCAGAGAGTGGTTTTGCGGGCCCCCGCAAGGGCTGGCCTTGTTATTCCTGAAGGAAGGTGGTTTATGTGAGGCCCTAAGGGAGGAGTGTTGTGTCTATACTGACCACACTGGGGTGGCCAGAGACTCTATGGCCAAGTGAAGAGAAAGAATACAGGCCCGGGAGAAACATCTGCTGGATCAGCAGGGTTGCTTCGAAGGATGATTCCACAAGTCCCCATGGCTGACCACTTTACTTTAGGCCATAGCAGGACCTCTCGTTCTGCTCCTCCTAATAGTGACAATCGGCCCTTGCCTTCTTAGTCACCTGCTTGCATTTATACAAAACCGACTGGGAGAGGTCAAGCTATTAGTGATGAAACAGCAATACCAGGCATTACAGAATGACGGTCTCTAGGATTAGAAGACCTACTAGAAGAAAAGGGGGGAATGAAAGATAGCCCCATGACAATTGGGCCCTAGCAAAGCAAGTCCCAGCCCATATCCTGCCCTGCAGCTGCGTCCTGTTGACAGCACCAAGTACCCCTATCTTCTTGTTGCCCCTGGAATTTGCCAAAAAAGACCATAAGGCCGGAAAAGACATAATGAGGTATTTCCTTGCCCTCGGAATCCACCTAATAAGGTCACAGGGCCAGAGAGGGCCTAATAAGGTATTTCCCTGTTTTTGGAATCCACCTAATATGGCCATAAGGCCAGAAAAGGCCTAATTAGCTGCCCGTTGGGATGGCCTGGTGACCTGTACAGAAGAGAGTGGCTGGTGCTGATGGCTTGTTCAAAATGATTGGCTGCCTGTGTGCAGCTTCTAATGTAATGTAGTTCAAATGTATTGGATGACTTGTGCATGGGCTTTCTGAAATGCGCGGGAAGATGCCCTATAAAAAGCCCCCTTTGAAGAGGCCTGGGGCTCTCAGCCACTGACTGTTTGCGGTCACGCTGTGAGCCTGAGCATGCTTGAATAAATCTCTTGCTTTTGTGTGGACTTGGTGTCTCAGAATTTTCCTTGACAGGTGTGGCTGTCCTGCGCTCGAACCCTAACACAGACACCGGGAGGTGTGGAGCGGGGTGCTCACGGGAGGCCGCTAGTGTCCTGCCACAAAACCGGCCTTCACAGACCCCTTCCACGTGGGACAGCCTGTTCTCCCTTCACCTGCGTAACAAATGAACGCCTGACCCAGCGTCTTGCAGGCAAACACGCAAATGCCCTGCTGTGACGTCACTTCCGCTTCTGCAAGCAGCCTTAGAGGGTCAGTCACCAGCTGTACCGAGAACTAGGAAAATTCAGGTAAATTTGTAAGGCTGGTTTGCTGGAGTGAAAGCAGAGTGGATAGGGTGTTTGCCTTGTTTGCAGCTGACCCAGGTTCAATCATCTGGATTCTATATGGTCCCATTTTGGTGTATAATAGATAGTTAGGATTTTACTGCTTCCAAAGTGTAAGTTTCAAAACATTTACCCTCAATGTTTGTGTAAATCAAATGGAAAACTGAATACGATGAGTGCAGATATGCTACAGCGAGTGAAGTGCTTCCTTGCATGTGGCTGACCTGGACACAAATTATGGACAGCACAGCGGGATGTAACTACCAGAACATAACATAGAAGGGCCTGAAGAATGGAGGTTTGACTGTCTATCCCATGTCAAAAGGGCTCACCACAGCATACTGGTTGATCTCTGCCATGATCCTCTGCAAAGCAGGGCCTCTGAGCCAAGTCAGAGTCACAGCAAAGAATGAAACAAATGGTGGGTCTTGACAGTACCCAGAAAAATGCAATGTTTGTACCTATTTACTTCTTATTTAATTCCTTCCACCTTGCCTTATCACTAAGAACCATTATTTACCAGTTAACATACTGGGAAGTCCACATGCCAGGACATTATCATAACCATGCTGTAGGTGATAATCAGCAAGTACCTTTCACTTACGGTACTAGTATCACAGGAAGCTTTCACACATAACAGGATTATTTCCTTCCCTATTGTACTTTTCTATCAATCCCCCACCCACTTGTTGACACTAAAATTGTTTTACCTCTGGGCCCTGTTCCGACGCCGGCCATTGTTATTATGGAAGTGATTGATCCAGCATAACTTTTATATTTACTAAAGCTTGAGGGAACATGAAGGCCTTCCTATATTCCTTACCTACAGGATTTTCTCCAGGATTCTCTTTAAAGTCACAGGTGCGAATAATGTGCTTTCCACGTTCTTACATAAATATATATATATATATACTTACATATATATAAATATGTATATTTATATATAGATTCTCTCCAGTGTGAATCCTTCTATGCATAAGGCCCCAGGATCCAGGATAGTCCTTCCCATACTCCTGACAGATATAAGGTTTCACTGCAAAAATACTTTTCACATGCGCAGTAAGGGCTGAAGTCAAACTGAAGACCTTTCCACATCCCTTACACTTATGAGGTTTCTCTGCACTGCGAATTTTCCTGCTCAGAAAGCTATGCCAATTGCATCAAAATCTTCCTACAATCCTTTCATATATAAGGCCTCAATCCAGGATAAACTTTTCTCACACAGCAAAGCTTGAGGATTGAGTAAAAATCTTCCCACACCCCTACATATGTTTTCTTCGAGTATGAAGTTCCCTATGTTTAATAAGGAGTTAGGGGAAAGTGAAGGCTTTGCCAAAGTCTTTACAAACATAAGGTTTGTTTCCAGTATGAAAAATTCAGTGTCACAAAAGTATTGTGAAATAAGCAAAGGCCTTGCCACACTCCTTACATATATATATATATATATACATATATATATATACATACATATGTATATATATGGATTAACTGCACTGTGTGTTTTCTTATGGACGAAAAAGTTTGAACAGTAAGTGAAGACACTCCCACAGTAGTGACAAAAATAGTGTTTTACTCCCCTGTATGAACTTTACTATGCTCAGAAAGACCTGAGAAGAAATGAAAGGCCTTTCCACCTAACTCACATATAAGGGTGTTCTACGAAACAGAAATTATGAAAACTAAGACTTCAGGAAGAAGTAAAGGCCTTCCTACATTGCTCCCAAGTGTAAGTTATCTCCCCAGTGTGAGTTTATCTGTGTACTAAGGCTTGTGGAATAAGCAGAGACTTTCCACTCCGTATATGTATATGGTTTCTTTCCAGTGTGACTTTTTCTGTGCATACTAAGATGTATGAGTCAGAGAAAGGCCACAGCACATTCCTTACATGCATACAAACTCTGCAGTATGAAATCTCCTGTGTATAAGCTATGAGGATCCATTGAAGGTCTTCCCACAGTCCTTACACTTAAACGGTTTCTCTCCTGTCTGGATGTTCACATAGTTCCACCGGGGTGATGCTGGACTCAAAAGTTTGTCCGCAGTGCTTACATTTCTGGGGATTCTGTCCAATATGAGCTTCTATGGGAAAGTGATGGTGCTGAGGACATGGGAATAGTGATCTTTTGACAACCTCAGAAGACATCCCACCTGTCTCAGCATCCCTGTGGGGATGAGGGTCAAACTGCTCACTTGAGCCTTTATCACAGTGTGCAGGAAGAGACATTCCACCAGGGCTGGCTGCTTCCATGCAGAAGTACAGAGAATGATTCTAATTATTAGTCTATGCCATGAGAGTTTTCATGTCAAAAGAAATCAAGCTCTGCAGGTAGGTAGCTGGTGGGTACGGGACAATGAGTTTCTTGGGGAAATGATAAATACTGATGGAGATGAAAGCAGAGACACCGAAGCCAATCCTGGCGATTCAGAGAGGAACTGGCCTATTTAGAAACACAGAGAGTTGAAGACATGGAACAGGAGCAAAGGCTGGTAAGAACATCAGAGAGCAAGGTCCAGCCAACGCTCTACCCCTTGAAAACACGCGAGCAGTGGACTCTAAGCTACAAAGAAAACCCCAAGAGGCAGTTTCAGAAACATGATTTCAAACTGAGAGTATCAGGATAGTACAGTGTGTTTCATGCAGTCAATCTAGGTACAATGTCCAGAATTACAAAGGGTCCCCTGAGAACCATCTGACTAATAGATGGATGGAATTTTGCTCTATTCAATCAGAAATGTTTCCTTTTTTACCTCTAATATTAGTAAAGTGACATGGGTGGGACCCAGGAATGTAACCAACCTTGTGAGTGATCACAGGTAAAACGGAATGGTCTGCAGGGATGTGGGGAGCTTGGGACCTGACCCATATTCCCACTTATAAAAGATTTCATCAAGGCGCCCCTTCCATCCTTTCAAACGACATTCTGTGCACAGTTACTTGCATCTAAACTCTCCAATTGAGACCAGAGCAACTGTAGATCTGGGTAGGGTGTTCCTTGCACATGGCTAACCTAGGTTCAATCCCCAGGATCCTGTAAAGTCTCCCGGAGCACCATCAGAAATAATACCTGAGTGCACAGCCAGGAGAAACCACTGAGGATCACCAGGTATTGTAGGATAATAGTGGTCTGCCCTTACTCCCTGGCATGTGAGAGTTTATGTTTGTTGATTGCCCATAAACTTTCAATTACCTTTGTCTCCTGATCAGACTTTGACTTGTAAATATTGTCTTTCTCTTCTCCTTAATGTCTTTTGCATGGTTAGCTATTTCAGAGCAATTGCTTTTTGTATGGATACAGGAAGACATTTACAAAAGCAAGCCTGAGCTTCAGAGTTGATGGTCTCCTAGACATCTGCTCTTTTGACTGAAGCCTCAGTTGCCCTTACTTCCTCAATCCCCAAAAGAAGGGTCCGATGAGGGACTAGATGGACCCATGGCAAGTGGTGAGCTAGCTACCCTGGCATCGAAATGTGCCTGGCCAATGTACCATAATGCTTATCTATAAGAGCCTGGTCATGGACAAATTCTGTCATGAATCAAAAAGTAATAACTAGACTTTGACCCTGATAGGATTAGGAGTGATTGATCCGGCCTGAGCACCGTAGTCTGAATCTGTGGTGAGAAGTCCCCAGGAGAGTCACCAACAAGACTAAAAGTGTCTATTACTGTGTCCATACACAATGGTAATCATTAGGAAGTAAAACTAAATATGTCAATTAAGTTGCTGGTCTAAAGAGAGGAGTAACACACCTTAAGGGCTGCTTTTCCTTCATGGGCTGCAGGTGATGGGGAAGTCTGGAAAACCATTGAGCTTCATTGAGCTTCCCGTGGGGAGGCGTGGATTGGGGTCGTGATGAGAGAAGGAAAAGAGCAGCTTCAGGGAGACAGGGAGAATGAAGGAGACTGAAAAAGGGGATGGTACTCCTCCATCCAGATCCCCTAACTTCCAGTATGTAGGCGTTACACCCACCAACTGCCACCGGTGCTGTGTAATCCCATCAATGGCAAAGACCCAGAGACTATAAAACCCTGCTCCTGGAAGAGAACAGCACAGTCTCCTACCTCCGCATCTGGCTGTCTTACTGGGGCCTTTTGGAGGAGTGTGTGTTGAGTTTCCCTCCCCACCCTGAGAAGAGCCCCGGCAGCTGAAGATCTCTGGTTCGTGCCACAGCCATGCTTAACACCACTCTCCACAAGTTCAGATGAGCCTCACGCATGAAGGAACCAGCAGAGGAACCCAGGTGTGCAGGACCTGGGGCTTAGATCTCCAAGCTGCTCGTATTGGGACTGGGCCTCCTCCACCCAGATCTCCCATCTTCCAGTATGTAGCCATCACACCCACCAACTGTCCCCGATGCCATGTAATCCCATCAATGGCCAAGACCCAAAGACTATAAAACCATGCTCTGGGAAGTGCGCGGCCACACGAAATCTTACTACCTAGTCTTACTCTGGAAAAACTGGCAGGCTACCAGAAGTATCCTGCCCACACAGCAGAGTCTGTCAAACTCCCCATGGTGTATTCAATATGCCAAAAATCAGTAACAACGATGGTTCTCATTCTCCTGACCCTGAAAGAGCCTCAAATGTGGCACTTCTTAAAATCTGATATAGGAAGAAGGAGACATTACTGGGGCCTGCTTGAGTCAATCAATGAACAACAGGATGACAATGATACAGTGAGAGAAGTAGAGACACAGAGTGGAGGACACGGTTGCGACTTAGAGAGAAGGCTGAGAGCTGAGAGTAAAAGTGTCTGGGGAGATTGGAGAGGAGTCACAGAGAGCATTGAAGAGCGAGTTAGAGAGAGGGTTGGATAGAGCTGGGAGAGACAAGAGACTGAATAAACTGCAACTAATCAGCAACCAGCCTGGTCCTTGTTCTACTTTCATCGGTCCAAAGCAACAGCTGTCCAGGGCGGAGAAGTGGCTCAAGAGCACCAAATGTTGACAATGAGAGAGACCCGCCAGGAGAGACCAGGAACATCTGTTAACATGTAAATCCTGTTCAAACCCCCATTTCTCACAGGGTCCCCCAGACCCCTCTGGAGTGACTCCTGAGTGCAGAGTCAGGAGTAAGCCCAGAGCACTTCTGGCTGTGATCCGAGAACAAAAACACAAAAAAGTGAACTGTGGGGGACTGGAGCAATAGCATAGCGGGTAGGGTGTTTACCTTGGACACAACCAACCCAGGTTTGATTGCCAGCATCCCATATGGTTCCAAGCATCGCCAGGAATCACTTTTGAATGCATGAGTCAAGAATAACCCCTGTGCATCACCGGGTGTGACCCAAAAAGAAAAAAAAAAGTGAATTTCTGTAGTTAATCAGAAAAAAGAACACAACTTTCTAGACTTAGCATAAAAGCATTTTATGATGGCTATAGAGATAGCACAGACCACAAGTTGCTTGTCTGGCACATACCTGACCAGGGTTCAATCCCTAACACCTCACAGGGTCCCCAAACCTAGTATTATCAATGAGAACAGAGCCGGGGTAAACTCTAATCTCCATTGCGTATAGCCAACCAAAAATATACCAATAAATTTAGGTGCCAGAACTATAGTCTGGTAGAGTACTTGCCTTGTACACAGCTGACCTGTATACCCCGGCACCACACTGAGTACCGTTTGGTACCTTTTGGCAGCAAGCAAAGGGCATGACCATATATCTATATCTATCTATCTATCTATCTATCTATCTATCTATCTATCTATCTATACACACATGCATATATGTGTGTGTGTTTGTGTATGTGTGTATATCTATATGTATATCTATATCTATCTATCTATCTATCTATATATATATATATATGTAATTTGTTCAGAAGTCATCCTCCACCAACCAGTTTTGTAGAATGCAGGTTTGGAATTTGGTGCTACAGGTGGCAGAACTTTGAGCTTACCTGAGTGGTGCTTGGGGAATCCTGCATTGTACAGGAGACTGCACCACGGCAGGCTGCCTGCAAGGCCAGGGCCTGCACCCCTGGCCTATCACTGACCCCAGGAAATCAAGGTCTCTATAAGTACTGTGAACATTATGAGAAGGATACAGGCAGGAAACAGGGATGAGGCCCAGCTGGTAGAGGTCCAGGCAGGGCTGCTGGCACCTGGGGCCTCCTGGTGCAAACCTGAGCCAGAAGTACAAACTGCAATTTCAAAGGTTTTCAGGGGCCAGAAAAAGCACACAGTGAATGGCAGGGCACTTGTCATACAGGCGACAGACTCAACTTCACATCCTGAATCACCAAGGAGTGATTCCAGAGCACTGCCGGATTTGGCAAAAGCCCACACAATCCCCCTCTTGACCAAATAAAGGCAATGAGGAATTTATCTGCCAACAGCAGAGATCTGAAATCTAGTAATATTTTCACAAGGGTCAATCCTTTGGGTTTTTTTTTTCTGTTTTGGGACCACACTCAAAAGTGCTCAGGGCTTATAGGCCAGGTTTTCAGACTATATGATTTTACTCCTCTGGGTACATGATTTTATAAAAAAGGGGGGATGAAAAATTACACTTGGGGTCAGAGTGACAGTACAACGGGCAGGGTGTTTGACTTGCACACAGCTGACCTGGGTTTGGTCCCTGGCATCCCACATGGTTCCCCGAGCACTGCCAGGAGTGATTCCTGAGTACATAGGCTGAGTGCAGAGCCAGGAATAAGCCCTGAGCATCGCCAGTGTGACTCAAAAAGTGGAGAAAAAAAATTGCACTTATCCCAAATGAAAGTTTAAAGTCCATAATTTCGCTCAGAGCTTCCAAGTCCTTCCTTTCCTCCTAACAGCCTCTTGTTCAAAAGGACTCAAGAATGTTCACATTTAAGAACTTCCAATTAAGGTATTAATAGAGGAGTAGGAGAGAATACATCATATTCAAGCAGATACTGGCCAACTGAAAGCCTAAGGGCATTCCCTAATACCCCTATTCCCCTGAGCAGGACACAGACCTCAAGTACTGTCAGGTGTGGTCCCAAATCTCACCTCATCTGCTCCTCAAGTAGTGAGATAGACCCAGAGAGAGGAGCTCAGAGGGTTGAGCACTGGCTTTACCTTTGTGGGACATGGCATGGCTCCCCCTGCATCCCAGACACACAGACACTGAGTTGGGAGAGTCTCTGACTATCTCCAAGTTTGTAGCAAACAGGGGAGGAAAAGACAGGAGAAATACCTCAACACCCAAAAAGAAATTCAAAGAATGCTCGTGTGTCAAAACAAATTCTGGAGTGGGAGTGTTGGAGGCAAACCTGGTGATGCTCAGTGGACCCTAATGCTTGTCAGGGATAACCCTGGTCACTACAAGAAAGACAAACGCCCTCCTGAGTATACTGCTGACCAGCCCCTAAGACTGAGACATTTAAAACCTATTGCAGCTGGTCCCAGAAAACCCCTGTCTGCAAGTACTCACTTCAATAGCAGGGCGCAACCCTGGTCTGGGAGAGATGGACAGTGAGGGATGCTTGGAATCTTGACAGGTGAGGCAGAAATTCTTTTTTGTGAGGAAATATAATCATACAGGGTTAGCAAAGATAGTAAGTTAATAGGGTGCTTTTCTTTCAAGCAGCTAAGCCAGGGTCAATATGAAACAGTACATACTTTCACCCACCCCAGCAATGTTAAACATGATGCCTGAGCTCAGAAACAAAGAGTAAGCCCTGAGCCCTGAGTGACGTTGTGGCCCAACAAACTACAATAAAAAAGATTATAAAGGAATTTTAGCAATCATGAGGTGCCTGTCTTCCACTCGGCCAAACCAAGTTTGAATCCTGGCGTCCCAATATGGTTCCCTGAACCCAGCCAGGAGTGATCCCTGAATGCAGAGGCAAGAGAATTAACTGAGTCTTGCAGTTGTACTCCTCCAGACTAAATAATTCATTTAAGTAAATAAATGTGTGTGGCCAATACCTATGTGAAATTGGATTACTAGAGGAGTTAGGGCACACTCTAGAAGTCTCTGAGCTACTTCCTGCTAAGATTGCACACTTGCTTGCAAGACCTGCTGTGGCACAGCACAGCCCTGATGCACCCCCTGCCGATCCCCCTCCTCCCAGCCCTGAGTTGTCTTAAAGCTCTGCACCTTGGGGTCAGAATGATAACATAGACAGATGAGCATTAGTTTTGAAGGCAGCCAACCTGGGTTTAATTCTGGGCATCCCTCATGGTTCCTGGCACCACTAGGAGTGCTTGCTGGAATAGAGAGCCAGGAGTAACCCACGTGCATCGCTGGGTGTGACCCAAAAAGCAAAATTTAAAAAAGAAAGAAAAAGTAAAGAGACGCTCCCCACCTCCCTGTACTCCCAGAACCCACTGAATGCACAAGGAACAAGTGAAGATCAAAGGCTCTGCCAAATGCTTTTGAGCCCCAAGCACATACATGTGCCCTGCTTCTCCCCCCACCCACCCTATCACTGGCCCCCAGCTCTGGGCTCACTTCAGGCTGGTACCGGGACTCTGTGGGGTGTCGGGATTGAACCCGGCTGGCCGCGTTCCCCCCTCATGCATCTTTCTAAGTTCTACTCACTAACAATGACCTTGTTTCCCTCAAAATCAATTTATAGGTAAAGGTAAGGTAAAGGCCCTCCCGTTGATCGTCGATTTTGCTCCAACGGGTCCAGTAACGTCTCTATTGGAAACTTTGTTGTTACTGTGTCTGGCATATCGAATACTCTCGGTAGCTTGCCAGGCTCTCCGAGAGGGGCGGATGAATCGAACTCGGGTTGGCCATGTTGGCCGCTTGTAAGGCGGACGCCCTACCGGCAGGGGCGCCCGGTGGGTCCCTGGTGAGGGGCCGCCACCCCGGGCCACCGTCACGGGGTGACCCCGCCGCCCAGAAGGCGAAGACCGCGGAAGTTCAGGCGCTCAAACCGGCCACTCGGGCGGCCAGCGGGAAACCGACCATACCGACCCCCCCTTTTCCCCTGGGTGCCCCTTCACCCGCTCCTCACCTTCTGCAGTTGGAGGCCAGCCAGCAGTTCCACGCGACCTCTCAGACCCTCAGGGAAAGAGGATCCCGATTTCGTGACGTCATCAGCACGTTCGCAGAGAGCCTTAAAGGGCCAGGCTTCAAATATTCCTGACCAGGTACTTGCCTGGTCAGAAAGGTACATTTGTACCCGTTTCTGGGATAGGACCAGATGATCAGGACATCTGATGTTTGTGAGGTCTGCGATAGATTTAGAGTGACGGACTGAACAGGTAGCATCGATCAGAAGTCTTTGTTTTGACGAAGGAAATAAAATTCACAAAGATACTTTGCAAACAACCACCCAGACCTTATTTCTGAGTCCCCATGTTCATTTATATCGCACTGAAAGTCCAGGTCTTGAGTAGCTTCAACTGTTTATTTTCACAATGATAGGAGAGAGCTAGAAACTAAGTGAATTACGTGGCTCAGAAAGGGGTCAGGGGTAGCCCAGAAAGGGACTCAGGGTTTGGTGATGGCTGGGAAGATATTTGTGTAAGCAAAAATTCCTGTGTCTGTATTTGTGTGTGTTCAGAGCAAATGGTGCTCTCCAGTTATTCCTTGAGAGGTATGTGCAGCAACTCTTCAAACAGTGCTCAAGGTCTACATAGCTGTGAATTCTAAATGGATCAGACAAATGAACGGAAAGTCCCTTAACTGCTGTGCAGCTAAATAGTCTTTTAATACTTTGTACTAGATGATTTATTAAACTATAATTCTTCAAAATTTGAACCAGTGGGCAAGAACAATGGTATAGCAGGTGTGTAGGAGAAAGCCTCTTTTTCAGACACATTGATCTATTGTTCGGCTATGATGATTTGGTGTTTGTTACAGTAAGAATATGAAATTTAGTTCGTAAGTTTACTTCTTAGTGGATTTATTCCATAAACATACTCAATTTCTTGTAACCACTCCACTAGGGTGCCAGATCGTCACAGAGTGCAAATAGGAACAATAGGTTAGGGTCCCCCCACAAGTGAGGTAGTAAACATCAATAGCTGGTTTCTTTGTGTATTCTCTTTTCCTTACTTCAATAACTAAATTTAAGGGGTAACAGGATGTAGGCCTGGTGAATTTAATTTTGTGGGTGCTTATGAAAAGGACAGGTGTGTAAGGATGTGCTTTTTTCTAACCAACAGACTATGCTTCTCTTGGGAGGCTGCTGCGTTGCCTAGCAGAACAGCCTGCAAGCTGGTGTGAACAAACACTCCAAATTTTGGACTTAATTCGAGATTTGATGGTGTGGGGGCCCAACATCCCAAGTCCCTGGGATGTCCGCAAAGGGCCTTCAAAGGACCTGTTATTGCTGGCGATCTTCTCTCTGGTTCCGAGAGTCAGCTCTGGGATTGTGTAGAAGGATGGACGCAGCACAACCTCCCCTATCTTCAAATTCCCCTATCTTCCCACTACTACACTGCCCTCCCGTTGTCCATCGATTTGCTTGAGCAGGCCCAATAATGTCTCCATCCTGAGACTTGTTGTTACTGTGTTTGGTGTATCTAATACGCCACAGGGAGTTTGCCAGGCTTTGCCGTGCGGGTGAGATACTCTCAGTAGCTTGCCAGGCTCTCCAAGAGGGGTGGAGGAATCGAACTCGGGGCAGCCTCAAGGGCCACGTGCAAGGCAAACGCTCTACCTGCTGTGCTATCGCTCCAGCCCAACTACTACACTATTTTGTTGGAAATATAGCTCTAAACATCCTAAGTTTAACATCAGGATGTCCATTCTCCCTTGTCACAGGGAGTTTAGGTTTATTGGATTACACCCATCACAATGCTCCTGAGGCACTCCCATCCGTCTGTTTCTTGGAATATAGCTCTAAACACTTTAGGTTTAACATTGGTATGTCCTTCTTCCCTTGCCACAGGGAGCTTAGGTTTACCACAGTGCTCCTGAGGCACTCCCATTCTTCTGTGTTTCTCTGTAACTTCCTTCTCTGTGCTTTGCTTTCCCAACTGGCCTGTCACCTTTTTCTTCGATTCAGACTCTGTTAATTTGTAAGGTCTGAATCCTCAGAAATCTGAGTGAAAAACTCGTTTATCTTCTCGTTATGTCCTTGGCATAGTTACTTTAGAGCAACGTCCTTTTTGTATAGACTAGGAAGATAGTTAATACTCTGACTTTGTAACTTGGGCGTTAATTGACTCCAAAGAATACTTCATACCTGGGCATCTGCTTTCTCAATCTAAGCCTTAGCTGCTCTTATTTCCTAGCACCCCAAAGGCAGTGTCACGATGAGGGAGTGGATGGACCCAGGGCTAGCTCTGAGGTACCCTGGCATCGAAATGGGCTAGACCAAAGTGCCATATAAGTTAAGAGCATGGTCATGGACAAATTCTGTCATGATCCACAAAATAAGAACTAGATTGGTACCATGCTAGGGCTAAGAAAGACTAATCTGGCCTGAGCACTGTAGTCTGAGATCTATAGTAAGATGTCGCCAGCTTAATGTATCTATTACTGTGTCCATACAAAATGACTGATTTTATTAAGGAGTAGAATTAAGATGAATGTTTATATGTTTCCTGGACTAAGGGAAGGAAAAACGCACCCATAGATGGCATGTCACCGTTAGGTAGGTCTTCTTGCTGAAAGAGTTTGTCCTAGAAGAAGCTTCCTCTGAGAGAGGGACCATACATCCATTGATTGTATAACCTCGCCTACGTGTAATTGCTACCCCAACTCCCTCATGATTTGGGAGATAACTAAGGCTGTAAGAGTCGGCAAGGGAAAAAATTCAAGAGAGAATCCGAGAGGGAAAATCCAAGAGGAATGAAGGAGATTCATGGAAGGAGAATCAGAGGAGAACTGAGACGATATTGGAAGAAACTGCAATTGATACCAACCAGCCTGCCCCTCATTCCCTCCGTCATCCACCCATGGCCGTCAGCTGGCCAAGGGTGGGGGAAGCAGTCTGAGACCATAAAATTCAGGTGGTGGCGGGGTGGGAGGGAAGAGAGAGAGCAGAGAGGGGGGGCTTCATATTCATTTTTGAATACACAACATGAAATGACAAACCAGTTCTTTGAAACAATTACCACTTGTATTTGCTTTCAACAGAAGAAAAAATTCAAGTACATTATTGATATGAAAAATAATCAAAGTTTTTTCAGTTTCAGTACCCAGTAAGGCTAAGTGCCTTTTACTCCCAGGATAAGACTCTGGATTTCCTCCTTGCAGTGTCCAGAGATCACAGATGTAATGGCAAGGAGAGAGCACGGACCTCCACCTTTCAAGTCACATGCTTGCTCCACTGAGATATCCCGCTGGGGATAATGATATTCATTTTTGAATTTGTGAATCTTACCAGCTCACGCATATTCAGTGAACCTATTCCCAAGTCGGATTGCAGCTATGCCAAATCCTGAAGCTGTGGTTTGAGTTCTGAAATAAATCACAGCAAGTCAGGTAAGAATTATTCGAATGACACCTGGGTGAACAGGCCGAGCAGGTGGATGACATCTCTGTGGTTCTCACAGTACAAACAGGCCCAGAGTAAAGGGAAGATCCTTTGGGAGTATCGCTAGGAGGAGCCTGGCAATCACACACTAGCCTTTTGGCTTTTCTATTTGACTAAACCCAGGGATATTTGAGGATCCTATGGGATACAGCAACTCAAACCCACTGCAAGGCAAGCACCCTCCCCACTATTGTATGACTTCAGCACAAACTAGCTTTATTATGGGCTCACTCAATGACTTTTAACATAAAAGCAAAAGAATATTTCAGAGTGGGTCAGAGAGAGAATAGCAGGTAGGCCATCTGCCTTGCATAAGGCTGACAGGGGCAGGATTCTGAGCACTGCCCAAAGGAACCACTGAGGACCGCCAGGAATAAACCCCTTGGCAACATCAGATCCCAAACCAAAACAAAACAAAATGTCTTCCTATACTCAAAAAACATGCAAATGATCTGAGGTCAAATACATGCTTAGTGACAGAGAGGGAGGGTTGCAAGGTGGTTCTGCTGCTCCTGAAAAGGGCACCCCAACAATACAGGCTGTGCAGCCAGGCTGGTAAGGGAATGGGGTACAAAGGACCCTGAATCTCATGAACACATGACTAATGAATAAGACTGGAACAAGCCAAGAAAGCAAAGCACACGATCACCCCAGGGGAGCTAAGGGTTTTGTGAATAGAGCACAGATGCCTGCATCCAGGAGCCCGAGGCCCCCTGGGGTCAGCAGCATGATTCACACAGACTAAGGGCACACCCACGATGCCAGGGCCCGAGCCTGGTAGGGTCCTCAGACACTCAGGTGCATACACGCCTCTCCTCCCCCCCCACAGCCTCAGGGCTCCTCCTACTAGCCAGGGGATTACAGCTGGCTTCATCCTAGAATACCCTGCCCCCACAGAATCAATGTGGAGATTAGAGACAATGAAAAGGCCAGAGGCCTAGCCCATGTGTACTACCCCGATTGGCCCCTGAGCACTGCTACGAGTGATCCTTCAGCAATGAGCCAGAAGGAATGTGGACTGTGGACCCAAAACAAAACCAAAGCAAACACACTGAAGTGAAGGTTAGTACAAGAAGTCAATTTAGCAATGGAAGGAACTTTTTTATAGGAGCTTGAGTGACAGTACAATGCGGAGAATGCTTTGCTTGCATGTGGTTGATCTGGTTCAATGCCCTGCATCTCAGATGGACCAAGGCCCACCTAAAGTGATCCCTGAGTAAAGGGTGGTGGTAATCTGTAGGATAACACTCTTTTGTCCTTCCTCAGGTAGTTTAGGTTTGTCAGGTCACACCCATCTAAGAACACTGAACTTGTATTGTAAGCAATGTCCTTTCTGTGTGGACACAGGAAGACAGTTAATATTATGCTTTGTAACTTGGGAGTTGATTGACTCCGAATAATATTTACTCCTGGGCATCTGATTTCTTGACTCAGTTGCCCTTAGTTCCTTGCACCCCAAAAGCAGGGTCCCGACGAGGGACTGCATGGACCCAGGGCAAGCAGTGAGCTACCCTGGCATCGAAATGGGCCAGGCCAAAGAGCCACGATACTCAACTATAAGTTGAGGGCATGATCATGGACAAATGCTGTCATGATCCAAAAGTAAGTAACGACGAGACTAGGACCCTGCTGGAGCTAGGAAGATTAACCTGGCCTGAGGACTGCGAAATGTATAGTGAGATATTCTAAGGAAGAACCAAACTAAATTTATATCTCTTACTGTGCTCATACAGAATGACATTGCTAGAAATAGTAGAAGTAGATTTATTACAAATATTAAGTAGATTACTAACTGAAGGAAGAACATACCCTTATTGGGATCCCACCCTTTGGTGGATCTCCTAGTAATCTGAAGTAATCTCTGTAGATGAGATTTTATCCTTGAGTTAATCTCCTGGAGGAGTGGTCTTACCTCTCTTTGTTGATTCGTCAGTATTCAACCCACCTTTATGTCACCGCCTTATGTGACTGCTATATAAACTAAGACGTAAGCTCGGAAAAGGGGTGAGAAGTGAGGGAGCTCGGGCTCCAGAGATCCAGAGTCAGAGCCAGAAGGAGAGAGGTTCCAAGACTGGGGCCCAGGAGAGAAGGAGGCAGAGAAAGACAGGAGTGAAGAGGATTGGAATAAACTACTATTGATATAGACGGGCCTGGCCCCCGTTTTTTCTTCCGTCTGCCCTTGGCCAACAGCCATTCCGATCCAGGCCAAACACAGTGGCTCAAGAGCACCGAACTAAGGCGGTGAAATAGTGCCGTCCAGTGAGCCCGTGAACATACAACCTTCGGCGTGATAAGATTTTACAGTAATCCCTGAGCATCATGAGTTGTGGCCCAATAACAAAAACAGAGAAAAGGAAAGAATGTAGAGAAACAGAAAAATACACAGCTGTCAAACATCGTGGCCTGTCAGAGTAATGGCCACGCAGCCCCTGCCCAGTCCCTAAGATTCCTAATAGGTCTGTCCTGGCACAAGCTCCCACACAGCTCTCACCGACAGCCCGCAGATGTTCACAGGTCTCCAGTATCACGTCCCTATAGAGCTTTCTCTCATATACGACCAGGTACATCCACTCACGGGGGGGAAGGTGATGGCCACATGAGTAAAGGTCACAGCATCCTGTATCCATCAGGCCATATATAGAGGCAGGAGTCAGGGTCCACCCCTAGCCCATTCCCTTGGCAGTGAGGAGGAGACCACCAGGAATATAGAAGGATTCAGCTCAGGGTGTCTCCCCTCAGGAAGAACGAGCCTCCACTCAAAATTCCTGGCTTACAAGCCCCAGAAATCTTTCTAAGGAAGCTGGATCTGATAAAATGTGAGAAATCTATAGCACAAAGTTCTTGTCAGGTGTCAGCCTCACACACAGATACCCCAGGGCCAAACTCAGAGCACCTGTTCCAGTGAGCACTACAGAGTAACAACTGAACACAGACCCAAAGAAACCAACAAAGTGACCCTATATGTGGCCCCAAACACTAAGCATCCCCCCATACACACAACTCTTGTTCTAGGAAAGAAAAGGTGACACTCAATGTTCAGCGAGGTACTCAAAGCTCTGTGTAATATATGTGCGTATAGGACTCAGAATTCCTGGTTCAGGGTTGCCACAAATCTGTCTCAGAAAGTAGTGACTTAGTCCCAAAGATCCTTTCTCCATTTCCCTGGGACCGGAGCATCCATGGAATTGTGCACAGCATCATGTGAATATGACTGTGTGATAGAGCAAGCAAGGCTCCCTAGAGCAGAAAGGACAAAAAAAGGGATCCAGGAGTTTGAGGCCCCCAGGGTCAGCAGCACTTTTCACCTGCACTCAGGGCACCCCCACACTGCCCAGAGCTCCACCAGGGAGGGTCCTCAGACACACCCCTGCACACATGCCCCTCCTCCCCTGTCTCAAGAGCTCCTCCTTCCAGTCAGGAGATCACTGAGGGCTTCACACCACCAGAATGCCCTGTCCCAACATAGATCGAATCACAGATTAGTGATAAAGCTTCTGTTGACATAGTTCCTAACACCCAACAAAGAGTGGGTCCCTAGATGGGTCTAGTATGGACCTGAGGAGAGCGGCAAAGCTACCCAGCATCAAAAAGGGACAGCATAGAAAGCATAAGAGCACAGTCTTGATGAAAGTCTTATAACTTAAGGAAAAGGACCTCCAAGGGGTAGGAAAAGCTGGACCAGCCTGAAGACATAGAGTAAAACCCGTGCTTGCACTCAGGGCCGGGGTTGTAACTAATCCAAATAACTGCAAGTATTCATAAGAAAACCTATTTGTTGAACCACAGGAAAAAAGAAAATCCACAGAGATGTGAGACAGAATGTCTTCTTGAGTTAATCCCCCCAATAGAATTACTTCCATTGCAACATTTTATGTCTGAAAATGACCCTCACACCTAAATGCAGTCCTATATCCCAGCCTCCCTCAGTTGTTCTGTAAGTATGCTTTCAGCTCTCCATGAAATGGGCCATTTGGATCATCAGTCTGTGGTTCCCCATCTCTTTGTTCCTCTGCTAGGGACCCCCACACATAAACTCACAGGGACCCCATGGATGCCAGGTATAGGGACCATGTCCATTGCTTGCAAGCCAATCACCTTCCCCCACTGTACGATCATTTTAGGACCAGCACCAAATGGACTTTCCTGAGACCCTCTCGAAGTGATCACTAAGGGCTGTAAACCCAAGAGCTTAATAAATCCAAAAATGGCCAAAGATTGCAAGACATCCCAATTGAAAAAAATATAAAGTATCCATACAGACAACACAGAAATGCTGCACTTGCCTTGCTCACGGCTAATCCAGGTTCATTTCCTAACATTCCCTAGGGTCCCTCAAGCCATCCAGGAATGATCCCTGAGTGGAAAGCCCACAACAAACCCTGAGTCCTGAGAAAGTCTCCCAAGAAGCATTCAAGTGACCCTGAGCATTGAAATAGGGCAGCATCTGATGGGGTGAGACCAAAAAAATAATGAACTGTGGTGGGAGAGATATTACATCAGGGAAGACAAATGTGCTGCCCACACATACAGGTAGATCCCAGGCAGCTCATATGGTTCAAGGGCACGGTCAAGCCATTTCCTAAATATATAGTCTTTGGAATCTGTAACAAATTCTAGGAAGTAAGAGATTTCTGCGTACTAAAGTATACAAATCACAGAAAAAACGTTGCTATTCTCCCAACTTACAGTTAATGATTAGAGATCATGTAAGGAAAAATTATTTTCCATTTAAAACTTTCTTTCAAAAGATTATTGATGACTTAGGTCAGAACCACTCTCAGGAATTTTCCACCAGGTGAGTCCTTAGCTCATGTCCTCAAGGCATCCTACTGGGATCTCATGTACCCGCTTCCTCTAAAGGCTTCTCACACTCGATTGTCTATGTGTTACTGTTTTAAACCAATGAGGCCCTTTTACTTTTAGAAAATACAGGATTTTTTTTTGGTTGGGGGGGGGGAAGATAGGTTGTTTGCCATGCACGCGGTCAACCCTGGCTGGATTCCTCCACCCCTCTTGGAGAACACAACAAACTACCAAGAGTATCCTGCCCACAGTGCAGAGCCTAGCAAGCTCCCCGTGGCATATTCAATATGCCAAAAATAGTAGCAACAAGTCTTAAAATGGAGACGTTACTGGAGCCCGCTCCCGCAAATCGATGAACAACGGGAAGACAGTGCTACAGTGCATAGTCAGGGATAAAACCTGAGCATTGCCCCATGCAATCCTGAAACCAAATCAAAAAACAAAACAAAATTCTTGAATTTGACTGCATGGTGCAATTGAACTGGGGGTAAGACACCAAACACTAAAGCTGATCTGGAACAGTTGTGTGTGGAGAATGGAATAAATGGCAACTGATCACCAACCATCGTGGTGGCCCTGTTCCCTCCTTAAAGCATCTGTTGGAGGTGGCTGCCCGTCGGAGTGGGAGTTGCAGCTCCTGGACACCGAAAGCATGTGGTGGAGGAGAAACACCACGTCACAGCCAGTCTAGCTGACTTACTTATGCTGTGAACTTATAGAACTCACCCGCACATACACCTCTCTTCCCTAGGCCTCAGGGGTACTCATTCCAACCAGATCACAACACCACAGGTTTCACCCACGAATGCCCTAAACCACACAGATACATCTGCATGAACCTGCATCTAGCACTCACTCATGTTGTACAGAAATATACTTGAAAATTGTGCAAAAAGTTTGCTGTATAGGAAAATTATTCTAATATTCAGGGTGTTTACTATACACCAGGATGTGAACTGTGTTTCCCAGTCCAAGTACCTGGAGTGACTCTACATTTTTTGGGAGGTAATACCCGGTGATCCCCAGGGGTTACTCCTGGATATACACTCAGGAATTACTCTTGGCAGTGCTCAGGGGACCATATGGGATGCTGAGAATCGAAGCCGGGTTGGCTGCGTGCAAGGCAAACGCCCTACCCGCTGTGGTATCGCTCCAGCCCCGTTAGATCACTTTTTTACTTATTTTATGCTCAAGAATCCCATGATTTATCCTGAATACTTAATTCTTTTTTTCTCTTCTGTCACATCCTGTGTGTGTTTGTGTGTTTGTGTGTGCGTTTGTATGTGTTTAGTTTTGCGGCAATAACCAACAGTGCTAAGGGATTATTCCTAGTCTGGGATGAGGGATAAGTCACGGTGCGCTTCAGGGACCATACGCAATGCCACACATACACAGAACCTGGGTTGGATGCTTGCAAGGCAAGTATACCTAGTATATGCTGTACACTGGCCCTTCCTAAATAATTCCAGCACACCAGCATTGAGTGCTAGGCAAAGCTCCTATTTACCAAAAAATCAAATATATTCCTTTAAATATCTTACTTTACCAGCACTACACAAAACAACAGCGAGGGTAGCCTGCTAAGGGAGAGATGAAATGAGGAAGGTGCTTTGCTCCTTAACATATTCGTACATACTCTTTTTTTACTTTTTGGGTCATATCTGGCGATGCTCAGGGTTTCCTCCTGGTTCTGCACTCAGAAATTACTCCTGCAGTTTCTCAGGGGACCATATGGTATGCCAGGGATTGAACCTGGGCTGGCAACGTGCTCAGGAGATCATATGGGATGTTGGGAATTGAACCCGGGTAGGCCGCATGCAAGGCAAATGCCCTACCTGCTGTGCCCAATCAAAATAAATCAAAATAATCAAAACAATCAATCAAAATAATCAAAATAAATCGCTCCAGCCCAGTCAAAATTAATCTTCTATTCTATTTTTTGGAGGCCACACAGCTGATGCTAAGTGGTTATTCCTGGCTCTGTACTCAGAAATCAATCCAGGTCATGCTAGCAGGATGGAACCTGGTTCTACAATGTGGAAAACAAAGGCTTTCAGTGCTTTCATATAGGTCCCTCACCCCAAGACTTGCAGTCCCCGTGCTCAGCCCCGCTCCCACCCGCCTCTGCCTATTGCTGACCTGGAGGTGGTCGTGGCTGCAGGGGCCCCCCAAGATCATGCACTCACACCACGCACCCTATACCCTGGTACTGCCCCCATCATACCTGGCAAAGCTGTGATCCCTGAGAGCCTCCACCGCTTCTCAGGAACCACCTAGATATCAGGGAACAAGTGAAAAAAAAATGTGTGAAAGCGCTGCCCAAGATGGAGCAGCTACCCCTCTTATAGTGCAGAGACAGGGAAGTGTGGGGTGCTCACAGGAGGCCTCGTCTCCTGCCAGAAAATTGGCCTTCACAGTCAGTTTTCCAAGAAGAGACCCTACTTTGTCCATTATCCACAAGAACAATGACTGCTGGGCCCTGTGTCCAGGACACCAGCAACTGGAGGGCCCTGAGTTCACTCTCACTGAGTGCAGAGTCAGGAGTAAACTCAAGCATCCAAGCAAGGACAATGATGAAAAGCCCCCCAAATTTATAGTAAGCTAAAAACAAAGGGGAAGACTGAGGGTAGCAAATATTACAGCAGGTGGGGAAATGCTCTTGCCAATGCTCAGACCAGGTTTGATCCCCGACAACCCCATACTGTCCACCACCAGCCAGGCATGATCCCTGAGTGCAGAGACCAGGAACAAACCCTGAGTCCTGCTGGTTTGCCCCCCCCCCCAAAAAATTAAAAACCTAAAAGAGTCAAATGAAGGCAGAGCGACAATTCACAGGATTCAGAAACATGCTTTGCATGAAGGAACATCTGATTTGATGCTGGGCGCCACCTGATCACCCAACATGACTTGAGGTGACCCCAAGCACTGAGAATAACAGCGGATGAGGGGGTGAGATTCTAAGAAATAAATGATCTTAGGGACTGTAATGACAGCATAGCGGGCAGGGCTTGCATGCAAACCACCGGAGTTCGAATCTTAGCATGCCATATGGTCCCTGAGCACTACCACGAGTAAATACTGAGGGAAGAACCAGGAGTAACCCCTGAACACCACTAAGTGTGGCCCAACAGCCAAAAAATAAATGAATGGAATTTAAAAGTAACAAATGAAAGAAAATAAAAATTCCAAGTGTGTCCCCGAAACAATACCAAGAGCAAAAGCAAAACACTCAAGTTAAATGTGGAAAGAGAATTAAAATTATTTGGTCTGTTTTGAGTCACACACAGAGCAATGTATAGGGTTTATTCATGGCTCTGGGCTGAGGAAATACTCCTGGCCACGCCTGGGGACCATATTGGATGTCAAGTATCAAACTAGTAGTGATTTCTGAGTGCAGAACCTGGAGTCACCATGTGCATTGCCAGCTGGAAACCAAAATTAAACAAAGCAAAAAAAATTAAGTTGGACTCATAATAACTAAGGCCCACAACTGGGGAGATACTCCAGCAAATTGGGGCTCACCTGTACCCTGCACATACTTAGCATTCTGGCCCCCGTCCATTCCTCTGGGGTGAAGCTCATGGCCACGTCAGGGAAGATCACCTCGTCCTGACCGACATACACAGGGGGCAGGAGTGAGGCCATCCCACCCTATACTATGGTGTAGGGCCTGACCACAGCTCCCTCAGTCATGAGACAGCTAGGTAGGAAGAATGAAGAATTGCCTGATTTTTGATTCACAATGATTCTCGGCAACATTATGGTTGATCTCTGCCATTAACCCCTTCAAAGACGGGCCTCTGGGCCAAGCCAGAATCAGAGCAAAGACTGAGACAATGGTGAACCTTGGCAGTCCAGATGAGGGGTGGTGATATATGTATGTATTTAATTTACTAAAGAGAAAAATCCCCAACTACTAATAAAATTTTAGGATTAAAATTGTTGAGAAAACAAACTTGCAATATCAATAGATGTAGTAATAAATTCATGTGAACATTGTTATATTTGATTGCAGGATTTTAAGACTCTAAGAATCTTTGAAGCTTTATGTTGCTTCCAGAGGTTTTTATGTATTGAGTTTTAATTTTTATTTAGTCAGCTTCCTCTTGACTTTCATTACCAAAACCCATTATTTACAAGTTAACATACACGTGAAGTCCAAATGCTGGGACACTGCTAAAGCCGAAGCCCGGGTGATAATCAGCAAGTACCTTTCCCTTATAGTACTGATGTCACTGGAAGTTTGTCACACGCTACCTGGATTACGTCCTTCTTCGCTGCACCCCTGCAGCCCCCAAACACTCCTGGTCCAAACAAAACTTGTCTCTCTAGGGGCACTCCTCTGATTGTGGGGATAGTTATTAGGGATCGACTTATCCAGTGTGCATTTTATGATGTCTACAAGGCTTGAGACGTATACAAAGGCCTTCCCACATTAACAAACATAAGATTTCTCTCCAGTATATGTTTTGATATTGCTAGTAAGGGTTATGGGTTGAGTGAAGGTCTTGCATTTTTCTTACATATTTAAGACTTCTCTGTACTATGACTTTTATTATTTTTTTACTTTTTCTTTCATAATTTTTTTCTTCTTATATGTATTTATTGAATCACTGTGGGAAAAGTTACTAAGCTTTCAGGTTTGTCTCGGCCATACAATGAACAAACACCTTTCCCTTCACCGGCACTCATTTTTCACCACTAAGAACCCCAATATAATCCCTTCCCACTCCTCCCAATGCCTGTGAGGCAGATGATTTCTACTTAACTCTCTCCACATTGATTACATTCATTATTTCTACAAAAGATGCACCATTATTGTTTAGAATTTCCCCCCCCCCCAACAATCAGAATTTCTGAAAAGGCATTGTGAAATACTTTGTTTTCTATAGCTGGCTATGAGAATCATATAATGTCACGGGGCCGTGATTTTGGATTTCTACAAAGAGCCAGATAATTACGAGATTGGTTTCTGTGCGTCTGATGTTATGACTCGTGGAGGGCAACTCATGACCTCGGTAGGGCGTGAAGGACGAGCCGGTACCGCCCCCCCTTCCCATGAGATAGCAGTTGCCCTGTCACCGCCAGCTCATACTTGCCTTTCCAATAAGCTCTGAGGCGGCAGCCACCTTGTATGCGGCCCAGATGCATTTCTGCCAAAAGCTACTGGGTTTCGAGATTTGTTTCTGAGTCTCTGGGATCATGGCCATTAATCAGCTTGATCAGGTGCCAGAGAGGCCATTTGTAGGTGGTGATTCGGGATCTCGCTGGGATGGGGAAGAAAGGGCCGGTTCCAACCCCATCTAGTGAGGCCTTATGTGTCTCATCACTGAACGCCCAAACCTGACTGTCCAGTGCCCTCTGGAGGATGTCGGTCAGTGGGCTGCCAGGGAGAATAGGCCAAGGCACGAAACCTATTCCCACCTGGAGTGGTCCAGCGCCAGTAACCTACTGCAGGAACAGGATGCATTTCTGCCAAAAGTCTTTGGGCTCCGAGATTGGTTTCTGAGGCTCTTGTATCATGGCCATTAAGCATTTCAATCAGGAACCAGAGAGGCCAAGCTGCCAATTATATAGCTGAGCCGGAGGTAGTTTGTGGGTGTGTCTCCCACATACCAAACTATTGGCCGTTTACTTTCTTGGTAAACTTTGCCCCAAGTTTTTGGGGTCTGGCCAAAGGCACAGCAGCAATTTTGGGGTATCTAAAAGTCTGACAGTGCCATCAGGCTGCTGATGCACTCGCCTCACAGGTACAGATTGACCTGCTGGTGGCACCATACCCCCTCTACTATGACTTTTAAAATGCACAGAAAGGCTACAGGGTAGAGTGAAGATGTTCCCACATGTCAGACATTTATATGGTTTCTTTCCACTGTGATTTTTTTCTCTGCTTAGTAAAACACCAAGCTTGAATGAAAGCCTTCCCACAGTCCTTCTATATGTAGAGTCTGTCTCCAAGAGCAATTTTCCTGTGATTCTAAGGCTTGAGGGCATAATGTAGGCCTTTCCGCATTGTTGACACATGAAACTTTTCTTTCCATTATGAATACTACCGTGTGTAATAAGGAGGAGTAAGTGAATGCGTTCCCACAGTCCTTACATATATAAAGGATGACCCGAATTCATCTCAAAGATGGTAAAAGTGATTCGATCCTAAGGTTCTCTGCTCCAAATACCTGGGACAGGCACATGCCGAGAACTTCACACACAGCATCATCTGAACATAAGACTGTGTGACTGAGCAGGTGAGGCTCTCAGAGCAGGAAGAACAAAATAGGAGAAACACATGTCCTGGGGCCTGAGACATTTGCAGCCATCAGGGTACATACATAAGTAGCACACCTGGGTTCCCCTGATGCCTGTCAAGGGTGAATCTGGAGCACATATCCAAGAGGAAGCCCTGAGTATCTCCACTGTAGCACAAAAATAAACATGAAAGAAAACAAAGCAGCTGGATGGAGTAACAGGAAAGGTGGTCTGGGGACAGCGGGAAGGGCTGGTAATACCGCCATCCCTTATAGTTCCTCAAGAATTGGCAGATGGAAATCCTTCGTACAGAACCAGAAATATCCTGAGAATCACTGGGTATGGCCCCTCCCCTTCAACATCTTCCAAAAACAAACATACAAATAAGTCTAATCAGCGTTGGACCCCTGGCACCCTATACAGTTGGTTCCCCAGTCCTGAAAGGAATGATACTTGAGCACCACTAATATGGACCATTCAAATCAACAAAAAAATAAAACAGTGGCCTCAAACAGAGAGCTGATAAATCAGGCCAGGAGCAGGATCCCCCGTCTCCTTCCTGAAACAATCAGAGACTATCAGCCTGGGAAGCTTGTGTTACACGTCATTGCACTGTGTCATCTTGTCACTCTCCTGCCTGAAGATGGTGTGGCAGAGGCCATCTCACCATCTCCTGCCTGTTTTTCCTGTGGACCAACAGGAGGCTCCGTGCAAGGACCTGACCCGTGGGCACCAGAGAGGAGCACAACCAGCCCTGGCCCCCACCTGACCAGAAGTCCCTGCATTGGAGCTAGAAAGGTAGTGACCAGCCAGATGTTTGGACACTGGCTCACAGAACCATCCATGGGAAGACACTGACAGATGTTTCTATCTCTCAGGGGACAGAGAAATGGGCTGTGACCCAGCTGCTGTAAGGACAGGAGCAGTTGAGTCCTACGGGGGAGGAAAACGCAGCACTGCCCGAGCCCCAGGACTCTACACTGGGAACCACACAGGAAGGTCCCTAAGGCCAGAGACTCTGAGGCCAGGAGCTCCCGCGCAACCGCAGCCCCTGCAGGTCCAAGTTCCCACAGCACCATTATTGGCTCTGCCGTGGAGCCAGCCACAGGGACTCAGATTGGACAAACCTTCAGCTTCCCTCTTGCAGAATGGATAGGACACCTGCCTGGGCACTCTCTTCCAGGGACCAAGGTCACTTCTGAGCTCGGGTAGGCCCCAGGCAGTCCCAGCTCTGACGCTCTAGACCTCGACCCATCCTTGTCTTGATTTACTCTAATCCCCCAATCAGCACATGATCCTCATCCAGCACTTGCTCCTATTTTGCAGGAATAGCTCTGAAAACCATGTAAACAGTGTGTTGTATCACAAATCTATCCAAATAACCAAGGTGTTTACTATGACCCATGGTGCTATGTGTGTCTAACAAATGGAATTTCTAGAGTGAGTTTAGTCTACATTGAAACCATGAATATTATATCTTGGGGCCTGGAGTGGTAATACAGTGGATAAGACATTCACCTTGCACTTGGCTGACCTAGGTTCAATATACTAGAATATATCTGGGCCCCTGATCCTTGTAGGAAATGATGCCTGAGTTCAGAGGCAGCAATAAGCCACGGACAATGAAGGGTGATTACCAAAAATACTGCAACTTCAAAAGGTAACTCTAATGAAACAAGAGAACAACAACAAAAAATAACCAAGTGTGAATTCGGAGCCACACACACCAGGTTGCCAGATGTGAAGAATAGTGAATTGGTAGGTCACATGGTAACACGTTCAGTGTTCTGTCTCTGCAAAGAAATGCAGACAAGGGACCACAACAACTGTTGGCCAAAGGATAGTGCATAGTCATCCTCTTAAATCATAACTGAACAGCATACTTATAGAACATCTGAGGGCGTCTGAGGTACAGAACTGCACATATTGTGATTTACCATTTACAGAGGTCAAGCGTTTCAACAGAGACAATTATTTGCGGGGGAATTAACTCAAGAAGACGTTTTGCCTGAGACTTTCCTGAGAAACTCGCTCAGGGGCTATATTCATCTATGTTGCTTTTCTTTTTCCCTGCTCATACATATTAAACAAATAAGTTTTCTTCTTATTAATATTTGAAATTATCGATACACACAGTAGAGAAACATTCCAAACTTACTCCTCTGGGATCCAGGAGCTAAGGTTAAAAGCTAGCTCGGATCCAGCTTTCTGGCGTTAGAGACTACGGCAACTGAAGCCTGAGTCAAGTAATTATGACGGATGGCCAGGAGTAAATACATTTTAGAGTCAATTAACTCACAAATATTAAGACCTTAGCATGAACGGTTTTTCTGTTTTGGAGCAAAGAGCATTGCTCTATAGTGATAGGTTATAGATTATATAGGTTACAGCAGAAAGAGAAATGCAAATAAATGACTACAGATACAAAGTCCAGAGTCACCAGAAGGTTTAATTTATGATTTAAGGATAGATTAAGAGTGCTCATTAGAGCACTATGACCGTCTCTGGGAGGAGGAAAAGTGGAAATTTACTGATCAAGCCTAAAACACTTAGAGTAAAGACAAACTCTAGAGTGAAACATTTAAAGTAGATCCTTAAGTAGATCTGGTTTTTTCTATGCTGCAGAAATTTATGTTTTCTCGTGAATACTACTCCTATCTCTAATTGCTCTCATAGCCTCTCTGTGTGTATGTGGGTGTGTTCATGCACATATTTCAATTTTAGACCCCACCTAGCAATGCTCAGGGATTATTGTAGCTCTCAGATCTGGGTTCAATCCTAGTGGGGCTCAGGGACTATATGGATTACTACTCATAGAAAGACCTGGGTTCCATGTGCAAGGAAAGTACCCTATTTGTGCTATTGCTCTGGCCCTTTCTAAGTGAATTATTTCCACCACATCAGGAGTGACCCTAAACAGAGCTTCCCCCCCGGAAATGAACTATTTCTCTTAAAAAATGAAAACAAAACATTACCCCCAGTATTCACAACAGCTGGTGGTCATCTGGTTAAGGAGAGTTTACATGTGTGGGTTCTTTGCAACTGGACCTTAGGATGGAGAAATTCTTGACCTTGTGGAAAAAATACAAAAGCTGGGACCAGAGACAGTAAGTGGGTAGGGAACTTGCCTTGCATGCAGCCAACAGAGATCAATTCCCTGCATCCCTTATGGTCCCCGAGTACCACAAGCAGAAATTCCCGACTGCAGAGCCAAAAGTAAATCCTGACCACCAAAAGATGTGGTACAAGAGCCAAACCAAAATTATAATAATGAAAACGTTTCATTTGCAATCCTCACCCACCTGCAAGGACAGAGACACTGGGTGGCCCAGTTGTATCACCGGGTGGCCCCGCCTCATCAGGGTAGTCAATCAAAGGACGAGGACAACTGGGTCTCCTGCTGCAGTGGGGCTGGGGCCTTTCCCTTCTAAGTAAATCTGAAGTTGCCACAATAAAAATGCCAGGGCCAAATGCTCTGGACAGGACCAAGCACATTCCGGTGCTGGCAGGTTCGGGAGGACTAAGCGCCGCCCTCTGCAGGTCCCGCAGCCCAAGGCCCACCGGCCTCCGACCCTTCCAGGAGCTGGAGGAGATCCTGCCCAAGAGGACCCCCAGGATCACTTGTTCACAACTGCGATCCCTGCACCTGGCAAAACCCCTGCTGCACCGCACAAAGCCTCTGGGACCCCTGAAAGCTTTTGCCTTACCTCACCTCAGGAACTGCCTGGATATCCCGAAGAGTGGAAAACAAGCATGAAAGAGCCCCCCAAGCTGGCACAGCCCCACCACTCACAGTGCCAAGACACGGGGCGCTCACCTGAGGCCACTTGCATTCTGCCACAAAATCGGCCTCACAGTTTCCCTGTCATGTGAGGCGCCAGTTCCTCCTCTACCCACGAGACCAATGGCAGCAAGAGTCAGGCAACCACAACTAGAACAGAAAAGATTTCTGAAGGCCCGTCTATGACATCATTTCTGCTTCCACCAGGAGCCTTAAAGGGCCAAGGTCCAGATGCAGAGACACTCTGTGCCCACCCAGGTGAATCCGTGCTGCAAAGGGGATGGACTGGATAAAGGAGTGTAGAGGCAGCTGCTAGAGTGTTTGCTCACACATTGGGGGCCTAGGGATAAGGGGAGGACTCCTGATCCTGCACTGGTCAGTCAAACATTGAAACAATGCTCTCACACACAGTCCATCAGGGAAAACACATGTGGGTTGATTCAAGGTCAAACAGGCAGGTTGGTACAAGGCACCTGACATTGAGTTGCGTGAGGAAGTCATCAAGATGGGGTGAAAGCAGTGGAAATGGCAGCCTTCTAAGATCCTCAGATTACTCCATGGAGCACAAAAAATTCCCTAGAGGCCCAGCCAGGGGCCTCAGGAGTTCCTGAGTACCAGCACCCCCTGTAGGCAGGCAGCAGTGCTTCGCCTGGGAACTACAGCCTGGAATGTGGCTCTGCCATGAGGAAAGACTGGGACATAGGGTAGACAAACCTTCAGCCACTCTCTTGCAGGGTGGACAAGGACATGCGCCTGTGCACTCTGTCCATGGGAACAAGGTGACTTCTGGGTCCAGATGAGTCTGAGGCACAGCCGTGCTCTGTCCCACTAACCTGGGCCCATCTGAGTCCTGATATACTCTAATCCCGCATCAGCACATCTGCGTGAGTCTCATCCTATGCTCGCTCCTGTTTTGCAGGAATATATTTGAAAATGGTGCAATCACCCAGGTTTATAGAAAATAAATCCAAATAACCAAGGAATTGATTTACTAAGGACCATAATATGAACTGTGCCTGACATTTGGAACTTCTCTAGAATACTTACACCCTAAATATTCTATTTTGAGGGTGGAGTCGTCTTACACCCAGCTGACCCAAGGACGATACTTGTCCACACTGGACCTTGGCTGCAGTGATCGCTGAGCTGAGTTAGAAGTAAGGGCAGAGTACTACAGGGAGTGGCCAAAACTACAGCACCAACAGGACAACTCTAAGATAGCAAAGCAAACAAACACAAAAAAATCATGTGCAAAGACAAACTAGCGAAGAACATTTAAGTAGTAAAAGAGTGGGTTCTGAAAACTGTTTTCTGGCATTTCCATAGTTTCCCGGAATCCATATTATTCTCTTTTCTTGCAATCACAAGTTTCCTGTGTGTGCAAGTGTGTATGTGTGTGTTTTTCCTTTGAGCCAGAACAAGCATTACTCAGGGGGTATTCTTAACTCTGCACTTAGGGTTTCACTTCTTAAAGCTTTGGGAATCACTAGGATGCAG
Source organism: Sorex fumeus (assembly GCF_029834395.1). NCBI lineage: Eukaryota > Metazoa > Chordata > Mammalia > Eulipotyphla > Soricidae > Sorex > Sorex fumeus. Next base: position 2,545 of record NW_026606097.1, on the reverse strand, counting down.
GGGACCAAACCCAAGGTGACTGTGTGCAAGGCAAGTATTTGCTGTACTTTTGCTCCGCCTCTTCCTACATAAATTTCTTCCAAAAATACCAGGAGTCCTGTAGAAAGTCCCTCCCACACCCCCCACACAAATAAACAAGTATCTTCCTTCAAAAAAAAGTAAAAATTTAAAAAACAACAACAAAAATCTTTACCCTCAGTATTTATCCCAATACCCACAGGTCTCCCGCTCAGGAAGAGATGAAGAGTGGAGGGTGCTTTGCAACTTGACATGAGGGAGATGAAACTCGTGATCTGAAAAAAAAAACAATGTTGTGGTTGGACAGACAATGAAGTCTGTAGGGCACTTGCCTTGACCCGGTAAATTCTCCGGGTACCTATATGTCCCGCAGCAACACCAGCAGGAATAATACCTGAGCCTAGAGCCAGAGGAAGCCCTGAGCATCTCCGGGGATGCCTCCTCTCACCCAACCCTCCCAAAGAACCCCCAAACCAAAAACAGCCCCAAGAGAACATGTTCACTGGCAAACCCCAGCCACCCGCAGGTCCACTGTCCCCGAATTACCCGGACCAACAAGGCAGTCAATGAAAATGATGAACAGCAAGGGGACCCTTGCCATGGGGGGGCGAAGGGGGGCTGTGGCTTTGCCCTTCAAATTTGGAGGTTCTACTGCTACAAGATTAGGACCAAAACTTCAACAAGGGACTGCCGGGAGGGTCGGGACAGTCAAGCCCCCCGCCCTGTGCAGGTTCCGCACCCCTGTGCTCAGCCCCAAGCTCAGGCCCACCCCCCATCCGCCACTGCCCCATCACAGAGCTAGAGGCCATCGTGGCTTCAGCGCCCCCCCCGGGACCACCTGCTCACACACGCAACAACTGTGCCCCAGTGCAGCACCCATTGTGCCCCCAAAAGATCCACGTCCCCCTAAAGACTCCGCCACGCCTCAGGAACACCTGGATGTCGGGGAACAAGTGAGAAACTAGCGCGAAAGCGTCCCCCACGCTAGCGCGTGTCTCACAGTTCAGAGAAGGAGATTTGCCCCCGTCCAACCCCAAAATAGGCCTTCAAGAACCGCTTCCAGCTAGTTCCAGGCCGTTCTTCACCCACGTAACAATAGTAAGACTGATTGAACTATCTCTGTCAGCAAGAACACAGGTACCAGGAAGGCCCTCTCTGTGACATCAGTTTCGTTTCCACCTGCAGCCTTAAAGGGCCAGGCTCCAGGTGCAGAGAGATCCTTTCAGGACACCCCAGAGCATCCTGTGCTGCAAGGGGCAGGGCTCAAAAAAAGGAGGGGGAGGCAACTGCTGGGGAGGCCAGTCACACCATGGGATCCTGGGGAGTAAGAAGTTCCCTGATCCTGCACTGGTCAGTCAAACATGGAACCAATGCACTCACGCACATGTCCGTCAAGAAAAGTGAAGCAGGTTGTTTCACTAACTGGCAGGTAGGTAGCAGGTTGGGACAGTGACTTTCTCGGGGAAGTAATAATCCAGATGGGAGTGAAAACAGTGACTCCGAAGCCAGTCCTGGAGAGGAACAGAACAACCCTGAGAGCAGCCACCAGAGAGTTGGAGAGAAACTGGAACAGGAGAAAAAGGCTGCTAAAAGTATCTAGAACACTATAGGTTCAACGTTCTACCCTCTGACAACACGTAAGCAGTGGACACCTACCTACAATGAACGTTCCATGGGGAGGCTTCAGAAACACACATTTCCAAACGCAAAGTATGGATCAGGTGGGACCAGTACATTGCACTGAACTTGGTCAACTTGATCTCTATCCCTGGCATCCCAAATGTTGACTAGGAGTAAAAGAGTGACCCATGAGAAGTGCCATGTGTGGTCACCAAATAAAAATATTCTCTAAAAAAATAAAATCTAGCATAAGGACCAATCCCAGGATGGAGGTATACACAGAGATCAGAATTAGCAAATCTTACTGATCATTTTATAGCCTTGCTCTCTAAGTGGCTTTTAGCATTAGAGTGGCCACTAGATTGTTGGGATTTCAGTGCTTCCAAAAGCAAATGTTTCTGGAGGGCTGGAGCAATAGCACAGCGGGTAGGGCGTTTGCCTTGCACGCGGTCGACTCGGGTTCGATTCCCAGCAAAACATATGGTCCCCTAAGCACTGCCAGGGATAATTCCTGAGTGCAGAGCCAGGAGTAACCCCTGTGCATCGCCAGGTGTGACCCAAAAACCAAAAAAAAACCCCAAAAATAAAAGCAAATATTCCTGGTTTCCTTATCTCTAATAGTACTGAATTGAGAAAGGAGTGTGATCCAGGAATGTGACCACCCTGTATTATCAGTAAGCACAGCTGAATGGAATTGCCTGCTGAGATGGGGGAAAGCTTGAGGTTCCTCCCATGGCCCCACCATTTGTAAAATATTTCACTCCAGGAACCCCTTTCACCCTTTCAAAAAACTGGCACAAGTTCTTCTATGCAAAATAAAATGTATTTAAACTGTCAAACACCCACCCTATGAAAGAAAATTTCCAGGAACATTTTCTTAAGATGATAGTTTTTGGAGATACACATT